>NW_027480465.1:2465625-3698438 GCF_051401765.1 Calliopsis andreniformis | reverse complement strand
GACGTTGGCTTCTAAGGCCGTAGTTATTCGATGTGGTGGAGCAACGCCCTAGAGTGGAGCCTAGGTTGCACGGAATGTAGAAATGACCATTACTTTCACACTGTTTTCAATTATTCATTTTATACGATGGAAAAGTTGTAGTATTTATATTGTATTTTATGCTTCTGGCGTTGACTTCTAACTCCTTAGCTATTCGATGTGGTGGAGCAACGCCCTATGGTGAAGCCTAGGTAGCCCGGAACGTAGAAATGACCATAACTTTCACACTGGTTGCAATTATTCGTTTTATACGATGGAAAAACTGTTGTATTTATATTGTATTTTATGCCACAGGCGTTGTCTTCTTAGGGCCTAACAATTCGATCTGCTGGAACGACGCCCTGTAGTGAAGCCTAGGCAGCCCGGAACGTAGAAATGACCATGACTTTCACACTGGTTGCAGTTATTCCTGTCATACGATGGAAAAACTGTTGTATCTTTATTGCATTTTATGCTTCTGGCGTTGACTTCTAAGTCCCTAGGTATTCGATCTGGTGGAGCAACGCCCTAGAGTGAAGCCTAGATTGCCCGGAACGTAGAAGTGACCATTACCTTCGCACTGGTTGCAGTTATTCCTGTTATACGATGGAAAAACTGTTGTATCTTTATTGTATTTTATGCTTCGGGCGTCGACTTCAAAGGCCCTAACTATTCGATCTGGTGGAGCAACGTCCTAGAGTGAAGCCTAGGTTGCCCGGAACGTAGAAATGACAATTACTTTCACACTGTTTCCATTTATTCATTTTATACGGTTGAAATGTTGTTGTACTTATATTGTATTTTATGCTTCTGGCGTTGACTTCTAACTCCGTAGCTATTCGATATGGTGGAGCAACGCCCTATAGTGAAGCCTAGGTAGACGGGAACGTAGAAATGACCATAACTTTCACACTGGTTTCAATTATTCGTTTTATACGATGGAAAAACAGTTGTATTTATATTGTATTTTATGCCACTGGCGTTGTCTTCTTAGGGCCTAACAATTCGATCTGCTGGAACGACGCCCTGTAGTGAAGCCTAGGTAGCCCGGAACGTAGAAATGACCATGACTTTCACACTGGTTGCAGTTATTCCTGTCATACGATGGAAAAACTGTTATATCTTTATTGCATTTTATGCTTCTGGCGTTGACTTCTAAGTTCCTAGGTATTCGATCTGGTGGAGCAACGCCCTAGAGTGAAGCCTAGATTGCCCGGAACGTAGAAATGACCATTACCTTCACACTGGTTGCAATTATTCCTGTTATACGACGGAAAAACTGTTGTATTTTTAGTGTATTTTATGCTTCTGGCGTTGACTTCTTAGGCCCTAACTGTTCGATCTGGTGGAACAACGACCTCGACTGAAGCCTAGGTTGCCCGGAACGTAGAAAAGACCATTACCTTCACACTGGTTGCAATTATTCGTTTTATACGATGGAAAAACCGTTGTATTTTTATTGTAATTTATGCTTCTGGCGTTGACTTCTTAGGCCCTAACTATTCGATCTGGTGGAGCATCGCCCTAGAGTGGAGCCTAGGTTGCACGGAATGTAGAAATGACCATTACTTTCACGCTGTTTGCAATTATTCATTTTATAGGATGGAAAAGTTGCTGTATTTATATTGTATTTTATGCTTCTGGCGTTGACTTCTTAGGCCCTAACTATTTGATCTGGTGGAGCACCGCCCTAGAGTGTAGTCTAGGTTGTCCGGAGCGTAGAAAAGACCATTACCTTCACACTGGTTGCAATTATTCGTTTTATACGATGCAAAAACCGTTGTATTTTTATTGTATTTTATGCTTCTGCCGTTGACTTCTTAGGCCCTAACTATTTGATCTGGTGGAGCACCGCCCTAGAGTGTAGCCTGGGTTGCCCGGAACGTAGAAAAGACCATTACCTTCACACTGGATGCAATTATTCGTTTTATACGATGGAAAAACCGTTGTATTTTTATTGTATTTTATGCTTCTGGCGTTGACTTCTTAGGCCCTAACTATTTGATCTGGTGGGGCACCGCCCTGGAGTGTAGCCTGGGTTGCCCGGAACGTAGAAAAGACTATTACCTCCACACTGGTTGCTATTATTCGTTTTATACGATGGAAAGACTGTTGTATTTATATTGTATTTTATGCCTCTGGCGTTGACTTCTTAGGGCCTAACTATTTGATCTGGTGGAGCAGCGCGCTAGAGTGTAGCCTAGGCTGCCCGGGACGTAGAAACGGCCATTACCTCACTGGTTGCAATTATTCGTTTTATACGATGGGAAAACTGTTGTATTTATATTGTATTTTATGCCCCTGGCGTTGACATCTTAGGGCCTAAGAATTCGATCTGGTGGAACAACGCCATAGAGAGAAGCCTAGGTTGCCCGGAACGTAGAAATGACAATTACTTTCACACTGTATGCATTTATTCATTTTATACGATGGAAAAGTTGTTGTACTTATATTGTATTTTATGCTTCTGGCGTTGACTTCTAACTCCTTAGCTATTCGATGTGGTGGAGCAACGCCCTATAGTGAAGCCTAGGTAGCCCGGAACGTAGAAATGATCATAACTGTCACAATGGTTGCAATTATTCGTTTTATACGTTGGAAAAACTGTTGTATTTGTTTTTTATTTTATACTTCTGGCGTTGACTTCTAAGGCCCTAACAATTGGATCTGGTGGAACAACGCCATAGAGTGAAGCCTAGGTTGCTCGGAATGTAGAAATGGCCATTACTTTCACACTGGATGCAATTATTCGTTTTATACGATGGAAAAACTGTTGTATTTATATTGTATTTCATGCTTCGGGCGTTGACTTGAAAGGCCCTAACTATTCGATCTGGTGGAGCAACGTCCTAGAGTGAAGCCTAGGTTGCCCGGAACGTAGAAGTGGCCATTACTTTCACACTGGATGCAATTATTCGTTTTATACGATGGAAAAACTGTTGTATTTATATTGTATTTTATGCCCCTGGCGTTGACATCTTAGGGCCTAACAATTCGATCTGGTGGAACAACGCCATAGGCTGAAGCCTAGGTACCCCGGAACGTAGAAATGACCATAACTTTCACACTGGGTGCAATTATTCGTTTTATACGATGGAAAAACTGTTGTATTTATATTGTATTTTATGCTTCTGGCGTTGACTTCTAAAGCCCTGACTATTCGATCTGGTGGAGCAACGCCCTAGAGTCAAGCCTAAGTTGCCCGGAACGTAGAAATGAACGTTACTTTCGCACTGTTTGCAATTATTCAATTTATACGCCGGAAAAGCTGCTGTATTTATATTGTATTTTATGCTACTGACGTTGGCTTCTAAGGCCGTAGTTATTCGATGTGGTGGAGCAACGCCCTAGAGTGGAGCCTAGGTTGCACGGAATGTAGAAACGACCATTACTTTCACACTGTTTGCAATTATTCATTTTATACGATGGAAAAGTTGTTGTATTTATATTGTATTTTATGCCACTGGCGTTGACTTCTTAGGGCCTAACAATTCGATCTGGTGGAACAACGCCATAGAGTGAAGCCTAGGTTGCCCGGAACGTAGAAATGACCATCACTTTCGCACTGGTTGCAGTTAATCCTGTTATACGATGGAAAAACTGTTGTATCTTTATTGTATTTTATGCGTCGGGCGTCGACTTCAAAGGCCCTAACTATTCGATCTGGTGGAGCGACGTCCTAGAGTGAAGCCTAGGTTGCCCGGAACGTAGAAATGACAATTACTTTCACACTGTTTGCATTTATTCATTTTATACGGTGGAAATGTTGTTGTACTTATATTGTATTTTATGCTTCTGGCGTTGACTTCTAACTCCGTAGCTATTCGATGTGGTGAAGCAACGCCCTATAGTGAAGCCTAGGTAGACGGGAACGTAGAAATGACCATAACTTTCACACTGGTTGCAATTATTCGTTTTATACGATTGAAAAACTGTTGTATTTGTTTTGTATTTTATACTTCTGGCGTTGACTTCTTAGGCCCTAACTATTCGATCTGGTGGAGCAACGCCCTAGAGTGGAGCCTAGGTTGCACGGAATGTAGAAATGACCATTACTTTCACACTGTTTGCAATTATTCATTTTATACGATGGAAAAGTTGTTGTATTTATATTGTATTCTATGCTTCTGGCGTTGACTTCTAACTCCGTAGCTATTCGGTCTCGTGGAACAACTCCCTATATAGAAGCCTAGGTAGCCCGGAACGTAGTAATGACCATAACCTTCACGCTGGCTGCAATTACTCCTGTTATACGATTGTAAATCTTTTGTATCTTTATTGTATTTTATGCTTCGGGCGTTGACTTCTAAGGCCCTAACTATTCGATCTGGTGGAGCAACGCCCTAGAGTGGAGCCTAGGTTGCACGGAAGGTAGAAGTGACCATTACTTTCAGGATGCTTGCAATTATTCCCGTTATACGATGAAAAACTGTTGCACTTTTATTGCATTTTATGCTTCTGGCGTTGACTTCTAAGTCCCTAGGTATTCGATCTGGTGGAGCAACGCCCTAGAGTGGAGCCTAGGTTGCACGGAATGTAGAAATGACAATTACATTCACACTGTTTGCATTTATTCATTTTATACGATGGAAAAGTTGTTGTACTTATATTGTATTTTATGCTTCTGGCGTTGACTTCTAACTCCGTAGCTATTCGATGTGGTGGAGCAACGCCCTATAGTGAAGCCTAGGTAGCCCGGAACGTAGAAATGACCATAACTTTCACACTGGTCGCAATTATTCATTTTATACGATGGAAAAACTGTTGTATTTATATTGTATTTTATGCTTCTGGCGTTGACTTCTAGAGCCCTGACTATTCGATCTGGTGGAGCAACGCCCTAGAGTCAAGCCTAAGTTGCCCGGAACGTAGAAATGAACATTACTTTCACACTGATTGCAATTATTCAATTTATACGCTGGAAAAGCTGTTGTATTTATATTGTATTTTATGCCACAGGCGTTGTCTTCTTAGGGCCTAACAATTCGATCTGCTGGAACGACGCCCTGTAGTGAAGCCTAGGCAGCCCGGAACGTAGAAATGACCATGACTTTCACACTGGTTGCAGTTATTCCTGTCATACGATGGAAAAACTGTTGTATCTTTATTGCATTTTATGCTTCTGGCGTTGACTTCTAAGTCCCTAGGTATTCGATCTGGTGGAGCAACGCCCTAGAGTGAAGCCTAGATTGCCCGGAACGTAGAAGTGACCAATACCTTCACTCTGGTTGCAATTATTCGTTTTATACGATGAAAAACCGTTGTATTTTTATTGTAATTTATGCTTCTGGCGTTGACTTCTTAGGCCCTAACTATTCGATCTGGTGGTGCAACGCCCTAGAGTGAAGCCTAGGTTGACCGGAGCGTAGAAATGACCATTACATTCACACTGATTGCAATTATTCATTTTACACGATGGAAAAACTGTTGGATGTTTATTGTACTTTATGCTTCTGGCGTTAACTTCTTAGGCCATAACTATTCGATGTGGTGGAGCAACAACCTAGATTGAAGCCAAGGTTGCACGGAACGTAGAAATGACCATAACTTTCACACTGGCTGCAATTATTCGTTTTATACGATGGAAAGACTGTTTTATTTATTTTGTATTTTATGCTTCGCGCGTTGTCTTCTAAGGCCCTAACTCTTCGATCTGGTGGAGCAACGCCCTAGAGTGAAGCCTAGGTTGACCGGAGCGTAGAAATGACCATTACATTCACACTGATTGCAATTATTCATTTTACACGGTGGAAAAACTGTTGGATTTTTATTGTACTTTATGCTTCTGGCGTTGACTTCTAAGGCCCTACCCATTCGATCTGGTCGAGCAACGCCCTAGAGTGAAGCCTAGGTTGCACGGAACGTAGAAATGACCATAACTTTCACACTGGTTTCAATAATTCGTTTTATACAAAGGAAAAACTGTTCTACTTATTTTGTATTTTATGCCTCGGGCGTTGACTTCTGAGGCCCTAACTATTCGATCTGGTGGACCAACGCCCTAGAGTGAAGCCTAGGTTGCACGGAACGTAGAAATGACTATAGCTTTCACACTGGTTGCAATTATTCGTTTTATACGATGGAAAAACTGTTGAATTTATTTTGTATTTTATGCTTCTGGCGTTGACTTCTAAGGCCCTAAGTCTTCGATCTGGTGCAACAATGCCTCAGAGTTAAGTCTAGGATGCCCGAAACGTCGAAATGATCATTCCTTTCACACTGGTTGTTATTATCCGTTTTACACCATGGAAAAACTGTTGCATTTATATTGTATTTTATGCTTCTGGCGCTGCCTTCTGAGGCCCTAACTATTCGATCTGGCGGATCAACGCCCTAGAGTGAAGCCTAGGTGGCCCGGACCGTAGAAATGACCATAACTTTCACACTGGTTGCTATTATTCATTTTATACGATGGAAAATCTGTTGTATTTATTTTGTATTTTATGGTTCCAGCGTTGACTTCTTAGGCCCTATCTATTCTTCTGGTGGAGCAACGCCCTAGAGTGAAGCCTAGGCTGCCCGAAACGTAGAAATGTCCATCACTTTTACACTGGCTTCAATTATTCGTTTTATACGATGGAAAGACTGTTCTATTTATTTTGTATTTTATGCTTCGGGCGTTGTCTTCTAAGGCCCTAACTCTTCGATCTGGTGGAGCAACGCCCTAGAGTGAAGCCTAGGTGGCCCGGACCGTAGAAATGACCATAACTTTCACACTGGTTGCTATTATTCATTTTATACGATGGAAAATCTGTTGTATTTATTTTGTATTTTATGCTTCCAGCGTTGACTTCTTAGGCCCTACCCAATCGATCTGGTCGAGCAACGCCCTAGAGTGAAGCCTACGTTGCAAGGAACGTAGAAATGACCATAAGTTTCACACTGGTTGCAATAATTCGTTTTATACAATGGAAAAACTGTTCTATTTATTTTGTATTTTATGCCTCGGGCGTTGCCTTATGAGGCCCTAACTATTCGATCTGTCGGAGCAACGCCCTAGAGTAAAGCCTAGGTGGCCCGGACCGTAGAAATGACCATAACTTTCACACTGGTTGCCATTATTCGATTTATACGATGGAAAATCTGTAGTATTTATATTGTATTTTATACTTCTAGCGTTGACTTCTTAGGCCCTATCTATTCTTCTGGTTGAGCAACGCCCTAGAGTGAAGCCTAGGATGCCCGAAACGTAGCAATGACCATCACTTTCACACTGGTTGCGATTATACGTTTTATATAATGGAAAGTCTGTTGTATTTATATTGCATTTTATGCTTCTGGCGTTGACTTCTTAGGCCCTAACTATTCGATATGGTGGAGCCACGTCCTAGGGTGAAGCCTAGGTGGCCCGGAACGTAGAAATGAACATAACGTTCATACTGGTTGCAATTATACGTTTTATACAATGGAAAAACTGTTGTACTTATATTGTATTTTATGCCTCGGGCGTTGACTTCTGAGGCCCTAACTATTCGATCTGGTGGACCAACGCCCTAGAGTGAAGCCTAGGTTGCACGGAACGTAGAAATGACCCTTATCTTCACACTGTTTGCAATTATTCCTGTTATACGGTGGAAAAACTGTTGTATTCTTATTGTATTTTATGCTTCGGGTGTTGACTTCTGAGCCCCTAATTATTCGATATGGCGGAGCCACATCCTTGGGTGAAGTCCAGGTTGCCCGGTACGTAGAAATGACCATAACGTTCATACTGGTTGCAATTATTCGTTTTATACAATGGAAAAACTGTTGTATTTATATTGTATTTTATGCTTCTGGCGTTGACTTCTTAGGCCCTATATATTCGATCTGGTGTACCAACGCCCTATAGTGAAGCCTAGGTTGCACGGAACGTAGAAATGACTATAGCTTTCACAATTGGTTGCAATTATTCGTTTTATACGATGGAAAAACTGTTGAATTTATTTTGTATTTTATGCTTCTGGCGTTGACTTCTAAGGCCCTAAGTCTTCGATCTGGTGCAGCAATGCCTCAGAGTTAAGTCTAGGATGCCCGAAACGTCGAAATGATCATTACTTTCACACTGGTTGTTATTATCCGTTTTACACCATGGAAAAACTGTTGCATTTATGTTGTATTTTATGCTTCTGGCGTTGCCTTCTGAGTCCCTAACTATTCGATCTGGCGGAGCAACGCCCTAGAGTGAAGCCTAGGTGGCCCGGACCGTAGAAATGACCATAACTTTCACACTGGTTGCTATTATTCATTTTATACGATGGAAAATCTGTTGTATTTATTTTGTATTTTATGCTTCCAGCGTTGACTTCTTAGGCCCTATCTATTCTTCTGGTGGAGCAACGCCCTAGAGTGAAGCCTAGGCTGCCCGAAACGTAGAAATGTCCATCACTTTCACACTGGCTGCAATTATTCGTTTTATACGATGGAAAGACTGTTCTATTTATTTTGTATTTTATGCTTCGGGCGTTGTCTTCTAAGGCCCTAACTCTTCGATCTGGTGGAGCAACGCCCCAGAGTGAAGCCTAGGTTGCCCGGAGCGTAGAAAAGACCATCACTTTCACATTGGTTGCAATTATTCCTGTTATACGATGGAAAAACTGTTGTATTTTTATTGTATTTTATGCTTCGGGCGTTGACTTCAAAGGCCCTAACTATTCTTCTGGTGGAGCAACGCCCTAGAGTAAAGCCTAGGTGGCCCGGACCGTAGAAATGACCATAACTTTCACACTGGTTGCAATTATTCGTTTTATACCATGGAAAAACTGTTGAATTTATTTTGTAATTTATGCTTCTGGCGTTGACTTCTAGGGCCCTAAGTCTTCGATCTGGTGCAGCAATGCCTCAGAGTTAAGTCTAGGATGCCCGAAACGTCGAAATGATCATTACTTTCACACTGGTTGTTATTATCCGTTTTACACCATGGAAAAACTGTTGCATTTATATTGTATTTTATGCTTCTGGCGTTGCCTTCTGAGGCCCTAACTATTCGATCTGGCGGAGCAACGCCCTAGAGTGAAGCCTAGGTGGCCCGGACCGTAGAAATGACCATAACTTTCACACTGGTTGCTATTATTCATTTTATACGATGGAAAATCTGTTGTATTTATTTTGTATTTTATGCTTCCAGCGTTGACTTCTTAGGCCCTATCTATTCTTCTGGTGGAGCAACGCCCTAGAGTGAAGCCTAGGCTGCCCGAAACGTAGAAATGTCCATCACTTTCACACTGGCTGCAATTATTCGTTTTATACGATGGAAAGACTGTTCTATTTATTTTGTATTTTATGCTTCGGGCGTTGTCTTCTAAGGCCCTAACTCTTCGATCTGGTGGAACAACGCCCCAGAGTGAAGCCTAGGTTGCCCGGAGCGTAGAAAAGACCATCACTTTCACATTGGTTGCAATTATTCCTGTTATAAGATGGAAAAACTGTTGGATTTTTATTGTACTTTATGCGTCTGGCGTTGACTTCTAAGGCCCTACCCAATCGATCTGGTCGAGCAACGCCCGAGAGTGAAGCCTAGGTTGCACGGAACGTAGAAATGACCATAAGTTTCACACTGGTTGCAATTATTCGTTTTATACAAAGGAAAAACTGTTCTATTTATATTGTATTTTATGCCTCGGGCGTAGACTTCTGAGGCCCTAACTATTCGATCTGGTGGACCAACTCCCTAGAGTGAAGCCTAGGATGCCCGGAACGCAGAAATGACCATCACTTTCACACTGGTTGCAATTATACATTTTATGCGATGGAAAATCTGTTGTATTTATATTGTATTTTATGCTTCTAGCGTTGACTTCTTAGGCCCTATCTATTCTTCTGGTGGAGCAACGCCCTAGAGTAAAGCCAAGGTGTCCCGGACCGTAGAAATGACCATAACTTTCACACTGGTTGCCATTATTCGATTTATACGATGGAAAATCTGTTGTATTTATATTGTATTTTATACTTCTAGCGTTGACTTCTTAGGCCCTATCTATTCTTCTGGTTGAGCAACGCCCTAGAGTGAAGCCTAGGCTGCCCGAAACGTAGAAATGACCATTACTTTCACACTGGATGCAATTATTCGTTTTATACGATGAAAAGACTGTTGTATTTATATTGTATTTTATGCTTCTGGCTTTGACGTCTTAGGCACTAACTACTCGATCTGGTGGAACAAAGACCTAGATTGAAGCCTAGGTTGCCCGGAACGTAGAAAAGACCATTACCTTCACACTGGTTGCAATTATTCGTTCTATACGATGGAAAAGCTGTTGTATTTGTTTTGTATTTTATGCCTCGGGCGTTGA
The DNA here is from genome assembly GCF_051401765.1 of Calliopsis andreniformis. NCBI lineage: Eukaryota > Metazoa > Arthropoda > Insecta > Hymenoptera > Andrenidae > Calliopsis > Calliopsis andreniformis. Next base: position 3,688,149 of record NW_027480465.1, on the reverse strand, counting down.
CTTCTGAGGCCCTAACTATTCGATCTGGTGGACCAACGCCCTAGTGTGAAGCCTAGGTTGCACGGAACGTAGAAATGACCATAACTTTCACACTGACTGCAATTATTCGTTTTATACGATGGAAAGACTGTTCTACTTATTTTGTATTTTATGCTTCGGGCGTTGTCTTCTAAGGCCCTATCTCTTCGATCTGGTGGAGCAACGCCCTAGAGTGAAGCCTAGGTTGACCGGAGCGTAGAAATGACCATTACATTCACACTGATTGCAATTATTCATATTATACGATGGAAATGCTGTTGTATTTATATTCTATTTTATGCTTCTGGCGTTGACGTCTTAGGACCTAACTATTTGATCTGGTGGAGCAACGCCCTAGAGTGAAGCCTAGGTTTCCCGGAACGTAGAAATGGCCATTACTTTCACACTGGATGCAATTATTCGTTTTATACGATGAAAAGACTGTTGTATTTATATTGTATTTTATGCTTCTGGCTTTGACGTCTTAGGCACTAACTATTCGATCTGGTGGAACAAAGACCTAGACTGAAGCCTAGGTTGCCCGGAACGTAGAAAAGACCATTACCTTCACACTGGTTGCAATTATTCGTTCTATACGATGGAAAAGCTGTTGTATTTGTTTTGTATTTTATGCTTCGGGCGTTGACTTCTAAGGCCCTAACTATTCGATCTGTTGGACCAACGCCCTAGAGTGAAGCCTAGGTTGCCCGGAACGTAGTAATGAACATTACTTTCACACTGTTTGCAATTATTCAATTTATACGCTGGAAAAGCTGTTGTATTTATATTGTATTTTATGCTTCTGACGTTGGCTTCTAAGGCTGTAGCTATTCGATGTGGTGGAGCAACGCCCTATAGTGAAGCCTAGGTTTCCCGGAACGTAGAAAAGACCATTACCTTCACACTGGTTGCAATTATTCGTTTTATACGATGGAAAAACCGTTGTATTTTTATTGTATTTTATGCTTCTGGCGTTGACTTCTGAGGCCCTAACTATTCGATCTCGTGGAGCAACGCCCTATGGTGAAGCCTAGGATTGCCGGAACGTAGAAATGGCTATTACATTCACATCGGATGCAATTATTCGTTTTATACGATGGATAAACTGCTGTATTTATATTGTATTTTATGCTTCTGGCGTTGACTTCTAAAGCCCTAACTATTCGACCTGATGGAGCAACGCCCTAGAGTCAAGGCTAAGTTGCCCCGAACGTAGAAATGAACGTTACTTTCACACGGTTTGCAATTATTCAATTTATACGCTGGAACAGCTGTTGTATTTATATTGTATTTTATGCTTCTGACGTTGGCTTCTAAGGCCGTAGCTATTCGATGTGGTGGAGCAGCGCCCTATAGTGAAGCATAGGGTGCCCGGAACGCAGAAATGACCATAACTTTCACACTGGTTGCAATTATTCGTTCTATACGATGGAAAAGCTGTTGTATTTGTTTTGTATTTTATGCTTCGGGCGTTGACTTCTAAGGCCCTACCTATTCGATCTGTTGGACCAACGCCCTAGAGTGAAGCCTAGGTTGCCCGGAACGTAGTAATGAACATTACTTTCACACTGTTTGCAATTATTCAATTTATACGCTGGAAAAGCTGTTGTATTTATATTGTATTTTATGCTTCTGACGTTGGCTTCTAAGGCCGTAGCTATTCGATGTGGTGGAGCAACGCCCTATAGTGAAGCCTAGGTTGCCCGGAACGTAGAAATGACCGTAACTTTCACACTGGATGCAATTATTCGTTTTATACGATGGACAAACTGTTGTATTTATATTGTATTTCATGCTTCTGGCGTTGACTTCTTAGGCCCTATATATTCGATCTGGTGGACCAACGCCCTAGAGTCAAGCCTAGGTTGCACGGAACGTAGAAATGACTATAACTTTCACACTGGTTGCAATTATTCGTTTTATACGCAGGAAAAACTGTTGAATTTATATTGTATTTTATGCTTCTGGCGTTGACTTCTAAGGCCCTAAGTCTTCGATCTGGTGCAGCAATGCCTCAGAGTTAAGTCTAGGATGCCCGAAACGTCGAAATGATCATTACTTTCACACTGGTTGTTATTATCCGTTTTACATCATGGAAAAACTGTTGTATTTATATTGTATTTTATGCTTCTGGCGTTGCCATCCGAGGCCCTAACTATTCGATATGGTGGAGCCACGTCCTAGGGTGAAGCCTAGGTTGCCCGATACGTAGAAATGACCATAACGTTCATACGGGTTGCAATTATTCGTTTTATACAATAGAAAAACTGTTGTATTTATATTGTATTTTATGCTTCTGGCGTTGACTTCTTAGGCCCTATATATTCGATCTGGTGGACCAACGCCCTAGAGTGAAGCCTAGGTTGCTCGGAACGTAGAAATGACTATAACTTTCACACTGGTTGCAATTATTCGTTTTATACGATGGAAAAACTGTTGAATTTATTTTGTATTTTATGCTTCTGGCGTTGACTTCTAAGGCCCTAAGTCTTTGATCTGCTGCAGCAATGCCTCAGAGTTAAGTCTGGGATGCCCGAAACGTCGAAATGATCATTACTCTCACACTGGTTGTTATTATCCGTTTTACACCATGGAAAAACTGTTGTATTTATATTGTATTTTATGCTTCTGGCGCTGCCTTCTGAGGCCCTAACTATTCGATCTGGCGGAGCAACGCCCTAGAGTGAAGTCTAGGTGGCCCGAACCGTAGAAATGATCATAACTTTCATACTGCTTGCTATTATTCATTTTATACGATGGAAAATCTGTTGTATTTATATTGTATTTTATGCTTCTAGCGTTGACTTCTTAGGCCCTATCTATTCTTCTGGTGGAGCAACGCCCTAGAGTGAAGCCTAGGCTGCCCTAGACGTAGAAATGACCATCACTTTCACACTGGTTGCAATTATTCGTTTTATACGATGGAAAAACTGTTGAATTTGTTTTGTATTTTATGCTTCTGGGGTTGACTTCTTAGGCCATAACTATTCGATCTGGTGGACCAACGCCCTAGAGTGAAGCCTAGGTTGACCGGAGCGTAGAAATGACTATTACCTCCACACTGTTTGCAATTATTCCTGTTATACGATGGAAAAACTGTTGGATTTTTATTGTACTTTATGCTTCTGGCGTTGACTTCTAAGGCCCTACCCATTCGATCTGGTCGAGCAACGCCCTAGAGTGAAGCCTAATGTTGCACGGAACGTAGAAATGACCATACGTTTCACACTGGTTGCAATAATTCGTTTTATACAAAGGAAAAACTGTTCTATTTATTTTGTATTTTGTGCCTCGGGCGTTGACTTCTGAGGCCTTAACTATTCGATCTGGTGGACCAACGCCCTAGAGTGAAGCCTAGGTTGCACGGAACGTAGAAATGACCATTACCTTCACACTGTTTGCAATTATTCCTGTTATACGGTGGAAAAGCTGTTGTATTTTTATTGTATTTTATGCTACGGGTGTTGACTTCTAAGCCCCTAACTATTCGATATCGTGGAGCCACATCCTAGGGTGAAGCCTAGGTTGCCCGGAATGTAGAAATGACCATAACGTTCATACTGGTTGCAATTATTCGTTTTATACAATGGAAAAACTGATGTATTTATATTGTATTTTATGTTTCTGGCGTTGACTTCTTAGGCCATAACTATTCGATCTGGTGGACCAACGCCCTAGAGTGAAGCCTAGGTTGTACGGAACGTAGAAATGACCATAACTTTCACACTGGTTGCAATAATTCGTTTTATACAATGGAAAAACTGTTCCATTTATTTTGCATTTTATGCCTCGGGCGTTGCCTTATGAGGCCCTAACAATTCGATCTTTCGGAGCAACGCCCTAGAGTGAAGCCTAGGTTGTCCGGAGCGTAGAAATGACCATTACCTCCACACTGTTTGCAATTATTCCTGTTATACGATGAAAAAACTGTTGTATTTTTATTGTATTTTATGCTTCGGGCGTTTACTTCTAAGGCACTAACTATTCGATATGGTGGAGCCACGTCCTAGGGTGAAGCCTAGGTTGCCCGGTACGTAGAAATCACCATAACGTTCATACGGGTTGCAATTATTCGTTTTATACAATAGAAAAGCTGTTGTATTTGTATTGTATTTTATGCTTCTGGCGTTGACTTCTTAGGCCCTATCTATTCTTCTGGTGGAGCAACGCCCTAGAGTGAAGCCTAGGCTGCCCGAGACGTAGAAATGACCATCACTTTCACACTGGTTGCAATTATTCGTTTTATACAATGGAAAAACTGTTCTATTTATATTGTATTTTATGCTTCTGGCGTTGACTTCTTAGGCCATATCTATTCGATCTGGTGGAGCAACGCCCTAGGGTGAAGCCTAGGTTGCCCGGTACGCAGAAATGACCATAACGTTCATACGGGTTGCAATTATTCGTTTTATACAATAGAAAAACTGTTGTATTTATATTGTATTTTATGCTTCTGGCGTTGACTTCTTAGGCCCTATATATTCGATCTGGTGGACGAACGCCCTAGAGTGAAGCCTAGGTTGCACGGAACGTAGAAATGACCATCACTTTCACATTGGTTGCAATTATTCCTGTTATACGACGGAAAAACTGTTGGATTTTTATTGTACTTTATGCTTCTGGCGTTGACTTCTAAGGCCCTACCCATTCGATCTGGTCGAGCAACGCCCTAGAGTGAAGCCTAATGTTGCACGGAACGTAGAAATGACCATACGTTTCACACTGGTTGCAATAATTCGTTTTATACAAATGAAAAACTGTTCTATTTATTTTGTATTTTATGCCTCGGGCGTTGACTTCTGAGGCCTTAACTGTTCGATCTGGTGGACCAACGCCCTAGAGTGAAGCCTAGGTTGCACGGAACATAGAAATGACCATTACCTTCACACTGTTTGCAATTATTCCTGTTATACGGTGGAAAAGCTGTTGTATTTTTATTGTATTTTATGCTACGGGTGTTGACTTCTAAGCCCCTAACTATTCGATATCGTGGAGCCACATCCTAGGGTGAAGCCTAGGTTGCCCGGAACGTAGAAATGACCATAACGTTCATACTGGTTGCAATTATTCGTTTTATACAATGGAAAAACTGATGTATTTATATTGTATTTTATGTTTCTGGCGTTGACTTCTTAGGCCATAACTATTCGATCTGGTGGACCAACGCCCTAGAGTGAAGCCTAGGTTGTACGGAACGTAGAAATGACCATAACTTTCACACTGGTTGCAATAATTCGTTTTATACAATGGAAAAACTGTTCTATTTATTTTGTATTTTATGCTTCGGGCGTTGTCTTCTAAGGCCCTAACTCTTCGATCTGGTGGAGCAACGCCCTAGAGTGAAGACTAGGTTGACCGGAGCGTAGAAATGTCCATTACATTCACACTGATTGCAATTATTGATTTTATGCGATGGAAAAGCTGTTGTATTTATATTGTATTTTTTGCTCCTGGCGTTGACTTCTAAGGTCGTACCTATTCGATCAGGTGGACCAACGCCCTAGAGTGAAGCCTAGGTTACCCGGAACGTAGAAATGACCATCACTTTCACATTGGTTGCAATTATTCCTGATATACGATGGAAAAACTGTTGGATTTTTATTGTACTTTATGCTTCTGGCGTTGACTTCTAAGGCCCTACCCAATCGATCTGGTCGAGCAACGCCCTAGAGTGAAGCCTAGGTTGCACGGAACGTAGAAATGACCACAAGTTTCACACTGGTTGCAATAATTCGTTTTATACAAAGGAAAAACTGTTCTATTTATTTTGTATTTTATGCCTCGGGCGTTGACTTCTTAGGCCCTATCTATTCTTCTGGTGGAGCAACGCCCTAGAGTGAAGCCTAGGCTGCCCGAAACGTAGAAATGTCCATCACTTTCACACTGGCTGCAATTATTCGTTTTATACGATGGAAAGACTGTTCTATTTATTTTGTATTTTATGCCTCGGGCGTTGACTTCTTAGGCCCTATATATTCGATCTGGTGGACGAACGCCCTAGAGTGAAGCCTAGGTTGCACGCAACGTAGAAATGACCATCACTTTCACATTGGTTGCAATTATTCCTGTTATACTACGGAAAAACTGTTGGATTTTTATTGTACTTTATGCTTCTGGCGTTGACTTCTAAGGCCCTACCCATTCGATCTGGTCGAGCAACGCCCTAGAGTGAAGCCTAATGTTGCACGGAACGTAGAAATGACCATACGTTTCACACTGGTTGCAATAATTCGTTTTATACAAATGAAAAACTGTTCTATTTATTTTGTATTTTATGCCTCGGGCGTTGACTTCTGAGGCCTTAACTGTTCGATCTGGTGGACCAACGCCCTAGAGTGAAGCCTAGGTTGCACGGAACGTAGAAATGACCATTACCTTCACACTGTTTGCAATTATTCCTGTTATACGATGGAAAAACTGTTGTATTTTTATTGTATTTTATGCTTCGGGCGTTTACTTCTAAGCCCCTAACTATTCGATCTGGCGGAGCAACGCCCTAGAGTGAAGTCTAGGTGGCCCAAACCGTAGAAATGATCATAACTTTCACACTGCTTGCTATTATTCATTTTATACGATGGAAAATCTGTTGTATTTATATTGTATTTAATGCTTCTAGCGTTGACTTCTTAGGCCCTATCTATTCTTCTGGTGGAGCAACGCCCTAGAGTGAAGCCTAGGCTGCCCGAGACGTAGAAATGACCATCACTTTCACACTAGTTGCAATTATTCCGTTTATACGATGGAAAAACTGTTGAATTTATTTTGTATTTTATGCTTCTGGCGTTGACTTCTTAGGCCCTAACTATTCGATATGGTGGAGCCACGTCCTAGAGTGAAGCCTATGTTGCACGGGACGTAGAAATGACTATAACTTTCACACTGGTTGCAATTATTCGTATTATACGATGGAAAAACTGTTGAATTTATTTTGTATTTTATGCTTCTGGCGTTGACTTCTAAGGCCCTAAGTCTTCACTCTGGTGCAGCAATGCCTCAGAGTTAAGTCTGGTATGCCCGAAACGTCGAAATGATCATTACTCTCACACTGGTTGTTATTATCCGTTTTACACCATGGAAAAACTGTTGTATTTATATTGTATTTTATGCTTCTGGCGTTGCCTTCTGAGGCCCTAACTATTCGATCTGGCGGAGCAACACCCTAGAGTGTAGTCTAGGTCGCCCGAACCGTAGAAATGATCATAACTTTCACACTGGTTGCTATTATTCATTTTATACGATGGAAAATCTGTTGTATTTATATTGTATTTTATGCTTCTAGCGTTGACTTCTTAGGCCCTATCTATTCTTCTCGTGGAGCAACGCCCTAGAGTGAAGCCTAGGCAGCCCGAGACGTAGAAATGACCATCACTTTCACACTGGTTGCAATTATTCGTTTTATACGATGGAAAAACTGTTGAATTTATTTTGTATTTTATGCTTCTGGCGTTGACTTCTTAGGCCCTAACTATTCGATATGGTGGAGCCGCGTCCTAGGGTGAAGCCTACGTGCCCCGGAACGTAGAAATGACCATAACGCTCATACTGGTTGCAATTATTCGTTTTATGCAATGGAAAAACTGTTCTATTTATATTGTATTTTATGCTTCTGGCGTTGACTTCTTAGGCCATAACTATTCGATCTGGTGCAGCAACGTCCTAGATTGAAGCCAAGGTTGCACGGAACGTAGAAATGACCATAACTTTCACACTGGCTGGAATTATTCGTTTTATACGATGGAAAGACTGTTCTATTTATTTTGTATTTTATGCTTCGGGCGTTGTCTTCTAAGGCCCTAACTCTTCGATCTGGTGGAGCAACGCCCTAGAGTGAAGACTAGGTTGACCGGAGCGTAGAAATGTCCATTACATTCACACTGATTGCAATTATTGATTTTATGCGATGGAAAAGCTGTTGTATTTATATTGTATTTTTTGCTCCTGGAGTTGACTTCTAAGGTCGTACCTATTCGATCAGGTGGACCAACGCCCTAGAGTGAAGCCTAGGTTGCCCGGAACGTAGAAATGACCATCACTTTCACATTGGTTGCAATTATTCCTGTTATACGATGGAAAAACTGTTGGATTTTTATTGTACTTTAAGCTTCTGGCGTTGACTTCTAAGGCCCTACCCATTCGATCTGGTCGAGCAACGCCCTAGAGTGAAGCCTAGGTTGCACGGCACGTAGAAATGACCATACGTTTCACACTGGTTGCAATAATTCGTTTTATACAAAGGAAAAACAGTTCTATTTATTTTGTATTTTATGCCTCGGGCGTTGACTTCTGAGGCCCTAACTATTCGATCTGTCGGAGCAACGCCCTAGAGTAAAGCCTAGGTGGCCCGGACCGTAGAAATGACCATAACTTTCACACTGGTTGCCATTATTCGATTTATACGATGGAAAATCTGTTGTATTTATATTGTATTTTATGCTTCTGGCGTTGACTTCTAAGGTCGTAGCTATTCGATCTGGTGGAGCGACGCCCTAGAGTGAAGCCTAGGTTGCCCGGAACGTAGAAATGACTATCACTTTCACACTGGTTGCAGTTATTCATTGTATACGATGGAAAATCTCTTGTATTTGTAATGTATTTTATTCTACTGGCGTTGACATCTAAGGCCCTAGCTATTCGATCTGGTGGAGCAGGGCCCTAGAGTGATGCCTAGGTTGCCCGAAACGTAGAAATGACCATCACTTTCACACTGGTTGCTATTATTCCTGTTATACGATGGAAAAACTGTTGTATCTTTATTGTATTTTATGCTTCGGGCGTTGACTTCTAAGGCCCTAACTATTCGATGTGGTGGAGCAGCGCCCTAGAGTGAGGCCTGGGTTGCACGGAACGTAGAAATGGCCATTACTTTCACACTGGTTGCAATTACTCCTGTTATACGATGGAAAAACTGTTGGATTTTTGTTGTATTTTATGCTTCTGTCGTTGACTTCTAAGGCCCTAGCTATTCGATCTGGTGGAGCGACGGCCTAGAGTGAAGCCTAGGATGCCCGAAACGTAGAAATGAACATTACTTTCACACTGGTTGCAATTACTCCTGTTATACGATGGAGAAACTGTTGGATTTTTCTTGTATTTTATGCTTCTGTCGTTGACTTCTAAGGCCCTAGCTATTCGATCTGGTGGAGCAACGGCCTAGAGTGAAGCCTAGGATTCCCGAAACGTAGAAATGAACATTACTTTCACACTGGTTGCAATTATTCTTTTTATACGATGGAAAAACTGTTGTGTTTTTATTGTATTTTATGAGTCTGGAGACGTTTTCTAAGGCCGTAACTATTCGACCAGGTGGTGCAACGCCCTAGAGTGAAGCCTAGCTTGCACGGAACGTGGAGATGCCCATTACTTTCTCACTGGTTTCAATTATTCATGCTATACGATGGAAAAATTGTTTCATTTTTATTGTACTTTGTGCTTCTGGCGTTGACTTCTTAGGCCCTAACTATTCGATCTGGTGGAGCAACGCCCTAGAGAGGAGCCTAGGTTGCACGGAACGTAGAAATGGTCATTACTTTCACACTGGTTGCAATTATTCATTTTATACGATGGAAAATCTGTTGTATTTATATTGTATTTTATGCTTCTAGCGTTGACTTCTTAGGCCCTATCTATTCTTCTGGTGGAGCAACGCCCTAGAGTGAAGCCTAGGCTGCCCGAAACGTAGAAATGTCCATCACTTTCATACTGGCTGCAATTATTCGTTTTATACGATGGAAAGACTGTTCTATTTATTTTGTATTTTATGCTTCTGGCGTTGACTTCTAAGGTCGTAGCTATTCGATCTGGTGGAGCAACGCCCTAGAGTCAAGCCTAGGTTGCCCGGAACATAGAAATGACCAATACTTTTACACTGGTTGCAATTAATCCTGTTATACGATGGAAAAGCTGTTGTATTTTGATTGTGTTTTATGCTTCTGGCGTTGACTTCTAAGTCCCTAGCTATTCGAACTAGTGGAACAACGCCCTAGAGCGAAGCCTAGGCTGCCCGGAACGTAGAAATGACCAGTACTTTCACACTGGTTGCAATTACCGGTTTTACACGATGGAAAAGCTGTTGTATTTATATTGTATTTTATGCTTCTGGCATTGTCTTCATAGGCCCTAACTATTCGATCTGGTGGAACAACGCCCAAGAGTGAAGCCTAGGTTGCACGGAACGTAGAAATGACTATAGCTTTCACACTGGTTGCAATTATTCGTTTTATACGGTGGAAAAACTGTTGTATTTATATTGTATTTTATGCTTCTGGCGTTGACTTCTTAGGCCCTATATATTCGATCTGGTGGACCAACGCCCTAGAGTGAAGCCTAGGTTGCACGGAACGTAGAAATGACTATAGCTTTCACACTGGTTGCAATTATTCGTTTTATACGATGGAAAAACTGTTGAATTTATTTTGTAATTTATGCTTCTGGCGTTGACTTCTAAGCCCCTAAGTCTTCGATCTTGTGCAGCAATGCATCAGAGTTACGTCTAGGATGCCCGAAACGTCGAAATGATCATTACTTTCACACTGGTTGTTATTATCCGTTTTACACCATGGAAAAACTGCTGCATTTATATTGTATTTTATGCTTCTGGCGTTGCCTTCTGAGGCCCTAACTATTGGATATGGTGGAGCCACGTCCTAGGGTGAAGCCTAGGTGGCCCGGAACGTAGAAATGACCATAACGTTCATACTGGTTGCAATTATACGTTTTATACAATGGAAAAACTGTTGTACTTATATTGTATTTTATGCCACCTGTCGTTGACTTCTTAGGCCATAACGATTCAATCTGGTGGAGCAACGCCCTAGAGTCAAGCCTAGGTTGCCCGGAACATAGAAATGACCAATACTTTTACACTGGTTGCAATTAATCCTGTTATACGATGGAAAAGCTGTTGTATTTATATTGTATTTTATGCTTCTGGCGTTGACTTCTAAGGTCGTAGCTATTCGATCTGGTGGAGCAACGCCCTAGAGTCAAGCCTAGGTTGCCCGGAACATAGAAATGACCAATACTTTTACACTGGTTGCAATTAATCCTGTTATACGATGGAAAAGCTGTTGTATTTTGATTGTGTTTTATGCTTCTGGCGTTGACTTCTAAGTCCCTAGCTATTCGAACTAGTGGAACAACGCCCTAGAGCGAAGCCTAGGCTGCCCGGAACGTAGAAATGACCAGTACTTTCACACTGGTTGCAATTACCCGTTTTACACGATGGAAAAGCTGTTGTATTTATATTGTATTTTATGCTTCTGGCATTGTCTGCATAGGCCCTAACTATTCGATCTGGTGGAACAACGCCCAAGAGTGAAGCCTAGGTTGCACGGAACGTAGAAATGACTATAGCTTTCACACTGGTTGCAATTATTCGTTTTATACGATGGAAAAACTGTTGAATTTATTTTGTATTTTTTGCTTCTGGCGTTGACTTCTAAGGCCCTAAGTCTTCGATCTGGTGCAGCAATGCCTCAGAGTTAAGTCTAGGATGCCCGAAACGTCGAAATGATCATTACTTTCACACTGGTTGTTATTATCCGTTTTACACCATGGAAAAACTGTTGCATTTATATTGTATTTTATGCTTCTGGCGTTGCCTTCTGAGGCCCTAACTATTCGATCTGGCGGAGCAACGCCCTAGAGTGAAGCCTAGGTGGCCCGGACCGTAGAAATGACCATAACTTTCACACTGGTTGCTATTATTCATTTTATACGATTGAAAAACTGTTGTATTTATATTGTATTTTATGCTTCTGGCGTTGATTTCTCAGGCCCTAACTATTCGTTCTGGTGGAGCAACGCCCTAAAGTGAGGCCTAGGTTCCCGGGAACGTAGAAATGACCCTCACTTTCGCACTGGTTGCAATTATTCCTGTTATACAATGGAAAATCTTCTTTATTGATACTGTATTTTATGCTTCTCGCGTTGTCTTCTAAGGCTCTAGCTATACGATCTGGCGGAGCAACCCCCTAGAGTGAAGCCTAGGTTGGCCAGAACGTTGAATTGACCATTACTATCACACTGTTTGCAATTATTCATTTTATACGATGGAAAAACTGTTGCATTTATATTGTATTTTATGCCTCTGGCGTTGACTTCTACGGCTCCAGCTATTCGATCTGGTGGAGCAACGCCCTAGAGTGAGACCTAGGTTGCTCGGAACGTTGAAATGACCATTAGTTTCACACTGGTTGCAATTATTCCCGTTATATGACGGAATACAGCCTAAGAAGACAACGACCGAAGCATAAAATACAATATAAATGCAACAGTTTTTCAATTGTACAACAGGAATAATTGCAACCAGTGTGAAAGTAATGGTCATTTCTACGTTCCGGGTAACCTTGGCGTCACCCTATGGCGTTGCTCCACTACATCTAATAGCTACGACCTTAGAAGCCAACGCCAGGAGCATAAAATACAGTATAAATACAACAGATTTTCCATCGAATAAAATGAATAATTGCAAACAGTGTGAAAGTAATGGTCATTTCTACATTCCGAGCAACCTAAGCTGAACTGTAGGGCGTTGCTACACCAGATGGAATAGCTAGGGACTTAGAATTAGACGCCAGAATCATAAAATACAATAAAAATACAACAATTTTTCCATCGTATAAAACCAATAATTGCAACCAGTGTGAAAGTAATGGTATGTTCAACGTTCGGGGCAACCTAGGCTTCACTCTAGGGCGGTGCTCCACCAGATCCAATAGTTAGGGCCTAAGAAGTCAACGCCAGCACCATAAAATACAATATAAATACAACAGCTTTTCCACCGTATATCATGTATATTTGGAAACAGTGTGAAAGTAATGGTCATTTCTACGTTCCGAGCAACCTAGGCTTCACTGTAGGGCGTTGCTCCACCAGATCGAATAGCTAGGGACATAGAATTAAACGCCAGAATCATAAAATACAATAAAAATACAACAGTTTTTCCATTGTATAACAGGAATAATTGCATCCAGTGTGAAAGTTATGGTCATTTCAACATTAGGAGCAACATAGGCTTCACTGTAGGGCGTCGTTCCACCAGATCGAACAGTTAAGGCCTATGAAGTCAACACCAGAATCATAAAATACAATTTAAGTACAACAGTTTTTCCATCGTATAAAATGAATAATTGGAAACATTGTGAAAGTTATGGTCATTTCTACGTTCCGGGCAACCTAGGCTTCACTCTAGGGTGTTGCTCCACCACATCTAACAGCTACGGCCTCAGAAGTCAACGCCAGGGGCATAAAATGCAATATAAATACAACAGCTTTGCCATCGTATAAAATGAATAATAGCAAACAGTGTGAAAGTAATGGTCATTTCTACGTTCCGAGCAACATAGTCGTCACTCTAGGGCATTGCTCCACCAGATCGAATAATCACGGCCTTAGAAGTTTCCGCCATAAGCATAAAATACAATAAACACACAACAGTTTTTCCATCGTATAAAACGAATAATTGCAACCTGTGTGAAGGTTATGGTCATATCTATGCTCCGGGCAACCTAGGCTTCACTCTAGGGCGTAGCTCCACCAGATCGAATAGCTAGGGCCTAACAAGTCAACGCCAGAAGCATAAAATACAATATAAATACAACGGCTTTTCCATCGTATAAATGGAGTAATTGCAACCAGTGTGAATGTTATGGTCATTTCTACGTTCCCGGCAACCTAGGCTTCACTCTAGGGCGTTGTTTCACCAGATTCAATAGCTAGGGTCTTAGAAGTCAACGCCAGGAGCATAAAATACAATATAAATACAAAAGCTTTGCCATCGTATAAAATGTATAATTGCAAACAGTGTGAAAGTAATAGTCATTTCTACTTTCCGAGCAACCTAGACGTCACTCTGGGGCATCGCTCCACCAGATCGAATAATCACGGCCTTAGAAGTTAACGCCATAAGCAGAAAATACAATAAAAATGCAACAGTTTTTCCATCGTATAAAACGAATAATTGCAACCAGTGTGAAAGTAATGGTATGTCCAACGTTCCGGGCAACCTAGGCTTCACACTACGGCGGTGCTCCACCAGATCCAATAGTTAGGGCCTAAGAAGTCAACGCCAGATGCATAAAATGCAATCTAAATATAACAGTTTTTCCATGTATAGAACGAATAATGGCAACCAGTGTGAAAGTTATGGTCATTTCTACATTCAGGGAAACATGGCTCCACTCTAGGATGTTGCTCCACCAGATCGAATAGTTAGGGCCTAAGAAGTCAACGCCAAAAGCACAAAATACAATAAAGATGCAACAGTTCTTCCATCGTATAACAGGAATAATTGCAACCAGTGTGAAGGTTATGGTCCTTTCTACGTTCCGTGCAACCTAGGCATCTCTCTAGGGCGTTGCTCCACCAGATCGAATAGCTACGGACTTAGAAGTCAACGCGAGAAGCATAAAATACAATAAAAATGCAACAGTTTTTCCATTGTATAGCAGGAATTATTGCAACCAGTGTGAAGATAATGGTCTTTTCTACGTTCCGGTCAACCTATGCTTCACTCTAGGGCGGTGCTCCACCAGATCAAATAATTAGGGCCTACGAAATCAACGCCAGAAGCATAAAATACGATATAAATACAACAGCTTTTCCATCGTATATAACGTATAATTGCAAACAGTGTGAAAGTAATGGTCCTTTCTACGTTCCTCGCAACCTAGGCTTCACTCTAGGGCGTTACTCCGCCACAGCGAATAGCTACGGCCGTAGAAATCAACGCCAGAAGCATAAAATACAATATAAGTACAACAGTTTTTCCATCGTATAAAACGAATAATGGCAACCAGTGTGAAAGTTATGGTCATTTCTACGTTCCGGGCAACCTAGGCTTCACTCTAGGGCGCTGCTCCACCAGATCGAACAGCTATGGCCTAAGAAGTCAACGCCAGAAGCATAAAATACGGTATATATACTACAGCTTTTCCATCGTATAAGACGGATAATTGCAACCACTGTGAAGGTAATGGTCATTTCTACGTTTCGAACTACCTAGGCTTCACACTAGGGCGTTGCTGCACGAGATCGAAGAGTTAGTGACCTAAGAATTCAACGCCAGAGGCATAAAATACAATTAAAATGCAACAGTCTTTCCATCGTATAACAGGAATAACAAAACCAGTGTGAAAGTACTGTTCATTTCTTCGTACCGTGTAACCTGGGTTTCACTCTAGGGCGTTGCTACACCATTTCGAATAGCTAGGGATTTAGAAGTCAACGCCAGAAGCATACAATACAATATAAGTACAACAGTTTTTTTATCGTATAAAATGAATAATTGCAAACATTGTGAAAGTAATAGTCATTTCTACGTTCCGGGCAACCTAGGCTTCACTCTAGGGCGTTGCTCCTCCAGATCCAATAGCTAGGGACTTAGAATTCAGCGCCAGAAGCATAAAATACAATAAAAATACAACAGTTTTTCCATCGTATAACAGGAATAATTGCAACCAGTGTGAAAGTAATGGTCATTTCTACGTTCCGGGCATACTAGGTTTCACTCTATGGCGTTCCTGCACCAGATCGAATAGTTAGGGAATAAGAAGTCACTGCCAGAAGTAAAAAATACGATATAAATATAACAGATTTTCCATCGTATAACAGGAGTAATTGCAACCAGTGTGAAAGTAATGGTCATTTCTACGTTCCGTGCATGCTAGGTTTCACTCTATGGCGTTCCTCCACCAGATCGAATAGTTAGGGCCTTAGAAGTCAACCCCAGGAGCATAAAATACAATAAATATGCAACATTTTTTCCATCGTATAACAGGAATAATTGCAACCAGTGTGCAGGTAATGGTATGTTCTACGTTCCGGGCAACCTATGCTTCACTCTAGGGCGGTGCTCCACCAGATCAAATAATTAGGGCCTACGAAATCAACGCCAGAAGCATAAAATACGATATAAATACAACAGCTTTTCCATCGTATATAACGTATAATTGCAAACAGTGTGAAAGTAATGGTCATTTCTATGTTCCGGGCAACCTAGGCTTCACTCTGGGGCGCTGTTCCACCAGATCGAATAGTTAGTGCCTAAGAACTCAACGCCAGAAGAATTAAATACAACATAAGTACAACAGTTTTTCCATCGTATAAAATGAGTAATTGCAAACAGTGTGAAAGTAATGGTCATTTCTAGGTTCCGGGCAACCTAGGCTTCTCTCTAGGGCGTTGCTCTACCAGATCCAATAGTTAGGGCTTTAGAAGTCAGTGCCAGAAGCATAAAATACAATAAAGGTGCAACAGTTTTTCCATCGTATAACACGAATAATTGCAACCAGTGTGAAGGTAATGGTCATTTCTACGTTTCGGGCAACCTAGGCTTCACTCTAGGGCGTTGCTCCACCAGGTGGAATAGCTAGGGACTTAGAATTCAACACCAGAAGCATAAAGTACAATAAAAATACAACAGCTTTTCCATCCTATAAAACGAATAATTGCAACCAGTGTCAAAGCTATGGTCCTATCTACGTTCCCGGCAACCTAGGCTAGACTCTAGGGCGTTGCTCCACCAGATCGAATACGTAGGGCCATGGAAGTCAACGCCTGAAGCATAAAATACAATAAAGATACAACAGTTTTTCCATCGTACATCAGGAATAATTGCAAGAAGTGTGAAGGTCATGGTCATTTCTACGTTCTGGGCAACCTAGGCTTCACTCTAGGGCGTCGCACAACCAGATAGAAAAGATAGGGCCTAAGAAGTCAACGCCAGAAGCATAAAATAAAATAAAATTACAACAGTTTTTCGATCGCATAACAGGAGTAATTGCAGCTATTGTGAAAGTAATGGCCATTTCTACGTTCCGTGCAACCTAGGCCTCACTCTCCGGCGTTACTACACCAGGTCGAATAGTTAGGGCCTTAGAAACCAACGCCAGACGCATAAAATACAATAAAAATGCAACAGTTTTTCCATCGTATAGTATGAGTAATTGCAACGTGTGTGAAGGTAATGATCATTTCGACGTTTCGGGCATTCTAGACTTAACTCTGAGGCATTGCTCCACCAGATCGAAGAGTTATGGCCTTAGAAGTCAACGCCAGAAGCATACAATACAATAAAAGTACAACAGTTTTTCCATCGTATAGCATGAATAATCGCAACCAGTGTGAAAGTAATGGCCATTTCTACGTTTCGGGCAACCTAGGCTTCACTCTAGGGCGTTGCTCTACCAGGTGGAATAGCTAGGGACTTAGAATTCAACACCAGAAGCATAAACTACAATAAAAATACAACAGTTTTTCCATAGTATAACAGGAATAATTGCAACCAGTGTGAAAGTAATTGTCATTTCTACTTTCCGGCCAACATAGGCTTGACGCTAGGGCGTTGCTCCACCAGATCGAATAGATAGCGCCTAACAACATAACGCCAGACGCATAAAATACAATAAAAATCCAACAGTTTTTCCATCGTATAAAACGAATAATTGCAACCAGTGTCACGGTTTTGGTCATATCTCCGTTCCGGGCAACCTAGGCTAGACTCTAGGGCGTTGCTCCACCAGATCGAATAGGTAGGGCTATAGAAGTCAACGCCTGAAGCATAAAATACAATATAAATACAACAGTTTGACCTTCGTATATAATGTATATTTGTAAACAGTGTGAAAGTAATGGTCATTTCTACGTCCCGGGCAATCTAGGCATCACTCCAGGGCGATGCTCCACCAGATCGAATAGCTAGGGAGTGAGAATTCTACGCCAGAATAACAAAATACATTGTAAGTACAACAGTTTTTCCATCGTATAAAATGAATAATTCCAAAAAGTGTGAAATTAATGGTCATTTCTATGATCCAGGCAACCTAGGCTTCACTCTAGGGCGTTGCTCCACCAGGTCGAATAGCTAGGGACTGAGAATTCAACGCCAGAATAACAAAATACATTATAAGTACAACAGTTCTTCCATCGTATAAAATGAATAATTCCAAAAAGTGTGAAATTAATGGTCATTTCTGTGATCCAGGCAACCTAGGCTTCACTCTAGGGCGTTGCTCCACCAGATCGAATAGATAGGGACTAAGAAGTCAACGCCAGGAGCATAAAATACAATATAAATACAACAGCTTTCCCATCGTATAACAGGAATGACTGCAGCTATTGTGTCGGTACTTGTCATTTCTACGTTCAGACAACCTAGGCTTCACTCTAGGGCGTTGCTCCACCAGATCGAATAGCTACGGCCTAAGAAGTCAACGTCAGAAGCATAAAACACAATATAAATACAACAGCTTTTCCATCGTATGACAGGAATAACTGCAACCATTGTGAAGGTACTTGTCATTTCTACGATCCAGCCAACATAGGCTTCACTCTTGGACGTTGCCCTACCAGATCGAATAGCCAGGACCATAGAAGTCAAAGCCAGAAGCAGAAAATACAATAAAAATACAACAGCCTTTCCATCGTATAACGGGAATAATTGCAACCAGTGTGAAAGATGTGGTCATTTCTACGATCCGTGCAACCTAGGCTTCACTCTAGGGCGCTGGTCCACCAGACGCAATAGTTAGCGCCTAAGAAGTCAACGCCAGGAGCACCAAATACAAAATAAATACAACAGTTTTTCCACCATATAACATGAATAATTGCAACCAGTGTGAAAGATGTGGTCATTTCTACGATCCGTGCAACCTAGGCTTCACTCTAGGGCGTTGTTCCAACAGATCGAATAGTTAGGGCCTAAGAAGTCAACGCCAGAAGCATAAAATACAATAAAAATACAACAGTTTTCCCATCGTATAACAGGAATAATTGCAACCAGTGTGAAAGTGGTGGTCATTTCTACGTTCCGGGCAAGCTAGGCTTCACTCTAGGGCGTTGGTCCACCAGATCGAATAGCAACGGCCTTAGAAGTCAACGCCAGAAGCATAAAATACAATATAAATACAACATCTTTTAAATCGCTTAAAATGAATAATTGCTACCAGTGTGAAATTTATGGTCTTTTCTACGTTCCGGGCAACCTAGGTTTTACTCTCGGGCGTTGCTCCACCACATCCAATAGCTACGGCCCTCGAAGTCAACGCCAGAAGTATAAAATACAATATAAGTAAAACAGTTTTTCCACCATATAAAATGAATAATTCATACATTGTGAAAGTAACGGTCATTTCTACCTTCCGGGCAACGTAGGCTTCACTCTAGGGCGTTTCTCCACCAGATCGAATAGTCAGGGCCTAAGAAGTAAACGCCAGAAGCATAAAATACAACAGTCCTTCCCTCGTATAACAGGAATAATTGCAACCAGTGTGAAAGATGTGGTCATTTCTACGATCCGTGCAACCTAGGCTTCACTCTAGGGCGTTGTTCCACCAGATCGAATAGTTAGGGCGTAAGAAGTCAACGCCAGAAGCATAAAATACAATAAAAATACAACAGTTCTTCCATCGTATAACAGGAATAATTGCAACCATTGTGAAACTAATGGTCATTTCTACGTTCCGGCCAACATAGGCTTCACTCTTGGACGTTGTCCTACCAGATCGAATAGCTAGGACAATAGAAGTCAAAGCCAGAAGCAGAAAATACAATAAAATACAACAGCTTTTCCACCTTGTAACGGGAATAATTGCAACCAGTGTGAAAGTGGTGGTCATTCCTAGGATCCGGGCAAGCTGGGCTTCACTCTAGGGCGTTGTTCGACCAGATCGAATAGCTAGGGCCTAAGAAGTCAACGCCAGAAGCATAAAATACAACAGTCATTCCATCGCATAACAGGAATAATTCCAACCAGTGTGAAAGTAATGGCCATTCCTACGCTGCGGGCATCCTAGACTTAACTCTGAGCCATTGCTCCACCAGATCGAATACATAGGGCCTTAGAAGTCAACGCCAGAAGCATAAAGTGGAATAAAAATCCAACAGTTTGTCAATCGTATAACAGGACTAATTGCAGCAAGCGTGAAGGTAATGGTCATTTCTACGTTCCGAGCAACATAGGCTTCACCCTAGGGCGTTGCTCCACCAGATCGAATAGTTAGGGCCTTAGAAGTCAACGCCCGAAGCATAAAATACATGAAGACGGAACAGTTTTTCCATCGTATAGCAGTAATAATTGCAACCAGCGTGAAAGTGATGGTCATTTCTACGACCCGGGCAACCCAGGTTTCTCTCTAGGGCGTTACTCGACCACATGGAATAGCTACGGCCGTAGAAGTCAACGCCAGAAGCATAAAATACAATAAATATACAAGAGCATTTCCATCGTATAACAGGAATAATTGCAACCAGTGTGTAAGTGATGGCCATTTCTACGTTTCGTGCAACATAGGCTTCACTCTAGGGAGTTGCTCCACCAGATCGAATAGCTACAGCCTTAGAAGTCACGCCTGAAGCATAAAATACAATAAAAATACAACAGTTTTTTCATCGTATAACAGGAATAATTGCAACAAGCGTGAAGGTAATGGTCATTTCTACGTTCCGGCAATCTAGGCATCACTCTAGGGCGTTGATTCACCAGATCGAATAGTTAGGTCCTAAGAAGCCTACGTCAGAAGCATAAAATACAAAATAAATACAACAGCTTGACCGTCGTATATAATGTATATTTGCAAACAGTGTGAAAGTAATGGCCATTTCTATGTTCCGTGCAACCTAGGCTTCACTCTAGGGCGTTGCTCCACCAGATCGAATAGTTAGGGCCTACGAGGACAACGCCAGAAGCATAAAATACAATAAAAATACAACAGTCCTTCCATCGTATAACAGGAATAATTGCAACCGGTGTGAAACTAATGGTCATTTTTACGTTCCGGCCAACATAGGCTTCACTCTTGGACGTTGCCCTACCAGATCGAATAGTTAGGACCATAGAAGTCAAAGCCAGAAGCAGAAAATACAATAAAAATACAACAGCTTTTCCATCGTATAACGGGAATAATTGTAACCAGTGTGAAAGATATGGTCATTTCTACGATCCGTGCAACCTAGGCTTCACTCTAGGGCGTTGGTCCACCAGATCGAATAGCTACGGCCTTAGAAGTCAACGCCAGAAGCATAAAATACAATATAAATATAACATCTTTTCCATCGCTTAAAATGAATAATTGCTACCAGTGTGAAATTTATGGTCTTTTCTACGTTCCGGGCAACCTAGGTTTTACTCTGGGGCGTTGCTCCACCACATCCAATAGCTACGGCCTTCGATGTCAACGCCAGAAGTATAAAATACAATATAAGTAAAACAGTTTTTCCACCGTATAAAATGAATAATTCATACATTGTGAAAGTAACGGTCATTTCTACCTTCCGGGCAACGTAGGCTTCACTCTAGGGCGTTTCTCCACCAGATCGAATAGTCAGAGCCTAAGAAGTAAACGCCAGAAGCATAAAATACAACAGTCCTTCCCTCGTATAACAGGAATAATTGCAACCAGTGTGAAAGTAATGGCCATTTCTACGCTGCGGGCATCCTAGACTTAACTCTGAGCTATTGCTCCACCAGATCGAATACATAGGGCCTTAGAAGTCAACGCGAGAAGCATAAAGTACAATAAAAATGCAACGGCTTGTACATCGTATAACAGGAATAATTGCAACCAGTGTGAAAGATATTGTCATTTCTACGTTCCGGGCAACCTAGGATGCCCTCCAGGGCGTTGTTCCACCAGAACGAATAGTTAGGGCCTAAGAAGTCAACGCCAGAAGCATAAAATGCAGCATAAATACAACAGCCTTTCCATCGTATAACGGGAATAATTGCAACAATTGTGAAAGAGATGGTCATTACTACGTTCCGGGAAACCTAGGCTTCACTCTAGGGCGCTGGTCCACCAGACGCAATAGTTAGCGCCTAAGAAGTCAACGCCAGGAGCACCAAATACAAAATAAATACAAAGGTTTTTCCATCGTATCACAGGAATAATTGCAACCAGAGTAAAAGTGATGGTCATTTCTACGTTCCGTGCAACCTAGGCTTCACTCTAGGGCGTTGTTCCACCAGGTCGAATAGTTAGGGCCTAGGAAGTAAACGCCAGAAGCATAAAATACAATAAAAATACAACAGTCCTTCCACCGTATAACAGTAATAATTGCAAACGGTGTGAAACTAATGGTCATTTCTACGTTCCGGCCAACATAGGCTTCACTCTTGGACGTTTTCCTACCAGATCGAATAGCTAGGACCATAGAAGTCAAAGCCAGAAGCAGAAAATACAATAAAAATACAACAGCTTTTCCATCGTATAACGGGAATAATTGTAACCAGTGTGAAAGATATGGTCATTTCTATGTTCCGGGCAATCTAGGCGTCACTGCAGAGCGTTGCTCCACTACATCTAATAGCTACGACCTTAGAAGTCAACGCCAGAAGAATAAAATGAAATATAAGTACAACACTTTTTTAATAGTATAAAATGAATAATTGCAAACAGTGTGAAAGTAATGGTCATTTCTAGGTTCCGGGCAACCTAGGCTTCTCTCTAGGGCGTTGCTCTACCAGGTGGAATAGCTAGGGACTTAGAATTCAACACCAGAAGCATAAAGTACAATAAAAATACAACAGCTTTTCCATCCTATAAAACGAATAATTGCAACCAGTGTCAAAGCTATGGTCCTTTCTACGTTCCCGGCAACCTAGGCTAGACTCTAGGGCGTTGCTCCACCAGATCGAATACGTAGGGCCATGGAAGTCAACGCCTGAAGCATAAAATACAATAAAGATACAACAGTTTTTCCATCGTATAACAGGAATAATTGCAACCAGTGTGAAAGTAATGGTCATTTCTACGTTCCGGGTATGCTAGGATTCACTCTATGGCGTTCCTCCACCAGATCGAATAGTTAGGGCCTTAGAAGTCAACGCCAGGAGCATAAAATACAATAAAGATGCAACAGTATTTTCATCGTATAACAGGAATAATTGCAACCAGTGTGAAGGTAATGGTATGTTCTACGTTCCGGGCAACCTAGGCTTCACTCTAGGGCGGTGCTCCACCAGATCAAATAATTAGGGCCTGAGAAGTCAACGCCAGAAGCATAAAATACAATATAAATACAACAGTTTTTCCATCGTATCACAGGAATAATTGCAACCAGAGTAAAAGTGATGGTCATTTCTACGTTCCGAGCGACCTAGGCTTCACTCTAGGGAGTTGCTCCAAGAGATCGAATAGTTAGGGACTTAGAATTCAACGCTAGAATCTTAAATACAATAAAAATACAGCAGTATTTCCATCGTATAGAATGAATAATTGCAAACAGTGTGAAAGTAATGGTCATTTCTACCTTCCGGGCAACCTAGGCTTCACTCTAGGGCGTTGCTACACCAGGTCGAAGAGGTAGGGCCATAGAAGTCAACGCCCGATACATAAAATACAATATAAATACAACAGCTCTTCCATCGTATAAAATGAATAATTGCAAACAGTGTGAAGATGATGGTCATTTCTACGTTCCGGGCTACCTAGGCTTCACTCTAGGGCGTTGCTCCACCACATCGAATAGCTACGGCCTTAGAAGTCAACGTCAGAAGCATTGAACACAATACAAATACAACAGTTTTTCAATCGTATAGAATGAATAATTGCGAACATTGTGAAAGTAACGGTCGTTTGTGCGTTCCCGGCAGCCAAGGCTTCACTCTATGGCGTTCCTCCACCAGATCGAATGGGTAGGGCCATAGAAGTCAATGCCCGAAGCATAAAATACAATAAAGATACTAGAGTTTTTCCATCGTATAACATGAATAATTGCAACCAGAGTAAAGGTGATGGACATTTCTACGTTCCGAGCGAGCTAGGGTTCACTCTGGGGCGTTGCTCCACGAGATCGAATAGTTAGGGACTTAGAATTCAACGCTAGAATCATAAAATACAATAAAAATACAGCAGTATTTCCATCGTATAGAATGAATAATTGCAAACAGTGTGAAAGTAATGGTCATTTCTACCTTCCGGGCAACCTAGGCTTCACTCTAGGGCGTTGCTCTACCAGGTGGAATAGCTAGGGACTTAGAATTCAACACCAGAAGCATAAAGTACAATAAAAATACAACAGCTTTTCCATCCTATAAAACGAATAATTGCAACCAGTGTCAAAGCTATGGTCCTATCTACGTTCCCGGCAGCCTAGGCTAGACTCTAGGGCGTTGCTCCACCAGATCGAATACGTAGGGCCATGGAAGTCAACGCCTGAAGCATAAAATACAATAAAGATACAACAGTTTTTCCATCGTACATCAGGAATAATTGCAAGAAGTGTGAAGGTCATGGTCATTTCTACGTTCTGGGCAACCTAGGCTTCACTCTAGGGCGTCGCACAACCAGATAGAAAAGATAGGGCCTAAGAAGTCAACGCCAGAAGCATAAAATAAAATAAAATTACAACAGTTTTTCCATCGCATAACAGGAGTAATTGCAGCTATTGTGAAAGTAATGGCCATTTCTACGTTCCCTGCAACCTAGGCCTCACTCTCCGGCGTTACTACACCAGGTCGAATAGTTAGGGCCTTAGAAATCAACGCCAGACGCATAAAATACAATAAAAATGCAACAGTTTTTCCATCGTATAGTATGAGTAATTGCAACGTGTGTGAAGGTAATGATCATTTCGACGTTTCGGGCATTCTAGACTTAACTCTGAGGCATTGCTCCACCAGATCGAAGAGTTATGGCCCTAGAAGTCAACGCCAGAAGCATACAATACAATAAAAGTACAACAGTTTTTCCATAGTATAACAGGAATAATTGCAACCAGTGTGAAAGTAATTGTCATTTCTACGTTCCGGCCAACATAGGCTTGACGCTAGGGCGTTGCTCCACCAGATCGAATAGATAGCGCCTAACAACATAACGCCAGACGCATAAAATACAATAAAAATACAACAGTTTTTCCATCGTATAAAACGAATAATTGCAACCAGTGTCACGGTTTTGGTCATATCTCCGTTCCGGGAAACCTAGGCTAGACTCTAGGGCGTACCTCCACCAGATCGAATAGGTAGGGCTATAGAAGTCAACGCCCGAAGCATAAAATACAATATAAATACAACAGTTTGACCTTCGTATATAATGTATATTTGTAAACAGTGTGAAAGTAATGGTCATTTCTACGTCCCGGGCAACCTAGGCATCACTCTAGGGCGATGCTCCACCAGATCGAATAGCTAGGGAGTGAGAATTCTACGCCAGAATAACAAAATACATTGTAAGTACAACAGTTTTTCCATCGTATAAAATGAATAATTCCAAAAAGTGTGAAATTAATGGTCATTTCTATGATCCAGGCAACCTAGGCTTCACTCTAGGGCGTTGCTCCACCAGGTCGAATAGCTAGGGACTGAGAATTCAACGTCAGAATAACAAAATACAATATAAGTACAACAGTTTTTCCATCGTATAAAATGAATAATTCCAAAAAGTGTGAAATTAATGGTCATTTCTGTGATCCAGGCAACCTAGGCTTCACTCTAGGGCGTTGCTCCACCAGATCGAATAGATAGGGACTAAGAAGTCAACGCCAGGAGCATAAAATACAATATATATACAACAGCTTTCCCATCGTATAACAGGAATGACTGCAGCTATTGTGACGGTACTTGTCATTTCTACGTTCAGACAACCTAGGCTTCACTCTAGGGCGTTGCTCCACCAGATCGAATAGCTACGGCCTAAGAAGTCAACGTCAGAAGCATAAAACACAATATAAATACAACAGCTTTTCCATCGTATGACAGGAATAACTGCAACCATTGTGAAGGTACTTGTCATTTCTACGATCCAGCCAACATAGGCTTCACTCTTGGACGTTGCCCTACCAGATCGAATAGCCAGGACCATAGAAGTCAAAGCCAGAAGTTGAAAATACAATAAAAACACAACAGCCTTTCCATCGTATAACGGGAATAATTGCAACAATTGTGAAAGAGATGGTCATTACTACGTTCCGGGAAACCTAGGCTTCACTCTAGGGCGCTGGTCCACCAGACGCAATAGTTAGCGCCTAAGAAGTCAACGCCAGGAGCACCAAATACAAAATAAATACAACAGTTTTTCCATCATATAACAGGAATAATTGCAACCAGTGTGAAAGATGTGGTCATTTCTACGATCCGTGCAACCTAGGCTTCACTCTAGGGCGTTGTTCCACCAGATCGAATAGTTAGGGCCTAAGAAGTCAACGCCAGAAGCATAAAATACAATAAAAATACAACAGTTTTTCCATCGTATAACAGGAATAATTGCAACCAGTGTGAAAGTGGTGGTCATTTCTACGTTCCGGGCAAGCTAGGCTTCACTCTAGGGCGTTGGTCCACCAGATCGAATAGCTACGGCCTTAGAAGTCAACGCCAGAAGCATAAAATACAATATAAATACAACATCTTTTAAATCGCTTAAAATGAATAATTGCTACCAGTGTGAAATTTATGGTCTCTTCTACGTTCCGGGCAACCTAGGTTTTACTCTCGGGCGTTGCTCCACCACATCCAATAGCTACGGCCCTCGAAGTCAACGCAAGAAGTATAAAATACAAAATAAGTAAAACAGTTTTTCCATCATATAAAATGAATAATTCATACATTGTGAAAGTAACGGTCATTTCTACCTTCCGGGCAACGTAGGCTTCACTCTAGGGCGTTTCTCCACCAGATCGAATAGTCAGGGCCTAAGAAGTAAACGCCAGAAGCATAATATACAACAGTCCTTCCCTAGTATAACAGGAATAATTGCAACTAGTGTGAAAGATGTGGTCATTTCTACGATCCGTGCAACCTAGGCTTCACTCTAGGGCGTTGTTCCACCAGATCGAATAGTTAGGGCGTAAGAAGTCAACGCCAGAAGCATAAAATACAATATAAATACAACAGCATTTCCATCGTATAAAACGAATAATAGCAACCAGTGTGAAAGTTATGGCCGTTTCTACGTTCCGGGCGACTTAGGCTTCTCTCTAGGGGGTTGCTCCACCAGATAGAATAGTTAGTGCCTAAGAAGTCAACGCCAGAAGCATAAAATACAATAAAAATACAACAGTTCTTCCATCGTATAACAGGAATAATTGCAACCAGTGTGAAACTAATGGTCATTTCTACGTTCCGGCCAACATAGGCTTCACTCTTGGACGTTGTCCTACCAGATCGAATAGCTAGGACAATAGAAGTCAAAGCCAGAAGCAGAAAATACAATAAAATACAACAGCTTTTCCATCTTATAACGGGAATAATTGCAACCAGTGTGAAAGTGGTGGTCATTCCTAGGGTCCGGGCAAGCTAGGCTTCACTCTAGGGCGTTGTTCGACCAGATCGAATAGCTAGGGCCTAAGAAGTCAACGCCAGAAGCATAAAATACATGAAGACGGAACAGTTTTTCCATCGTATAGCAGTAATAATTGCAACCAGTGTGAAAGTGATGGTCATTCCTACGACCCGGGCAACCCAGGTTTCTCTCTAGGGCGTTACTCGACCACATTGAACAGCTACGGCCGTAGAAGTCAACGCCAGAAGCATAAAATACAATATAAATACAACAGTTTTTCCGTCTTATAAAACGAATAATTGCAACCAGTGTGAAAGTTATGGTCATTTCTACGTTCCGGGCAACCTGGGCTTCACTGTAGGGCGTTGCTCCACCAGATCGAATAGTCGGGGCCATAGAAGTCAACACCCGAAGCATAATATACAATAAATATACAAGAGCATTTCCATCGTATAACAGGAATAATTGCAACCAGTGTGTAAGTGATGGCCATTTCTACGTTTCGTGCAACATAGGCTTCACTCTAGGGCGTTGCTCCACCAGATCGAATAGCTACAGCCTTAGAAGTCACGCCTGAAGCATAAAATACAATAAAAATACAACAGTTTTTTCATCGTATAACAGGAATAATTGCAACAAGCGTGAAGGTAATGGTCATTTCTACGTTCCGGCAATCTAGGCATCACTCTAGGGCGTTGATTCACCAGATCGAATAGTTAGGTCCTAAGAAGCCTACGTCAGAAGCATAAAATACAAAATAAATACAACAGCTTGACCGTCGTATATAATGTATATTTGCAAACAGTGTGAAAGTAATGGCCATTTCTATGTTCCGTGCAACCTAGGCTTCACTCTAGGGCGTTGCTCCACCAGATCGAATAGTTAGGGCCTACGAGGACAACGCCAGAAGCATAAAATACATTAAAAATACAACAGTCCTTCCATCGTATAACAGGAATAATTGCAACCGGTGTGAAACTAATGGTCATTTTTACGTTCCGGCCAACATAGGCTTCACTCTTGGACGTTGCCCTACCAGATCGAATAGTTAGGACCATAGAAGTCAAAGCCAGAAGCAGAAAATACAATAAAAATACAACAGCTTTTCCATCGTATAACGGGAATAATTGTAACCAGTGTGAAAGATATGGTCATTTCTACGATCCGTGCAACCTAGGCTTCACTCTAGGGCGTTGGTCCACCAGATCGAATAGTTAGGGCCTAAGAAGTCAACGCCAGAAGCATAAAATGCAGCATAAATACAACAGCCTTTCCATCGTATAACGGGAATAATTGCAACAATTGTGAAAGAGATGGTCAGTACTACGTTCCGGGAAACCTAGGCTTCACTCTAGGGCGCTGGTCCACCAGACGCAATAGTTAGCGCCTAAGAAGTCAACGCCAGGAGCACCAAATACAAAATAAATACAAAGGTTTTTCCATCGTATAAAACGAATAATTCCTACCAGTGTGAAAGTTATGGTCATTTCTACATTCCGAGCAGCCTAGGCTTCACTCTAGGGCGTTGCTCCACCAGACCGAATAGTTAGGTCCTTAGAAGTCAACGCCAGAAGCATAAAATACAATATAAATACAACAGCTTTGCCATCGTATAAAATGAATAATTGCAAACAGTGTGAAAGGTATGGACATTTCCACGTTCCGGGCTACCTAGGCTTCACTCTATGGCGTTCTGTCACCACATCGAAAAGCAACGGCCTCAGAAGCCAACGCCAGAAGCATAAAATACAATATAAATATAACGGCTTTTCCATCGTATAAAACGAATAATAGCAACCAGTGTGAAAGTTATGGTCATTTCTACGTTCCGGGCAACGTAGGCTTCACTCTAGGGCGTTGCTCCACCAGACGAAACAGTTAGGGACTCAGAAGTAAACGCCCGAAGCATAAAATACAAAATAAATAGAACGGTTTTTCCATTGTATAAAACGAATAATTGCTACCAGTGTAAAAGTTATGGTCATTTCTACGTTCCGGGCAACCTAGGCTTCACTGTATGGCGTTCTTCCACCACATCGAATAGCTACGGCCTCAGAAGTCAACGCCTGAAGTATAAAATACAATAAAAATACAACAGTCTTTCCATCCTATAACAGGAATAATTGCAACCCGTGTGAAAGTTATGGTCATTTCTACGTTCCGGGCAACCTAGGCTTCACTCTAGGGCGTTGCTCCACCAGATCAAACAGTTAGGGCCTTAGAAGTCAACGTCAGAAGCATAAAATACAATATAAATACAACAGTTTTTCCATCGTATCACAGGAATAATTGCAACCAGAGTAAAAGTGATGGTCATTTCTACGTTCCGAGCGACCTAGGCTTCACTCTAGGGAGTTGCTCCAAGAGATCGAATAGTTAGGGACTTAGAATTCAACGCTAGAATCTTAAATACAATAAAAATACAGCAGTATTTCCATCGTATAGAATGAATAATTGCAAACAGTGTGAAAGTAATGGTCATTTCTACCTTCCGGGCAACCTAGGCTTCACTCTAGGGCGTTGCTACACCAGGTCGAAGAGGTAGGGCCATAGAAGTCAACGCCCGATACATAAAATACAATATAAATACAACAGCTCTTCCATCGTATAAAATGAATAATTGCAAACAGTGTGAAGATGATGGTCATTTCTACGTTCCGGGCTACCTAGGCTTCACTCTAGGGCGTTGCTCCACCACATCGAATAGCTACGGCCTTAGAAGTCAACGTCAGAAGCATTGAACACAATACAAATACAACAGTTTTTCAATCGTATAGAATGAATAATTGCGAACATTGTGAAAGTAACGGTCGTTTGTGCGTTCCCGGCAGCCAAGGCTTCACTCTATGGCGTTCCTCCACCAGATCGAATGGGTAGGGCCATAGAAGTCAATGCCCGAAGCATAAAATACAATAAAGATACTAGAGTTTTTCCATCGTATAACATGAATAATTGCAACCAGAGTAAAGGTGATGGACATTTCTACGTTCCGAGCGAGCTAGGGTTCACTCTGGGGCGTTGCTCCACGAGATCGAATAGTTAGGGACTTAGAATTCAACGCTAGAATCATAAAATACAATAAAAATACAGCAGTATTTCCATCGTATAGAATGAATAATTGCAAACAGTGTGAAAGTAATGGTCATTTCTACCTTCCGGGCAACCTAGGCTTCACTCTAGGGCGTTGCTCTACCAGGTGGAATAGCTAGGGACTTAGAATTCAACACCAGAAGCATAAAGTACAATAAAAATACAACAGCTTTTCCATCCTATAAAACGAATAATTGCAACCAGTGTCAAAGCTATGGTCCTATCTACGTTCCCGGCAGCCTAGGCTAGACTCTAGGGCGTTGCTCCACCAGATCGAATACGTAGGGCCATGGAAGTCAACGCCTGAAGCATAAAATACAATAAAGATACAACAGTTTTTCCATCGTACATCAGGAATAATTGCAAGAAGTGTGAAGGTCATGGTCATTTCTACGTTCTGGGCAACCTAGGCTTCACTCTAGGGCGTCGCACAACCAGATAGAATAGATAGGGCCTAAGAAGTCAACGCCAGAAGCATAAAATAAAATAAAATTACAACAGTTTTTCCATCGCATAACAGGAGTAATTGCAGCTATTGTGAAAGTAATGGCCATTTCTACGTTCCCTGCAACCTAGGCCTCACTCTCCGGCGTTACTACACCAGGTCGAATAGTTAGGGCCTTAGAAATCAACGCCAGACGCATAAAATACAATAAAAATGCAACAGTTTTTCCATCGTATAGTATGAGTAATTGCAACGTGTGTGAAGGTAATGATCATTTCGACGTTTCGGGCATTCTAGACTTAACTCTGAGGCATTGCTCCACCAGATCGAAGAGTTATGGCCTTAGAAGTCAACGCCAGAAGCATACAATACAATAAAAGTACAACAGTTTTTCCATAGTATAACAGGAATAATTGCAACCAGTGTGAAAGTAATTGTCATTTCTACGTTCCGGCCAACATAGGCTTGACGCTAGGGCGTTGCTCCACCAGATCGAATAGATAGCGCCTAACAACATAACGCCAGACGCATAAAATACAATAAAAATACAACAGTTTTTCCATCGTATAAAACGAATAATTGCAACCAGTGTCACGGTTTTGGTCATATCTCCGTTCCGGGAAACCTAGGCTAGACTCTAGGGCGTACCTCCACCAGATCGAATAGGTAGGGCTATAGAAGTCAACGCCCGAAGCATAAAATACAATATAAATACAACAGTTTGACCTTCGTATATAATGTATATTTGTAAACAGTGTGAAAGTAATGGTCATTTCTACGTCCCGGGCAACCTAGGCATCACTCTAGGGCGATGCTCCACCAGATCGAATAGCTAGGGAGTGAGAATTCTACGCCAGAATAACAAAATACATTGTAAGTACAACAGTTTTTCCATCGTATAAAATGAATAATTCCAAAAAGTGTGAAATTAATGGTCATTTCTATGATCCAGGCAACCTAGGCTTCACTCTAGGGCGTTGCTCCACCAGGTCGAATAGCTAGGGACTGAGAATTCAACGTCAGAATAACAAAATACAATATAAGTACAACAGTTTTTCCATCGTATAAAATGAATAATTCCAAAAAGTGTGAAATTAATGGTCATTTCTGTGATCCAGGCAACCTAGGCTTCACTCTAGGGCGTTGCTCCACCAGATCGAATAGATAGGGACTAAGAAGTCAACGCCAGGAGCATAAAATACAATATATATACAACAGCTTTCCCATCGTATAACAGGAATGACTGCAGCTATTGTGACGGTACTTGTCATTTCTACGTTCAGACAACCTAGGCTTCACTCTAGGGCGTTGCTCCACCAGATCGAATAGCTACGGCCTAAGAAGTCAACGTCAGAAGCATAAAACACAATATAAATACAACAGCTTTTCCATCGTATGACAGGAATAACTGCAACCATTGTGAAGGTACTTGTCATTTCTACGATCCAGCCAACATAGGCTTCACTCTTGGACGTTGCCCTACCAGATCGAATAGCCAGGACCATAGAAGTCAAAGCCAGAAGTTGAAAATACAATAAAAACACAACAGCCTTTCCATCGTATAACGGGAATAATTGCAACAATTGTGAAAGAGATGGTCATTACTACGTTCCGGGAAACCTAGGCTTCACTCTAGGGCGCTGGTCCACCAGACGCAATAGTTAGCGCCTAAGAAGTCAACGCCAGGAGCACCAAATACAAAATAAATACAACAGTTTTTCCATCATATAACAGGAATAATTGCAACCAGTGTGAAAGATGTGGTCATTTCTACGATCCGTGCAACCTAGGCTTCACTCTAGGGCGTTGTTCCACCAGATCGAATAGTTAGGGCCTAAGAAGTCAACGCCAGAAGCATAAAATACAATAAAAATACAACAGTTTTTCCATCGTATAACAGGAATAATTGCAACCAGTGTGAAAGTGGTGGTCATTTCTACGTTCCGGGCAAGCTAGGCTTCACTCTAGGGCGTTGGTCCACCAGATCGAATAGCTACGGCCTTAGAAGTCAACGCCAGAAGCATAAAATACAATATAAATACAACATCTTTTAAATCGCTTAAAATGAATAATTGCTACCAGTGTGAAATTTATGGTCTCTTCTACGTTCCGGGCAACCTAGGTTTTACTCTCGGGCGTTGCTCCACCACATCCAATAGCTACGGCCCTCGAAGTCAACGCAAGAAGTATAAAATACAAAATAAGTAAAACAGTTTTTCCATCATATAAAATGAATAATTCATACATTGTGAAAGTAACGGTCATTTCTACCTTCCGGGCAACGTAGGCTTCACTCTAGGGCGTTTCTCCACCAGATCGAATAGTCAGGGCCTAAGAAGTAAACGCCAGAAGCATAATATACAACAGTCCTTCCCTAGTATAACAGGAATAATTGCAACTAGTGTGAAAGATGTGGTCATTTCTACGATCCGTGCAACCTAGGCTTCACTCTAGGGCGTTGTTCCACCAGATCGAATAGTTAGGGCGTAAGAAGTCAACGCCAGAAGCATAAAATACAATATAAATACAACAGCATTTCCATCGTATAAAACGAATAATAGCAACCAGTGTGAAAGTTATGGCCGTTTCTACGTTCCGGGCGACTTAGGCTTCTCTCTAGGGGGTTGCTCCACCAGATAGAATAGTTAGTGCCTAAGAAGTCAACGCCAGAAGCATAAAATACAATAAAAATACAACAGTTCTTCCATCGTATAACAGGAATAATTGCAACCAGTGTGAAACTAATGGTCATTTCTACGTTCCGGCCAACATAGGCTTCACTCTTGGACGTTGTCCTACCAGATCGAATAGCTAGGACAATAGAAGTCAAAGCCAGAAGCAGAAAATACAATAAAATACAACAGCTTTTCCATCTTATAACGGGAATAATTGCAACCAGTGTGAAAGTGGTGGTCATTCCTAGGGTCCGGGCAAGCTAGGCTTCACTCTAGGGCGTTGTTCGACCAGATCGAATAGCTAGGGCCTAAGAAGTCAACGCCAGAAGCATAAAATACATGAAGACGGAACAGTTTTTCCATCGTATAGCAGTAATAATTGCAACCAGTGTGAAAGTGATGGTCATTCCTACGACCCGGGCAACCCAGGTTTCTCTCTAGGGCGTTACTCGACCACATTGAACAGCTACGGCGGTAGAAGTCAACGCCAGAAGCATAAAATACAATATAAATACAACAGTTTTTCCGTCTTATAAAACGAATAATTGCAACCAGTGTGAAAGTTATGGTCATTTCTACGTTCCGGGCAACCTGGGCTTCACTGTAGGGCGTTGCTCCACCAGATCGAATAGTCGGGGCCATAGAAGTCAACACCCGAAGCATAATATACAATAAATATACAAGAGCATTTCCATCGTATAACAGGAATAATTGCAACCAGTGTGTAAGTGATGGCCATTTCTACGTTTCGTGCAACATAGGCTTCACTCTAGGGCGTTGCTCCACCAGATCGAATAGCTACAGCCTTAGAAGTCACGCCTGAAGCATAAAATACAATAAAAATACAACAGTTTTTTCATCGTATAACAGGAATAATTGCAACAAGCGTGAAGGTAATGGTCATTTCTACGTTCCGGCAATCTAGGCATCACTCTAGGGCGTTGATTCACCAGATCGAATAGTTAGGTCCTAAGAAGCCTACGTCAGAAGCATAAAATACAAAATAAATACAACAGCTTGACCGTCGTATATAATGTATATTTGCAAACAGTGTGAAAGTAATGGCCATTTCTATGTTCCGTGCAACCTAGGCTTCACTCTAGGGCGTTGCTCCACCAGATCGAATAGTTAGGGCCTACGAGGACAACGCCAGAAGCATAAAATACATTAAAAATACAACAGTCCTTCCATCGTATAACAGGAATAATTGCAACCGGTGTGAAACTAATGGTCATTTTTACGTTCCGGCCAACATAGGCTTCACTCTTGGACGTTGCCCTACCAGATCGAATAGTTAGGACCATAGAAGTCAAAGCCAGAAGCAGAAAATACAATAAAAATACAACAGCTTTTCCATCGTATAACGGGAATAATTGTAACCAGTGTGAAAGATATGGTCATTTCTACGATCCGTGCAACCTAGGCTTCACTCTAGGGCGTTGGTCCACCAGATCGAATAGTTAGGGCCTAAGAAGTCAACGCCAGAAGCATAAAATGCAGCATAAATACAACAGCCTTTCCATCGTATAACGGGAATAATTGCAACAATTGTGAAAGAGATGGTCAGTACTACGTTCCGGGAAACCTAGGCTTCACTCTAGGGCGCTGGTCCACCAGACGCAATAGTTAGCGCCTAAGAAGTCAACGCCAGGAGCACCAAATACAAAATAAATACAAAGGTTTTTCCATCGTATAAAACGAATAATTCCTACCAGTGTGAAAGTTATGGTCATTTCTACATTCCGAGCAGCCTAGGCTTCACTCTAGGGCGTTGCTCCACCAGACCGAATAGTTAGGTCCTTAGAAGTCAACGCCAGAAGCATAAAATACAATATAAATACAACAGCTTTGCCATCGTATAAAATGAATAATTGCAAACAGTGTGAAAGGTATGGACATTTCCACGTTCCGGGCTACCTAGGCTTCACTCTATGGCGTTCTGTCACCACATCGAAAAGCAACGGCCTCAGAAGCCAACGCCAGAAGCATAAAATACAATATAAATATAACGGCTTTTCCATCGTATAAAACGAATAATAGCAACCAGTGTGAAAGTTATGGTCATTTCTACGTTCCGGGCAACGTAGGCTTCACTCTAGGGCGTTGCTCCACCAGACGAAACAGTTAGGGACTCAGAAGTAAACGCCCGAAGCATAAAATACAAAATAAATAGAACGGTTTTTCCATTGTATAAAACGAATAATTGCTACCAGTGTAAAAGTTATGGTCATTTCTACGTTCCGGGCAACCTAGGCTTCACTGTATGGCGTTCTTCCACCACATCGAATAGCTACGGCCTCAGAAGTCAACGCCTGAAGTATAAAATACAATAAAAATACAACAGTCTTTCCATCCTATAACAGGAATAATTGCAACCCGTGTGAAAGTTATGGTCATTTCTACGTTCCGGGCAACCTAGGCTTCACTCTAGGGCGTTGCTCCACCAGATCAAACAGTTAGGGCCTTAGAAGTCAACGTCAGAAGCATAAAATACAATATAAATACAACAGCTTTTCAATCGTATAAAACGAATAATTGCAACCAGTGTGAAAGTTATGGACATTTCTACATTCCGGCCAACCTAGGCTTCACCCTAGGGCGTTGCTCCACCAGATCAAACAGTTAGGGCCTTAGAAGTCAATGCCCGAAGCATAAAATACAAAATAAATACAACAGTTTTTCCATTGTATAAAACGAATAATTGCTACCAGTGTAAGAGATATGGTCACATCTACGTTCCGGGCAACCTAGGCTTCACCCTAGGGCGTCGTTCCACCAGATCGAATAGTTAGGGCCTAAGAAGTGAACGCCAGAAGCATAGAAAACAATATAAATACAACAGTTTTTCCATCATGTAAAACGAATAATTGCAACCAGTGTGAAAGCTATGGTCATTTCTACGTTCCGGGCAACCTAGGCTTCACCCTAGGGCGTTGTTCCACCAGATCGTATAGTTAGGGCCTAAGAAGTGAACGCCAGAAGCATAAAATGCAATAAAAATACAACAGGTTTTCCATCGTATAACAGGATTAATTGCAACCAGTGTGATAGTAGTGGTCATTTCTACGTTCCGGGCAACCCAGGTTTCACTCCAGGGCGTTGCTCCACCAGATCGGATAGTTACGGCCTAAGAAGTCAACGCCAGAAGCATAAAATACGATATAAATACAACAACTTTTACATCGTATAAAACGAATAATTGCAACCACTGTGAGAGTTCTGGTCATTTCCACGTTCCGGGCAACCTAGGCTTCACTCCAGGGTGTTGCTCCACCAGATCGAATAGTTAGGGCCTTAGAAGTCAACGCCAGGAACATAAGATACAATAAAAATACAACAGTCGTTTCATCGTATTACAGGAATAATTGCAATAAGCGTGAAAATAATGATCATTTCGGCGTTTCGGGCATCCTAGACTTAACTCTGAGGCATTGCTCCACCAGATCGAATAGTTAGGGCCTAAGAAGTCAACGCCAGAAGCATAAAATACAATATAAATACCACAGTTTTTCCATCGTAGAAAACGAATAATTGCAACCAGTGTGAAAGTTATGGTCATTTCTACGTTCCGGGCAACCTAGGCTTCACTCTATGGCGTTGGTCCACCAGATCAAACAGTTAGGGCCTTAGAAGCCAACGCCCGAAGCATTAAATACAAAATAAATAGAACAGTTTTTCCATTGTATAAAACGAATAATTGCTACATGTGTAAAAGTTATGGCCATTTCTACGTTGCGGGCAACCTAGGCTTCACCTTAGGCCGTTGTTCCACCAGATCGAATAGTTAGGGCCTAAGAAGTGAACGCCAGAAGCATAAAATACAGTATAAATACAACAGATTTTCCATCGTATAAAAGGAATAATTGCAAACAGTGTGAAAGTAATGGTCATTTCTACGTTCCGGGCAACCTAGGCTTCACTCTAGGTCGTTGCTCCACCAGATCAAACAGTTAGGGCGATAGAAGTCAACGCCTGAAGCATAAAATACAAAATAAATAGAACAGTTTTTCCATGGTATGGAACGAATAATTGCTACCAGTGTAAAAGTTATGGTCATTTCTACGTTCCGGGGAACCTAGGCTTCACCCTAGGGCATTGTTCCATCAGATCGCATAGTTAGGCCCTAAGAAGTGAACGCCAGAAGCATAAAATACAATATAAATACAACAGTTTTTCCATCCTAGTAAACGAATAATAGCAACCAGTGTGAAAGTTATGGTCATTTCTATATTCCGAGCAACCTAGGCTTCACTCTAGGGCGTTGCTCCACCAGATAGAATAGTTAGGTCCTAAGAAGTCAACGCCAGAAGCATAAAATACGATATAAATACAACAGATTTCCATGGTATAAAAGGAATAATTGCAAACAGTGTGAAAGTAATGGTCATTTCTACGTTCCGGGCAACCTAGGCATCACTCTACGGCGTTGTTCCACCAGATCGAATAGTTAGGGCCTAAGAAGTCAACGCCAGAAGAATAAAATACAAAATAAATACAACAGCCTTTACACCGTATAAAACGAATAATTGCAACCTGTGTGAAGGTTATGGTCATATCTACGTTCCGGGCAACCTAGGCTTCACTGTAGGGCGTTGCTCTACCAGATCGAAGTGTTAGGGCCTTAGAAGTCAACGCCCGAAGCATAAAATACAAAATAAATAGAACAGTTTTTCCATTGTATAAAACGAATAATTGCTACCAGTGTAAAAGTTATGGTCATTTCTACGTTCCGGGCACCCTAGGCTTCACCCTAGGGCGTTGTTCCACCAGATCGAATAGTCAGGGCCTAGGAAGTGAACGCCAGAAGCATAAAATGCAATAAAAATACAACAGACTTTCCATCGTATAACAGGAATAATTGCAACCCGTGTGAAAGTGATGGTCACTTGTACGTTCCAGGGAACCTAGACTTAACTCTGAGGCATTGCTCCACCAGATCGAATAGTTAGGGCCTAAGAAGTCAACGCCACAAGCATAAAATACAATATAAATACAACAGTTTTTCCATTGTATAATACGAATAATTGCTACCAGTGTAAAAGTTATGGTCATTTCTGCGTTCCGGGCAACCTAGGCTTTACCCTAGGGCGTTGTTCCACCAGATCGAATAGTTAGGGCCTAAGAAGTGAACGCCAGAAGCATAAAATACAATATAAATACAACAGCCTTTGCATCGTATAAAAGGAATAATTGCAAACAGTCTGAAAGTAATTGTCATTTTTACGTTCCGGGCAACCTAGGCTTCACTCTAGGGTGTTGCTCCACCAGATCAAACAGTAAGGGCCTTAGAAGTCAACGCCCGAAGCATATAATACGATATAAATTCAACAGCTTTTCCATCGTATTAAATGAATAATTGCGAACAGTGTGAAAGTAGTGGTCATTTCTGCGTTCCGAGCAACCTAGGCTTCACTCTAGGGCGGTGCTCTACCATATCGAATAGCCTCGGCCTTAGAAGCCTACGCCTGAAGCATAAAATACAATAAAAATGCAACAGTCTTTCCATCCTATAACAGGAATAATTGCAACCCGTGTGAAAGTGATGGTCATTTGTACGTTCCAGGGAACGTATGCTTCACTCTAGGGCGTTGCTCCACCAGATCGTGTTGTTAGGGCCAAAGAAGTCAACGCCCGAAGCATAAAATACAAAATAAATACAACAGTTTTTCCATTGTATAAAACGAACAATTGCTACCAGCGTAAAAGTTATGGTCATTTTTACGTTCCGGGCAACCTAGGCTTCACCCTAGGGCACTGTTCCATCAGATCGAATAGTTAGGCCCTAAGAAGTGAACGCCAGAAGCATAAAATACAATATAAATACCACAGTTTTTCCATCGTAGAAAACGAATAATTGCAACCAGTGTGAAAGTTATGGTCATTTCTATATTCCGAGCAACCTAGGCTTCACTCTAGGGCGTTGCTCCACTAGATCGTTTAGCTAGGGCCTTAGAAGTCAACGCCAGGAGCATAAAATACGATATAAATACAACAGCTTTTCCATCGTATAAAAGGAATAATTGCAAACAGTGTGAAAGTAATGGTCATTTCTACGTTCCGGGCAACCTAGGCTTCACTCTAGGGCGTTGCTCCACCAGATCAAACAGTTAGGGCCTTAGAAGTCGACGCCCGAAGCATAAAATACAAAATAAATAGAACAGTTTTTCCATTGTATAAAACGGATAATTGCTACCAGTGTAAAAGTTATGATCATTTCTACGTTCCGGCCAACCTAGGCTTCACCCTAGGGCGTTGTTCCACCAGATCGAATAGTCAGGGCCTAGGAAGTGAACGCCAGAAGCATAAAATGCAATAAAAATACAACAGACTTTCCATCGTATAACAGGAATAATTGCAACCCGTGTGAAAGTGATGGTCACTTGTACGTTCCAGGGAACCTAGGCTTCACTCTAGGGCGTTGCTCAACCAGATCGAATTGTTAGGGCCAAAGAAGTCAACGCCCGAAGCATAAAATACAAAATAAATGGGACGGTTTTTCCATTGTATAAAACGAATAATTGCTACCAGTGTAAAAGTTATGGTCATTTCTACGTTCCGGGCAACCTAGGCTTCACCCTAGGGCGTTGTTCCACCAGATCGAATAGTCAGGGCCTAAGAAGTGAACCCCAGAAGCATAAAATGTAATAAAAATGCAACAGTCTTTCCATCCTATAACAGGAGTAATTGCAACCCGTGTGAAAGTGATGGTCATTTGTACGTTCCAGGGAACCTATGCTTCACTCTAGGGCGTTGCTCCACCAGATCGAGTTGTTATGGCCAAAGAAGTCAACGCCCGAAACATAAAATACAAAATAAATAGAACAGTTTTTCCATTGTATAAAACGAATAATTGCTACCAGTGTAAAAGTTATGGTCATTTTTTCGTTCCGGGCAACCTAGGCTTCACCCTAGGGCATTGTTCCATCAAATCGAATAGTTAGGCCCTAAGAAGTGAACGCCAGAAGCATAAAATACAATATAAATACACCAGTTTTTCCATCGTAGAAAACGAATAATTGCAAGCAGTGTGAAAGTTATGGTCATTTCTATATTCCGAGCAACCTAGGCTTCACTCTAGGGCGGTGCTCCACCATATCCAATAGCTACGGCCTTAGAAGCCTACGCCTGAAGCATAAAATACAATAAAAATACAACTGTCTTTTCATCGTATAACAGGAATAATTGCAACAAGCGTGAAAGTAATGATCATTTCGGCGTTTCGGGCATCCTAGACTTAACTCTGAGGCATTGCTCCACCAGATCGAATAGTTAGGGCCTAAGAAGTCAACGCCAGAAGCATAAAATACAATATAAATACAACAGTTTTTCCATTGTATAAAACGTATAATTGCTACCAGTGTAAAAGTTATGGTCATTTCTACGTTCCGGGCAACCTAGGCTTCACCCTAGGGCGTTGTTCCACCAGATCGAAAAGTTAGGGCCTAAGAAGTGAACGCCAGAAGCATAAAATGCAATAAAAATACAACAGGTTGTCCATCGTATAACAGGATTAATTGCAACCAGTTTGAAGGTGGATAGGTGGATAATAGGACCATAGCTTTGACACTGGTTGCAATTATTCGTTCTATACGATGGAAAAGCTGTTGTATTTTTATTGTACTTTATGCTTTTGGTGTTGAATTCTAAGTCCCTAGCTATTCCACCTGGTGGAGCAACGCCCTAGAGTGAAGCCTAGGTTGCCCGAAACGTAGAAATGACCATTACCTTCACACTGGTTGCAATTATTCGTGTTATACGATGGAAAAACTGTTGCACCTTTATTGTATTTTATGCTTCTGGCACTGACTTCTAAAGCCCTAACTATTCGATCTGGTAGAGCAACGCCCTAGAGAGAAGCCTAGGTTGCCCGGAACCTAGAAACGACCATTACTTTCACACTGTTTGCAATTATTCATTTTATACTATTAAAAAAGTGTTGTACTTATGTTTCATTTTATTCTTCTGGCGTTGACTTCTAAGGTCGTAGCTATTAGATGTAGTGGAGCAACGCGCTGCAGTGACGCCTAGGTTGCTCGGAACATAGAAATGATCATTACTTTCACACTGGTTGCAATTATTCCTGTTGTACAATGGAAAAACTGTTGCATTTATATTGCATTTTATGCTTCTAGCGTTGATTTCTAAGTCCCTAACTATTCGATCTCGTGGAGCAACGCCCCAGAGTGAACCCTAGCTCGCTCGGAACGTAGAAATGTCCATCACCTTTACTCTGGTTGCAATTATTCATGTTATACGATGGAAAAACTCTAGTATCTTTATTGTATTTTATGCTTCGGGCATTGACTTCTATGGCCCTACCCATTCGATCTGGTGGAGGAACGCCATAGAGTGAAGCCTAGGCTGCCGGGAACGCACAAACGACCGTTACTTTCACAATGTTCGCAATTATTCATTCTATACGATCGAAAAGCTGTTGTATTTGTAATGTATTCAATGCTTCTGACGTTGACTTCTAAGGCCGTAGCTATTCGTTGTGGTGGAGCAACGCCCTAGAGTGAAGCCTAGGTAGCCCGGAACGTAGAAATGACAATCATCTTCACACTGTTTGCAATTATTCATTTTATACGATGGAAGAGCTGTTGTATTTATATTGTATTTTATGTATCGGGCGTTGACTTCTATGGACCTACCTCTTCGACCTGGTGTAGCAACGCCCTAGAGTGAAGCCTAGGTTGCCCGGAAGGTAGAAATGACCATTTCTTTCACACTGTTTGCAATTATTCATTCTATACGATGGAAATACTGCTGTATTTTTATTGTATTTTATGATTCTAGCGTTGAATTCTAAGTCCCTAACTATTCGATCTCTTGGAGCAACTCCCTAGAGTGAAGCCTAGGTCGCTCGGAACGTAGAAATGACCATCACTTTTACTCTGGTTGCAATTATTCCTGTGATACGATGGAAGAACTGTTGTATTTATATTGTATTTTATGCTTCTGGCGTTGACATCTCAGGCCCTAATTATTTGATCTGGTGGAGCACCGCCCTAGAGTGAAGCCTAGGTTGCCCGGAACGTAGAACATACCATTACCTTCACACTGGTTGCAATTTTTCCTGTTATACGATGAAAATACTGTTGCATCTTTATTGTATTTTATGCTCCTGGCGTTGACTTCTAAGGCCCAAACTATTCGATCTGGTGGAGGAACGCCATAGAGTGAATCCTAGCATGCCCGGAACGTAGAAATGACCATTACTTTCACACTGGTTGCAATTATTCCTGTTATACGATGGAAAAACTGTTGTATTTTTATTGTATTTTATGCTTCTGGCGTTGAATTCTAAGTCCCTAGCTATTGGATCTGGAGGAGCAACGCCCTAGAGTGAAAACTAGGTTGCCCGGAACGTAGAAATGACCATTACTTTCACACTGTTTGCAAATATACATTATATTCGATGGAGAAGCTGTTGTCTTTATATTGTGTTTTATGCTTCTGGCGTTGACTTCTTAGGCCCTAACTATTTGATTTGGTGGAGCACCGCCCTAAGGTGAAGCCTGGGTTGCACGGAACGTAGAAATGACCATAACCTTCACACTGGTTGCAATTACTCGTTTTACACGAAGGAAAAACTGTTGCATCTTTATCGTATTTTATGCTTCTGGCGTTGACTTCTAAGGCCCTAACTATTCGATCTGGTGGAGCAACGCCCTAGAGTGAAGCCTAGGTTGCTCGGAACGTAGAAATGACCATTACTTTCACACTGTTTGCAATTACTCATTTTATACGATGGAAAAACTGTTGTACTTATGTTGTATTTAATTCTTCTGGCGTTGAGTTCTTAGGCACTAACTATTCGATCTGGTGGAACAACGCCCCAGAGTGAAACCTAGGGTGCCCGGAACATAGAAATGACCATTACTTTCACACTGTTTGCAATTATACGTTATATACGATGGAAAAGCTGTTGTATTTATATCGTATTTTATGCTTCTGGCGTTGATTTCGTAGGCCCTAATTATTTGATCTGGTGGAGCACCGCCCTAGAGTGAAGCATAGGTTGCCCGGAACGTAGAACATACCATTACCTGCACACTGGTTGCAATTATTCCTGCTATACGATGGAAAAAATGTTGCATATTTATTGTATTTTATGCTCCTGGCGTTGACTTCTAAGGCCCTAACTATTCGATCTGGTGGAGGAACGCCATAGAGTGAAACCTAGCATGCACGGAACGTAGAAATGACCATTACTTTCACACTGGTTGCAATTACTCCTGTTATACGATGGAACATCTGTTATATTTATATCGTATTTTTTACTTCTGGCAGTGACTTCTTATTCCCTAACTATTCGATCTGGTGCAGGAACACCATAGAGTGAAACCTAGCATGCCCGGAACGTAGAAATGACCATTACTTTCACACTGGTTGCAATTATTCCTGTTATGCGATGGAAAAACTGTTGTATTTTTATTGTATTTTATGCTTCTGGCGCTGAATTCTAAGTCCCTAGCTATTGGATCTGGAGGAGCAACGCCCTAGAGTGAAGCCTAGGTTGCCCGGAACGTAGAAATGACTATTACTTTCACAATGTTTGCAATTATTCATTTTATACGATAAAAAAACTGTTGTACTTATATTGTATTGTATGCTTCTGGCGTTGACTTCTAAATCCCTAGCTATTCGAAATGGTGTAGCAACGCCCTAGAGTGAAACCCAGGTTACACGGTACGAAGAAATGAACAGTACTTTCACACTGGTTTCGTTATTCCTGTTATACGATGGAAAAACTGTTGCATTTTAATTGTATTTTATGCCTCTGGCGTTGAATTCTTAGGCCACTAACTCTTCGATCTCGTGCAGCAACGCCCTAGTGTGAAGCCTAGGTAGTTCGAAACGTAGAAATGACCATTACCTTCACAATGTTTGCAATTATTCATTTTATACGATTGAAAAACTAGTGTACTTATATTGTATTTTACCCTTCTGGCGTTGAATTCTAAGACCATAGCTATTCGATCTGGAGGAGCAACGCCCTAGTGTGAAGCCTAGGCTGCCCGGAACGTAGAAAAGACCAATACCTTCACACTGGTTGCAATTACTCCTCTTATACGACGGAAAAACCCTTGTATCTTTATTGTATTTTATGCTTCTGGCGTTGACTACTAAGGCCCTAACAATTGGAACTGGTGGAACAACGCCCTAGAGTGAAACCTAGATTGCACGGAACGTAGAAATGACCATTACATTCACACTGTTTGCAATTATCCCTGTTATACGATGGAAAAACTGTTGTATTTATATCGTATTTTATGCTTCTGGCGTTGAATTCTTAGGCCCTGACTATTCCATCTGGTGGAACAACGCCCTAGGGTAAAGCCCAGGATGCACGGAACGTAGAAATGCCCATAACTGTCCCACTGGTAGCAATTATTCGTTTTATGCGATGGAAAAACTGTTTTACTTATTTTGTATTTTATGCTTCGGGCGTTGACTTCTAAGGCCCTAACTAATCGATCTGGTGGAGCAACGCCCTATAGTGAAGCCTAGGTTGCCGGAACGTAGA
The DNA here is from genome assembly GCF_051401765.1 of Calliopsis andreniformis. Taxonomy (NCBI): domain Eukaryota; kingdom Metazoa; phylum Arthropoda; class Insecta; order Hymenoptera; family Andrenidae; genus Calliopsis; species Calliopsis andreniformis. Next base: position 3,643,176 of record NW_027480465.1, on the reverse strand, counting down.
AATGACCATAACTTTCACACTGGTCGCTATCATTCGTTTTATGCGATGGAAAAGCTGTTACATTTATATTGTATTTTATGCTTCTGGCGTTGAATTCTTAGGCCACTAACTCTTCGATCTCGTGCAGCAACGCCCTAGTGTGAAGCCTAGGTAGTTCGAAACGTAGAAATGACCATTACCTTCACAATGTTTGCAATTATTCATTTTATACGATTGAAAAACTAGTGTACTTATATTGTATTTTACCCTTCTGGCGTTGAATTCTAAGACCATAGCTATTCGATCTGGAGGAGCAACGCCCTAGTGTGAAGCCTAGGCTGCCCGGAACGTAGAAAAGACCAATACCTTCACACTGGTTGCAATTACTCCTCTTATACGACGGAAAAACCCTTGTATCTTTATTGTATTTTATGCTTCTGGCGTTGACTTCTAAGGCCGTAACAATTGGAACTGGTGGAACAACGCCCTAGAGTGAAACCTAGATTGCACGGAACGTAGAAATGACCATTACATTCACACTGTTTGCAATTATCCCTGTTATACGATGGAAAAACTGTTGTATTTATATCGTATTTTATGCTTCTGGCGTTGAATTCTTAGGCCCTGACTATTCCATCTGGTGGAACAACGCCCTAGGGTAAAGCCCAGGATGCACGGAACGTAGAAATGCCCATAACTGTCACACTGGTAGCAATTATTCGTTTTATGCGATGGAAAAACTGTTTTACTTATTTTGTATTTTATGCTTCGGGCGTTGACTTCTAATGCCCTAACTAATCGATCTGGTGGAGCAACGCCCTATAGTGAAGCCTAGGTTGCCGGAACGTAGAAATGACCATAACTTCTACACTGGTTGCAATTATTCGTTTTATACGATGGAAAAGCTGTTGTATTTATATCGTATTTTATGCTTCTGGCGTTGACTTCTAAGGACCTAACTATTCGATCTGGTGGAGAAACGCCCTAGAGTGAAGCCTAGGTTGCCGGGAACATAGAAATGACCATAACCTTCACACCGGTAGCAATTATTCGTTTTAGACGATGGAAAAACTGTTATATTTATATTGTATTTGATGCTTCTGGCGTTGACTTCTTAGGCCCTAACTGTTCGATCTGGTGGAACAACGCCCTAGGGTGAAGCCTAGGTTGCCCGGAAAGTAGAAATGACCAGTACTTTCACACTGGTTGCAGTTATTGCAGTTATACGATGGAAAAACTGTTGCATCTTTATTGTACTTTATGCTCCTGGCGCTGACTTCTAAGGCCCTAACTGTTCGATCTGGTGGAACAACGCCCTAGAGTGAAGCCTAGGTTACCCGGAACGTAGAAATGACCAGTACTTTTACACTGGTTGCAGTTATTGCAGTTATACGATGGAAAAACTGTTGCATTTTTATTGTATTTTATGCTTCTAGCGTTGTCTTCGTAGGCCCTAACTACTCGATCTGGTGGAGAAACGCCCTAGAGTGAAGCATAGCTTGCTCAGGATGTAGAAATGTCCATTACTTTCACACTGTTTGCAAATATACATTCTATACGATGGAAAAACTTTTTTACTTATATTGTATTTTATGCTTCTGGCGTTGACTTCTAAGGCCCTAGCTATTCGATATGGTGGAACAACGCCCTAGGGTGAAGCCTAGGTTGCCCGGAACGTAGAAATGACCATAACTTTTACACTGGTAGCAATTATTCGTTTTATACAATGGAAAAACCGTTCTATTTATTTTGCGTTTTATGCTACGGGCGTTGACTTCTAAGGCCCTAACAGTTTGATCTGGTGGAGCAACGCCCTAGAGTGAAGCATAGCTTGCTCAGGATGTAGAAATGTCCATTACTTTCACACTGTTTGCAAATATACATTCTATACGATGGAAAAACTGTTTTAGTTATTTTGTATTTTGTGCTTCGGGCGTTGACTTCTAAGGCCCTAACTATTCGATCTGGTGGCGCAACGCCCTAGAGGGAAGCCTATGCTGCCCGGAACGTAGAAATGACCATAACTTTCACACTGGGAGCAACTAGACGTTTTATGCGAAGGAAAAGCTGTTGTATTTATATTGTATTTTATGCTTCTGCCGTTGACTTCTTAGGCACTAACTATTCGATCTGGTAGAGCACCGCCCTAGAGTGAAGCCTACGTTGCCCGGAACGTAGAACATACCATTACCTTCACACTGGTTGCAATTATTCCTGTTATACGATGGAAAAACTGTTGCATCTTTATTGTACTTTATGCTTCTGGCGTTGACTTCTAAGGCCCTAGCTATTCGATTTGGTGGAGCAACCCCCGAGAGTGGGGCCTAGGTTGCCCGGTACATGGAAATGACCATTACTTTCACACTGTTTGCAAATATACATTATATACAATGGAAAATCTGTTGTATTAATGTTGTATTTTATGCTTCTGGCGTTGACTTCTTAGGCCCTAACTATTTGATCTGGTGGCGCAACGCCCCAGAGTAAAGCCTAGGTTGCCCGGAACGTAGAAATGACCATAACTTTCACACTGGTTGCTATCATTCGTTTTATACGATGGAAAAACTGTTATATTTATATTGTATTTTATGCTTCTGGCGTTGCCTTCTTAGGCCCTAACTGTTCGATCTGGTGGAACAACGTCCTAGGGTGAAGCCTAGGATGCCTGGAACGTAGAAATGACCATAACTTTTACACTGGTAGCAATTATTCGTTTTATACAATGGAAAAACCGTTCCATTTATTTTGTGTTTTATGCTTCGGGCGTTGACTTCTAATGGCCTAACTATTCAGTCTGTTCGTGCAACGCCCTAGAGTGAAGCCTAGGTTGCCCGGAACGGAGAAATGACCATTACTTTCACAATGTTTGCAATTATTCATTTTATACGATGGAAAAGCATTTGTACTTATATTGTATTTTATACTTCTGGCGTTGACTTCTTAGGCCCTAACTATTCGATCTGGTGGAGCAACGCCCTAGAGTGAAGACTTGGTTGCCCGGAACATGGAAATGACCATTACTTTCACACTGTTTGAAGTTATTCCTGTTATACGATGGAAAAACTTTTGCATCTTTATATTATTTTATGCTTCTGGCGTTGACTTCTAAGGCCCTAGCTATTCGATTTGGTGGAGCAACGCCCGTGAGTGGAGCCTAGGTTGCCCGGTACGTAGAAATGACCATTACTTTCACACTGTTTGCAAATATACATTATATACGATGGTGAATCTGTTGTATTTATGTTGTATTTTATGCTTCTGGCGTTGATTTCTAAGGCCTAATTATTCGATCTGGTGGAGCAACGCCCTAGAGTGAAGCCTAGGTTGCCGGGAACGTAGAAATGACCATTACATTCACACTGGGCGCAATTATTCGTCTTATACGATGGAATAGCTGTTGTATTTATATCGTATTTTATGCTTCTGGCGTTGACTTCTTAGGCAATAACTATTCCATCTGGTGGAACAACGCCCTTGGGTGAAGCCTAGGTTGCGCGGAACGTAGCAATGACCATAACTTACACACTGGTAGCAATTATTCGTTTTATACGATGGAAAAACTGTTCTACTTATTTTGTATTTTATGCTTCGGGCGTTGACTTCTAAGGCCCTAGCTATTCTATCTGGTCGAGCGACGCCCTAGAGTGAAGCCTAGGTTGCCCGGAACGTAGAAATGACCATAACTTTCATCCTGGTTGCAATTATTCGTTTTATATGATGGAAAAACTGTTGTATTTATCTAGTGTTTTATGCTTCTGGCGTTGACTTCTTAGTCCCTAACTATTCCATCTGGTGGAACAACGCCCTAGGGTGAAGCCTAGGTTGCCTGGAACGTAGAAATGACCATCACCTTCACACGGGTTGCAATTATTCCTGTTATAGGATGGAAAGACTGTTGTATTTTTATTGTATTTTATACTTCAGGCGTTGACTTCTAAGGCCCTAGCTATTCGATCAGGTCGAGCAACGCCATAGAGTGAAGCCTAGGTTGCCCGGAACGTAGAAATGACCATAACTTCTACACTGGTTGCAATTATTCGTTTTATACGATGGAAAAGCTGTTGTATTTATATCGTATTTTATGCTTCTGGCGTTGACTTCTAAGGACCTAACTATTCGATCTGGTGGAGAAACGCCCTAGAGTGAAGCCTAGGTTGCGCGGAACGTAGAAATGACCATAACCTTCACACCGGTAGCAATTATTCGTTTTAGACGATGGAAAAACTGTTATATTTATATTGTATTTGATGCTTCTGGCGTTGACTTCTTAGGCCCTGACTGTTCGATCTGGTGGAACAACGCCCTAGGGTGAAGCCTAGGTTGCCCGGAAAGTAGAAATGACCATAACTTTCACACTGGTTGCAATTATTCGTTTTATACGATGGAAAAGCTGTGGCACCTTTATTGTATTTCATTCATCTGCGGTTGACTTCTAAGGCCGTAGCTATTAGATGTGGTGGAGCAACGCCCTAGAGTGACGCCTAGGTTGGCCGGAACGTAGAAATGACCATTACTTTCACACTGGTTGCAATTATTCGTCTTATACGATGGAAAAGCTTTTGCATTTATATCGTATTTTATGCTTCTGGCGTTGACTTCTTAGGCCCTAACTATTCCATCTGGTCGAACAACGCCCTTGGGTGAAGCCTAGGTTGCGCGGAACGTAGCAATGACCATAACTTTCACACTGGTAGCAAATATTCGTTTTATACGATGGAAAAACAGTTTTATTTATTTTGTATTTAATGCTTCTGGCGTTGACTTCTAAGGCCCTAACTATTCCATCTGGTCGAGCAACGCCCTAGAGTGAAGCCTAGGTTGCCCGGAACGTAGAAATGACCATAACTTCCACACTGGTTGCAGTTATTCGTTTTATACGATGGAAAAGCTGTTGTATTTATATCGTATTTTATGCTTCTGGCGTTGACTTCTAAGGACCTAACTATTCGATCTGGTGGAGAAACGCCCTAGAGTGAAGCCTAGGTTGCGCGGAACGTAGAAATGACCATAACGTTCACACTGGTAGCAATTATTCGTTTTATACGATGGAAAAACTGTTTAATTTATTTTGTATTTTATGCTTCTGGCGTTGACTTCTAAGGACTTAACTATTCGATCTGGTAGAGCAACGCACTAGGGTGAAGCCTAGGTTGCGCGGAATGTAGAAATGACCATAACGTTCACACTGGTAGCAATTATTCGGTTTAAACGATGGAAAAACAGTTTTATTTATTTTGTATTTTATGCTTCTGGCGTTGACTTCTAAGGCCCTAACTATTCGATCTGGTGGAGCAACGCCCTAGAGTGAAGCCTAGGTTGCCCGGAACGGAGAAATGACCATAACTTTCACACCGGTAGCAATTATTCGGTTTACACGATGGAAAAACTGTTCTATTTATTTTGTATTTTATGCTTCGGGCGTTGACTTCTAAGGCCCTAACTATTCAATCTGTTGGTGCAATGACCAAGGGTGAAGCCTATGTTGCCCGGAAAGTAGAAATGACGTTAACTTTCATACTGGTTGCAATTATTCGTTTTATACGATGGAAAAACTGTTGTATTTATTTTGTATTTTATGCTTCGGGCGTTGACTTCTAAGGCCCTAACTATTCGATCTGGTGGCGCAACGCCCTCGAGTGAAGCCTAGGTTGCCCGGAAAGTAGAAATGACGTTGACTTTCATACTGGTTGCAATTATTCGTTTTATACGATGGAAAAACTGTTTTAGTTATTTTGTATTTTGTGCTTCGGGCGTTGACTTCTAAGGCCCTAACTATTCGATCCGGCGGCGCAACGCCCTAGAGGGAAGCCTATGCTGCCCGGAACGTAGAAATCACCATAACTTTCACACTGGTTGCTATTATTCGTTTTAGACGATGGAAAAACTGTTATATTTATATTGTATTTTATGCTTCTGGCGTTGACCTCTTAGGCCCTAACTGTTCGATCTGGTGGAACAACGTCCTAGGGTGAAGCCTAGGATGCCCGGAAAGTAGAAATGACCATAATTTTCACACTGGTTGCAATTATTCGTTTTATACGATGGAAAAGCTGTTGCATCTTTATTGTATTTTATTCATCTGGGGTTGACTTCGAAGGCCCTAGCTATTAGATGTGGTGGAGCAACGCCCTAGAGTGACGCCTAGGTTGCCCGGAACGTAGAAATGACCATTACTATCACAATGTTTGCAATTATACATTTTATACGATGGAAAAGCTTTTGTACTTATATTGTATCTTATTCTTCTGGCGTTGCCTTCTTAGGCGCTAATTATTCGATCTGGTGGAACAACGCCCTAGAGTGAAGACTAGGTTGCCCGGTACATGGAAATGACCATTACTTTCACACTGTTTGCAGCTACTCCTGTTATACGATGGAAAAACTTTTGCATCTTTATTGTATTTTATGCTTCTGGCGTTGACTTCTAAGGCCCTAGCTATTCGATTTGGTGGAGCAACCCCCGAGAGTGGGGCCTAGGTTGCCCGGTACATGGAAATGACCATTACTTTCACACTGTTTGCAAATATACATTATATACAAAGGAAAATCTGTTGTATTAATGTTGTATTTTATGCTTCTGGCGTTGACTTCTTAGGCCGTAGCTATTCGATGTGGTGGAAGAACGCCATACAGTGAAGCCTAGGTTGCCCTGAACGTAGAAATGACCACTACTTTCACACTGTTTGCAATTATTCATTTAATACGATGGAAATGCTGTTGTATTTATATCGTATTTTATGCTTCGGGCGTTGACTTCTTAGGCCCTAACATTTCGATCTGGTGGAGCAACGCCCGACAGTGAAGCCTAGGTTGCCCGGAACGTAGATATGACCATAACCTTCACACAGGTTGCAATTATTCGTTTTATACTGTGTAAAGGCTGTTGTATTTATTTTGTATTTTATTCTTCTGGTGTTGACTTCTTCGGACCTAACTATTCGATCTGGTGGAACAACGCCCTGGAGTGAAACCTGGGTTGCCCGGAACGTAGAAATGACCACTAGTATCACACTGGTTGCAAACTATTCCTGCTATACGATGGAGAAACTGTTGTATTTTTATTGCATTTTATGCTTCTGGCGTTCACTTCTTAGGCCCTAACTATTCGGTCTGGAGGAACAACGGCCTAGGGTGAAGCCTACGTTGCCCGGAACGTAGAAATGACCATAACTTTCACACTGGTTGCGATTATTTGTTTTATACGATGGAAAAGCTGTTGTATTTATATCGTATTTTATGCTTCTGGCGTTGACTTCTTAGGCCCTAACTACTCGACCTGGAGGAGCGACGCCCTAGAGTGAAACCTAGGTTGCCCGGAACCTAGAAATGACCATTACATTCACACTGGTTGCAATTATTCCTTTTATACGATGGAAAAGCTGTTGTATTAAATCGTATTTTATGCTTCTGGCGTTGACTTCTTAGGCCCTAACTATTCAATCTGTTGGAGCAAAGCCCTAGGGTGAAGCCTAGGTTGCTCGGAATGTAGAAATGACCATAACTTTCACACTGATTGCAATTATTCTTTTTATACGATGGAAAAACTGTTTTATTTTTATTGCATTTTATGCTTCTGGCGTTCACTTCTTAGGCCCTAACTATTCGATCTGGAGGAACAACGGCCTAGGGTGAAGCCTACGTTGCCCGGAACGTAGAAATGAGCATAACTATCACACTGGTTGCAATTATTTGTTTTATACGATGGAAAAGCTGTTGTATTTATATCGTATTTTGTGCTTCTGGCGTTGACTTCTTAGGCCCTAACTATTCCATCTGGTGGAACAACGCCCTAGAGTAAATCCCAGGTTGCGCGGAACGTAGAAATGACCATAACTTTCACACTGGTAGCAATTATTCGTTTTATACGATGGAAAAATTGTTCTATTTATTTTGTATTTTATGCTTCGGGCGTTGACTTCTAAGGCCCTAGCTATTCGATCTGGTCGAGCAACGCCGTAGAGTGAAGCCTAGCTTGCCCGGAACGTAGAAATGACCATAACTTCCACACTGGTTGCAATTATTCGTTTTATACGATGTAAAAGCTGTTGTATTTTTATTGTATTCTATGCTTCTGGCGTTTAATTCTAAGTCGCTAGAAATTTGATCTGGTGGAGCAACGACCTAGAGTGAAGCCTAGGTTGCCCGAACGTAGAAATGACCATTACTTTCACACTGTTTGCAATTATTCCTTTTACACGATGGAAAAGCTGTTGTATTTATATCGTATTTTATGCTTCTGGCGTTGACTTCTAAGGACCTAACTATTCGATCTGGTGGAGCAACGCCCTAGAGTGAAGCCTAGGTTGCTCGGAATGTAGAAATGACCATAACTTTCACACTGATTGCAATTATTCCTTTTATACTATGGAAAAACTGTTGCATCTTCATCGTATTTTATGCTTCTGGCGTTGACTTCTTAGGCCGTAACTATTCGATCTGGCGGAGCAAGGCCCTGGAGTGAAACATGGGTTGCCCGGAACGTAGAAATGACCACTACTATCACACTGGTTGCAAATTATTCCTGCTATACGATGGAAAAGCTGTTGTATTTTTATTGTATTTTATGCTTCAGGCGTGGACTTCTGAGGCCGTAGCTATTCGATGTGGTGGAAGAACGCCATACACTGAAGCCTAGGTTGCCCGGAACGTAGAAATGACCATAAGTTTCATACTGGTTGCAATTATTCGGTTTATACGATGGAAAAACTGTTGTATTTATATTGTATTTTATGCTTCTGGTGTTCACTTCTTAGGCCCTAACTATTCGATCTGGTGGAGCAACGTCCTAGGGTGAAGCCTAGGTTGCCCGGAACGTAGAAATGACCATCACTTTCACACGGGTTGCAATTATTTCTGTTATAGGATGGAAAGCCTGTTGTATTTTTATTGTATTTTATTCTCCTGGTGTTGACTTCTTAGGCCCTAACTATTCGATCTGGTGGAACAACGCCGTAGAGTGAAGCCTAGGTTGCCCGGAACGTAGAAATGACCATTACTTTCACACTGTTTGCTATTATTCCTTTTATACGATGGAACAGCTGTTGTATTTATATCGTATTTTATGCTTCTGGCGTTGACTTCTAAGGTCCTAACTATTCGATCTGGTGGAGCAACGCCCTAGAGTGAAGCCTAGGTTGCTCGGAATGTAGAAATGACCAGAAGTTGCATACTGGTTGCAATTATTCGTTTTATACGATGGAAAAACTGTTGTATTTATATTGTATTTTATGCTTCTGGGGTTGACTTCTAAGGCCCTAAATATTCGATCTGGTGGAGCAATGCCTCAGAGTTAAGTCTAGGATGCCCGAAACGCTGAAATGATCATTACTTTCACGCTTGTTGCAATTATTCCTGTTATACGATGAAAAGACTGTTGTATTTTTATTGTATTTTATACTTCAGGCGTGGACTTCTGAGGCCGTAGCTATTCGATGTGGTGGAAGAACGCCATACAGTGAAGCCCAGGTTGCCCGGAACGTAGAAATGACCACTGCTTTCACACTGTTTGCAATTATTCATTTAATACGATGGTAATGCTGTTGTATTTATATCGTATTTTATGGATCGGGCGTTGACTTCTAAGGCCCTAGCTATTCGATCTGGAGGAGCAACGGCCTAGAGTGAAACCTAGGTTGCCCGGAACCTAGAAATGACCATTACATTCACACTGGTTGCAATTATTCCTGTTATACGATGGAAAAACTGTTGTATTTTTATTGTATTCTATGCTTCTGGCGTTTAATTCTAAGTCGCTAGCTATTTGATCTGGTGGAACAACGCCCTAGGGTAAAGCCCAGGTTGCGCGGAACGTAGAAATGACCATAACTTTCACACTGGTAGCAATCATTCGATTTATACGATGGAAGAACTGTTATATTTACATTGTATTTTATACTTCTGGCGTTGACTTCTTAGGCCCTAACTGTTCGATCTGGTGGAACAACGCCCTAGGGTAAAGCCTAGGTTGGCCGGAATGTAGAAATGACCATAACTTTCACACTGGTTGCAATTATTCATTTTATACGATGGAAAAACTGTTGTACTTATATTGTATTTTATTCTTATGGCGTTGAATTCTTAGTCCCTAGCTATTCCATCTCGTGGAACAACGCCCTAGGGTAAAGCCCAGGTTGCGCGGAACGTAGAAATGACCATAACTTTCACACTGGTAGCAATTATTCATTTTATACGATGGAAAAACTGTTTCATTTATTTTGTATTTTATGCTTTGAGCGTTGACTTCTAAGGCCCTAACTGTTCGATCTGGTGGAACAACGCCCTAGAGTGAAGCCTAGGTTATCCGGAACGTAGAAATGACCAGTACATTCACGCTGGTTGCAGTTATTCCTGTAAAACGATGGAAAAACTGTTGCATCTTTATTGTATTTTAAGCTTCTGGCGTTGACTTCTAAGGCCCTAACTATTCGATCTGGTGGAGCAACGCCCTAGGGTGAAGCCTAGGTTGGCCGGAATGTAGAAATGACCATAACTTTCACACTGGCAGCAATTATTCGTTTTATACAATGGAAAAACTGTTGTATTTATTTTCTATTTAATGCTTCGGGCGTTGGCTTCTAAGGCCCTAACTGTTTTATCTGGTGGAGCAACGCCCTAGAGTGAAGCCTACGTTGCCCGGAACGTAGAAATGAACATAGCTTTCACACTGGTTGCTATTATTCGCTTTATACGATGGAAAAACTGTTATATTTATATTGTATTTTATGCTTCAGGCGTTGACTTCTTAGGCCCTAACTATTCAATCTGGTGGAACAACGCCCTAGGGTGAAGCCTAGGTTGCCCGGAACGTAGAAATGACCATAACTTTTACACTGGTAGCAATTATTCGTTTTATACAATGGAAAAACTGTTGTATTTATATGGTATTTTATGCTTCTGGCGTTGACTTCTTAGGCCCTAACTATTCGATCTGGTGGAGCAATGCCTCAGAGTTAAGTCTAGGATGCCCGAAACGCCGAAATGATCATTACTTTCACGCTTGTTGCAATTATTCCTGTTATACGATGAAAAGACCGTTGTATTTTTATTGTATTTTATGCTTCAGGCGTAGGCTTCTAAGGCCGTAGCTATTCGATATGGTGGAGCACCGCCCTAGAGTGTAGCCTAGGTTGCCCGGAACGTAGAAATGACCATAACTTTTACACTGGTAGCAATTATTCGTTTTATACGATGGAAAAACTGTTGTATTTATATTGTATTTTATGCTTCTGGCGTTCACTTCTTAGGCCCTAACTGTTTGATCTGGTGGAGCAACGCCCTAGAGTGAAGCCTAGGTTGCCGGAACGTAGAAATGACCATTACTTTCATACTGTTTGCAATTATTCCTCTTATACGATGGAAAAGCTGTTGTATTTATATTGTATTTTATGCTTCTGGCGTTCACTTCTAAGGTCCTAACTATTCGATCTGGTGGAGCAACGACCCAGAGTGAAGCCTAGGTTGCCCGGAACGTAGAAATGGCCATTACTTTCACACTGTTTGCAGTTATTCCTGTTAAACGATGGAAAACCTGTTGTATTTTTATTGCATTCAATGCTTCTAGCGTTTAATTCTAAGTCGCTAGCTATTCGATCTGGTGGAGCAACGACCCAGAGTGAAGCCTAGGTTGCCCGGAACGTAGAAATGGCCATTACTTTCACACTGTTTGCAGTTATTCCTGGTAAACGATGGAAAAACTGTTGCATCTTTATTGTATTTTATGCTTCTGGCGCTGACTTCTAAGGCCGTAACTATCCGATCTGGTGGAGCAACGCCCTAGAGTGAAGCCTAGGTTGGCCGGAACGTAGAAATCACCATTACTTTCACACTGTTTGCAAATATACATTATATACGATGGAAAAGCTGTTGTATTTATATTGTATTTTATGCTTCTGGCGTTGACTTCTTACGCCCTAACTATTTAATCTGGTGGAGCAACGCCCTAGAGTGAAGCCTAGGTTGCCCGGAACGTAGAAATGACCATTACTTTCATACTGTTTGCAATTATTCCTTTTATACGATGGAAAAACTGTTATATTTATATTGTATTTTATGCTTCAGGCGTTGACTTCTTAGGCCCTAACTATTCAATCTGGTGGAACAACGCCCTAGGGTGAAGCCTAGGTTGCCCGGAACGTAGAAATGACCATAACTTTTACACTGGTAGCAATTATTCGTTTTATACAATGGAAAAACTGTTGTATTTATATGGTATTTTATGCTTCTGGCGTTGACTTCTTAGGCCCTAACTATTCGATCTGGTGGAGCAATGCCTCAGAGTTAAGTCTAGGATGCCCGAAACGCCGAAATGATCATTACTTTCACGCTTGTTGCAATTATTCCTGTTATACGATGAAAAGACCGTTGTATTTTTATTGTATTTTATGCTTCAGGCGTAGGCTTCTAAGGCCGTAGCTATTCGATATGGTGGAGCACCGCCCTAGAGCGTAGCCTAGGTTGCCCGGAACGTAGAAATGACCATAACTTTTACACTGGTAGCAATTACTCGTTTTATACGATGGAAAAGCTGTTGTATTTATATTGTATTTTATGCTTCTGGTGTTCACTTCTTAGGCCCTAACTATTCGATCTGGTTGAACAACGCCCTAGGGTGAAGCAAAGGTTGCCCGGAACGTAGAAATGACCATCACTTTCAAACTGGTTGCAATTAATCCTCTTATACGATGGAAAAACTGTTGTATTTTTATTGCATTTTATGCTTCGGGCGCTGACTTCTAAGGCCCTAACTATTCAATCTGTTGGAGCAACGCCCTAGAGTGAAGCCTAGGTTACCCGGAACGTAGAAATGACCATCACTTTCAAACTGGTTGCAATTATTCGTTTTATACGATGGAAAAGCTGTTGTACTTATATCGTATTTTATGCTTCTGGCGTTGACTTCTTAGGCACTAACTATTCCATCTGGTGGAACAACGCCCTAGTGTGAAGTCTAGGTTGCCCGGAAAGTAGAAATGACCATAACTTTCACACTGGTAGCAATTACTCGTTTTATACGATGGAAAAGCTGTTGTATTTATATTGTATTTTATGCTTCTGGTGTTCACTTCTTAGGCCCTAACTGTTTGATCTGGTGGAGCAACGCCCTAGAGTGAAGCCTAGGTTTCCCGGTACGTAGAAATGACCATCACTATCAAACTGGTTGCAATTATTTGTTTTATACGATGGAAAAGCTGTTGTGTTTATATCGTATTTTATGCTTCTGGCGTTGACTTCTTGGGCCCTAACTCCATCTGGTGGAACAACGCCCTAGGGTAAAGCCAAGATTGCGCGGAACGTAGAAATGACCATAGCTTTCACACAGGTAGCAATTATTCGTTTTATACGATGGAAAAACTGTTGAATTTTTATTGCATTTTATGCTTCGGGCGTTGACTTCCAAGGCCCTAACTATTCAATCTGTTGGAGCAACGCCCTAGAGTGAAGCCTAGGTTGCTCGGAATGTAGAAATGACCATAACTTTCACTCTGGTTGCAATTATTCGTTTTATACGATGGAAAAACTGTTGTATTTATATTGTATTTTATGCTTCTGGCGTTCACTTCTTAGGCGCTAACTATTCGATCTGGTGGAGCAATGCCTCAGAGTTAAGTCTAGGATGCCCGAAACGCTGAAATGATCATTACTTTCACGCTTGTTGCAATTATTCCTGTTATACGATGAAAAGACCGTTGTATTTTTATTGTATGTTATGCTTCAGGCGTAGGCTTCTAAGGCCGTAACTATTCGATATGGTGGAGCACCGCCCTAGAGTGAAGCCTAGGTTGCCCGGAACGTAGAAATGACCATAACTTTTACACTGGTAGCAATTACTCGTTTTATACGATGGAAAAGCTGTTGTATTTATATTGTATTTTATGCTTCTGGTGTTCACTTCTTAGGCCCTAACTGTTTGATCTGGTGGAGCAACGCCCTAGAGTGAAGCCTCGGTTGCCCGGAACGTAGAAATGACCATTACTTTCACACTGTTTGCAATTATTCCTTTTATAGGATGGAAAATCTGTTGGATTTATATTGTATTTTATGCTTCTGGCATTCACTTCTTAGGCCCTAACTATTCGATCTGGTGGAACAACGCCCTAGGGTGAAGCCAAGGTTGCCCGGAACGTAGAAATGACCATCACTTTCAAACTGGTTGCAATTAATCCTGTTATACGATGGAAAAACTGTTGTATTTTTATTGCATTTTATGCTTCGGGCGCTGACTTCTAAGGCCCTAACTATTCAATCTGTTGCAGCAACGCCCTAGAGTGAAGCCTAGGTTACCCGGAACGTAGAAATGACCATCACTTTCAAACTGGTTGCAATTATTCGTTTTATACGATGGAAAATCTGTTGTATTTATATTGTATTTTATGCTTCTGGCGTTGACTTCTAGGGACCTAACTATTCGATCTGGTGGAGCAACGCCCTACAGTGACGCCTAGGTTGCCCGGAACGTAGATATGACCATAACCTTCACACTGGTTGCAAATTATTCCTGCTATACGATGGAAAAACTGTTGTATCTTTATTGCATTTTATGCTTCGGGCATTGACTTCTAAGGCCCTAGCTATGCAATCTGTTGGAGCAACGCCCTAGGGGGAAGCCTAGGTTGCCCGGAACGTAGAAATGACCATAACTTTCACACTGGTTGCAATTATTCGTTTTATACGATGGAAAAGCTGTTGTATTTATATCGCATTTTATGCTTCTGGCGTTGACTTCTTAGGCCCTAACTATTCCATCTGGTGGAACACCGCCCTAGTGTGAAGTCTAGGTTGCCCGGAAAGTAGAAATGACCATAACTTTCACACTGGTAGCAATTATTCGTTTTATACGATGGAAAAACTGTTCTATTTATTTTATACTTTATGCCTCGGGCGTTGACTTCTAAGGCCCTAACTATTCGATCTGGTGGAGCAACGCCCTAGAGTGAAGCCTAGGTTGCCCGGTACGTAGAAATGACCATCACTATCAAACTGGTTGCAATTATTTGTTTTATACGATGGAAAAGCTGTTGTATTTATATCGTATTTTATGCTTCTGGCGTTGACTTCTTGGGCCCTAACTCCATCTGGTGGAACAACGCCCTAGGGTAAAGCCAAGATTGCGCGGAACGTAGAAATGACCATAACTTTCACACTGGTTGCTATCATTCGTTTTATATGATAGAAAAACTGTTGTATTTATATTGTATTTTATGGTTCTGGCGTTGACTTCATAGGCCGTAACTATTCGATCTGGTGGAGCAACGCCCTGGAGTGAAACCTAGGTTGCCCGGAACGTAGAAATGACCATAACTTTCACACAGGTAGCAATTATTCGTTTTATACGATGGAAAAACTGTTGTATTTATATCGTATTTTATGCTTCTGGCGTTGACTTCATAGGCCCAAACTATTCCATCTGGTGGAACGACGCCCTAGGGTGAAGTCTAGCTTGCCCGGAACGTAGAAATGACCATAACTTTTACACTGGTAGCAATTACTCGTTTTATACGATGGAAAAGCTGTTGTATTTATATTGTATTTTATGCTTCTGGTGTTCACTTCTTAGGCCCTAACTATTCGATCTGGTGGAGCAACGCCCTGGAGTGAAACCTAGGTTGCGCGGAACGTAGAAAAGACCATAACTTTCACACAGGTAGCAATTATTCGTTTTATACAATGGAAAAGTTGTTGTATTTATATTGTATTTTATGCTTCTGGCGTTCACTTCTTAGGCCCGAACTGTTTGATCTGGTGGAGCAACGCCCTAGAGTGAAGCCTAGGTTGCCCGGAACGTAGAAATGACCATTACTTTCACACTGTTTGCAATTATTCCTTTTATAGGATGGAAAAGCTGTTGTATTTATATTGTATTTTATGCTTCTGGCGTTCACTTCTTAGGCCCTAACTATTCGATCTGGTGGAACAACGCCCTAGGGTGAAGCCAAGGTTGCCCGGAACGTAGAAATGACCATCACTTTCAAACTGGTTGCAATTAATCCTGTTATACGATGGAAAAACTATTGTATTTTTATTGCATTTTATGCTTCGGGCGCTGACTTCTAAGGCCCTAACTATTCAATCTGTTGGAGCAACGCCCCAGAGTGAAGCCTAGGTTACCCGGAACGTAGAAATGACAAGTACTTTCATACTGTTTGCAGATATTCCTGTTATACGATGAAAAAACTTTTGCATCTTTATTGTATTTTATGCTTCTGGCGTTGACTTCTAAGGCCCTAGCTATTCGATTTGGTGAGGCACCGCCCTAGAGTGAAGCCTAGGTTGCCCGGAAAGTAGAAATGACCATAACTTCCACACTGGTTGCAATTATTCGTTTTATACGATGGAAAATCTGTTGTATTTATATCGTTTTTTATGCTCCTGGCGTTGACTTCTTAGGCCCTAACTATTCCATCTGGTGGAACAACGCCCTAGCGTAAAGCCCAGATTGCGCGGGACGTAGAAATGACCATAACTTTCACACTGGTAGCAATTTTTCGTTTTAAACGATGGAAAAACTGTTCTATTTATTTTATATTTTATGCTTCGGGCGTTGACTTCTAAGGCCCTAACTATTCGATCTGGTGGAGCAACGCCCTAGAGTGAAGCCTAGGTTGCCCGGTACGTAGAAATGACCATCACTATCAAACTGGTTGCAATTATTTGTTTTATACGATGGAAAAGCTGTTGTATTTATATCGTATTTTATGCTTCTGGCGTTGACTTCTTGGGCCCTAACTATTCCATCTGGTGGAACAACGCCCTAGGGTAAAGCCAAGATTGCGCGGAACGTAGAAATGACCGTAACTTTCACACTGGTTGCTATCATTCGTTTTATATGATGGAAAAAGTGTTGTATTTATATTGTATTTTATGCTTCTGGCGTTGACTTCATAGGCCGTAACTATCCGATCTGGTGGAGCAACGCCCTGGAGTGAAACCTAGGTTGCCCGGAACGTAGAAATGACCATAACTTTCACACAGGTAGCAATTATTCGTTTTATACGATGGAAAAACTGTTCTATTTATTTTGTACTTTATGCTTCGGGCGTTGACTTCTAAGGCCCTAACTATTCCTTCTGGTGGAACAACGCCCTAGGGTGAAGTCTAGGTTGCCCGGAAAGTAGAAATGACCATCACTATCAAACTGGTTGTAATTATTTGTTTTATACAATGTAAAAGCTGTTGTATTTATATCGTATTTTATGCTTCTGGCGTTGACTTCTTAGGCCCTAACTATTCCATCTGGTGGAACAACGCCCTAGAGTAAAGCCCAGGTTGCGCGGAACGTATAAATCACCATAACTTTCACACTGGTAGCAATTATTCGTTTTACACAATGGAAAAATTGTTCTATTTATTTTGTATTTAATGCTTAGGGCGTGGACTTCTAAGGCCCTAACTATTCGATCAGGTGGAGCAACGCCCTAGAGTGAAGCCTAGGTTGCTCGAAATGTAGAAATGACCATAACTTTCACACAGGTTGCAATTATACATTTTATACGATGGAAAAACTGTTGTACTTATATTGTATTTTATTCTTATGGCGTTGAATTCTAAGTCCCTAGCTATTCGATCTGGTGGAGCAACGCCCTAGAGTGAAACCTAGGTTACCCGGAACGTAGAAATGACCAGTACTTTCATACTGTTTGCAGTTATACCTGTTATAGGATGGAAAAACTTTTGCATCTTTATTGTATTTTATGCTTCGGGCATTGACTTCTAAGGCCCTAGCTATGCAATCTGTTGGAGCAACGCCCTAGGGGGAAGCCTAGGTTGCCCGGAACGTAGAAATGACCATAACTTTCACACTGGTTGCAATTATTCGTTTTATACGATGGAAAAGCTGATGTATTTATATCGTATTTTATGCTTCTGGCGTTGTCTTCTTAGGCCCTAACTATTCCATCTGGCGGAACAACGCCCTAGGGTGAAGTCTAGGTTGCCCGGAAAGTAGAAATGACCATAACTTTCACACTGGTAGCAATTATTCGTTTTATACGATGGAAAAACTGTTCTATTTATTTTATACTTTATGCCTCGGGCGTTGACTTCTAAGGCCCTAACTATTCGATCTGGTGGAGCAACGCCCTAGAGTGAAGCCTAGGTTGCCCGGTACGTAGAAATGACCATCACTATCAAACTGGTTGCAATTATTTGTTTTATACGATGGAAAAGCTGTTGTATTTATGTCGTATTTTATGCTTCTGGCGTTGACTTCTTGGGCCCTAACTATTCCATCTGGTGGAACAACGCCCTAGGGTAAAGCCAAGATTGCGCGGAACGTAGAAATGACCATAACTTTCACACTGGTTGCTATCATTCGTTTTATATGATGGAAAAACTGTTGTATTTATATTGTATTTTATGGTTCTGGCGTTGACTTCTAAGGCCCTAACTATTCGATCAGGTGGAGCAACGCCCTAGAGTGAAGCCTAGGTTGCTCGAAATGTAGAAAGGACCATAACTTTCACACTGGTTGCAATTATTCGTTTTATACGATGTAAAAGCTGTTGTATTTATATCGCATTTTATGCTTCTGGCGTTGACTTCTTAGGCACTAACTATTCCATCTGGTGGAAAAACGCGCTCGGGTAAAGCCAAGATTGCGCGGAACGTAGAAATGACCGTAACTTTCACACTGGTTGCTATCATTCGTTTTATATGATGGAAAAACTGTTGTATTTATATTGTATTTTATGCTTCTGGCGTTGACTTCATAGGCCGTAACTATTCGATCTGGTGGAGCAACGCCCTGGAGTGAAACCTAGGTTGCCCGGAACGTAGAAATGACCATAACTTTCACACAGGTAGCAATTATTCGTTTTATAGGATGGAAAAACTGTTCTATTTATTTTGTACTTTATGCTTCGGGCGTTGACTTCTAAGGCCTTAACTATTCCTTCTGGTGGAACAACGCCCTAGGGTGAAGTCTAGGTTGCCCGGAAAGTAGAAATGACCATCACTATCAAACTGGTTGTAATTATTTGTTTTATACAATGTAAAAGCTGTTGTATTTATATCGTATTTTATGCTTCTGGCGTTGACTTCTTAGGCCCTAACTATTCCATCTGGTGGAACAACGCCCCAGGGTGAAGCCTAGGTTCCCCGGAACGTAGAAATGACCATAACTTTTACACTGGCAGCAATTATTCGTTTTATACAATGGTAAAACCGTTCTATTTATTTTGTATTTTATGCTTCGGGCGTTGACTTCTAAGGCGCTAACTGTTTGATCTGGTGGAGCATCGCCGTAGAGTGAAGCCTATGTTGCCCGGAACGTAGAAATGACCATAACTTTCACACTGGTTGCTATTATTCGTTTTATACGACGGAAAAACTGTTCTATTTATTTTGTACTTTATGCTTCGGGCGTTGACTTCTAAGGCCCTAACTATTCGATCTTGTGGAGCAACGCCCTAGAGTGAAGCCTAGGTTGCTCGGAAAGTAGAAATGACCATAACTTTCACACTGGTTGCTATTATTCGTTTTATACGATGGAAAAACTGTTCTATTTATTTTGTACTTTATGCTTCGGGCGTTGACTTCTAAGGCCCTAACTATTCCATCTGGTGGAACAACGCCCTAGGGTAAAGCCAGGATTGCGCGGAACGTAGAAATGACCATAACTTTCACACTGGTTGCTATCATTCGTTTTATATGATGGAAAAACTGTTGTATTTATATTGTATTTTATGGTTCTGGCGTCGACTTCATAGGCCGTAACTATTCGATCTGGAGGAGCAACGCCCTGGAGTGAAACCTAGGTTGCCCGGAACGTAGAAATGACCATAACTTTCACACAGGTAGCAATTATTCGTTTTATACGATGGAAAAACTGTTCTATTTATTTTGTACTTTATTCTTCGGGCGTTCACTTCTAAGGCCCTAACTATTCGATCTGGTGGAGCAACGCACTAGAGTGAAGCCTAGCTTGTCCGGTACGTAGAAATGACCATCACTATCAAACTGGTTGCAATTATTTGTTTTATACGATGGAAAAGCTTTGGTATTTATATCGTATTTTATGCTGCTGGCGTTGACTTCTTAGGCCCTAACTATTCCGTCTGGTGGAACAACGCCCTAGGGTGAAGCCTAGGTTCCCCGGAACGTAGAAATGACCATAACTTTCACACTGGTAGCAATTATTCGTTTTATACGATGGAAAAACTGTTGTATTTTTATTGCATTTTATGCTTCGGGCGTTGACTTCTAAGGCCCTAACTATTCAATCTGTTGGAGCAACGCCCTAGAGTGAAGCCTAGGTTGCTCGGAATGTAGAAATGACCATAACTTTCACAGTGGTTGCAATTATTCGTTTTATACGAAGGAAAAACTGTTGTATTTATATTTTATTTTATGCTTCTGGCGTTCACTTCTTAGGCCCTAACTATTCAATCTGGTGGAACAACGCCCTAGGGTGAAGCCTAGGTTGCCCGGAACGTAGAAATGACCATAACCTTTACACTGGTAGCAATTATTCGTTTTATACAATGGAAAAGCTGTTGTATTTATATTGTATTTTATGCTTCTGGCGTTCACTTCTTAGGCCCTAACTGTTTGATCTGGTGGAGCAACACCCTAGAGTGAAGCCTAGGTTGCCCGGAACGTAGAAATGACCATTACTTTCACACTGTTTGCAATTATTCCTTTTATAGTATGGAAAAGCTGTTGTATTTATATTGTATTTTATGCTTCTGGCGTTGACTTCTTAGGCCCTAACTATTCGATCTGTTGGAACAACGCCCTAGGGTGAAGCCAAGGTTGCCCGGAACGTAGAAATGACCATCACTTTCATACTGGTTGCAATTACTCGTTTTATATGGTGGAAAAACTGTAGTATTTATATTGTATTTTATGGTTCTGGCGTTGACTTCGAAGGTCCCTAACTATTCGATCAGGTGGAGCAACGCCCTAGAGTGAAGCCTAGGTTGCTCGAAATGTAGAAAGGACCATAACTTTCACAATGGTTGCAATTATTCGTTTTATACGATGTAAAAGCTGTTGTATTTATATCGCATTTTATGCTTCTGGCGTTGACTTCTTAGGCCCTAACTATTCCATCTGGTGGAAAAACGCGCTCGGGTAAAGCCAACATTGCGCGGAACGTGGAAATCACCGTAACTTTCACACTGGTTGCTATCATTCGTTTTATATGATGGAAAAACTGTTGTATTTATATTGTATTTCATGCTTCTGGCGTTGACTTCATAGGCCGTAACTATTCGCTCTGGTGGAGCAACGCCCTGCAGTGAAACCTAGGGTGCCCGGAACGTAGAAATGACCATAACTTTCACACTGGTAGCAATTATTCGTTTTATACGATGGAAAAACTGTTCTATTTATTTCGTACATTATGCTTCGGGCGTTGACTTCTAAGGCCCTAACTATTCGATCTGGTGGAGCAACGCCCTAGAGTGAAGCCTAGGTTGTCCGGTACGTAGAAATGACCATCACTATCAAACTGGTTGCAATTATTTGTTTTATACGATGGAAAAGCTGTTGTATTTATATCGTATTTTATGCTTCTGGCGTTGACTTCTTAGGCCCTAACTATTCGATCTGGTGGAGCAACGCCCTAGAGTGAAACCTAGGTTGCCCGGAACGTAGAAATGACCATAACTTTCACACTGGTTGCTATCATTCGTTTTATAGGATGGAAAAGCTGTTGTAATTATATCGTATTATATGCTTCTGGCGTTGACTTCTTAGGCCCTAACTATTCGGTCTGGTGGAGCAACGCCCTAGAGTGAAACCTAGGTTACCCGGAACGTAGAAATGAACATAACTTTCACACTGGTAGCAATTATTCGTTTTATACAATGGAAAAACTGTTCTATTTATTTTGTATTTAATGCTTCGGGCGTTGACTTCTAAGGCCCTAGCTGTTTGATCTGGTGGAGCAACGCCCTAGAGTGAAACCTAGGTTACCCGGAACGTAGAAATGACCAGTACTTTCATACTGTTTGCAGTTATACCTGTTATAGGATGGAAAAACTTTTGCATCTTTATTGTATTTTATGCTTCGGGCATTGACTTCTAAGGCCCTAGCTATGCAATCTGTTGGAGCAACGCCCTAGGGGGAAGCCTAGGTTGCCCGGAACGTAGAAATGACCATAACTTTCACACTGGTTGCAATTATTCGTTTTATACGATGGAAAAGCTGATGTATTTATATCGTATTTTATGCTTCTGGCGTTGTCTTCTTAGGCCCTAACTATTCCATCTGGCGGAACAACGCCCTAGGGTGAAGTCTAGGTTGCCCGGAAAGTAGAAATGACCATAACTTTCACACTGGTAGCAATTATTCGTTTTATACGATGGAAAAACTGTTCTATTTATTTTATACTTTATGCCTCGGGCGTTGACTTCTAAGGCCCTAACTATTCGATCTGGTGGAGCAACGCCCTAGAGTGAAGCCTAGGTTGCCCGGTACGTAGAAATGACCATCACTATCAAACTGGTTGCAATTATTTGTTTTATACGATGGAAAAGCTGTTGTATTTATATCGTATTTTATGCTTCTGGCGTTGACTTCTTAGGCCCTAACTATTCGATCTGGTGGAGCAACGCCCTAGAGTGAAACCTAGGTTGCCCGGAACGTAGAAATGACCATAACTTTCACACTGGTTGCTATCATTCGTTTTATAGGATGGAAAAGCTGTTGTAATTATATCGTATTATATGCTTCTGGCGTTGACTTCTTAGGCCCTAACTATTCGGTCTGGTGGAGCAACGCCCTAGAGTGAAACCTAAGTTACCCGGAACGTAGAAATGAACATAACTTTCACACTGGTAGCAATTATTCGTTTTATACAATGGAAAAACTGTTCTATTTATTTTGTATTTAATGCTTCGGGCGTTGACTTCTAAGGCCCTAGCTGTTTGATCTGGTGGAGCAACGCCCTAGAGTGAAGCCTAGGTTACCTGGAACGTAGAAATGACCATCACTTTCACACGGGTTGCAATTATTCCTGTTATAGGATGGCAAGACTGTTGTATTTTTATTGTATTTTATACTTCAGGCGTTGACTTCTGAGGCCGTAGCTATTCGATGTGGTGGAAGAACGCCATACAGTGAAGCCTAGGTTGTCCGGAACGTAGAAATGACCATAACTTTCACACTGGTTGCAATTATTTGTTTTATACGATGGAAAAGCTGTTGTATATATATCGTATTTTATGCTTCTGGCGTTGACTTCTTAGGGCCCTAACTATTCCATCTGGTGGAACAACGCCCTAGAGTAAAGCCCAGGTTGCGCGGAACGTATAAATGACCATAACTTTCACACTGGTAGCAATTATTCGTTTTATACAATGGAAAAATTGTTCTATTTATTTTGTATTTAATGCTTAGGGCGTGGACTTCTAAGGCCCTAACTATTCGATCAGGTGGAGCAACGCCCTAGAGTGAAGCCTAGGTTGCTCGAAATGTAGAAATGACCATAACTTTCACACTGGTAGCAATTATTCGTTTTATACGATGGAAAAACTGTTCTATTTATTTTGTACATTATGCTTCGGGCGTTGACTTCTAAGGCCCTAACTATTCGATCTGGTGGAGCAACGCCCTAGAGTGAAGCCTAGGTTGTCCGGTACGTAGAAATGACCATCACTATCAAACTGGTTGCAATTATTTGTTTTATACGATGGAAAAGCTGTTGTATTTATATCGTATTTTATGCTTCTGGCGTTGACTTCTTAGGCCCTAACTATTCGATCTGGTGGAGCAACGCCCTAGAGTGAAACCTAGGTTGCCCAGAACGTAGAAATGACCATAACTTTCACACTGGTTGCTATCATTCGTTTTATAGGATGGAAAAGCTGTTGTAATTATATCGTATTATATGCTTCTGGCGTTGACTTCTTAGGCCCTAACTATTCGGTCTGGTGGAGCAACGCCCTAGAGTGAAACCTAGGTTACCCGGAACGTAGAAATGAACATAACTTTCACACTGGTAGCAATTATTCGTTTTATACAGTGGAAAAACTGTTCTATTTATTTTGTATTTAATGCTTCGGGCGTTGACTTCTAAGGCCCTAGCTGTTTGATCTGGTGGAGGAACGCCCTAGAGTGAAGCCTAGGTTACCTGGAACGTAGAAATGACCATCACTTTCACACGGGTTGCAATTATTCCTGTTATAGGATGGAAAGACTGTTGTATTTTTATTGTATTTTATACTTCAGGCGTTGACTTCTGAGGCCGTAGCTATTCGATGTGGTGGAAGAACGCCATACAGTGAAGCCTAGGTTGCCCGGAACGTAGAAATGACCATAACTTTCACACTGGTTGCAATTATTTGTTTTATACGATGGAAAAGCTGTTGTATATATATGGTATTTTATGCTTCAGGCGTTGACTTCTTAGGGCCCTAACTATTCCATCTGGTGGAACAACGCCCTAGAGTAAAGCCCAGGTTGCGCGGAACGTATAAATGACCATAACTTTCACACTGGTAGCAATTATTCGTTTTATACAATGGAAAAATTGTTCTATTTATTTTGTATTTAATGCTTAGGGCGTGGACTTCTAAGGCCCTAACTATTCGATCAGGTGGAGCAACGCCCTAGAGTGAAGCCTAGGTTGCTCGAAATGTAGAAATGACCATAACTTTCACACAGGTTGCAATTATACATTTTATACGATGGAAAAACTGTTGTACTTATATTGTATTTTATGCTTATGGCGTTGAATTCTAAGTCCCTAGCTATTCGATCTGGTGGAGCAACGCCCTAGAGTGAAACCTAGGTTACCCGGAACGTAGAAATGACCAGTACTTTCATACTGTTTGCAGTTATACCTGTTATAGGATGGAAAAGCTTTTGCATCTTTATTGTATTTTATGCTTCTGGCGTTGACTTCTAAGGCCCTAGCTATTCGATTTGGTGGAGCACCGGCCTAGAGTGAAGTCTAGGTTGCCCGGTACGTAGAAATGACCATAACTTCCACACTGGTCGCAATTATTGGCTTTATACGATGGAAAAGCTGTTGTATTTATATCGTTTTTTATGCTTCTGGCGTTGACATCTTAGGCCCTAACTATTCCATCTGGTGGTACAACGACCTAGGGTGAAGCCTAGGTTGCCCGGAACGTAGAAATGAAAATAACTTTTACACAGGTAGCAATAATTCGTTTTATACGATGGAAAAACTGTTCTATTTATTTTGTACTTTATTCTTCGGGCGTTCACTTCTAAGGCCCTAACTATTCGATCTGGTGGAGCAACGCACTAGAGTGAAGCCTAGCTTGTCCGGTACATAGAAATGACCATCACTATCAAACTGGTTGCAATTATTTGTTTTATACGATGGAAAAGCTTTGGTATTTATATCGTATTTTATGCTGCTGGCGTTGACTTCTTAGGCCCTAACTATTCCGTCTGGTGGAACAACGCCCTAGGGTGAAGCCTAGGTTCCCCGGAACGTAGAAATGACCATAACTTTCACACTGGTAGCAATTATTCGTTTTATACGATGGAAAAACTGTTGTATTTTTATTGCATTTTATGCTTCGGGCGTTGACTTCTAAGGCCCTAACTATTCAATCTGTTGGAGCAACGCCCTAGAGTGAAGCCTAGGTTGCTCGGAATGTAGAAATGACCATAACTTTCACAGTGGTTGCAATTATTCGTTTTATACGAAGGAAAAACTGTTGTATTTATATTTTATTTTATGCTTCTGGCGTTCACTTCTTAGGCCCTAACTATTCAATCTGGTGGAACAACGCCCTAGGGTGAAGCCTAGGTTGCCCGGAACGTAGAAATGACCATAACCTTTACACTGGTAGCAATTATTCGTTTTATACAATGGAAAAGCTGTTGTATTTATATTGTATTTTATGCTTCTGGCGTTCACTTCTTAGGCCCTAACTGTTTGATCTGGTGGAGCAACACCCTAGAGTGAAGCCCAGGTTGCCCGGAACGTAGAAATGACCATTACTTTCACACTGTTTGCAATTATTCCTTTTATAGTATGGAAAAGCTGTTGTATTTATATTGTATTTTATGCTTCTGGCGTTCACTTCTTAGGCCCTAACTATTCGATCTGGTGGAACAACGCCCTAGGGTGAAGCCAAGGTTGCCCGGAACGTAGAAATGACCATCACTTTCATACTGGTTGCAATTACTCGTTTTATATGGTGGAAAAACTGTAGTATTTATATTGTATTTTATGGTTTTGGCGTTGACTTCGAAGGCCCTAACTATTCGATGAGGTGGAGCAACGCCCTAGAGTGAAGCCTAGGTTGCTCGAAATGTAGAAAGGACCATAACTTTCACAATGGTTGCAATTATTCGTTTTATACGATGTAAAAGCTGTTGTATTTATATCGCATTTTATGCTTCTGGCGTTGACTTCTTAGGCCCTAACTATTCCATCTGGTGGAAAAACGCGCTCGGGTAAAGCCAACATTGCGCGGAACGTGGAAATCACCGTAACTTTCACACTGGTTGCTATCATTCGTTTTATATGATGGAAAAACTGTTGTATTTATATTGTATTTCATGCTTCTGGCGTTGACTTCATAGGCCGT
This sequence comes from Calliopsis andreniformis, assembly GCF_051401765.1. NCBI lineage: Eukaryota > Metazoa > Arthropoda > Insecta > Hymenoptera > Andrenidae > Calliopsis > Calliopsis andreniformis. Next base: position 3,616,680 of record NW_027480465.1, on the reverse strand, counting down.
AACTATTCGCTCTGGTGGAGCAACGCCCTGGAGTGAAACCTAGGGTGCCCGGAACGTAGAAATGACCATAACTTTCACACTGGTAGCAATTATTCGTTTTATACGATGGAAAAACTGTTCTATTTATTTTGTACATTATGCTTCGGGCGTTGACTTCTAAGGCCCTAACTATTCGATCTGGTGGAGCAACGCCCTAGAGTGAAGCCTAGGTTGTCCGGTACGTAGAAATGACCATCACTATCAAACTGGTTGCAATTATTTGTTTTATACGATGGAAAAGCTGTTGTATTTATATCGTATTTTATGCTTCTGGCGTTGACTTCTTAGGCCCTAACTATTCGATCTGGTGGAGCAACGCCCTAGAGTGAAACCTAGGTTGCCCGGAACGTAGAAATGACCATAACTTTCACACTGGTTGCTATCATTCGTTTTATAGGATGGAAAAGCTGTTGTAATTATATCGTATTATATGCTTCTGGCGTTGACTTCTTAGGCCCTAACTATTCGGTCTGGTGGAGCAACGCCCTAGAGTGAAACCTAGGTTACCCGGAACGTAGAAATGAACATAACTTTCACACTGGTAGCAATTATTCGTTTTATACAATGGAAAAACTGTTCTATTTATTTTGTATTTAATGCTTCGGGCGTTGACTTCTAAGGCCCTAGCTGTTTGATCTGGTGGAGCAACGCCCTAGAGTGAAACCTAGGTTACCCGGAACGTAGAAATGACCAGTACTTTCATACTGTTTGCAGTTATACCTGTTATAGGATGGAAAAACTTTTGCATCTTTATTGTATTTTATGCTTCGGGCATTGACTTCTAAGGCCCTAGCTATGCAATCTGTTGGAGCAACGCCCTAGGGGGAAGCCTAGGTTGCCCGGAACGTAGAAATGACCATAACTTTCACACTGGTTGCAATTATTCGTTTTATACGATGGAAAAGCTGATGTATTTATATCGTATTTTATGCTTCTGGCGTTGTCTTCTTAGGCCCTAACTATTCCATCTGGCGGAACAACGCCCTAGGGTGAAGTCTAGGTTGCCCGGAAAGTAGAAATGACCATAACTTTCACACAGGTAGCAATTATTCGTTTTATACGATGGAAAAACTGTTCTATTTATTTTGTACTTTATGCTTCGGGCGTTGACTTCTAAGGCCTTAACTATTCCTTCTGGTGGAACAACGCCCTAGGGTGAAGCCTATGTTGCCCGGAACGTAGAAATGACCATAACTTTCACACTGGTTGCTATTATTCGTTTTATACGACGGAAAAACTGTTCTATTTATTTTGTACTTTATGCTTCGGGCGTTGACTTCTAAGGCCCTAACTATTCGATCTGGTGGAGCAACGCCCTAGAGTGAAGCCTAGGTTGCTCGGAAAGTAGAAATGACCATAACTTTCACACTGGTTGCTATTATTCGTTTTATACGATGGAAAAACTGTTCTATTTATTTTGGACTTTATGCTTCGGGCGTTGACTTCTAAGGCCCTAACTATGCCATCTGGTGGAACAACGCCCTAGGGTAAAGCCAGGATTGCGCGGAACGTAGAAATGACCATAACTTTCACACTGGTTGCTATCATTCGTTTTATATGATGGAAAAACTGTTTTATTTATATTGTATTTTATGGTTCTGGCGTCGACTTCATAGGCCGTAACTATTCGATCTGGAGGAGCAACGCCCTGGAGTGAAACCTAGGTTGCCCGGAACGTAGAAATGACCATAACTTTCACACAGGTAGCAATTATTCGTTTTATACGATGGAAAAACTGTTCTATTTATTTTGTACTTTATTCTTCGGGCGTTCACTTCTAAGGCCCTAACTATTCGATCTGGTGGAGCAACGCACTAGAGTGAAGCCTAGCTTGTCCGGTACGTAGAAATGACCATCACTATCAAACTGGTTGCAATTATTTGTTTTATACGATGGAAAAGCTTTGGTATTTATATCGTATTTTATGCTGCTGGCGTTGACTTCTTAGGCCCTAACTATTCCGTCTGGTGGAACAACGCCCTAGGGTGAAGCCTAGGTTCCCCGGAACGTAGAAATGACCATAACTTTCACACTGGTAGCAATTATTCGTTTTATACGATGGAAAAACTGTTGTATTTTTATTGCATTTTATGCTTCGGGCGTTGACTTCTAAGGCCCTAACTATTCAATCTGTTGGAGCAACGCCCTAGAGTGAAGCCTAGGTTGCTCGGAATGTAGAAATGACCATAACTTTCACAGTGGTTGCAATTATTCGTTTTATACGATGGAAAAACTGTTGTATTTATATTTTATTTTATGCTTCTGGCGTTCACTTCTTAGGCCCTAACTATTCAATCTGGTGGAACAACGCCCTAGGGTGAAGCCTAGGTTGCCCGGAACGTAGAAATGACCATAACCTTTACACTGGTAGCAATTATTCGTTTTATACAATGGAAAAGCTGTTGTATTTATATTGTATTTTATGCTTCTGGCGTTCACTTCTTAGGCCCTAACTGTTTGATCTGGTGGAGCAACACCCTAGAGTGAAGCCTAGGTTGCCCGGAACGTAGAAATGACCATTACTTTCACACTGTTTGCAATTATTCCTTTTATAGTATGGAAAAGCTGTTGTATTTATATTGTATTTTATGCTTCTGGCGTTCACTTCTTAGGCCCTAACTATTCGATCTGGTGGAACAACGCCCTAGGGTGAAGCCAAGGTTGCCCGGAACGTAGAAATGACCATCACTTTCATACTGGTTGCAATTACTCGTTTTATATGGTGGAAAAACTGTAGTATTTATATTGTATTTTATGGTTCTGGCGTTGACTTCGAAGGCCCTAACTATTCGATCAGGTGGAGCAACGCCCTAGAGTGAAGCCTAGGTTGCTCGAAATGTAGAAAGGACCATAACTTTCACAATGGTTGCAATTATTCGTTTTATACGATGTAAAAGCTGTTGTATTTATATCGCATTTTATGCTTCTGGCGTTGACTTCTTAGGCCCTAACTATTCCATCTGGTGGAAAAACGCGCTCGGGTAAAGCCAACATTGCGCGGAACGTGGAAATCACCGTAACTTTCACACTGGTTGCTATCATTCGTTTTATATGATGGAAAAACTGTTGTATTTATATTGTATTTCATGCTTCTGGCGTTGACTTCATGGGCCGTAACTATTCGCTCTGGTGGAGCAACGCCCTGGAGTGAAAGCTAGGGTGCCCGGAACGTAGAAATGACCATAACTTTCACACTGGTAGCAATTATTCGTTTTATACGATGGAAAAACTGTTCTATTTATTTTGTACATTATGCTTCGGGCGTTGACTTCTAAGGCCCTAACTATTCGATCTGGTGGAGCAACGCCCTAGAGTGAAGCCTAGGTTGTCCGGTACGTAGAAATGACCATCACTATCAAACTGGTTGCAATTATTTGTTTTATACGATGGAAAAGCTGTTGTATTTATATCGTATTTTATGCTTCTGGCGTTGACTTCTTAGGCCCTAACTATTCGATCTGGTGGAGCAACGCCCTAGAGTGAAACCTAGGTTGCCCGGAACGTAGAAATGACCATAACTTTCACACTGGTTGCTATCATTCGTTTTATAGGATGGAAAAGCTGTTGTAATTATATCGTATTATATGCTTCTGGCGTTGACTTCTTAGGCCCTAACTATTCGGTCTGGTGGAGCAACGCCCTAGAGTGAAACCTAGGTTACCCGGAACGTAGAAATGAACATAACTTTCACACTGGTAGCAATTATTCGTTTTATACAATGGAAAAACTGTTCTATTTATTTTGTATTTAATGCTTCGGGCGTTGACTTCTAAGGCCCTAGCTGTTTGATCTGGTGGAGCAACGCCCTAGAGTGAAGCCTAGGTTACCTGGAACGTAGAAATGACCATCACTTTCACACGGGTTGCAATTATTCCTGTTATAGGATGGAAAGACTGTTGTATTTTTATTGTATTTTATACTTCAGGCGTTGACTTCTGAGGCCGTAGCTATTCGATGTGGTGGAAGAACGCCATACAGTGAAGCCTAGGTTGCCCGGAACGTAGAAATGACCATAACTTTCACACTGGTTGCAATTATTCGTTTTATAGGATGGAAAAACTGTTGTATTTATATTTTATTTTATGCTTCTGGCGTTCACTTCTTAGGCCCTAACTATTCAATCTGGTGGAACAACGCCCTAGGGTGAAGCCTAGGTTGCCCGGAACGTAGAAATGACCATAACCTTTACACTGGTAGCAAATATTCGTTTTATACAATGGAAACGCTGTTGTATTTATATTGTATTTTATGCTTCTGGCGTTCACTTCTTAGGCCCTAACTATTCGATCTGGTGGAACAACGCCCTAGGGTGAAGCCAAGGTTGCCCGGAACGTAGAAATGACCATCACTTTCAAACTGGTTGCAATTAATCCTGTTATACGATGGAAAAACTATTGTATTTTTATTGCATTTTATGCTTCGGGCGCTGACTTCTAAGGCCCTAACTATTCAATCTGTTGGAGCAACGCCCCAGAGTGAAGCCTAGGTTACCCGGAACGTAGAAATGACCATCACTTTCAAACTGGTTGCAATTATTCGTTTTATACGATGGAAAAACTGTTCTATTCATTTTATACTTTATGCCTCGGGCGTTGACTTCTAAGGCCCTAACTATTCGATCTGGTGGAGCAACGCCCTAGAGTGATGCCTAGGTTGCCCGGTACGTAGAAATGACCATCACTATCAAACTGGTTGCAATTATTTGTTTTATACGATGGAAAAGCTGTTGTATTTATACCGTATTTTATGCTTCTGGCGTTGACTTCTTAGGCCCTAACTATTCGATCTGGTGGAACAACGCCCTAGGGTGAAGCCTAGGTTGCCCGGAAAGCAGAAATAACCATAACTTTCATACTGGTTGCAATATACTCGTTTTATATGGTGGAAAAACTGTAGTATTTATATTGTATTTTATGGTTCTGGCGTTGACTTCTAAGGCCCTAACTATTCGATCAGGTGGAGCAACGCCCTAGAGTGAAGCCTAGGTTGCTCGAAATGTAGAAAGGACCATAACTTTCACAATGGTTGCAATTATTCGTTGTATACGATGTAAAAGCTGTTGTATTTATATCGCATTTTATGCTTCTGGCGTTGACTTCTTAGGCCCTAACTATTCCATCTGGTGGAAAAACGCGCTCGGGTAAAGCCAACATTGCGCGGAACGTGGAAATGAACATAACTTTCACACTGGTAGCAATTATTCGTTTTATACAATGGAAAAACTGTTCTATTTATTTTGTATTTAATGCTTCGGGCGTTGACTTCTAAGGCCCTAGCTGTTTGCTCTGGTGGAGCAACGCCCTAGAGTGAAGCCTAGGTTACCTGGAACGTAGAAATGACCATCACTTTCACACGGGTTGCAATTATTCCTGTTATAGGATGGAAAGACTGTTGTATTTTTATTGTATTTTATACTTCAGGCGTTGACTTCTGAGGCCGTAGCTATTCGATGTGGTGGAAGAACGCCATACAGTGAAGCCTAGGTTGCCCGGAACGTAGAAATGACCATAACTTTCACACTGGTTGCAATTATTTGTTTTATACGATGGAAAAGCTGTTGTATATATATCGTATTTTATGCTTCTGGCGTTGACTTCTTAGGGCCCTAACTATTCCATCTGGTGGAACAATGCCCTAGAGTAAAGCCCAGGTTGCGCGGAACGTATAAATGACCATAACTTTCACACTGGTAGCAATTATTCGTTTTATACAATGGAAAAATTGTTCTATTTATTTTGTATTTAATGCTTAGGGCGTGGACTTCTAAGGCCCTAACTATTCGATCAGGTGGAGCAACGCCCTAGAGTGAAGCCTAGGTTGCTCGAAATGTAGAAATGACCATAACTTTCACACAGGTTGCAATTATACATTTTATACGATGGAAAAACTGTTGTACTTATATTGTATTTTATTCTTATGGCGTTGAATTCTAAGTCCCTAGCTATTCGATCTGGTGGAGCAACGCCCTAGAGTGAAACCTAGGTTACCCGGAACGTAGAAATGACCAGTACTTTCATACTGTTTGCAGTTATACCTGTTATAGGATGGAAAAACTTTTGCATCTTTATTGTATTTTATGCTTCTGGCGTTGACTTCCAAGGCCCTAGCTATTCGATTTGGTGGAGCACCGGACTAGAGTGAAGTCTAGGTTGCCCGGTACGTAGAAATGACCATCACTATCAAACTGGTTGCAATTATTTGTTTTATACAATGGAAAAGCTGTTGTATTTATATCGTATTTTATGCTTCTGGCGTTGACTTCTTAGGCCCTAACTATTCCATCTGGTGGAACAACGCCCTAGGGTGAAGCCTAGGTTGCCCGGAAAGTAGAAATGACCATAACTTCCACACTGGTCGCAATTATTGGCTTTATACGATGGAAAGGCTGTTGTATTTATATCGTTTTTTATGCTTCTGGCGTTGACATCTTAGGCCCTAACTATTCCATCTGGTGGTACAACGACCTAGGGTGAAGCCTAGGTTGCCCGGAACGTAGAAATGAAAATAACTTTTACACTGGTAGCAATAATTCGTTTTATACAATGGAAAAACCGTTCTATTTATTTTATATTTTATGTTTCGGGCGTTGACTTCTAAGGCCCTAACTGTTTGATCTGTTGGAGCAACGCCGTAGAGTGAAGCCCAGGTTGCCCGGAACGTAGAAATGACCATCACTATCAAACTGGTTGCAATTATTTGTTTTATACAATGGAAAAGCTGTTGTATTTATATCGTATTTTATGCTTCTGGCGTTGACTTCTTAGGCCCTAACTATTCCATCTGGTGGAACAACGCCCTAGGGTGAAGCCTAGGTTGCCCGGAAAGTAGAAATGACCATAACTTTCACACTGGTAGCAATTATTCGTTTTATACGATGGAAAAACTGTTCTATTTATTTTGTACTTTATGCCTCGGGCGTTGACTTCTAAGGCCCTAACTATTCGATCTGGTGGAGCAACGCACTAGAGTGAAGCCTAGGTTGTCCGGTACGTAGAAATGACCATCACTATCAAACTGGTTGCAATTATTTGTTTTATACAATGGAAAAGCTGTTGTATTTATATCGTATTTTATGCTGCTGGCGTTGACTTCTTAGGCCCTAACTATTCCGTCTGGTGGAACAACGCCCTAGGGTGAAGCCTAGGTTCCCCGGAACGTAGAAATGACCATAACTTTCACACTGGTAGCAATTATTCGTTTTATACGATGGAAAAACTGTTGTATTTTTATTGCATTTTATGCTTCGGGCGTTGACTTCTAAGGCCCTAACTATTCAATCTGTTGGAGCAACGCCCTAGAGTGAAGCCTAGGTTGCTCGGAATGTAGAAATGACCATAACTTTCACAGTGGTTGCAATTATTCGTTTTATAGGATGGAAAAACTGTTGTATTTATATTTTATTTTATGCTTCTGGCGTTCACTTCTTAGGCCCTAACTATTCAATCTGGTGGAACAACGCCCTAGGGTGAAGCCTAGGTTGCCCGGAACGTAGAAATGACCATAACCTTTACACTGGTAGCAATTATTCGTTTTATACAATGGAAACGCTGTTGTATTTATATTGTATTTTATGCTTCTGGCGTTCACTTCTTAGGCCCTAACTATTCGATCTGGTGGAACAACGCCCTAGGGTGAAGCCAAGGTTGCCCGAAACGTAGAAATGACCATCACTTTCAAACTGGTTGCAATTAATCCTGTTATACGATGGAAAAACTATTGTATTTTTATTGCATTTTATGCTTCGGGCGCTGACTTCTAAGGCCCTAACTATTCAATCTGTTGGAGCAACGCCCCAGAGTGAAGCCTAGGTTACCCGGAACGTAGAAATGACCATCACTTTCAAACTGGTTGCAATTATTCGTTTTATACGATGGAAAAACTGTTCTATTCATTTTATACTTTATGCCTCGGGCGTTGACTTCTAAGGCCCTAACTATTCGATCTGGTGGAGCAACGCCCTAGAGTGATGCCTAGGTTGCCCGGTACGTAGAAATGACCATCACTATCAAACTGGTTGCAATTATTTGTTTTATACGATGGAAAAGCTGTTGTATTTATACCGTATTTTATGCTTCTGGCGTTGACTTCTTAGGCCCTAACTATTCGATCTGGTGGAACAACGCCCTAGGGTGAAGCCAAGGTTGCCCGGAACGTAGAAATGACCATCACTTTCAAACTGGTTGCAATTAATCCTGTTATACGATGGAAAAACTATTGTATTTTTATTGCATTTTATGCTTCGGGCGCTGACTTCTAAGGCCCTAACTATTCAATCTGTTGGAGCAACGCCCCAGAGTGAAGCCTAGGTTACCCGGAACGTAGAAATGACCATCACTTTCAAACTGGTTGCAATTATTCGTTTTATACGATGGAAAAACTGTTCTATTCATTTTATACTTTATGCCTCGGGCGTTGACTTCTAAGGCCCTAACTATTCGATCTGGTGGAGCAACGCCCTAGAGTGATGCCTAGGTTGCCCGGTACGTAGAAATGACCATCACTATCAAACTGGTTGCAATTATTTGTTTTATACGATGGAAGAGCTGTTGTATTTATATCGTATTTTATGCTTCTGGCGTTGACTTCTTAGGCCCTAACTATTCCATCTGGTGGAACAACGCCCTAGGGTGAAGCCTAGGTTGCCCGGAAAGCAGAAATAACCATAACTTTCATACTGGTTGCAATTACTCGTTTTATATGGTGGAAAAACTGTAGTATTTATATTGTATTTTATGGTTCTGGCGTTGACTTCTAAGGCCCTAACTATTCGATCAGGTGGAGCAACGCCCTAGAGTGAAGCCTAGGTTGCTCGAAATGTAGAAAGGACCATAACTTTCACAATGGTTGCAATTATTCGTTGTATACGATGTAAAAGCTGTTGTATTTATATCTCATTTTATGCTTCTGGCGTTGACTTCTTAGGCCCTAACTATTCCATCTGGTGGAAAAACGCGCTCGGGTAAAGCCAACATTGCGCGGAACGTGGAAATGAACATAACTTTCACACTGGTAGCAATTATTCGTTTTATACAATGGAAAAACTGTTCTATTTATTTTGTATTTAATGCTTCGGGCGTTGACTTCTAAGGCCCTAGCTGTTTGCTCTGGTGGAGCAACGCCCTAGAGTGAAGCCTAGGTTACCTGGAACGTAGAAATGACCATCACTTTCACACGGGTTGCAATTATTCCTGTTATAGGATGGAAAGACTGTTGTATTTTTATTGTATTTTATACTTCAGGCGTTGACTTCTGAGGCCGTAGCTATTCGATGTGGTGGAAGAACGCCATACAGTGAAGCCTAGGTTGCCCGGAACGTAGAAATGACCATAACTTTCACACTGGTTGCAATTATTTGTTTTATACGATGGAAAAGCTGTTGTATATATATCGTATTTTATGCTTCTGGCGTTGACTTCTTAGGGCCCTAACTATTCCATCTGGTGGAACAACGCCCTAGAGTAAAGCCCAGGTTGCGCGGAACGTATAAATGACCATAACTTTCACACTGGTAGCAATTATTCGTTTTATACAATGGAAAAATTGTTCTATTTATTTTGTATTTAATGCTTAGGGCGTGGACTTCTAACGCCCTAACTATTCGATCAGGTGGAGCAACGCCCTAGAGTGAAGCCTAGGTTGCTCGAAATGTAGAAATGACCATAACTTTCACACAGGTTGCAATTATACATTTTATACGATGGAAAAACTGTTGTACTTATATTGTATTTTATTCTTATGGCGTTGAATTCTAAGTCCCTAGCTATTCGATCTGGTGGAGCAACGCCCTAGAGTGAAACCTAGGTTACCCGGAACGTAGAAATGACCAGTACTTTCATACTGTTTGCAGTTATACCTGTTATAGGATGGAAAAACTTTTGCATCTTTATTGTATTTTATGCTTCTGGCGTTGACTTCCAAGGCCCTAGCTATTCGATTTGGTGGAGCACCGGCCTAGAGTGAAGTCTAGGTTGCCCGGTACGTAGAAATGACCATAACTTCCACACTGGTCGCAATTATTGGCTTTATACGATGGAAAGGCTGTTGTATTTATATCGTTTTTTATGCTTCTGGCGTTGACATCTTAGGCCCTAACTATTCCATCTGGTGGTACAACGACCTAGGGTGAAGCCTAGGTTGCCCGGAACGTAGAAATGAAAATAACTTTTACACTGGTAGCAATAATTCGTTTTATACAATGGAAAAACCGTTCTATTTATTTTATATTTTATGTTTCGGGCGTTGACTTCTAAGGCCCTAACTGTTTGATCTGTTGGAGCAACGCCGTAGAGTGAAGCCCAGGTTGCCCGGAACGTAGAAATGACCATCACTATCAAACTGGTTGCAATTATTTGTTTTATACAATGGAAAAGCTGTTGTATTTATATCGTATTTTATGCTTCTGGCGTTGACTTCTTAGGCCCTAACTATTCCATCTGGTGGAACAACGCCCTAGGGTGAAGCCTAGGTTGCCCGGAAAGTAGAAATGACCATAACTTTCACACTGGTAGCAATTATTCGTTTTATACGATGGAAAAACTGTTCTATTTATTTTGTACTTTATGCCTCGGGCGTTGACTTCTAAGGCCCTAACTATTCGATCTGGTGGAGCAACGCACTAGAGTGAAGCCTAGGTTGTCCGGTACGTAGAAATGACCATCACTATCAAACTGGTTGCAATTATTTGTTTTATACAATGGAAAAGCTGTTGTATTTATATCGTATTTTATGCTGCTGGCGTTGACTTCTTAGGCCCTAACTATTCCGTCTGGTGGAACAACGCCCTAGGGTGAAGCCTAGGTTCCCCGGAACGTAGAAATGACCATAACTTTCACACTGGTAGCAATTATTCGTTTTATACGATGGAAAAACTGTTGTATTTTTATTGCATTTTATGCTTCGGGCGTTGACTTCTAAGGCCCTAACTATTCAATCTGTTGGAGCAACGCCCTAGAGTGAAGCCTAGGTTGCTCGGAATGTAGAAATGACCATAACTTTCACAGTGGTTGCAATTATTCGTTTTATAGGATGGAAAAACTGTTGTATTTATATTTTATTTTATGCTTCTGGCGTTCACTTCTTAGGCCCTAACTATTCAATCTGGTGGAACAACGCCCTAGGGTGAAGCCTAGGTTGCCCGGAACGTAGAAATGACCATAACCTTTACACTGGTAGCAATTATTCGTTTTATACAATGGAAACGCTGTTGTATTTATATTGTATTTTATGCTTCTGGCGTTCACTTCTTAGGCCCTAACTGTTTGATCTGGTGGAACAACGCCCTAGAGTGAAGCCTAGGTTGCCCGGAACGTAGAAATGACCATTACTTTCACACTGTTTGCAATTATTCCTTTTATAGTATGGAAAAGCTGTTGTATTTATATTGTATTTTATGCTTCTGGCGTTCACTTCTTAGGCCCTAACTATTCGATCTGGTGGAACAACGCCCTAGGGTGAAGCCAAGGTTGCCCGGAACGTAGAAATGACCATCACTTTCAAACTGGTTGCAATTAATCCTGTTATACGATGGAAAAACTATTGTATTTTTATTGCATTTTATGCTTCGGGCGCTGACTTCTAAGGCCCTAACTATTCAATCTGTTGGAGCAACGCCCCAGAGTGAAGCCTAGGTTACCCGGAACGTAGAAATGACCATCACTTTCAAACTGGTTGCAATTATTCGTTTTATACGATGGAAAAACTGTTCTATTCATTTTATACTTTATGCCTCGGGCGTTGACTTCTAAGGCCCTAACTATTCGATCTGGTGGAGCAACGCCCTAGAGTGATGCCTAGGTTGCCCGGTACGTAGAAATGACCATCACTATCAAACTGGTTGCAATTATTTGTTTTATACGATGGAAGAGCTGTTGTATTTATATCGTATTTTATGCTTCTGGCGTTGACTTCTTAGGCCCTAACTATTACATCTGGTGGAACAACGCCCTAGGGTGAAGCCTAGGTTGCCCGGAAAGCAGAAATAACCATAACTTTCATACTGGTTGCAATTACTCGTTTTATATGGTGGAAAAACTGTAGTATTTATATTGTATTTTATGGTTCTGGCGTTGACTTCTAAGGCCCTAACTATTCGATCAGGTGGAGCAACGCCCTAGAGTGAAGCCTAGGTTGCTCGAAATGTAGAAAGGACCATAACTTTCACAATGGTTGCAATTATTCGTTTTATACGATGTAAAAGCTGTTGTATTTATATCGCATTTTATGCTTCTGGCGTTGACTTCTTAGGCCCTAACTATTCGGTCTGGTGGAGCAACGCCCTAGAGTGAAACCTAGGTTACCCGAAACGTAGAAATGAACATAACTTTCACACTGGTAGCAATTATTCGTTTTATACAATGGAAAAACTGTTCTATTTATTTTGTATTTAATGCTTCGGGCGTTGACTTCTAAGGCCCTAGCTGTTTGATCTGGTGGAGCAACGCCCTAGAGTGAAGCCTAGGTTACCTGGAACGTAGAAATGACCATCACTTTCACACGGGTTGCAATTATTCCTGTTATAGGATGGAAAGACTCTTGTATTTTTATTGTATTTTATACTTCAGGCGTTGACTTCTGAGGCCGTAGCTATTCGATGTGGTGGAAGAACGCCATACAGTGAAGCCTAGGTTGCCCGGAACGTAGAAATGACCATAACTTTCACACTGGTTGCAATTATTTGTTTTATACGATGGAAAAGCTGTTGTATATATATCGTATTTTATGCTTCTGGCGTTTACTTCTTAGGGCCCTAACTATTCCATCTGGTGGAACAACGCCCTAGAGTAAAGCCCAGGTTGCGCGGAACGTATAAATGACCATAACTTTCACACTGGTAGCAATTATTCGTTTTATACAATGGAAAAATTGTTCTATTTATTTTGTATTTAATGCTTAGGGCGTGGACTTCTAAGGCCCTAACTATTCGATCAGGTGGAGCAACGCCCTAGAGTGAAGCCTAGGTTGCTCGAAATGTAGAAATGACCATAACTTTCACACAGGTTGCAATTATACATTTTATACGATGCAAAAACTGTTGTACTTATATTGTATTTTATTCTTATGGCGTTGAATTCTAAGTCCCTAGCTATTCGCTCTGGTGGAGCAACGCCCTAGAGTGAAACCTAGGTTACCCGGAACGTAGAAATGACCAGTACTTTCATACTGTTTGCAGTTATACCTGTTATAGGATGGAAAAACTTTTGCATCTTTATTGTATTTTATGCTTCTGGCGTTGACTTCTAAGGCCCTAGCTATTCGATTTGGTGGAGCACCGGCCTAGAGTGAAGTCTAGGTTGCCCGGAACGTAGAAATGACCATAACTTCCACACTGGTCGCAATTATTGGCTTTATACGATGGAAAAGCTGTTGTATTTATATCGTTTTTTATGCTTCTGGCGTTGACATCTTAGGCCCTAACTATTCCATCTGGTGGTACAACGACCTAGGGTGAAGCCTAGGTTGCCCGGAACGTAGAAATGAAAATAACTTTTACACTGGTAGCAATAATTCGTTTTATACAATGGAAAAACCGTTCTATTTATTTTATATTTTATGTTTCGGGCGTTGACTTCTAAGGCCCTAACTGTTTGATCTGTTGGAGCAACGCCGTAGAGTGAAGCCTAGGTTGCCCGGAACGTAGAAATGACCATCACTATCAAACTGGTTGCAATTATTTGTTTTATACAATGGAAAAGCTGTTGTATTTATATCGTATTTTATGCTTCTGGCGTTGACTTCTTAGGCCCTAACTATTCCATCTGGTGGAACAACGCCCTAGGGTGAAGCCTAGGTTGCCCGGAAAGTAGAAATGACCATAACTTTCACACTGGTAGCAGTTATTCGTTTTATAGAATGGAAAAACTGTTCTATTTATTTTGTATTTTATGCTTCGGGCGTTGACTTCTAAGGCCCTAACTATTTGATCTGGTAGTACAACGCCCTAGGGTGAAGCCTAGGTTGCCCGGAACGTAGAGATGACCATAACTTTTACACTGGCAGCAATTATTCGTTTTATACAATGGAAAAACCGTTCTATTTATTTTGTATTTTATGCTTCGGGCGTTGACGTCTAAGGCCCTAGCTGTTTGATCTGGTGGAGCATCGCCGTAGAGTGAAGCCTAGGTTGCCCGGAGCGTAGAAATGACCATAACTTTCACACTGGTTGCTATTATTCGTTGTATACGATGGAAAAACTGTTGTATTTATATCGTATTTTATGCTTCTGGCGTTGACTTCTTAGGCCCTAACTATTCCACCTGGTGGAACAACGCCCTAGGGTAAAGCCAAGATTGCGCGGAACGTAGAAATGACCATAACTTTCACACTGGTTGCTATCATTCGTTTTATATGATGGAAAAACTGTTGTATTTATATTGTATTTTATGGTTCTGGCGTTGACTTCATAGGCCGTAACTATTCGATCTGGTGGAGCAACGCCCTGGAGTGAAACCTAGGTTGCCCGGAACGTAGAAATGACCATAACTTTCACACAGGTAGCAATTATTCGTTTTATACGATGGAAAAACTGTTCTATTTATTTTGTACTTTATGCTTCGGGCGTTGACTTCTAAGGCCCTAACTATTCGATCTGGTGGAGCAACGCACTAGAGTGAAGCCTAGGTTGTCCGGTACGTAGAAATGACCATCACTATCAAACTGGTTGCAATTATTTGTTTTATACGATGGAAAAGCTGTTGTATTTATATCGTATTTTATGCTTCTGGCGTTGACTTCTTAGGCCCTAACTATTCCATCTGGTGGAACAACGCCCTAGGGTGAAGCCTAGGTTCCCCGGAACGTAGAAATGACCATAACTTTTACACTGGCAGCAATTATTCGTTTTATACAATGGAAAAACCGTTCTATTTATTTTGTATTTTATGCTTCGGGCGTTGACTTCTAAGGCGCTAACTGTTTGATCTGGTGGAGCATGGCCGTAGAGTGAAGCCTATGTTGCCCGGAACGTAGAAATGACCATAACTTTCACACTGGTTGCTATTATTCGTTTTATACGATGGAAAAACTGTTCTATTTATTTTGTACTTTATGCTTCGGGCCTTGACTTCTAAGGCCCTAACTATTCGATCTGGTGGAGCAACGCCCTACAGTGAAGTCTAGGTTGCTCGGAAAGTAGAAATGACCATAACTTTCACACTGGTTGCTATTATTCGTTTTATACGATGGAAAAACTGTTCTATTTATTTTGTACTTTATGCTTCGGGCGTTGACTTCTAAGGCCCTAACTATTCCATCTGGTGGAACAACGCCCTAGGGTAAAGCCAAGATTGCGCGGAACGTAGAAATGACCATAACTTTCACACTGGTTGCTATCATTCGTTTTATATGATGGAAAAACTGTTGTATTTATATTGTATTTTATGGTTCTGGCGTTGACTTCATAGGCCGTAACTATTCGATCTGGAGGAGCAACGCCCTGAAGTGAAACCTAGGTTGCCCGGAACGTAGAAATGACCATAACTTTCACACAGGTAGCAATTATTCGTTTTATACGATGGAAAAACTGTTCTATTTATTTTGTACTTTATGCTTCTGGCGTTGACTTCTAAGGCCCTAACTATTCGATCTGGTGGAGCAACGCACTAGAGTGAAGCCTAGGTTGTCCGGCACGTAGAAATGACCATCACTATCAAACTGGTTGCAATTATTTGTTTTATACGATGGAAAAGCTGTTGTATTTATATCGTATTTTATGCTGCTGGCGTTGACTTCTTAGGCCCTAACTATTCCATCTGGTGGAACAACGCCCTAGGGTGAAGCCTAGGTTCCCCGGAACGTAGAAATGACCATAACTTTCACACTGGTAGCAATTATTCGTTTTATACGATGGAAAAACTGTTGTATTTTTATTGCATTTTATGCTTCTGGCGTTCACTTCTTAGGCCGTAACTATTCAATCTGGTGGAACAACACCCTAGGGTGAAGCCTAGGTTGCCCGGAACGTAGAAATGACCATAACCTTTACACTGGTAGCAATTATTCGTTTTATACAATGGAAAAGCTGTTGTATTTATATTGCATTTTATGCTTCTGGCGTTCACTTCTTAGGCCCTAACTGTTTGATCTGGTGGAGCAACGCCCTAGAGTGAAGCCTAGGTTGCCGGAACGTAGAAATGACCATTACTTTCACACTGTTTGCAATTATTCCTTTTATAGGATGGAAAAGCTGTTGTATTTATATTGTATTTTATGCTTCTGGCGTTCACTTCTTAGGCCCTAACTATTCGATCTGGTGGAACAACGCCCTAGGGTGAAGCTAAGGTTGCCCGGAACGTAGAAATGACCATCACTTTCAAACTGGTTGCAATTAATCCTGTTATACGATGGAAAAACTATTGTATTTTTATTGCATTTTATGCTTCGGGCGCTGACTTCTAAGGCCCTAACTATTCAATCTGTTGGAGCAACGCCCCAGAGTGAAGCCTAGGTTACCCGGAACGTAGAAATGACCATCACTTTCAAACTGGTTGCAATTATTCGTTTTACACAATGGAAAAACTGTTGTATTTATATTGTATTTTATGCTTCTGGCGTTGACGTCTAAGGACCTAACTATTCGATCCGGTGGTGCAACGCCCTACAGTGATGCCTAGGTTGCCCGGAACGTATACATGACCATAACCTTCACACTGGTTGCAAATTATTCCTGCTATACGATGGAAAGCTGTTGTATTTTTATTGCATTTTATGCTTCGGGCATTGACTTCTAAGGCCCTAGCTATGCAATCTGTTTGAGCAACGCCGTAGGGGGAAGCCTAGGTTGCCCGCAACGTAGAAATGACCATAACTTTCTCACTGGTTGCAATTATTCGTTTTATACGATGGAAAAGCTGTTGTATTTATATCGTATTTTATGCTTCTGGCGTTGACTTCTTAGGCCCTAACTATTCCATCTGGTGGAACAACGCCCTCGGGTGAAGTCTAGGTTGCCCGGAAAGTAGAAATGATCATAACTTTCACACTGGTAGCAATTATTCGTTTTATACGATGGAAAAACTGTTCTATTTATTTTATACTTTATGCCTCGGGCGTTGACTTCTATGGCCCTAACTATTCGATCTGGTGGAGCAACGCTCTAGAGGGATGCCTAGGTTGCCCGGTACGTAGAAATGACCATCACTATCAAACTGGTTGCAATTATTTGTTTTATACGATGGAAAAGCTGTTGTATTTATACCGTATTTTATGCTTCTGGCGTTGACTTCTTAGGCCCTAACTATTCCATCTGGTGGAACAACGCCCTAGGGTGAAGCCTAGGTTGCCCGAAAAGCAGAAATGACCATAACTTTCATACTGGTTGCAATTATTCGTTTTATATGGTGGAAAAACTGTAGTATTTATATTGTATTTTATGCTTCTGGCGTTGACTTCTAAGGCCCTAACTATTCGATCAGGTGGAGCAACGCCCTAGAGTGAAGCCTAGGTTGCTCGATATGTAGAAAGGACCATAACTTTCACACTGGTTGCAATTATTCGTTTTATACGATGGAAAAGCTGTTGTATTTATATCGCATTTTATGCTTCTGGCGTTGACTTCTTAGGCCCTAACTATTCCATCTGGTGGAAAAACGCGCTCGGGTAAAGCCAAGATTGCGCGGAACGCGGAAATGACCGTAACTTTCACACTGGTTGCTATCATTCGTTTTATATGATGGAAAAACTGTTGTATTTATATTGTATTTTATGCTTCTGGCGTTGACTTCATAGGCCGTAACTATTCGCTCTGGTGGAGCAACGCCCTGGAGTGAAACCTAGGGTGCCCGGAACGTAGAAATGACCATAACTTTCACACTGGTAGCAATTATTCGTTTTATACGATGGAAAAGCTGTTGTATTTATATCGTTTTTTATGCTTCTGGCGTTGACTTCTAAGGCCCTAACTATTCGATCTGGTGGAGCAACGCCCTAGAGTGAAGCCTAGGTTGTCCGGTACGTAGAAATGACCAACACTATCAAACTGGTTGCAATTATTTGTTTTATACGATGGAAAAGCTGTTGTATTTATATCGTATTTTATGCTTCTGGCGTTGACTTCTTAGGCCCTAACTATTCCTTCTGGTGGAACAACGCCCTAGGGTGAAGCCCAGGTTCGCCGGAACGTAGAAATGACCATAACTTTTACGCTGGCAGCAATTATTCGTTTTATACAATGGAAAAACCGTTCTATTTATTTTGTATTTTATGCTTCGGGCGTTGACTTCTAAGGCGCTAACTGTTTGATCTGGTGGAACAACGCCCTAGGGTGAAGCCTAGGTTGCCCGGAACGTAGAAATGACCATAACCTTTACACTGGTAGCAATTATTCGTTTTATACAATGGAAAAGCTGTTGTGTTTATATCGTTTTTTATGCTTCTGGCGTTGACTTCTCAGGCCCTAACTATTCCATCTGGTGGTAGATCGCCCTAGGGTGAAGCCTAGGTTGCCCGGAAAGCAGAAATGACCATAACTTTCATACTGGTTGCAATTATTCGTTTTATATGGTGGAAAATCTGTAGTATTTATATTGTATTTTATGCTTCTGGCGTTGACTTCTAAGGCCCTAACTATTCGATCAGGTAGAGCAACGCCCTGGAGTGAAGCCTAGGTTGCCCGGAAAGCAGAAATGACCATAGCTTTCATACTGGTTGCAATTATTCGTTTTATATGGTGGAAAAACTGTAGTATTTATATTGTATTTTATGCTTCTGGCGTTGACTTCTAAGGCCCTAACTATTCGATCAGGTGGAGCAACGCCCTAGAGTGAAGCCTAGGTTGCTCGAAATGTAGAAAGGACCATAACTTTCACACTGGTTGCAATTATTCGTTTTACACGATGGAAAAGCTGTTGTATTTATATCGTATTTTATGCTTCTGGCGTTGACTTCTTAGGGCCCTAACTATTCCATCTGGTGGAACAACGCCCTAGAGTAAAGCCCAGGTTGTGCCGAACGTAGAAATGACCATAACTTTCACACTGGTAGCAATTATTCGTTTTATACACTGGAAAAACTGTCCTATTTATTTTGTATTTAATGCTTAGGGCGTGGACTTCTAAGGCCCTAGCTATTCGATCAGGTGGAGCAACGCCCTAGAGTGAAGCCTAGGTTGCTCGAAATGTAGAAATGACCATAACTTTCACACTGGTTGCAATTATTCATTTTATACGATGGAAAAACTGTTGTACTTATATTGTATTTTATTCTTTTGGCGTTGAATTCTAAGTCCCTAGCTATTCGATCTGGTGGAACAACGCCCTAGAGTGAAACTTAGGTTACCCGGAACGTAGAAATGACCAGTACTTTCATACTGTTTGCAGTTATACCTGTTATACGATGAAAAAACTTTTGCATCTTTATTGTATTTTATGCTTCTGGCGTTGGCTTCTAAGGCCCTAGCTATTCGATTTGGTGGAGCACGGCCCTAGAGTGAAGCCTAGGTTGCCCGGAAAGTAGAAATGACCATAACTTCCACACTGGTTGCAATTATTCGTTTTACACGATTGAAAAGCTGTTGTATTTATATCGTTTTTTATGCTCCTGGCGTTGACTTCTTAGGCCCTAACTATTCCACCTGGTGGAACAACGCCCTAGGGTAAAGACCAGATTGCGCGGCACGTAGAAATGACCATAACTTTCACACTGGTAGCAATTTTTCGTTTTAAACGATGGAAAAACTGTTCTATATATTTTATATTTTATGCTTCGGGCGTTGACTTCTAAGGCCCTAACTATTCGATCTGGTGGAGCAACGCCCTAGAGTGAAGCCTAGGTTGCCCGGTACGCAGAAATGACCATCACTATCAACATGGTTACAATTATTTGTTTTATACGATGGAAAAGCTGTTGCATTTATATCGTATTTTATGCTTCTGGCGTTGACCTCTTAGGCCCTAACTATTCCATCTGGTCGGACAACGACCTAGGGTGAAGCCTAGGTTGCCCGGAAAGTAGAAATGACCATAACTTTCACACTGGCAGCAATTATTCGTTTTATACAATGGAAAAACCGTTCTATTGATTTTGTATTTTATGCTTCGGGCGTTGACTTCCAAGGCCCTAACTGTTTGATCTGGTGGAGCATCGCCGTAGAGTGAAGCCTAGGTTGCCCGGAACGTAGAAATGACCATAACTTTTACACTGGTAGCAATTATTCGTTTTATACAATGGAAAAACTGTTCTATTTATTTTGTATTTAATGCTTCGGGCGCTGACTTCTAAGGCCCTAACTGTTTGATCTGGTGGAGCAACGCCCTAGAGTGAAGCCTAGGTTGCCTGGAACGTAGAAATGACCATCACTTTCATACGGGTTGCAATTATTCCTGTTATAGGATGGAAAGACTGTTGTATTTTTATTGTATTTTATACTTCAGGCGTTGACTTCTGAGGCCGTAGCTATTCGATGTGGTGGAAGAACGCCATACAGAGAAGCCTAGGTTGCCCGGAACGTAGAAATGACCATAACTTTCACACTGGTTGCAATTATTTGTTTTATACGATGGAAAAGCTGTTGTATTTATATCGTATTTTATGCTTCTGGCGTTGACTTCTTAGGGCCCTAACTATTCCATCTGGTGGAACAACGCCCTAGAGTAAAGCCCAGGTTGCGCGGAACGTAGAAATGACCATAACTTTCACACTGGTAGCAATTATTCGTTTTATACACTGGAAAAATTGTTCTATTTATTTTGTATTTAATGCTTAGGGCGTGGACTTCTAAGGCCCTAACTATTCGATCAGGTGGAGCAACGCCCTAGAGTGAAGCCCAGGTTGCTCGAAATGTAGAAATGACCATAACTGTCACACTGGTTGCAATTATTCATTTTATACGATGGAAAAACTGTTGTACTTATATTGTATTTTATTCTTTTGGCGATGAATTCTAAGTCCCTAGCTATTCGATCTGGTGGAGCAACGCACTAGAGTGAAACTTAGGTTAGCCGGAACCTAGAAATGACCAGTACTTTCATACTGTTTGCAGTTATACCTGTTATAGGATGGAAAAACTTTAGCATCTTTATTGTATTTTATGCTTCTGGCGTTGACTTCTAAGGCCCTAGCTATTTGATTTGGTGGAGCATCGGCCTAGAGTGAAGTCTAGGTTGCCCGGAACGTAGAAATGACCATAACTTCCACACTGGTTGCAATTATTCGTTTTATACGATGGAAAAGCTGTTGTATTTATATCGTTATTTATGCTTCTGGCGTTGAGTTCTTAGGCCCTAACTATTCCATCTGGTGGTACAACGCCCTAGGGTGAAGCCTAGGTTGCCCGGAAAGTAGAAATGACCATAACTTTCATACTGGTTGCAATTATTCGTTTTATATGGTGGAAAAACTGTAGTATTTATATTGTATTTTATGCTTCTGGCGTTGACTTCTAAGGCCCTAACTATTCGATCAGGTGGAGCAACGCCCTAGAGTGAAGCCTAGGTTGCTCGAAATGTAGAAAGGACCATAACTTTCACACTGGTTGCAATTATTCGTTTTACACGATGGAAAAGCTGTTGTATTTATATCGTATTTTATGCTTCTGGCGTTGACTTCTTAGGCCCTAACTATTCCATCTGGTGGAAAAACGCGCTCGGGTAAAGCCAAGGTTGCGCGGAACGTAGAAATGACCGTAACTTTCACACTGGTTGCTATCATTCGTTTTATATGATGGAAAAACTGTTGTATTTATATTGTATTTTATGCTTCTGGCGTTGACTTCATAGGCCGTAACTATTCGCTCTGGTGGAGCAACGCCCTGGAGTGAAACCTAGGGTGCCCGGAACGTAGAAATGACCATAACTTTCACACTGGTAGCAATTATTCGTTTTATACGATGGAAAAACTGTTCTATTTATTTTGTACATTATGCTTCGGGCGTTGACGTCTGAGGCCCTAACTATTCGATCTGGTGGAGCAACGCCCTAGAGTGAAGCCTAGGTTGTCCGGTACGTAGAAATGACCATCACTATCAAACTGGTTGCAATTATTCGTTTTATACAATGGAAAAGCTGTTGTGTTTATATCGTTTTTTATGCTTCTGGCGTTGACTTCTCAGGCCCTAACTATTCCATCTGGTGGTAGATCGCCCTAGGGTGAAGCCTAGGTTGCCCGGAAAGCAGAAATGACCATAACTTTCATACTGGTTGCAATTATTCGTTTTATATGGTGGAAAATCTGTAGTATTTATATTGTATTTTATGCTTCTGGCGTTGACTTCTAAGGCCCTAACTATTCGATCAGGTAGAGCAACGCCCTGGAGTGAAGCCTAGGTTGCCCGGAAAGCAGAAATGACCATAGCTTTCATACTGGTTGCAATTATTCGTTCTATATGGTGGAAAAACTGTAGTATTTATATTGTATTTTATGCTTCTGGCGTTGACTTCTAAGGCCCTAACTATTCGATCAGGTGGAGCAACGCCCTAGAGTGAAGCCTAGGTTGCTCGAAATGTAGAAAGGACCATAACTTTCACACTGGTTGCAATTATTCGTTTTACACGATGGAAAAGCTGTTGTATTTATATCGTATTTTATGCTTCTGGCGTTGACTTCTTAGGGCCCTAACTATTCCATCTGGTGGAACAACGCCCTAGAGTAAAGCCCAGGTTGTGCCGAACGTAGAAATGACCATAACTTTCACACTGGTAGCAATTATTCGTTTTATACACTGGAAAAACTGTCCTATTTATTTTGTATTTAATGCTTAGGGCGTGGACTTCTAAGGCCCTAGCTATTCGATCAGGTGGAGCAACGCCCTAGAGTGAAGCCTAGGTTGCTCGAAATGTAGAAATGACCATAACTTTCACACTGGTTGCAATTATTCATTTTATACGATGGAAAAACTGTTGTACTTATATTGTATTTTATTCTTTTGGCGTTGAATTCTAAGTCCCTAGCTATTCGATCTGGTGGAACAACGCCCTAGAGTGAAACTTAGGTTACCCGGAACGTAGAAATGACCAGTACTTTCATACTGTTTGCAGTTATACCTGTTATACGATGAAAAAACTTTTGCATCTTTATTGTATTTTATGCTTCTGGCGTTGGCTTCTAAGGCCCTAGCTATTCGATTTGGTGGAGCACGGCCCTAGAGTGAAGCCTAGGTTGCCCGGAAAGTAGAAATGACCATAACTTCCACACTGGTTGCAATTATTCGTTTTACACGATTGAAAAGCTGTTGTATTTATATCGTTTTTTATGCTCCTGGCGTTGACTTCTTAGGCCCTAACTATTCCACCTGGTGGAACAACGCCCTAGGGTAAAGACCAGATTGCGCGGCACGTAGAAATGACCATAACTTTCACACTGGTAGCAATTTTTCGTTTTAAACGATGGAAAAACTGTTCTATATATTTTATATTTTATGCTTCGGGCGTTGACTTCTAAGGCCCTAACTATTCGATCTGGTGGAGCAACGCCCTAGAGTGAAGCCTAGGTTGCCCGGTACGCAGAAATGACCATCACTATCAACATGGTTACAATTATTTGTTTTATACGATGGAAAAGCTGTTGCATTTATATCGTATTTTATGCTTCTGGCGTTGACCTCTTAGGCCCTAACTATTCCATCTGGTCGGACAACGACCTAGGGTGAAGCCTAGGTTGCCCGGAAAGTAGAAATGACCATAACTTTCACACTGGCAGCAATTATTCGTTTTATACAATGGAAAAACCGTTCTATTGATTTTGTATTTTATGCTTCGGGCGTTGACTTCCAAGGCCCTAACTGTTTGATCTGGTGGAGCATCGCCGTAGAGTGAAGCCTAGGTTGCCCGGAACGTAGAAATGACCATAACTTTTACACTGGTAGCAATTATTCGTTTTATACAATGGAAAAACTGTTCTATTTATTTTGTATTTAATGCTTCGGGCGCTGACTTCTAAGGCCCTAACTGTTTGATCTGGTGGAGCAACGCCCTAGAGTGAAGCCTAGGTTGCCTGGAACGTAGAAATGACCATCACTTTCATACGGGTTGCAATTATTCCTGTTATAGGATGGAAAGACTGTTGTATTTTTATTGTATTTTATACTTCAGGCGTTGACTTCTGAGGCCGTAGCTATTCGATGTGGTGGAAGAACGCCATACAGAGAAGCCTAGGTTGCCCGGAACGTAGAAATGACCATAACTTTCACACTGGTTGCAATTATTTGTTTTATACGATGGAAAAGCTGTTGTATTTATATCGTATTTTATGCTTCTGGCGTTGACTTCTTAGGGCCCTAACTATTCCATCTGGTGGAACAACGCCCTAGAGTAAAGCCCAGGTTGCGCGGAACGTAGAAATGACCATAACTTTCACACTGGTAGCAATTATTCGTTTTATACACTGGAAAAATTGTTCTATTTATTTTGTATTTAATGCTTAGGGCGTGGACTTCTAAGGCCCTAACTATTCGATCAGGTGGAGCAACGCCCTAGAGTGAAGCCCAGGTTGCTCGAAATGTAGAAATGACCATAACTGTCACACTGGTTGCAATTATTCATTTTATACGATGGAAAAACTGTTGTACTTATATTGTATTTTATTCTTTTGGCGATGAATTCTAAGTCCCTAGCTATTCGATCTGGTGGAGCAACGCACTAGAGTGAAACTTAGGTTAGCCGGAACCTAGAAATGACCAGTACTTTCATACTGTTTGCAGTTATACCTGTTATAGGATGGAAAAACTTTAGCATCTTTATTGTATTTTATGCTTCTGGCGTTGACTTCTAAGGCCCTAGCTATTTGATTTGGTGGAGCATCGGCCTAGAGTGAAGTCTAGGTTGCCCGGAACGTAGAAATGACCATAACTTCCACACTGGTTGCAATTATTCGTTTTATACGATGGAAAAGCTGTTGTATTTATATCGTTATTTATGCTTCTGGCGTTGAGTTCTTAGGCCCTAACTATTCCATCTGGTGGTACAACGCCCTAGGGTGAAGCCTAGGTTGCCCGGAAAGTAGAAATGACCATAACTTTCATACTGGTTGCAATTATTCGTTTTATATGGTGGAAAAACTGTAGTATTTATATTGTATTTTATGCTTCTGGCGTTGACTTCTAAGGCCCTAACTATTCGATCAGGTGGAGCAACGCCCTAGAGTGAAGCCTAGGTTGCTCGAAATGTAGAAAGGACCATAACTTTCACACTGGTTGCAATTATTCGTTTTACACGATGGAAAAGCTGTTGTATTTATATCGTATTTTATGCTTCTGGCGTTGACTTCTTAGGCCCTAACTATTCCATCTGGTGGAAAAACGCGCTCGGGTAAAGCCAAGGTTGCGCGGAACGTAGAAATGACCGTAACTTTCACACTGGTTGCTATCATTCGTTTTATATGATGGAAAAACTGTTGTATTTATATTGTATTTTATGCTTCTGGCGTTGACTTCATAGGCCGTAACTATTCGCTCTGGTGGAGCAACGCCCTGGAGTGAAACCTAGGGTGCCCGGAACGTAGAAATGACCATAACTTTCACACTGGTAGCAATTATTCGTTTTATACGATGGAAAAACTGTTCTATTTATTTTGTACATTATGCTTCGGGCGTTGACGTCTGAGGCCCTAACTATTCGATCTGGTGGAGCAACGCCCTAGAGTGAAGCCTAGGTTGTCCGGTACGTAGAAATGACCATCACTATCAAACTGGTTGCAATTATTCGTTTTATACAATGGAAAAGCTGTTGTGTTTATATCGTTTTTTATGCTTCTGGCGTTGACTTCTCAGGCCCTAACTATTCCATCTGGTGGTAGATCGCCCTAGGGTGAAGCCTAGGTTGCCCGGAAAGCAGAAATGACCATAACTTTCATACTGGTTGCAATTATTCGTTTTATATGGTGGAAAATCTGTAGTATTTATATTGTATTTTATGCTTCTGGCGTTGACTTCTAAGGCCCTAACTATTCGATCAGGTAGAGCAACGCCCTGGAGTGAAGCCTAGGTTGCCCGGAAAGCAGAAATGACCATAGCTTTCATACTGGTTGCAATTATTCGTTCTATATGGTGGAAAAACTGTAGTATTTATATTGTATTTTATGCTTCTGGCGTTGACTTCTAAGGCCCTAACTATTCGATCAGGTGGAGCAACGCCCTAGAGTGAAGCCTAGGTTGCTCGAAATGTAGAAAGGACCATAACTTTCACACTGGTTGCAATTATTCGTTTTACACGATGGAAAAGCTGTTGTATTTATATCGTATTTTATGCTTCTGGCGTTGACTTCTTAGGGCCCTAACTATTCCATCTGGTGGAACAACTCCCTAGAGTAAAGCCCAGGTTGTGCCGAACGTAGAAATGACCATAACTTTCACACTGGTAGCAATTATTCGTTTTATACACTGGAAAAACTGTCCTATTTATTTTGTATTTAATGCTTAGGGCGTGGACTTCTAAGGCCCTAGCTATTCGATCAGGTGGAGCAACGCCCTAGAGTGAAGCCTAGGTTGCTCGAAATGTAGAAATGACCATAACTTTCACACTGGTTGCAATTATTCATTTTATACGATGGAAAAACTGTTGTACTTATATTGTATTTTATTCTTTTGGCGTTGAATTCTAAGTCCCTAGCTATTCGATCTGGTGGAACAACGCCCTAGAGTGAAACTTAGGTTACCCGGAACGTAGAAATGACCAGTACTTTCATACTGTTTGCAGTTATACCTGTTATAGGATGGAAAAACTTTAGCATCTTTATTGTATTTTATGCTTCTGGCGTTGACTTCTAAGGCCCTAGCTATTCGATTTGGTGGAGCACCGGCCTAGAGTGAAGTCTAGGTTGCCCGGAACGTAGAAATGACCATAACTTCCACACTGGTTGCAATTATTCGTTTTACACGATGGAAAAGCTGTTGTATTTATATCGCTTTTTATGCTTCTGGCGTTGACTTCTTAGGCCCTAACTATTCCATCTGGTGGTACAACGCCCTAGGGTGAAGCCTAGGTTGCCCGGAACGTAGAAATGACCATAACTTTCACACTGGTTGCTATTATTCGTTGTATACGATGGAAAAACTGTTTTATTTATTTTGTATTTTACGCTTCGGGCGTTGACTTCTAAGGCCCTAACTATTCGATCTGGTGGAGCAACGCCCTAGAGTGCAGCCTAGGTTGCCCGGAACGTAGAAATGACCATAACTTTCACACTGGTTGCTATCATTCGTTTTATATGATGGAAAAGCTGTTGTATTTATATCGTATTTTATGCTTCTGGCGTTGACTTCTTAGGCCCTAACTATTCCACCTGGCGGAATAACGCCCTGTGGTGAAGCCTAGGTTGCCCGGAAAGTAGAAATGACCATAACTTACACACTGGTAGCAATTATTCGTTTTATACATTGGAAAAACTGTTCTATTTATTTTGTATTTTATGCCTCGGGCGTTGACTTCTAAGGCCCTAACTATTCGATCTGGTAGAGCAACGCCCTAGAGTGCAGCCTAGGTTGCCTGGAACGTAGAAATGACCATAACTTTCACACTGGTTGCTATCATTCGTTTTATAGGATGGAAAAGCTGTTGTATTTATATCGTATTTTATGCTTCTGGCGTTGACTTCTTAGGCCCTAACTATTCGATCTGGTGGAGCAACGCCCTAGAGTGAAACCTAGGTTACCCGGAACGTAGAAATGACAAGTACTTTCATACTGTTTGCAGATATTCCTGTTATACGATGAAAAAACTTTTGCATCTTTATTGTATTTTATGCTTCTGGCGTTGGCTTCTAAGGCCCTAGCTATTCGATTTGGTGGAGCACGGCCCTAGAGTGAAGCCTAGGTTGCCCGGAAAGTAGAAATGACCATAACTTCCACACTGGTTGCAATTATTCGTTTTACACGATTGAAAAGCTGTTGTATTTATATCGTTTTTTATGCTCCTGGCGTTGACTTCTTAGGCCCTAACTATTCCATCTGGTGGAACAACGCCCTAGGGTAAAGCCCAGATTGCGCGGCACGTAGAAATGACCATAACTTTCACACTGGTAGCAATTTTTCGTTTTAAACGATGGAAAAACTGTTCTATATATTTTATATTTTATGCTTCGGGCGTTGACTTCTAAGGCCCTAACTATTCGATCTGGTGGAGCAACGCCCTAGAGTGAAGCCTAGGTTGCCCGGTACGCAGAAATGACCATCACTATCAACATGGTTACAATTATTTGTTTTATACGATGGAAAAGCTGTTGCATTTATATCGTATTTTATGCTTCTGGCGTTGACCTCTTAGGCCCTAACTATTCCATCTGGTGGAACAACGACCTAGGGTGAAGCCTAGGTTGCCCGGAAAGTAGAAATGACCATAACTTTCACACTGGCAGCAATTATTCGTTTTATACAATGGAAAAACCGTTCTATTGATTTTGTATTTTATGCTTCGGGCGTTGACTTCCAAGGCCCTAACTGTTTGATCTGGTGGAGCATCGCCGTAGAGTGAAGCCTAGGTTGCCCGGAACGTAGAAATGACCATAACTTTTACACTGGTAGCAATTATTCGTTTTATACAATGGAAAAACTGTTCTATTTATTTTGTATTTAATGCTTCGGGCGTTGACTTCTAAGGCCCTAACTGTTTGATCTGGTGGACCAACGCCCTAGAGTGAAGCCTAGGTTGCCTGGAACGTAGAAATGACCATCACTTTCATACGGGTTGCAATTATTCCTGTTATAGGATGGAAAGACTGTTGTATTTTTATTGTATTTTATACTTCAGGCGTTGACTTCTGAGGCCGTAGCTATTCGATGTGGTGGAAGAACGCCATACAGAGAAGCCTAGGTTGCCCGGAACGTAGAAATGACCATAACTTTCACACTGGTTGCAATTATTTGTTTTATACGATGGAAAAGCTGTTGTATTTATATCGTATTTTATGCTTCTGGCGTTGACTTCTAAGGCCCTAACTATTCCATCTGGTGGAACAACGCCCTAGAGTAAAGCCCAGGTTGCGCGGAACGTAGAAATGACCATAACTTTCACACTGGTAGCAATTATTCGTTTTATACACTGGAAAAATTGTTCTATTTATTTTGTATTTAATGCTTAGGGCGTGGACTTCTAAGGCCCTAACTATTCGATCAGGTGGAGCAACGCCCTAGAGTGAAGCCCAGGTTGCTCGAAATGTAGAAATGACCATAACTGTCACACTGGTTGCAATTATTCATTTTATACGATGGAAAAACTGTTGTACTTATATTGTATTTTATTCTTTTGGCGATGAATTCTAAGTCCCTAGCTATTCGATCTGGTGGAGCAACGCCCTAGAGTGAAACTTAGGTTAGCCGGAACCTAGAAATGACCAGTACTTTCATACTGTTTGCAGTTATACCTGTTATAGGATGGAAAAACTTTAGCATCTTTATTGTATTTTATGCTTCTGGCGTTGACTTCTAAGGCCCTAGCTATTTGATTTGGTGGAGCATCGGCCTAGAGTGAAGTCTAGGTTGCCCGGAACGTAGAAATGACCATAACTTCCACACTGGTTGCAATTATTCGTTTTATACGATGGAAAAGCTGTTGTATTTATATCGTTATTTATGCTTCTGGCGTTGAGTTCTT
This sequence comes from Calliopsis andreniformis, assembly GCF_051401765.1. NCBI lineage: Eukaryota > Metazoa > Arthropoda > Insecta > Hymenoptera > Andrenidae > Calliopsis > Calliopsis andreniformis. Next base: position 3,587,131 of record NW_027480465.1, on the reverse strand, counting down.
AGGCCCTAACTATTCCATCTGGTGGTACAACGCCCTAGGGTGAAGCCTAGGTTGCCCGGAAAGTAGAAATGACCATAACTTTCATACTGGTTGCAATTATTCGTTTTATATGGTGGAAAAACTGTAGTATTTATATTGTATTTTATGCTTCTGGCGTTGACTTCTAAGGCCCTAACTATTCGATCAGGTGGAGCAACGCCCTAGAGTGAAGCCTAGGTTGCTCGAAATGTAGAAAGGACCATAACTTTCACACTGGTTGCAATTATTCGTTTTACACGATGGAAAAGCTGTTGTATTTATATCGTATTTTATGCTTCTGGCGTTGACTTCTTAGGCCCTAACTATTCCATCTGGTGGAAAAACGCGCTCGGGTAAAGCCAAGGTTGCGCGGAACGTAGAAATGACCGTAACTTTCACACTGGTTGCTATCATTCGTTTTGTATGATGGAAAAACTGTTGTATTTATATTGTATTTTATGCTTCTGGCGTTGACTTCATAGGCCGTAACTATTCGCTCTGGTGGAGCAACGCCCTGGAGTGAAACCTAGGGTGCCCGGAACGTAGAAATGACCATAACTTTCACACTGGTAGCAATTATTCGTTTTATACGATGGAAAAACTGTTCTATTTATTTTGTACATTATGCTTCGGGCGTTGACGTCTGAGGCCCTAACTATTCGATCTGGTGGAGCAACGCCCTAGAGTGAAGCCTAGGTTGTCCGGTACGTATAAATGACCATAACTTTCACACTGGTAGCAATTATTTGTTTTATACAATGGAAAAATTGTTCTATTTATTTTGTATTTAATGCTTAGGGCGTGGACTTCTAAGGCCCTAACTATTCGATCAGGTGGAGCAACGCCCTAGAGTGAAGCCTAGGTTGCTCGAAATGTAGAAATGACCATAACTTTCACACAGGTTGCAATTATTCATTTTATACGATGGAAAAACTGTTGTACTTATATTGTATTTTATTCTTATGGCGTTGAATTCTAAGTCCCTAGCTATTCGATCTGGTGGAGCAACGCCCTAGAGTGAAACCTAGGTTACCCGGAACGTAGAAATGACCAGTACTTTCATACTGTTTGCAGTTATACCTGTTATAGGATGGAAAAACTTTTGCATCTTTATTGTATTTTATGCTTCTGGCGTTGACTTCTAAGGCCCTAGCTATTCAATTTGGTGGAGCACCGGCCTAGAGTGAAGTCTAGGTTGCCCGGAACGTAGAAATGACCATAACTTCCACACTGGCTGCAATTATTCGTTTTATACGATGGAAAAGCTGTTGTATTTATATCGTTTTTTATGCTTCTGGCGTTTACTTCTTTGGCCCTAACTATTCCATCTGGTGCTACAACGCCCTATGGTGAAGCCTAGGTTGCCCGGAACGTAGAAATGAAAATAACTTTTACACTGGTAGCAATAATTCGTTTTATACAATGGAAAAACCGTTCTATTTATTTTATATTTTATGTTTCGGGCGTTGACTTCTAAGTCCCTAACTGTTTGATCTGTTGGAGCAGCGCCGTAGAGTGAAGCCTAGGTTGCCCGGAACGTAGAAATGACCATCACTATCAAACTGGTTGCAATTATTTGTTTTATACAATGGAAAAGCTGTTGTATTTGTATCGTATTTTATGCTTCTGGCGTTGACTTCTTAGGCCCTAACTATTCCATCTGGTGGAACAACGCCCTAGGGTGAAGCCTAGGTTGCCCGGGAAGTAGAAATGACCATAACTTTCACACTGGTAGCAGTTATTCGTTTTATAGAATGGAAAAACTGTTCTATTTATTTTGTATTTTATGCGTCGGGCGTTGACTTCTAAGACCCTAACTATTCGATCTGGTAGAGCAACGCCCTAGAGTGAAGCCTAGGTTGCCCGGTACGTAGAAATGACCATAAGTTTCATACTGGTTGCAATTATTCGTTGTATACGATGGAAAAACTGTTATATTTATATTGTATTTAAGCTTCTGGCGTTGACTTCGGAGGCCGTTGCTATTCGATGTGGTGGAAGATCGCCTTAGAGGGAAGCCTAGGTAGCCCGGATCGTAGAAATGTCCATATCTTTCACACTGGTTGCTATCATTCGTTTTATATGATGGAAAAACTGTTGGATTTATATTGTATTTTATGCTTCTGGCGTTGACTTCTAAGGACCTAACTATTCGGTCTGGTGGAGCAACGCCCTAGAGTGAAGCCTAGGTTGCTCGGAATGTAGAAATGACCATAACTTTCACACTGGTTGCAATTATTCGTTTTATACGATGGAAAAACTGTTGCATCTTCATCGTATTTTATGCTTCTGGCGTTGACTTCTTAGGCCGTAACTATTCGATCTGGTGGAGCAACGCCCTAGAGTGAAGCCTAGGTTGCCTGAAACGTAGAAATGATCATTACTTTCACGCTTGTTGCAATTATTCCTGTTATGCGATGAAAAGACTGTTGTATTTTTATTGTATTTTATGCATCAGGCGTGGACTTCTGAGGCCGTAGCTATTCGATGTGGTGGAAGAACGCCATACAGTGAAGCCTAGGTTGCCCGGGGCGTAGAAATGACCACTACTTTCACACTGTTTGCAATTATTCATTTAATACGATGGAAATGCTGTTGTATTTATATCGTATTTTATGCTTCGGGCGTTGACTTCTTAGGCCCTAACATTTCGATCTTGTGGAGCAACGCCCGACAGTGAAGCCTAGGTTGCCCGGAACGTAGATATGACCATAACCTTCACACAGGTTGCAATTATTCGTTTTATACGGTGTAAAGGCTGCTGTATTTATTTTGTATTTTTTCTTCTGGTGTTGACTTCTTAGGACCTATCTATTCGATCTGGTGGAGCAACGCCCTAGAGTGAAGCCTGGGTTGCTCGGAATGTAGAAATGACCATAACTTTCACACTGATTGCAATTATTCGTTTTATACGATTGAAAAAAAGTTGCATCTTCATCGTATTTTATGCTTCTGGCGTTGACTTCTTAGGCCGTAACTATTCGATCTGGTGGAGCAACGCGCTGGAGTGAAACCTGGGTTGCCCGGAACGTAGAAATGACCACTACTATCACACTGGTTGCAAATTATTCCTGCTATACGATGGAAAAACTGTTGTATTTTTATTGCATTTTATGCTTCTGGCGTTCACTTCTTAGGCCCTAACTATTGGATCCGGTGGAACAACGCCCTAGGGTCAGGCCTAGGTTGCCCGGAACGTAGAAATGACCATAGCTTTTACTCTCGTAGCAATTATTCGTTTTATACAATGGAAAAACCGTTCTATTTATTTTGTATTTTATGCTTCGGGCGTTGACTTCTTAGGCCCTAATTATTCGATCTGGTGGAACAACGCCGTAGAGTAAAGCCCAGGTTGCGCGGAACGTAGAAATGACCATAACTTTCACACTGGTACCAATTATTCGTTTTATACATTGGAAAAACTGTTCTATTTATATTGTATTTTATGCTTCTGGCGTTGACTACTTAGGCCCTAACTATTCGATCTTGTGGAACAACGCCCTAGAGTGAAGCCTAGGTTGCCTGGAACGTAGAAATGACCATCACTTTCACACGGGTTGCAATTATTCGTTTTATACGATGGAAAAACTGTTGCATCTTCATCGTATTTTATGCTTCTGGCGTTGACTTCTTAGGCCCTAACTATTCCATCTGGTGGAACAACGCCCTAGGGTGAAGCCTAGGTTGCCCGGAAAGTAGAAATGACCATAACTTTCACACTGGTAGCAGTTATTCGTTTTATAGAATGGAAAAACTGTTCTATTTATTTTGTATTTTATGCTTCGGGCGTTGACTTCTAAGACCCGAACTATTCGATCTGGTAGAGCAACGCCCTAGAGTGAAGCCTAGGTTGCCCGGTACGTAGAAATGACCATAAGTTTCATACTGGTTGCAATTATTCGTTTTATACGATGGAAAAACTGTTGTATTTATATTGTATTTTATGCTTCTGGCGTTCACTTCTTAGGCCCTAACTATTCGATCTGGTAGTACAACGCCCTAGGGTGAAGCCTAGGTTGCCCGGAACGTAGAAATGACCATAACTTTTACACTGGCAGCAATTATTCGTTTTATACAATGGAAAAACCGTTCTATTTATTTTGTATTTTATGCTTCGGGCGTTGACGTCTAAGGCCCTAACTGTTTGATCTGGTGGAGCATCGCCGTAGAGTGAAGCCTAGGTTGCCCGGAACGTAGAAATGACCATAACTTTCACACTGGTTGCTATTATTCGTTGTATACGATGGAAAAACTGTTATATTTATATTGTATTTAAGCTTCTGGCGTTGACTTCAGAGGCCGTTGCTATTCGATGTGGTGGAAGATCGCCATAGAGGGAAGCCTAGGTAGCCCGGATCGTAGAAATGTCCATATCTTTCACACTGGTTGCTATCATTCGTTTTATATGATGGAAAAACTGTTGTATTTATATTGTATTTTATGCTTCTGGCGTTGACATCTAAGGACCTAACTATTCGGTCTGGTGGAGCAACGCCCTAGAGTGAAGCCTAGGTTGCTCGGAATGTAGAAATGACCATAACTTTCACACTGGTTGCAATTATTCGTTTTATACGATGGAAAAACTGTTGCATCTTCATCGTATTTTATGCTTCTGGCGTTGACTTCTTAGGCCGTAACTATTCGATCTGGTGGAGCAACGCCCTAGAGTGAAGCCTAGGTTGCCTGAAACGTAGAAATGATCATTACCTTCACGCTTGTTGCAATTATTCCTGTTATGCGATGAAAAGACTGTTGTATTTTTATTGTATTTTATGCTTCAGGCGTGGCCTTCTGAGGCCGTAGCTATTCTATGTGGTGGAAGAACGCCATACAGTGAAGCCTAGGTTGCCCGGAACGTAGAAATGACCACTACTTTCACACTGTTTGCAATTATTCATTTAATACGATGGAAATGCTGTTGTATTTATATCGTATTTTATGCTTCGGGCGTAGACTTCTTAGACCCTAACATTTCGATCTGGTGGAGCAACGCCCGACAGTGAAGCCTAGGTTGCCCGGAACGTAGATATGACCATAACCTTCACACAGGTTGCAATTATTCGTTTTATACGGTGTAATGCCTGTTGTATTTATTTTGTATTTTATTCTTCTGGTATTGTCTTCTTAGGCCCTGACTATTCGATCTGGTTTAACAACGCCGTTGAGTGAAGCCTAGGCTGCCCGAACGTAGAAATGACCATTACTTTCACACTGTTTGCAATTATTCCTTTTATACGATGGAAAAGCTGTTGTATTTATATCGTATTTTATGCTTCTGGCGTTGACTTCTAAGGACCAAACAATTCGATCTGGTGGAGCAACGCCCCAGAGTGAAGCCTAGGTTGCTCGGAATGTAGAAATGACCATAACTTTCACACTGATTGCAATTATTCTTTTTATACGATGGAAAAACTGTTGCATCTTCATCGTATTTTATGCTTCTGGCGTTGACTTCTTAGGCCGTAACTATTCGATCTGGTGGAGCAATGCCCTGGAGTGAAACCTGGGTTGCCCGGAACGTAGAAAAGACCACTACTATCACAATGGTTGCAAATTATTCCTGCTATACGATGGAAAAACTGTTGTATTTACATTGCATTTTATGCTTCTGGCGCTGACTTCTAAGGTCCTAACTATTCGATCTGGTGGAGCAACGCCCTAGAGTGAAGCCTAGGTTGCTCGGAATGTAGAAATGACCATAAGTTGCATACTGGTTGCAATTATTCGTTTTATACGATGGAAAGACTGTTGCATCTTTATCGTATTTTATGCTTCTGGCGTTGACTTCTTAGGCCGTAACTATCCGATCTGGTGGAGCAACGCCCTGGAGTTAAACCTGGGTTGCCCGGAACGTAGAAATGACCACTACTTTCACACTGTTTGCAATTATTCATTTAATACGATGGAAATGCTGTTGTATTTATATCGTATTTTATGCTTCGGGCGTAGACTTCTTAGGCCCTAACATTTCCATCTGGTGGAGCAACGCCCGACAGTGAAGCCTATGTTGCCCGGAACATAGATGTGACCATAACCTTCACACAGGTTGCAATTATTCGTTTTATACGGTGTAAAGGCTGTTGTATTTATTTTGTATTTTATTCTTCTGGTGTTGACTTCTTAGGCCCTAACTATTCGATCTGGTGGAACAACGCCGTAGAGTGAAGCCTAGGTTGCCCGGAACGTAGAAATGACCATTACTTTCACACTGTTTGCAATTATTCCTTTTATACGATGGAAAAGCTGTTGTATTTATATCGTATTTTATGCTTCTGGCGTTGACTTCTAAGGCCCTAACTATTCGATCTGGTGGAACAACGCCGTAGAGTGAAGCCTAGGTTGCCCGGAACGTAGAAATGACCATTACTTTCACACTGTTTGCAATTATTCGTTTTATACGATGGAAAAACTGTTGTGTTTTTATTGCATTTTATGCGTCTGGCGTTCACTTCTTAGGCCCTAACTATTGGATCTGGTGGAACAACGCCCTAGGGTCAAGCCTAGGTTGCCCGGAACGTAGAAATGACCATAGCTTTTACACTCGTAGCAATTATTCGTTTTATACAATGGAAAAACCGTTCTAATTATTTTGTATTTTATGCTTCGGGCGTTGACTTCTAAGGCCCTAACTATTCAATCTGTTGGAGCAAAGCCCTAGGGTGTAGCCTAGGTTGCTCGGAAAGGAGAAATGACCATAAGTTTCATACTGGTTGCAATTATTCGTTTTATACGATGGAAAAACTGTTGTATTTATATTGTATTTTATGCTTCTGGCGTTGACTTCTTAGGCCCTAATAATTCGATCTGGTGGAACAACGCCGTAGAGTAAAGCCCAGGTTGCGCGCAACGTAGAAATGATCATAACTTTCACACTGGTAGCAATTATTCGTTTTATACATTGGAAAAACTGTTCTATTTATATTGTATTTTATGCTTCTGGCGTTGACTACTTAGGCCCTAACTATTGGATCTGGTGGAACAACGCCCTAGGGTCAAGCCTAGGTTGCCCGGAACGTAGAAATGACCATAACTTGCATACTGGTTGCAATTATTCGTTTTATACGATGGAAAAACTGTTGTATTGACATTGTATTTTATGCTTCTGGGGTTGACTTCTAAGGCCCTAGATATCCGATCTGGTGGAGCAATGCCTCAGAATTAAGTCTAGGATGCCCGAAACGCCGAAATGGTCATTACTTTCACGCTTGTTGCAATTATTCCTGTTATACGATGAAGAGACTGTTGTATTTTTATTGTATTTTATGCTTCAGGCGTGGACTTCTGAGGCCGTAGCTATTCGATGTGGTGGAAGAGCGCCATACAGTGAAGCCTAGGTTGCCCGGAACGTAGAAATGACCATTACTTTCACACTGTTTGCAATTATTCCTTTTATACGATGGAACAGCTGTTGTATTTATATCGTATTTTATGCTTCTGGCGTTGACTTCTAAGGTCCTAACTATTCGATCTGGTGGAGCAACGCCCTAGAGTAAGGCCTAGGTCGCTCGGAATGTAGAAATGACCATAACTTGCATACTGGTTGCAATTATTCGTTTTATACGATGGAAAAACTGTTGCATTTACATTGTATTTTATGCTTCTGGGGTTGACTTCTAAGGCCCTAGATATTCGATCTGGTGGAGCAATGCCTCAGAATTAAGTCTAGGATGCCCGAAACGCCGAAATGATCATTACTTTCACGCTTGTTCCAATTATTCCTGTTATACGATGAAAAGACTGTTGTATTTTTATTGTATTTTATGCTTCAGGCGTGGACTTCTGAGGCCGTAGCTATTCGATGTGGTGGAAGAGCGCCATACAGTGAAGCCTAGGTTGCCCGGAACGTAGAAATGACCACTACTTTCACACTGTTTGCAATTATTCATTTAATACGATGGAAATGCTGTTGTATTTATATCGTATTTTATGCTTCGGGCGTAGACTTCTTAGGCCCTAACATTTCGATCTGGTGGAGCAACGCCCGACAGTGAAGCCTAGGTTGCCCGGAACGTAGATATGACCATAACCTTCACACAGGTTGCAATTATTCGTTTTATACGGTGTAAAGGCTGTTGTATTTATTTTGTATTTTATTCTTCTTTTGGAATTGACTTCTTAGGCCCTGACTATTCGATCTGGTTTAACAACGCCGTTGAGTGAAGCCTAGGTTGCCCGAACGTAGAAATGACCATTACTTTCACACTGTTTGCAATTATTCCTTTTATACGATGGAAAAGCTGTTGTATTTATATCGTATTTTATGCTTCTGGCGTTGACTTCTAAGGACCAAACTATTCGATCTGGTGGAGCAACGCCCTAGAGTGAAGCCTAGGTTGCTCGGAATGTAGAAATGACCATAACTTTCACACTGATTGCAATTATTCTTTTCATACGATGGAAAAACTGTTGCATCTTCATCGTATTTTATGCTTCTGGCGTTGACTTCTTAGGCCGTAACTATTCGATCTGGTGGAGCAATGCCCTGGAGTGAAACCTGGGTTGCCCGGAACGTAGAAATGACCACTACTATCACACTGGTTGCAAATTATTCCTGCTATACGATGGAAAAACTGTTGTATTTTTATTGCATTTTATGCTTCTGGCGTTCACATCTTAGGCCCTAACTATTCTATCTGGTGGGACAACGGCCTAGGGTGAAGCCTAGGTTGCCCGGAACGTAGAAATGACCATAACATTCACACTGGTTGCAATTATTTGTTTTATACGATGGAAAAGCTGTTGTATTTATATCGTATTTTATGCTACTGGCGTTGACTTCTAAGGACCTAGCTATTCGGTCTGGTGGAGCAACGCCCTAGAGTGAAGCCTAGGTTGCTCGGAATGTAGAAATGACCATAACTTTCACACTGGTTGCAATTATTCGTTTTATACGATGGAAAAACTGTTGCATCTTTATCGTATTTTGTGCTTCTGGCGTTGACTTCTTAGGCCGTAACTATTCGATCTGGTGGAGCACCGCCCTGGAGTGAAGCCTAGGTTGCCCGGAACGTAGAAATGACCACTACTATCACACTGGTTGCAAATTATTCATGCTATACGATGGAAAAACTGTTGTATTTTTATTGCATTTTATGCTTCGGGCATTGACTTCTAAGGCCCTAACTATTCAATCTGTTGGAGCAAAGCCCTAGGGTGAAGCCTAGGTTGCTCGGAAAGTAGAAATGACCATAACTTTCACACTGGTTGCAATTATTTGTTTTATACCATGGAAAAGCTGTTGTATTTATATCGTATTTTATGCTTCTGGCGTTGACTTCTAAGGCCCTAACTATTCAATCTGTTGGAGCAAAGCCCTAGGGTGTAGCCTAGGTTGCTCGGAAAGGAGAAATGACCATAAGTTTCATACTGGTTGCAATTATTCGTTTTATACGATGGAAAAACTGTTGTATTTATATTGTATTTTATGCTTCTGGCGTTGACTTCTTAGGCCCTAATAATTCGATCTGGTGGAACAACGCCGTAGAGTAAAGCCCAGGTTGCGCGCAACGTAGAAATGATCATAACTTTCACACTGGTAGCAATTATTCGTTTTATACATTGGAAAAACTGTTCTATTTATATTGTATTTTATGCTTCTGGCGTTGACTACTTAGGCCCTAACTATTCGATCTTGTGGAACAACGCCCTAGAGTGAAGCCTAGGTTGCCTGGAACGTAGAAATGACCATCACTTTCACACGGGTTGCAATTATTCGTTTTATACGATGGAAAAACTGTTGCATCTTCATCGTATTTTATGCTTCTGGCGTTGACTTCTAAGGTCCTAACTATTCGATCTGGTGGAGCAACGCCCTAGAGTAAGGCCTAGGTCGCTCGGAATGTAGAAATGACCATAACTTGCATACTGGTTGCAATTATTCGTTTTATACGATGGAAAAACTGTTGTATTTACATTGTACTTTATGCTTCTGGGGTTGACTTCTAAGGCCCTAGATATTCGATCTGGTGGAGCAATGCCTCAGAATTAAGTCTAGGATGCCCGAAACGCCGAAATGATCATTACTTTCACGCTTGTTGCAATTATTCCTGTTATACGATGAAAAGACTGTTGTATTTTTATTGTATTTTATGCTTCAGGCGTGGACTTCTGAGGCCGTAGCTATTCGATGTGGTGGAAGAGCGCCATACAGTGAAGCCTAGGTTGCCCGGAACGTAGAAATGACCACTACTTTCACACTGTTTGCAATTATTCATTTAATACGATGGAAATGCTGTTGTATTTATATCGTATTTTATGCTTCGGGCGTAGACTTCTTAGGCCCTAACATTTCGATCTGGTGGAGCAACGCCCGACAGTGAAGCCTAGGTTGCCCGGAACGTAGATATGACCATAACCTTCACACAGGTTGCAATTATTCGTTTTATACGGTGTAAAGGCTGTTGTATTTATTTTGTATTTTATTCTTCTTTTGGAATTGACTTCTTAGGCCCTGACTATTCGATCTGGTTTAACAACGCCGTTGAGTGAAGCCTAGGTTGCCCGAACGTAGAAATGACCATTACTTTCACACTGTTTGCAATTATTCCTTTTATACGATGGAAAAGCTGTTGTATTTATATCGTATTTTATGCTTCTGGCGCTGACTTCTAAGGACCTAACTATTCGATCTGGTGGAGCAACGCCCTAGAGTGAAGCCTAGGTTGCTAGGAATGTAGAAATGACCATAACTTTCACACTGATTGCAATTATTCGTTTAATACGATTGAAAAACTGTTGCATCTTCATCGTATTTTATGCTTCTGGCGTTGACTTCTTAGGCCTTAACTATTCGATTTGGTGGAACAACGCCCTGGAGTTAAACCTGGGTTGCCCGGAACGTAGAAATGACCACTACTTTCACACTGTTTGCAATTATTCATTTAATACGATGGAAATGCTGTTGTATTTATATCGTATTTTATGCTTCGGGCGTAGACTTCTTAGGCCCTAACATTTCCATCTGGTGGAGCAACGCCCGACAGTGAAGCCTAGGTTGCCCGGAACATAGATGTGACCATAACCTTCACACAGGTTGCAATTATTCGTTTTATACGGTGTAAAGGCTGTTGTATTTATTTTGTATTTTATTCTTCTGGTGTTGACTTCTTAGGGCCTAACTATTCGATCTGGTGGAACAACGCCGTAGAGTGAAGCCTAGGTTGCCCGGAACGTAGAAATGACCATTACTTTCACACTGTTTGCAATTATTCGTTTTATACGATGGAAAAACTGTTGTGTTTTTATTGCATTTTATGCGTCTGGCGTTCACTTCTTAGGCCCTAACTATTGGATCTGGTGGAACAACGCCCTAGGGTCAAGCCTAGGTTGCCCGGAACGTAGAAATGACCATAACTTGCATACTGGTTGCAATTATTCGTTTTATACGATGGAAAAACTGTTGTATTGACATTGTATTTTATGCTTCTGGGGTTGACTTCTAAGGCCCTAGATATCCGATCTGGTGGTGCAATGCCTCAGAATTAAGTCTAGGATGCCCGAAACGCCGAAATGGTCATTACTTTCACGCTTGTTGCAATTATTCCTGTTATACGATGAAGAGACTGTTGTATTTTTATTGTATTTTATGCTTCAGGCGTGGACTTCTGAGGCCGTAGCTATTCGATGTGGTGGAAGAGCGCCATACAGTGAAGCCTAGGTTGCCCGGAACGTAGAAATGACCATTACTTTCACACTGTTTGCAATTATTCCTTTTATACGATGGTACAGCTGTTGTATTTATATCGTATTTTATGCTTCTGGCGTTGACTTCTAAGGTCCTAACTATTCGATCTGGTGGAGCAACGCCCTAGAGTAAGGCCTAGGTCGCTCGGAATGTAGAAATGACCATAGCTTGCATACTGGTTGCAATTACTCGTTTTATACGATGGAAAAACTGTTGTATTTACATTGTATTTTATGCTTCTGGGGTTGACTTCTAAGGCCCTAGATATTCGATCTGGTGGAGCAATGCCTCAGAATTAAGTCTAGGATGCCCGAAACGCCGAAATGATCATTACTTTCACGATTGTTCCAATTATTCCTGTTATACGATGAAAAGGCTGTTGTATTTTTATTGTATTTTATGCTTCAGGCGTGGACTTCTGAGGCCGTAGCTATTCGATGTGGTGGAAGAGCGCCATACAGTGAAGCCTAGGTTGCCCGGAACGTAGAAATGACCACTACTTTCACACTGTTTGCAATTATTCATTTAATACGATGGAAATGCTGTTGTATTTATATCGTATTTTATGCTTCGGGCGTAGACTTCTTAGGCCCTAACATTTCGATCTGGTGGAGCAACGCCCGACAGTGAAGCCTAGGTTGCCCGGAACGTAGATATGACCATAACCTTCACACAGGTTGCAATTATTCGTTTTATACGGTGTAAAGGCTGTTGTATTTATTTTGTATTTTATTCTTCTGGTGTTGACTTCTTAGGCCCTAACTATTCGATCTGGTGGAACAACGCCGTAGAGTGAAGCCTAGGTTGCCCGGAACGTAGAAATGACCATTACTTTCACACTGTTTGCAATTATTCCTTTTATACGATGGAAAAGCTGTTGTATTTATATCGTATTTTATGCTTCTGGCGTTGACTTCTTAGGCCCTAACTATTCGAACTGTTAGAACAACGCCGTAGAGTGAAGCCTAGGTTGCCCGGAACGTAGAAATGACCATTACTTTCACACTGTTTGCAATTATTCGTTTTATACGATGGAAAAACTGTTGTGCTTTTATTGCATTTTATGCGTCTGGCGTTCACTTCTTAGGCCCTAACTATTGGATCTGGTGGAACAACGCCCTAGGGTCAAGCCTAGGTTGCCCGGAACGTAGAAATGGCCATAGCTTTTACACTCGTAGCAATTATTCGTTTTATACAATGGAAAAACCGTTCTAATTATTTTGTATTTTATGCTTCGGGCGTTGACTTCTAAGGCCCTAACTATTCAATCTGTTGGAGCAATGCCCTAGGGTGAAGCCTAGGTTGCTCGGAATGTAGAAATGACTATAACTTTCACACTGATTGCAATTATTCTTTTTATACGATGGAAAAACTGTTGCATCTTCATCGTATTTTATGCTTCTGGCGTTGACTTCTTAGGCCGTAACTATTCGATCTGGTGGAGCAATGCCCTGGAGTGAAACCTGGGTTGCCCGGAACGTAGAAATGACCACTACTATCACACTGGTTGCAAATTATTCCTGCTATACGATGGAAAAACTGTTGTATTTTTATTGCATTTTATGCTTCTCGCGTTCACTTCTTAGGCCCTAACTATTCTATCTGGTGGAGCAACGGCCTAGGGTGAAGCCTAGGTTGCCCGGAACGTAGAAATGACCATGACTTTCACACTGGTTGCAATTATTTGTTTTATACGATGGAAAAGCTGTTGTATTTATATCGTATTTTATGCTTCTGGCGTTGACTTCTAACGACCTAGCTATTCGGTCTGGTGGAGCAACGCCCTAGAGTGAAGCCTAGGTTGCTCGGAATGTAGAAATGACCATAACTTTCACACTGGTTGCAATTATTCGTTTTATACGATGGAAAAACTGTTGCATCTTTATCGTATTTTGTGCTTCTGGCGTTGACTTCTTAGGCCGTAACTATTCGATCTGGTGGAGCACCGCCCTGGAGTGAAGCCTAGGTTGCCCGGAACGTAGAAATGACCACTACTATCACACTGGTTGCAAATTATTCATGCTATACGATGGAAAAACTGTTGTATTTTTATTGCATTTTATGCTCCGGGCATTGACTTCTAAGGCCCTAACTATTCATTCTGTTGGAGCAACGCCCTAGGGTGAAGCCTAGGTTGCCCGGAACGTAGAAATGACCATAACTTTCACACTGTTTGCAATTATTCCATTTATACGATGGAAAAGCTGTTGTATTTACATTGTATTTTATGCTTCTCGGGTTGACTTCTAAGGCCCTAGATATTCGATCTGGTGGAGCAATGCCTCAGAATTAAGTCTAGGATGCCCGAAACGCCGAAATGATCATTACTTTCACGCTTGTTGCAATTATTCCTGTTATACGATGAAAAGACTGTTGTATTTTTATTGTATTTTATGCTTCAGGCGTGGACTTCTGAGGCCGTAGCTATTCGATGTGGTGGAAGAGCGCCATACAGTGAAGCCTAGGCTGCCCGGAACATAGAAATGACCACTACTTTCACACTGTTTGCAATTATTCATTTAATACGATGGAAATGCTGTTGTATTTATATCGTATTTTATGCTTCGGGCGTAGACTTCTTAGGCCCTAACATTTCGATCTGGTGGAGCAACGCCCGACAGTGAAGCCTAGGTTGCCCGGAACGTAGATATGACCATAACCTTCACACAGGTTGCAATTATTCGTTTTATACGGTGTAATGGCTGTTGTATTTATTTTGTATTTTATTCTTCTGGTATTGACTTCTTAGGCCCTGACTATTCGATCTGGTTTAACAACGCCGTTGAGTGAAGCCTAGGTTGCCCGAACGTAGAAATGACCATTACTTTCACACTGTTTGCAATTATTCCTTTTATACGATGGAAAAGCTGTTGTATTTATATCGTATTTTATGCATCTGGCGTTGACTTCTAAGGACCAAACAATTCGATCTGGTGGAGCAACGCCCTAGAGTGAAGCCTAGGTTGCTCGGAATGTAGAAATGGCCATAACTTTCACACTGATTGCAATTATTCTTTTTATACGATGGAAAAACTGTTGCATCTTCATCGTATTTTATGCTTCTGGCGTTGACTTCTTAGGCCGTAACTATTCGATCTGGTGGAGCAATGCCCTGGAGTGAAACCTGGGTTGCCCGGAACGTAGAAATGACCACTACCATCACACTGGTTGCAAATTATTCCTGCTATACGATGGAAAAACTGTTGTATTTTTATTGCATTTTATGCTTCTGGCGTTCACTTCTTAGGCCCTAACTATTCTATCTGGTGGAGCAACGGCCTAGGGTGAAGCCTAGGTTGCCCGGAACGTAGAAATGACCATAACTTTCACACTGGTTGCAATTATTTGTTTTATACGATGGAAAAGCTGTTGTATTTATATCGTATTTTATGCTTCTGGCGTTGACTTCTAACGACCTAGCTATTCGGTCTGGTGGAGCAACGCCCTAGAGTGAAGCCTAGGTTGCTCGGAATGTAGAAATGACCATAACTTTCAAACTGGTTGCAATTATTCGTTTTATACGATGGAAAAACTGTTGCATCTTTATCGTATTTTGTGCTTCTGGCGTTGACTTCTTAGGCCGTAACTATTCGATCTGGTGGAGCACCGCCCTGGAGTGAAGCCTAGGTTGCCCGGAACGTAGAAATGACCACTACTATCACACTGGTTGCAAATTATTCATGCTATACGATGGAAAAACTGTTGTATTTTTATTGCATTTTATGCTCCGGGCATTGACTTCTAAGGCCCTAACTATTCATTCTGTTGGAGCAACGCCCTAGGGTGAAGCCTAGGTTGCCCGGAACGTAGAAATGACCATAACTTTCACACTGTTTGCAATTATTCCATTTATACGATGGAAAAGCTGTTGTATTTACATTGTATTTTATGCTTCTCGGGTTGACTTCTAAGGCCCTAGATATTCGATCTGGTGGAGCAATGCCTCAGAATTAAGTCTAGGATGCCCGAAACGCCGAAATGATCATTACTTTCACGCTTGTTGCAATTATTCCTGTTATACGATGAAAAGACTGTTGTATTTTTATTGTATTTTATGCTTCAGGCGTGGACTTCTGAGGCCGTAGCTATTCGATGTGGTGGAAGAGCGCCATACAGTGAAGCCTAGGTTGCCCGGAACGTAGAAATGACCACTACTTTCACACTGTTTGCAATTATTCATTTAATACGATGGAAATGCTGTTGTATTTATATCGTATTTTATGCTTCGGGCGTAGACTTCTTAGGCCCTAACATTTCGATCTGGTGGAGCAACGCCCGACAGTGAAGCCTAGGTTGCCCGGAACATAGATGTGACCATAACCTTCACACAGGTTGCAATTATTCGTTTTATACGGTGTAAAGGCTGTTGTATTTATTTTGTATTTTATTCTTCTGGTGTTGACTTCTTAGGCCCTAACTATTCGTTCTGGTGGAACAACGCCGTAGAGTGAAGCCTAGGTTGCCCGGAACGTAGAAATGACCATTACTTTCACACTGTTTGCAATTATTCCTTTTATACGATGGAAAAGCTGTTGTATTTATACCGTATTTTATGCTTCTGGCGTTGACTTCTTAGGCCCTAACTATTCGATCTGGTGGAACAACGCCGTAGAGTGAAGCCCAGGTTGCCCGGAACGTAGAAATGACCATTACTTTCACACTGTTTGCAATTATTCGTTTTATACGATGGAAAAACTGTTGTGCTTTTATTGCATTTTATGCGTCTGGCGTTCACTTCTTAGGCCCTAACTATTGGATCTGGTGGAACAACGCCCTAGGCTCAAGC
Organism: Calliopsis andreniformis; assembly: GCF_051401765.1. NCBI lineage: Eukaryota > Metazoa > Arthropoda > Insecta > Hymenoptera > Andrenidae > Calliopsis > Calliopsis andreniformis. The sequence goes on along the minus strand of NW_027480465.1, from coordinate 3,570,644 downwards.
CTAGGTTGCCCGGAACGTAGAAATGACCATAGCTTTTACACTCGTAGCAATTATTCGTTTTATACAATGGAAAAACCGTTCTAATTATTTTGTATTTTATGCTTCGGGCGTTGACTTCTAAGGCCCTAACTATTCAATCTGTTGGAGCAAAGCCCTAGGGTGAAGCCTAGGTTGCTCGGAAAGGAGAAATGACCATAAGTTTCATACTGGTTGCAATTATTCGTTTTATACGATGGAAAAACTGTTGTATTTATATTGTATTTTATGCTTCTGGCGTTGACTTCTTAGGCCCTAATTATTCGATCTGGTGGAACAACGCCGCAGAGTAAAGCCCAGGTTGCGCGGAACGTAGAAATGACCATAACTTTCACACTGGTAGCAATTATTCGTTTTATACATTGGAAAAACTGTTCTATTTATATTGTATTTTATGCTTCTGGCGTTGACTACTTAGGCCCTAAGTATTCGATCTTGTGGAACAACGCCCTAGAGTGAAGCCTAGGTTGCCTGGAACGTAGAAATGACCATCACTTTCACGCGGGTTGCAATTATTCGTTTTATACGATGGAAAAACTGTTGCATCTTCATCGTATTTTATGCTTCTGGCGTTGACTTCTTAGGCCCTAACTATTCGATCTTGTGGAACAACGCCCTAGAGTGAAGCCTAGGTTGCCAGGAACGTAGAAATGACCGTTACTTTCACACTGTTTGCAATTATTCCTTTTATACGATGGAACAGCTGTTGTATTTATATCGTATTTTATGCTTCTGGCGTTGACTTCTAAGGTCCTAACTATTCGATCTGGTGGAGCAACGCCCTAGAGTAAGGCCTAGGTTGCTCGGAATGTAGAAATGACCATAACTTTCACACTGGTTGCAATTATTTGTTTTATACGATGGAAAAGCTGTTGTATTTATATCGTATTTCATGCTTCTGGCGTTGACTTCTAAAGACCTAGCTATTCGGTCTGGTGGAGCAACGCCCTAGAGTGAAGCCTAGGTTGCTCGGAATGTAGAAATGACCATAACTTTCACACTGGTTGCAATTATTCGTTTTATACGATGGAAAAACTGTTGCATCTTTATCGTATTTTGTGCTTCGGGCGTTGACTTCTAAGGCCCTAACTATTCGATCTGGTGGAGCAACGCTCTAGAGTGCAGCCTAGATTGCCCGGAACGTAGAAATGACCATAACTATCACACTGGTTGCTATCATTCGTTTTATATGATTGAAAAACTGTAGTATTTATATTGTATTTCATGCTTCTGGCGTTCACTTCTTAGGCCCTAACTATTCGATCACGTGGAACAACGGCCTAGGGTGAAGTCTAGGTTGCCCGGAACGTAGAAATGACCATAACTTTCACACTGGTTGCAATTATTCGTTTTATACGATGGAAAAACTGTTGCATCTTTATCGTATTTTGTGCTTCTGGCGTTGACCTCTTAAGCCGTAACTATTCGATCTGGTGGAGCACCGCCCTGGAGTGAAGCCTAGGTTGCCCGGAACGTAGAAATGACCACTACTATCACACTGGTTGCAAATTATTCATGCTATACGATGGAAAAACTGTTGTATTTTTATTGCATTTTATGCTCCGGGCATTGACTTCTAAGGCCCTAACTATTCATTCTGTTGGAGCAACGCCCTAGGGTGAAGCCTAGGTTGCCCGGAACGTAGAAATGACCATAACTTTCACACTGTTTGCAATTATTCCATTTATACGATGGAAAAGCTGTTGTATTTACATTGTATTTTATGCTTCTCGGGTTGACTTCTAAGGCCCTAGATATTCGATCTGGTGGAGCAATGCCTCAGAATTAAGTCTAGGATGCCCGAAACGCCGAAATGATCATTACTTTCACGCTTGTTGCAATTATTCCTGTTATACGATGAAAAGACTGTTGTATTTTTATTGTATTTTATGCTTCAGGCGTGGACTTCTGAGGCCGTAGCTATTCGATGTGGTGGAAGAGCGCCATACAGTGAAGCCTAGGCTGCCCGGAACATAGAAATGACCACTACTTTCACACTGTTTGCAATTATTCATTTAATACGATGGAAATGCTGTTGTATTTATATCGTATTTTATGCTTCGGGCGTAGACTTCTTAGGCCCTAACATTTCGATCTGGTGGAGCAACGCCCGACAGTGAAGCCTAGGTTGCCCGGAACGTAGATATGACCATAACCTTCACACAGGTTGCAATTATTCGTTTTATACGGTGTAATGGCTGTTGTATTTATTTTGTATTTTATTCTTCTGGTATTGACTTCTTAGGCCCTGACTATTCGATCTGGTTTAACAACGCCGTTGAGTGAAGCCTAGGTTGCCCGAACGTAGAAATGACCATTACTTTCACACTGTTTGCAATTATTCCTTTTATACGATGGAAAAGCTGTTGTATTTATATCGTATTTTATGCATCTGGCGTTGACTTCTAAGGACCAAACAATTCGATCTGGTGGAGCAACGCCCTAGAGTGAAGCCTAGGTTGCTCGGAATGTAGAAATGGCCATAACTTTCACACTGATTGCAATTATTCTTTTTATACGATGGAAAAACTGTTGCATCTTCATCGTATTTTATGCTTCTGGCGTTGACTTCTTAGGCCGTAACTATTCGATCTGGTGGAGCAATGCCCTGGAGTGAAACCTGGGTTGCCCGGAACGTAGAAATGACCACTACCATCACACTGGTTGCAAATTATTCCTGCTATACGATGGAAAAACTGTTGTATTTTTATTGCATTTTATGCTTCTGGCGTTCACTTCTTAGGCCCTAACTATTCTATCTGGTGGAGCAACGGCCTAGGGTGAAGCCTAGGTTGCCCGGAACGTAGAAATGACCATAACTTTCACACTGGTTGCAATTATTTGTTTTATACGATGGAAAAGCTGTTGTATTTATATCGTATTTTATGCTTCTGGCGTTGACTTCTAACGACCTAGCTATTCGGTCTGGTGGAGCAACGCCCTAGAGTGAAGCCTAGGTTGCTCGGAATGTAGAAATGACCATAACTTTCAAACTGGTTGCAATTATTCGTTTTATACGATGGAAAAACTGTTGCATCTTTATCGTATTTTGTGCTTCTGGCGTTGACTTCTTAGGCCGTAACTATTCGATCTGGTGGAGCACCGCCCTGGAGTGAAGCCTAGGTTGCCCGGAACGTAGAAATGACCACTACTATCACACTGGTTGCAAATTATTCATGCTATACGATGGAAAAACTGTTGTATTTTTATTGCATTTTATGCTCCGGGCATTGACTTCTAAGGCCCTAACTATTCATTCTGTTGGAGCAACGCCCTAGGGTGAAGCCTAGGTTGCCCGGAACGTAGAAATGACCATAACTTTCACACTGTTTGCAATTATTCCATTTATACGATGGAAAAGCTGTTGTATTTACATTGTATTTTATGCTTCTCGGGTTGACTTCTAAGGCCCTAGATATTCGATCTGGTGGAGCAATGCCTCAGAATTAAGTCTAGGATGCCCGAAACGCCGAAATGATCATTACTTTCACGCTTGTTGCAATTATTCCTGTTATACGATGAAAAGACTGTTGTATTTTTATTGTATTTTATGCTTCAGGCGTGGACTTCTGAGGCCGTAGCTATTCGATGTGGTGGAAGAGCGCCATACAGTGAAGCCTAGGTTGCCCGGAACGTAGAAATGACCACTACTTTCACACTGTTTGCAATTATTCATTTAATACGATGGAAATGCTGTTGTATTTATATCGTATTTTATGCTTCGGGCGTAGACTTCTTAGGCCCTAACATTTCGATCTGGTGGAGCAACGCCCGACAGTGAAGCCTAGGTTGCCCGGAACATAGATGTGACCATAACCTTCACACAGGTTGCAATTATTCGTTTTATACGGTGTAAAGGCTGTTGTATTTATTTTGTATTTTATTCTTCTGGTGTTGACTTCTTAGGCCCTAACTATTCGTTCTGGTGGAACAACGCCGTAGAGTGAAGCCTAGGTTGCCCGGAACGTAGAAATGACCATTACTTTCACACTGTTTGCAATTATTCCTTTTATACGATGGAAAAGCTGTTGTATTTATATCGTATTTTATGCTTCTGGCGTTGACTTCTTAGGCCCTAACTATTCGATCTGGTGGAACAACGCCGTAGAGTGAAGCCTAGGTTGCCCGGAACGTAGAAATGACCATTACTTTCACACTGTTTGCAATTATTCGTTTTATACGATGGAAAAACTGTTGTGCTTTTATTGCATTTTATGCGTCTGGCGTTCACTTCTTAGGCCCTAACTATTGGATCTGGTGGAACAACGCCCTAGGCTCAAGCCTAGGTTGCCCGGAACGTAGAAATGACCATAGCTTTTACACTCGTAGCAATTATTCGTTTTATACAATGGAAAAACCGTTCTAATTATTTTGTATTTTATGCTTCGGGCGTTGACTTCTAAGGCCCTAACTATTCAATCTGTTGGAGCAAAGCCCTAGGGTGAAGCCTAGGTTGCTCGGAAAGGAGAAATGACCATAAGTTTCATACTGGTTGCAATTATTCGTTTTATACGATGGAAAAACTGTTGTATTTATATTGTATTTTATGCTTCTGGCGTTGACTTCTTAGGCCCTAATTATTCGATCTGGTGGAACAACGCCGCAGAGTAAAGCCCAGGTTGCGCGGAACGTAGAAATGACCATAACTTTCACACTGGTAGCAATTATTCGTTTTATACATTGGAAAAACTGTTCTATTTATATTGTATTTTATGCTTCTGGCGTTGACTACTTAGGCCCTAAGTATTCGATCTTGTGGAACAACGCCCTAGAGTGAAGCCTAGGTTGCCTGGAACGTAGAAATGACCATCACTTTCACACGGGTTGCAATTATTCGTTTTATACGATGGAAAAACTGTTGCATCTTCATCGTATTTTATGCTTCTGGCGTTGACTTCTTAGGCCCTAACTATTCGATCTTGTGGAACAACGCCCTAGAGTGAAGCCTAGGTTGCCAGGAACGTAGAAATGACCGTTACTTTCACACTGTTTGCAATTATTCCTTTTATACGATGGAACAGCTGTTGTATTTATATCGTATTTTATGCTTCTGGCGTTGACTTCTAAGGTCCTAACTATTCGATCTGGTGGAGCAACGCCCTAGAGTAAGGCCTAGGTTGCTCGGAATGTAGAAATGACCATAACTTTCACACTGGTTGCAATTATTTGTTTTATACGATGGAAAAGCTGTTGTATTTATATCGTATTTTATGCTTCTGGCGTTGACTTCTAAAGACCTAGCTATTCGGTCTGGTGGAGCAACGCCCTAGAGTGAAGCCTAGGTTGCTCGGAATGTAGAAATGACCATAACTTTCACACTGGTTGCAATTATTCGTTTTATACGATGGAAAAACTGTTGCATCTTTATCGTATTTTGTGCTTCGGGCGTTGACTTCTAAGGCCCTAACTATTCGATCTGGTGGAGCAACGCTCTAGAGTGCAGCCTAGATTGCCCGGAACGTAGAAATGACCATAACTATCACACTGGTTGCTATCATTCGTTTTATATGATTGAAAAACTGTAGTATTTATATTGTATTTCATGCTTCTGGCGTTCACTTCTTAGGCCCTAACTATTCGATCACGTGGAACAACGGCCTAGGGTGAAGTCTAGGTTGCCCGGAACGTAGAAATGACCATAACTTTTACACTGGTTGCAATTATTCGTTTTATACGATGGAAAAACTGTTGCATCTTTATCGTATTTTGTGCTTCTGGCGTTGACTTCTTAGGCCGTAACTATTCGATCTGGTGGAGCACCGCCCTGGAGTGAAGCCTAGGTTGCCCGGAACGTAGAAATGACCACTACTATCACACTGGTTGCAAATTATTCATGCTATACGATGGAAAAACTGTTGTATTTTTATTGCATTTTATGCTCCGGGCATTGACTTCTAAGGCCCTAACTATTCATTCTGTTGGAGCAACGCCCTAGGGTGAAGCCTAGGTTGCCCGGAACGTAGAAATGACCATAACTTTCACACTGTTTGCAATTATTCCATTTATACGATGGAAAAGCTGTTGTATTTACATTGTATTTTATGCTTCTCGGGTTGACTTCTAAGGCCCTAGATATTCGATCTGGTGGAGCAATGCCTCAGAATTAAGTCTAGGATGCCCGAAACGCCGAAATGATCATTACTTTCACGCTTGTTGCAATTATTCCTGTTATACGATGAAAAGACTGTTGTATTTTTATTGTATTTTATGCTTCAGGCGTGGACTTCTGAGGCCGTAGCTATTCGATGTGGTGGAAGAGCGCCATACAGTGAAGCCTAGGCTGCCCGGAACATAGAAATGACCACTACTTTCACACTGTTTGCAATTATTCATTTAATACGATGGAAATGCTGTTGTATTTATATCGTATTTTATGCTTCGGGCGTAGACTTCTTAGGCCCTAACATTTCGATCTGGTGGAGCAACGCCCGACAGTGAAGCCTAGGTTGCCCGGAACGTAGATATGACCATAACCTTCACACAGGTTGCAATTATTCGTTTTATACGGTGTAATGGCTGTTGTATTTATTTTGTATTTTATTCTTCTGGTATTGACTTCTTAGGCCCTGACTATTCGATCTGGTTTAACAACGCCGTTGAGTGAAGCCTAGGTTGCCCGAACGTAGAAATGACCATTACTTTCACACTGTTTGCAATTATTCCTTTTATACGATGGAAAAGCTGTTGTATTTATATCGTATTTTATGCATCTGGCGTTGACTTCTAAGGACCAAACAATTCGATCTGGTGGAGCAACGCCCTAGAGTGAAGCCTAGGTTGCTCGGAATGTAGAAATGGCCATAACTTTCACACTGATTGCAATTATTCTTTTTATACGATGGAAAAACTGTTGTGCTTTTATTGCATTTTATGCGTCTGGCGTTCACTTCTTAGGCCCTAACTATTGGATCCGGTGGAACAACGCCCTAGGCTCAAGCCTAGGTTGCCCGGAACGTAGAAATGACCATAGCTTTTACACTCGTAGCAATTATTCGTTTTATACAATGGAAAAACCGTTCTAATTATTTTGTATTTTATGCTTCGGGCGTTGACTTCTAAGGCCCTAACTATTCAATCTGTTGGAGCAAAGCCCTAGGGTGAAGCCTAGGTTGCTCGGAAAGGAGAAATGACCATAAGTTTCATACTGGTTGCAATTATTCGTTTTATACGATGGAAAAACTGTTGTATTTATATTGTATTTTATGCTTCTGGCGTTGACTTCTTAGGCCCTAATTATTCGATCTGGTGGAACAACGCCGCAGAGTAAAGCCCAGGTTGCGCGGAACGTAGAAATGACCATAACTTTCACACTGGTAGCAATTATTCGTTTTATACATTGGAAAAACTGTTCTATTTATTTTGTATTTTATGCTTCTGGCGTTGACTACTTAGGCCCTAAGTATTCGATCTTGTGGAACAACGCCCTAGAGTGAAGCCTAGGTTGCCTGGAACGTAGAAATGACCATCACTTTCACACGGGTTGCAATTATTCGTTTTATACGATGGAAAAACTGTTGCATCTTCATCGTATTTTATGCTTCTGGCGTTGACTTCTTAGGCCCTAACTATTCGATCTTGTGGAACAACGCCCTAGAGTGAAGCCTAGGTTGCCCGGAACGTAGAAATGACCGTTACTTTCACACTGTTTGCAATTATTCCTTTTATACGATGGAACAGCTGTTGTATTTATATCGTATTTTATGCTTCTGGCGTTGACTTCTAAGGTCCTAACTATTCGATCTGGTGGAGCAACGCCCTAGAGTAAGGCCTAGGTTGCTCGGAATGTAGAAATGACCATAACTTTCACACTGGTTGCAATTATTTGTTTTATACGATGGAAAAGCTGTTGTATTTATATCGTATTTTATGCTTCTGGCGTTGACTTCTAAAGACCTAGCTATTCGGTCTGGTGGAGCAACGCCCTAGAGTGAAGCCTAGGTTGCTCGGAATGTAGAAATGACCATAACTTTCACACTGGTTGCAATTATTCGTTTTATACGATGGAAAAACTGTTGCATCTTTATCGTATTTTGTGCTTCGGGCGTTGACTTCTAAGGCCCTAACTATTCGATCTGGTGGAGCAACGCTCTAGAGTGCAGCCTAGATTGCCCGGAACGTAGAAATGACCATAACTATCACACTGGTTGCTATCATTCGTTTTATATGATTGAAAAACTGTAGTATTTATATTGTATTTCATGCTTCTGGCGTTCACTTCTTAGGCCCTAACTATTCGATCACGTGGAACAACGGCCTAGGGTGAAGTCTAGGTTGCCCGGAACGTAGAAATGACCATAACTTTTACACTGGTAGCAATTTTTCGTTTTATACAATTGAAAAACTGTTCTATTTATTTTGTATTTAATGCTTCGGGCGTTGACTTCTAAGGCCCTAACTGTTTGATCTGGTGGAGCAACGGCCTAGAGTGAAGCCTAGGTTGCCTGGAACGTAGAAATGACCATCCCTTTCACACGGGTTGCAATTATTCCTGTTATAGGATGGAAAGACTGTTGTATTTTTATTGTATTTTATACTTCAGGCGTTGACTTCTGAGGCCGTAGCTATCCGATGTGGTGGAAGGACGCCATACAGTGAAGCCTAGGTTGCCCGGAACGTAGAAATGACCATAACATTCACACTGGTTGCAATTATTTGTTTTATACGATGGAAAAGCTGTTGTATTTATATCGTATTTTATGCTTCTGGCGTTCACTTCTTAGGCCCTAACTATTCGATCTGGTGGAGCAACGCCCTGGAGTGAAACCTGGGTTGCCCGGAACGTAGAAATGACCACTACTATCATACTGGTTGCAAATTATTCCTGTTATACGGTGGAGAAACTGTTGTATTTTTATTGCATTTTATGCTTCTGGCGTTCACTTCTTAGGCCCTAACTATTCGATCTGGAGGAACAACGGCCTAGGGTGAAGCCTACGTTGCCCGGAACGTAGAAATGACCATAACTTTCACACTGGTTGCAATTATTTGTTTTATACGATGGAAAAGCTGTTGTATTTATATCGTATTTTGTGCTTCTGGCGTTGACTTCTTAGGCCCTAACTATTCCATCTGGTGGAACAACGCCCTAGAGTAAAGCCCAGGTTGCGCGGAACGTAGAAATGACCATAACTTTCACACTGGTAGCAATTATTCGTTTTATACGATGGAAAAATTGTTCTATTTATTTTGTATTTTATGCTTCGGGCGTTGACTTCTAAGGCCCTAGCTATTCGATCTGGTCGAGCAACGCCGTAGAGTGAAGCCTAGGTTGCCCGGAACGTAGAAATGACCATAACTTCCACACTGGTTGCAATTATTCGTTTTATACGATGTAAAAGCTGTTGTATTTATATCGTATTTTATGCTTCTGACGTTGACTTCTTAGGCCCTAACTACTCGACCTGGAGGAGCAACGCCCTAGAGTGAAACCTAGGTTGCCCGGAACCTAGAAATGACCATTACATTCACACTGGTTGCAATTATTCCTGTTATACGATGGAAAAACTGTTGTATTTTTATTGTATTCTATGCTTCTGGCGTTTAGTTCTAAGTCGCTAGGTATTTGATCTGGTGGAGCAACGACCTAGAGTAAAGCCCAGGTTACGCGGAACGTAGAAATGACCATAACTTTCACACTGGTAGCAATTATTCGTTTTATACGATGGAAAAATTGTTCTATTTATTTTGTATTTTATGCTTCTGGCGTTCACTTCATAGGCCCTAACTATTCGATCTGGTGGTACAACGCCCTAGGGTGAAGCCTAGGTTGCCCGGAACGTAGAAATGACCATGAGTTTTACACTGGCAGTGTTTAAAAAGCGGTTATATAACGGGCATTTGGCTCGTCCGCGAGATTCGTAATTTGTTGGTATACGTGACCGACCGAAGGTGGCCTTCGGTTGGAGCATACGTTGTCCTAGCAGCAAAACACGATCAGCTGTCGTATGACTTGTTTTTGTCGTCAAAATTAAAGTACAAACAAAGTAAGCGTTGTCGAGCAACGGTTTTGAACTCCAGGCTCGATGTCGAGTGGGGACATCGGAGCCTGAAGGAGAGAGAGAGTACATCGTACTACATTAGCACGAGACAAAAGATAATTTGTGAGCGCCGCGTAGTGGTAAAATTTGGCACGTCTTCCGCTTCGCGGAGACACGCGCGGCTCTCGCCCCAGTCGTCTTACGACAACCAAGCTTGACGCAGTCAGTGCGACCGTTCGTCAAGCGCATCTCAGCTCGCCAGTTTCCAGATTTCAAGTAGTTTGGTTACCAGACACTTGAAATCTCACTAGCTCTCAAAAGCTGAACCTCTGTCGCCGACAGACTAGGAAGCTCTGCTCGATTCGTACGTATAATACATACGAAAGAGCACCTGGTTTGTTTTAGGAGACAATTGATCGAGATTTGCACTCTTGGAATCGGGGCCTGCCCTGATTCTCTGAGTCTCGTTTCGTCTCGGAGCAACAAAGGCCGCTGCCTGTTGGATCCCTGAGAGACGGGTTACAACAGAGAGAGATAACGTACGTGCCTATCACCTCTGCGTTACTCGTGCTCTGCCACCCCGTTTAGTAGCAACCCCCGTGTGACGAATAGAAGCACACGGTAAGGTGAACGGAGTCGCGGAGCCTCTGGCCGTCCTCAGCCTCCAGGACCAGCAATTCGCTGGTTATAGCGTGTCCCTCCGCTCACGAATCCCTAAATTACTTGGATTCGTACGGAACGAACCTTTCCAAAAGGTGCAAGGCGAAGAGAAGAGGTCCCTCCTCCTCTCAAGCCACTCGTTCATCGACTTCTTCTTCGCGCCAGAAGAAGAGTCGATAATACAGTCCACTGCATTACCTTTGCGTTACTGGCAAGGTTTTGCTATCCCCTCCAAATAGGCTCGCGAGCGCAGCCTGGAGTTGGGAATCTTTGGTATAGCCAGACTTACACTCTTGTTTACCGCCGCGGTTCCGCCGCTATCTCTCTTTTTCAGACGTCAACGTCGCTAAGGGGAGCACCGGCGTCACCACCAGCCAGGCCCTCCGATCCGCCGACGACCACCCGAGCCGACGAGGACCGGAGCAGCACCCAGCCCCCAAGACAAGACAAAGTCATCAATAAACGTCGCTTAAAAGCCCTTTTCAGGGCCGACAAAATATAAAACTTTGTGTTTTCGTTTCTTTCGAATTCCCTTCATCTCACCTCATCCGGACCTCCGTTGGATCCCTTACTTTAAGCGATTCCAACAGGCAGCAATTATTCATTTCATACAATGGAAAAACCGTTCTATTTATTTTGTATTTTATGCTTCGGGCGTTGACTTCTAATGCCCTATCTGTTTGATCTGGTGGAGCATCGCCGTAGAGTGAAGCCTAGGTTGCCCGGAACGTAGAAATGACCATTACTTTCACCCATGTTTGCAATTATTCCTTTTATACGATGGAAAAGCTGTTGTATTAAATCGTATTTTATGCTTCTGGGGTTGACTTCTTAGGCCCTAACTATTCAATCTGTTGGAGCAAAGCCCTAGGGTGAAGCCTAGGTTGCTCGGAAAGTAGAAATGACCATAAGTTTCATACTGGTTGCAATTATTCGTTTTATACGCTAGAAAAACTGTTGTATTTATATTGTATTTTATGCTTCTGGCGTTGACTTCTCAGGACCTAATTATTCGATCTGGTGGAGCAATGCCACAGAGTTAAGTCTAGGATGCCCGTAACGCCGAAATGATCATTACTTTCACGCTTGTTGCAATTATTCCTGTTATGCGATGAAAAGACTGTTGTATTTTTATTGCATTTTATGCTTCAGGCGTGGACTTCTGAGGCCGTAGCTATTCGATGTGGTGGAAGAACGCCATACAGTGAAGCCTAGGTTGCCCGGAACGTAGAAATGACCACTACATTCACACTGTTTGCAATTATTCATTTAATACGATGGAAATGCTGTTGTATTTATATTGTATTTTATGCTTCGGGCGTTGACTTCTTAGGCCCTAACATTTCGATCTGGTGGAGCAACGCCCGACATTGAAGCCTAGGTTGCACGGAACGTAGATATGACCATCACCTTCACACAGGTTGCAATTATTCGTTTTATACGGTGTAAAGGCTGTTGTATTTATTTTGTATTTTATTCTTCTGGTGTTGACTTCTTAGGACCTAACTATTCGATCTGGTGGAACAACGCCGTAGAGTGAAGCCTAGGTTGCCCGAACGTAGAAATGACCATTACTTTCACACTGTTTGCAATTATTCCTTTTATACGATGGAAAAACTGTTGCATCTTCATCGTATTTTATGCTTCTGGCGTTGACTTCTTAGGCCGTAACTATTCGATCTGGTAGGACAACGGCCTAGGGTGAAGCCTAGGTTGCCCGGAACGTAGAAATGACCATAACTTTTACACTGGTTGCAATTATTTGTTTTATACGATGGAAAAGCTGTTGTATTTATATCGTATTTTATGCTTCTGGCGTTGACTTCTAAGGACCTAACTATTCGGTCTGGTGGAGCAACGCCCTAGAGTGAAGCCTAGGTTGCTCGGAATGTAGAAATGACCATAACTTTCACACTGGTTGCAATTATTCGTTTTCTACGATGGAAAAACTGTTGCATCTTTATCGTATTTTGTGCTTCTGGCGTTGACTTCTTAGGCCGTAACTATTCGATCTGGTGGAGCACCGCCATGGAGTGAAGCCTGGGTTGCCCGGAACGTAGAAATGACCATAACTTTCACACTGGTTGCTATTATTCGTTTTATACGATGGAAAAACTGTTATATTTATATTGTATTTAAGCTTCTGGCGTTGACTTCTGAGGCCGTTGCTATTCGATGTGGTGGAAGAACGCCACAGAGTGAAACCTAGGTAGCCCGGCTCGTAGAAATGTCCATATCTTTCACACTGTTTGCAATTTTTCGTTTTATACGATGGAAAAACTGTTTTATTTATTTTGTATTTTATGCTTCGGGCGTTGACTTCTAAGGCCCTAACTGTTTGATCTGGTGGAGCAACGCCCTAGAGTGAAGCCTAGGTTGCCTGGAACGTAGAAATGACCATCCCTTTCACAAGGGTTGCAATTATTCCTGTTATAGGATGGAAAGACTGTTGTATTTTTATAGTATTTTATACTTCAGGCGTTGACTTCTGAGGCCGTAGCTATCCGACGTGGTGGAAGAACGCCATACAGTGAAGCCTAGGTTGCCCGGAACGTAGAAATGACCATAACTTTCACACTGCTTGCAATTATTTGTTTTATACGATGGAAAAGCTGTTGTATTTATATCGTATTTTATGCTTCTGGCGTTGACTTCTTAGGCCCTAACTATTCCATCTGGTGGAACAACGCCCTAGAGTAAAGACCAGGTTGCGCGGAACGTAGAAATGACCATAACTTTCACACTGGTAGCAATTATTCGTTTGATACAATGGAAAAACTGTTCTATTTATTTTGTATTTAATGCTTCGGGCGTTGACTTCTAAGGCCCTAACTATTCGACCAGGTGGAGCAACGCCCTAGAGTGAAGCCTAGGTTGCTCGAAATGTAGAAATGACCATGACTTTCACACTGGTTGCTATCATTCGTTTTATATGATGGAAAAACTGTTGTATTTATATTGTATTTTATGCTTCTGGCGTTCACTTCTTAGGCCCTAACTATTCGATCTGGTGGAGCAACGCCCTGGAGTGAAACCTGGGTTGCCCGGAACGTAGAAATGACCACTACTATCATACTGGTTGCAAATTATTCCTGCTATACGATGGAGAAACTGTTGTATTTTTATTGCATTTTATGCTTCTGGCGTTCACTTCTTAGCCCCTAACTATTCGATCTGGTGGAACAACGGCCTAGGGTGAAGCCTACGTTGCCCGGAACGTAGAAATGACCATAACTTTCACACTGGTTGCAATTATTTGTTTTATACGATGGAAAAGCTGTTGTATTTATATCGTATTTTATGCTTCTGGCGTTGACTTGTTAGGCCCTAACTATTCGATCTGGAGGAACAACGCCCTAGAGTGAAGCCCAGGTTGCGCGGAACGTAGAAATGACCATTACTTTCACACTGTTTGCAATTATTCGTTTTATACGATGGAAAAACTGTTGTATTTTTATTGCATTTTATGCGTCTGGCGTTCACTTCTTAGGCCCTAACTATTGGATCTGGTGGAACAACGCCCTAGGGTCAAGCCTAGGTTGCCCGGAATGTAGAAATGACCATAACTTTCACACTGCTTGCAATTATTCGGTTTATACGATGGAAAAACTGTTGCATCTTCATCGTATTTTATGCTTCTGGCGTTGACTTCTTAGGCCCTAACTATTCGATCTTGTGGAACAACGCCCTAGAGTGAAGCCTAGGTTGCCCGGAACGTAGAAATGACCGTTACTTTCACACTGTTTGCAATTATTCCTTTTATACGATGGAACAGCTGTTGTATTTATATCGTATTTTATGCTTCTGGCGTTGACTTCTAAGGTCCTAACTATTCGATCTGGTGGAGCAACGCCCTAGAGTAAGGCCTAGGTTGCTCGGAATGTAGAAATGACCATAACTTTCACACTGGTTGCAATTATTTGTTTTATACGATGGAAAAGCTGTTGTATATATATCGTATTTTATGCTTCTGGCGTTGACTTCTAACGACCTAGCTATTCGGTCTGGTGGAGCAACGCCCTAGAGTGAAGCCTAGGTTGCTCGGAATGTAGAAATGACCATAACTTTCACACTGGTTGCAATTATTCGTTTTATACGATGGAAAAACTGTTGCATCTTTATCGTATTTTGTGCTTCTGACGTTGACTTCTTAGGCCGTAACTATTCGATCTGGTAGGACAACGGCCTAGGGTGAAGCCTAGGTTGCCCGGAACGTAGAAATGACCATAACTTTTACACTGGTTGCAATTATTCCTGTTATAGGATGGAAAGACTGTTGTGTTTTTATAGTATTTTATACTTCAGGCGTTGACTTCTGAGGCCGTAGCTATCCGATGTGGTGGAAGAACGCCATACAGTGAAGCCTAGGTTGCCCGGAACGTAGAAATGACCATAACTTTCACACTGCTTGCAATTATTTGTTTTATACGATGGAAAAGCTGTTGTATTTATATCGTATTTTATGCTTCTGGCGTTGACTTCTTAGGCCCTAGCTATTCCATCTGGTGGAACAACGCCCTAGAGTAAAGACCAGGTTGCGCGGAACGTAGAAATGACCATAACTTTCACACTGGTAGCAATTATTCGTTTGATACAATGGAAAAACTGTTCTATTTATTTTGTATTTAATGCTTCGGGCGTTGACTTCTAAGGCCCTAACTATTCGACCAGGTGGAGCAACGCCCTAGAGTGAAGCCTAGGTTGCTCGAAATGTAGAAATGACCATGACTTTCACACTGGTTGCTATCATTCGTTTTATATGATGGAAAAACTGTTGTATTTATATTGTATTTTATGCTTCTGGCGTTCACTTCTTAGGCCCTAACTATTCGATCTGGTGGAGCAACGCCCTGGAGTGAAACCTGGGTTGCCCGGAACGTAGAAATGACCACTACTATCATACTGGTTGCAAATTATTCCTGCTATACGATGGAGAAACTGTTGTATTTTTATTGCATTTTATGCTTCTGGCGTTCACTTCTTAGCCCCTAACTATTCGATCTGGTGGAACAACGGCCTAGGGTGAAGCCTACGTTGCCCGGAACGTAGAAATGACCATAACTTTCACACTGGTTGCAATTATTTGTTTTATACGATGGAAAAGCTGTTGTATTTATATCGTATTTTATGCTTCTGGCGTTGACTTGTTAGGCCCTACCTATTCGATCTGGAGGAACAACGCCCTAGAGTGAAGCCCAGTTTGCGCGGGACGTAGAAATGACCATTACTTTCACACTGTTTGCAATTATTCGTTTTATGCGATGGAAAAACTGTTGTATTTTTATTGCATTTTATGCGTCTGGCGTTCACTTCTTAGGCCCTAACTATTGGATCTGGTGGAACAACGCCCTAGGGTCAAGCCTAGGTTGCCCGGAATGTAGAAATGACCATAACTTTCACACTGATTGCAATTATTCGGTTTATACGATGGAAAAACTGTTGCATCTTCATCGTATTTTATGCTTCTGGCGTTGACTTCTTAGGCCCTAACTATTCGATCTTGTGGAACAACGCCCTAGAGTGAAGCCTAGGTTGCCCGGAACGTAGAAATGACCGTTACTTTCACACTGTTTGCAATTATTCCTTTTATACGATGGAACAGCTGTTGTATTTATATCGTATTTTATGCTTCGGGCGTTGACTTCTAAGGCCCTAACTATTCGACCAGGTGGAGCAACGCCCTAGAGTGAAGCCTAGGTTGCTCGAAATGTAGAAATGACCATGACTTTCACACTGGTTGCTATCATTCGTTTTATATGATGGAAAAACTGTTGTATTTATATTGTATTTTATGCTTCTGGCGTTCACTTCTTAGGCCCTAACTATTCGATCTGGTGGAGCAACGCCCTGGAGTGAAACCTGGGTTGCCCGGAACGTAGAAATGACCACTACTATCATACTGGTTGCAAATTATTCCTGCTATACGATGGAGAAACTGTTGTATTTTTATTGCATTTTATGCTTCTGGCGTTCACTTCTTAGCCCCTAACTATTCGATCTGGTGGAACAACGGCCTAGGGTGAAGCCTACGTTGCCCGGAACGTAGAAATGACCATAACTTTCACACTGGTTGCAATTATTTGTTTTATACGATGGAAAAGCTGTTGTATTTATATCGTATTTTATGCTTCTGGCGTTGACTTGTTAGGCCCTAACTATTCGATCTGGAGGAACAACGCCCTAGAGTGAAGCCCAGGTTGCGCGGAACGTAGAAATGACCATAACTTTCACACTGTTTGCAATTATTCCATTTATACGATGGAAAAGCTGTTGTATTTACATTGTATTTTATGCTTCTCGGGTTGACTTCTAAGGCCCTAGATATTCGATCTGGTGGAGCAATGCCTCAGAATTAAGTCTAGGATGCCCGAAACGCCGAAATGATCATTACTTTCACGCTTGTTGCAATTATTCCTGTTATACGATGAAAAGACTGTTGTATTTTTATTGTATTTTATGCTTCAGGCGTGGACTTCTGAGGCCGTAGCTATTCGATGTGGTGGAAGAGCGCCATACAGTGAAGCCTAGGTTGCCCGGAACGTAGAAATGACCACTACTTTCACACTGTTTGCAATTATTCATTTAATACGATGGAAATGCTGTTGTATTTATATCGTATTTTATGCTTCGGGCGTAGACTTCTTAGGCCCTAACATTTCGATCTGGTGGAGCAACGCCCGACAGTGAAGCCTAGGTTGCCCGGAACATAGATGTGACCATAACCTTCACACAGGTTGCAATTATTCGTTTTATACGGTGTAAAGGCTGTTGTATTTATTTTGTATTTTATTCTTCTGGTGTTGACTTCTTAGGCCCTAACTACTCGATCTGGTGGAACAACGCCGTAGAGTGAAGCCTAGGTTGCCCGGAACGTAGAAATGACCATTACTTTCACACTGTTTGCAATTATTCCTTTTATACGATGGAAAAGCTGTTGTATTTATATCGTATTTTATGCTTCTGGCGTTGACTTCTTAGGCCCTAACTATTCGATCTGGTGGAACAACGCCGTAGAGTGAAGCCTAGGTTGCCCGGAACGTAGAAATGACCATTACTTTCACACTGTTTGCAATTATTCGTTTTATACGATGGAAAAACTGTTGTGCTTTTATTGCATTTTATGCGTCTGGCGTTCACTTCTTAGGCCCTCACTATTGGATCTGGTGAAACAACGCCCTAGGGTCAAGCCTAGGTTGCCCGGAACGTAGAAATGACCATAGCTTTTACACTCGTAGCAATTATTCGTTTTATACAATGGAAAAACCGTTCTAATTATTTTGTATTTTATGCTTCGGGCGTTGACTTCTAAGGCCCTAACTATTCAATCTGTTGGAGCAAAGCCCTAGGGTGAAGCCTAGGTTGCTCGGAAAGGAGAAATGACCATAAGTTTCATACTGGTTGCAATTATTCGTTTTATACGATGGAAAAACTGTTGTATTTATATTGTATTTTATGCTTCTGGCGTTGACTACTTAGGCACTAACTATTCGATCTTGTGGAACAACGCCCTAGAGTGTAGCCTAGGTTGCCTGGAACGTAGAAATGATCATTACTTTCACGCTTGTTGCATTTATTCCTGTTATGCGATGAAAAGACTGTTGTATTTTTATTGTATTTTATGCTTCAGGCGTGGACTTCTGAGGCCGTAGCTATTCGATGTGGTGGAGGAACGCCATACAGTGAAGCCTAGGTTGCTCGGAATGTAGAAATGACCATAACTTTCACACTGATTGCAGTTATTCTTTTTATACGATGGAAAAACTGTTGCATCTTCATCGTATTTTATGCTTCTGGCGTTGACTTCTTAGGCCGTAACTATTCGATCTGGTGGGACAACGGCCGAGGGTGAAGCCTAGGTTGCCCGGAACGTAGAAATGACCATAACTTTCACACTGGTTGCAATTATTTGTCTTATACGATGGAAAAGCTGTTGTATTTATATCGTATTTTATGCTTCTGGCGATGACTTCTAAGGACCTAACTATTCGGTCTGGTGGAGCAACGCCCTAGAGTGAAGCCTAGGTTGCTCGGAATGTAGAAATGACCATAACTTTCACACTGGTTGCAATTATTCGTTTTATACGATGGAAAACCTGTTGCATCTTTATCGTATTTTGTGCTTCTGGCGTTGACTTCTTAGGCCGTAACTATTCGACCTGGTGGAGCACCGCCATGGAGTGAAGCCTGGGTTGCCCGGAACGTAGAAATGACCATAACTTTCACACTGGTTGCTATTATTCGTTTTATACGATGGAAAAACTGTTATATTTAAATTGTATTTAAGCTTCTGGCGTTGACTTCTGAGGCCGTTGCATTTCGATGTGGTGGAAGAACGCCACAGAGTGAAACCTAGGTAGCCCGGCTCGTAGAAATGTCCATATCTTTCACACTGCTTGCAATTTTTCGTTTTATACGATGGAAAAACTGTTTTATTTATTTTGTATTTTATGCTTCGGGCGTTGACTTCTAAGGCCCTAACTATTCGACCAGGTGGAGCAACGCCCTAGAGTGAAGCCTAGGTTGCTCGAAATGTAGAAATGACCATGACTTTCACACTGGTTGCTATCATTCGTTTTATATGATGGAAAAACTGTTGTATTTATATTGTATTTTATGCTTCTGGCGTTCACTTCTTAGGCCCTAACTATTCGATCTGGTGGAGCAACGCCCTGGAGTGAAACCTGGGTTGCCCGGAACGTAGAAATGACCACTACTATCATACTGGTTGCAAATTATTCCTGCTATACGAT
The DNA here is from genome assembly GCF_051401765.1 of Calliopsis andreniformis. Classification (NCBI taxonomy): domain Eukaryota; kingdom Metazoa; phylum Arthropoda; class Insecta; order Hymenoptera; family Andrenidae; genus Calliopsis; species Calliopsis andreniformis. The sequence continues at coordinate 3,551,221 of NW_027480465.1, read as the reverse complement.
GGAGAAACTGTTGTATTTTTATTGCATTTTATGCTTCTGGCGTTCACTTCTTAGCCCCTAACTATTCGATCTGGTGGAACAACGGCCTAGGGTGAAGCCTACGTTGCCCGGAACGTAGAAATGACCATAACTTTCACACTGGTTGCAATTATTTGTTTTATACGATGGAAAAGCTGTTGTATTTATATCGTATTTTATGCTTCTGGCGTTGACTTGTTAGGCCCTAACTATTCGATCTGGAGGAACAACGCCCTAGAGTGAAGCCCAGGTTGCGCGGAACGTAGAAATGACCATTACTTTCACACTGTTTGCAATTATTCGTTTTATACGATGGAAAAACTGTTGTATTTTTATTGCATTTTATGCGTCTGGCGTTCACTTCTTAGGCCCTAACTATTGGATCTGGTGGAACAACGCCCTAGGGTCAAGCCTAGGTTGCCCGGAATGTAGAAATGACCATAACTTTCACACTGCTTGCAATTATTCGGTTTATACGATGGAAAAACTGTTGCATCTTCATCGTATTTTATGCTTCTGGCGTTGACTTCTTAGGCCCTAACTATTCGATCTTGTGGAACAACGCCCTAGAGTGAAGCCTAGGTTGCCCGGAACGTAGAAATGACCGTTACTTTCACACTGTTTGCAATTATTCCTTTTATACGATTGAACAGCTGTTGTATTTATATCGTATTTTATGCTTCTGGCGTTGACTTCTAAGGTCCTAACTATTCGATCTGGAGGAGCAACGCCCTAGAGTAAGGCCTAGGTTGCTCGGAATGTAGAAATGACCATAACTTTCACACTGGTTGCAATTATTTGTTTTATACGATGGAAAAGCTGTTGTATTTATATCGTATTTTATGCTTCTGACGTTGACTTCTAACGACCTAGCTATTCGGTCTGGTGGAGCAACGCCCTAGAGTGAAGCCTAGGTTGCTCGAAATGTAGAAATGACCATGACTTTCACACTGGTTGCTATCATTCGTTTTATATGATGGAAAAACTGTTGTATTTATATTGTATTTTATGCTTCTGGCGTTCACTTCTTAGGCCCTAACTATTCGATCTGGTGGAGCAACGCCCTGGAGTGAAACCTGGGTTGCCCGGAACGTAGAAATGACCACTACTATCATACTGGTTGCAAATTATTCCTGCTATACGATGGAGAAACTGTTGTATTTTTATTGCATTTTATGCTCCGGGCATTGACTTCTAAGGCCCTAACTATTCATTCTGTTGGAGCAACGCCCTAGGGTGAAGCCTAGGTTGCCCGGAACGTAGAAATGACCATAACTTTCACACTGTTTGCAATTATTCCATTTATACGATGGAAAAGCTGTTGTATTTACATTGTATTTTATGCTTCTCGGGTTGACTTCTAAGGCCCTAGATATTCGATCTGGTGGAGCAATGCCTCAGAATTAAGTCTAGGATGCCCGAAACGCCGAAATGATCATTACTTTCACGCTTGTTGCAATTATTCCTGTTATACGATGAAAAGACTGTTGTATTTTTATTGTATTTTATGCTTCAGGCGTGGACTTCTGAGGCCGTAGCTATTCGATGTGGTGGAAGAGCGCCATACAGTGAAGCCTAGGTTGCCCGGAACGTAGAAATGACCACTACTTTCACACTGTTTGCAATTATTCATTTAATACGATGGAAATGCTGTTGTATTTATATCGTATTTTATGCTTCGGGCGTAGACTTCTTAGGCCCTAACATTTCGATCTGGTGGAGCAACGCCCGACAGTGAAGCCTAGGTTGCCCGGAACATAGATGTGACCATAACCTTCACACAGGTTGCAATTATTCGTTTTATACGGTGTAAAGGCTGTTGTATTTATTTTGTATTTTATTCTTCTGGTGTTGACTTCTTAGGCCCTAACTACTCGATCTGGTGGAACAACGCCGTAGAGTGAAGCCTAGGTTGCCCGGAACGTAGAAATGACCATTACTTTCACACTGTTTGCAATTATTCCTTTTATACGATGGAAAAGCTGTTGTATTTATATCGTATTTTATGCTTCTGGCGTTGACTTCTTAGGCCCTAACTATTCGATCTGGTGGAACAACGCCGTAGAGTGAAGCCTAGGTTGCCCGGAACGTAGAAATGACCATTACTTTCACACTGTTTGCAATTATTCGTTTTATACGATGGAAAAACTGTTGTGCTTTTATTGCATTTTATGCGTCTGGCGTTCACTTCTTAGGCCCTCACTATTGGATCTGGTGAAACAACGCCCTAGGGTCAAGCCTAGGTTGCCCGGAACGTAGAAATGACCATAGCTTTTACACTCGTAGCAATTATTCGTTTTATACAATGGAAAAACCGTTCTAATTATTTTGTATTTTATGCTTCGGGCGTTGACTTCTAAGGCCCTAACTATTCAATCTGTTGGAGCAAAGCCCTAGGGTGAAGCCTAGGTTGCTCGGAAAGGAGAAATGACCATAAGTTTCATACTGGTTGCAATTATTCGTTTTATACGATGGAAAAACTGTTGTATTTATATTGTATTTTATGCTTCTGGCGTTGACTACTTAGGCACTAACTATTCGATCTTGTGGAACAACGCCCTAGAGTGTAGCCTAGGTTGCCTGGAACGTAGAAATGATCATTACTTTCACGCTTGTTGCATTTATTCCTGTTATGCGATGAAAAGACTGTTGTATTTTTATTGTATTTTATGCTTCAGGCGTGGACTTCTGAGGCCGTAGCTATTCGATGTGGTGGAGGAACGCCATACAGTGAAGCCTAGGTTGCTCGGAATGTAGAAATGACCATAACTTTCACACTGATTGCAGTTATTCTTTTTATACGATGGAAAAACTGTTGCATCTTCATCGTATTTTATGCTTCTGGCGTTGACTTCTTAGGCCGTAACTATTCGATCTGGTGGGACAACGGCCTAGGGTGAAGCCTAGGTTGCCCGGAACGTAGAAATGACCATAACTTTCACACTGGTTGCAATTATTTGTCTTATACGATGGAAAAGCTGTTGTATTTATATCGTATTTTATGCTTCTGGCGATGACTTCTAAGGACCTAACTATTCGGTCTGGTGGAGCAACGCCCTAGAGTGAAGCCTAGGTTGCTCGGAATGTAGAAATGACCATAACTTTCACACTGGTTGCAATTATTCGTTTTATACGATGGAAAACCTGTTGCATCTTTATCGTATTTTGTGCTTCTGGCGTTGACTTCTTAGGCCGTAACTATTCGACCTGGTGGAGCACCGCCATGGAGTGAAGCCTGGGTTGCCCGGAACGTAGAAATGACCATAACTTTCACACTGGTTGCTATTATTCGTTTTATACGATGGAAAAACTGTTATATTTAAATTGTATTTAAGCTTCTGGCGTTGACTTCTGAGGCCGTTGCTATTCGATGTGGTGGAAGAACGCCACAGAGTGAAACCTAGGTAGCCCGGCTCGTAGAAATGTCCATATCTTTCACACTGCTTGCAATTTTTCGTTTTATACGATGGAAAAACTGTTTTATTTATTTTGTATTTTATGCTTCGGGCGTTGACTTCTAAGGCCCTAACTATTCGACCAGGTGGAGCAACGCCCTAGAGTGAAGCCTAGGTTGCTCGAAATGTAGAAATGACCATGACTTTCACACTGGTTGCTATCATTCGTTTTATATGATGGAAAAACTGTTGTATTTATATTGTATTTTATGCTTCTGGCGTTCACTTCTTAGGCCCTAACTATTCGATCTGGTGGAGCAACGCCCTGGAGTGAAACCTGGGTTGCCCGGAACGTAGAAATGACCACTACTATCATACTGGTTGCAAATTATTCCTGCTATACGATGGAGAAACTGTTGTATTTTTATTGCATTTTATGCTTCTGGCGTTCACTTCTTAGCCCCTAACTATTCGATCTGGTGGAACAACGGCCTAGGGTGAAGCCTACGTTGCCCGGAACGTAGAAATGACCATAACTTTCACACTGGTTGCAATTATTTGTTTTATACGATGGAAAAGCTGTTGTATTTATATCGTATTTTATGCTTCTGGCGTTGACTTGTTAGGCCCTAACTATTCGATCTGGAGGAACAACGCCCTAGAGTGAAGCCCAGGTTGCGCGGAACGTAGAAATGACCATTACTTTCACACTGTTTGCAATTATTCGTTTTATACGATGGAAAAACTGTTGTATTTTTATTGCATTTTATGCGTCTGGCGTTCACTTCTTAGGCCCTAACTATTGGATCTGGTGGAACAACGCCCTAGGGTCAAGCCTAGGTTGCCCGGAATGTAGAAATGACCATAACTTTCACACTGCTTGCAATTATTCGGTTTATACGATGGAAAAACTGTTGCATCTTCATCGTATTTTATGCTTCTGGCGTTGACTTCTTAGGCCCTAACTATTCGATCTTGTGGAACAACGCCCTAGAGTGAAGCCTAGGTTGCCCGGAACGTAGAAATGACCGTTACTTTCACACTGTTTGCAATTATTCCTTTTATACGATTGAACAGCTGTTGTATTTATATCGTATTTTATGCTTCTGGCGTTGACTTCTAAGGTCCTAACTATTCGATCTGGTGGAGCAACGCCCTAGAGTAAGGCCTAGGTTGCTCGGAATGTAGAAATGACCATAACTTTCACACTGGTTGCAATTATTTGCTTTATACGATGGAAAAGCTGTTGTATATATATCGTATTTTATGCTTCTGGCGTTGACTTCTAACGACCTAGCTATTCGGTCTGGTGGAGCAACGCCCTAGAGTGAAGCCTAGGTTGCTCGGAATGTAGAAATGACCATAACTTTCACACTGGTTGCAATTATTCGTTTTATACGATGGAAAAACTGTTGCATCTTTATCGTATTTTGTGCTTCTGGCGTTGACTTCTTAGGCCGTAACTATTCGATCTGGTAGGACAACGGCCTAGGGTGAAGCCTAGGTTGCCCGGAACGTAGAAATGACCATAACTTTTACACTGGTTGCAATTATTCCTGTTATAGGATGGAAAGACTGTTGTATTTTTATAGTATTTTATACTTCAGGCGTTGACTTCTGAGGCCGTAGCTATCCGATGTGGTGGAAGAACGCCATACAGTGAAGCCTAGGTTGCCCGGAACGTAGAAATGACCATAACTTTCACACTGCTTGCAATTATTTGTTTTATACGATGGAAAAGCTGTTGTATTTATATCGTATTTTATGCTTCTGGCGTTGACTTCTTAGGCCCTAACTATTCCATCTGGTGGAACAACGCCCTAGAGTAAAGACCAGGTTGCGCGGAACGTAGAAATGACCATAACTTTCACACTGGTAGCAATTATTCGTTTGATACAATGGAAAAACTGTTCTATTTATTTTGTATTTAATGCTTCGGGCGTTGACTTCTAAGGCCCTAACTATTCGACCAGGTGGAGCAACGCCCTAGAGTGAAGCCTAGGTTGCTCGAAATGTAGAAATGACCATGACTTTCACACTGGTTGCTATCATTCGTTTTATATGATGGAAAAACTGTTGTATTTATATTGTATTTTATGCTTCTGGCGTTCACTTCTTAGGCCCTAACTATTCGATCTGGTGGAGCAACGCCCTGGAGTGAAACCTGGGTTGCCCGGAACGTAGAAATGACCACTACTATCATACTGGTTGCAAATTATTCCTGCTATACGATGGAGAAACTGTTGTATTTTTATTGCATTTTATGCTTCTGGCGTTCACTTCTTAGCCCCTAACTATTCGATCTGGTGGAACAACGGCCTAGGGTGAAGCCTACGTTGCCCGGAACGTAGAAATGACCATAACTTTCACACTGGTTGCAATTATTTGTTTTATACGATGGAAAAGCTGTTGTATTTATATCGTATTTTATGCTTCTGGCGTTGACTTGTTAGGCCCTAACTATTCGATCTGGAGGAACAACGCCCTAGAGTGAAGCCCAGTTTGCGCGGAACGTAGAAATGACCATTACTTTCACACTGTTTGCAATTATTCGTTTTATGCGATGGAAAAACTGTTGTATTTTTATTGCATTTTATGCGTCTGGCGTTCACTTCTTAGGCCCTAACTATTGGATCTGGTGGAACAACGCCCTAGGGTCAAGCCTAGGTTGCCCGGAATGTAGATATGACCATAACTTTCACACTGATTGCAATTATTCGGTTTATACGATGGAAAAACTGTTGCATCTTCATCGTATTTTATGCTTCTGGCGTTGACTTCTTAGGCCCTAACTATTCGATCTTGTGGAACAACGCCCTAGAGTGAAGCCTAGGTTGCCCGGAACGTAGAAATGACCGTTACTTTCACACTGTTTGCAATTATTCCTTTTATACGATGGAACAGCTGTTGTATTTATATCGTATTTTATGCTTCTGGCGTTGACTTCTAAGGTCCTAACTATTCGATCTGGTGGAGCAACGCCCTAGAGTAAGGCCTAGGTTGCTCGGAATGTAGAAATGACCATAACTTTCACACTGGTTGCAATTATTTGTTTTATACGATGGAAAAGCTGTTGTATTTATATCGTATTTTATGCTTCTGGCGTTGACTTCTAACGACCTAGCTATTCGGTCTGGTGGAGCAACGCCCTAGAGTGAAGCCTAGGTTGCTCGAAATGTAGAAATGACCATGACTTTCACACTGGTTGCTATCATTCGTTTTATATGATGGAAAAACTGTTGTATTTATATTGTATTTTATGCTTCTGGCGTTCACTTCTTAGGCCCTAACTATTCGATCTGGTGGAGCAACGCCCTGGAGTGAAACCTGGGTTGCCCGGAACGTAGAAATGACCACTACTATCATACTGGTTGCAAATTATTCCTGCTATACGATGGAGAAACTGTTGTATTTTTATTGCATTTTATGCTTCTGGCGTTCACTTCTTAGCCCCTAACTATTCGATCTGGTGGAACAACGGCCTAGGGTGAAGCCTACGTTGCCCGGAACGTAGAAATGACCATAACTTTCACACTGGTTGCAATTATTTGTTTTATACGATGGAAAAGCTGTTGTATTTATATCGTATTTTATGCTTCTGGCGTTGACTTGTTAGGCCTAACTATTCGATCTGGAGGAACAACGCCCTAGAGTGAAGCCCAGTTTGCGCGGAACGTAGAAATGACCATTACTTTCACACTGTTTGCAATTATTCGTTTTATGCGATGGAAAAACTGTTGTATTTTTATTGCATTTTATGCGTCTGGCGTTCACTTCTTAGGCCCTAACTATTGGATCTGGTGGAACAACGCCCTAGGGTCAAGCCTAGGTTGCCCGGAATGTAGAAATGACCATAACTTTCACACTGATTGCAATTATTCGGTTTATACGATGGAAAAACTGTTGCATCTTCATCGTATTTTATGCTTCTGGCGTTGACTTCTTAGGCCCTAACTATTCGATCTTGTGGAACAACGCCCTAGAGTGAAGCCTAGGTTGCCCGGAACGTAGAAATGACCGTTACTTTCACACTGTTTGCAATTATTCCTTTTATACGATGGAAAAGCTGTTGTATTTATATCGTATTTTATGCTTCTGGCGTTGACTTCTTAGGCCCTAACTATTCGATCTGGTGGAACAACGCCGTAGAGTGAAGCCTAGGTTGCCCGGAACGTAGAAATGACCATTACTTTCACACTGTTTGCAATTATTCGTTTTATACGATGGAAAAACTGTTGTGCTTTTATTGCATTTTATGCGTCTGGCGTTCACTTCTTAGGCCCTCACTATTGGATCTGGTGAAACAACGCCCTAGGGTCAAGCCTAGGTTGCCCGGAACGTAGAAATGACCATAGCTTTTACACTCGTAGCAATTATTCGTTTTATACAATGGAAAAACCGTTCTAATTATTTTGTATTTTATGCTTCGGGCGTTGACTTCTAAGGCCCTAACTGTTCAATCTGTTGGAGCAAAGCCCTAGGGTGAAGCCTAGGTTGCTCGGAAAGGAGAAATGACCATAAGTTTCATACTGGTTGCAATTATTCGTTTTATACGATGGAAAAACTGTTGTATTTATATTGTATTTTATGCTTCTGGCGTTGACTACTTAGGCACTAACTATTCGATCTTGTGGAACAACGCCCTAGAGTGTAGCCTAGGTTGCCTGGAACGTAGAAATGATCATTACTTTCACGCTTGTTGCATTTATTCCTGTTATGCGATGAAAAGACTGTTGTATTTTTATTGTATTTTATGCTTCAGGCGTGGACTTCTGAGGCCGTAGCTATTCGATGTGGTGGAGGAACGCCATACAGTGAAGCCTAGGTTGCTCGGAATGTAGAAATGACCATAACTTTCACACTGATTGCAGTTATTCTTTTTATACGATGGAAAAACTGTTGCATCTTCATCGTATTTTATGCTTCTGGCGTTGACTTCTTAGGCCGTAACTATTCGATCTGGTGGGACAACGGCCTAGGGTGAAGCCTAGGTTGCCCGGAACGTAGAAATGACCATAACTTTCACACTGGTTGCAATTATTTGTCTTATACGATGGAAAAGCTGTTGTATTTATATCGTATTTTATGCTTCTGGCGATGACTTCTAAGGACCTAACTATTCGGTCTGGTGGAGCAACGCCCTAGAGTGAAGCCTAGGTTGCTCGGAATGTAGAAATGACCATAACTTTCACACTGGTTGCAATTATTCGTTTTATACGATGGAAAACCTGTTGCATCTTTATCGTATTTTGTGCTTCTGGCGTTGACTTCTTAGGCCGTAACTATTCGACCTGGTGGAGCACCGCCATGGAGTGAAGCCTGGGTTGCCCGGAACGTAGAAATGACCATAACTTTCACACTGGTTGCTATTATTCGTTTTATACGATGGAAAAACTGTTATATTTAAATTGTATTTAAGCTTCTGGCGTTGACTTCTGAGGCCGTTGCTATTCGATGTGGTGGAAGAACGCCACAGAGTGAAACCTAGGTAGCCCGGCTCGTAGAAATGTCCATATCTTTCACACTGCTTGCAATTTTTCGTTTTATACGATGGAAAAACTGTTTTATTTATTTTGTATTTTATGCTTCGGGCGTTGACTTCTAAGGCCCTAACTATTCGACCAGGTGGAGCAACGCCCTAGAGTGAAGCCTAGGTTGCTCGAAATGTAGAAATGACCATGACTTTCACACTGGTTGCTATCATTCGTTTTATATGATGGAAAAACTGTTGTATTTATATTGTATTTTATGCTTCTGGCGTTCACTTCTTAGGCCCTAACTATTCGATCTGGTGGAGCAACGCCCTGGAGTGAAACCTGGGTTGCCCGGAACGTAGAAATGACCACTACTATCATACTGGTTGCAAATTATTCCTGCTATACGATGGAGAAACTGTTGTATTTTTATTGCATTTTATGCTTCTGGCGTTCACTTCTTAGCCCCTAACTATTCGATCTGGTGGAACAACGGCCTAGGGTGAAGCCTACGTTGCCCGGAACGTAGAAATGACCATAACTTTCACACTGGTTGCAATTATTTGTTTTATACGATGGAAAAGCTGTTGTATTTATATCGTATTTTATGCTTCTGGCGTTGACTTGTTAGGCCCTAACTATTCGATCTGGAGGAACAACGCCCTAGAGTGAAGCCCAGGTTGCGCGGAACGTAGAAATGACCATTACTTTCACACTGTTTGCAATTATTCGTTTTATACGATGGAAAAACTGTTGTATTTTTATTGCATTTTATGCGTCTGGCGTTCACTTCTTAGGCCCTAACTATTGGATCTGGTGGAACAACGCCCTAGGGTCAAGCCTAGGTTGCCCGGAATGTAGAAATGACCATAACTTTCACACTGCTTGCAATTATTCGGTTTATACGATGGAAAAACTGTTGCATCTTCATCGTATTTTATGCTTCTGGCGTTGACTTCTTAGGCCCTAACTATTCGATCTTGTGGAACAACGCCCTAGAGTGAAGCCTAGGTTGCCCGGAACGTAGAAATGACCGTTACTTTCACACTGTTTGCAATTATTCCTTTTATACGATTGAACAGCTGTTGTATTTATATCGTATTTTATGCTTCTGGCGTTGACTTCTAAGGTCCTAACTATTCGATCTGGTGGAGCAACGCCCTAGAGTAAGGCCTAGGTTGCTCGGAATGTAGAAATGACCATAACTTTCACACTGGTTGCAATTATTTGTTTTATACGATGGAAAAGCTGTTGTATATATATCGTATTTTATGCTTCTGGCGTTGACTTCTAACGACCTAGCTATTCGGTCTGGTGGAGCAACGCCCTAGAGTGAAGCCTAGGTTGCTCGGAATGTAGAAATGACCATAACTTTCACACTGGTTGCAATTATTCGTTTTATACGATGGAAAAACTGTTGCATCTTTATCGTATTTTGTGCTTCTGGCGTTGACTTCTTAGGCCGTAACTATTCGATCTGGTAGGACAACGGCCTAGGGTGAAGCCTAGGTTGCCCGGAACGTAGAAATGACCATAACTTTTACACTGGTTGCAATTATTCCTGTTATAGGATGGAAAGACTGTTGTATTTTTATAGTATTTTATACTTCAGGCGTTGACTTCTGAGGCCGTAGCTATTCGATGTGGTGGAGGAACGCCATACAGTGAAGCCTAGGTTGCTCGGAATGTAGAAATGACCATAACTTTCACACTGATTGCAGTTATTCTTTTTATACGATGGAAAAACTGTTGCATCTTCATCGTATTTTATGCTTCTGGCGTTGACTTCTTAGGCCGTAACTATTCGATCTGGTGGGACAACGGCCTAGGGTGAAGCCTAGGTTGCCCGGAACGTAGAAATGACCATAACTTTCACACTGGTTGCAATTATTTGTTTTATACGATGGAAAAGCTGTTGTATTTATATCGTATTTTATGCTTCTGGCGTTGACTTCTAAGGACCTAACTATTCGGTCTGGTGGAGCAACGCCCTAGAGTGAAGCCTAGGTTGCTCGGAATGTAGAAATGACCATAACTTTCACACTGGTTGCAATTATTCGTTTTATACGATGGAAAACCTGTTGCATCTTTATCGTATTTTGTGCTTCTGGCGTTGACTTCTTAGGCCGTAACTATTCGACCTGGTGGAGCACCGCCATGGAGTGAAGCCTGGGTTGCCCGGAACGTAGAAATGACCATAACTTTCACACTGGTTGCTATTATTCGTTTTATACGATGGAAAAACTGTTATATTTAAATTGTATTTAAGCTTCTGGCGTTGACTTCTGAGGCCGTTGCTATTCGATGTGGTGGAAGAACGCCACAGAGTGAAACCTAGGTAGCCCGGCTCGTAGAAATGTCCATATCTTTCACACTGCTTGCAATTTTTCGTTTTATACGATGGAAAAACTGTTTTATTTATTTTGTATTTTATGCTTCGGGCGTTGACTTCTAAGGCCCTAACTATTCGATCTGGTGGAGCAACGCTCTAGAGTGCAGCCTAGATTGCCCGGAACGTAGAAATGACCATAACTATCACACTGGTTGCTATCATTCGTTTTATATGATTGAAAAACTGTAGTATTTATATTGTATTTCATGCTTCTGGCGTTCACTTCTTAGGCCCTAACTATTCGATCTCGTGGAACAACGGCCTAGGGTGAAGTCTAGGTTGCCCGGAACGTAGAAATGACCATAACTTTTACACTGGTAGCAATTTTTCGTTTTATACAATTGAAAAACTGTTCTATTTATTTTGTATTTAATGCTTCGGGCGTTGACTTCTAAGGCCCTAACTGTTTGATCTGGTGGAGCAACGCCCTAGAGTGAAGCCTAGGTTGCCTGGAACGTAGAAATGACCATCCCTTTCACACGGGTTGCAATTATTCCTGTTATAGGATGGAAAGACTATTGTATTTTTATTGTATTTTATACTTCAGGCGTTGACTTCTGAGGCCGTAGCTATCCGATGTGGTGGAAGGACGCCATACAGTGAAGCCTAGGTTGCCCGGAACGTAGAAATGACCATAACATTCACACTGGTTGCAATTATTTGTTTTATACGATGGAAAAGCTGTTGTATTTATATCGTATTTTATGCTTCTGGCGTTCACTTCTTAGGCCCTAACTATTCGATCTGGTGGAGCAACGCCCTGGAGTGAAACCTGGGTTGCCCGGAACGTAGAAATGACCACTACTATCATACTGGTTGCAAATTATTCCTGCTATACGGTGGAGAAACTGTTGTATTTTTATTGCATTTTATGCTTCTGGCGTTCACTTCTTAGGCCCTAACTATTCGATCTGGAGGAACAACGGCCTAGGGTGAAGCCTACGTTGCCCGGAACGTAGAAATGACCATAACTTTCACACTGGTTGCAATTATTTGTTTTATACGATGGAAAAGCTGTTGTATTTATATCGTATTTTGTGCTTCTGGCGTTGACTTCTTAGGCCCTAACTATTCCATCTGGTGGAACAACGCCCTAGAGTAAAGCCCAGGTTGCGCGGAACGTAGAAATGACCATAACTTTCACACTGGTAGCAATTATTCGTTTTATACGATGGAAAAATTGTTCTATTTATTTTGCATTTTATGCTTCGGGCGTTGACCTCTAAGGCCCTAACTATTCGACCAGGTGGAGCAACGCCCTAGAGTGAAGCCTAGGTTGCTCGAAATGTAGAAATGACCATGACTTTCACACTGGTTGCTATCATTCGTTTTATATGATGGAAAAACTGTTGTATTTATATTGTATTTTATGCTTCTGGCGTTCACTTCTTAGGCCCTAACTATTCGATCTGGTGGAGCAACGCCCTGGAGTGAAACCTGGGTTGCCCGGAACGTAGAAATGACCACTACTATCATACTGGTTGCAAATTATTCCTGCTATACGATGGAGAAACTGTTGTATTTTTATTGCATTTTATGCTTCTGGCGTTCACTTCTTAGCCCCTAACTATTCGATCTGGTGGAACAACGGCCTAGGGTGAAGCCTACGTTGCCCGGAACGTAGAAATGACCATAACTTTCACACTGGTTGCAATTATTTGTTTTATACGATGGAAAAGCTGTTGTATTTATATCGTATTTTATGCTTCTGGCGTTGACTTGTTAGGCCCTAACTATTCGATCTGGAGGAACAACGCCCTAGAGTGAAGCCCAGGTTGCGCGGAACGTAGAAATGACCATTACTTTCACACTGTTTGCAATTATTCGTTTTATACGATGGAAAAACTGTTGTATTTTTATTGCATTTTATGCGTCTGGCGTTCACTTCTTAGGCCCTAACTATTGGATCTGGTGGAACAACGCCCTAGGGTCAAGCCTAGGTTGCCCGGAATGTAGAAATGGCCATAACTTTCACACTGCTTGCAATTATTCGGTTTATACGATGGAAAAACTGTTGCATCTTCATCGTATTTTATGCTTCTGGCGTTGACTTCTTAGGCCCTAACTATTCGATCTTGTGGAACAACGCCCTAGAGTGAAGCCTAGGTTGCCCGGAACGTAGAAATGACCGTTACTTTCACACTGTTTGCAATTATTCCTTTTATACGATTGAACAGCTGTTGTATTTATATCGTATTTTATGCTTCTGGCGTTGACTTCTAAGGTCCTAACTATTCGATCTGGTGGAGCAACGCCCTAGAGTAAGGCCTAGGTTGCTCGGAATGTAGAAATGACCATAACTTTCACACTGGTTGCAATTATTTGTTTTATACGATGGAAAAGCTGTTGTATTTATATCGTATTTTATGCTTCTGGCGTTGACTTCTAACGACCTAGCTATTCGGTCTGGTGGAGCAACGCCCTAGAGTGAAGCCTAGGTTGCTCGAAATGTAGAAATGACCATGACTTTCACACTGGTTGCTATCATTCGTTTTATATGATGGAAAAACTGTTGTATTTATATTGTATTTTATGCTTCTGGCGTTCACTTCTTAGGCCCTAACTATTCGATCTGGTGGAGCAACGCCCTGGAGTGAAACCTGGGTTGCCCGGAACGTAGAAATGACCACTACTATCATACTGGTTGCAAATTATTCCTGCTATACGATGGAGAAACTGTTGTATTTTTATTGCATTTTATGCTTCTGGCGTTCACTTCTTAGCCCCTAACTATTCGATCTGGTGGAACAACGGCCTAGGGTGAAGCCTACGTTGCCCGGAACGTAGAAATGACCATAACTTTCACACTGGTTGCAATTATTTGTTTTATACGATGGAAAAGCTGTTGTATTTATATCGTATTTTATGCTTCTGGCGTTGACTTGTTAGGCCCTAACTATTCGATCTGGAGGAACAACGCCCTAGAGTGAAGCCCAGTTTGCGCGGAACGTAGAAATGACCATTACTTTCACACTGTTTGCAATTATTCGTTTTATGCGATGGAAAAACTGTTGTATTTTTATTGCATTTTATGCGTCTGGCGTTCACTTCTTAGGCCCTAACTATTGGATCTGGTGGAACAACGCCCTAGGGTCAAGCCTAGGTTGCCCGGAATGTAGAAATGACCATAACTTTCACACTGATTGCAATTATTCGGTTTATACGATGGAAAAACTGTTGCATCTTCATCGTATTTTATGCTTCTGGCGTTGACTTCTTAGGCCCTAACTATTCGATCTTGTGGAACAACGCCCTAGAGTGAAGCCTAGGTTGCCCGGAACGTAGAAATGACCGTTACTTTCACACTGTTTGCAATTATTCCTTTTATACGATGGAAAAGCTGTTGTATTTATATCGTATTTTATGCTTCTGGCGTTGACTTCTTAGGCCCTAACTATTCGATCTGGTGGAACAACGCCGTAGAGTGAAGCCTAGGTTGCCCGGAACGTAGAAATGACCATTACTTTCACACTGTTTGCAATTATTCGTTTTATACGATGGAAAAACTGTTGTGCTTTTATTGCATTTTATGCGTCTGGCGTTCACTTCTTAGGCCCTCACTATTGGATCTGGTGAAACAACGCCCTAGGGTCAAGCCTAGGTTGCCCGGAACGTAGAAATGACCATAGCTTTTACACTCGTAGCAATTATTCGTTTTATACAATGGAAAAACCGTTCTAATTATTTTGTATTTTATGCTTCGGGCGTTGACTTCTAAGGCCCTAACTGTTCAATCTGTTGGAGCAAAGCCCTAGGGTGAAGCCTAGGTTGCTCGGAAAGGAGAAATGACCATAAGTTTCATACTGGTTGCAATTATTCGTTTTATACGATGGAAAAACTGTTGTATTTATATTGTATTTTATGCTTCTGGCGTTGACTACTTAGGCACTAACTATTCGATCTTGTGGAACAACGCCCTAGAGTGTAGCCTAGGTTGCCTGGAACGTAGAAATGATCATTACTTTCACGCTTGTTGCATTTATTCCTGTTATGCGATGAAAAGACTGTTGTATTTTTATTGTATTTTATGCTTCAGGCGTGGACTTCTGAGGCCGTAGCTATTCGATGTGGTGGAGGAACGCCATACAGTGAAGCCTAGGTTGCTCGGAATGTAGAAATGACCATAACTTTCACACTGATTGCAGTTATTCTTTTTATACGATGGAAAAACTGTTGCATCTTCATCGTATTTTATGCTTCTGGCGTTGACTTCTTAGGCCGTAACTATTCGATCTGGTGGGACAACGGCCTAGGGTGAAGCCTAGGTTGCCCGGAACGTAGAAATGACCATAACTTTCACACTGGTTGCAATTATTTGTTTTATACGATGGAAAAGCTGTTGTATTTATATCGTATTTTATGCTTCTGGCGTTGACTTCTAAGGACCTAACTATTCGGTCTGGTGGAGCAACGCCCTAGAGTGAAGCCTAGGTTGCTCGGAATGTAGAAATGACCATAACTTTCACACTGGTTGCAATTATTCGTTTTATACGATGGAAAACCTGTTGCATCTTTATCGTATTTTGTGCTTCTGGCGTTGACTTCTTAGGCCGTAACTATTCGACCTGGTGGAGCACCGCCATGGAGTGAAGCCTGGGTTGCCCGGAACGTAGAAATGACCATAACTTTCACACTGGTTGCTATTATTCGTTTTATACGATGGAAAAACTGTTATATTTAAATTGTATTTAAGCTTCTGGCGTTGACTTCTGAGGCCGTTGCTATTCGATGTGGTGGAAGAACGCCACAGAGTGAAACCTAGGTAGCCCGGCTCGTAGAAATGTCCATATCTTTCACACTGCTTGCAATTTTTCGTTTTATACGATGGAAAAACTGTTTTATTTATTTTGTATTTTATGCTTCGGGCGTTGACTTCTAAGGCCCTAACTATTCGATCTGGTGGAGCAACGCTCTAGAGTGCAGCCTAGATTGCCCGGAACGTAGAAATGACCATAACTATCACACTGGTTGCTATCATTCGTTTTATATGATTGAAAAACTGTAGTATTTATATTGTATTTCATGCTTCTGGCGTTCACTTCTTAGGCCCTAACTATTCGATCTCGTGGAACAACGGCCTAGGGTGAAGTCTAGGTTGCCCGGAACGTAGAAATGACCATAACTTTTACACTGGTAGCAATTTTTCGTTTTATACAATTGAAAAACTGTTCTATTTATTTTGTATTTAATGCTTCGGGCGTTGACTTCTAAGGCCCTAACTGTTTGATCTGGTGGAGCAACGCCCTAGAGTGAAGCCTAGGTTGCCTGGAACGTAGAAATGACCATCCCTTTCACACGGGTTGCAATTATTCCTGTTATAGGATGGAAAGACTATTGTATTTTTATTGTATTTTATACTTCAGGCGTTGACTTCTGAGGCCGTAGCTATCCGATGTGGTGGAAGGACGCCATACAGTGAAGCCTAGGTTGCCCGGAACGTAGAAATGACCATAACATTCACACTGGTTGCAATTATTTGTTTTATACGATGGAAAAGCTGTTGTATTTATATCGTATTTTATGCTTCTGGCGTTCACTTCTTAGGCCCTAACTATTCGATCTGGTGGAGCAACGCCCTGGAGTGAAACCTGGGTTGCCCGGAACGTAGAAATGACCACTACTATCATACTGGTTGCAAATTATTCCTGCTATACGGTGGAGAAACTGTTGTATTTTTATTGCATTTTATGCTTCTGGCGTTCACTTCTTAGGCCCTAACTATTCGATCTGGAGGAACAACGGCCTAGGGTGAAGCCTACGTTGCCCGGAACGTAGAAATGACCATAACTTTCACACTGGTTGCAATTATTTGTTTTATACGATGGAAAAGCTGTTGTATTTATATCGTATTTTGTGCTTCTGGCGTTGACTTCTTAGGCCCTAACTATTCCATCTGGTGGAACAACGCCCTAGAGTAAAGCCCAGGTTGCGCGGAACGTAGAAATGACCATAACTTTCACACTGGTAGCAATTATTCGTTTTATACGATGGAAAAATTGTTCTATTTATTTTGCATTTTATGCTTCGGGCGTTGACCTCTAAGGCCCTAGCTATTCGATCTGGTCGAGCAACGCCGTAGAGTGAAGCCTAGGTTGCCCGGAACGTAGAAATGACCATAACTTCCACACTGGTTGCAATTATTCGTTTTATACGATGTAAAAGCTGTTGTATTTATATCGTATTTTATGCTTCTGACGTTGACTTCTTAGGCCCTAACTACTCGACCTGGAGGAGCAACGCCCTAGAGTGAAACCTAGGTTGCCCGGAACCTAGAAATGACCATTACATTCACACTGGTTGCAATTATTCCTGTTATACGATGGAAAAACTGTTGTATTTTTATTGTATTCTATGCTTCTGGCGTTTAGTTCTAAGTCGCTAGCTATTTGATCTGGTGGAGCAACGACCTAGAGTAAAGCCCAGGTTGCGCGGAACGTAGAAATGACCATAACTTTCACACTGGTAGCAATTATTCGTTTTATACGATGGAAAAATTGTTCTATTTATTTTGTATTTTATGCTTCGGGCGTTGACTTCTAAGGCCCTAGCTATTCGATCTGGTCGAGCAACGCCGTAGAGTGAAGCCTAGGTTGCCCGGAACGTAGAAATGACCATAACTTCCACACTGGTTGCAATTATTCGTTTTATACGATGTAAAAGCTGTTTTATTTATATTGTACTTTATGCTTCTGGCGTTCACTTCATAGGCCCTAACTATTCGATCTTGTGGAACAACGCCCTAGAGTGAAGCCTAGGTTGCCCGGAACGTAGAAATGACCGTTACTTTCACACTGTTTGCAATTATTCCTTTTATACGATGGAACAGCTGTTGTATTTATATCGTATTTTATGCTTCTGGCGTTGACTTCTTAGGTCCTAACTATTCGATCTGGTGGAGCAACGCCCTAGAGTAAAGCCTAGGTTGCTCGGAATGTAGAAATGACCATAACTTTCACACTGGTTGCAATTATTCGTTTTATACGATGGAAAAACTGTTGCATCTTTATCGTATTTTGTGCTTCTGGCGTTGACTTCTTAGGCCGTAACTATTCGATCTGGTGGAGCACCGCCCTGGAGTGAAGCCTAGGTTGCCCGGAACGTAGAAATGACCACTACTATCACACTGGTTGCAAATTATTCATGCTATACGATGGAAAAACTGTTGTATTTTTATTGCATTTTATGCTCCGGGCATTGACTTCTAAGGCCCTAACTATTCATTCTGTTGGAGCAACGCCCTAGGGTGAAGCCTAGGTTGCCCGGAACGTAGAAATGACCATAACTTTCACACTGTTTGCAATTATTCCATTTATACGATGGAAAAGCTGTTGTATTTACATTGTATTTTATGCTTCTCGGGTTGACTTCTAAGGCCCTAGATATTCGATCTGGTGGAGCAATGCCTCAGAATTAAGTCTAGGATGCCCGAAACGCCGAAATGATCATTACTTTCACGCTTGTTGCATTTATTCCTGTTATGCGATGAAAAGACTGTTGTATTTTTATTGTATTTTATGCTTCAGGCGTGGACTTCTGAGGCCGTAGCTATTCGATGTGGTGGAGGAACGCCATACAGTGAAGCCTAGGTTGCTCGGAATGTAGAAATGACCATAACTTTCACACTGATTGCAGTTATTCTTTTTATACGATGGAAAAACTGTTGCATCTTCATCGTATTTTATGCTTCTGGCGTTGACTTCTTAGGCCGTAACTATTCGATCTGGTGGGACAACGGCCTAGGGTGAAGCCTAGGTTGCCCGGAACGTAGAAATGACCATAACTTTCACACTGGTTGCAATTATTTGTTTTATACGATGGAAAAGCTGTTGTATTTATATCGTATTTTATGCTTCTGGCGTTGACTTCTAAGGACCTAACTATTCGGTCTGGTGGAGCAACGCCCTAGAGTGAAGCCTAGGTTGCTCGGAATGTAGAAATGACCATAACTTTCACACTGGTTGCAATTATTCGTTTTATACGATGGAAAAACTGTTGCATCTTTGTCGTATTTTGTGCTTCTGACGTTGACTTCTTAGGCCGTAACTATTCGACCTGGTGGAGCACCGCCATGGAGTGAAGCCTGGGTTGCCCGGAACGTAGAAATGACCATAACTTTCACACTGGTTGCTATTATTCGTTTTATACGATGGAAAAACTGTTATATTTAAATTGTATTTAAGCTTCTGGCGTTGACTTCTGAGGCCGTTGCTATTCGATGTGGTGGAAGAACGCCACAGAGTGAAACCTAGGTAGCCCGGCTCGTAGAAATGTCCATATCTTTCACACTGCTTGCAATTTTTCGTTTTATACGATGGAAAAACTGTTTTATTTATTTTGTATTTTATGCTTCGGGCGTTGACTTCTAAGGCCCTAACTATTCGATCTGGTGGAGCAACGCTCTAGAGTGCAGCCTAGATTGCCCGGAACGTAGAAATGACCATAACGATCACACTGGTTGCTATCATTCGTTTTATATGATTGAAAAACTGTAGTATTTATATTGTATTTCATGCTTCTGGCGTTCACTTCTTAGGCCCTAACTATTCGATCTCGTGGAACAACGGCATAGGGTGAAGTCTAGGTTGCCCGGAACGTAGAAATGACCATAACTTTTACACTGGTAGCAATTTTTCGTTTTATACAATTGAAAAACTGTTCTATTTATTTTGTATTTAATGCTTCGGGCGTTGACTTCTAAGGCCCTAACTGTTTGATCTGGTGGAGCAACGCCCTAGAGTGAAGCCTAGGTTGCCTGGAACGTAGAAATGACCATCCCTTTCACACGGGTTGCAATTATTCCTGTTATAGGATGGAAAGACTATTGTATTTTTATTGTATTTTATACTTCAGGCGTTGACTTCTGAGGCCGTAGCTATCCGATGTGGTGGAAGGACGCCATACAGTGAAGCCTAGGTTGCCCGGAACGTAGAAATGACCATAACATTCACACTGGTTGCAATTATTTGTTTTATACGATGGAAAAGCTGTTGTATTTATATCGTATTTTATGCTTCTGGCGTTCACTTCTTAGGCCCTAACTATTCGATCTGGTGGAGCAACGCCCTGGAGTGAAACCTGGGTTGCCCGGAACGTAGAAATGACCACCACTATCATACTGGTTGCAAATTATTCCTGCTATACGGTGGAGAAACTGTTGTATTTTTATTGCATTTTATGCTTCTGGCGTTCACTTCTTAGGCCCTAACTATTCGATCTGGAGGAACAACGGCCTAGGGTGAAGCCTACGTTGCCCGGAACGTAGAAATGACCATAACTTTCACACTGGTTGCAATTATTTGTTTTATACGATGGAAAAGCTGTTGTATTTATATCGTATTTTGTGCTTCTGGCGTTGACTTCTTAGGCCCTAACTATTCCATCTGGTGGAACAACGCCCTAGAGTAAAGCCCAGGTTGCGCGGAACGTAGAAATGACCATAACTTTCACACTGGTAGCAATTATTCGTTTTATACGATGGAAAAATTGTTCTATTTATTTTGCATTTTATGCTTCGGGCGTTGACCTCTAAGGCCCTAGCTATTCGATCTGGTCGAGCAACGCCGTAGAGTGAAGCCTAGGTTGCCCGGAACGTAGAAATGACCATAACTTCCACACTGGTTGGAATTATTCGTTTTATACGATGTAAAAGCTGTTGTATTTATATCGTATTTTATGCTTCTGACGTTGACTTCTTAGGCCCTAACTACTCGACCTGGAGGAGCAACGCCCTAGAGTGAAACCTAGGTTGCCCGGAACCTAGAAATGACCATTACATTCACACTGGTTGCAATTATTCCTGTTATACGATGGAAAAACTGTTGTATTTTTATTGTATTCTATGCTTCTGGCGTTTAGTTCTAAGTCGCTAGCTATTTGATCTGGTGGAGCAACGACCTAGAGTAAAGCCCAGGTTGCGCGGAACGTAGAAATGACCATAACTTTCACACTGGTAGCAATTATTCGTTTTATACGATGGAAAAATTGTTCTATTTATTTTGTATTTTATGCTTCGGGCGTTGTCTTCTAAGGCCCTAGCTATTCGATCTGGTCGAGCAACGCCGTAGAGTGAAGCCTAGGTTGCCCGGAACGTAGAAATGACCATAACTTCCACACTGGTTGCAATTATTCGTTTTATACGATGTACAAGCTGTTTTATTTATATTGTACTTTATGCTTCTGGCGTTCACTTCATAGGCCCTAACTATTCGATCTTGTGGAACAACGCCCTAGAGTGAAGCCTAGGTTGCCCGGAACGTAGAAATGACCGTTACTTTCACACTGTTTGCAATTATTCCTTTTATACGATGGAACAGCTGTTGTATTTATATCGTATTTTATGCTTCTGGCGTTGACTTCTAAGGTCCTAACTATTCGATCTGGTGGAGCAACGCCCTAGAGTAAGGCCTAGGTTGCTCGGAATGTAGAAATGACCATAACTTTCACACTGGTTGCAATTATTTGTTTTATACGATGGAAAAGCTGTTGTATTTATATCGTATTTTATGCTTCTAGCGTTGACTTCTAACGACCTAGCTATTCGGTCTGGTGGAGCAACGCCCTAGAGTGAAGCCTAGGTTGCTCGGAATGTAGAAATGACCATAACTTTCACACTGGTTGCAATTATTCGTTTTATACGATGGAAAAACTGTTGCATCTTTATTGTATTTTGTGCTTCTGGCGTTGACTTCTTAGGCCGTAACTATTCGATCTGGTGGAGCACCGCCCTGGAGTGAAGCCTAGGTTGCCCGGAACGTAGAAATGACCACTACTATCACACTGGTTGCAAATTATTCATGCTATACGATGGAAAAACTGTTGTATTTTTATTGCATTTTATGCTCCGGGCATTGACTTCTAAGGCCCTAACTATTCATTCTGTTGGAGCAACGCCCTAGGGTGAAGCCTAGGTTGCCCGGAACGTAGAAATGACCATAACTTTCACACTGTTTGCAATTATTCCATTTATACGATGGAAAAGCTGTTGTATTTACATTGTATTTTATGCTTCTCGGGTTGACTTCTAAGGCCCTAGATATTCGATCTGGTGGAGCAATGCCTCAGAATTAAGTCTAGGATGCCCGAAACACCGAAATGATCATTACTTTCACGCTTGTTGCAATTATTCCTGTTATACGATGAAAAGACTGTTGTATTTTTATTGTATTTTATGCTTCAGGCGTGGACTTCTGAGGCCGTAGCTATTCGATGTGGTGGAAGAGCGCCATACAGTGAAGCCTAGGTTGCCCGGAACGTAGAAATGACCACTACTTTCACACTGTTTGCAATTATTCATGTAATACGATGGAAATGCTGTTGTATTTATATCGTATTTTATGCTTCGGGCGTAGACTTCTTAGGCCCTAACATTTCGATCTGGTGGAGCAACGCCCGACAGTGAAGCCTAGGTTGCCCGGAACATAGATGTGACCATAACCTTCACACAGGTTGCAATTATTCGTTTTATACGGTGTAAAGGCTGTTGTATTTATTTTGTATTTTATTCTTCTGGTGTTGACTTCTTAGGCCCTAACTACTCGATCTGGTGGAACAACGCCGTAGAGTGAAGCCTAGGTTGCCCGGAACGTAGAAATGACCATTACTTTCACACTGTTTGCAATTATTCCTTTTATACGATGGAAAAGCTGTTGTATTTATATCGTATTTTATGCTTCTGGCGTTGACTTCTTAGGCCCTAACTATTCGATCTGGTGGAACAACGCCGTAGAGTGAAGCCTAGGTTGCCCGGAACGTAGAAATGACCATTACTTTCACACTGTTTGCAATTATTCGTTTTATACGATGGAAAAACTGTTGTGCTTTTATTGCATTTTATGCGTCTGGCGTTCACTTCTTAGGCCCTCACTATTGGATCTGGTGAAACAACGCCCTAGGGTCAAGCCTAGGTTGCCCGGAACGTAGAAATGACCATAGCTTTTACACTCGTAGCAATTATTCGTTTTATACAATGGAAAAACCGTTCTAATTATTTTGTATTTTATGCTTCGGGCGTTGACTTCTAAGGCCCTAACTATTCAATCTGTTGGAGCAAAGCCCTAGGGTGAAGCCTAGGTTGCTCGGAAAGGAGAAATGACCATACGTTTCATACTGGTTGCAATTATTCGTTTTATACGATGGAAAAACTGTTGTATTTATATTGTATTTTATGCTTCTGGCGTTGACTACTTAGGCACTAACTATTCGATCTTGTGGAACAACGCCCTAGAGTGTAGCCTAGGTTGCCTGGAACGTAGAAATGATCATTACTTTCACGCTTGTTGCATTTATTCCTGTTATGCGATGAAAAGACTGTTGTATTTTTATTGTATTTTATGCTTCAGGCGTGGACTTCTGAGGCCGTAGCTATTCGATGTGGTGGAGGAACGCCATACAGTGAAGCCTAGGTTGCTCGGAATGTAGAAATGACCATAACTTTCACACTGATTGCAGTTATTCTTTTTATACGATGGAAAAACTGTTGCATCTTCATCGTATTTTATGCTTCTGGCGTTGACTTCTTAGGCCGTAACTATTCGATCTGGTGGGACAACGGCCTAGGGTGAAGCCTAGGTTGCCCGGAACGTAGAAATGACCATAACTTTCACACTGGTTGCAATTATTTGTTTTATACGATGGAAAAGCTGTTGTATTTATATCGTATTTTATGCTTCTGGCGTTGACTTCTAAGGACCTAACTATTCGGTCTGGTGGAGCAACGCCCTAGAGTGAAGCCTAGGTTGCTCGGAATGTAGAAATGACCATAACTTTCACACTGGTTGCAATTATTCGTTTTATACGATGGAAAAACTGTTGCATCTTTATCGTATTTTGTGCTTCTGGCGTTGACTTCTTAGGCCGTAACTATTCGACCTGGTGGAGCACCGCCATGGAGTGAAGCCTGGGTTGCCCGGAACGTAGAAATGACCATAACTTTCACACTGGTTGCTATTATTCGTTTTATACGATGGAAAAACTGTTATATTTAAATTGTATTTAAGCTTCTGGCGTTGACTTCTGAGGCCGTTGCTATTCGATGTGGTGGAAGAACGCCACAGAGTGAAACCTAGGTAGCCCGGCTCGTAGAAATGTCCATATCTTTCACACTGCTTGCAATTTTTCGTTTTATACGATGGAAAAACTGTTTTATTTATTTTGTATTTTATGCTTCGGGCGTTGACTTCTAAGGCCCTAACTATTCGATCTGGTGGAGCAACGCTCTAGAGTGCAGCCTAGATTGCCCGGAACGTAGAAATGACCATAACTATCACACTGGTTGCTATCATTCGTTTTATATGATTGAAAAACTGTAGTATTTATATTGTATTTCATGCTTCTGGCGTTCACTTCTTAGGCCCTAACTATTCGATCTCGTGGAACAACGGCCTAGGGTGAAGTCTAGGTTGCCCGGAACGTAGAAATGACCATAACTTTTACACTGGTAGCAATTTTTCGTTTTATACAATTGAAAAACTGTTCTATTTATTTTGTATTTAATGCTTCGGGCGTTGACTTCTAAGGCCCTAACTGTTTGATCTGGTGGAGCAACGCCCTAGAGTGAAGCCTAGGTTGCCTGGAACGTAGAAATGACCATCCCTTTCACACGGGTTGCAATTATTCCTGTTATAGGATGGAAAGACTATTGTATTTTTATTGTATTTTATACTTCAGGCGTTGACTTCTGAGGCCGTAGCTATCCGATGTGGTGGAAGGACGCCATACAGTGAAGCCTAGGTTGCCCGGAACGTAGAAATGACCATAACATTCACACTGGTTGCAATTATTCCTGTTATAGGATGGAAAGACTGTTGTATTTTTATTGTATTTTATTCTCCTGGTGTTGACTTCTTAGGCCCTAACTATTCGATCTGGTGGAACAACGCCGTAGAGTGAAGCCTAGGTTGCCCGGAACGTAGAAATGACCATTACTTTCACACTGTTTGCAATTATTCCTTTTATACGATGGAACAGCTGTTGTATTTATATCGTATTTTATGCTTCTGGCGTTGACTTCTAAGGTCCTAACTATTCGATCTGGTCGAGCAACGGCCTAGAGTGAAGCCTAGGTTGCTCGGAATGTAGAAATGACCAGAAGTTGCATACTGGTTGCAATTATTCGTTTTATACGATGGAAAAACTGTTGTATTTAGATTGTATTTTATGCTTCTGGGGTTGACTTCTAAGGCCCTAAATATTCGATCTGGTGGAGCAATGCCCCAGAGTTAAGTCTAGGATGCCCGAAACGCCGAAATGATCATTACTTTCACGCTTGTTGCAATTATTCCTGTTATACGATGAAAAGGCTGTTGTATTTTTATTGTATTTTATGCTTCAGGCGTGGACTTCTGAGGCCGTAGCTATTCGATGTGGTGGAAGAACGCCATACAGTGAAGCCTAGGTTGCCCGGAACGTAGAAATGACCTCTACTTTCACACTGTTTGCAATTATTCATTTAATACGATGGAAATGCTGTTGTATTTATATCGTATTTTATGCATCGGGAGTTGACTTCTAAGGCCCTAGCTATTCGATCTGGAGGAGCAACGCCCTAGAGTGAAACCTAGGTTGCCCGGAACCTAGAAATGACCATTACATTCACACTGGTTGCAATTATTCCTGTTATACGATGGAAAAACTGTTGTATTTTTATTGTATTCTATGCTTCTGGCGTTTAATTCTAAGTCGCTAGCTATTTGATCTGGTGGAACAACGCCCTAGGGTAAAGCCCAGGTTGCGCGGAACGTAGAAATGACCATTACCTTCACACTGGTTGCAATTATTCGTTTTATACGATGGAAAAGCTGTTCTATTTATTTTGTATTTTATGCTCCGGGCGTTGACTTCTAAGGCCCTAACTATTCAATCTGCTGGTGCAACGCCCAAGGGTGAAGCCTATGTTGCCCGGAAAGTAGAAATGACGTTAACATTCATACTGGTTCCAATTATTCGTTTTATACGATGGAAAAACTGTTTTATTTATTTTGTATTTTATGCTTCGGTCGTTGACTTGTAAGGCCCTAACTATTCGATCTGGTGGAGCAACGCCCTAGAGTGAAGCCTAGGTTGCCCGGATCGTAGAAATGACCATAACTTTCACACTGGTTGCTACTATTCGTTTTATACGATGGAAAAACTGTTATATTTAGATTGTATTTCATGCTTCTCCCGTTGACTTCTTAGGCCCTAACTATTCGATCTGGTGGGACAACGCCCTAGAGTGAAGCCTAGGTTGCCTGGAACGTAGAAATGGCCATTACTTTCTCACTGTTTGCAGTTATTCCTGTTATAAGATCGAAAAACTGTTGTATTTTTATTGCATTTTATGCTTCTGGCGTTGACTTCTAAGGCCCTAGCTATTCGATTTGGTGGAGCAACGCCCTAGAGTGAAGCCTAGGTTGCCCGGAACGTAGAAATGACCATAACTTTTACACTGGTAGCAATTATTCGTTTTATACGATGGAAAAACTGTTGCATCTTTATTGTATTTTATGCTTCTGGCGTTGATTTCTAAGGCCCTAACTATTCGATCTGATGGAGCAATGCCCTAGAGTGAAGCCTAGGTTGCCTGGAACATGGAAATGACCATTACTTTCACACTGGTTGCAATTATTCCTGTTATATGATGGAAGAAATGTTATATTTATATTGTATTTTATTCTTATGGCAGTGACTTCTTAGGCCCTAACTATTCGATCTGGTGGAACAACGCCCTAGAGTGAAGCCTAGGTTGCCTGGAACGTAGAAATGACCATTACTTTCAGACTGTTTGCAATTATTCGTTTTATACAATGGAAAAACTGTTGCATCTTTATTGTATTTTATGCTTCTGGCGTTGATTTCTAAGGCCCTAACTATTCGATCTGGTGGAGCAACGCCCTAGAGTGAAGCCTAGGTTGCCCGTAACATGGAAATGACCATTACTTTCGAACTGGTTGCAATTATTCCTGTTATATGATGGAAGAACTGTTGTACTTTTATTGCATTTTATGCTTCGGGCCTTGACTTTTAAGGCCCTAACTAATCAACCTGTTGGAGCAGCGCCCTAGGGTGAAGCCTAGGTTGCCCGGAACGTAGAAATGACCATAACTTTCACACTGGTAGCAATTATTCGTTTTATACGATGGAAAAAATGTTCCATTTATTTTGTATTTTATGCTTCGGGCGTTGACTTCTAAGGTCCTAGCTATTCGATCTGGTGCAGCAACGCCCTAGAGTGAAGCCTAAGTTGCCCGGAACGTAGAAATGACTATCACATTCAAACTGGTTGCAATTATTCCTGTTATATGATGGAAGAACTGTTGTACTTTTATTGCATTTTATGCTTCGGGCATTGAGCTCTAAGGCCCTAACTATTCAATCTGTTGGAGCAGCGCCCTATGGTGAAGCCTAGGCTGCCCGGAAAGTAGAAATGACCATAACTTTCACACTGGTTTCTATTATTCGTTTTATACAATGGAAAAACGGTTCCATTTATTTTGTATTTTATGCTTCGGGCTTTGACTTCTAAGGCCCTAACTGTTGAATCTGGTGGAGCAACGCCCTAGAGTGAAGCCTAGGTTGCCCGGAACGCAGAAATGACCGTAACTTTCGCACTAGTTGCAAATATTCCTGTTCTACGATGGACAAACTGTTGTATTTATATCGTATTTTATGCTTCTGGCGTTGACTTCTAAGGACCTAACTATTCGATCTGGTGGAGCAACGCTCTAGAGTGAAGTCTAGGTTGCTCGGAATGTAGGAATGACCATAAATTTCACGCTGGTTGCAATTATTCGTTTTATACGATGGAAAAACTTTTGCATCTTTATCGTATTTTATGCTTCTGGCGTGGACTTCTAAGGCCCTAACTATTCGATCTGGTGGAGCAACGCCCTAGAGTGAAGCCTAGGTTTCTCGGAATGTAGAAATGACCATAACTTTCACACTGGTTGCAATTATACATTTTATACGATGGAAAAACTGTTGTACTTATATTGTATTTTATTCTTATGGCGTTGAATTCTAAGTCCCTAGCTATACGATCTGGTGGAGCAACGCCCTTGGGTGAAGCCTGGGTTGCCCGGAAAGTAGAAATGACCATAACTTTCACACTGGTTGCAATTATTCGTTTTATACGATGGAAAAGCTGTGGCACCTTTATTGTATTTTATTCATCTGGGGTTGACTTCTAAGGCCGTAGGTATCAGGTGTGGTGGAGCGACGCCCTAGAGTGACGCCTAGGTTGCCCGGAACGTAGAAATGACCATAACTTTTACACTGGTTGCTATCATTCGTTTTATACGCTAGAAAAACTGTTATATTTATATTGTATTTTATGCTTCTGGCGTTGACTTCATAGGCCCTAACTGTTCGATCTTGTGGAACAACGCCGTAGGGTGAAGCCTAGGTTGCCCGGAAAGTAGAAATGACCATAACTTTCACACTGGTTGCAATTATTCGTTTTATACGATGGAAAAGCTGTGGCATCTTTATTGTATTTTATTCATCTGGTGTTGACTTCTAAGGCCGTAGCTATTAGGTGTGGTGGAGCAACGCCCTAGAGTGACGCCCTGGTTGCCCGGAACGTAGAAATGAACATTACTTTCACAATGTTTGCAATTATTCATTTTATACGATGGAATAACTTTTGTACTTATATTGTATTTTATTCTTCTGGCGTTGACTTCTTAGGCCCTAACTATTCGATCTGGCGGAACAACGCCCTAGAGTGAAGACTAGGTTGCCCGGAACATGGAAATGACCATTACTTTCACACTGTTTGCAAATATACATTATATACGATGGAAAAGCTGTTGCATTTATATTGCGTTTTATGCATCTGGCGTTGACTTCTTAGGCCCTAACTATTTAATCTGGTAGAGCACCGCCCTAGAGTGAAGCTTAGGTTGCCCGGAACGTAGAACATACCATTCCCTTCACACTGGTTGTAATTACTCCTGTTATACGATGGAAAAACTGTTGCATCTTTATTGTGTTTTATGCTTCTGGCGTTGACTTCTAAGGCCCTAACCATTCCATCTGGTGGAGCAACGCCCTAGAGTGAAGCCTGGGCCGCCCGGAACGTAGAAATGACCATAACTTTCACACTGGTTGCTATTATTCGTTTTATACGATGGAAAAACTGTTATATTTATATTGTATTTTATGCTTCTGGCGTTGACTTCTTAGGCCTTAACTATTCGATCTGGTGGAACAACGACCTAGAGTGAAGCCTAGGTTGCCTGGAACGTAGAAATGACCATTACTTTCACACGGTTTACAATTATTCGTTTTATACAATGGAAAAACTGTTGCATCTTTATTGTATTTTACGCTTCTGGCGTTGACTTCTAAGGCCCTAACTACTCGATCAGGTGGAGCATCAACCTAGAGTGAAGCATAGGTTGCTCGGAATGTAGAAATTACCATAAGTTTCACACTGGTTGCAACTATTCATTTTATACGATGGAAAAACTATTGTGCTTATATTGTATTTTATTCTTATGGCGTTGAATTCTAAGTCCCTAGCTATTCGATCTGGTGGAGCAACGCCCTAGAGTGAAACCGATGTTACCCGGAACGTAGAAATGACCAGTACTTTCACACTGTTTGCAGTTATTCCTGTTATACGGTGGAAAAAGTTTTGCATCTTTATTGCATTTTATGCTTCTGGCGTTGACTCATAAGGCCCTAACTATTCCATCTAGTCGAGCAACGCCCTAGGGTGAAGGGTAGGTTGCCCTGAACGTAGAAATGACCAAACTTTCACACTGGTAGCAATTATTCGTTTTATACGATGGAAAAACTGTTCTATTTATATATTAATTTATGCTTCGGGCGTTGCCTTCTTAGGCCCTAACTATTCGATCTTGTGGAACAACGCCCTTGGGTGAAGCCTGGGTTGCCCGGAAAGTAGAAATGACCATAACTTTCACACTGGTTGCAATTATTCGTTTTATACGATGGAAAAGCTGTGGCACCTTTATTGTATTTTATTCATCTGGGGTTGACTTCTAAGGCCGTAGGTATCAGGTGTGGTGGAGCGACGCCCTAGAGTGACGCCTAGGTTGCCCGGAACGTAGAAATGACCATAACTTTTACACTGGTTGCTATCATTCGTTTTATACGCTAGAAAAACTGTTATATTTATATTGTATTTTATGCTTCTGGCGTTGACTTCATAGGCCCTAACTGTTCGATCTTGTGGAACAACGCCGTAGGGTGAAGCCTAGATTGCCCGGAAAGTAGAAATGACCATAACTTTCACACTGGTTGCAATTATTCGTTTTATACGATGGAAAAGCTGTGGCATCTTTATTGTATTTTATTCATCTGGTGTTGACTTCTAAGGCCGTAGCTATTAGGTGTGGTGGAGCAACGCCCTAGAGTGACGCCCTGGTTGCCCGGAACGTAGAAATGAACATTACTTTCACAATGTTTGCAATTATTCATTTTATACGATGGAATAACTTTTGTACTTATATTGTATTTTATTCTTCTGGCGTTGACTTCTTAGGCCCTAACTATTCGATCTGGTGGAACAACGCCCTAGAGTGAAGACTAGGTTGCCCGGAACATGGAAATGACCATTACTTTCACACTGTTTGCAAATATACATTATATACGATGGAAAAGCTGTTGCATTTATATTGCGTTTTATGCATCTGGCGTTGACTTCTTAGGCCCTAACTATTTAATCTGGTAGAGCACCGCCCTAGAGTGAAGCATAGGTTGCCCGGAACGTAGAACATACCATTCCCTTCACACTGGTTGTAATTATTCCTGTTATACGATGGAAAAACTGTTGCATCTTTATTGTGTTTTATGCTTCTGGCGTTGACTTCTGAGGCCCTAACCATTCCATCTGGTGGAGCAACGCCCTAGAGTGAAGCCTGGGCCGCCCGGAACGTAGAAATGACCATAACTTTCACACTGGTTGCTATTATTCGTTTTATACGATGGAAAAACTGTTATATTTATATTGTATTTTATGCTTCTGGCGTTGACTTCTTAGGCCTTAACTATTCGATCTGGTGGAACAACGACCTAGAGTGAAGCCTAGGTTGCCTGGAACGTAGAAATGACCATTACTTTCACACGGTTTACAATTATTCGTTTTATACAATGGAAAAACTGTTGCATCTTTATTGTATTTTATGCTTCTGGCGTTGACTTCTAAGGCCCTAACTACTCGATCAGGTGGAGCATCGCCCTAGAGTGAAGCATAGGTTGCTCGGAATGTAGGAATTACCATAAG
This sequence comes from Calliopsis andreniformis, assembly GCF_051401765.1. Lineage (NCBI taxonomy): Eukaryota > Metazoa > Arthropoda > Insecta > Hymenoptera > Andrenidae > Calliopsis > Calliopsis andreniformis. The sequence goes on along the minus strand of NW_027480465.1, from coordinate 3,519,712 downwards.
TTTCACACTGGTTGCAACTATTCATTTTATACGATGGAAAAACTATTGTGCTTATATTGTATTTTATTCTTATGGCGTTGAATTCTAAGTCCCTAGCTATTCGATCTGGTGGAGCAACGCCCTAGAGTGAAACCGATGTTACCCGGAACGTAGAAATGACCAGTACTTTCACACTGTTTGCAGTTATTCCTGTTATACGATGGAAAAAGTTTTGCATCTTTATTGCATTTTATGCTTCTGGCGTTGACTCCTAAGGCCCTAACTATTCCATCTGGTCGAGCAACGCCCTAGGGTGAAGGGTAGGTTGCCCTGAACGTAGAAATGACCAAACTTTCACACTGGTAGCAATTATTCGTTTTATACGATGGAAAAACTGTTCTATTTATATATTAATTTATGCTTCGGGCATTGCCTTCTTAGGCCCTAACTATTCGATCTTGTGGAACAACGCCCAAGGGTGAAGCCTGGGTTGCTCGGAACGTAGAAATGACCATCACTTTCACACGGGTTGCAATTATTCCTGTTATAGGATGGAAAGACAGTTGTATTTTTATTGTATTTTATACTTCAGGCGTTGACTTCTGAGGCCGTAGCTATTCGATGTGGTGGAAGAACGCCATACAGTGAAGCCTAGGTTGCCCGGAACGTAGAAATGACCATAAGTTTCATACTGGTTGCAATTATTCGTTTTATACGATGGAAAAACTGTTGTATTTATATTTTACTTTATGCTTCTGGCGTTCACTTCTTAGGCCCTAACTATTCGATCTGGTGGAACAACGCCCTAGGGTGAAGCCTAGGTTGCCCGGAAAGTAGAAATGACCATAACTTTTACACTGGTAGCAATTATTCGTTTTATACAGTGGAAAAACCGTTCTATTTATTTTGTGTTTTATGCTTCGGGCGTTGACTTCTAAGGCCCTAACTGTTTGTTCTGGTGGAACAACGCCCTAGAGTGACGCCTAGGTTGCCCGGAACGTAGAAATGACCATTACTTTCACAATGTTTGCAATTATTCACTTTATACGATGGAAAAACTGTTGTACATATATTGTATTTTATACTTCTGGCGTTGACTTCTTAGGCCCTAACTATTCGATCTGGTGGAACAACGCCCTAGGGTGAAGCCTAGGTTGCCCGGAACATGGAAATGACCAATACTTTCACACTGTTTGCAAATATACATTATATACGATGGAAAAGCTGTTGTATTTATATTGTGTTTTATGCATCTGGCGTTGACTTCTTAGGCCCTAACTATTTAATCTGGTAGAGCACCGCCCTAGAGTGAAGCATAGGTTGCCCGGAACGTAGAAATGACCATTACTTTCACACTGGTGGCAATTACTCCTGTTATACGATGGGAAAACTGTTGTATTTTTATTGCATTTTATGCTTCGGCCATTGACTTTTAAGGCCCTAACTATTCAATCTGTTGGAGCAACGCCCTAGGCTGATGCCTAGGTTGCCCGGTAAGTAGAAATGAGCATAACTATCACGCTGGTTGCAATTATTCGTTTTATACGATGGAAAAGCTGCTGTATTTATATCGTATTTTATGCTTCCGGCGTTGACTGCTAAGGCCCTATCTATTCGATCTGGTGGAGCAACGCCCTAGAGTGACGCCTAGGTTGCCCGGAGCGTAGAAATGACCTTCACTTTCAAACTGGATGCAATTATTCCTGTTATACGATGGAAAAACTGTTGCATCTTTATTGTATTTTATGCATCTGGCGTTGACTTCTAAGGCCCTAACCATTCCATCTGGTGGAGCAACGCCCTAGAGTGAAGCCTGGGCTGCCCGGAACGTAGAAATGACCATAACTTTCACACTGGTAGCAATTATTCGTTGTATACGATGGAAAAACTGTTGTATTTATATTTTACTTTATGCTTCTGGCGTTCACTTCTTAGGCCCTAACTATTCGATCTGGTGGAACAACGCCCTAGGGTGAAGCCTAGGTTGCCCGGAAAGTAGAAATGACCATAACTTTTACACTGGTAGCAATTATTCGTTTTATACAGTGGAAAAACCGTTCTATTTATTTTGTGTTTTATGCTTCGGGCGTTGACTTCTAAGGCCCTAACTGTTTGTTCTGGTGGAACAACGCCCTAGAGTGACGCCTAGGTTGCCCGGAACGTAGAAATGACCAAACTTTCACACTGGTAGCAATTATTCGTTTTATACGATGGAAAAACTGTTCTATTTATATATTAATTTATGCTTCGGGCGTTGCCTTCTTAGGCCCTAACTATTCGATCTTGTGGAACAACGCCCAAGGGTGAAGCCTGGGTTGCTTGGAACGTAGAAATGACCATCACTTTCACACGGGTTGCAATTATTCCTGTTATAGGATGGAAAGACAGTTGTATTTTTATTGTATTTTATACTTCAGGCGTTGACTTCTGAGGCCGTAGCTATTCGATGTGGTGGAAGAACGCCATACAGTGAAGCCTAGGTTGCCCGGAACGTAGAAATGACCATAAGTTTCATACTGGTTGCAATTATTCGTTTTATACGATGAAAAAACTGTTGTATTTATATTTTACTTTATGCTTCTGGCGTTCACTTCTTAGGCCCTAACTATTCGATCTGGTGGAACAACGCCCTAGGGTGAAGCCTAGGTTGCCCGGAAAGTAGAAATGACCATAACTTTTACACTGGTAGCAATTATTCGTTTTATACAGTGGAAAAACCGTTCTATTTATTTTGTGTTTTATGCTTCGGGCGTTGACTTCTAAGGCCCTAACTGTTTGTTCTGGTGGAACAACGCCCTAGAGTGACGCCTAGGTTGCCCGGAACGTAGAAATGACCATTACTTTCACAATGTTTGCAATTATTCACTTTATACGATGGAAAAACTGTTGTACATATATTGTATTTTATTCTTCTGGCGTTGACTTCTTAGGCCCTAACTATTCGATCTGGTGGAACAACGCCCTAGGGTGAAGCCTAGGTTGCCCGGAACATGGGAATGACCAATACTTTCACACTGTTTGCAAATATACATTATATACGATGGAAAAGCTGTTGTATTTATATTGTGTTTTATGCATCTGGCGTTGACTTCTTAGGCCCTAACTATTTAATCTGGTAGAGCACCGCCCTAGAGTGAAGCATAGGTTGCCCGGAACGTAGAAATGACCATTACTTTCACACTGGTGGCAATTACTCCTGTTATACGATGGGAAAACTGTTGTATTTTTATTGCATTTTATGCTTCGGCCATTGACTTTTAAGGCCCTAACTATTCAATCTGTTGGAGCAACGCCCGAGGCTGATGCCTAGGTTGCCCGGTAAGTAGAAATGAGCATAACTATCACGCTGGTTGCAATTATTCGGTTTATACGATGGAAAAGCTGCTGTATTTATATCGTATTTTATGCTTCCGGCGTTGACTGCTAAGGCCCTATCTATTCGATCTGGTGGAGCAACGCCCTAGAGTGACGCCTAGGTTGCCCGGAGCGTAGAAATGACCTTCACTTTCAAACTGGTTGCAATTATTCCTGTTATACGATGGAAAAACTGTTGCATCTTTATTGTATTTTATGCATCTGGCGTCGACTTCTAAGGCCCTAACTATTCCATCTGGTGGAGCAACGCCCTAGAGTGAAGTCTAGGTTGCCCGGAACGTAGAATTGGCCATCACTTTCAAACTGGTTGCAATTATTCCTGTTATATGATGGAAACACTGTTGTATTTTTATTGCATTTTATGCTTCGGGCGTTGACTTCTAAGGCCCTAACTATTCAATCTGTTGGAGCATCGCCCTAGGGTGAAGCCTAGGCTGCTCGGAAAGTAGAAATGACCATTAGTTTCATACTGGTTGCAATTATTCGTTTTATACGATGGAAAAACTGTTGTATTTATATTGTATTTTATGCTTCTGGCGTTGACTTCTAAGGCCCTAGCTTTTCGATCTAGTGGAGCAACGCCCTAGAGTGAAGCCTAGGTTGCCCGGAACGTAGAAATGACCATCACTTTCAAACTGGTTGCAATTAATCCTATTAGACGATGGAAAAACTGTTGTATTTTTATTGCATTTTATGCTTCGGGCATTGCCTTCTAAGGCCCAAACTATTCAATCTGTTGGAGCAACGCGCCAGGGTGAAGCCTAGGTTGCCCGGAACGTAGAAATGACCATAACTTTTACACTGGTAGCAATTATTTGTTTTATACAATGGAAAAACTGTTCTATTTATTTTGTATTTAATGCTTCGGGCGTTGGCGTCTAGGGCCCTAACTGTTTGATCTGGAGGAGCAACGCCCTAGAGTGAAGCCTAGGTTGCCCGGAACGCAGAAATGACCATAACTTTCGCACTTGTTGCAAATATTCCTGTTCTACGTTGGACAAACTGTTGTATTTATATCGTATTTTATGCTTCTGGCGTTGACTTCTAAGGACCTAACTAGTCGATCTGGTGGAGCAACGCCCTAGAGTGACTCCTAGGTTGCCCGGAACGTAGAAATGACAATTACTTTCACAATGTTTGCAATTATTCACTTTATACGACGGAAAAACTGTTGTACTTACATTGTATTTTATTCTTCTGACGTTGACTTCTTAGGCCCTAACTATTCGATCTGGTGGAACAACGCCCTAGGGTGAAGCCTAGGTTGCCCGGAACACGGAAATGACCATTACTTTCACACTGTCTGCAAATATACATTATATACGATGGAAAAGCTGTTGTATTTATATTGTGTTTTATGCATCTGGCGTTGACTTCTTAGGACCTAACTATTTAATCTGGTAGAGCACCGCCCTAGAGTGAAGCATAGGTTGCCCGGAACGTAGAACATACCATTCCCTTCACACTGGTTGCAATTATTCCTGTTATACGATGGAAAAACTGTTGCATCTTTATTGTGTTTTATGCTTCTGGCGTTGACTTCTAAGGCCCTAACCATTCCATCTGGTGGAGCAACGCCCTAGAGTGAAGCCTGGGCTGCCCGGAACGTAGAAATGACCATAACTTTCACACTGGTAGCAATTATTCGTTGTATACGATGGAAAAACTGTTCTATTTATATATTATTTTATGCTTCGGGCGTTGCCTTCTTAGGCCCTAACTGTTTGATCTGGTAGAGCACCGCCCTAGAGTGAAGCATAGGTTGCCCGGAACGTAGAAATGACCATTACTTTCACACTGGTGGCAATTACTCCTGTTATACGATGGGAAAACTGTTGTATTTTTATTGCATTTTATGCTTCGGCCATTGACTTTTAAGGCCCTAACTATTCAATCTGTTGGAGCAACGCCCGAGGCTGATGCCTAGGTTGCCCGGTAAGTAGAAATGAGCATAACTATCACGCTGGTTGCAATTATTCGGTTTATACGATGGAAAAGCTGCTGTATTTATATCGTATTTTATGCTTCCGGCGTTGACTGCTAAGGCCCTATCTATTCGATCTGGTGGAGCAACGCCCTAGAGTGACGCCTAGGTTGCCCGGAGCGTAGAAATGACCTTCACGTTCAAACTGGTTGCAATTATTCCTGTTATACGATGGAAAAACTGTTGCATCTTTATTGTATTTTATGCATCTGGCGTCGACTTCTAAGGCCCTAACTATTCCATCTGGTGGAGCAACGCCCTAGAGTGAAGTCTAGGTTGCCCGGAACGTAGAATTGGCCATCACTTTCAAACTGGTTGCAATTATTCCTGTTATATGATGGAAACACTGTTGTATTTTTATTGCATTTTATGCTTCGGGCGTTGACTTCTAAGGCCCTAACTATTCAATCTGTTGGAGCATCGCCCTAGGGTGAAGCCTAGGCTGCTCGGAAAGTAGAAATGACCATTAGTTTCATACTGGTTGCAATTATTCGTTTTATACGATGGAAAAACTGTTGTATTTATATTGTATTTTATGCTTCTGGCGTTGACTTCTAAGGCCCTAGCTTTTCGATCTAGTGGAGCAACGCCCTAGAGTGAAGCCTAGGTTGCCCGGAACGTAGAAATGACCATCACTTTCAAACTGGTTGCAATTAATCCTATTAGACGATGGAAAAACTGTTGTATTTTTATTGCATTTTATGCTTCGGGCATTGCCTTCTAAGGCCCAAACTATTCAATCTGTTGGAGCAACGCGCCAGGGTGAAGCCTAGGTTGCCCGGAACGTAGAAATGACCATAACTTTTACACTGGTAGCAATTATTTGTTTTATACAATGGAAAAACTGTTCTATTTATTTTGTATTTAATGCTTCGGGCGTTGGCGTCTAGGGCCCTAACTGTTTGATCTGGAGGAGCAGCGCCCTAGAGTGAAGCCTAGGTTGCCCGGAACGCAGAAATGACCATAACTTTCGCACTTGTTGCAAATATTCCTGTTCTACGTTGGACAAACTGTTGTATTTATATCGTATTTTATGCTTCTGGCGTTGACTTCTAAGGACCTAACTAGTCGATCTGGTGGAGCAACGCCCTAGAGTGACTCCTAGGTTGCCCGGAACGTAGAAATGACAATTACTTTCACAATGTTTGCAATTATTCACTTTATACGACGGAAAAACTGTTGTACTTACATTGTATTTTATTCTTCTGGCGTTGACTTCTTAGGCCCTAACTATTCGATCTGGTGGAACAACGCCCTAGGGTGAAGCCTAGGTTGCCCGGAACACGGAAATGACCATTACTTTCACACTGTCTGCAAATATACATTATATACGATGGAAAAGCTGTTGTATTTATATTGTGTTTTATGCATCTGGCGTTGACTTCTTAGGACCTAACTATTTAATCTGGTAGAGCACCGCCCTAGAGTGAAGCATAGGTTGCCCGGAACGTAGAACATACCATTCCCTTCACACTGGTTGCAATTATTCCTGTTATACGATGGAAAAACTGTTGCATCTTTATTGTGTTTTATGCTTCTGGCGTTGACTTCTAAGGCCCTAACCATTCCATCTGGTGGAGCAACGCCCTAGAGTGAAGCCTGGGCTGCCCGGAACGTAGAAATGACCATAACTTTCACACTGGTAGCAATTATTCGTTGTATACGATGGAAAAACTGTTCTATTTATATATTATTTTATGCTTCGGGCGTTGCCTTCTTAGGCCCTAACTGTTTGATCTGGTGGAGCAACGCCCTAGAGTGAAGCCTAGGTTGCCCGGAACGTAGAAATGACCATAACTTTCACACTGGTTGCTATTATTCGTTTTATACGATGGAAATGCTGTTGTATTTATATCGTATTTTATACTTCTGGCGTTGACTTTTAAGGACCTAACTATTCGATCTGGTGGAGTAACGCCCTAGAGTGAAGCCTAGGTTGCTCGGAATCTGGAAATGACCATTACTTTCACACTGTTTGCAATTATTCCTTTTATACGATGGAAAAGCTGTTGTATTTATATCGTATTTTATACTTCTGGCGTTGACTTCTAAGGACCTAACTATTCGATCTGGTGGAGCAACGCCCTAGAGTGAAGCCCAGGTTGCTCGGAATGTAGAAATGACCATAACTTTCACACTGGTTGCAATTATTCGTTTTATACGATGGAAAAACTGTTGCATCTTTATCGTATTTTATGCTTCTGGCGTTGACTTCTTAGGCCGTAACTATTCGATCTGGTGGAGCAACGCCCTGGAGTGAAACCTAGGTTGCCCTGTACGTAGAAATGACCACTACTATCACACTTGTTGCAAATTATTCCTGCTATACGATGGAAAAACTGTTGCATCTTTATTGTATTTTATGCTTCTGGCGTTGACTTCTAAGGCCCTAACTATTCGATCAGGTGGAGCCACGCCCTCGAGTGAGGCCTAGGTTGCTCGGAATGTAGAAATGACCATAACTTTCACACTGGTTGCAATTATTCGTTTTATACGATGGAAAAGCTGTTGCATCTTTATCGTATATTATGCTTCTGGCGGTGACTTATTAGGCCGTAGCTATTCGATCTGGTGGAGCAACGCCCTGGAGTGAAACCTAGGTTGCCCGGTACGTAGAAATGACCACTACTATCACACTGGTTGCAAATTATTCCTGCTATACGGTGGTAAAACTGCTGCATCTTTATTGTATTTTAAGCTTCTGGCGTTGACTTCTAAGGCGCTAACTATTCGATCAGGTGGAGCAGCGCCCTAGAGTGAAGCCTAGGTTGCTCGGAATGTAGAAATGACCATAACTTTCACACTGGTTGCAATTATTCATTTTATACGATGGAAAAGCTGTTGTACTTATATTGTGTTTTATTCTTATGGCGTTGAATTCTAAGTCCCTAGCTATTCGGTCTGGTGGAGCAGCGCCCTAGAGTGACGCATAGGTTGCTCGGAACGTAGAAATGACCATTACTTACACACTAGTTGCAATTATTCCTGTTATACGATGGAAAAACTGTTGTATTTTAATTGTATTTTATGCTTTTAGCGATGAATTATAAGTCCCTAGCTATTCGATATGGAGGAGCAACTCCCTAGAGTGACGCCTAGGTTGCTCGGAACGTAGAAATGACCATTACTTTCACACTGGTTGCAATTATTCGTTTTATACGATGGTAAAGCTGTTGTATTTATATCGTATTTTATGCTTCTGGCGTTGACTTCTTAGGACATAACTATTCGATCTGGTGGAGCAACGCCCCAGGGTGAAGCCTAGGTTTCCCGGAAAGTAGAAATGACCATAACTTTCACACTGGTAGCAATTATTCGTTTTATACGATGGAAAAACTGTTCTACTTCTTTTGCATTTTATGCTTCGGGCATTGACTTCTAAGGCCCTAGCCATTCAGTCTGTTCGAGCAACGCCCTAGGGTGCAGCCTAGGTTGCCGGAAAGTAGAAATGACCATAACTTTCATCCTGGTTGCAATTACTCGTTTTATATGATGGAAAAACTGTTGTATTTATATTGTATTTTATGCTTCTGGCGTTGATTTCTAAGTCCCTAGCTATTTCGATCTGGTAGAGCAACGCACTAGAGTGAAACCTAGGTTATCCGGAACGTAGAAATGACCAGTACATTCACACTGGTTGCAATTATTCCTGTTAAACGATGGAAAAACTGTTGCATCATTATTGTATTTTATGCTTCTGTTGTTGACTTCTGAGGCCCTAACTATTCGATCTGGTGGAGCAACGCCCTAGAGTGGAGCCTAGGTTGGCCGCAATGTAAAAATGTCCATAACTTTCACACTGGTTGCAATTATTCCTGTTATACGATGGAAAAACTGTTGTATTTTAATTGTATTTTATGCTTTTAGCGATGAATTATAAGTCCCTAGCTATTCGATCTGGTGGAGCAACGCCCTAGAGTGACGCCTAGGTTGCTCGGAACGTAGAAATGACCATTACTTTCACACTTATTGCAATTATTCGTTTTATACGATGGAAAAGCTGTTGTATTTATATCGTATTTTATGCTTCTGGCGTTGACTTCTTAGGACATAACTATTCGATCTGGTGGAGCAGCACCCTGGAGTGAAACCTAGGTTGCCCGGAACGTAGAAATGACCATTACTTTCACACTGGTTGCAATTATTCGTTTTATACGATGGAAAAGCTGCTTTATTTATATCGTATTTTATGCTTGTGGGGTTGACTTCTTAGGTCCTAACCATTCCATCTGGTGGATTAACGCCCTAGGGTGAAGCCTAGGTTTCCCGGAAAGTAGAAATGACCATAACTTTCACACTGGTAGCAATTATTCGTTTTATACGATGGAAAAACTGTTCTACTTCTTTTGCATTTTATGCTTCGGGCATTGACTTCTAAGGCCCTAGCCATTCAGTCTGTTGGAGAAACGCCCTAGGGTGCAGCCTAGGTTGCCGGACAGTAGAAATGACCATAACTTTCATCCTGGTTGCAATTACTCGTTTTATATGATGGAAAAACTGTTGTATTTATATTGTATTTTATGCTTCTGGCGTTGATTTCTAAGTCCCTAGCTATTTCGATCTGGTAGAGCAACGCCCTAGAGTAAAACCTAGGTTATCCGGAACGTAGAAATGACCAGTACATTCACACTCGTTGCAATTATTCCTGTTATACGATGGAAAAACTGTTGTATTTTTATTGCATTCTATGCTTCGGGCATTGACTTTGAAGGCCCTAGCTATTCAATCCGTTGGAGCAACGCCCTAGGGTGAAGCCTAGGTTGCCCGGAACGTAGAAATGACCATTACTTTCACACCGGTTGCAATTATTCCTGTTATACGATGGAAAATCTGTTGTATTTTAATTGTATTTTATGCGGCTGGCGTTGATTTCTAAGGCCCTAACTATTCCATCTGGTGGAGCAACGCCCTAGAGTGAAGCCTAGATTGCCAGGAACGTTGAAGTGACCATAACCTAGACATCTGGTTGCTATTATTCGTTTAATACGATGGAAAAGCTGTTATATTTATATTGTATTTTATTCTTATGGCGTTGACTTCTTAGGACCTAACTATTCGATCTGGTGGAGCAACGCCCTGGAGTGAAACCTAGGTTGCCCGGTACGTAGAAGTGACCATTACTTTCACACCGGTTGCAATTATTCCTGTTATAGGATGGAAAAACTGTTGCATCTTTATTGTATTTTATGCTTCTGGCGTTGACTTCTAAGGCCCTAGCTATTCGATTTGGTGGAGCACCGCCCTGGAGTGAAACCTAGGTTGCCCGGAACGTAGAAATGACCATAACTTCCACACTGGTTGCAATTATTCGTTTTATACGATGGAAAAGCTGTTGTATTTATATCGTTTTTTATGCTTCTGGCGTTGACTTCTTAGGCCCTAACTATTCCATCTGGTGGAACAACGCCCTCGGGTAAAGCCCCGATTGCGCGGAACGTAGAAATGACCATAACTTTCACACTGGTAGCAATTTTTCCTTTTATACGATGGAAAAACAGTTTTCTTTATATTGTATTTTAAGCTTCGGGCGTTGACTTCTAAGGCCCTAACTATTCGATCTGGTGGGGCAACGCCCTAGAGTGTAGCCTAGGTTGCCCGGTACGTAGAAATGACCATAACTTTCACACTGGTAGCAATTATTCGTTTTATACGGTGGAAAAACTGTTCTATTTATTTTGTATTTTATGCTTCGGGCATTGACTTCTAAGGCCCTAGCTATTCGATTTGGTGAAGCACCGCCCTGGAGTGAAGCCTAGGTTGCCCGGAACGTAGAAATGACCATAACTTCCACACTGGTTGCAATTATTCGTTTTATACGATGGAAAAGCTGTTGTATTTATATCGTTTTTTATGCTTGTGGCGTTGACTTCTTAGGCTCTAACTGTTCCATCTGGTGGAACAACGCCCTAGGGTGCAGTCTAGGTTGCCCGGAAAGTAGAAATGACCATAACTTTCACGCTGGTAGCAATTATTCGTTTTATAGGATGGAAAAACTGTTCTATTTATTTTATATTTTATGCTTCGGGCGTTGACTTCTAAGGCCCTAACTATTCGATCTGGTGGAGCAACGCCCTAGAGTGAAACCTAGGTTGCCCGGAAAGTAGAAATGACCATAACTTTCACACTGGTAGCAATTATTCGTTTTATACGATGGAAAAACTGTTCTATTTATTTTGTATTTTATGCTTCGGGCATTGACTTCTAAGGCCCTAGCTATTCGATTTGGTGAAGCACCGCCCTAGAGTGAAGCCTAGGTTGCCCGGTACGTAGAAATGACCATAAGTTTCATAGTGGTTGCAATTATTCGTTTTATACGATGGAAAAACTGTTGTATTTATATTGTATTTTATGCTTCTGGCGTTCACTTCTTAGGCCCTAACTATTCCATCTGGTGGAACAACGCGCTAGAGTAAAGCCCAGGTTGCGCGGAACGTAGAAATGAACATAACTTTCACACTGGTGGCAAGTATTCGTTTTATACGATGGAAAAACTGTTGCATCTTTATAGTATTTTATGCTTCTAGCGTTGACTTCTTAGGCCGTAACTATTCGACCTGGTGGAGCAACGCCCTAGAGTGAAGCCTAAGTTGCCCGGAACGTAGAAATGACTATCACATTCAAACTGGTTGCAATTATTCCTGTTATATGGTGGAAGAACTGTTGTACTTTTATTGCATTTTATGCTTCGGGCATTGAGTTCTAAGGCCCTAACTATTCAATCTGTTGGAGCAGCGCCCTATGGTGAAGCCTAGGCTGCCTGGAAAGTAGAAATGACCATAACTTTCACAATGTTTGCAATTATACATTTTATACGATGAAAAAGCTGTTGTACATATATTGTATTTCATCCTTCTGGCGTTGAATTCTAAGTCCCTAGCTACACGACCTATTGGAGCGACGCCCTCGAGTGAAACCTAGGTTGCCCGGAACGTAGAAATGACCATAACTTTCACAATGTTAGCAATTATTCATTCTATACGATGGAAAAACTGTTGTACATATATTGTGATTTATTCTTCTGGCGTTGACTTCTTAGGCCCTAACTATTCGATCTGGTGGAACAACGACCTAGAGTGAAGCCTAGGTTGCCTGGTACGTAGAAATGACCATTACTTTCACACTGTTTACAGTTATTCCTGTTATACGATGGAAAAGCTTTTGCATCTTTATTGTATTTTATGCTTCTGGCGTTGACTTCTAAGGCCCTAACTACTCGATCTGGTGGAGCAACGCCCTAGAGTGAAGCCTAGGTTGCCCGGAACGTAGAAATGACCAGTACATTCACACTGGTTGCAATTATTCGTCTTATACGATGGAAAAGCTGTTGTATTTATATCGTATTTTATGCTTCTGGCGTTGACTTCTTAGGCCCTAACAATTTCATCTGGTGGAACAACGCCCTAGGGTGAAGCCTAGGTTGCCCGGAACATAGAAATAACCATGACTTTTACACTGGTTGCTATCATTCTTTTTATACGATAGAAAAACTGTTATATTTATATTGTATTTTATGCTTCTGGCGTTGACTTCTTAGGCCCTAACTGTTTGATCTGGTGGAACAACGCCCTAGAGTGACGCCTAGGTTGCCCGGAACGTAGAAATGACCATTACTTTCACAATGTTTGCAATTATTCACTTTATACGATGGAAAAACTGTTGTACTTATATTGTATTTTATTCTTCTGGCGTTGACTTCTTAGGCCCTAACTATTCGATCTGGTGGAACAACGCCCAAGGGTGAAGCCTAGGTTGCCCGGAACATGGAAATGACCAATACTTTCACACTGTTTGCAAATATACATTATATACGATGGAAAAGCTGTTGTATTTATATTGTGTTTTATGCATCTGGCGTTGACTTCTTAGGCACTAACTATTTAATCTGGTAGAGCACCGCCCTAGAGTGAAGCATAGGTTGCCCGGAACGTAGAACATACCATTACCTTCACACTGTTTACAGTTATTCCTGTTATACGATGGAAAAGCTTTTGCATCTTTATTGTGTTTTATGCTTCTGGCGTTGACTTCTTAGGCCCTAACTATTCCATCTGGTGGAACAACGCCCTAGGGTGAAGCCTAGGTTGCCCGGAACGTAGAAATGACCATGACATTTACACTGGTTGCTATCATTCGTTTTATACGATGGAAAATGTGTTTTATTTATTCTGTATTTTATGCTTCGGGCGCTGACTTCTAAGGCCCTAACTATTCGATCTGGTGCAGCAACGCCCCAGAGTGAATTCTAGGTTGCCCGGAACGTAGAGGTGACCATAACTTTCGCACTGGTTGCTATCATTCGTTTTATACGATAGAAAAACTGTTATATTTATATTGTATTTTATGCTTCTGGCGTTGACTTCTTAGGTCCTAACTGTTCGATCTGGTGGAACAACGCCCTAGGGTGAAGCCTAGGTTGCCCGGAAAGTAGAAATGACCATAACTTTCACACTGGTAGCAATTATTCGTTTTATACGATGGAAAAACTGTTCTATTTATATATCATTTTATGCTTCGGGCGTTGCCTTCTTAGGCCCTAACTATTCGATTTTGTGGAACAACGCCCTAGAGTGAAGCCTAGGTTGCCTGGAACGTAGAAATGACCATCACTTTCACACGGGTTGCAATTATTCCTGTTATAGGGTGGAAAGACTGTTGTATTTTTATTGTATTTTATACTTCAGGCGTTGACTTCTGAGGCCATAGCTATTCGATGTGGTGGAAGAACGCCATACAGTGAAGCCTAGGTTGCCCTGAACGTAGAAATGACCATAAGTTTCATACTGGTTGCAATTATTCGTTTTATACGATGGAAAAACTGTTGTATTTATATTGTATTTTATGCTTCTGGCGTTCACTTCTTAGGCCCTAACTATTCGATCTGGTGGAACAACGCCCTAGGGTGAAGAGTAGGTTGCCCGGAATGTAGAAATGGCCATAACTTTTACACTGGTAGCAATTATTCGTTTTATACAATGGAAAAACCGTTCTATTTATTTTGTGTTTTATGCTTCGGGCGTTGACTTCTATGGCCCTAACCGTTTGATCTGGTGGAACAACGCCCTAGAGTGAAGCCTAGGTTGCCCGGAACGTAGAAATGACAATAACTTTCACACTGGTTGCTATTATTCGTTTTATACAATGGAAAAACTGTTCTATTTATTTTGCATTTTATGCTTCGGGCGTTGACGTCTAAGGCCCTAACTGATTGATCTGGTGGAGCAACGCCCTAGAGTGAAGCCTAGGTTGCCCGGAACGTAGAAATGACCATAACTTTCACACTGGTTGCTATTATTCGTTTTATACGATGGTAAAGCTGTTGTATTTATATCGTATTTTATGCTTCTGGCGTTGACTTCTTAGGACATAACTATTCGATCTGGTGGAGCAACGCCCTGGAGTGAAACCTAGGTTGCTCGGAATGTAGAAATGACCATCACTTTCAAACTGTTTGCAATTATTCGTTTTATACGATGGAAAAGCTGCTTTGTTTATATCGTATTTTATGCTTGTGGGGTTGACTTCTTAGGCCCTAACCATTCCATCTGGTGGATTAACGCCCTAGGGTGAAGCCTAGGTTTCCCGGAAAGTAGAAATGACCATAACTTTCACACTGGTAGCAATTATTCGTTTTATACGATGGAAAAACTGTTCTACTTATTTTGCGTTTTATGCCTCGGGCATTGACTTCTAAGGCCCTAGCCATTCAGTCTGTTGGAGCAACGCCCTAGGGTGCAGCCTAGGTTGCCGGAAAGTAGAAATGACCATAACTTTAATCCTGGTTGCAATTACTCGTTTTATATGATGGAAAAACTGTTGTATTTATATTGTATTTTATGCTTCTGGCGTTGATTTCTAAGTCCCTAGCTTTTTCGATCTGGTAGAGCAACGCCCTAGAGTGAAACCTAGGTTATCCGGAACGTAGAAATGACCAGTACATTCACACTGGTTGCAGTTATTCCTGTTAAACGATGGAAAAACTGTTGCATCATTATTGTATTTTATGCTTCTGGTGTTGACTTCTGAGGCCCTAACTATTCGATCTGGTGGAGCAACGCCCTAGAGTGGAGCCTAGGTTGGCCGCAATGTAAAAATGTCCATAACTTTCACACTGGTTGCAATTATTCCTGTTATACGATGGAAAAACTGTTGTATTTTAATTGTATTTTATGCATTTAGCGATGAATTATAAGTCCCTAGCTATTCGATCTGGTGGAGCAACGGCCTAGAGTGACGCCTAGGTTGCTCGGAACGTAGAAATGACCATTACTTTCACACCGGTTGCAATTATTCCTGTTATACGATGGAAAAACTGTTGTATTTTAATTGTATTTTATGCTTTTAGCGATGAATTATAAGTCCCTAGCTATTCGATCTGGTGGAGCAACGTTCTAGAGTGAAGTCTAGGTTGCTCGGAATGTAGGAATGACCATAAATTTCACACTGGTTGCAATTATTCGTTTTATACGATGGAAAAACTTTTGCATCTTTATCGTATTTTATGCTTCTGGCGTGGACTTCTAAGGCCCTAACTATTCGATCTGGTGGAGCAACGCCCTAGATTGAAGCCTAGGTTGCCCGTAACATGGAAATGACCATTACTTTCACACGGGTTGCAATTATTCCTGTTATAGGGTGGAAAGACTGTTGTATTTTTATTGTATTTTATACTTCAGGCGTTGACTTCTGAGGCCATAGCTATTCGACGTGGTGGAAGAACGCCATACAGTGAAGCCTAGGTTGCCCGGAACGTAGAAATGACCATAAGTTTCATACGGATTGCAATTATTCGTTTTATACGATGGAAAAACTGTTGTATTTATATTGTATTTTATGCTTCGGGCGTTGACTTCTAAGGCCCTAACTATTCGATCTGGTGGGGCAACGCCCTAGAGTGTAGCCTAGGTTGCCCGGTACGTAGAAATGACCATAACTTTCACACTGGTAGCAATTATTCGTTTTATACGGTGGAAAAACTGTTCTATTTATTTTGTATTTTATGCTTCGGGCATTGACTTCTAAGGCCCTAGCTATTCGATTTGGTGAAGCACCGCCCTGGAGTGAAGCCTAGGTTGCCCGGAACGTAGAAATGACCATAACTTCCACACTGGTTGCAATTATTCGTTTTATACGATGGAAAAGCTGTTGTATTTATATCGTTTTTTATGCTTGTGGCGTTGACTTCTTAGGCTCTAACTGTTCCATCTGGTGGAACAACGCCCTAGGGTGCAGTCTAGGTTGCCCGGAAAGTAGAAATGACCATAACTTTCACGCTGGTAGCAATTATTCGTTTTATAGGATGGAAAAACTGTTCTATTTATTTTATATTTTATGCTTCGGGCGTTGACTTCTAAGGCCCTAACTATTCGATCTGGTGGAGCAACGCCCTAGAGTGAAACCTAGGTTGCCCGGAAAGTAGAAATGACCATAACTTTCACACTGGTAGCAATTATTCGTTTTATACGATGGAAAAACTGTTCTATTTATTTTGTATTTTATGCTTCGGGCATTGACTTCTAAGGCCCTAGCTATTCGATTTGGTGAAGCACCGCCCTAGAGTGAAGCCTAGGTTGCCCGGTACGTAGAAATGACCATAAGTTTCATAGTGGTTGCAATTATTCGTTTTATACGATGGAAAAACTGTTGTATTTATATTGTATTTTATGCTTCTGGCGTTCACTTCTTAGGCCCTAACTATTCCATCTGGTGGAACAACGCGCTAGAGTAAAGCCCAGGTTGCGCGGAACGTAGAAATGAACATAACTTTCACACTGGTGGCAAGTATTCGTTTTATACGATGGAAAAACTGTTGCATCTTTATAGTATTTTATGCTTCTAGCGTTGACTTCTTAGGCCGTAACTATTCGACCTGGTGGAGCAACGCCCTAGAGTGAAGCCTAAGTTGCCCGGAACGTAGAAATGACTATCACATTCAAACTGGTTGCAATTATTCCTGTTATATGGTGGAAGAACTGTTGTACTTTTATTGCATTTTATGCTTCGGGCATTGAGTTCTAAGGCCCTAACTATTCAATCTGTTGGAGCAGCGCCCTATGGTGAAGCCTAGGCTGCCTGGAAAGTAGAAATGACCATAACTTTCACAATGTTTGCAATTATACATTTTATACGATGAAAAAGCTGTTGTACATATATTGTATTTCATCCTTCTGGCGTTGAATTCTAAGTCCCTAGCTACACGACCTATTGGAGCGACGCCCTCGAGTGAAACCTAGGTTGCCCGGAACGTAGAAATGACCATAACTTTCACAATGTTAGCAATTATTCATTCTATACGATGGAAAAACTGTTGTACATATATTGTGATTTATTCTTCTGGCGTTGACTTCTTAGGCCCTAACTATTCGATCTGGTGGAACAACGACCTAGAGTGAAGCCTAGGTTGCCTGGTACGTAGAAATGACCATTACTTTCACACTGTTTACAGTTATTCCTGTTATACGATGGAAAAGCTTTTGCATCTTTATTGTATTTTATGCTTCTGGCGTTGACTTCTAAGGCCCTAACTACTCGATCTGGTGGAGCAACGCCCTAGAGTGAAGCCTAGGTTGCCCGGAACGTAGAAATGACCAGTACATTCACACTGGTTGCAATTATTCGTCTTATACGATGGAAAAGCTGTTGTATTTATATCGTATTTTATGCTTCTGGCGTTGACTTCTTAGGCCCTAACAATTCCATCTGGTGGAACAACGCCCTAGGGTGAAGCCTAGGTTGCCCGGAACATAGAAATAACCATGACTTTTACACTGGTTGCTATCATTCTTTTTATACGATAGAAAAACTGTTATATTTATATTGTATTTTATGCTTCTGGCGTTGACTTCTTAGGCCCTAACTGTTTGATCTGGTGGAACAACGCCCTAGAGTGACGCCTAGGTTGCCCGGAACGTAGAAATGACCATTACTTTCACAATGTTTGCAATTATTCACTTTATACGATGGAAAAACTGTTGTACTTATATTGTATTTTATTCTTCTGGCGTTGACTTCTTAGGCCCTAACTATTCGATCTGGTGGAACAACGCCCAAGGGTGAAGCCTAGGTTGCCCGGAACATGGAAATGACCAATACTTTCACACTGTTTGCAAATATACATTATATACGATGGAAAAGCTGTTGTATTTATATTGTGTTTTATGCATCTGGCGTTGACTTCTTAGGCACTAACTATTTAATCTGGTAGAGCACCGCCCTAGAGTGAAGCATAGGTTGCCCGGAACGTAGAACATACCATTACCTTCACACTGTTTACAGTTATTCCTGTTATACGATGGAAAAGCTTTTGCATCTTTATTGTGTTTTATGCTTCTGGCGTTGACTTCTTAGGCCCTAACTATTCCATCTGGTGGAACAACGCCCTAGGGTGAAGCCTAGGTTGCCCGGAACGTAGAAATGACCATGACATTTACACTGGTTGCTATCATTCGTTTTATACGATGGAAAATGTGTTTTATTTATTCTGTATTTTATGCTTCGGGCGCTGACTTCTAAGGCCCTAACTATTCGATCTGGTGCAGCAACGCCCCAGAGTGAATTCTAGGTTGCCCGGAACGTAGAGGTGACCATAACTTTCGCACTGGTTGCTATCATTCGTTTTATACGATAGAAAAACTGTTATATTTATATTGTATTTTATGCTTCTGGCGTTGACTTCTTAGGTCCTAACTGTTCGATCTGGTGGAACAACGCCCTAGGGTGAAGCCTAGGTTGCCCGGAAAGTAGAAATGACCATAACTTTCACACTGGTAGCAATTATTCGTTTTATACGATGGAAAAACTGTTCTATTTATATATCATTTTATGCTTCGGGCGTTGCCTTCTTAGGCCCTAACTATTCGATTTTGTGGAACAACGCCCTAGAGTGAAGCCTAGGTTGCCTGGAACGTAGAAATGACCATCACTTTCACACGGGTTGCAATTATTCCTGTTATAGGGTGGAAAGACTGTTGTATTTTTATTGTATTTTATACTTCAGGCGTTGACTTCTGAGGCCATAGCTATTCGATGTGGTGGAAGAACGCCATACAGTGAAGCCTAGGTTGCCCTGAACGTAGAAATGACCATAAGTTTCATACTGGTTGCAATTATTCGTTTTATACGATGGAAAAACTGTTGTATTTATATTGTATTTTATGCTTCTGGCGTTCACTTCTTAGGCCCTAACTATTCGATCTGGTGGAACAACGCCCTAGGGTGAAGAGTAGGTTGCCCGGAATGTAGAAATGGCCATAACTTTTACACTGGTAGCAATTATTCGTTTTATACAATGGAAAAACCGTTCTATTTATTTTGTGTTTTATGCTTCGGGCGTTGACTTCTATGGCCCTAACCGTTTGATCTGGTGGAACAACGCCCTAGAGTGAAGCCTAGGTTGCCCGGAACGTAGAAATGACAATAACTTTCACACTGGTTGCTATTATTCGTTTTATACAATGGAAAAACTGTTCTATTTATTTTGCATTTTATGCTTCGGGCGTTGACGTCTAAGGCCCTAACTGATTGATCTGGTGGAGCAACGCCCTAGAGTGAAGCCTAGGTTGCCCGGAACGTAGAAATGACCATAACTTTCACACTGGTTGCTATTATTCGTTTTATACGATGGTAAAGCTGTTGTATTTATATCGTATTTTATGCTTCTGGCGTTGACTTCTTAGGACATAACTATTCGATCTGGTGGAGCAACGCCCTGGAGTGAAACCTAGGTTGCTCGGAATGTAGAAATGACCATCACTTTCAAACTGTTTGCAATTATTCGTTTTATACGATGGAAAAGCTGCTTTGTTTATATCGTATTTTATGCTTGTGGGGTTGACTTCTTAGGCCCTAACCATTCCATCTGGTGGATTAACGCCCTAGGGTGAAGCCTAGGTTTCCCGGAAAGTAGAAATGACCATAACTTTCACACTGGTAGCAATTATTCGTTTTATACGATGGAAAAACTGTTCTACTTATTTTGCGTTTTATGCCTCGGGCATTGACTTCTAAGGCCCTAGCCATTCAGTCTGTTGGAGCAACGCCCTAGGGTGCAGCCTAGGTTGCCGGAAAGTAGAAATGACCATAACTTTAATCCTGGTTGCAATTACTCGTTTTATATGATGGAAAAACTGTTGTATTTATATTGTATTTTATGCTTCTGGCGTTGATTTCTAAGTCCCTAGCTTTTTCGATCTGGTAGAGCAACGCCCTAGAGTGAAACCTAGGTTATCCGGAACGTAGAAATGACCAGTACATTCACACTGGTTGCAGTTATTCCTGTTAAACGATGGAAAAACTGTTGCATCATTATTGTATTTTATGCTTCTGGTGTTGACTTCTGAGGCCCTAACTATTCGATCTGGTGGAGCAACGCCCTAGAGTGGAGCCTAGGTTGGCCGCAATGTAAAAATGTCCATAACTTTCACACTGGTTGCAATTATTCCTGTTATACGATGGAAAAACTGTTGTATTTTAATTGTATTTTATGCATTTAGCGATGAATTATAAGTCCCTAGCTATTCGATCTGGTGGAGCAACGGCCTAGAGTGACGCCTAGGTTGCTCGGAACGTAGAAATGACCATTACTTTCACACCGGTTGCAATTATTCCTGTTATACGATGGAAAAACTGTTGTATTTTAATTGTATTTTATGCTTTTAGCGATGAATTATAAGTCCCTAGCTATTCGATCTGGTGGAGCAACGTTCTAGAGTGAAGTCTAGGTTGCTCGGAATGTAGGAATGACCATAAATTTCACACTGGTTGCAATTATTCGTTTTATACGATGGAAAAACTTTTGCATCTTTATCGTATTTTATGCTTCTGGCGTGGACTTCTAAGGCCCTAACTATTCGATCTGGTGGAGCAACGCCCTAGATTGAAGCCTAGGTTGCCCGTAACATGGAAATGACCATTACTTTCACACGGGTTGCA
This sequence comes from Calliopsis andreniformis, assembly GCF_051401765.1. Taxonomy (NCBI): domain Eukaryota; kingdom Metazoa; phylum Arthropoda; class Insecta; order Hymenoptera; family Andrenidae; genus Calliopsis; species Calliopsis andreniformis. The sequence continues at coordinate 3,498,447 of NW_027480465.1, read as the reverse complement.
ATTATTCCTGTTATAGGGTGGAAAGACTGTTGTATTTTTATTGTATTTTATACTTCAGGCGTTGACTTCTGAGGCCATAGCTATTCGACGTGGTGGAAGAACGCCATACAGTGAAGCCTAGGTTGCCCGGAACGTAGAAATGACCATAAGTTTCATACGGATTGCAATTATTCGTTTTATACGATGGAAAAACTGTTGTATTTATATTGTATTTTATGCTTCGGGCGTTGACTTCTATGGCCCTACCTGTTTGATCTGGTGGAACAACACCCTAGAGTGAAGCCTAGGTTGCCCGGAACGTAGAAATGACAATAACTTTCACACTGGTTGCTATTATTCGTTTTATACAATGGAAAAACTCTTACATTTATATTGTATTTTATGCTTCTGGCGTTGACTTCTTAGGCCCTAACTATTCCCTCTGGTGGATCAACGCCCTAGAGTGAAACCTACGTTGCCGGGAACGTTGAAATGACCATTACTTTCACACTGGTTGCAATTATTCCTGTTATACGTTGGAAAAACTGTTGTATTTTTATTGCATTTTATGCTTCGGGCATTGACTTTTAAGGCCCTAACTATTCAATCTGTTGGAGCAACGCCCTAGGGTGATGCCTAGGTTGCCCGTTACGTAGAAATGAGCATAACTATCACGCTGGTTGCAATTATTCGTTTTATACGATGGAAAAGCTGCTGTATTTATATCGTATTTTATGCTTCCGGCGTTGACTGCTAAGGCCTTATCTATCCGATCTGGTGGAACAACGCCCTAGGGTGAAGCCTAGGTTGCCCGGAAAGTAGAAATGACCATAACTTTCACACTGGTAGCAATTATTCGTTTTATACGATGGAAAAACTGTTCTATTTATATATCATTTTATGCTTCGGGCGTTGCCTTCTTAGGCCCTAACTATTCGATTTTGTGGAACAACGCCCTAGAGTGAAGCCTAGGTTGCCTGGAACGTAGAAATGACCATCACTTTCACACGGGTTGCAATTATTCCTGTTATAGGGTGGAAAGACTGTTGTATTTTTATTGTATTTTATACTTCAGGCGTTGACTTCTGAGGCCATAGCTATTCGATGTGGTGGAAGAACGCCATACAGTGAAGCCTAGGTTGCCCGGAACGTAGAAATGACCATAAGTTTCATACTGGTTGCAATTATTCGTTTTATACGATGGAAAAACTGTTGTATTTATATTGTATTTTATGCTTCTGGCGTTCACTTCTTAGGCCCTAACTATTCGATCTGGTGGAACAACGCCCTAGGGTGAAGAGTAGGTTGCCCGGAACGTAGAAATGACCATAACTTTTACACTGGTAGCAATTATTCGTTTTATACAATGGAAAAACCGTTCTATTTATTTTGTGTTTTATGCTTCGGGCGTTGACTTCTATGGCCCTAACCGTTTGATCTGGTGGAACAACGCCCTAGAGTGAAGCCTAGGTTGCCCGGAACGTAGAAATGACAATAACTTTCACACTGGTTGCTATTATTCGTTTTATACAATGGAAAAACTGTTCTATTTATTTTGCATTTTATGCTTCGGGCGTTGACGTCTAAGGCCCTAACTGATTGATCTGGTGGAGCAACGCCCTAGAGTGAAGCCTAGGTTGCCCGGAACGTAGAAATGACCATAACTTTCACACTGGTTGCTATTATTCGTTTTATACGATGGTAAAGCTGTTGTATTTATATCGTATTTTATGCTTCTGGCGTTGACTTCTTAGGACATAACTATTCGATCTGGTGGAGCAACGCCCTGGAGTGAAACCTAGGTTGCTCGGAATGTAGAAATGACCATCACTTTCAAACTGTTTGCAATTATTCGTTTTATACGATGGAAAAGCTGCTTTATTTATATCGTATTTTATGCTTGTGGGGTTGACTTCTTAGGCCCTAACCATTCCATCTGGTGGATTAACGCCCTAGGGTGAAGCCTAGGTTTCCCGGAAAGTAGAAATGACCATAACTTTCACACTGGTAGCAATTATTCGTTTTATACGATGGAAAAACTGTTCTACTTATTTTGCGTTTTATGCCTCGGGCATTGACTTCTAAGGCCCTAGCCATTCAGTCTGTTGGAGCAACGCCCTAGGGTGCAGCCTAGGTTGCCGGAAAGTAGAAATGACCATAACTTTAATCCTGGTTGCAATTACTCGTTTTATATGATGGAAAAACTGTTGTATTTATATTGTATTTTATGCTTGTGGCGTTGACTTCTTAGGCTCTAACTGTTCCATCTGGTGGAACAACGCCCTAGGGTGCAGTCTAGGTTGCCCGGAAAGTAGAAATGACCATAACTTTCACGCTGGTAGCAATTATTCGTTTTATAGGATGGAAAAACTGTTCTATTTATTTTATATTTTATGCTTCGGGCGTTGACTTCTAAGGCCCTAACTATTCGATCTGGTGGAGCAACGCCCTAGAGTGAAACCTAGGTTGCCCGGAAAGTAGAAATGACCATAACTTTCACACTGGTAGCAATTATTCGTTTTATACGATGGAAAAACTGTTCTATTTATTTTGTATTTTATGCTTCGGGCATTGACTTCTAAGGCCCTAGCTATTCGATTTGGTGAAGCACCGCCCTAGAGTGAAGCCTAGGTTGCCCGGTACGTAGAAATGACCATAAGTTTCATAGTGGTTGCAATTATTCGTTTTATACGATGGAAAAACTGTTGTATTTATATTGTATTTTATGCTTCTGGCGTTCACTTCTTAGGCCCTAACTATTCCATCTGGTGGAACAACGCGCTAGAGTAAAGCCCAGGTTGCGCGGAACGTAGAAATGAACATAACTTTCACACTGGTGGCAAGTATTCGTTTTATACGATGGAAAAACTGTTGCATCTTTATAGTATTTTATGCTTCTAGCGTTGACTTCTTAGGCCGTAACTATTCGACCTGGTGGAGCAACGCCCTAGAGTGAAGCCTAAGTTGCCCGGAACGTAGAAATGACTATCACATTCAAACTGGTTGCAATTATTCCTGTTATATGGTGGAAGAACTGTTGTACTTTTATTGCATTTTATGCTTCGGGCATTGAGTTCTAAGGCCCTAACTATTCAATCTGTTGGAGCAGCTCCCTATGGTGAAGCCTAGGCTGCCCGGAAAGTAGAAATGACCATAACTTTCACAATGTTTGCAATTATACATTTTATACGATGAAAAAGCTGTTGTACATATATTGTATTTCATCCTTCTGGCGTTGAATTCTAAGTCCCTAGCTACACGACCTATTGGAGCGACGCCCTCGAGTGAAACCTAGGTTGCCCGGAACGTAGAAATGACCATAACTTTCACAATGTTAGCAATTATTCATTCTATACGATGGAAAAACTGTTGTACATATATTGTGATTTATTCTTCTGGCGTTGACTTCTTAGGCCCTAACTATTCGATCTGGTGGAACAACGACCTAGAGTGAAGCCTAGGTTGCCTGGAACGTAGAAATGACCATTACTTTCACACTGTTTACAGTTATTCCTGTTATACGATGGAAAAGCTTTTGCATCTTTATTGTATTTTATGCTTCTGGCGTTGACTTCTAAGGCCCTAACTACTCGATCTGGTGGAGCAACGCCCTAGAGTGAAGCCTAGGTTGCCCGGAACGTAGAAATGACCAGTACATTCACACTGGTTGCAATTATTCGTCTTATACGATGGAAAAGCTGTTGTATTTATATCGTATTTTATGCTTCTGGCGTTGACTTCTTAGGCCCTAACAATTCCATCTGGTGGAACAACGCCCTAGGGTGAAGCCTAGGTTGCCCGGAACATAGAAATAACCATGACTTTTACACTGGTTGCTATCATTCTTTTTATACGATAGAAAAACTGTTATATTTATATTGTATTTTATGCTTCTGGCGTTGACTTCTTAGGCCCTAACTGTTTGATCTGGTGGAACAACGCCCTAGAGTGACGCCTAGGTTGCCCGGAACGTAGAAATGACCATTACTTTCACAATGTTTGCAATTATTCACTTTATACGATGGAAAAACTGTTGTACTTATATTGTATTTTATTCTTCTGGCGTTGACTTCTTAGGCCCTAACTATTCGATCTGGTGGAACAACGCCCAAGGGTGAAGCCTAGGTTGCCCGGAACATGGAAATGACCAATACTTTCACACTGTTTGCAAATATACATTATATACGATGGAAAAGCTGTTGTATTTATATTGTGTTTTATGCATCTGCCGTTGACTTCTTAGGCACTAACTATTTAATCTGGTAGAGCACCGCCCTAGAGTGAAGCATAGGTTGCCCGGAACGTAGAACATACCATTACCTTCACACTGTTTACAGTTATTCCTGTTATACGATGGAAAAGCTTTTGCATCTTTATTGTGTTTTATGCTTCTGGCGTTGACTTCTTAGGCCCTAACTATTCCATCTGGTGGAACAACGCCCTAGGGTGAAGCCTAGGTTGCCCGGAACGTAGAAATGACCATGACATTTACACTGGTTGCTATCATTCGTTTTATACGATGGAAAATGTGTTTTATTTATTCTGTATTTTATGCTTCGGGCGCTAACTTCTAAGGCCCTAACTATTCGATCTGGTGCAGCAACGCCCCAGAGTGAATTCTAGGTTGCCCGGAACGTAGAGGTGACCATAACTTTCGCACTGGTTGCTATCATTCGTTTTATACGATAGAAAAACTGTTATATTTATATTGTATTTTATGCTTCTGGCGTTGACTTCTTAGGTCCTAACTGTTCGATCTGGTGGAACAACGCCCTAGGGTGAAGCCTAGGTTGCCCGGAAAGTAGAAATGACCATAACTTTCACACTGGTAGCAATTATTCGTTTTATACGATGGAAAAACTGTTCTATTTATATATCATTTTATGCTTCGGGCGTTGCCTTCTTAGGCCCTAACTATTCGATTTTGTGGAACAACGCCCTAGAGTGAAGCCTAGGTTGCCTGGAACGTAGAAATGACCATCACTTTCACACGGGTTGCAATTATTCCTGTTATAGGGTGGAAAGACTGTTGTATTTTTATTGTATTTTATACTTCAGGCGTTGACTTCTGAGGCCATAGCTATTCGATGTGGTGGAAGAACGCCATACAGTGAAGCCTAGGTTGCCCGGAACGTAGAAATGACCATAAGTTTCATACTGGTTGCAATTATTCGTTTTATACGATGGAAAAACTGTTGTATTTATATTGTATTTTATGCTTCTGGCGTTCACTTCTTAGGCCCTAACTATTCGATCTGGTGGAACAACGCCCTAGGGTGAAGAGTAGGTTGCCCGGAACGTAGAAATGGCCATAACTTTTACACTGGTAGCAATTATTCGTTTTATACAATGGAAAAACCGTTCTATTTATTTTGTGTTTTATGCTTCGGGCGTTGACTTCTATGGCCCTAACCGTTTGATCTGGTGGAACAACGCCCTAGAGTGAAGCCTAGGTTGCCCGGAACGTAGAAATGACAATAACTTTCACACTGGTTGCTATTATTCGTTTTATACAATGGAAAAACTGTTCTATTTATTTTGCATTTTATGCTTCGGTCGTTGACGTCTAAGGCCCTAACTGATTGATCTGGTGGAGCAACGCCCTAGAGTGAAGCCTAGGTTGCCCGGAACGTAGAAATGACCATAACTTTCACACTGGTTGCTATTATTCGTTTTATACGATGGTAAAGCTGTTGTATTTATATCGTATTTTATGCTTCTGGCGTTGACTTCTTAGGACATAACTATTCGATCTGGTGGAGCAACGCCCTGGAGTGAAACCTAGGTTGCTCGGAATGTAGAAATGACCATCACTTTCAAACTGTTTGCAATTATTCGTTTTATACGATGGAAAAGCTGCTTTATTTATATCGTATTTTATGCTTGTGGGGTTGACTTCTTAGGCCCTAACCATTCCATCTGGTGGATTAACGCCCTAGGGTGAAGCCTAGGTTTCCCGGAAAGTAGAAATGACCATAACTTTCACACTGGTAGCAATTATTCGTTTTATACGATGGAAAAACTGCTCTACTTATTTTGCGTTTTATGCCTCGGGCATTGACTTCTAAGGCCCTAGCCATTCAGTCTGTTGGAGCAACGCCCTAGGGTGCAGCCTAGGTTGCCGGAAAGTAGAAATGACCATAACTTTAATCCTGGTTGCAATTACTCGTTTTATATGATGGAAAAACTGTTGTATTTATATTGTATTTTATGCTTCTGGCGTTGATTTCTAAGTCCCTAGCTATTTCGATCTGGTAGAGCAACGCCCTAGAGTGAAACCTAGGTTATCCGGAACGTAGAAATGACCAGTACATTCACACTGGTTGCAGTTATTCCTGTTAAACGATGGAAAAACTGTTGCATCATTATTGTATTTTATGCTTCTGGTGTTGACTTCTGAGGCCCTAACTATTCGATCTGGTGGAGCAACGCCCTAGAGTGGAGCCTAGGTTGGCCGCAATGTAAAAATGTCCATAACTTTCACACTGGTTGCAATTATTCCTGTTATACGATGGAAAAACTGTTGTATTTTAATTGTATTTTATGCATTTAGCGATGAATTATAAGTCCCTAGCTATTCGATCTGGTGGAGCAACGGCCTAGAGTGACGCCTAGGTTGCTCGGAACGTAGAAATGACCATTACTTTCACACCGGTTGCAATTATTCCTGTTATACGATGGAAAAACTGTTGTATTTTAATTGTATTTTATGCTTTTAGCGATGAATTATAAGTCCCTAGCTATTCGATCTGGTGGAGCAACGTTCTAGAGTGAAGTCTAGGTTGCTCGGAATGTAGGAATGACCATAAATTTCACACTGGTTGCAATTATTCGTTTTATACGATGGAAAAACTTTTGCATCTTTATCGTATTTTATGCTTCTGGCGTGGACTTCTAAGGCCCTAACTATTCGATCTGGTGGAGCAACGCCCTAGATTGAAGCCTAGGTTGCCCGTAACATGGAAATGACCATTACTTTCACACGGGTTGCAATTATTCCTGTTATAGGGTGGAAAGACTGTTGTATTTTTATTGTATTTTATACTTCAGGCGTTGACTTCTGAGGCCATAGCTATTCGACGTGGTGGAAGAACGCCATACAGTGAAGCCTAGGTTGCCCGGAACGTAGAAATGACCATAAGTTTCATACGGATTGCAATTATTCGTTTTATACGATGGAAAAACTGTTGTATTTATATTGTATTTTATGCTTCGGGCGTTGACTTCTATGGCCCTACCTGTTTGATCTGGTGGAACAACACCCTAGAGTGAAGCCTAGGTTGCCCGGAACGTAGAAATGACAATAACTTTCACACTGGTTGCTATTATTCGTTTTATACAATGGAAAAACTCTTACATTTATATTGTATTTTATGCTTCTGGCGTTGACTTCTTAGGCCCTAACTATTCCCTCTGGTGGATCAACGCCCTAGAGTGAAACCTACGTTGCCGGGAACGTAGAAATGACCATTACTTTCACACTGGTTGCAAATATTCCTGTTATACGTTGGAAAAACTGTTGTATTTTTATTGCATTTTATGCTTCGGGCATTGACTTTTAAGGCCCTAACTATTCAATCTGTTGGAGCAACGCCCTAGGGTGATGCCTAGGTTGCCCGTTACGTAGAAATGAGCATAACTATCACGCTGGTTGCAATTATTCGTTTTATACGATGGAAAAGCTGCTGCATTTATATCGTATTTTATGCTTCCGGCGTTGACTGCTAAGGCCTTATCTATCCGATCTGGTGGAACAACGCCCTAGGGTGAAGCCTAGGTTGCCCGAAAAGTAGAAATGACCATAACTTTCACACTGGTAGCAATTATTCGTTTTATACGATGGAAAAACTGTTCTATTTATATATCATTTTATGCTTCGGGCGTTGCCTTCTTAGGCCCTAACTATTCGATTTTGTGGAACAACGCCCTAGAGTGAAGCCTAGGTTGCCTGGAACGTAGAAATGACCATCACTTTCACACGGGTTGCAATTATTCCTGTTATAGGGTGGAAAGACTGTTGTATTTTTATTGTATTTTATACTTCAGGCGTTGACTTCTGAGGCCATAGCTATTCGATGTGGTGGAAGAACGCCATACAGTGAAGCCTAGGTTGCCCGGAACGTAGAAATGACCATAAGTTTCATACTGGTTGCAATTATTCGTTTTATACGATGGAAAAACTGTTGTATTTATATTGTATTTTATGCTTCTGGCGTTCACTTCTTAGGCCCTAACTATTCGATCTGGTGGAACAACGCCCTAGGGTGAAGAGTAGGTTGCCCGGAACGTAGAAATGACCATAACTTTTACACTGGTAGCAATTATTCGTTTTATACAATGGAAAAACCGTTCTATTTATTTTGTGTTTTATGCTTCGGGCGTTGACTTCTATGGCCCTAACCGTTTGATCTGGTGGAACAACGCCCTAGAGTGAAGCCTAGGTTGCCCGGAACGTAGAAATGACAATAACTTTCACACTGGTTGCTATTATTCGTTTTATACAATGGAAAAACTGTTCTATTTATTTTGCATTTTATGCTTCGGGCGTTGACGTCTAAGGCCCTAACTGATTGATCTGGTGGAGCAACGCCCTAGAGTGAAGCCTAGGTTGCCCGGAACGTAGAAATGACCATAACTTTCACACTGGTTGCTATTATTCGTTTTATACGATGGTAAAGCTGTTGTATTTATATCGTATTTTATGCTTCTGGCGTTGACTTCTTAGGACATAACTATTCGATCTGGTGGAGCAACGCCCTGGAGTGAAACCTAGGTTGCTCGGAATGTAGAAATGACCATCACTTTCAAACTGTTTGCAATTATTCGTTTTATACGATGGAAAAGCTGCTTTATTTATATCGTATTTTATACTTGTGGGGTTGACTTCTTAGGCCCTAACCATTCCATCTGGTGGATTAACGCCCTAGGGTGAAGCCTAGGTTTCCCGGAAAGTAGAAATGACCATAACTTTCACACTGGTAGCAATTATTCGTTTTATACGATGGAAAAACTGTTCTACTTATTTTGCGTTTTATGCCTCGGGCATTGACTTCTAAGGCCCTAGCCATTCAGTCTGTTGGAGCAACGCCCTAGGGTGCAGCCTAGGTTGCCGGAAAGTAGAAATGACCATAACTTTAATCCTGGTTGCAATTACTCGTTTTATATGATGGAAAAACTGTTGTATTTATATTGTATTTTATGCTTCTGGCGTTGATTTCTAAGTCCCTAGCTATTTCGATCTGGTAGAGCAACGCCCTAGAGTGAAACCTAGGTTATCCGGAACGTAGAAATGACCAGTACATTCACACTGGTTGCAGTTATTCCTGTTAAACGATGGAAAAACTGTTGCATCATTATTGTATTTTATGCTTCTGGTGTTGACTTCTGAGGCCCTAACTATTCGATCTGGTGGAGCAACGCCCTAGAGTGGAGCCTAGGTTGGCCGCAATGTAAAAATGTCCATAACTTTCACACTGGTTGCAATTATTCCTGTTATACGATGGAAAAACTGTTGTATTTTAATTGTATTTTATGCATTTAGCGATGAATTATAAGTCCCTAGCTATTCGATCTGGTGGAGCAACGGCCTAGAGTGACGCCTAGGTTGCTCGGAACGTAGAAATGACCATTACTTTCACACCGGTTGCAATTATTCCTGTTATACGATGGAAAAACTGTTGTATTTTAATAGTATTTTATGCTTTTAGCGATGAATTATAAGTCCCTAGCTATTCGATCTGGTGGAGCAACGTTCTAGAGTGAAGTCTAGGTTGCTCGGAATGTAGGAATGACCATAAATTTCACACTGGTTGCAATTATTCGTTTTATACGATGGAAAAACTTTTGCATCTTTATCGTATTTTATGCTTCTGGCGTGGACTTCTAAGGCCCTAACTATTCGATCTGGTGGAGCAACGCCCTGGATTGAAGCCTAGGTTGCCCGTAACATGGAAATGACCATTACTTTCACACGGGTTGCAATTATTCCTGTTATAGGGTGGAAAGACTGTTGTATTTTTATTGTATTTTATACTTCAGGCGTTGACTTCTGAGGCCATAGCTATTCGACGTGGTGGAAGAACGCCATACAGTGAAGCCTAGGTTGCCCGGAACGTAGAAATGACCATAAGTTTCATACGGATTGCAATTATTCGTTTTATACGATGGAAAAACTGTTGTATTTATATTGTATTTTATGCTTCGGGCGTTGACTTCTATGGCCCTACCTGTTTGATCTGGTGGAACAACACCCTAGAGTGAAGCCTAGGTTGCCCGGAACGTAGAAATGACAATAACTTTCACACTGGTTGCTATTATTCGTTTTATACAATGGAAAAACTCTTACATTTATATTGTATTTTATGCTTCTGGCGTTGACTTCTTAGGCCCTAACTATTCCCTCTGGTGGATCAACGCCCTAGAGTGAAACCTACGTTGCCGGGAACGTAGAAATGACCATTACTTTCACACTGGTTGCAATTATTCCTGTTATACGTTGGAAAAACTGTTGTATTTTTATTGCATTTTATGCTTCGGGCATTGACTTTTAAGGCCCTAACTATTCAATCTGTTGGAGCAACGCCCTAGGGTGATGCCTAGGTTGCCCGTTACGTAGAAATCAGCATAACTATCACGCTGGTTGCAATTATTCGTTTTATACGATGGAAAAGCTGCTGTATTTATATCGTATTTTATGCTTCCGGCGTTGACTGCTAAGGCCTTATCTATCCGATCTGGTGGAATAACGCCCTAGGGTGAAGCCTAGGTTGCCCGGAAAGTAGAAATGACCATAACTTTCACAATGGTAGCAATTATTCGTTTTATACGATGGAAAAACTGTTCTATTTATATATCATTTTATGCTTCGGGCGTTGCCTTCTTAGGCCCTAACTATTCGATTTTGTGGAACAACGCCCTAGAGTGAAGCCTAGGTTGCCTGGAACGTAGAAATGACCATCACTTTCACACGGGTTGCAATTATTCCTGTTATAGGGTGGAAAGACTGTTGTATTTTTATTGTATTTTATACTTCAGGCGTTGACTTCTGAGGCCATAGCTATTCGATGTGGTGGAAGAACGCCATACAGTGAAGCCTAGGTTGCCCGGAACGTAGAAATGACCATAAGTTTCATACTGGTTGCAATTATTCGTTTTATACGATGGAAAAACTGTTGTATTTATATTGTATTTTATGCTTCTGGCGTTCACTTCTTAGGCCCTAACTATTCGATCTGGTGGAACAACGCCCTAGGGTGAAGAGTAGGTTGCCCGGAACGTAGAAATGACCATAACTTTTACACTGGTAGCAATTATTCGTTTTATACAATGGAAAAACCGTTCTATTTATTTTGTGTTTTATGCTTCGGGCGTTGACTTCTATGGCCCTAACCGTTTGATCTGGTGGAACAACGCCCTAGAGTGAAGCCTAGGTTGCCCGGAACGTAGAAATGACAATAACTTTCACACTGGTTGCTATTATTCGTTTTATACAATGGAAAAACTGTTCTATTTATTTTGCATTTTATGCTTCGGGCGTTGACGTCTAAGGACCTAACTGATTGATCTGGTGGAGCAACGCCCTAGAGTGAAGCCTAGGTTGCCCGGAACGTAGAAATGACCATAACTTTCACACTGGTTGCTATTATTCGTTTTATACGATGGTAAAGCTGTTGTATTTATATCGTTTTTTATGCTTCTGGCGTTGACTTCTTAGGACATAACTATTCGATCTGGTGGAGCAACGCCCTGGAGTGAAACCTAGGTTGCTCGGAATGTAGAAATGACCATCACTTTCAAACTGTTTGCAATTATTCGTTTTATACGATGGAAAAGCTGCTTTATTTATATCGTATTTTATGCTTGTGGGGTTGACTTCTTAGGCCCTAACCATTCCATCTGGTGGATTAACGCCCTAGGGTGAAGCCTAGGTTTCCCGGAAAGTAGAAATGACCATAACTTTCACACTGGTAGCAATTATTCGTTTTATACGATGGAAAAACTGTTCTACTTATTTTGCGTTTTATGCCTCGGGCATTGACTTCTAAGGCCCTAGCCATTCAGTCTGTTGGAGCAACGCCCTAGGGTGCAGCCTAGGTTGCCGGAAAGTAGAAATGACCATAACTTTAATCCTGGTTGCAATTACTCGTTTTATATGATGGAAAAACTGTTGTATTTATATTGTATTTTATGCTTCTGGCGTTGATTTCTAAGTCCCTAGCTATTTCGATCTGGTAGAGCAACGCCCTAGAGTGAAACCTAGGTTATCCGGAACGTAGAAATGACCAGTACATTCACACTGGTTGCAGTTATTCCTGTTAAACGATGGAAAAACTGTTGCATCATTATTGTATTTTATGCTTCTGGTGTTGACTTCTGAGGCCCTAACTATTCGATCTGGTGGAGCAACGCCCTAGAGTGGAGCCTAGGTTGGCCGCAATGTAAAAATGTCCATAACTTTCACACTGGTTGCAATTATTCCTGTTATACGATGGAAAAACTGTTGTATTTTAATTGTATTTTATGCATTTAGCGATGAATTATAAGTCCCTAGCTATTCGATCTGGTGGAGCAACGGCCTAGAGTGACGCCTAGGTTGCTCGGAACGTAGAAATGACCATTACTTTCACACCGGTTGCAATTATTCCTGTTATACGATGGAAAAACTGTTGTATTTTAATTGTATTTTATGCTTTTAGCGATGAATTATAAGTACCTAGCTATTCGATCTGGTGGAGCAACGTTCTAGAGTGAAGTCTAGGTTGCTCGGAATGTAGGAATGACCATAAATTTCACACTGGTTGCAATTATTCGTTTTATACGATGGAAAAACTTTTGCATCTTTATCGTATTTTATGCTTCTGGCGTGGACTTCTAAGGCCCTAACTATTCGATCTGGTGGAGCAACGCCCTAGATTGAAGCCTAGGTTGCCCGTAACATGGAAATGACCATTACTCTCACACGGGTTGCAATTATTCCTGTTATAGGGTGGAAAGACTGTTGTATTTTTATTGTATTTTATACTTCAGGCGTTGACTTCTGAGGCCATAGCTATTCGACGTGGTGGAAGAACGCCATACAGTGAAGCCTAGGTTGCCCGGAACGTAGAAATGACCATAAGTTTCATACGGATTGCAATTATTCGTTTTATACGATGGAAAAACTGTTGTATTTATATTGTATTTTATGCTTCGGGCGTTGACTTCTATGGCCCTACCTGTTTGATCTGGTGGAACAACACCCTAGAGTGAAGCCTAGGTTGCCCGGAACGTAGAAATGACAATAACTTTCACACTGGTTGCTATTATTCGTTTTATACAATGGAAAAACTCTTACATTTATATTGTATTTTATGCTTCTGGCGTTGACTTCTTAGGCCCTAACTATTCCCTCTGGTGGATCAACGCCCTAGAGTGAAACCTACGTTGCCGGGAACGTAGAAATGACCATTACTTTCACACTGGTTGCAATTATTCCTGTTATACGTTGGAAAAACTGTTGTATTTTTATTGCATTTTATGCTTCGGGCATTGACTTTTAAGGCCCTAACTATTCAATCTGTTGGAGCAACGCCCTAGGGTGATGCCTAGGTTGCCCGTTACGTAGAAATGAGCATAACTATCACGCTGGTTGAAATTATTCGTTTTATACGATGGAAAAGCTGCTGTATTTATATCGTATTTTATGCTTCCGGCGTTGACTGCTAAGGCCTTATCTATCCGATCTGGTGGAGCAACGCCCTAGAGTGAAGCCTAGGTTGCCCGGAACGTAGAAATGACCATCACTTTCAAACTGGTTGCAATTATTCCTGTTATACGATGGAAAAACTGGTGCATCTTTATTGTATTTTATGCATCTGGCGTTGACTTCTAAGGCCCTAACTACTCCATCTGGTGGAGCAACGCCCTAGAGTGAAGCCTAGGCTGCCCGGAACGTAGAAATGACCAGAACTTCCACACTGGTAGCAATTATTCGTTTTATACGATGGAAAAACTGTACTGTTTATTTTGTATTTTATGCTCCGGGCGTTGACTTCTAAGGCCCTATCTATTCGACCTGGTGGAGCAACGCCCTAGAGTGAAGCCTAGCTTAACCGGAACGTAGAAATGAACATCACTTTCAAACTGGTTGCAATTACTCCTGTTATATGATGTAAAAACTGTTGTATTTTGATTGCATTTTATGCTTCGGGCATTGACTTCTAGGGCCCTAACTATTCAATCTGTTGGAGCAACGCCCTAGGGTGAATCCTAGGTTGCCCGGAAAGTAGAAATGACCATAACTTTCACACTGATTGCTATTATTCGTTTTATACAATGGAAAAACGGTTCCATTTATTTTGTATTTTATGCTTCGGGCGTTGACTCCTAAGGCCCTAACTGTTGAATCTGGTGGTGCAACGCCCTAGAGTGAAGCCTAGGTTGCCCGGAACGCGGAAATGACCGTAACTTTCGCACTGGTTGCAAATATTCCTGTTCTAGGATGGACAAACTGTTGTATTTATATCGTATTTTATGCTTCTGGCGTTGACTTCTAAGGACCTAACTATTCGATCTGGTGGAGCAGCGCTCTAGAGTGAAGTCTAGGTTGCTCGGAATGTAGGAATGACCATAAATTTCACACTGGTTGCAATTATTCGTTTTATACGATGGAAAAACTGTTGCATCTTTATCGTATTTTATGCTTCTGGCGTGGACTTCTAAGGCCCTAACTATTCGATCTGGTGGAGCAACGCCCTAGAGTGAAGCCTAGGTTGCCCGGAACGTAGAAATGACCATAACTTTTACACTGGTAGCAATTATTCGTTTTATACGATGGAAGAACTGTTGCATCTTTATTGTATTTTATGCTTCTGGCGTTGATTTCTAAGGCCCTAACTATTCGATCTGGTGGAGCAACGCCCTAGAGTGAAGCCTAGGTTGCCTGGAACATGGAAATGACCATTACTTTCACACTGGTTGCAATTATTCCTGTTATATGATGGAAGAAATGTTATATTTATATTGTATTTTATTCTTATGGCGGTGACTTCTTAGGCCCTAACTATTCGATCTGGTGGAACAACGCCCTAGAGTGAAGCCTAGGTTGCCTGGAACGTAGAAATGACCATTACTTTCAGACTGTTTGCAATTATTCGTTTTATACAATGGAAAAACTGTTGCATCTTTATTGTATTTTATGCTTCTGGCGTTGATTTCTAAGGCCCTAACTATTCGATCTGGTGGAGCAACGCCCTAGAGTGAAGCCTAGGTTGCCCGTAACATGGAAATGACCATTACTTTCGCACTGGTTGCAATTATTCCTGTTATATGATGGAAGAACTGTTGTACTTTTATTGCATTTTATGCTTCGGGCATTGACTTCTAAGGCCCTAACTAATCAACCTGTTGGAGCAGCGCCCTAGGGTGAAGCCTAGGTTGCCCGGAACGTAGAAATGACCATAACTTTCACACTGGTAGCAATTATTCGTTTTATACGATGGAAAAAATGTTCCATTTATTTTGTATTTTATGCTTCGGGCGTTGACTTCTAAGGTCCTAGCTATTCGATCTGGTGCAGCAACGCCCTAGAGTGAAGCCTAAGTTGCCCGGAACGTAGAAATGACTATCACATTCAAACTGGTTGCAATTATTCCTGTTATATGATGGAAGAACTGTTGTACTTTTATTGCATTTTATGCTTCGGGCATTGAGCTCTAAGGCCCTAACTATTCAATCTGTTGGAGCAGCGCCCTATGGTGAAGCCTAGGCTGCCCGGAAAGTAGAAATGACCATAACTTTCACACTGGTTGCTATTATTCGTTTTATACAATGGGAAAACGGTTCCATTTATTTTGTATTTTATGCTTCGGGCGTTGACTTCTAAGGCCCTAACTGTTGAATCTGGTGGAGCAACGCCCTAGAGTGAAGCCTAGGTTGCCCGGAACGCAGAAATGACCGTAACTTTCGCACTAGTTGCAAATATTCCTGTTCTACGATGGACAAACTGTTGTATTTATATCGTATTTTATGCTTCTGGCGTTGACTTCTAAGGACCTAACTATTCGATCTGGTGGAGCAACGCTCTAGAGTGAAGTCTAGGTTGCTCGGAATGTAGGAATGACCATAAATTTCACGCTGGTTGCAATTATTCGTTTTATACGATGGAAAAACTTTTGCATCTTTATCGTATTTTATGCTTCTGGCGTGGACTTCTAAGGCCCTAACTATTCGATCTGGTGGAGCAACGCCCTAGAGTGAAGCCTAGGTTTCTCGGAATGTAGAAATGACCATAACTTTCACACTGGTTGCAATTATTCATTTTATACGATGGAAAAACTGTTGTACTTATATTGTATTTTATTCTTATGGCGTTGAATTCTAAGTCCCTAGCTATACGATCTGGTGGAGCAACGCCCTTGGGTGAAGCCTGGGTTGCCCGGAAAGTAGAAATGACCATAACTTTCACACTGGTTGCAATTATTCGTTTTATACGATGGAAAAGCTGTGGCACCTTTATTGTATTTTATTCATCTGGGGTTGACTTCTAAGGCCGTAGGTATCAGGTGTGGTGGAGCGACGCCCTAGAGTGACGCCTAGGTTGCCCGGAACGTAGAAATGACCATAACTTTTACACTGGTTGCTATCATTCGTTTTATACGCTAGAAAAACTGTTATATTTATATTGTATTTTATGCTTCTGGCGTTGACTTCATAGGCCCTAACTGTTCGATCTTGTGGAACAACGCCGTAGGGTGAAGCCTAGGTTGCCCGGAAAGTAGAAATGACCATAACTTTCACACTGGTTGCAATTATTCGTTTTATACGATGGAAAAGCTGTGGCATATTTATTGTATTTTATTCATCTGGTGTTGACTTCTAAGGCCGTAGCTATTAGGTGTGGTGGAGCAACGCCCTAGAGTGACGCCCTGGTTGCCCGGAACGTAGAAATGACCATTACATTCACACGGTTTACAATTATTCGTTTTATACAATGGAAAAACTGTTGCATCTTTATTGTATTTTATGCTTCTGGCGTTGACTTCTAAGGCCCTAACTACTCGATCAGGTGGAGCATCAACCTAGAGTGAAGCATAGGTTGCTCGGAATGTAGAAATTACCATAAGTTTCACACTGGTTGCAACTATTCATTTTATTCGATGGAAAAACTATTGTGCTTATATTGTATTTTATTCTTATGGCGTTGAATTCTAAGTCCCTAGCTATTCGATCTGGTGGAGCAACGCCCTAGAGTGAAACCCATGTTACCCGGAACGTAGAAATGACCAGTACTTTCACACTGTTTGCAGTTATTCCTGTTATACGATGGAAAAAGTTTTGCATCTTTATTGCATTTTATGCTTCTGGCGTTGACTCCTAAGGCCCTAACTATTCCATCTGGTCGAGCAACGCCCTAGGGTGAAGGGTAGGTTGCCCTGAACGTAGAAATGACCAAACTTTCACACTGGTAGCAATTATTCGTTTTATACGATGGAAAAACTGTTCTATTTATATATTAATTTATGCTTCGGGCGTTGCCTTCTTAGGCCCTAACTATTCGATCTTGTGGAACAACGCCCTTGGGTGAAGCCTGGGTTGCCCGGAAAGTAGAAATGACCATAACTTTCACACTGGTTGCAATTATTCGTTTTATACGATGGAAAAGCTGTGGCACCTTTATTGTATTTTATTCATCTGGGGTTGACTTCTAAGGCCGTAGGTATCAGGTGTGGTGGAGCGACGCCCTAGAGTGACGCCTAGGTTGCCCGGAACGTAGAAATGACCATAACTTTTACGCTGGTTGCTATCATTCGTTTTATACGCTAGAAAAACTGTTATATTTATATTGTATTTTATGCTTCTGGCGTTGACTTCATAGGCCCTAACTGTTCGATCTTGTGGAACAACGCCGTAGGGTGAAGCCTAGGTTGCCCGGAAAGTAGAAATGACCATAACTTTCACACTGGTTGCAATTATTCGTTTTATACGATGGAAAAGCTGTGGCATCTTTATTGTATTTTATTCATCTGGTGTTGACTTCTAAGGCCGTAGCTATTAGGTGTGGTGGAGCAACGCCCTAGAGTGACGCCCTGGTTGCCCGGAACGTAGAAATGAACATTACTTTCACAATGTTTGCAATTATTCATTTTATACGATGGAATAACTTTTGTACTTATATTGTATTTTATTCTTCTGGCGTTGACTTCTTAGGCCCTAACTATTCGATCTGGTGGAACAACGCCCTAGAGTGAAGACTAGGTTGCCCGGAACATGGAAATGACCATTACTTTCACACCGGTTGCAATTATTCCTGTTATACGATGGAAAAACTGTTGTATTTTAATTGTATTTTATGCATTTAGCGATGAATTATAAGTCCCTAGCTATTCGATCTGGTGGAGCAACGGCCTAGAGTGACGCCTAGGTTGCTCGGAACGTAGAAATGACCATTACTTTCACACCGGTTGCAATTATTCCTGTTATACGATGGAAAAACTGTTGTATTTTAATTGTATTTTATGCTTTTAGCGATGAATTATAAGTCCCTAGCTATTCGATCTGGTGGAGCAACGTTCTAGAGTGAAGTCTAGGTTGCTCGGAATGTAGGAATGACCATAAATTTCACACTGGTTGCAATTATTCGTTTTATACGATGGAAAAACTTTTGCATCTTTATCGTATTTTATGCTTCTGGCGTGGACTTCTAAGGCCCTAACTATTCGATCTGGTGGAGCAACGCCCTAGATTGAAGCCTAGGTTGCCCGTAACATGGAAATGACCATTACTCTCACACGGGTTGCAATTATTCCTGTTATAGGGTGGAAAGACAGTTGTATTTTTATTGTATTTTATACTTCAGGCGTTGACTTCTGAGGCCATAGCTATTCGACGTGGTGGAAGAACGCCATACAGTGAAGCCTAGGTTGCCCGGAACGTAGAAATGACCATAAGTTTCATACGGATTGCAATTATTCGTTTTATACGATGGAAAAACTGTTGTATTTATATTGTATTTTATGCTTCGGGCGTTGACTTCTATGGCCCTACCTGTTTGATCTGGTGGAACAACACCCTAGAGTGAAGCCTAGGTTGCCCGGAACGTAGAAATGACAATAACTTTCACACTGGTTGCTATTATTCGTTTTATACAATGGAAAAACTCTTACATTTATATTGTATTTTATGCTTCTGGCGTTGACTTCTTAGGCCCTAACTATTCCCTCTGGTGGATCAACGCCCTAGAGTGAAACCTACGTTGCCGGGAACGTAGAAATGACCATTACTTTCACACTGGTTGCAATTATTCCTGTTATACGTTGGAAAAACTGTTGTATTTTTATTGCATTTTATGCTTCGGGCATTGACTTTTAAGGCCCTAACTATTCAATCTGTTGGAGCAACGCCCTAGGGTGATGCCTAGGTTGCCCGTTACGTAGAAATGAGCATAACTATCACGCTGGTTGCAATTATTCGTTTTATACGATGGAAAAGCTGCTGTATTTATATCGTATTTTATGCTTCCGGCGTTGACTGCTAAGGCCTTATCTATCCGATCTGGTGGAGCAACGCCCTAGAGTGAAGCCTAGGTTGCCCGGAACGTAGAAATGACCATCACTTTCAAACTGGTTGCAATTATTCCTGTTATACGATGGAAAAACTGTTGCATCTTTATTGTATTTTATGCATCTGGCGTTGACTTCTAAGGCCCTAACTACTCCATCTGGTGGAGCAACGCCCTAGGGTGAATCCTAGGTTGCCCGGAAAGTAGAAATGACCATAACTTTCACACTGATTGCTATTATTCGTTTTATACAATGGAAAAACGGTTCCATTTATTTTGTATTTTATGCTTCGGGCGTTGACTCCTAAGGCCCTAACTGTTGAATCTGGTGGTGCAACGCCCTAGAGTGAAGCCTAGGTTGCCCGGAACGCGGAAATGACCGTAACTTTCGCACTGGTTGCAAATATTCCTGTTCTAGGATGGACAAACTGTTGTATTTATATCGTATTTTATGCTTCTGGCGTTGACTTCTAAGGACCTAACTATTCGATCTGGTGGAGCAGCGCTCTAGAGTGAAGTCTAGGTTGCTCGGAATGTAGGAATGACCATAAATTTCACACTGGTTGCAATTATTCGTTTTATACGATGGAAAAACTGTTGCATCTTTATCGTATTTTATGCTTCTGGCGTGGACTTCTAAGGCCCTAACTATTCGATCTGGTGGAGCAACGCCCTAGAGTGAAGCCTAGGTTGCCCGGAACGTAGAAATGACCATAACTTTTACACTGGTAGCAATTATTCGTTTTATACGATGGAAGAACTGTTGCATCTTTATTGTATTTTATGCTTCTGGCGTTGATTTCTAAGGCCCTAACTATTCGATCTGGTGGAGCAACGCCCTAGAGTGAAGCCTAGGTTGCCTGGAACATGGAAATGACCATTACTTTCACACTGGTTGCAATTATTCCTGTTATATGATGGAAGAAATGTTATATTTATATTGTATTTTATTCTTATGGCGGTGACTTCTTAGGCCCTAACTATTCGATCTGGTGGAACAACGCCCTAGAGTGAAGCCTAGGTTGCCTGGAACGTAGAAATGACCATTACTTTCAGACTGTTTGCAATTATTCGTTTTATACAATGGAAAAACTGTTGCATCTTTATTGTATTTTATGCTTCTGGCGTTGATTTCTAAGGCCCTAACTATTCGATCTGGTGGAGCAACGCCCTAGAGTGAAGCCTAGGTTGCCCGTAACATGGAAATGACCATTACTTTCGCACTGGTTGCAATTATTCCTGTTATATGATGGAAGAACTGTTGTACTTTTATTGCATTTTATGCTTCGGGCATTGACTTCTAAGGCCCTTACTATTCAATCTGTTGGAGCAGCGCCCTATGGTGAAGCCTAGGCTGCCCGGAAAGTAGAAATGACCATAACTTTCACACTGGTTGCTATTATTCGTTTTATACAATGGGAAAACGGTTCCATTTATTTTGTATTTTATGCTTCGGGCGTTGACTTCTAAGGCCCTAACTGTTGAATCTGGTGGAGCAACGCCCTAGAGTGAAGCCTAGGTTGCCCGGAACGCAGAAATGACCGTAACTTTCGCACTAGTTGCAAATATTCCTGTTCTACGATGGACAAACTGTTGTATTTATATCGTATTTTATGCTTCTGGCGTTGACTTCTAAGGACCTAACTATTCGATCTGGTGGAGCAACGCTCTAGAGTGAAGTCTAGGTTGCTCGGAATGTAGGAATGACCATAAATTTCACGCTGGTTCCAATTATACGTTTTATACGATGGAAAAACTTTTGCATCTTTATCGTATTTTATGCTTCTGGCGTGGACTTCTAAGGCCCTAACTATTCGATCTGGTGGAGCAACGCCCTAGAGTGAAGCCTAGGTTTCTCGGAATGTAGAAATGACCATAACTTTCACACTGGTTGCAATTATTCATTTTATACGATGGAAAAACTGTTGTACTTATATTGTATTTTATTCTTATGGCGTTGAATTCTAAGTCCCTAGCTATACGATCTGGTGGAGCAACGCCCTTGGGTGAAGCCTGGGTTGCCCGGAAAGTAGAAATGACCATAACTTTCACACTGGTTGCAATTATTCGTTTTATACGATGGAAAAGCTGTGGCACCTTTATTGTATTTTATTCATCTGGGGTTGACTTCTAAGGCCGTAGGTATCAGGTGTGGTGGAGCGACGCCCTAGAGTGACGCCTAGGTTGCCCGGAACGTAGAAATGACCATAACTTTTACACTGGTTGCTATCATTCGTTTTATACGCTAGAAAAACTGTTATATTTATATTGTATTTTATGCTTCTGGCGTTGACTTCATAGGCCCTAACTGTTCGATCTTGTGGAACAACGCCGTAGGGTGAAGCCTAGGTTGCCCGGAAAGTAGAAATGACCATAACTTTCACACTGGTTGCAATTATTCGTTTTATACGATGGAAAAGCTGTGGCATATTTATTGTATTTTATTCATCTGGTGTTGACTTCTAAGGCCGTAGCTATTAGGTGTGGTGGAGCAACGCCCTAGAGTGACGCCCTGGTTGCCCGGAACGTAGAAATGACCATTACTTTCACACGGTTTACAATTATTCGTTTTATACAATGGAAAAACTGTTGCATCTTTATTGTATTTTATGCTTCTGGCGTTGACTTCTAAGGCCCTAACTACTCGATCAGGTGGAGCATCAACCTAGAGTGAAGCATAGGTTGCTCGGAATGTAGAAATTACCATAAGTTTCACACTGGTTGCAACTATTCATTTTATTCGATGGAAAAACTATTGTGCTTATATTGTATTTTATTCTTATGGCGTTGAATTCTAAGTCCCTAGCTATTCGATCTGGTGGAGCAACGCCCTAGAGTGAAACCCATGTTACCCGGAACGTAGAAATGACCAGTACTTTCACACTGTTTGCAGTTATTCCTGTTATACGATGGAAAAAGTTTTGCATCTTTATTGCATTTTATGCTTCTGGCGTTGACTCCTAAGGCCCTAACTATTCCATCTGGTCGAGCAACGCCCTAGGGTGAAGGGTAGGTTGCCCTGAACGTAGAAATGACCAAACTTTCACACTGGTAGCAATTATTCGTTTTATACGATGGAAAAACTGTTCTATTTATATATTAATTTATGCTTCGGGCGTTGCCTTCTTAGGCCCTAACTATTCGATCTTGTGGAACAACGCCCTTGGGTGAAGCCTGGGTTGCCCGGAAAGTAGAAATGACCATAACTTCCACACTGGTTGCCATTATTCGTTTTATACGATGGAAAAGCTGTGGCACCTTTATTGTATTTTATTCATCTGGGTTTGACTTCTAAGGCCGTAGGTATCAGGTGTGGTGGAGCGACGCCCTAGAGTGACGCCTAGGTTGCCCGGAACGTAGAAATGACCATAACTTTTACACTGGTTGCTATCATTCGTTTTATACGCTAGAAAAACTGTTATATTTATATTGTATTTTATGCTTCTGGCGTTGACTTCATAGGCCCTAACTGTTCGATCTTGTGGAACAACGCCGTAGGGTGAAGCCTAGGTTGCCCGGAAAGTAGAAATGACCATAACTTTCACACTGGTTGCAATTATTCGTTTTATACGATGGAAAAGCTGTGGCATCTTTATTGTATTTTATTCATCTGGTGTTGACTTCTAAGGCCGTAGCTATTAGGTGTGGTGGAGCAACGCGCTAGAGTGACGCCCTGGTTGCCCGGAACGTAGAAATGAACATTACTTTCACAATGTTTGCAATTATTCATTTTATACGATGGAATAACTTTTGTACTTATATTGTATTTTATTCTTCTGGCGTTGACTTCTTAGGCCCTAACTATTCGATCTGGTGGAACAACGCCCTAGAGTGAAGACTAGGTTGCCCGGAACATGGAAATGACCATTACTTTCACACTGTTTGCAAATATACATTATATACGATGGAAAAGCTGTTGCATTTATATTGCGTTTTATGCATCTGGCGTTGACTTCTTAGGCCCTAACTATTTAATCTGGTAGAGCACCGCCCTAGAGTGAAGCATAGGTTGCCCGGAACGTAGAACATACCATTCCCTTCACACTGGTTGTAATTATTCCTGTTATACGATGGAAAAACTGTTGCATCTTTATTGTGTTTTATGCTTCTGGCGTTGACTTCTAAGGCCCTAACCATTCCATCTGGTGGAGCAACGCCCTAGAGTGAAGCCTGGGCCGCCCGGAACGTAGAAATGACCATAACTTTCACACTGGTTGCTATTATTCGTTTTATACGATGGAAAAACTGTTATATTTATATTGTATTTTATGCTTCTGGCGTTGACTTCTTAGGCCTTAACTATTCGATCTGGTGGAACAACGACCTAGAGTGAAGCCTAGGTTGCCTGGAACGTAGAAATGACCATTACTTTCACACGGTTTACAATTATTCGTTTTATACAATGGAAAAACTGTTGCATCTTTATTGTATTTTATGCTTCTGGCGTTGACTTCTAAGGCCCTAACTACTCGATCAGGTGGAGCATCGCCCTAGAGTGAAGCATAGGTTGCTCGGAATGTAGAAATTACCATAAGTTTCACACTGGTTGCAACTATTCATTTTATACGATGGAAAAACTATTGTGCTTATATTGTATTTTATTCTTATGGCGTTGAATTCTAAGTCCCTAGCTATTCGATCTGGTGGAGCAACGCCCTAGAGTGAAGCCGATGTTACCCGGAACGTAGAAATGACCAGTACTTTCACACTGTTTGCAGTTATTCCTGTTATACGATGGAAAAAGTTTTGCATCTTTATTGCATTTTATGCTTCTGGCGTTGACTCCTAAGGCCCTAACTATTCCATCTGGTCGAGCAACGCCCTAGGGTGAAGGGTAGGTTGCCCTGAACGTAGAAATGACCAAACTTTCACACTGGTTGCAATTATTCGTTTTATACGATGGAAAAGCTGTGGCATCTTTATTGTATTTTATTCATCTGGTGTTGACTTCTAAGGCCGTAGCTATTAGGTGTGGTGGAGCAACGCCCTAGAGTGACGCCCTGGTTGCCCGGAACGTAGAAATGAACATTACTTTCACAATGTTTGCAATTATTCATTTTATACGATGGAATAACTTTTGTACTTATATTGTATTTTATTCTTCTGGCGTTGACTTCTTAGGCCCTAACTATTCGATCTGGTGGAACAACGCCCTAGATTGAAGACTAGGTTGCCCGGAACATGGAAATGACCATTACTTTCACACTGTTTGCAAATATACATTATATACGATGGAAGAGCTGTTGCATTTATATTGCGTTTTATGCACCTGGCGTTGACTTCTTAGGCCCTAACTATTTAATCTGGTAGAGCACCGCCCTAGAGTGAAGCATAGGTTGCCCGGAACGTAGAACATACCATTCCCTTCACACTGGTTGTAATTATTCCTGTTATACGATGGACAAACTGTTGTATTTATATCGTATTTTATGCTTCTGGCGTTGACTTCTAAGGACCTAACTAGTCGATCTGGTGGAGCAACGCCCTAGAGTGACTCCTAGGTTGCCCGGAACGTAGAAATGACCATTACTTTCACAATGTTTGCAATTATTCACTTTATACGACGGAAAAACTGTTGTACTTACATTGTATTTTATTCTTCTGGCGTTGACTTCTTAGGCCCTAACTATTCGATCTGGTGGAACAACGCCCTAGGGTGAAGCCTAGGTTGCCCGGAACACGGAAATGACCATTACTTTCACACTGTCTGCAAATATACATTATATACGATGGAAAAGCTGTTGTATTTATATTGTGTTTTATGCATCTGGCGTTGACTTCTTAGGCCCTAACTATTTAATCTGGTAGAGCACCGCCCTAGAGTGAAGCATAGGTTGCCCGGAACGTAGAACATACCATTCCCTTCACACTGGTTGCAATTATTCCTGTTATACGATGGAAAAACTGTTGCATCTTTATTGTGTTTTATGCTTCTGGCGTTGACTTCTAAGGCCCTAACCATTCCATCTGGTGGAGCAACGCCCTAGAGTGAAGCCTGGGCTACCCGGAACGTAGAAATGACAATAACCTTCACACTGGTTGCTATTATTCGTTTTATACGATGGAAAAACTGTTATATTTATATTGTATTTTATGCTTCTGGCGTTGACTTCTTAGGCCCTAACTATTCGATCTGGTGGAGCAATGCCTCAGAGATAAGTCTAGGATGCCCGAAACGCCGAAATGATCATTACTATCACGCTTGTTGCAATTATTCCTGTTATACGATGAAAAGACTGTTGTATTTTTATTGTATATTATGCTTCAGTCGTAGACTTCTTAGGCCCTAACTATTTAATCTGGTAGAGCACCGCCCTAGAGTGAAGCATAGGTTGCCCGGAACGTAGAACATACCATTCCCTTCACACTGGTTGCAATTATTCCTGTTATACGACGGAAAAACTGTTGCATCTTTATTGTGTTTTATGCTTCTGGCGTTGACTTCTAAGGCCCTAACTATTCGATCTGGTGGAACAACGCCCTAGGGTGAAGCGTAGGTTGCCCGGAACGTAGATATGACCATAACCTTCACACAGGTTGCAATTATTCGTTTTATACGGTGTAAAGGCTGTTGTATTTATTGTATATTTTATTCTTCTGGTGTTTACTTCTTAGGCCCTAACTATTCGATCTGGTGGAACAACGCCGTAGAGTGAAGCGTAGGTTGCCCGGAATGTAGAAATGACCATTACTTTCAGACTGTTTGCAATTATTCCTTTTATACGATGGAAAAGCTGTTGTATTTATATCGTATTTTATGCTTCTGGCGTTGACTTCTTAGGACATAACTATTCAATCTGGTGGAGCAGCGCCCTGGAGTGAAACCTAGGTTGCCCGGAACGTAGAAATGACCATTACTTTCACACTGGTTGCAATTATTCGTTTTATACGATGGAAAAACTGTTGTATTTTAATTGTATTTTATGCTTTTAGCGATGAATTATAAGTCCCTAGCTATTCGATCTGGTGGAGCAACGGCCTAGAGTGACGCCTAGGTTGCTCGGAACGTAGAAATGACCATTACTTTCACACCGGTTGCAATTATTCCTGTTATACGATGGAAAAACTGTTGTATTTTAATTGTATTTTATGCTTTTAGCGATGAATTATAAGTCCCTAGCTATTCGATCTGGTGGAGCAACGCCCTAGAGTGACGCCTAGGTTGCTCGGAACGTAGAAATGACCATTACTTTCACACTTGTTGCAATTATTCGTTTTATACGATGGAAAAGCTGTTGTATTTATATCGTATTTTATGCTTCTGGCGTTGACTTCTTAGGACATAACTATTCGATCTGGTGGAGCAACGCCCTGGAGTGAAACCTAGGTTGCCCGGAACGTAGAAATGACCATTACTTTCACACTGGTTGCAATTATTCCTGTTATACGATGGAAAAGCTGTTGTATTTTTATTGTATTTTATGCTTCTGGCGTTGACTTCTATGGCCCTAACCGTTTGATCTGGTGGAACAACTCCCTAGAGTGAAGCCTAGGTTGCCCGGAACGTAGAAATGACAATAACTTTCACACTGGTTGCTATTATTCGTTTTATACAATGGAAAAACTGTTCTATTTATTTTGCATTTTATGCTTCGGGCGTTGACGTCTAAGGCCCTAACTGATTGATCTGGTGGAGCAACGCCCTAGAGTGAAGCCTAGGTTGCCCGGAACGTAGAAATGACCATAACTTTCACACTGGTTGCTATTATTCGTTTTAACGATGGTAAAGCTGTTGTATTTATATCGTATTTTATGCTTCTGGCGTTGACTTCTTAGTACATAACTATTCGATCTGGTGGAGCAACGCCCTGGAGTGAAACCTAGGTTGCTCGGAATGTAGAAATGACCATCACTTTCAAACTGTTTGCAATTATTCGTTTTATACGATGGAAAAGCTGCTTTATTTATATCGTATTTTATGCTTGTGGGGTTGACTTCTTAGGCCCTAACCATTCCATCTGGTGGATTAACGCCCTAGGGTGAAGCCTAGGTTTCCCGGAAAGTAGAAATGACCATAACTTTCACACTGGTAGCAATTATTCGTTTTATACGATGGAAAAACTGTTCTACTTATTTTGCATTTTATGCTTCGGGCATTGACTTCTAAGGCCCTAGGCATTCAGTCTGTTGGAGCAACGCCCTAGGGTGCAACCTAGGTTGCCGGAAAGTAGAAATGACCATAACTTTAATCCTGGTTGCAATTACTCGTTTTATATGATGGAAAAACTGTTGTATTTATATTGTATTTTATGCTTCTGGCGTTGATTTCTAAGTCCCTAGCTATTTCGATCTGGTAGAGCAACGCCCTAGAGTGAAACCTAGGTTATCCGGAACGTAGAAATGACCAGTACATTCACACGGGTTGCAGTTATTCCTGTTAAACGATGGAAAAACTGTTGCATCATTATTGTATTTTATGCTTCTGGTGTTGACTTCTGAGGCCCTAACTATTCGATCTGGTGGAGCAACGCCCTAGAGTGGAGCCTAGGATGGCCGCAATGTAAAAATGTCCATAACTTTCACACTGGTTGCAATTATTCCTGTTATACGATGGAAAAACTGTTGTATTTTAATTGTATTTTATGCTTTTAGCGATGAATTATATGTCCCTAGCTATTCGATCTGGTGGAGCAACGGCCTAGAGTGACGCCTAGGTTGCTCGGAACGTAGAAATGACCATTACTTTCACACCGGTTGCAATTATTCCTGTTATACGATGGAAAAACTGTTGTATTTTAATTGTATTTTATGCTTTTAGCGATGAATTATAAGTCCCTAGCTATTCGATCTGGTGGAGCAACGCCCTAGAGTGACGCCTAGGTTGCTCGGAACGTAGAAATGACCATTACTTTCACACTTGTTGCAATTATTCGTTTTATACGATGGAAAAGCTGTTGTATTTATATCGTATTTTATGCTTCTGGCGTTGACTTCTTAGGACATAACTATTCGATCTGGTGGAGCAACGCACTGGAGTGAAACCTAGGTTGCCCGGAACGTAGAAATGACCATTACTTTCACACTGGTTGGAATTATTCCTGTTATACGATGGAAAAGCTGTTGTATTTATATCGTTTTTTATGCTTCTGGCGTTGACTTCTTAGGCCCTAGCTATTCCATCTGGTGGAACAACGCCCTCGGGTAAAGCCCCGATTGCGCGGAACGTAGAAATGACCATAACTTTCACACTGTTTGCAAATATACATTATATACAATGGAAAAGCTGTTGTATTTATATTGTGTTTTATGCTTCTGGCGTTGACTTCCTAGGTCCTAACTATTTAATCTGGTAGAGCACCGACCTAGAGTGAAGCATAGGTTGCCCGGAACGTAGAACATACCATTACCTTCACACTGGTTGCAATTATTCCTGTTATACGATGGAAAAACTGTTGCATCTTTATTGTGTTTTATGCTTCTGGCGTTGACTTCTAAGGCCCTAACCATTCCATCTGGTGGAGCAACGCCCTAGAGTGAAGCCTGGGCCGCCCGAAACGTAGAAATGACCATAACTTTCACACTGGTTGCTATTATTCGTTTTATACGATGGAAAAACTGTTATATTTATATTGTATTTTATGCTTCTGGCGTTGACTTCTTAGGCCTTAACTATTCGATCTGGTGGAACAACGCCCTAGGGTGAAGCCTAGGTTGCCCGGAAAGTAGAAATGACCATAACTTTCACACTGGTTGCAATTATTCGTTTTATACGATGGAAAAGCTGTGGCATCTTTATTGTATTTTATTCATCTGGGGTTGACTTCTAAGGCCGTACCTATTAGGTGTGGTGGAGCAACGCCCTAGAGTGACGCCTAGGTTGCCCGGAACGTAGAAATGACCATTACTTTCACAATGATTGCAATTATTCATTTTATACGATGGAAAAACTTTTGTACTTATATTGCACTTTATTCTTCTGGCGTTGACTTCATAGGCTCTAACTATTCGATCTGGCGGAACAACGCCCTCGAGTGAAGACTAGGTTACCCGGAACATGGAAATGACCATTACTTTCACACTGTTTGCAAATATACATTAGATACGATGGAAAATCTGTTGTATTTATGTTGTATTTTATGCTTCTGGCGTTGACTTCTTAGGCCCTAACTATTTGATCTGGGGAGCACCGCCCTAGAGTAAAGCGTAGGTTACCCGGAACGTAGAAATGACCATAACTTCCACACTGGTAGCAATTATTCGTTTTATACGATGGAAAATGTGTTTTATTTATTCTGTATTTTATGCTTCGGGCGCTGACTTCTAAGGCCCTAACTATTCGATCTGGTGCAGCAACGCCCCAGAGTGAATTCTAGGTTGCCCGGAACGTAGAAGTGACCATAACTTTCGCACTGGTGCTATCATTCGTTTTATACGATAGAAAAACTGTTATATTTATATTGTATTTTATGCTTCTGGCGTTGACTTCTTAGGTCCTAACTGTTCGATCTGGTGGAACAACGCCCTAGGGTGAAGCCTAGGTTGCCCGGAAAGTAGAAATGACCATAACTTTCACACTGGTAGCAATTATTCGTTTTATACGATGGAAAAACTGTTCTATTTATATATCACTTTATGCTTCGGGCGTT
This sequence comes from Calliopsis andreniformis, assembly GCF_051401765.1. Lineage (NCBI taxonomy): Eukaryota > Metazoa > Arthropoda > Insecta > Hymenoptera > Andrenidae > Calliopsis > Calliopsis andreniformis. The sequence continues at coordinate 3,468,345 of NW_027480465.1, read as the reverse complement.
GCCTTCTTAGGCCCTAACTATTCGATCTTGTGGAACAACGCCCTAGAGTGAAGCGCAGGTTGCCTGGAACGTAGAAATGACCATCACTTTCACACGGGTAGCAATTATTCCTGTTATAGGATGGAAATACTGTTGTATTTTTATTGTATTTTATACTTCTGGCGCTGACTTCTAAGGACCTAACTATTCGATCTGGTGGAGCAACGCCCTAGAGTGAAGCCTAGGTTGCTCGAAATGTAGAAATGACCATAACTTTCACACTGGTTGCAATTATTCGTTTTATACGATGGAAAAACTGTTGCATCATTATCGTATTATATGCTTCTGGCGTTGACTTCTTAGGCCGTAACTATTCGATCTGGTGGAGTAACGCCCTGGAGTGAAACCTAGGTTGCCCGGTACGCAGAAATGACCACTACTATCATACTGGTTTCAAATTATTCCGGCTATACGATGGAAAAGCTGTTGCATCTTTATTGTATTTTATGCTTCTGGCGTTGACTTCTAAGGACCTTACTATTCGACCTGGAGGAGCAACGCCCTAGAGTGACGCCTAGGTTGCTCGGAACGTAGAAATGACCATTACTTTCACACTGGTTGCAATTATTCCTGTTATACGATGGAAACGCTGTTGTATTTTAATTGTATTTTATGCTTTTAGCGATGAATTATAAGTCCCTAGCTATTCGACCTGGTGCAGCAACGCCCTAGAGTGACGCCTAGGTTGCTCGGAACGTAGAAGTGACCATTACTTTCACACTGGTAGCAATTATTCGTTCTATACGATGGAAAAACTGTTCTATTTATTTTGCATTTTATGCTTCCGGCATTGACTTCTAAGGCCCTAACTATTCAATCTGTTGGAGCAACGCCCTAGGGTGAAGTCTAGGTTTCCCGGAAAGTAGAAATGACCATATATTTCATACCGGTTGCAATTATTCGTTTTATACGATGAAAAAACTGTTGCATTTATATTGTATTTTTTACTTCTGGCGTTGACTTCTAAGGACCTAACTATTCGATCTGGTGGAGCAACGCCCTAGAGTGAAGCCTAGGTTGCCCGGAACGTAGAAATGACCATAACTTTCACACTGGCTGCTATTATTCGTTTTATACGATGGAAAAACTGTTATATTTATGTTGTATTTTATGCTTCTGGCGTTGACTTCTTAGGCCCTAACTATTCGATCTGGTGGAACAACGCCGTAGAGTGAAGCGTAGGTTGCCCGGAACGTAGAAATGACCATTACTTTCACACTGTTTGCAATTATTCCTTTTATACGATGGAAAAGCTGTTGTATTTATATCGTATTTTATACTTCTGGCGTTGACTTCTAAGGACCTAACTATTCGATCTGGTGGAGCAACGCCCTAGAGTGAAGCCTAGGTTGCCCGGAACGTAGAAATGACCATAACTTTCACACTGGCTGCTATTATTCGTTTTATACGATGGAAAAACTGTTATATTTATATTGTATTTTATGCTTCTGGCGTTGACTTCTTAGGCCCTAACTATTCGATCTGGTGGAACAACGCCGTAGAGTGAAGCGTAGGTTGCCCGGAACGTAGAAATGACCATTACTTTCACACTGTTTGCAATTATTCCTTTTATACGATGGAAAAGCTATTGTATTTATATCGTATTTTATACTTCTGGCGTTGACTTTTAAGGACCTAACTATTCGATCTGGTGGAGCAACGCCCTAGAGTGAAGCCTAGGTTGCTCGGAATGTAGAAATGACCATTACTTTCACACTGTTTGCAATTATTCCTTTTATACGATGGAAAAGCTGTTGTATTTATATCGTATTTTATACTTCTGGCGTTGACTTCTAAGGACCTAACTATTCGATCTGGTGGAGCAACGCCCTAGAGTGAAGCCTAGGTTGCTCGGAATGTAGAAATGACCATAACATTCACACTGGTTGCAATTATTCGTTTTATACGATGGAAAAACTGTTGCATCTTTATCGTATTTTATGCTTCTGGCGTTGACTTCTTAGGCCGTAACTATTCGATCTGGCGGAGCAACGCCCTGGAGTGAAACCTAGGTTGCCCGGAACGTAGAAATGACCATTACATTCACACTGGTTGCAATTATTCGTTTTATACGATGGAAAAGGTGATGTATTTATATGGTATTTTATGCTTCTGGAGTTGTCTTCTTAGGCCCTAACTATTCCATCTGGTGGAACAACGCCCTTGGGTGAGGCCTAGGTTGCGCGGAACGTAGCAATGACCATAACTTTCACGCTGGTAGCAATTACTCGTTTTATACGATGGAAAAACTGTTCTATTTATTTTGTATATTATGCTTCGGGCGTTGACTTCTAAGGCCCTAGCTATTCGATCTGGTGGAGCAACGCCCTAGAATGAAGCCTAGGTTGCCCGGAACGTAGTAATGACCATAACTTTTACACTGGTAGCAATTATTCGTTTTATACAATGGAAAAGCTGTTGTATTAATTTTGCATTTTATGCTTCGGGCGTTGACTTCTGAGGCCGTAACTAATTGATCTGGTGGAGCAACGCCCTAGAGTGAAGCCTAGATTGCCAGGAACGTTGAAATGACCATAACCTAGACAACTGGTTGCTATTATTCGTTTTGTACGATGGAAAAGCTGTTATATTTATATTGTATTTTATTCTTATGGCGTTGACTTCTTAGGACCTAACTATTCGATCTGGTGGAGCAACGCCCTGGAGTGAAACCTAGGTTGCCCGGTACGTAGAAGTGACCATTACTTTAACACCGGTTGCAATTATTCCTGTTACACGATGGAAAAACTGTTGCATCTTTATTGTATTTTATGCTTCTGGCGTTGACTTCTAAGGCCCTAGCTATTCGATTTGGTGGAGCACCGCCCTAGAGTGAAACCTAGGTTGCCCGGAACGTAGAAATGACCATAACTTCCACACTGGTTGCAATTATTCGTTTTATACGATGGAAAAGCTGTTGTATTTATATCGTTTTTTATGCTTCTGGCGTTGACTTCTTAGGCCCTAACTATTCCACCTGGTGGAACAGCGCCCTAGAGTGAAGACTAGGTTGCCCGGAACATGGAAATGACAATTACTTTCACACTGTTTGCAAATATACATTATATACGATGGAAAAGCTGTTGTATTTATATTGTGTTTTATGCTTCTGGCGTTGACTTCCTAGGCCCTAACTATTTAATCTGGTAGAGCACCGACCTAGAGTGAAGCATAGGTTGCCCGGAAAGTAGAAATGACCATAACTTTCACACTGGTTGCAATTATTCGTTTTATACGATGGAAAAGCTGTGGCACCTTTATTGTATTTTATTCATCTGGGGTTGACTTCTAAGGCCGTAGGTATCAGGTGTGGTGGAGCGACGCCCTAGAGTGACGCCTAGGTTGCCCGGAACGTAGAAATGACCATAACTTTTACACTGGTTGCTATCATTCGTTTTATACGATAGAAAAACTGTTATATTTATATTGTATTTTATGCTTCTGGCGTTGACTTCATAGGCCCTAACTGTTCGATCTTGTGGAACAACGCCGTAGGGTGAAGCCTAGGTTGCCCGGAAAGTAGAAATGACCATAACTTTCACACTGGTTGCTATTATTCGTTTTATACGATGGAAAAGCTGTTGTATTTATATCGTATTTTATGCTTCTGGCGTTGACTTCCAAGGCCGTAGCTATTAGGTGTGGTGGAGCAACGCCCTAGAGTGAAGCCTAGGTTGCTCGGAATGTAGAAATGACCATTACTTTCACACTGTTTGCAATTATACCTTTTATACGATGGAAAAGCTGTTGTATTTATATCGTATTTTATACTTCTGGCGTTGACTTCTAAGGACCTAACTATTCGATCTGGTGGAGCAACGCCCTAGAGTGAAGCCTAGGTTGCTCGGAATGTAGAAATGACCATAACTTTCACACTGGTTGCAATTATTCGTTTTATACGATGGAAAAACTGTTGCATCTTTATCGTATTTTATGCTTCTGGCGTTGACTTCTTAGGCCGTAACTATTCGATCTGGTGGAGCAACGCCCTGGAGTGAAACCTAGGTTGCCCGGAACGTAGAAATGACCATTACATTCACACTGGTTGCAATTATTCGTTTTATACGATGGAAAAGCTGATGTATTTATATGGTATTTTATGCTTCTGGAGTTGTCTTCTTAGGCCCTAACTATTCCATCCGGCGGAACAACGCCCTTGGGTGAGGCCTAGGTTGCGCGGAACGTAGCAATGACCGTTACTTTCACACTGGTTGCAATCATTCGTTTTATACGACGGAAAAGCTGTTGTATTTGTATTGTATTTTATGCCTCTGGTGTTGATATCTAAGGCCGTAGCTATTAGATGTGGTGGAGCAACGCCCTAGAGAGACGCATAGGGTGCTCGGAACGTAGAAATGACCATTACTTTCACACTGGTTGCAATTATTCGTTCTATACGATGGAAAAGCTGTTGTATTTATATTGTATTTTATGCTTCTGGCGTTCACTTCTTAGGCCCTAACTATTCGATCTGGTGGAGCACCGCCCTAGAGTGAAGCCTAGGTTGCTCGGAACGTAGAAATGACCACTACTTTCACACTGTTTGCATTATTCATTTAATACGATGGAAATGCTGTTGTATTTATATCGTATTTTATGCTTCTGGCGTTGACTTCTTAGGCCCTAACTATTCGATCTGGTGGAACAACGCCGTAGAGTGAAGCGAAGGTTGCCCGGAACGTAGAAATGACCATTACTTTCACACTGTTTGCAATTATTCCTTTTATACGATGGAAAAGCTGTTGTATTTATATCGTATTTTATACTTCTGGCGTTGACTTTTAAGGACCTAACTATTCGATCTGGTGGAGCAACGCCCTAGAGTGAAGCCTAGGTTGCTCGGAATGTAGAAATGACCATTACTTTCACACTGTTTGCAATTATTCCTTTTATACGATGGAAAAGCTGTTGTATTTATATCGTATTTTATACTTCTGGCGTTGACTTCTAAGGACCTAACTATTCGATCTGGTGGAGCAACGCCCTAGAGTGAAGCCTAGGTTGCTCGGAATGTAGAAATGACCATAACTTTCACACTGGTTGCAATTATTCGTTTTATACGATGGAAAAACTGTTGCATCTTTATCGTATTTTATGCTTCTGGCGATGACTTCTTAGGCCGTAACTATTCGATCTGGTGGAGCAACGCCCTGGAGTGAAACCTAGGTTGCCCGGAACGTAGAAATGACCATTACATTCACACTGGTTGCAATTATTCGTTTTATACGATGGAAAAGCTGATGTATTTATATGGTATTTTATGCTTCTGGAGTTGTCTTCTTAGGCCGTAACTATCCGATCTGGTGGAGCAACGCCCTAGAGTGAAGCCTAGGTTGGCCGGAACGTAGAAATCACCATTACTTTCACACGGTTTGCAAATATACATTATATACGATGGAAAAGCTGTTGTATTTATATTGTATTTTATGCTTCTGGCGTTGACTTCTTACGCCCTAACTATTTAATCTGGTAGAGCACCGCCCTAGAGTGGAGCATAGGTTGCCCTGGACGTAGAACATACCATTACCTTCACACTGGTTGCAATTATTCCTGTTATACGATGGAAAAACTGTTGCATCTTTATTGTATTTTCTGCTTCTGGCGTTGACTTCTAAGGCCCTAACTATTCGATCAGGTGGAGCAACGCCCTAGAGTGAAACCTAGGCTACCCGGAACGTAGAAATGACCAGTACTTTCATACTGTCTGCAGTTATTCCTGTTATACGACGGAAAAACTGTTGTACTCATATACTATTTAATTCTTATGGCGTTGAATTCTAAGTCCCTAGCTATTCGATCTGGTGGAGCAACGCCCTAGAGTGAAACCCAGGCTACCCGGAACGTAGAAATGACCAGTACTTTCATACTGTCTGCAGTTATTCCTGTTATACGATGGAAAAACTTTTGCATCTGCATTGTATTCCATGCTTCTGGCGTTGACTTCTAAGGCCCTAACTATTTGATCTGGTGGAGCACCGCCCTAGAGTGCAGCCTAGGTTGCCCGGAACGTAGAAATGACCATTACATTCACACTGGTTGCAATTATTCCGGTTATACGATGGAAAAACTGTTGTATTTTTATTGTATTTTATACTTCAGGCGTTGACTTCTGAGGCCGTAGCTATTCGATGTGGTGGAAGAACGCCATACACTGAAGCCTAGGTTGCCCGGAACGTAGAAATGACCATAAGTTTCATACTGGTTGCAATTATTCGGTTTATACGATGGAAAAACTGTTGTATTTATATAGTATTTTTTGCTTCTGGCGTTCACTTCTTAGGCCCTAACTATTCGATCTGTTGGAACAACGCCCTAGGGTGAAGCCTAGGTTCCTCGGAATGTAGAAATGACCATAACTTTCACACTGGTTGCAATTATACATTTTATACGATGGAAAAACTGTTGTACTTATATTGTATTTTATTCTTCTGGCGTTGAATTCTAAGTCCCTAGCTATTCCATCTCGTGGAACAACGCCCTAGGGTAAGGCCCAGGTTGCGCGGAACGTAGCAATGACCATAACTTTCACACTGGTAGCAATTCTTCGTTTTATACGATGGAAAAACTGTTTTATTTATTTTGTATTTTATGCTTTGAGCGTTGACTTCTAAGGCTTTAACTATTCGATCTGGTGGAGCAACGCCCTAGAGTGAAGCCTAGGTTGCCCGGAACGTAGAAATGACCATAACTTTCACACTGGTTGTTATCATTCGATTTATACGATGGAAAAACTGTTATATTTACATTGTATTTTATACTTCTGGCGTTGACTTCTTAGGCCCTAACTGTTCGATCCGGTGGAACAACGCCCTAGAGTGAAGCCTAGGTTATCCGGAACGTAGAAATGACCAGTACATTCACACTGGTTGCAGTTATTCCTGTAAAACGATGGAAAAACTGTTGCATCTTTATTGTATTTTAAGCTTCTGGCGTTGACTTCTAAGGCCCTAACTATTCGATCTGGTGGAGCAACGCCCTAGGGTGAAGCCTAGGTTGGCCGGTATGTAGAAATATCCATAACTGTCACACTGGTTGCAATTATTCGTTTTATACGTTTGTCAAGCTGTTGTATTTATATTGTATTTTATGCTTCTGGCGTTGACTTCTTAGGCCCTAACAATTCGATCTTGTGGAACAACGCCCTAGAGTGAAGCCTAGGTTGCCTCGAACGTAGAAATGACCATCACTTTCACACGGGTTGCAATTATTCGTGTTATAGAATGTTAAGACTGTTGTATTTTTATTGTATTTTATACTTCAGGCGTTGACTTCTGAGGCCGTAGCTATTCGATGTGGTGGAAGAACGCCATGCACTGAAGCCTAGGTTGCCCGGAGCGTAGAAATGACCATAAGTTTCATACTGGTTGCAATTATTTGGTTTATACGATGGAAAAACTATTGTATTTATATTGTATTTTATGCTTCTGGCGTTCACTTCTTAGGCCCTAACTATTCGATCTGTTGGAACAACGCCCTAGGGTGAAGCCTAGGTTGCCCGGAACGTAGAAATGACCATAGCTTTTACACAGGTAGCAATTATTCGTTTTATACTATGGAAAAACCGTTCTATTTATTTTGTATTTTATGCTTCGGGCGTTGACTTCTAAGGCCCTAACTATTCAATCTGTTGGAGCAACGCCCTAGCGTGAAGCCTAGGTTGCTCGTAAAGTAGAAATGACCATAAGTTTCATACTGGTTGCAATTATTCGTTTTATACGATGGAAAAACTGTTCTATTTATATTGTATTTTATGCTTCTGGCGTTGACTACTTAGGCACTAACTGTTCGATCTTGTGGAGCAACGCCCTAGAGTGAAGCCTAGGTTGAATGGAACGTAGAAATGATCATTACTTTCACGCTTGTTGCAATTATTCCTGTTATGCGATGAAAAGACTGTTGTATTTTTATTGTATTTTATGCTTCAGTCGTGGACTTCTGAGGCCGTAGCTATTCGATGTGGTGGAAGAACGCCATACAGTGAAGCCTAGGTTGCCCGGAACGTAGAAATGACCACTACTTTCACACTGTTTGCAATTATTCATTTAATCCGATGGAAATGCTGTTGGATTTATATCGTATTTTATGCTTCGGGCGTTGACTTCTTAGGCCCTAACATTTCGATCTGGTGGAGCAACGCCCGACAGTGAAGCCTAGGTTGCCCGGAACGTAGAAATGACCATTACTTTCACACTGTTTGCAATTATTCCTTTTATACGATGGAAAAGCTGTTGTTTTTATATCGTATTTTATGCTTCTGGCGTTGACTTCTTGGGCCCTAACTATTCGATCTGGTGGAACAACGCCGTAGAGTGAAGCCTAGGTTGCCCGGAACGTAGAAATGACCAGTACATTCACACTGGTTGCAGTTATTCCTGTAAAACGATGGAAAAACTGTTGCATCATTATTGTATTTTATGCTTCTTGCGTTGACTTCTAAGGCGCTAACTATTCGATCAGGTGGAGCAACGCCCTAGAGTGAAGCCTAGGTTCCTCGGAATGTAGAAATGACCATAACTTTCACACTGGTTGCAATTATACATTTTATACGATGGAAAAACTGTTGTACTTATATTGTATTTTATTCTTATGGCGTTGAATTCTAGGTCCCTAGCTATTCCATCTCGTGGAACAACGCCCTAGGGTAAGGCCCAGGTTGCGCGGAACGTAGAAATGACCATAACTTTCACACTGGTAGCAATTATTCGTTTTATACGATGGAAAAACTGTTTTATTTATTTTGTATTTTATGCTTTGAGCGTTGACTTCTAAGGCTTTAACAATTCGATCTGGTGGAGCAACGCCCTAGAGTGAAGCCTAGGTTGCCCGGAACGTAGAAATGGCCATAACTTTCACACTGGTTGCTATCATTCGATTTATACGATGGAAAAACTGTTATATTTACATTGTATTTTATACTTCTGGCGTTGACTTCTAAGGCCCTAACTGTTCGATCTGGTGGAACAACGCCCTAGAGTGAAGCCTAGGTTATCCGGAACGTAGAAATGACCAGTACATTCACACTGGTTGCAGTTATTCCTGTAAAACGATGGAAAAACTGTTGCATCTTTATTGTATTTTAAGCTTCTGGCGTTGACTTCTAAGGCCCTAGCTATTCGATCTGGTGGAGCAACGCCCTAGGGTGAAGCCTAGGTTGGCCGGAATGTAGAAATATCCATAACTGTCACACTGGTTGCAATTATTCGTTTTATACGTTTGTCAAGCTGTTGTATTTATATTGTATTTTATGCTTCTGGCGTTGACTTCTTAGGCCCTAACTATTCCCTCTGGTGGATCAACGCCCTAAAGTGAAACCTACGTTGCCCGGAACGTAGAAATGACCATTCCCTTCACACTGGTTGCAATGATTCCTGTTATGCGATGGAAAAACTGTTGTATTTTAATTCTATTAATATGCTTTTAGCGATGAATTCTAAGTCCCTAGCTATTCCATCTGGTGGAGCAACGCCCTAGAGTGACGCCTAGGTTGCTCGGAACGTTGAAATGACCATTACTTTCACACTGGTTGCAATTGTTCGTTTTATACGATGGAAAAAATGTTCTATATATTTTGTATTTTATGCTTCGGGCGTTGACTTCTAAGGCCCTAACTATTCGATCTGTTGGTGCAACTCCCTAGGGTGAAGCCTAGGTTGCCCGGAACGTAGAAATGACCATAACTTTCTCACTGGTTACCATTATTCGTATTATACGATGGTAAAGCTGTTGTATTTACATCGTATTTTATGCTTCTGGCGTTGACTTCTTAGGCCCTAACTGTTCCATCTGGTGAAACAACGCACTAGGATGAAGCCTAGGTAGCCCGGAACGTAGAAATGACCATAACTTTCACACTGGTTGCAATTATTCGTTTTATACGATGGAAAAGCTGTTGTATTTATATCGTATTTTATGCTTCTGGCTTTGACTTCTTAGGCCCTAACAATTCGAGCTGGAGCAGCAACGCCCTAGAGTGAAATCTAGGTTGCCCGGAACGTAGAAATGACCATTGCACTCACACTGGTTGCAGTTATTCCTGTTATACGATGGAAAATCTGTTGCATCTTTATTGTATTTTATACTTCTGGCGTTTAATTCTAAGTCCCTAGCTGTTCGATCTGGTGGAGCAACGACCCAGAGTGAAGCCTAGGTTGCCCGGAACGTAGAAATGACCAGTACTTTCATACTGTCTGCAGTTATTCCTGTTATACGACGGAAAAACTGTTGTACTCATATAGTATTTTATTCTTATGGCGTTGAATTCTAAGTCCCTAGCTATTCGATCTGGTGGAGCAACGCCCTAGAGTGAAACCTAGGCTACCCGGAACGTAGAAATGACCAGTACTTTCATACTGTCTGCAGTTATTCCTGTTATACGATGGAAAAACTTTTGCATCTGCATTGTATTTCATGCTTCTGGCGTTGACTTCTAAGGCGCTAACTATTCGATCTGGTGGTGCAACGCACTAGAGTGAAGCCTAGCTTGCTCGGAATGCAGAAATGTCCATAACTTTCACACTGGTTGCAATTATTCGTTTTATACGATGGGAAAACTGTTGTATTTATTTTGTATTTTATGCTTCTGGCGCTGACTTCTTAAGCCCTATCTATTGGATCTGGTGGACCAGCGCCCTAGAGTGAAGACTGGCTTGCCCGGAACGTAGAAATGACCATTACCTTCACACTGTTTGCAATTATTCATTTTATACGATGGAAAAACTACTGCATTTTTATTGCATTTTATGCTTCGGTCGTTGACTTCAAAGCACATAGCTATTCGATGTGGTGGAGCAACGCCACAGAGTGAAGCCTAGGTTGCCCGTGACGTAGAAATGACCATCTCTTTCACACTGGTTGCAATTATTCCTGTTATACGATGGAAAAAATCTTGTATCTTTATTGTATTTTATGCTTCGGGCATTGACTTCTATGGCCGTACCTATTCGATCTGGTGGACCACCGCCCGAGAGTGAAGCCTAGGTTGCCGGGAACGCACAAACGACCGCTACTTTCACAATGTTTGCAATTATTCATTTTATACGATCGAAAAATGTTGTATTTACGTTGTATTCTATGCTTCTGACGTTGACTTCTAAGGCCGTAGCTATTCGATGAGGTGGAGCAACGCCCTAGGGTGAAGCCTAGGTAGCGCGGAACGTGGAAATGACCATCATCTTCACACTGTTTGCAATTATTCCTGTTATACGATGGAAAAGCTGTTCTATTTATATTGTATTTTATGCTTCTGGCGTCGACTTCTAAGGCCGTAGCTATTAGATGTGGTGCAGCAACGCCCTAGGGTAACGCCTAGGTTGCCCAGAGCGCAGAAATGACCATCACTTTCACACTGTTTGCAATTGTTCGTTTTATATGATGGAAAGCTGTTGTACTTATATTGTATTTTATGTATCGGGCGTTGACTTCTATGGCCCTACCTATTCGATCTGGTGTAGCAACGGCCTAGAGTGAAGCCTAGGTTCCCGGAAGGTAGAAATGACCATTACTTTCACACTGTTTGTAATTATTCATTCTATACGATGGAAAAGCTGCTGTATTTTTATCGTATTTTCTGCTTCTGGCATTGACTTCTAAGGTCCTAGCTACTCAATCTGGTAGGGCAACGTCCAGTGTGAACCCTCTGTTGCCCGGAACGAAGAAATGACCACAACTTTCACACTGGTTGCAATTATTCGTTTTACACAATGGAAAAACTGTTGTATTTATGGTGTATTTTATGCCTCTGGCGTTGACTTGTAAGGTCCTAGCTATTCGACCTGGTGGAGCAACGCCCTAGAGCGGAGTCTAGGTTGCCCGGAAGGTAGAAATGACCATCACTTTCACACTGTTGGCAATTGTTCATTTTATATGATGGAAAACCTGTTGTACTTATATTGTATTATTGTATCGGGCGTTGACTTCTATGGCCCTACCTATCCGATCTGGTGTAGCAACGCCCTAGAGTGAATCCTAGGTTGCCCGGAAGGTAGAAATGACTATTACTTTCACACTGTTTGCAATTATTCATTCTATACGATGGAAAGGCTGCTGTATTTTTATCGTATTTTCTGCTTCTGGCATTGACTTCTAAGGTCCTAGCTACTCAATGCGGTGGGGCAACGTCCAGAGTGAACCCTATGTTGCCCGGAACGAAGAAATGACCACAACTTTCACACTGGTTGCAATTATTCGTTTTACACAATGGAAAAACTGTTGTATTTATGGTGTATTTTATGCTTCTGGCGTTGACTTCTAAGGCCTTAACTATTTGATCTGGTGGAGCAACGGTCTAGAGCGAAACCTAGACTGCCCGGAACGTGGAAATGACCATTACTTTCACACTGGTTACAATTACTCGTTTTATACGATGGAAAAACTGTTCTATTTTTTTTTCTATTTGGTTCTTCTGCCGTTGACTTCTTAGGCCCTAGCTATTGGATCTGGCGGACGAACGCCCTAGAGTGAAGCCTAGGTTGCCCGGAACGTAGAACAGACCATATCTTTCAGACTTGTTGCAATTATTCCTGTTATGTGATGGAAAGACTGTTGTATTTATATTGTATTTCTGCTTCTGGCGTTGACTTCTAAGGCCTTAACTATTTGATCTGGTGGAGCAACGCCCTATAGTGAAGCCTAGGTTGCCCGGAACGTAGAAATAACCATAACTTTCACATTGGTAGCAATTAGTCGTTTTATGCGAAGGAAAAGCTGTTGTATTTATATTGTATTTTATGCTTCTGGCGTTGACTTCTAAGTCGCTAACTATTCGATCTGGTGTAGCAACGCACTAGAGTGAAGCCTAGCTTGCTCGGACTGCAGAAATGTCCATAACTTTCACACTGGTTGCAATTATTCCTGTTATACGATGGAAGAGCTGTTTTATTTATATTGTATTTTATGCTCCTGGCGTTGACTTCTAAGGCCTTAACTATTGGACCTGGTGGACAAACGCCCTAGAGTGAAGCCTAGGTTGGCCGGAACGTAGAAATCACCATTACTTTCACACGGTTTGCAAATATACATTATATACGATGGAAAAGCTGTTGTATTTATATTGTATTTCATGCTTCTGGCGTTGACTTCTAAGGCCCTAACTATTTGATCTGGTGGAGCACCGCCCTAGAGTGCAGCCTAGGTTGCCCGGAACGTAGAAATGACCATTACATTCACACTGGTTGCAATTATTCCGGTTATACGATGGAAAAACTGTTGTATTTTTATTGTATTTTATACTTCAGGCGTTGACTTCTGAGGCCGTAGCTATTCGATGTGGTGGAAGAACGCCATACACTGAAGCCTAGGTTGCCCGGAACGTAGAAATGACCATACGTTTCATACTGGTTGCAATTATTCGGTTTATACGATGGAAAAACTGTTGCATCTTTATTGTATTTTCTGCTTCTGGCGTTGACTTCTAAGGCCCTAACTATTCGATCAGGTGGAGCAACGCCCTAGAGTGAACCCTAGGCTACACGGAACGTAGAAATGACCAGTACTTTCATACTGTCTGCAGTTATTCCTGTTATACGACGGAAAAACTGTTGTACTCATATAGTATTTTATTCTTATGGCGTTGAATTCTAAGTCCCTAGCTATTCGATCTGGTGGAGCAACGCCCTAGAGTGAAACCTAGGCTACCCGGAACGTAGAAATGACCAGTACTTTCATACTGTCTGCAGTTATTCCTGTTATACGATGGAAAAACTTTTGCATCTGCATTGTATTTCATGCTTCTGGCGTTGACTTCTAAGGCCCTAACTATTTGATCTGGTGGAGCACCGCCCTAGAGTGCAGCCTAGGTTGCCGGAACGTAGAAATGACCATAACTTCCACACTGGTTGCAATTATTCGTTTTATAGGATGGAAAATCTGTAGTATTTATATCGTATTTTATGCTTCTGGCGTTGACTTGTTAGGCGCTAACTATTGTATCTGGTGGAACAACGCCCTAGGGTATAGCCCAGGTTGCGCGGAACGTAGAAATGACCATAACTTTCACACTGGTAGCAATTATTCGTTTTATACGATGGAAAAGCTGTTGTATTTATATCGTATTTTATGCTTCTGGCGTTGACTTCTAAGGCCCTAACTATTCCATCTGGTGGAACAACGCCCTAGGGTGAAGCCTAGGTTGCCCGGAACGTAGAAATGAACATAACTTTCACACTGGTAGCAATTATACGTTTTATACGATGGAAAGACTGTTGTGTTTATTTTGTAGTTTATGCTTATGGCGTTGACTTCTAAGGCCCTAACTCTTCGATCCGGTGGAGCAACGCCTCAGAGTTAAGCCTAGATTGCCCGAAACGTCGATATGATCGTTACTTACGCACTGGTTGCAATTAGTCATGCTATACGATGGAAAAACTGTTGCATTTTTATTGTATTTTATGCTTCTGGCGTTGACTTCTTAGGCCCTAACTATTCCATCTGGTGGAACAACGCCCTAGGGTGAAGCCTAGGTTGCCCGGAACGTAGAAATGACCATAACTTTCACACTGGTAGCAATTATTCGTTTTATACGATTGAAAAGCTGTAGTATTTATATCGTATTTTATGCTTCTGGCGTTGACTTCTAAGGCGCTAACTATTCGATCTGGTGGTGCAACGCACTAGAGTGAAGCCTAGCTTGCTCGGAATGCAGAAATGTCCATAACTTTCACACTGGTTGCAATTATTCGTTTTATACGATGGGAAAACTGTTGTATTTATTTTGTATTTTATGCTTCTGGCGCTGACTTCTTAAGCCCTATCTATTGGATCTGGTGGACCAGCGCCCTAGAGTGAAGACTGGCTTGCCCGGAACGTAGAAATGACCATTACCTTCACACTGTTTGCAATTATTCATTTTATACGATGGAAAAACTACTGCATTTTTATTGCATTTTATGCTTCGGTCGTTGACTTCAAAGCACATAGCTATTCGATGTGGTGGAGCAACGCCACAGAGTGAAGCCTAGGTTGCCCGTGACGTAGAAATGACCATCACTTTCACACTGGTTGCAATTATTCCTGTTATACGATGGAAAAAATCTTGTATCTTTATTGTATTTTATGCTTCGGGCATTGACTTCTATGGCCGTACCTATTCGATCTGGTGGACCACCGCCCGAGAGTGAAGCCTAGGTTGCCGGGAACGCACAAACGACCGCTACTTTCACAATGTTTGCAATTATTCATTTTATACGATCGAAAAATGTTGTATTTACGTTGTATTCTATGCTTCTGACGTTGACTTCTAAGGCCGTAGCTATTCGATGAGGTGGAGCAACGCCCTAGGGTGAAGCCTAGGTAGCGCGGAACGTGGAAATGACCATCATCTTCACACTGTTTGCAATTATTCCTGTTATACGATGGAAAAGCTGTTGTATTTATATTGTATTTTATGCTTCTGGCGTCGACTTCTAAGGCCGTAGCTATTAGATGTGGTGCAGCAACGCCCTAGGGTAACGCCTAGGTTGCCCAGAGCGCAGAAATGACCATCACTTTCACACTGTTTGCAATTGTTCATTTTATATGATGGAAAGCTGTTGTACTTATATTGTATTTTATGTATCGGGCGTTGACTTCTATGGCCCTACCTATTCGATCTGGTGTAGCAACGGCCTAGAGTGAAGCCTAGGTTCCCGGAAGGTAGAAATGACCATTACTTTCACACTGTTTGCAATTATTCCTTCTATACGTTGGAAAAGCTGCTGTATTTTTATTGTATTTTCTGCTTCTGGCAATGACTTCTAAGGTCCTAGCTACTCAATCTGGTGGGGCAACGTCCAGAGTGAACCCTATGTTGCCCGGAACGAAGAAATGACCACAACTTTCACACTGGTTGCAATTATTCGTTTTACACAATGGAAAAACTGTTGTATTTATGGTGTATTTTATGCCTCTGTCGTTGACTTCTAAGGCCGTAGCTATTCGATGTGGTGGAGCAACACCCTAGAGTGAAGCCTAGGTTGCCCGGAAAGTAGAAATTACCATTCCCTCCAAACTGTTTGCAATTATCCGTTTTATACGATGGAAAAACTGTTGTATTTATTTTGCATTTGCTGCTTCTGGCGTCGACTTCTTAGGCCCTAGCTATTCGATGTGCTGGAGCAACTCCCTAGAGTGAAGCCTAGGATGCCCGGAACGTAGAAATGACCATTATCTTCACACTGGTTGCAATTATTCGTTTTATGCGATGGAAAAACTGATGTATTTATTTTGTATTTGGTGCTTCTGGCGTTTAGTTCTTAGGCCCTAACTATTGGATTTGTTGGTCCAGCGCCCTAGAGTGAAGCCTAGGTTGCCCGGAACGTAGAAATGACCATCACCTTCAAACGGGCTGCAATTATTCCCGTTGTGCGATGGAAAAACTGTTATATTTTTATTGTATTTTATGCTTCTGGCGTTGACTTCTGAGGTCCTAACTATTCGGTCTGGTGGAGCATCTCCCTAGAGTGAAGCCTAGGTTGCCCGGAACGTAGAAATGACCATTACCTTCACACTGTTTGCAATTATTCATTTTATACGATGGAAAAGCTGTTGTATTTTTTTTTTCTATTTGGTGCTTCTGCCGTTGACTTCTTAGGCCCTAGCTATTGGATCTGGCGGACGAACGCCCTAGAGTGAAGCCTAGGTGGCCCGGAACGTAGAACAGACCATATCTTTCAGACTTGTTGCAATTATTCCTGTTATGTGATGGAAAAACTGCTGTATTTATATTGTATTTCTGCTTCTGGCGTTGACTTCTAAGGCCTTAACTATTTGATCTGGTGGAGCAACGCCCTAGAGTGAAGCCCAGGTTTCCCGGAACGTAGAAATAACCATAACTTTCACATTGGTAGCAATTAGTCGTTTTATGCGAAGGAAAAGCTGTTGTATTTATATTGTATTTTATGCTTCTGGCGTTGACTTCTAAGGCGCTAACTATTCGATCTGGTGGAGCAACGCACTAGAGTGAAGCCTAGCTTGCTCGGACTACAGAAATGTCCATAACTTTCACACTGGTTGCAATTATTCGTTTTATACGATGGAAGAGCTGTTTTATTTATATTGTATTTTATGCTCCTGGCGTCGACTCCTAAGGCCTTAACTATTGGACCTGGTGGACCAACGCCCTAGAGTGAAGCCTTGATTGCCCGGAACGTAGAAATGACCATTACCTTCACTCTGGTTGCAATTATTCCTGTTATACGACGGAAATACTGCTGCATTTTTATTGCATTTTATGCTTCGGGCGTTGACTTCTAAGGCCGTAGCTATTCGATGTGGTGCAGCAACGCCACAGAGTGAAGCCTAGGTTGCCCGTGACGTAGAAATGACCATCACTTTCACACTGGTTGCAATTATTCCTGTTATACCATGGAAAAAATCTTGTATCTTTATTGTATTTTATGCTTCGGGCATTGACTTCTATGACCCTACCTATTCGATCTGGTGGACCACCGCCCGAGAGTGAAGCCTAGGTTGCCGGGAACGCACAAACGACCGTTACTTTCACAATGTTTGCAATTATTCATTTTATACGATCGAAAAACTGTTGTATTTATGTTGTATTCTATGCTTCTGACGTTGACTTCTAAGGCCGTAGCTATTCGATGAGGTGGAGCAACGCCCTAGGGTGAAGCCTAGGTAGCGCGGAACGTGGAAATGACCATCATCTTCACACTGTTTGCAATTATTCCTGTTATATCATGGAAAAACTGTTGTATCTATATTGTATATTCTGCTTCTGGCGTTGACTTCGAAGGCCTTAACTACTTGATCTGGTGGAGCAACGGTCTAGAGCGAAACCTAGTCTGCCCGGAACGTAGAAATGACCATTACTTTCATACTGGTTACAATTATTCGTTTTATGCGATGGATAAACTGTTGTTGTTGTTTTCTGTTTGGTGCTTCTGGCGTTGACTTCTTAGGCCCTAGCTATTGGATCTGGCGGACGAACGCCCTAGAGTGAAGCCTAGGTGACCCAGAACGTAGAGCTGACCATATCTTTCAGACTTGTTGCAATTATTCCTGTTATATGATGGAAAAACTGTTGTATTTATATTGTATTTCTGCTTCTGGCGTTGACTTCTAAGGCATTAACTATTCGATCTGGTGGAGCAACGCCCTAGGGTGAAGCCTAGTTTGCCCGGAACGTAGAAATGACGATTACTTTCACACTGTTTGCAAATATGCATTATATACGATGGAAAAACTGTTGTATCTTTATTGTATTTTATGCTTCAGGCGTTGACTTCTAAGACCCTAGCTATTCGATCTGGTGGAGCGGCGGCCTAGAGTAAAGCCTAGGTTGCCCGAAACGTAGAAATGACCATTACCTTCACGCTTGTTGCAATTATTCCTGCTAAACGATGGAAAAACTGTTGTATCTTTATTGTATTTTATGCTTCGGGCGTTGACTTCTAAGACCCTAGCTATTCGATCTGCTGGAGCAACGCCCTAGAGTCAACTTTAGGTTGCCTGGAACGTAGATATGACCATAAATTTCACAGTGGTTGCAATTATTCGTTTTATACGAAGGAAAGAATGTTGTTTTATTTTGTATTTTATGCTTCTGGCGATGACTTCTAAGGCCCTAGCTATTCGATCTGGTGGAGTGACGCCCTAGAGTGAAGCCTAGGTTGCCCGGAACGTAGTAACGACCATTACTTTCACACTGGTTGCAATTATTCCTGTTATGCGATGGAAAAACTGTTGTATTTTTATTGCATTTTATGCTTCTTGCATTGAATTCTAAGTCCCTAGCTATTCGATCTGGTGGAGCAACGCCCTAGAGTGAAGCCTAGGTTGCCCGGAAGGTAGAAATGACCATTACTTTCACACTGTTTGTAATTATTCATTCTATACGATGGAAAAGCTGCTGTATTTTTATCGTATTTTCTGCTTCTGGCATTGACTTCTAAGGTCCTAGCTACTCAATCTGGTAGGGCAACGTCCAGTGTGAACCCTCTGTTGCCCGGAACGAAGAAATGACCACAACTTTCACACTGGTTGCAATTATTCGTTTTACACAATGGAAAAACTGTTGTATTTATGGTGTATTTTATGCCTCTGGCGTTGACTTGTAAGGTCCTAGCTATTCGACCTGGTGGAGCAACGCCCTAGAGCGGAGTCTAGGTTGCCCGGAAAGTAGAAATGACCATCACTTTCACACTGTTGGCAATTGTTCATTTTATATGATGGAAAACCTGTTGTACTTATATTGTATTATTGTATCGGGCGTTGACTTCTATGGCCCTACCTATCCGATCTGGTGTAGCAACGCCCTAGAGTGAAGCCTAGGTTGCCCGGAAGGTAGAAATGACCATTACTTTCACACTCATTGCAATTATTCCTGTTATACGATGGAAAAGCTGTTGTATTTATATTGTATTTTATGCTTCTGGCGTCGACTTCTAAGGCCGTAGCTATTAGATGTGGTGCAGCAACGCCCTAGGGTGACGCCTAGGTTGCCCGGCGCGTAGAAATGACCATCACTTTCACTCTGTTTGCAATTGTTCATTTTATATGATGGAAAGCTGTTGTAGTTATATTGTATTTTATGTATCGGGCGTTGACTTCTATGGCCCTACCTATTCGATCTGGTGTAGCAACGCCCTAGAGTGAAGCCTTGATTGCCCGGAACGTAGAAATGACCATTACCTTCACTCTGGTTGCAATTATTCCTGTTATACGACGGAAATACTGCTGCATTTTTATTGCATTTTATGCTTCGGGCGTTGACTTCTAAGGCCGTAGCTATTCGATGTGGTGCAGCAACGCCACAGAGTGAAGCCTAGGTTGCCCGGAACGTAGAAATGACCAGTACATTCACACTGGTTGCAGTTATTCCTGTAAAACGATGGAAAAACTGTTGCATCATTATTGTATTTTATGCTTCTTGCGTTGACTTCTAAGGCGCTAACTATTCGATCAGGTGGAGCAAAGCCCTAGAGTGAAGCCTAGGTTCCTCGGAATGTAGAAATGACCATAACTTTCACACTGGTTGCAATTATACATTTTATACGATGGAAAAACTGTTGTACTTATATTGTATTTTATTCTTATGGCGTTGAATTCTAGGTCCCTAGCTATTCCATCTCGTGGAACAACGCCCTAGGGTAAGGCCTAGGTTGCCCGGAACGTAGAAATGACCATAACTTTCTCACTGGTTACCATTATTCGTTTTATACGATGGAAAAGCTGTTGTATTTACATCGTATTTTATGCTTCTGGCGTTGACTTCTTAGGCCCTAACTGTTCCATCTGGTGAAACAACGCACTAGGGTGAAGCCTAGGTTGCCCGGATCGTAGAAATGTCCATAACTTTCACTATGGTAGCAATTATTCGTTTTATACAATGGAAAAACTGTTCTATTTATTTTGCATTTTATGCTTCGGGCGTTGACTTCTAAGGCCCTAACTATTCGATCTGGTGGAGCAACTCCCTAGAGTGAAGCCTAGGTTGCCCGGAACGTAGAACATACGATTACCTTCACACTGGTTGCAATTATTCCTGTTATACGATGGAAAAACAGTTGTATCTTTATTGTATTTTATGCTTCTGGCGTCGACTTCTAAGGCTCTAACTATTCGATCTGATGGAGCGACGCCCTAGAGTGAAGCCTAGGTAGCCCGGAACGTAGAAATGACCATAACTTTCACACTGGTTGCAATTATTCGTTTTATACGATGGAAAAGCTGTTGTATTTATATCGTATTTTATGCTTCTGGCTTTGACTTCTTAGGCCCTAACAATTCGGGCTGGTGCAGCAGCGACCTAGAGTGAAATCTAGGTTGCCCGGAACGTAGAAATGACCATTGCATTCACACTGGTTGCAGTTATTCCTGTTATACGATGGAAAATCTGTTGCATCTTTATTGTATTTTATGCTTCTGGCGTTTAATTCTAAGTCCCTAGCTGTTCGATCTGGTGGAGCAACGACCCAGAGTGGAGCCTAGGTTGCCCGGAACGTAGAAATGACCATTACATTCACACTGGTTGCAATTATTCCGGTTATACGATGGAAAAACTGTTGTATTTTTATTGCATTCTATGCTTCTGGCGTTTAATTCTAAGTCGCTAGCTATTCGATCTGGTGGAGCAACGACCTAGAGTGAAGCCTAGGTTGCCCGGAACGCAGAAATGGCCATTACTTTCACACTGTTTGCAGTTATTCCTGTTAAACGATGGAAAAACTGTTGCATCTTTATTGTATTTTATGCTTCTGGCGCTGACTTCTAAGGCCGTAACTATCCGATCTGGTGGAGCCTCGCCCTAGAGTGAAGCCTAGGTTGGCCGGAACGTAGAAATCACCATTACTTTCACACGGTTTGCAAATATACATTATATACGATGGAAAAGCTGTTGTATTTATATTGTATTTCATGCTTCTGGCGTTGACTTCTTACGCCCTAACTATTTAATCTGGTAGAGCACCGCCCTAGAGTGGAGCATAGGTTGCCCTGGACGTAGAACATACCATTACCTTCACACTGGTTGCAATTATTCCTGTTATACGATGGAAAAACTGTTGCATCTTTATTGTATTTTCTGCTTCTGGCGTTGACTTCTAAGGCCCTAACTATTCGATCAGGTGGAGCAACGCCCTAGAGTGAAACCTAGGCTACCCGGAACGTAGAAATGACCAGTACTTTCATACTGTCTGCAGTTATTCCTGTTATACGACGGAAAAACTGTTGTACTCATATACTATTTAATTCTTATGGCGTTGAATTCTAAGTCCCTAGCTATTCGATCTGGTGGAGCAACGCCCTAGAGTGAAACCCAGGCTACCCGGAACGTAGAAATGACCAGTACTTTCATACTGTCTGCAGTTATTCCTGTTATACGATGGAAAAACTTTTGCATCTGCATTGTATTCCATGCTTCTGGCGTTGACTTCTAAGGCCCTAACTATTTGATCTGGTGGAGCACCGCCCTAGAGTGCAGCCTAGGTTGCCCGGAACGTAGAAATGACCATTACATTCACACTGGTTGCAATTATTCCGGTTATACGATGGAAAAACTGTTGTATTTTTATTGTATTTTATACTTCAGGCGTTGACTTCTGAGGCCGTAGCTATTCGATGTGGTGGAAGAACGCCATACACTGAAGCCTAGGTTGCCCGGAACGTAGAAATGACCATACGTTTCATACTGGTTGCAATTATTCGGTTTATACGATGGAAAAACTGTTGCATCTTTATTGTATTTTCTGCTTCTGGCGTTGACTTCTAAGGCCCTAGCTATTCGATCTGGTGGAGCAACGCCCTAGAGTGAAACCTAGGCTACCCGGAACGTAGAAATGACCAGTACTTTCATACTGTCTGCAGTTATTCCTGTTATACGATGGAAAAACTTTTGCATCTGCATTGTATTTCATGCTTCTGGCGTTGACTTCTAAGGCCCTAACTATTTGATCTGGTGGAGCACCGCCCTAGAGTGCAGCCTAGGTTGCCGGAACGTAGAAATGACCATAACTTCCACACTGGTTGCAATTATTCGTTTTATAGGATGGAAAATCTGTAGTATTTATATCGTATTTTATGCTTCTGGCGTTGACTTGTTAGGCGCTAACTATTGTATCTGGTGGAACAACGCCCTAGGGTATAGCCCAGGTTGCGCGGAACGTAGAAATGACCATAACTTTCACACTGGTAGCAATTATTCGTTTTATACGATGGAAAAGCTGTTGTATTTATATCGTATTTTATGCTTCTGGCGTTGACTTCTAAGGCCCTAACTATTCCATCTGGTGGAACAACGCCCTAGGGTGAAGCCTAGGTTGCCCGGAACGTAGAAATGAACATAACTTTCACACTGGTAGCAATTATACGTTTTATACGATGGAAAGACTGTTGTGTTTATTTTGTAGTTTATGCTTATGGCGTTGACTTCTAAGGCCCTAACTCTTCGATCCGGTGGAGCAACGCCTCAGAGTTAAGCCTAGATTGCCCGAAACGTCGATATGATCGTTACTTACGCACTGGTTGCAATTAGTCATTCTATACGATGGAAAAACTGTTGCATATTTATTGTATTTTATGCTTCTGGCGTTGACTTCTTAGGCCCTAACTATTCCATCTGGTGGAACAACGCCCTAGGGTGAAGCCTAGGTTGCCCGGAACGTAGAAATGACCATAACTTTCACACGGGTAGCAATTATTCGTTTTATACGATTGAAAAGCTGTAGTATTTATATCGTATTTTATGCTTCTGGCGTTGACTTCTAAGGCGCTAACTATTTGATCTGGTGGTGCAACGCACTAGAGTGAAGCCTAGCTTGCTCGGAATGCAGAAATGTCCATAACTTTCACACTGGTTGCAATTATTCGTTTTATACGATGGGAAAACTGTTGTATTTATTTTGTATTTTATGCTTCTGGCGCTGACTTCTTAAGCCCTATCTATTGGATCTGGTGGACCAGCGCCCTAGAGTGAAGACTAGCTTGCCCGGAACGTAGAAATGACCATTACCTTCACACTGTTTGCAATTATTCATTTTATACGATGGAAAAACTACTGCATTTTTATTGCATTTTATGCTTCGGTCGTTGACTTCAAAGCACATAGCTATTCGATGTGGTGGAGCAACGCCACAGAGTGAAGCCTAGGTTGCCCGTGACGTAGAAATGACCATCACTTTCACACTGGTTGCAATTATTCCTGTTATACGATGGAAAAAATCTTGTATCTTTATTGTATTTTATGCTTCGGGCATTGACTTCTATGGCCGTACCTATTCTATCTGGTGGACCACCGCCCGAGAGTGAAGCCTAGGTTGCCGGGAACGCACAAACGACCGCTACTTTCACAATGTTTGCAATTATTCATTTTATACGATCGAAAAATGTTGTATTTACGTTGTATTCTATGCTTCTGACGTTGACTTCTAAGGCCGTAGCTATTCGATGTGGTGAATCAACGCCCTAGAGTGAAGGCCAGGTTGCCCGGAACGTTGAAACGACCATTACTTTCACACTGGTTGCAATTATTCCTGTTATACGATGGAAAAGCTGTTGTATTTATATTGTATTTTATGCTTCTGGCGTCGACTTCTAAGGCCGTAGCTATTAGATGTGGTGCAGCAACGCCCTAGGGTAACGCCTAGGTTGCCCAGAGCGCAGAAATGACCATCACTTTCACACTGTTTGCAATTGTTCATTTTATATGATGGAAAGCTGTTGTACTTATATTGTATTTTATGTATCGGGCGTTGACTTCTATGGCCCTACCTATTCGATCTGGTGTAGCAACGCCCTAGAGTGAAGCCTAGGTTCCCGGAAGGTAGAAATGACCATTACTTTCACACTGTTTGCAATTATTCCTTCTATACGTTGGAAAAGCTGCTGTATTTTTATCGTATTTTCTGCTTCTGGCAATGACTTCTAAGGTCCTAGCTACTCAATCTGGTGGGGCAACGTCCAGAGTGAACCCTATGTTGCCCGGAACGAAGAAATGACCACAACTTTCACACTGGTTGCAATTATTCGTTTTACACAATGGAAAAACTGTTGTATTTATGGTGTATTTTATGCCTCTGTCGTTGACTTCTAAGGCCATAGCTATTCGATGTGGTGGAGCAACGCCCTAGAGTGAAGCCTAGGTTGCCCGGAAAGTAGAAATTACCATTCTCTCCAAACTGTTTGCAATTATTCGTTTTATACGATGGAAAAACTGTTGTATTTATTTTGCATTTGCTGCTTCTGGCGTTGACTTCTTAGGCCCTAGCTATTCGATGTGCTGGAGCAACTCCCTAGAGTGAAGCCTAGGATGCCCGGAACGTAGAAATGACCATTATCTTCACACTGGTTGCAATTATTCGTTTTATGCGATGGAAAAACTGATGTATTTATTTTGTATTTGGTGCTTCTGGCGTTTAGTTCTTAGGCCCTAACTATTGGATTTGTTGGTCCAACGCCCTAGAGTGAAGCCTAGGTTGCCCGGAACGTAGAAATGACCATCACCTTCAAACGGGCTGCAATTATTCCCGTTGTGCGATGGAAAAACTGTTATATTTTTATTGTATTTTATGCTTCTGGCGTTGACTTCTGAGGTCCTAACTATTCGGTCTGGTGGAGCATCTCCCTAGAGTGAAGCCTAGGTTGCCCGGAACGTAGAAATGACCATTACCTTCACACTGTTTGCAATTATTCATTTTATACGATGGAAAAGCTGTTGTATTTTTTTTTTCTATTTGGTGCTTCTGCCGTTGACTTCTTAGGCCCTAGCTATTGGATCTGGCGGACGAAAGCCCTAGAGTGAAGCCTAGGTGGCCCGGAACGTAGAACAGACCATATCTTTCAGACTTGTTGCAATTATTCCTGTTATGTGATGGAAAAACTGCTGTATTTATATTGTATTTCTGCTTCTGGCGTTGACTTCTAAGGCCTTAACTATTTGATCTGGTGGAGCAACGCCCTAGAGTGAAGCCCAGGTTTCCCGGAACGTAGAAATAACCATAACTTTCACATTGGTAGCAATTAGTCGTTTTATGCGAAGGAAAAGCTGTTGTATTTATATTGTATTTTATGCTTCTGGCGTTGACTTCTAAGGCGCTAACTATTCGATCTGGTGGAGCAACGCACTAGAGTGAAGCCTAGCTTGCTCGGACTGCAGAAATGTCCATAACTTTCACACTGGTTGCAATTATTCGTTTTATACGATGGAAGAGCTGTTTTATTTATATTGTATTTTATGCTCCTGGCGTCGACTCCTAAGGCCTTAACTATTGGACCTGGTGGACCAACGCCCTAGAGTGAAGCCTTGATTGCCCGGAACGTAGAAATGACCATTACC
The DNA here is from genome assembly GCF_051401765.1 of Calliopsis andreniformis. Classification (NCBI taxonomy): domain Eukaryota; kingdom Metazoa; phylum Arthropoda; class Insecta; order Hymenoptera; family Andrenidae; genus Calliopsis; species Calliopsis andreniformis. The sequence continues at coordinate 3,442,544 of NW_027480465.1, read as the reverse complement.
TTCACTCTGGTTGCAATTATTCCTGTTATACGACGGAAATACTGCTGCATTTTTATTGCATTCTATGCTTCTGACGTTGACTTCTAAGGCCGTAGCTATTCGATGAGGTGGAGCAACGCCCTAGGGTGAAGCCTAGGTAGCGCGGAACGTGGAAATGACCATCATCTTCACACTGTTTGCAATTATTCCTGTTATATCATGGAAAAACTGTTGTATCTATATTGTATATTCTGCTTCTGGCGTTGACTTCGAAGGCCTTAACTACTTGATCTGGTGGAGCAACGGTCTAGAGCGAAACCTAGTCTGCCCGGAACGTAGAAATGACCATTACTTTCATACTGGTTACAATTATTCGTTTTATGCGATGGATAAACTGTTGTTGTTGTTTTCTGTTTGGTGCTTCTGGCGTTGACTTCTTAGGCCCTAGCTATTGGATCTGGCGGACGAACGCCCTAGAGTGAAGCCTAGGTGACCCGGAACGTAGAGCTGACCATATCTTTCAGACTTGTTGCAATTATTCCTGTTATATGATGGAAAAACTGTTCTATTTATATTGTATTTCTGTTTCTGGCGTTGACTTCTAAGGCATTAACTATTCGATCTGGTGGAGCAACGCCCTAGGGTGAAGCCTAGTTTGCCCGGAACGTAGAAATGACGATTACTTTCACACTGTTTGCAAATATGCATTATATACGATGGAAAAGCTGTTGTATTTATATTGTATTTTATGCTTCTGGCGCTGACTTCTTAGGCCCTACCTATTTGATCTGGTGGCGCACCGCCCTAGAGTGAAGCCTAGGTTGCCCGGAACGTAGAAAAGACCATTACCTTCACACTGTTTGCAAATATTCCTGTTATTCGATGGAAAAACTGTTGTATCTTTATTGTATTTTATGCTTCAGGCGTTGACTTCTAAGACCCTAGCTATTCGATCTGGTGGAGCGGCGGCCTAGAGTAAAGCCTAGGTTGCCCGAAACGTAGAAATGACCATTACCTTCACGCTTGTTGCAATTATTCCTGCTAAACGATGGAAAAACTGTTGTATCTTTATTGTATTTTATGCTTCGGGCGTTGACTTCTAAGACCCTAGCTATTCGATCTGCTGGAGCAACGCCCTAGAGTCAACTTTAGGTTGCCTGGAACGTAGATATGACCATAAATTTCACAGTGGTTGCAATTATTCGTTTTATACGAAGGAAAGAATGTTGTTTTATTTTGTATTTTATGCTTCTGGCGATGACTTCTAAGGCCCTAGCTATTCGATCTGGTGGAGTGACGCCCTAGAGTGAAGCCTAGGTTGCCCGGAACGTAGAAACGACCATTACTTTCACACTGGTTGCAATTATTCCTGTTATGCGATGGAAAAACTGTTGTATTTTTATTGCATTTTATGCTTCTTGCATTGAATTCTAAGTCCCTAGCTATTCGATCTGGTGGAGCAACGCCCTAGAGTGAAGCCTAGGTTGCCCGGAAGGTAGAAATGACCATTACTTTCACACTGTTTGTAATTATTCATTCTATACGATGGAAAAGCTGCTGTATTTTTATCGTATTTTCTGCTTCTGGCATTGACTTCTAAGGTCCTAGCTACTCAATCTGGTAGGTCAACGTCCAGTGTGAACCCTCTGTTGCCCGGAACGAAGAAATGACCACAACTTTCACACTGGTTGCAATTATTCGTTTTACACAATGGAAAAACTGTTGTATTTATGGTGTATTTTATGCCTCTGGCGTTGACTTGTAAGGTCCTAGCTATTCGACCTGGTGGAGCAACGCCCTAGAGCGGAGCCTAGGTTGCCCGGAAGGTAGAAATGACCATCACTTTCACACTGTTGGCAATTGTTCATTTTATATGATGGAAAACCTGTTGTACTTATATTGTATTATTGTATCGGGCGTTGACTTCTATGGCCCTACCTATCCGATCTGGTGTAGCAACGCCCTAGAGTGAAGCCTAGGTTGCCCGGAAGGTAGAAATGACCATTACTTTCACACTCATTGCAATTATTCCTGTTATACGATGGAAAAGCTGCTGTATTTATATTGTATTTTATGCTTCTGGCGTCGACTTCTAAGGCCGTAGCTATTAGATGTGGTGCAGCAACACCCTAGGGTGACGCCTATGTTGCCCGGCGCGTAGAAATGACCATCACTTTCACTCTGTTTGCAATTGTTCATTTTATATGATGGAAAGCTGTTGTAGTTATATTGTATTTTATGTATCGGGCGTTGACTTCTATGGCCCTACCTATTCGATCTGGTGTAGCAACGCCCTAGAGTGAATCCTAGGTTGCCCGGAAGGTAGAAATGACTATTACTTTCACACTGTTTGCAATTATTCATTCTATACGATGGAAAGGCTGCTGTATTTTTATCGTATTTTCTGCTTCTGGCATTGACTTCTAAGGTCCTAGCTACTCAATGCGGTGGGGCAACGTCCAGAGTGAACCCTATGTTGCCCGGAACGAAGAAATGACCACAACTTTCACACTGGTTGCAATTATTCGTTTTACACAATGGAAAAACTGTTGTATTTATGGTGTATTTTATGCTTCTGGCGTTGACTTCTAAGGCCTTAACTATTTGATCTGGTGGAGCAACGGTCTAGAGCGAAACCTAGACTGCCCGGAACGTGGAAATGACCATTACTTTCACACTGGTTACAATTACTCGTTTTATACGATGGAAAAGCTGTTGTATTTTTTTTTCTATTTGGTTCTTCTGCCGTTGACTTCTTAGGCCCTAGCTATTGGATCTGGCGGACGAACGCCCTAGAGTGAAGCCTAGGTTGCCCGGAACGTAGAACAGACCATATCTTTCAGACTTGTTGCAATTATTCCTGTTATGTGATGGAAAGACTGTTGTATTTATATTGTATTTCTGCTTCTGGCGTTGACTTCTAAGGCCTTAACTATTTGATCTGGTGGAGCAACGCCCTATAGTGAAGCCTAGGTTGCCCGGAACGTAGAAATAACCATAACTTTCACATTGGTAGCAATTAGTCGTTTTATGCGAAGGAAAAGCTGTTGTATTTATATTGTATTTTATGCTTCTGGCGTTGACTTCTAAGGCGCTAACTATTCGATCTGGTGGAGCAACGCACTAGAGTGAAGCCTAGCTTGCTCGGACTGCAGAAATGTCCATAACTTTCACACTGGTTGCAATTATTCCTGTTATACGATGGAAGAGCTGTTTTATTTATATTGTATTTTATGCTCCTGGCGTTGACTTCTAAGGCCTTAACTATTAGACCTGGTGGACAAACGCCCTAGAGTGAAGGCTTGATTGCCCGGAACGTAGAAATGACCATTACCTTCACTCTGGTTGCAATTATTCCTGTTATACCATGGAAAAAATCTTGTATCATTATTGTATTTTATGCTTCGGGCATTGACTTCTATGACCCTACCTATTCGATCTGGTGGACCACCGCCCGAGAGTGAAGCCTAGGTTGCCGGCAACGCACAAACGACCGTTACTTTCACAATGTTTGCAATTATTCATTTTATACGATCGAAAAGCTGTTGTATTTATGTTGTATTCTATGCTTCTGACGTTGACTTCTAAGGCCGTAGCTATCCGATGAGGTGGAGCAACGCCCTAGGGTGAAGCCTAGGTAGCGCGGTACGTGGAAATGACCATCATCTTCACACTGTTTGCAATTATTCATTTTATACGATGGAAAAGCTGTTGTATTTATATTGTATTTTATGCTTCTGGCGTTGACTTCTAAGGCCGTAGCTATTCGATGTGGTGGAGCAACGCCCTAGAGTGAAGCCCAGGTTGCCGGAACGTTGAAACGACCATTACTTTCACACTGGTTGCAATTATTCCTGTTATACGATGGAAAAGCTGTTGTATATATATTGTATTTTATGCTTCTGGCGTCGACTTCTAAGTCCGTGGCTATTAGATGTGGTGCAGCAGCGCCCTAGCGTGACGCCTAGGTTGCCCTGAGCGTAGAAATGACCATCACCTACACTCTGTTTGCAATTGTTCATTTTATATGATGGAAAGCTGTTGTAGTTATATTGTATTTTATGTATCGGGCGTTGACTTCTATGGCCCTACCTATTCGATCTGGTGTAGCAACGCCCTAGAGTGAAGCCTAGGTTGCCCGGAAGGTAGAAATGACCATTACTTTCACACTGTTTGCAATTATTCATTCTATACGATGGAAAAGCTGCTGTATTTTTATCGTATTTTCTGCTTCTGGCATTGACTTCTAAGGTCCTAGCTACTCAATGCGGTGGGGCAACGTCCAGAGTGAACCCTATGTTGCCCGGAACGAAGAAATGACCACAACTTTCAAACTGGTTGCAATTATTCGTTTTACACAATGGAAAAACTGTTGTATTTATGGTGTATTTTATGCTTCTGGCGTTGACTTCTAAGGCCTTAACTATTTGATCTGGTGGAGCAACGCCCTATAGTGAAGCCTAGGTTGCCCGGAACGTAGAAATAACCATAACTTTCACATTGGTGGCAATTAGTCGTTTTATGCGAAGGAAAAGCTGTTGTATTTATATTGTATTTTATGCTTCTGGCGTTGACTTCTAAGGCGCTAACTATTCGATCTGGTGGAGCAACGCACTAGAGTGAAGCCTAGCTTGCTCGGACTGCAGAAATGTCCATAACTTTCACACTGGTTGCAATTATTCGTTTTATACGATGGAAGAGCTGTTTTATTTATATTGTATTTTATGCTCCTGGCGTTGACTTCTAAGGCCTCAACTATTGGACCTGGTGGACAAACGCCCTAGAGTGAAGCCTTGATTGCCCGGAACGTAGAAATGACCATTACCTTCACTCTGGTTGCAATTATTCCTGTTATACGACGGAAATACTGCTGCATTTTTATTGCATTTTATGCTTCGGGCGTTGACTTCTAAGGCCGTAGCTATTCGATGTGGTGCAGCAACGCCACAGAGTGAAGCCTAGGTTGCCCGGGACGTAGAAATGACCATCACTTTCACACTGGTTGCAATTATTCCTGTTATACCATGGAAAAAATCTTGTATCTTTATTGTATTTTATGCTTCGGGCATTGACTTCTATGACCCTACCTATTCGATCTGGTGGACCACCGCCCGAGAGTGAAGCCTAGGTTGCCGGGAACGCACAAACGACCGTTACTTTCACAATGTGTGCAATTATTCATTTTATACGATCGAAAAACTGTTGTATTTATGTTGTATTCTATGCTTCTGACGTTGACTTCTAAGGCCGTAGCTATTCGATGAGGTGGAGCAACGCCCTAGGGTGAAGCCTAGGTAGCGCGGAACGTGGAAATGACCATCATCTTCACACTGTTTGCAATTATTCATTTTATACGATGGAAAAGCTGTTGTATTTATATTGTATTTTATGCTTCTGGCGTTGACTTCTAAGGCCGTAGCTATTCGATGTGGTGGAGCAACGCCCTAGAGTGAAGCCCAGGTTGCCCGGAACGTTGAAACGACCATTACTTTCACACTGGTTGCAATTATTCCTGTTATACGATGGAAAAGCTGTTATATATATATTGTATTTTATGCTACTGGCGTCGACTTCTAAGACCGTAGCTATTAGATGTGGTGCAGCAACACCCTAGGGTGACGCCTAGGTTGCCCGGAGCGTAGAAATGACCATCACCTACACTCTGTTTGCAATTGTTCATTTTATATGATGGAAAGCTGTTGTAGTTATATTGTATTTTATGTATCGGGCGTTGACTTCTATGGCCCTACCTATTCGATCTGGTGTAGCAACGCCCTAGAGTGAAGCCTAGGTTGCCCGAAAGGTAGAAATGACCATTACCTTCACACTGTTTGCAATTATTCATTCTATACGATGGAAAAGCTGCTGTATTTTTATCGTATTTTCTGCTTCTGGCATTGACTTCTGAGGTCCTAGCTACTCAGTGCGGTGGTGCAACGTCCAGAGTGAACCCTATGTTGCCCGGAACGAAGAAATGACCACAACTTTCACGCTGGTTGCAATTATTCGTTTTACACAATGGAAAAACTGTTGTATTTATGGTGTACTTTATGCTTCTGGCGTTGACTTCTAAGGCCTTAACTATTTGATCTGGTGGAGCAACGGTCTAGAGCGAAACCTAGGCTGCCCGGAACGTGGAAATGACCATTACTTTCACACTGGTTACAATTATTCGTTTTATACGATGGAAAAACTGTTGCATTTATATTGTATTTTCTGCTTCTGGCGTTGACTTCTAAGGCCTTAACTATTTGATCTGGTGGAGCAACGGTCTAGAGCGAAACCTAGGCTGCCCGGAACGTGGAAATGACCATTACTTTCACACTGGTTACAATCATTCGTTTTATACGATGGAAAAACTGTTGTATTTATATTGTATTTAATGTTTCTGGCGTTGACTTCTTAGGGCCTAACTATTCGATCTGGTGGAGCAACGCCAAAGAGTGAAACCTAGGTTACCCGGAACGTGGAAATGACCAGTACTTTCACACTGGTTGCAGTTATTCCTGCTATACGATGGAAAAACTGTTGCATCTTTACTGTATTTTATGCTTCTGGCGTCGACTGCTATGGCCCTAATTATTCGATCTGGTGGAGCAACGCCCTAGAGTGAAGCCTAGGTTGCTCAAAATGTAGAAATGTCCATAACTTTCACACTGGTTGCAATTATTCGTTTTATACGATGGGAAAACTGTTGTATTTATTTTGTATTTTATGCTTCTGGCGCTGACTTCTTAAGCCCTATCTATTGGATCTGGTTGACCAGCGCCCTAGAGTGAAGACTAGGTTTCCTGGAACGTAGAAATGACCAGTACTCCCAAACTGTTTGCAATTTTTCATTTTATACAATGGAAAACCTGTTGTATTTATAGTTTATTTTATGCTTCTTGCGTTGACTTCTAAGGCACTCACTATTCGACGTGGTGGAGCAACGCCCTAGAGCGAAACCTAGGCTGCCCGGTACGTAGAAATGACCATTACCTTCACACTGGTTGCAATTATTCGTTTTATACGATGGAAAAGCTGTTGTATCTATATTGTATTTTATGCTCCTGGTGTTGACTTCTAAGGCCTTAACTATTGGACCTGGTGGAGCAACGCCCTAGAGTGAAGCCTTGATTGCCCGGAACGTAGAAATGACCATTACCTTCACTCTGGTTGCAATTATTCCTGTTATACGACGGAAAAAGTGCTGCATTTTTATTGCATTTTATGCTTCGGGCGTTGACTTCTAAGGCCGTAGCTATTCGATGTGGTGCAGCAGCGAACTAGAGTGAAGGCTAGGTTGCCCGGAACGTAGAAATGACCATTACTTTCACACCGTTTGCAATTACTCATTCAATACGATGGAAAGGCTGTCGTGTTATTAATGTATTTTCTGCTTCTGGCATTGACTCCTAAGGTCCTAGCTATTCAATCTGGTGGGGCACGGCCCTAGAGTGAAGCCTAGCTTGCCTGGAACGTAGAACATACCATTACCTTCACACTGGATGCAATTATTCCTCTTATACGATGGAAAAACTGTTGCATCTTTATTGTATTTTATGCTTCCGGCGTTGACTTGTAAGGCCCTATCTATTTGATCTGGTAGAGCAACGCCCTAGAGTGAAGCCTAGGTTGCTCAGAATGTAGAAATGTCCATAATTTTCACACTGGTTGCAATTATTCGTTTTATACGACGGAAAAGCTGTTGTATTTATATTGTATTTTATGCTCAAGGCGTTGACTTCGTAGGCCCTAACTATTCGATCTGGTGGAGAAACGCCCTAGAGTGAAGCCTAGGTTGCCCGGAACGTAGAAATGGTCATTACTTTCACACTGGTTGCAATTAGTCATGCTATACGATGAAAAATCAGTTGCATTTTTATTGTATTTTATGGTTCTGGCGTTGACTTCTTTTGCCGTAGCTATTAGCTGTGGTGGAGCAATGCCCTACAGTGACGCCTAGGTTGCCCGGAACGTGGAAATGACCATTACTTTCACAATGTTTGCAATTATTCATTTCATACGATGGAAAACTGTTGTACTTATATTGTATTTTATTCATCTGGCGTTGACTTCTTAGGCCCTAGCTATTCGATCTGGTGGAGCACCGCCCTAGAGTGAAGCCTAGGTTGCCCGGAACGTAGAACATACCCTTACCTTCACACTGGTTGCAATTATTCCTGTTATACGATGGAAAAACTGTTGCATCTTTATTGTATTTTATGCTTCTGGCGTTGACATCTTAGGCCCTAACCATTCGATCTGGTGGAGCAAGGCCCTAGAGTGAAGCCTAGGTTGCCCGAAACCTAGAATTGACCATTACTTTCACACTTGTTGCAATTATTCGTTTTATACGATGGAAAAGCTGTTTTATTTATATTGTATTTTATGCTCCTGGCGTTGACTTCTAAGGCCTTAACTATTGGACCTGGTGGACCAACGCCCTAGAGTGAAGCCTTGATTGCCCGGAACGTAGAAATGACCATTACCTTCACTCTGGTTGCAATTATTCCTGTTATACGACGGAAATACTGCTGCATTTTTATTGCATTTTATGCTTCGGGCATTGACTTCTATGACCCTACCTATTCGATCTGGTGGACCACCGCCCGAGAGTGAAGCCTAGGTTGCCGGCAACGCACAAACGACCGTTACTTTCACAATGTTTGCAATTATTCATTTTATACGATCGAAAAGCTGTTGTATTTATGTTGTATTCTATGCTTCTGACGTTGACTTCTAAGGCCGTAGCTATCCGATGAGGTGGAGCAACGCCCTAGGGTGAAGCCTAGGTAGCGCGGTACGTGGAAATGACCATCATCTTCACACTGTTTGCAATTATTCATTTTATACGATGGAAAAGCTGTTGTATTTATATTGTATTTTATGCTTCTGGCGTTGACTTCTAAGGCCGTAGCTATTCGATGTGGTGGAGCAACGCCCTAGAGTGAAGCCCAGGTTGCCGGAACGTTGAAACGACCATTACTTTCGCACTGGTTGCAATTATTCCTGTTATACGATGGAAAAGCTGTTGTATTTATATTGTATTTTATGTATCGGGCGTTGACTTCTATGGCCCTACCTATTCGATCTGGTGTAGCAACGCCCTAGAGTGAAGCCTAGGTTGCCCGGAAGGTAGAAATGACCATTACTTTCACACTGTTTGCAATTATTCATTCTATACGATGGAAAAGCTGCTGTATTTTTATCGTATTTTCTGCTTCTGGCATTGACTTCTAAGGTCCTAGCTACTCAATGCGGTGGGGCAACGTCCAGAGTGAACCCTATGTTGCCCGGAACGAAGAAATGACCACAACTTTCACACTGGTTGCAATTATTCGATTTATACAATGGAAAAACTGTTGTATTTATGGTGTATTTTATGCTTCTGGCGTTGACTTCTAAGGCCTTAACTATTTGATCTGGTGGAGCAACGGTCTAGAGCGAAACCTAGACTGCCCGGAACGTGGAAATGACCATTACTTTCACACTGGTTACAATTACTCGTTTTATACGATGGAAAAACTGTTGTATCTTTTTTTCTATTTGGTGCTTCTGCCGTTGACTTCTTAGGCCCTAGCTATTGGTTCTGGCGGACGAACGCCCTAGAGTGAAGCCTAGGTTGCCCGGAACGTAGAACAGACCATATCTTTCAGACTTGTTGCAATTATTCCTGTTATGTGATGGAAAGACTGTTGTATTTATATTGTATTTCTGCTTCTGGCGTTGACTTCTAAGGCCTTAACTATTTGATCTGGTGGAGCAACGCCCTATAGTGAAGCCTAGGTTGCCCGGAACGTAGAAATAACCATAACTTTCACACTGGTAGCAATTATTCGTTGTATACGATGGAAAAACAGTTTTATTTATTTTGTATTTTATGCTTCTGGCGTTGACATCTAAAGCCCTAACTGTTCGATCTGGTGGAGCAGCGCGCTAGAGTGAAGCCTAGGTTGCCCGGAACGGAGAAATGACCATAACTTTCACAGCGGTAGCAATTATTCGTTTTATACGATGGAAAAGCTGTTCTATTTATTTTGTATTTTATGCTTCGGGCGTTGATTTCTAAGGCCCTAACTATTCAATCTGTTGGTGCAACGACCAAGGGTGAAGCCTATGTTGCCCGGAAAGTAGAAATGACGTTAACTTTCATACTGGTTGCAATTATTCGTTTTATACGATGGAAAAACTGTTTTATTTATTTTGTATTTTATGCTTCGGGCGTTGACTTCTAAGGCCCTAACTATTCGATCTGGTGGCGCAACGCCCTAGAGTGACGCCTAGGTTGCACGGAACGTTGAAATGACCATTACTTTCACAATGTTTGCAATTATTCATTTTATACGATGGAAAAGCTTTTGTACTTATATTGTATTTTATTCTTCTGGCGTTGACTTCTTAGGCCCTAATTATTCGATCTGGTGGAACAACGCCCTAGAGTGAAGACTAGGTCGCCCGAAACAAGGAAATGACCATTACTTTCACACTGTTTGCAGTTATTCCTGTTATACGATGGAAAAACTTTTGCATCTTTATTGTATTTTATGCTTCTGGCGTTGACTTCTAAGGCCCTAGCTATTCGATTTGGTGGAGCAACGCCCGAGAGTGGGGCCTAGGTTGCCCGGTACATAGAAATGACCATTACTTTCACACTGTTTGCAAATATACATTATATACGATGGAAAATCTGTTGTATTTATGTCGTATTTTACGCTTCTGGCGTTGACTTCTTAGGCCCTATCCATTTGATCTGGTGGAGCACCGCCCTAGAGTGAACCCTAGGTTGCCCGGAACGTAGAAATGACCATAACTTTAACACCGGTTGCTATCATTCGTTTTATACGATGGAAAAACTGTTATATTTATATTGTATTTTATACTTCAGGCGTTGACTTCTAAGGCCCTAGCTATTCGATCTGGTCGAGCAACGCCCTAGAGTGAAGCCTAGGTTGCCCGGAACGTAGAAATGACCATAACTTCCACACTGGTTGCAATTATTCGTTTTATACGATGGAAAAGCTGTTGTATTTATATCGTATTTTATGCTTCTGGCGTTGACCTCTTAGGCCCTAACTATTCCATCTGGTGGAACAACGCCGTCGGGTGAAGCCTAGGTTGCGCGGAACTTAGAAATGACCTTAACTTTCACACTGGTAGCAATTATTCGTTTTATACGATGGAAAAACTGTTCTATTTATTTTGTATTTTATGCTACGGGCGTTGACTCCTAAGGCCATAACTATTCAATCTGTTGGTGCAACTCCCAAGGGTGAAGCCTATGTTGCCCGGAATGTAGAAATGACGTTAACTTTCATACTGGTACCTATTATTCGTTTTATACGATGGAAAAACTGTTTTATTTATTTTGTATTTTATGCTTCTGGCGTTGACTTCTTATGCCCTAACTATTCCCTCTGGCGGATCAACGCCCTAGAGTGAAACCTACGTTGCCCGGAACGTAGAAATGACTATTACTTTCACACTGGTTGCAATTATTCGTTTTATACGATGGAAAAGCTGTTCCATTTATTTTGTATTTTATGCTTCGGGCGTTGACTTCTAAGGCCCTAACTATTCCATCTGGTGGAACAACGCCCTAAGGTGAAGCCTAGGTTGCCTGGAACGTAGAAATGACCATCACTTTCACACGGGTTGCAATTATTCCTGTTATAGGATGGAAAGACTGTTGTATTTTTATTGTATCTTATACTTCAGGCGTTGACTTCTAAGGCCCTAGCTATTCGATCTGGTCGAGCAACGCCCTAGAGTGAAGCCTAGGTTGCCCGGAACGTAGAAATGACCTTAACTTTCACACTGGTAGCAATTATTCGTTTTATACGATGGAAAAACTGTTCTATTTATTTTGTATTTTATGCTACGGGCGTTGACTCCTAAGGCCATAACTATTCAATCTGTTGGTGCAACTCCCAAGGGTGAAGCCTATGTTGCCCGGAATGTAGAAATGACGTTAACTTTCATACTGGTACCTATTATTCGTTTTATACGATGGAAAAACTGTTTTATTTATTTTGTATTTTATGCTTCTGGCGTTGACTTCTTATGCCCTAACTATTCCCTCTGGCGGATCAACGCCCTAGAGTGAAACCTACGTTGCCCGGAACGTAGAAATGACTATTACTTTCACACTGGTTGCAATTATTCGTTTTATACGATGGAAAAGCTGTTCCATTTATTTTGTATTTTATGCTTCGGGCGTTGACTTCTAAGGCCCTAACTATTCCATCTGGTGGAACAACGCCCTAAGGTGAAGCCTAGGTTGCCTGGAACGTAGAAATGACCATCACTTTCACACGGGTTGCAATTATTCCTGTTATAGGATGGAAAGACTGTTGTATTTTTATTGTATCTTTTACTTCAGGCGTTGACTTCTAAGGCCCTAGCTATTCGATCTGGTCGAGCAACGCCCTAGAGTGAAGCCTAGGTTGCCCGGAACGTAGAAATGAGCATAACTTCCGCACTGGTTGCAATTATTCGTTTTATACGATGGAAAAGCTGTTGTATTTATATCGTATTTTATGCTTCTGGCGTTGACCTCTTAGGTCCTAGCTATTCCATCTGGTGGAACAACGCCGTCGATTGAAGCCTAGGTTGCGCGGAACGTAGAAATGACCATAACTTTCACACTGGTAGCAATTATTCGTTTTATACGATGGTAAAACTGTTTTATTTATTTGGGATTTTATGCTTCCGGCGTTGACTTCTAAGGCCCTAACTATTTGATCTGGTGGAGCTCCGCCCTAGAGTGAAGCCTAGGTTGCCCGGAACGTAGAAAAAACCATTACTTTCACACTGTCTGCAGTTATCCCTGTTATACGATGGAAAGACTTTTGCATCTTTATTGTATTTTATGCTTCTGGCGTTGACTTCTATGACCCTACCTATTCGATCTGGTGGACCACCGCCCGAGAGTGAAGCCTAGGTAGCCGGCAACGCACAAACGACCGTTACTTTCACAATGTTTGCAATTATTCATTTTATACGATCGAAAAGCTGTTCTATTTATGTTGTATTCTATGCTTCTGACGTTGACTTCTAAGGCCGTAGCTATCCGATGAGGTGGAGCAACGCCCTAGGGTGAAGCCTAGGTTGCCCGGAACGGAGAAATGACCATAACTTTCACAGCGGTAGCAACTATTCGTTTTATACGATGGAAAAGCTGTTCTATTTATTTTGTATTTTATGCTTCGGGCGTTGATTTCTAAGGCCCTAACTATTCAATCTGTTGGTGCAACGACCAAGGGTGAAGCCTATGTTGCCCGGAAAGTAGAAATGACGTTAACTTTCATACTGGTTGCAATTATTCGTTTTATACGATGGAAAAACTGTTTTATTTATTTTGTATTTTATGCTTCGGGCGTTGACTTCTAAGGCCCTAACTATTCGATCTGGTGGCGCAACGCCCTAGAGTGACGCCTGGGTTGCACGGAACGTAGAAATGACCATTACTTTCACAATGTTTGCAATTATTCATTTTATACGATGGAAAAGCTTTTGTACTTATATTGTATTTTATTCTTCTGGCGTTGACTTCTTTGGCCCTATTTATTCGATCTGGTGGAACAACGCCCTAGAGTGAAGACTAGGTCGCCCGAAACAAGGAAATGACCATTACTTTCACACTGTTTGCAGTTATTCCTGTTATACGATGGAAAAACTTTTGCATCTTTATTGTATTTTATGCTTCTGACGTTGACTTCTAAGGCCCTAGCTATTCGATTTGGTGGAACAACGCCCGAGAGTGGGGCCTAGGTTGCCCGGTACATAGAAATGACCATTACTTTCACACTGTTTGCAAATATACATTATATACGATGGAAAATCTGTTGTATTTATGTCGTATTTTACGCTTCTGGCGTTGACTTCTTAGGCCCTATCCATTTGATCTGGTGGAGCACCGCCCTAGAGTGAAGCCTAGGTTGTCCGGAACGTAGAAAAGACCATTACCTTCACACTGGTTGCAATTATTCGTTTTATACGATGGAAAAACTGCTCTATTTATTTTGTATTTTATGCTTCGGGCGTTGACTTCTAAGGCCCTAACTATTCAATCTGTTGGTGCAACGCCCAAGGGTGAAGCCTATGTTTCCCGGAAAGAAGAAATTACGTTAACTTTCATACTGGTTGCAATTATTCGTTTTATACGATGGAAAAACTGTTTTAGTTGTTTTGTATTTTGTGCTTCGGGCGTTGACTTCTAAGGCCCTAACTATCCGATCTGGTGGCGCAACGCCCTAGAGTGAACCCTAGGTTGCCCGGAACGTAGAAATGACCATAACTTTCACACCGGTTGCTATCATTCGTTTTATACGATGGAAAAACTGTTATATTTATATTGTATTTTATACTTCAGGCGTTGACTTCTAAGGCCCTAGCTATTCGATCTGGTCGAGCAACGCCCTAGAGTGAAGCCTAGGTTGCCCGGAACGTAGAAATGACCATAACTTCCACACTGGTTGCAATTATTCGTTTTATACGATGGAAAAGCTGTTGTATTTATATCGTATTTTATGCTTCTGGCGTTGACCTCTTAGGCCCTAACTATTCCATCTGGTGGAACAACGCCGTCGGGTGAAGCCTAGGTTGCGCGGAACTTAGAAATGACCTTAACTTTCACACTGGTAGCAATTATTCGTTTTATACGATGGAAAAACTGTTCTATTTATTTTGTATTTTATGCTACGGGTGTTGACTCCTAAGGCCATAACTATTCAATCTGTTGGTGCATCGCCCATGGGTGAAGCCTATGTTGCCCGGAATGTAGAAATCACGTTAACTTTCATACTGGTTCCAATTATTCGTTTTATACGATGGAAAAGCTGTTCTGTTTATTTTGTATTTTATGCTTCGGGCGTTGACTTCTAAGGCCCTAACTATTCAATCTGTTGGTGCAACGTCCTAGGGTGAAGCCTAGGTTGCCCGGAAAGTAGAAATGATGTTAACTTTCATACTGGTTGCAATTATTCGTTTTATACGATGGAAAAACTGTTGTATTTATATAGTGTTTTATGCTTCTGGCGTTGACTTCTTGGGCCCTAACTATTCCATCTGGTGGAACAACGCCCTAGGGTGCAGCCAGGTTGCCCGGAACGGAGAATTGACCATAACTTTCACACTGTTTGCAGTTATTCCTGTTATACGATAGAAAAACTTTTGCATCTTTATTGTACTTTATTCTTCAGGCGTTGACTTCTAAGGCCCTAGCTATTCGATTTGGTGGAGCAACGCCCGAGAGTGAAGCCTAGGTTGCCCGGAACGTAGAAATGACAAAACTTTCACACTGGTTGCTATCATTCGTTTTATACGATGGAAAAACTATTATATTTATATTGTATTTTATGCTTCTGGCGTTGACTACTTAGGCCCTAACTGTTCGATCTGGCGGAACAACGTCCTAGGATGAAGCCTAGGATGTCCGGAAAGTAGAAATGACTATAACTTTCACACTGGCTGCAATTATTCCTTTTATACGATGGAAATGCTGTGGCATCTTTATTGTATTTTATTCATCTGGGGATGACTTCTAAGGCCGTAGCTATTAGATGTGGTGGAGCAACGACCTAGAGTGACGCCCAAGTTGCCCGGAACGTAGAAATGACTATTACCTTCACACTGGTTGCAATTATTCGCTTTATACGATGGAAGAACTGTTCTATTTATTTTGTATTTTATGCTTCGGGCGTTGACTTCTAAGACCCTAACTATTCGAACTGGTGGGGCAACGCCCTAGAGCGAAGCCTAGGTTGCCCGGAAAGTAGAAATGACCATCACTTTCACACGGGTTGCAATTATTCGTTTTATTCGATGGAAAAACTATTCTATTTATTTTGTATTTTATGCTACGGGCGTTGACTCCTAAGGCCATAACTATTCAATCTGTTGGTGCAACTCCCAAGGGTGAAGCCTATGCTGCCCGGAATGTAGAAATGACGTTAACTTTCATACTGGTACCAATTATTCGTTTTATACGATGGAAAAACTGTTTTATTTATTTTGTATTTTATGCTTCTGGCGTTGACTTCTTATGCCCTAACTATTCCCTCTGGCGGATCAACGCCCTAGAGTGAAACCTACGTTGCCCGGAACGTAGAAATGACTATTACTTTCACACTGGTTGCAATTATTCGTTTTATACGATGGAAAAGCTGTTCCATTTATTTTGTATTTTATGCTTCGGGCGTTGACTTCTAAGGCCCTAACTATTCCATCTGGTGGAACAACGCCCTAAGGTGAAGCCTAGGTTGCCTGGAACGTAGAAATGACCATCACTTTCACACGGGTTGCAATTATTCCTGTTATAGGATGGAAAGACTGTTGTATTTTTATTGTATTTTATACTTCAGGCGTTGACTTCTAAGGCCCTAGCTATTCGATCTGGTCGAGCAACGCCCTAGAGTGAAGCCTAGGTTGCCCGGAACGTAGAAATGAGCATAACTTCCGCACTGGTTGCAATTATTCGTTTTATACGATGGAAAAGCTGTTGTATTTATATCGTATTTTATGCTTCTGGCGTTGACCTCTTAGGCCCAAGCTATTCCATCTGGTGGAACAACGCCGTCGATTGAAGCCTAGGTTGCGCGGAACGTAGAAATGACCATAACTTTCACACTGGTAGCAATTATTCGTTTTATACGATGGTAAAACTGTTTTATTTATTTGGGATTTTATGCTTCCGGCGTTGACTTCTAAGGCCCTAACTATTTGATCTGGTGGAGCTCCGCCCTAGAGTGAAGCCTAGGTTGCCCGGAACGTAGAAAAAACCATTACTTTCACACTGTTTGCAGTTATTCCTGTTATACGATGGAAAGACTTTTGCATCTTTATTGTATTTTATGCTTCTGGCGTTGACTTCTAAGGCCCTAGCTATTCGATTTGGTGGAGCAACGCCCGAGAGTGAAGCCTGAGTTGCCCGGAACGTAGAAATGACCATTGCATTCACACTGGTTGCAATTATTCGTCTTATACGGTGGAAAAGCTGTTGTATTTATATCGTATTTTATGCTTCTCGCGTTGACTTCTTAGGCCCTAACTATTCGATCTGGTGGAACAACGCCCTTGGGTGATGCCTAGGTTGCCCGGAAAGTAGAAATGACGTTAACTTCCACACAGGTTGCAATTATTTGTTTTACACGATGAAAAATCTGTTGTATTTATATTGTATTTTATGCTTCGGGCATTGACCTCTAAGGCCGTAACTACTCAATCTGGTGGAACAACGCCCTTGGGTGAAGCCTAGGTTGCGCGGAACGTAGCAATGACCATAACTTTCACACTGGTAGCAATTATTCGTTTTATACGATGCAAAAGCTGTTGCATCTTTATTGTATTTTATTCTTCTGGCGTTGACTTCTAAGGCCGTAGCTATTAGATGTGGTGGAGCAACACCCTAGAGTGACGCCTAGGTTGCCCGGAACGTAGAAATGACCATATCTTTCACACTGCTTGCAATTATTCATTTTATATGATGGAAAAACTGTTGTATTTATATTGTATTTTATGCTTCTGGCAGTGACTTCTTAGGCCCTAACTATTCGATCTGGAGGCGCAATGCCCCAGAGTTAAGTCTAGGATGCCCGAAACGCCGAAATGATCATTACTTTCACGCTTATTGCAATTATTCCTGTAATACGATGAAAAGACTGTTGTATTTTTATTGTATCTTATGCTCATGGTGTTGACTTCTATGGCCCTAACTATTCGATCTGGTGGAGCAACACCCTAGAGTGAAGCCTAGGTTGCCGGAACGTCGAAATGACCAGAACTCTCACACTGGTTGCAATTATTCGTTTTATACCATGGAAAATCTGTTGTATTTATATCGTATTTTATGCTTCTGGCGTTGACTTCTTAGGCCCTAACAATTCGATCTGGTGGAGCAACGCCCTAGAGTGAAGCCTAGGTTCCGTGGAACGTACAAATGACCATCACTTTCACACGGGTTGCAATTATTCCTGTTATAGGATGGAAAGGCTGTTGTATTTTTATTGCATTTTATGCTTCTGGCGTTCACTTCTTAGGCCCTGACTATTCGATCTGGTGGAACAACGCCCTAGGGTGAAGCCTAGGTTGCCCGGAACGTAGAAATGACCGTAACTTTTACACTGGTAGCAATTATTCGTTTTATACAATGGAAAAACTGTTCTATTTATTTTGTATTTTATGCTTCGGGCGTTGACTTCTGAGGCCCTAACTGTTTGATCTGGTGGAGCAACGCCCTAGAGTGAAGCCTAGGTTGCCCGGAACGTAGAAATGACCACTACTTTCACACTGTTTGGAATTATTCCGTTTATACGATGGAAAAGCTGTTGTATTTATATCGTATTTTATGCTTCTGGCGTTGACTTCTATGGCCCTAGCTATTCGTTCTAGTGGAGCAACGCCCTAGAGTGAAGCCTAGGTTGCCCGGAACGTAGAAATGACCATCACTTTCAAACTGGTTGCAATTAATCCTGTTATACGATGGAAAAGCTGTTGTATTTATATCGTATTTTATGCTTCTGGCGTTGACTTCTTAGGCCCTAACTATTCCGTCTGGTGGAACAACGCCCTTGGGTGAAGCCTAGGTTGCGCGGAACGTAGCAATGACCATAACTTTCACACTGGTAGCAATTATTCGTTTTATACGATGGAAAAACTGTTCTATTTATTTTGTATTTTATGCTTCGGGCGTTGACTTCTAAGGCCCTAGCTATTCGATCTGGTCGAGCAACGCCCTAGAGTGAAGCCTAGGTTGCCCGGAACGTAGAAATGACCATAACTTCCACACTGGTTGCAATTATTCGTTTTATACGATGGAAAAGCTGTTGTATTTATATCGTATTTTATGCATCTGGCGTTGACTTCTAAGGACCTAACTATTCGATCTGGTGGAGCAACGCACTGGGGTGAAGCCTAGGTTGCGCGGAATGTAGAAATGACCATAACGTTCACACTGGTAGCAATTATTCGTTTTATCCGATGGAAAAACTGTTCTATTTATTTTGTATTTTATGCTTCGAGCGTTGACTTCTAAGGCCCTAGCTATTCGATCTGGTCGAGCAACGCCCTAGAGTGAAGCCTAGGTTGCCCGGAACGTAGAAATGACCATAACTTCCACACTGGTTGCAATTATTCGTTTTATACGATGGAAAAGCTGTTGTATTTATATCGTATTTTATGCATCTGGCGTTGACTTCTAAGGACCTAACTATTCGATCTGGTGGAGCAACGCACTGGGGTGAAGCCTAGGTTGCGCGGAATGTAGAAATGACCATAACGTTCACACTGGTAGCAATTATTCGTTTTATGCGATGGAAAAACAGTTTTATTTATTTTGTATTTTATGTTTCTGGCGTTGACTTCTAAGGCCCTAACTATTCGATCTGGTGGAGCAACGCCCTAGAGTGAAGCCTAGGTTGCCCGGAACGGAGAAATGACCATAACTTTCACACCGGTAGCAATTATTCGTTTTATACGATGGAAAAACTGTTCTATTTATTTTGTATTTTTTGCTTCGGGCGTTGACTTCTAAGGCCCTAACTGTTTGATGTGGTGGAGCAACGCCCTGGAGTGAAGCCTATGTTGCCCGGAACGTAGAAATGACCATAACTTTCACACTGGTTGCTTTTATTCGTTTTAGACGATGGAAGAACTGTTATATTTATATTGTATTTGATGCTTCTGGCGTTGACTTCTTAGGCCCTAACTGTTCGATCTGGTGGAACAACGCCCTAGGGTGAAGCCTAGGTTGCCCGAGAGGTAGAAATGACCATAACTTTCACACTGGTTGCAATTATTCGTTTTATACGATGGAAAAGCTGTGGCACCTTTATTGTATTTTATTCATCTGCGGTTGACTTCTAAGGCCGTAGCTATTAGATGTGTTGGAGCAACGCCCTAGAGTGAAGACTTGGTTGCCCGGAACGTAGAAATGACCATTACTTTCACAATGTTTGCAATTATTCGTTTTATACGATGGAAAAGCTTTTGTACTTATATTGTATTTTATTCTTCTGGCGTTGACTTCTTAGGCCCTAATTATTCGATCTGTTGGGGCAACGACCAAGGGTGAAGCCTATGTTGCCCGGAAAGTAGAAATGACCACAACTTTCACACTGGTTGCAATTATTCGTTTTACACAATGGAAAAACTGTTGTATCTATGGTGTATTTTATGCTTCTGGCGTTGACTTCTAAGGCCTTAACTAGTTGATCTGGTGGAGCAACGGTCTAGAGCGAAACCTAGACTGCCCGGAACGTGGAAATGACCATTACTTTCACACTGGTTACAATTACTCGTTTTATACGATGGAAAAACTGTTGTATTTTTTTTTCTATTTGGTGCTTCTGCCGTTGACTTCTAAGGCCGTAGCTATTAGATGTGGTGGAGCAACACCCTAGAGTGACGCCTAGGTTGCCCGGAACGTAGAAATGACCATATCTTTCACACTGCTTGCAATTATTCATTTTATATGATGGAAAAACTGTTGTATTTATATTGTATTTTATGCTTCTGGCAGTGACTTCTTAGGCCCTAACTATTCGATCTGGAGGCGCAATGCCCCAGAGTTAAGTCTAGGATGCCCGAAACGCCGAAATGATCATTACTTTCACGCTTATTGCAATTATTCCTGTAATACGATGAAAAGACTGTTGTATTTTTATTGTATCTTATGCTCATGGTGTTGACTTCTATGGCCCTAACTATTCGATCTGGTGGAGCAACACCCTAGAGTGAAGCCTAGGTTGCCGGAACGTCGAAATGACCAGAACTCTCACACTGGTTGCAATTATTCGTTTTATACCATGGAAAATCTGTTGTATTTATATCGTATTTTATGCTTCTGGCGTTGACTTCTTAGGCCCTAACAATTCGATCTGGTCGAGCAACGCCCTAGAGTGAAGCCTAGGTTCCGTGGAACGTACAAATGACCATCACTTTCACACGGGTTGCAATTATTCCTGTTATAGGATGGAAAGGCTGTTGTATTTTTATTGCATTTTATGCTTCTGGCGTTCACTTCTTAGGCCCTGACTATTCGATCTGGTGGAACAACGCCCTAGGGTGAAGCCTAGGTTGCCCGGAACGTAGAAATGACCGTAACTTTTACACTGGTAGCAATTATTCGTTTTATACAATGGAAAAACTGTTCTATTTATTTTGTATTTTATGCTTCGGGCGTTGACTTCTGAGGCCCTAACTGTTTGATCTGGTGGAGCAACGCCCTAGAGTGAAGCCTAGGTTGCCCGGAACGTAGAAATGACCATTACTTTCACACTGTTTGGAATTATTCCGTTTATACGATGGAAAAGCTGTTGTATTTATATCGTATTTTATGCTTCTGGCGTTGACTTCTATGGCCCTAGCTATTCGTTCTAGTGGAGCAACGCCCTAGAGTGAAGCCTAGGTTGCCCGGAACGTAGAAATGACCATCACTTTCAAACTGGTTGCAATTAATCCTGTTATACGATGGAAAAGCTGTTGTATTTATATCGTATTTTATGCTTCTGGCGTTGACTTCTTAGGCCCTAACTATTCCGTCTGGTGGAACAACGCCCTTGGGTGAAGCCTAGGTTGCGCGGAACGTAGCAATGACCATAACTTTCACACTGGTAGCAATTATTCGTTTTATACGATGGAAAAACTGTTCTATTTATTTTGTATTTTATGCTTCGGGCGTTGACTTCTAAGGCCCTAGCTATTCGATCTGGTCGAGCAACGCCCTAGAGTGAAGCCTAGGTTGCCCGGAACGTAGAAATGACCATAACTTCCACACTGGTTGCAATTATTCGTTTTATACGATGGAAAAGCTGTTGTATTTATATCGTATTTTATGCATCTGGCGTTGACTTCTAAGGACCTAACTATTCGATCTGGTGGAGCAACGCACTGGGGTGAAGCCTAGGTTGCGCGGAATGTAGAAATGACCATAACGTTCACACTGGTAGCAATTATTCGTTTTATGCGATGGAAAAACTGTTCTATTTATTTTGTATTTTATGCTTCGGGCGTTGACTTCTAAGGCCCTAGCTATTCGATCTGGTCGAGCAACGCCCTAGAGTGAAGCCTAGGTTGCCCGGAACGTAGAAATGACCATAACTTCCACACTGGTTGCAATTATTCGTTTTATACGATGGAAAAGCTGTTGTATTTATATCGTATTTTATGCATCTGGCGTTGACTTCTAAGGACCTAACTATTCGATCTGGTGGAGCAACGCACTGGGGTGAAGCCTAGGTTGCGCGGAATGTAGAAATGACCATAACGTTCACACTGGTAGCAATTATTCGTTTTATGCGATGGAAAAACAGTTTTATTTATTTTGTATTTTATGTTTCTGGCGTTGACTTCTAAGGCCCTAACTATTCGATCTGGTGGAGCAACGCCCTAGAGTGAAGCCTAGGTTGCCCGGAACGGAGAAATGACCATAACTTTCACACCGGTAGCAATTATTCGTTTTATACGATGGAAAAACTGTTCTATTTATTTTGTATTTTTTGCTTCGGGCGTTGACTTCTAAGGCCCTAACTGTTTGATGTGGTGGAGCAACGCCCTGGAGTGAAGCCTATGTTGCCCGGAACGTAGAAATGACCATAACTTTCACACTGGTTGCTTTTATTCGTTTTAGACGATGGAAAAACTGTTATATTTATTTTGTATTTTTTGCTTCGGGCGTTGACTTCTAAGGCCCTAACTGTTTGATGTGGTGGAGCAACGCACTGGGGTGAAGCCTAGGTTGCCCGGGAGGTAGAAATGACCATAACTTTCACACTGGTTGCAATTATTCGTTTTATACGATGGAAAAGCTGTGGCACCTTTATTGTATTTTATTCATCTGCGGTTGACTTCTAAGGCCGTAGCTATTAGATGTGTTGGAGCAACGCCCTAGAGTGAAGACTTGGTTGCCCGGAACGTAGAAATGACCATTACTTTCACAATGTTTGCAATTATTCGTTTTATACGATGGAAAAGCTTTTGTACTTATATTGTATTTTATTCTTCTGGCGTTGACTTCTTAGGCCCTAATTATTCGATCTGTTGGGGCAACGACCAAGGGTGAAGCCTATGTTGCCCGGAACGAAGAAATGACCACAACTTTCACACTGGTTGCAATTATTCGATTTATACAATGGAAAAACTGTTGTATTTATGGTGTATTTTATGCTTCTGGCGTTGACTTCTAAGGCCTTAACTATTTGATCTGGTGGAGCAACGGTCTAGAGCGAAACCTAGACTGCCCGGAACGTGGAAATGACCATTACTTTCACACTGGTTACAATTACTCGTTTTATACGATGGAAAAACTGTTGTATTTTTTTTTCTATTTGGTGCTTCTGCCGTTGACTTCTTAGGCCCTAGCTATTGGATCTGGCGGACGAACGCCCTAGAGTGAAGCCTAGGTTGCCCGGAACGTAGAACAGACCATATCTTTCAGACTTGTTGCAATTATTCCTGTTATGTGATGGAAAGACTGTTGTATTTATATTGTATTTCTGCTTCTGGCGTTGACTTCTAAGGCCTTAACTATTTGATCTGGTGGAGCAACGCCCTATAGTGAAGCCTAGGTTGCCCGGAACGTAGAAATAACCATAACTTTCACACTGGTAGCAATTATTCGTTTTATACGATGGAAAAACAGTTTTATTTATTTTGTATTTTATGCTTCTGGCGTTGACTTCTAAAGCCCTAACTGTTCGATCTGGTGGAGCAGCGCGCTAGAGTGAAGCCTAGGTTGCCCGGAACGGAGAAATGACCATAACTTTCACAGCGGTAGCAATTATTCGTTTTATACGATGGAAAAGCTGTTGTATTTATATTGTATTTTATGCCTCTGGCGTTGATTTCTAAGGCCCTAACTATTCAATCTGTTGGTGCAACGACCAAGGGTGAAGCCTATGTTGCCCGGAAAGTAGAAATGACGTTAACTTTCATACTGGTTGCAATTATTCGTTTTATACGATGGAAAAACTGTTTTATTTATTTTGTATTTTATGCTTCGGGCGATGACTTCTAAGGCCCTAACTATTCGATCTGGTGGCGCAACGCCCTAGAGTGACGCCTAGGTTGCACGGAACGTTGAAATGACCATTACTTTCACAATGTTTGCAATTATTCATTTTATACGATGGAAAAGCTTTTGTACTTATATTGTATTTTATTCTTCTGGCGTTGACTTCTTAGGCCCTAATTATTCGATCTGGTGGAACAACGCCCTAGAGTGAAGACTAGGTCGCCCGAAACAAGGAAATGACCATTACTTTCACACTGTTTGCAGTTATTCCTGTTATACGATGGAAAAACTTTTGCATCTTTATTGTATTTTATGCTTCTGGCGTTGACTTCTAAGGCCCTAGCTATTCGATTTGGTGGAGCAACGCCCGAGAGTGGGGCCTAGGTTGCCCGGTACATAGAAATGACCATTACTTTCACACTGTTTGCAAATATACATTATATACGATGGAAAATCTGTTGTATTTATGTCGTATTTTACGCTTCTGGCGTTGACTTCTTAGGCCCTATCCATTTGATCTGGTGGAGCACCGCCCTAGAGTGAAGCCTAGGTTGTCCGGAACGTAGAAAAGACCATTACCTTCACACTGGTTGCAATTATTCGTTTTATACGATGGAAAAACTGCTCTATTTATTTTGTATTTTATGCTTCGGGCGTTGACTTCTATGGCCCTAACTATTCAATCTGTTGGTGCAACGCCCAAGGGTGAAGCCTATGTTTCCCGGAAAGTAGAAATTACGTTAACTTTCATACTGGTTGCAATTATTCGTTTTATACGATGGAAAAACTGTTTTAGTTGTTTTGTATTTTGTGCTTCGGGCGTTGACTTCTAAGGCCCTAACTATTCGATCTGGTGGCGCAACGCCCTAGAGTGAACCCTAGGTTGCCCGGAACGTAGAAATGACCATAACTTTAACACCGGTTGCTATCATTCGTTTTATACGATGGAAAAACTGTTATATTTATATTGTATTTTATACTTCAGGCGTTGACTTCTAAGGCCCTAGCTATTCGATCTGGTCGAGCAACGCCCTAGAGTGAAGCCTAGGTTGCCCGGAACGTAGAAATGACCATAACTTTCACACTGGTAGCAATTATTCGTTTTATACGATGGTAAAACTGTTTTATTTATTTGGGATTTTATGCTTCCGGCGTTGACTTCTAAGGCCCTAACTATTTGATCTGGTGGAGCTCCGCCCTAGAGTGAAGCCTAGGTTGCCCGGAACGTAGAAAAAACCATTACTTTCACACTGTTTGCAGTTATTCCTGTTATACGATGGAAAGACTTTTGCATCTTTATTGTATTTTATGCTTCTGGCGTTGACTTCTATGACCCTACCTATTCGATCTGGTGGACCACCGCCCGAGAGTGAAGCCTAGGTTGCCGGCAACGCACAAACGACCGTTACTTTCACAATGTTTGCAATTATTCATTTTATACGATCGAAAAGCTGTTCTATTTATGTTGTATTCTATGCTTCTGACGTTGACTTCTAAGGCCGTAGCTATCCGATGAGGTGGAGCAACGCCCTAGGGTGAAGCCTAGGTTGCCCGGAACGGAGAAATGACCATAACTTTCACAGCGGTAGCAACTATTCGTTTTATACGATGGAAAAGCTGTTCTATTTATTTTGTATTTTATGCTTCGGGCGTTGATTTCTAAGGCCCTAACTATTCAATCTGTTGGTGCAACGACCAAGGGTGAAGCCTATGTTGCCCGGAAAGTAGAAATGACGTTAACTTTCATACTGGTTGCAATTATTCGTTTTATACGATGGAAAAACTGTTTTATTTATTTTGTATTTTATGCTTCGGGCGTTGACTTCTAAGGCCCTAACTATTCGATCTGGTGGCGCAACGCCCTAGAGTGACGCCTAGGTTGCACGGAACGTAGAAATGACCATTACTTTCACAATGTTTGCAATTATTCATTTTATACGATGGAAAAGCTTTTGTACTTATATTGTATTTTATTCTTCTGGCGTTGACTTCTTTGGCCCTATTTATTCGATCTGGTGGAACAACGCCCTAGAGTGAAGACTAGGTCGCCCGAAACAAGGAAATGACCATTACTTTCACACTGTTTGCAGTTATTCCTGTTATACGATGGAAAAACTTTTGCATCTTTATTGTATTTTATGCTTCTGACGTTGACTTCTAAGGCCCTAGCTATTCGATTTGGTGGAACAACGCCCGAGAGTGGGGCCTAGGTTGCCCGGTACATAGAAATGACCATTACTTTCACACTGTTTGCAAATATACATTATATACGATGGAAAATCTGTTGTATTTATGTCGTATTTTATGCTTCTGGCGTTGACTTCTTAGGCCCTATCCATTTGATCTGGTGGAGCACCGCCCTAGAGTGAAGCCTAGGTTGTCCGGAACGTAGAAAAGACCATTACCTTCACACTGGTTGCAATTATTCGTTTTATACGATGGAAAAACTGCTCTATTTATTTTGTATTTTATGCTTCGGGCGTTGACTTCTAAGGCCCTAACTATTCAATCTGTTGGTGCAACGCCCAAGGGTGAAGCCTATGTTTCCCGGAAAGTAGAAATTACGTTAACTTTCATACTGGTTGCAATTATTCGTTTTATACGATGGAAAAACTGTTTTAGTTGTTTTGTATTTTGTGCTTCGGGCGTTGACTTCTAAGGCCCTAACTATTCGATCTGGTGGCGCAACGCCCTAGAGTGAACCCTAGGTTGCCCGGAACGTAGAAATGACCATAACTTTCACACCGGTTGCTATCATTCGTTTTATACGATGGAAAAACTGTTATATTTATATTGTATTTTATACTTCAGGCGTTGACTTCTAAGGCCCTAGCTATTCGATCTGGTCGAGCAACGCCCTAGAGTGAAGCCTAGGTTGCCCGGAACGTAGAAATGACCATAACTTCCACACTGGTTGCAATTATTCGTTTTATACGATGGAAAAGCTGTTGTATTTATATCGTATTTTATGCTTCTGGCGTTGACCTCTTAGGCCCTAACTATTCCATCTGGTGGAACAACGCCGTCGGGTGAAGCCTAGGTTGCGCGGAACTTAGAAATGACCTTAACTTTCACACTGGTAGCAATTATTCGTTTTATACGATGGAAAAACTGTTCTATTTATTTTGTATTTTATGCTACGGGTGTTGACTCCTAAGGCCATAACTATTCAATCTGTTGGTGCATCGCCCATGGGTGAAGCCTATGTTGCCCGGAATGTAGAAATCACGTTAACTTTCATACTGGTTCCAATTATTCGTTTTATACGATGGAAAAGCTGTTCTGTTTATTTTGTATTTTATGCTTCGGGCGTTGACTTCTAAGGCCCTAACTATTCAATCTGTTGGTGCAACGTCCTAGGGTGAAGCCTAGGTTGCCCGGAAAGTAGAAATGATGTTAACTTTCATACTGGTTGCAATTATTCGTTTTATACGATGGAAAAACTGTTGTATTTATATAGTGTTTTATGCTTCTGGCGTTGACTTCTTGGGCCCTAACTATTCCATCTGGTGGAACAACGCCCTAGGGTGCAGCCAGGTTGCCCGGAACGGAGAATTGACCATAACTTTCACACTGTTTGCAGTTATTCCTGTTATACGATGGAAAAACTTTTGCATCTTTATTGTACTTTATTCTTCAGGCGTTGACTTCTAAGGCCCTAGCTATTCGATTTGGTGGAGCAACGCCCGAGAGTGAAGCCTAGGTTGCCCGGAACGTAGAAATGACAAAACTTTCACACTGGTTGCTATCATTCGTTTTATACGATGGAAAAACTATTATATTTATATTGTATTTTATGCTTCTGGCGTTGACTACTTAGGCCCTAACTGTTCGATCTGGCGGAACAACGTCCTAGGATGAAGCCTAGGATGTCCGGAAAGTAGAAATGACTATAACTTTCACACTGGCTGCAATTATTCCTTTTATACGATGGAAATGCTGTGGCATCTTTATTGTATTTTATTCATCTGGGGATGACTTCTAAGGCCGTAGCTATTAGATGCGGTGGAGCAACGACCTAGAGTGACGCCCAAGTTGCCCGGAACGTAGAAATGACCATTACCTTCACACTGGTTGCAATTATTCGCTTTATACGATGGAAGAACTGTTCTATTTATTTTGTATTTTATGCTTCGGGCGTTGACTTCTAAGACCCTAACTATTCGAACTGGTGGGGCAACGCCCTAGAGCGAAGCCTAGGTTGCCCGGAAAGTAGAAATGACCATCACTTTCACACGGGTTGCAATTATTCGTTTTATTCGATGGAAAAACTGTTCTATTTATTTTGTATTTTATGCTACGGGCGTTGACTCCTAAGGCCATAACTATTCAATCTGTTGGTGCAACTCCCAAGGGTGAAGCCTATGCTGCCCGGAATGTAGAAATGACGTTAACTTTCATACTGGTACCAATTATTCGTTTTATACGATGGAAAAACTGTTTTATTTATTTTGTATTTTATGCTTCTGGCGTTGACTTCTTATGCCCTAACTATTCCCTCTGGCGGATCAACGCCCTAGAGTGAAACCTACGTTGCCCGAAACGTAGAAATGACTATTACTTTCACACTGGTTGCAATTATTCGTTTTATACGATGGAAAAGCTGTTCCATTTATTTTGTATTTTATGCTTCGGGCGTTGACTTCTAAGGCCCTAACTATTCCATCTGGTGGAACAACGCCCTAAGGTGAAGCCTAGGTTGCCTGGAACGTAGAAATGACCATCACTTTCACACGGGTTGCAATTATTCCTGTTATAGGATGGAAAGACTGTTGTATTTTTATTGTATTTTATACTTCAGGCGTTGACTTCTAAGGCCCTAGCTATTCGATCTGGTCGAGCAACGCCCTAGAGTGAAGCCTAGGTTGCCCGGAACGTAGAAATGAGCATAACTTCCGCACTGGTTGCAATTATTCGTTTTATACGATGGAAAAGCTGTTGTATTTATATCGTATTTTATGCTTCTGGCGTTGACCTCTTAGGCCCTAGCTATTCCATCTGGTGGAACAACGCCGTCGATTGAAGCCTAGGTTGCGCGGAACGTAGAAATGACCATAACTTTCACACTGGTAGCAATTATTCGTTTTATACGATGGTAAAACTGTTTTATTTATTTGGGATTTTATGCTTCCGGCGTTGACTTCTAAGGCCCTAACTATTTGATCTGGTGGAGCTCCGCCCTAGAGTGAAGCCTAGGTTGCCCGGAACGTAGAAAAAACCATTACTTTCACACTGTTTGCAGTTATTCCTGTTATACGATGGAAAGACTTTTGCATCTTTATTGTATTTTATGCTTCTGGCGTTGACTTCTAAGGCCCTAGCTATTCGATTTGGTGGAGCAACGCCCGAGAGTGAAGCCTGAGTTGCCCGGAACGTAGAAATGACCATTGCATTCACACTGGTTGCAATTATTCGTCTTATACGGTGGAAAAGCTGTTGTATTTATATCGTATTTTATGCTTCTCGCGTTGACTTCTTAGGCCCTAACTATTCGATCTGGTGGAACAACGCCCTTGGGTGATGCCTAGGTTGCCCGGAAAGTAGAAATGACGTTAACTTTCATACAGGTTGCAATTATTCGTTTTACACGATGGAAAATCTGTTGTATTTATATTGTATTTTACGCTTCGGGCATTGACCTCTAAGGCCGTAACTACTCAATCTGGTGGAACAACGCCCTTGGGTGAAGCCTAGGTTGCGCGGAACGTAGCAATGACCATAACTTTCACACTGGTAGCAATTATTCGTTTTATACGATGGAAAAACGGTTCTATTTATTTTGTATTTTATTCTTCGGGCGTTGACTTCTAAGGCCCTAGCTATTCGATCTGGTCGAGCAACGCCCTAGTGTGTAGCCTAGGTTGCCCGGAACGTAGAAATGACGATAACTTCCACACAGGTTGCAATTATTTGTTTTACACGATGAAAAATCTGTTGTATTTATATTGTATTTTATGCTTCGGGCATTGACCTCTAAGGCCGTAACTACTCAATCTGGTGGAACAACGCCCTTGGGTGAAGCCTAGGTTGCGCGGAACGTAGCAATGACCATAACTTTCACACTGGTAGCAATTATTCGTTTTATACGTTGGAAAAACGGTTCTATTTATTTTGTATTTTATGCTTCGGGCGTTGACTTCTAAGGCCTTAACTATTCAATCTGCTGGTGCAACGCCCAAGGGTGAAGCCTATGTTGCCCGGAAAGTAGAAATGACGTTAACTTTCATACTGGTTGCAATTATTCGTTTTATACGATGGAAAAACTGTTTTATTTATTTTGTATTTTATGCTTCGGGCGTTGACTTCTAAGGCCCTAACTATTCGATCTGGTGGCGCAACGCCCTAGAGTGAAGCCTTGGTTGTCCGAACGTAGAAATGACCATAACTTTCACACTGGTTGCTATCATTCGTTTTATACGATGGAAAAACTGTTATATTTATATTCTATTTTATGCTTCTGGCGTTGACTTCTTAGGCCCTAACTTTTCGATCTGGTAGAACAACACCCTAGATTGAAGACTAGGTTGCCCGGAACATGTAAATGACCATTACTTTCACACTGTTTGCAGTTATACCTGTTATACGATGGAAAAACTTTTGCATCTTTATTGTATTTTATGCTTCTGACGTTGACTTCTTAGGCCCTAACTATTCGATCTGGTGGAACAACGCCGTAGAGTGACGCCTAGGTTGCCCGGAACGTAGAAATGACCATTACTTTCACAATGTTAGCAACTACTCATTTTATACGATGGAATAACTGTTGTATTTATATTGTATTTTATCCTTCTGGCGTTGAGTTCTAAGTCCCTAGCTATTCGATCTGGTAGAGCAACGCCCTACAGTGAAACCAAGGTTATCCGGAACGGAGAAATGACCAGTACATTCACACTGGTTGCAGTTATTCCTGTAAAACGATGGAAAAACGGTTGCATCTTTATTGTATTTTATGCTTCTGGCGATGACTTCTAAGGCCCTAACTATTCGACCTCGTGGAGCCACGCCCTTGGGTGAAGCCTAGGTTGGCCGGAATGTAGAAATGTCCATAACTTTCACACTGGTTGCTATTATTCGGTTTATACGATTGAAAAGCTGTTGTATTTATATTGTATTTTATGCTTCTGGCGCTGACTTCTTAGGCCCTAACTATTCCCTCTGGTGGATCAACGCCCTAAAGTGAAACCTACGTTGACCGGAACGTAGAAATGACCATTACTTTCACACTGGTTGCAATTATTCCTGTTATACGATGGAAAAACTGTTTTATTATAATTGTATTTTATGCTTTTAGCGGAGAATTCTAAGTCACTAGCTATTCGATCTGGTGGAGCAACGCCCTAGAGTGACGCCTAGTTTGCTCGGAACCTAGAAATGACCATCACGTTCAAACTGGTTGCAATTACTCCTATTATATGATGGAAAAACTGTTGTATTTCTATTGCATTTTATGCTTCGGGCATTGACCTCTAAGGTCCTATCTATTCAATCTGTTGGAGCAACGCCCTAGGGTGAAGACTAGGTTGCCCGGAAAGTAGAAATGACCATAACTTTCACACTGGTTTCAAATATTCGTTTTATACGATGGAAAAACTATTGTACTTATATTGATTTTATTCTTCTGGCGTTGACTTCTTAGGCCCTAACTATTCGATCTGGAGGAACAACGCCCTAGAGTGAAGCCTAGGTTGCTCGGAACATGGAAATGACCATTACTTTCACACTGTTTGCAAATATACATTATATACGGTGGAAAAGCTGTTGTATTTATATTGTATTTTATGCTTCGGGCATTAACTTCTAGGGCCCTAACTATTCAATCTGTTGGAGCAACGGCCTAGGGTGAGTCCTAGGTTGCCCGGAAAGAAGAAATGACCATAACTTTCATACTGGTTGCAATTATTTGTTTTATAGAGTGAAAAAACTGTTGTATTTATATTGTATTTTATGCTTCGGGCGTATACTTCTAAGGCCCTAACTGTTTGTTCTGGTGGAGCAACGACCTAGAGTGAAGCCTAGGTTGCCCGGAACGCAGAAATGACCATAACTTTCACACTGGTTGCAATTATTCCTGTTCTAGGATGGACAAACAGTTGTATTTATATCGTATTTTATGCTTCTGGCGTTGACTTCTTAGGCCCTAGCTATTCGATCTGGTGGAGCGACACCCTAGAGTGAAGCCTAGGTTGCCGGAACGTCGAAATGACCATAACTTTCACACTGGTTGCAATTATTCGTTTTATACGATTGAAAAGCTGTTGTATTTATATTGTATTTTATGCTTCTGGCGTTGACTTCTTAGGCCCTAACTATTCGATCTGGAGGCGCAATGCCCCAGAGTTAAGTCTAGGATGCCCGAAACGTAGAAATGACCATTACTTTCACACTGGTTGCAATTATTCCTGTTATACGATGGAAAAACTGTTGTATTATAATTGTATTTTATGCTTTTAGCGATGAATTCTAAGTCACTAGCAATTCGATCTGGTGTAGCAACGCCATAGAGTGACGCCTAGGTTGCTCGGAACCTAGAAATGACCACTACTTTCACACTGGTTGCAATTATCCGTTTTATACGATGGAAAAGCTGCTGTATTTATACCGTGTTTTATGCTTCTGGCGTTGACTTCTAAGACCGTAGCTATTCGATGTGGTGGAGCAACGCCCCAGAGTGACGCCTAGGTTGCCCGGAACGTAGAAATGACCATTACTTTCACAATGTTTGCAATTATTCATTTCATACGATGAAAAAACTGTTGTACTTATATTGTATTTTATTCTTATGGCGTTGAATTGTTAGGCCCTAACTATTCCCTCTGGTGGATCAACGCCGTAGAGTGAAACCTACGCTGCGCGGAACGTAGAAATGACCATTACTTTCACACTGGTTGCAATAATTCGTTTTATACGATGGAAAAGCTGTTGTATTTATATCGTATTTTATGCTTCTGGCGTTGACTTCTTAGGACCTAACCATTCGATCTGGTGGAGCAACGCCCTAGAGGGAAGCCTAGGTTGCCCGGAACATGGAAATGACCATAACTTTCATACTGGTTTCAATTATTTGTTTTATGGAGTGAAAAAACTGTTGTATTTATATTGTATTTTATGCTTCTGGCGTTCACTTTTTAGGCCCTAACTATTCGATCTGGTGGAACAACGACCTAGGGTGAAGCCTAGGTTGCCCGCAACGTAGAAATGACCATAACTTTCACACTGGTAGCAATTATTCGTTTTATACAATGGAAAAGCTATTCTATTTATTTTGCATTTTATGTTTCGGGCGTTGACTTCTAACGCCCTAACTGATTGACCTGGTGGAGCAACGCCCTAGAGTGAAGCCTAGATTGCCAGGAACGTTGGAATGACCATAACCTAGACAACTGGTTGCTATTATTCGTTTTATACGATTGAAAAACTGGTATATTTATATTGTATTTTATTCTTATGGCGTTGACTTCATAGGCCCTAACTAGACGATCTGGTGGAGCAACGCCCTAGAGTGAAACCTAGGTTACCCGGAACGTAGAAATGACCATAACTTTCACACTGGCTGCAATTATTCGTTTTATACGATGCAAAAGCTGTTGCATCTTTATTGTATTTTATTCTTCTGGCGTTGACTTCTAAGGCCGTAGCTATTAGATGTGGTGGAGCAACACCCTAGAGTGACGCCTAGGTTGCCCGGAACGTAGAAATGACCATATCTTTCACACTGCTTGCAATTATTCATTTTATATAATGGAAAAACTGTTGTATTTATATTGTATTTTATGCTTCTGGCAGTGACTTCTTAGGCCCTAACTATTCGATCTGGAGGCGCAATGCCCCAGAGTTAAGTCTAGGATGCCCGAAACGCCGAAATGATCATTACTTTCACGCTTATTGCAATTATTCCTGTAATACGATGAAAAGACTGTTGTATTTTTATTGTATCTTATGCTCATGGTGTTGACTTCTATGGCCCTAACTATTCGATCTGGTGGAGCAACACCCTAGAGTGAAGCCTAGGTTGCCGGAACGTCGAAATGACCAGAACTCTGACACTGGTTGCAATTATTCGTTTTATACCATGGAAAATCTGTTGTATTTATATCGTATTTTATGCTTCTGGCGTTGACTTCTAAGACCGTAGCTATTCGATGTGGTGGAGCAACGCCCCAGAGTGACGCCTAGGTTGCCCGGAACGTAGAAATGACCATTACTTTCACAATGTTTGCAATTATTCATTTCATACGATGAAAAAACTGTTGTACTTATATTGTATTTTATTCTTATGGCGTTGAATTGTTAGGCCCTAACTATTCCCTCTGGTGGATCAACGCCGTAGAGTGAAACCTACGCTGCGCGGAACGTAGAAATGACCATTACTTTCACACTGGTTGCAATAATTCGTTTTATACGATGGAAAAGCTGTTGTATTTATATCGTATTTTATGCTTCTGGCGTTGACTTCTTAGGACCTAACCATTCGATCTGGTGGAGCAACGCCCTAGAGGGAAGCCTAGGTTGCCCGGAACATGGAAATGACCATAACTTTCATACTGGTTTCAATTATTTGTTTTATGGAGTGAAAAAACTGTTGTATTTATATTGTATTTTATGCTTCTGGCGTTCACTTTTTAGGCCCTAACTATTCGATCTGGTGGAACAACGACCTAGGGTGAAGCCTAGGTTGCCCGCAACGTAGAAATGACCATAACTTTCACACTGGTAGCAATTATTCGTTTTATACAATGGAAAAGCTATTCTATTTATTTTGCATTTTATGTTTCGGGCGTTGACTTCTAACGCCCTAACTGATTGACCTGGTGGAGCAACGCCCTAGAGTGAAGCCTAGATTGCCAGGAACGTTGGAATGACCATAACCTAGACAACTGGTTGCTATTATTCGTTTTATACGATTGAAAAACTGGTATATTTATATTGTATTTTATTCTTATGGCGTTGACTTCATAGGCCCTAACTAGACGATCTGGTGGAGCAACGCCCTAGAGTGAAACCTAGGTTACCCGGAACGTAGAAATGACCATAACTTTCACACTGGCTGCAATTATTCGTTTTATACGATGCAAAAGCTGTTGCATCTTTATTGTATTTTATTCTTCTGGCGTTGACTTCTAAGGCCGTAGCTATTAGATGTGGTGGAGCAACACCCTAGAGTGACGCCTAGGTTGCCCGGAACGTAGAAATGACCATATCTTTCACACTGCTTGCAATTATTCATTTTATATAATGGAAAAACTGTTGTATTTATATTGTATTTTATGCTTCTGGCAGTGACTTCTTAGGCCCTAACTATTCGATCTGGAGGCGCAATGCCCCAGAGTTAAGTCTAGGATGCCCGAAACGCCGAAATGATCATTACTTTCACGCTTATTGCAATTATTCCTGTAATACGATGAAAAGACTGTTGTATTTTTATTGTATCTTATGCTCATGGTGTTGACTTCTATGGCCCTAACTATTCGATCTGGTGGAGCAACACCCTAGAGTGAAGCCTAGGTTGCCGGAACGTCGAAATGACCAGAACTCTGACACTGGTTGCAATTATTCGTTTTATACCATGGAAAATCTGTTGTATTTATATCGTATTTTATGCTTCTGGCGTTGACTTCTTAGGCCCTAACAATTCGATCTGGTGGAGCAACGCCCTAGAGTGAAGCCTAGGTTCCGTGGAACGTACAAATGACCATCACTTTCACACGGGTTGCAATTATTCCTGTTATAGGATGGAAAGGCTGTTGTATTTTTATTGCATTTTATGCTTCTGGCGTTCACTTCTTAGGCCCTGACTATTCGATCTGGTGGAACAACGCCCTAGGGTGAAGCCTAGGTTGCCCGGAACGTAGAAATGACCGTAACTTTTACACTGGTAGCAATTATTCGTTTTATACAATGGAAAAACTGTTCTATTTATTTTGTATTTTATGCTTCGGGCGTTGACTTCTGAGGCCCTAACTGTTTGATCTGGTGGAGCAACGCCCTAGAGTGAAGCCTAGGTTGCCCGGAACGTAGAAATGACCATTACTTTCACACTGTTTGGAATTATTCCGTTTATACGATGGAAAAGCTGTTGTATTTATATCGTATTTTATGCTTCTGGCGTTGACTTCTATGGCCCTAGCTATTCGTTCTAGTGGAGCAACGCCCTAGAGTGAAGCCTAGGTTGCCCGGAACGTAGAAATGACCATCACTTTCAAACTGGTTGCAATTAATCCTGTTATACGATGGAAAAGCTGTTGTATTTATATCGTATTTTATGCTTCTGGCGTTGACTTCTTAGGCCCTAACTATTCCGTCTGGTGGAACAACGCCCTTGGGTGAAGCCTAGGTTGCGCGGAACGTAGCAATGACCATAACTTTCACACTGGTAGCAATTATTCGTTTTATACGATGGAAAGACTGTTCTATTTATTTTGTATTTTATGCTTCGGGCGTTGACTTCTAAGGCCCTAGCTATTCGATCTGGTCGAGCAACGCCCTAGAGTGAAGCCTAGGTTGCCCGGAACGTAGAAATGACCATAACTTCCACACTGGTTGCAATTATTCGTTTTATACGATGGAAAAGCTGTTGTATTTATATCGTATTTTATGCATCTGGCGTTGACTTCTAAGGACCTAACTATTCGATCTGGTGGAGCAACGCACTGGGGTGAAGCCTAGGTTGCGCGGAATGTAGAAATGACCATAACGTTCACACTGGTAGCAATTATTCGTTTTATGCGATGGAAAAACTGTTCTATTTATTTTGTATTTTATGCTTCGGGCGTTGACTTCTAAGGCCCTAGCTATTCGATCTGGTCGAGCAACGCCCTAGAGTGAAGCCTAGGTTGCCCGGAACGTAGAAATGACCATAACTTCCACACTGGTTGCAATTATTCGTTTTATACGATGGAAAAGCTGTTGTATTTATATCGTATTTTATGCATCTGGCGTTGACTTCTAAGGACCTAACTATTCGATCTGGTGGAGCAACGCACTGGGGTGAAGCCTAGGTTGCGCGGAATGTAGAAATGACCATAACGTTCACACTGGTAGCAATTATTCGTTTTATGCGATGGAAAAACAGTTTTATTTATTTTGTATTTTATGTTTCTGGCGTTGACTTCTAAGGCCCTAACTATTCGATCTGGTGGAGCAACGCCCTAGAGTGAAGCCTAGGTTGCCCGGAACGGAGAAATGACCATAACTTTCACACCGGTAGCAATTATTCGTTTTATACGATGGAAAAACTGTTCTATTTATTTTGTATTTTTTGCTTCGGGCGTTGACTTCTAAGGCCCTAACTGTTTGATGTGGTGGAGCAACGCCCTGGAGTGAAGCCTATGTTGCCAGGAACGTAGAAATGACCATAACTTTCACACTGGTTGCTTTTATTCGTTTTAGACGATGGAAAAACTGTTATATTTATATTGTATTTGATGCTTCTGGCGTTGACTTCTTAGGCCCTAACTGTTCGATCTGGTGGAACAACGCCCTAGGGTGAAGCCTAGGTTGCCCGGGAGGTAGAAATGACCATAACTTTCACACTGGTTGCTATTATTCGTTTTATACGATGGAAAAGCTGTGGCACCTTTATTGTATTTTATTCATCTGCGGTTGACTTCTAAGGCCGTAGCTATTAGATGTGTTGGAGCAACGCCCTAGAGTGAAGACTTGGTTGCCCGGAACGTAGAAATGACCATTACTTTCACAATGTTTGCAATTATTCGTTTTATACGATGGAAAAGCTTTTGTACTTATATTGTATTTTATTCTTCTGGCGTTGACTTCTTAGGCCCTAATTATTCGATCTGTTGGGGCAACGACCAAGGGTGAAGCCTATGTTGCCCGGAAAGTAGAAATGACGTTAACTTTCATACTGGTTGCAATTATTCGTTTTATACGATGGAAAAACTGTTTTATTTATTTTGTATTTTATGCTTCGGGCGTTGCCTTCTAAGGCCCTAACTATTCTATCTGGTGGCGCAACACCCTAGAGTGACGCCTAGGTTGCCCGGAACGTAGAAATGACCATTACTTTCACAATGTTTGCAATTATTCATTTTATACGATGGAAAAGCTTTTGTACTTATATTGTATTTTATTCTTCTGGCGTTGACTTCTTAGGCCCTAATTATTCGATCTGGAGGAACATCGCCCTAGAGGGAAGACTAGGTTGCCCGGAACAAGCAAATGACCATTACTTTCACACTGGTTGCAATTATTCGTTTTATACGATGGAAAAGCTGTTGCATCTTTATTGTATTTTATTCATCTGGGGTTGACTTCTAAGGCCGTAGCTATTAGATGTGGTGGAGCAACGCCCGAGAGTGGGGCCTAGGTTGCCCGGTACATAGAAATGACCAGTACTTTCACACTGTTTGCAAATATACATTATATACGATGGAAAATCTGTTGTATTTATGTTGTATTTTATGCTTCTGGCGTTGACTTCTTAGGCCCTAACTATTTGATCTGGTGGAGCACCGCCCTAGGGTGAAGCCTAGGTTTCCCGGAACGTAGAACAGACCATTACCTTCACACTGGTTGCAATTATTCGTTTTATACGATGGAAAAACTGTTTTATTTATTTTGTATTTTATGGTTCGGGCGTTGACTTCTAAGGCCTTAACTATTCAATCTGTTGGTGCAACGCCCTAGGGTGAAGCCTAGGTTGCCCAGAAAGTAGAAATGATGTTAACTTTCATACTGGTTGCAATTATTCGTTTTATACGATGGAAAAACTGTTGTATTTATATTGTATTTTAGGCTTCGGGCATTGACCTCTAAGGCCATAACTACTCAATCTGTTTTAGCAACGCCCTAGGGTGATGCCTAGGTTGCCTGGAAAGTAGAAATGACCATAACTTTAATCCTGGTTGCAATTATTCGTTTTATATGATGGAAAAACTGTTGTATTTATATAGTGTTTTATGCTTCTGGCGTTGACTTCTTGGGCCCTAACTATTCCATCTGGTGGAACAACGCCCTAGGGTGCAGCCAGGTTGCCCGGAACGGAGAAATGACGATAACATTCACACTGGTTGCTATCATTCGTTTTATACGATGGAAGAGCTGTTATATTTATATTGTATTTTATGCTTCTGGCGTTGACTTCTTAGGCCCTAACTGTTCGATCTGGCGGAACAACGTCCTAGGGTGAAGCCTAGGATGCCCGGAAAGTAGAAATGACCATAACTTTCACACTGGCTGCAATTATTCGTTTTATACGATGGAAAAGCTTTGGCATCTTTATTGTATTTTATTCATCTGGGGTTGACTTCTAAGGCCGTAGCTATTAGATGTGGTGGAGCAACGCCCTAGAGTGACGCCCAAGTTGTCCGGAACGTAGATATGACCATTACCTTCACACTGGTTGCAATTATTCGCTTTATACGATGGAAAAACTGTTCTATTTATTTTGTATTTTATGCTTCGGGCGTTGACTTCTAAGACCCTAACTCTTCGATCTGGTGGTGCAACGCCCTAGAGCGAAGCCTAGGCTGCCCGGAAAGTAGAAATGACCATAACTTTCATCCTGGTTGCAATTATTCGTTTTATATGATGGAAAAACTGTTGTATTTATATAGGGATTTATGCTTCTGGCGTTAACTTCTTAGGCCCTAACTATTCCATCTGTTGGAACGACGCCCTAGTGTGAAGCGTAGGTTGCCTGGAACGTAGAAATGACCATCACTTTCACACGGGTTGCAATTATTCCTGTTATAGGATGGAAGGACTGTTGTATTTTTATTGTATTTTATACTTCAGGCGTTGACTTCTAAGGCCCTAGCTATTCGATCTGGTCGAACAACGCCCTAGAGTGAAGCCTAGGTTGACCGGAACGTAGAAATGACCATAACTTCCACACTGGTTGCAATTATTCGTTTTATACGATGGAATAGCTGGTCTATTTATATCGTATTTTATGCTTCTGGCGTTGACTTCTTAAGCCCTAACTATTCCATCTGGTGGAACAACGCCCTCGGGTGAAGCCTACGTTGCGCGGAACGTAGAAATGACCTTAACTTTCACACTGGTAGCAATTATTCGCTTTATACGATGGAAAAACTGTTCTATTTATTTTGTATGTTATGCTACGGGCGTTGACTCCTAAGGCCATAACTATTCAATCTGTTGGTGCAACGCCCAAGGGTGAAGCCTATGTTGCCCGGAATGTAGAAATGACGTTAACTTTCATACTGGTTCCAATTATTCGTTTTATTCGATGGAAAAGCTGTTTTATTTATTTTGTATTTTATGCTTCTGGCGTTGACTTCTTATGCCCTAACTATTTCCTCTGGCGGATCAACGCCCTAGAGTGAAACCTACGTTGCCCGGAACGTAGAAATGACTATTACTTTCACACTGGTTGCAATTATTCGTTTTATACGATGGAAAAGCTGATCCATTTATTTTGTATTTTATGCTTCGGGCGTTGACTCCTAAGGCCCTAACTATTCGATCTGGTGGAACAACGCCCTAGGGTCAAGCCTAGGTTGCGCGGAACGTAGAAATGACCATAAGTTTCACACTGGTAGCAATTATTCGTTTTATACGATGGAAAAACTGTTTTATTTATTTTGTATTTTATGCTTCTGGCGTTGACTTCTTATGCCCTAACTGTTCCCTCCGGCGGACCAACGCCCTAGAGTGAAACCTACGTTGCCCGGAACGTAGAAATGACTATTACTTTCACACCGGTTGCAATTATTCGTTTTATACGATGGAAAAGCTGTTCCATTTATTTTGCGTTTTATGTTTCGGGCGTTGACTTCTAAGGCCCTAACTATTCCATCTGGTGGAACAACGCCCTAGGGTGAAGCCTAGGTTGCCTGGAACGTAGAAATGACCATCACTTTCACACGGGTTGCAATTATTCCTGTGATAGGATGGAAAGACTGTTGTATTTTTATTGTATTTTATACTTCAGGCGTTGACTTCTAAGGCCCTAGCTATTCGATCTGGTCGAGCAACGCCCTAGTGTGAAGCCTAGGTTGCCCGGAACGTAGAAATGACCATAACTTCCACACTGGTTGCAATTATTCGTTTTATACGATGGAAAAGCTGTTGTATTTATATCGTATTTTGTGCTTCTGGCGTTGACCTCTTAGGCCCTAACTATTCCATCTGGTGGAACAGCGCCGTCGGGTGAAGCCTAGGTTGCGCGGAACGTAGCAATGACCATAACTTTCACACTGGTAGCAATTATTCGTTTTATACGATGGAAATACTGTTCTATTTATTTTGTATTTTATGCTTCGGGCGTTGATTTCTAAGGCCCTAACTATTCAATCTGTTGGTGCAACGACCAAGGGTGAAGCCTATGTTGCCCGGAAAGTAGAAATGACGTTAACTTTCATACTGGTTGCAATTATTCGTTTTATACGATGGAAAAACTGTTTTATTTATTTTGTATTTTATGCTTCGGGCGTTGACTTCTAAGGCCCTAACTATTCGATCTGGTGGCGCAACGCCCTAGAGTGACGCCTAGGTTGCCCGGAACGTAGAAATGACCATTACCTTCACAATGTTTGCAATTATTCATTTTATACGATGGAAAAGCTTTTGTACTTATATTGTATTTTATTCTTCTGGCGTTGACTTCTTAGGCCCTAATTATTCGATCTGGTGGAACAACGCCCTAGAGTGAAGACTAGGTTGCCCGGAACAAGGAAATGACCATTACTTTCACACTGTTTGCAGTTATTCCTGTTATACGATGGAAAAACTTTTGCATCTTTATTGTATTTTATGCTTCTGGCGTTGACTTCTAAGGCCCTAGCTATTCGATTTGGTGGAGCAACGCCCGAGAGTGGGGCCTAGGTTGCCCGGTACATAGAAATGACCATTACTTTCACACTGTTTGCAAATATACATTATATACGATGGAAAATCTGTTGTATTTATGTCGTATTTTACGCTTCTGGCGTTGACTTCTTAGGCCCTATCCATTTGATCTGGTGGAGCACCGCCCTAGAGTGAAGCCTAGGTTGTCCGGAACGTAGAAAAGACCATTACCTTCACACTGGTTGCAATTATTCGTTTTATACGATGGAAAAACTGTTCTATTTATTTTGTATTTTATGCTTCGGGCGTTGACTTCTAAGGCCCTAACTATTCAATCTGTTGGTGCAACGCCCAAGGGTGAAGCCTATGTTTCCCTGAAAGTAGAAATGACGTTAACTTTCATACTGGTTGCAATTATTCGTTTTATACGATGGAAAAACTGTTTTAGTTGTTTTGTATTTTGTGCTTCGGGCGTTGACTTCTAAGGCCCTAACTATTCGATCTGGTGGCGCAACGCCCTAGAGTGAACCCTAGGTTGCCCGGAACGTAGAAATGACCATAACTTTCACACCGGTTGCTATCATTCGTTTTATACGATGGAAAAACTGTTATATTTATATTGTATTTTATACTTCAGGCGTTGACTTCTAAGGCCCTAGCTATTCGATCTGGTCGAGCAACGCCCTAGAGTGAAGCCTAGGTTGCCCGGAACGTAGAAATGACCATAACTTCCACACTGGTTGCAATTATTCGTTTTATACGATGGAAAAGCTGTTGTATTTATATCGTATTTTATGCTTCTGGCGTTGACCTCTTAGGCCCTAACTATTCCATCTGGTGGAACAACGCCGTCGGGTGAAGCCTAGGTTGCGCGGAACTTAGAAATGACCTTAACTTTCACACTGGTAGCAATTATTCGTTTTATACGATGGAAAAACTGTTCTATTTATTTTGTATTTTATGCTACGGGTGTTGACTCCTAAGGCCATAACTATTCAATCTGTTGGTGCATCGCCCATGGGTGAAGCCAATGTTGCCCGGAATGTAGAAATGACGTTAACTTTCATACTGGTTCCAATTATTCGTTTTATACGATGGAAAAGCTGTTTTATTTATTTTGTGTTTTATGCTTCTGGCGTTGACTTCTTATGCCCTAACTATTCCCTCTGGCGGATCAACGCCCTAGAGTGAAACCTACGTTGCCCGGAACGCAGAAATGACTATTACTTTCACACTGGTTGCAATTATTCGTTTTATACGATGGAAAAGCTGATCCATTTATTTTGTATTTTATGCTTCGGGCGTTGACTCCTAAGGCCCTAACTATTCGATCTGGTGGAACAACGCCCTAGGGTCAAGCCTAGGGTGCGCGGAACGTAGAAATGACCATAAGTTTCACACTGGTAGCAATTATTCGTTTTATACGATGGAAAAACTGTTTTATTTATTTTGTATTTTATGCTTCTGGCGTTGACTTCTTATGCCCTAACTATTCCCTCCGGCGGATCAACGCCCTAGAGTGAAACCTACGTTGCCCGGAACGTAGAAATGACTATTACTTTCACACCGGTTGCAATTATTCGTTTTATACGATGGAAAAGCTGTTCCATTTATTTTGCGTTTTATGCTTCGGGCGTTGACTTCTAAGGCCCTAACTATTCCATCTGGTGGAACAACGCCCTACGGTGAAGCCTAGGTTGCCTGGAACGTAGAAATGACCGTCACTTTCACACGGGTTGCAATTATTCCTGTTATAGGATGGAAAGACTGTTGTATTTTTATTGTATTTTATACTTCAGGCGTTGACTTCTAAGGCCCTAGCTATTCGATCTGGTCGAGCAACGCCCTAGAGTGAAGCCTAGGTTGCCCGGAACGTAGAAATGACCATAACTTCCACACTGGTTGCAATTATTCGTTTTATACGATGGAAAAGCTGTTGTATTTATATCGTATTTTGTGCTTCTGGCGTTGACCTCTTAGGCCCTAACTATTCCATCTGGTGGAACAACGCCGTCGGGTGAAGCCTAGGTTGCGCGGAACGTAGCAATGACCATAACTTTCACACTGGTAGCAATTATTCGTTTTATACGATGGAAAAACTGTTCTATTTATTTTGTATTTTATGCTTCGGGCGTTGATTTCTAAGGCCCTAACTATTCAATCTGTTGGTGCAACGACCAATGGTGAAGCCTATGTTGCCCGGAAAGTAGAAATGACGTTAACTTTCATACTGGTTGCAATTATTCGTTTTATACGATGGAAAAACTGTTTTATTTATTTTGTATTTTATGCTTCGGGTGTTGACTTCTAAGGCCCTAACTATTCGATCTGGTGGCGCAACGCCCTAGAGTGACGCCTAGGTTGCCCGGAACGTAGAAATGACCATTACTTTCACAATGTTTGCAATTATTCATTTTATACGATGGAAAAGCTTTTGTACTTATATTGTATTTTATTCTTCTGGCGTTGACTTCTTAGGCCCTAATTATTCGATCTGGTGGAACAACGCCCTAGAGTGAAGACTAGGTTGCCCGGAACAAGGAAATGACCATTACTTTCACACTGTTTGCAGTTATTCCTGTTATACGATGGAAAAACTTTTGCATCTTTATTGTATTTTATGCTTCTGGCGTTGACTTCTAAGGCCCTAGCTATTCGATTTGGTGGAGCAACGCCCGAGAGAGGGGCCTAGGTTGCCCGGTACATAGAAATGACCATTACTTTCACACTGTTTGCAAATATACATTATATACGATGGAAAATCTATTGTATTTATGTCGTATTTTACGCTTCTGGCGTTGACTTCTTAGGCCCTATCCATTTGGTCTGGTGGAGCACCGCCCTAGAGTGAAGCCTAGGTTGTCCGGAACGTAGAAAAGACCATTACCTTCACACTGGTTGCAATTATTCGTTTTATACGATGGAAAAACTGTTCTATTTATTTTGTATTTTATGCTTCGGGCGTTGACTTCTAAGGCCCTAACTATTCAATCTGTTGGTGCAACGCCCAAGGGTGAAGCCTATGTTTCCCGGAAAGTAGAAATGACGTTAACTTTCATACTGGTTGCAATTATTCGTTTTATACGATGGAAAAACTGTTTTAGTTGTT
Source organism: Calliopsis andreniformis (assembly GCF_051401765.1). Taxonomy (NCBI): domain Eukaryota; kingdom Metazoa; phylum Arthropoda; class Insecta; order Hymenoptera; family Andrenidae; genus Calliopsis; species Calliopsis andreniformis. Next base: position 3,397,692 of record NW_027480465.1, on the reverse strand, counting down.
TTGTATTTTATGCTTCTGGCGTTGACTTCTAAAGACCTAACTGTTCGATCTGGTGGAGCAGCGCGCTAGAGTGAAGCCTAGGTTGCCCGGAACGGAGAAATGACCATAACTTTCACAGCGGTAGCAATTATTCGTTTTATACGATGGAAAAACTGTTCTATTTATTTTGTATTGTATGCTTCGGGCGTTGATTTCTAAGGCCCTAACTATTCAATCTGTTGGTGCAACGACCAAGGGTGAAGCCTATGTTGCCCGGAAAGTAGAAATGAATTTAACTTTCATACTGGTTGCAATTATTCGTTTTATACGATGGAAAAACTGTTTTATTTATTTTGTATTTTATGCTTCGGGCCCTAAGGATGCCTTCTAAGGCCCTAACTATTCGATCTGGTGGCGGAACGCCCTAGAGTGACGCCTAGGTTGCCCGGAACGTAGAAATGACCATAACTTTCACACTGGTTGCTATCATTCGTTTTATACGATGGAAAAACTGTTATATTTATATTCTATTTTATGCTTCTGGCGTTGACTTCTTAGGCCCTAACTGTTCAATCTGGTGGAACCACGTCCTAGGGTGAAGCCTAGAATGCCCGGAAAGTAGAAATGACCATAACTTTCACACTGGTTGCAATTACTCGTTTTATACGATGGAAAAGCTGTTGCATGTTAATTGTATTTTACTCATCTGGGGTTGACTTCTAAGGCCGTAGCTATTAGATGTGGTGGAGCAACGCCCTAGAGTGACGCCTAGGTTGCCCGGAACGTAGAAATGAGCATTACTTTCACAATGTTTGCAATTATTCATTTTATACGATGGAAAAGCTTTTGTACTTATATTGTATTTTATTCTTCTGGGGTTGACTTCTTAGGCCCTAATTATTCGATCTGGTGGAACAACGCCCTAGAGTGAAGACTAGGTTGCCCGGAAAAAGGAAATGACCATTACTTTCACACTGTTTGCAGTTATTCCTGTTATACGATGGAAAAACTTTTGCATCTTTATTGTATTTTATGCTTCTGGCGTTGACTTCTAAGGCCCTAGCTATTCGATTTGGTGGAGCAACGCCCGAGAGTGGGGCCTAGGTTTCCCGGTACATGGAAATGACCATTACTTTCACACTGTTTGCAAATATACATTATATACGATGGAAAATCTGTTGTATTTATGTCGTATTTTACGCTTCTGGCGTTGACTTCTAGGGCCCTAACTATTCGATCTGGTGGAGCTACGCCCTAGAGTGAAGCCTTGGTTGCCCGGAACGGAGAAATGACCATAACTTTCACACCGGTAGCAATTATTCGTTTTATACGATGGTAAAACTGTTCTGTTTATTTTGTATTTTATGCTTCGGGCGTTGACTTCTAAGGCCCTAACTATTCAATCTGTTGGTGCAACGCCCTAGGGTGAAGCCTAGGTTGCCCGGAAAGTAGAAACGATGTTAACTTTCATACTGGTTGCAATTATTCGTTTTATACGATGGAAAAACTGTTTTAGTTATTTTGTATTCTGTGCTTCGGGCGTTGACTTCTAAGGCCCTAACTAGTCGATCTGGTGGCGCAACGCCCTAGAGTGACGCCTAGGTTGCCCGGAACGTAGAAATGACCATCACATTCACAATGTTTGCAATTATTCATTTTATACGATGGAAAAGCTTTTGTACTTATATTGTATTTTATTCTTCTGGCGTCGACTTCTTAGGCCCTAACTATTCGATCTAGAGGAACAACGCCCTAGAGTGAAGACTTGGTTTCCCGGAACATGGAAATGACCATTACTTTCACACTGTTTGCAGTTATTCCTGTTATACGATGGAAAAACTTTTGCATCTTTATTGTATTTTATGCTTCTGGCGTTGACTTCTAAGGCCCTAGCTATTCGATTTGGTGGAGCAACTCCCGAGAGTGAAGCCTAGGTTGCCCGGAACGTAGAAATGACCATTACATTCACACTGGTTGCAATTATTCGTCTTATACGATCGAAAGGCTGTTGTATTTATATCGTATTTTATGCTTCTGGCGTTGACTTCTTAGGCCCTAACTATTCCATCTGGTGGAACAACGCGCTTGGGTGAAGCCAAGGTAGCGGGGAACGTAGAAATGTCCATAACTTTCACACTGGTAGCAATTATTCGTTTTATACGATTGAAAAACTGTTTCAATTATATTGTATTTTATGCTTCTGGCGTTGACTTCTAGGGCCCTAACTATTCGATCTGGTGGAGCAACGCCCTAGAGTGAAGCCTAGGTTGCCCGGAACGGAGAAATGGCGATAACTTTCACCCCGGTAGCAATTATTCGTTTTATACGATGGTAAAACTGTTCTGTTTACTTTGTATTTTATGCTTCGGGCGTTGACTTCTAAGGCCCTAACTATTCAATCTGTTGGTGCAACGCCCAAGGGTGAAGCCTATGTTTCCCGGAAAGTAGAAATGACGTTAACTTTCATACTGGTTGCAATTATTCGTTTTACACGATGGAAAAACTGTTTTAGTTGTTTTGTATTTTGTGCTTCGGGCGTTGACTTCTAAGGCCCTAACTATTCGATCTGGTGGCGCAACGCCCTAGAGTGAACCCTAGGTTGCCCGGAACGTAGAAATGACCATAACTTTCACACCGGTTGCTATCATTCGTTTTATACGATGGAAAAACTGTTATATTTATATTGTATTTTATGCTTCTGGCATTGACTTCTTAGGCCCTAACTGTTCGATCTGGTGGAACAACGTCCTAGGGTGAAGCCTAGGATGCCCGGAAAGTAGAAATGACCATAACTTTCACACTGGTTGCAATTATTCGTTTTATACGATGGAAAAGCTGTTGCACCTTTATTGTATTTTATTCATCTGGGGTTGACTTCTAAGGCCGTAGCTATTAGATGTGGTGGAGCAACGCCCGAGAGTGGGGCCTAGGTTGCCCGGTAGATAGAAATGACCATTACTTTCACACTGTTTGCAAATATACATTATATACGATGGAAAATCTGTTGTATTTATGTTGTATTTCATGCTTCTGGGGTTGACTTCTAAGGCCGTAGCTATTAGATGTGGTGGAGCAACGCCCTAGAGTGACGCCTAGGTTGCCCGGAACGTAGAAATGACCATTACATTCACACTGGTTGCAATTATTCGTCTTATACGATGGAAAAGCTGTTGTATTTATATCGTATTTTATGCTTCTGGCGTTGACTTCTTAGGCCCTAACTATTCCATATGGTGGAACTACGCGCTTGGGTGAAGCCAAGGTAGCGGGGAACGTAGAAATGTCCATAACTTCACACTGGTAGCAATTATTCGTTTTATACGATTCAAAAACTGTTTTATTTATTTTGTATTTTATGCATCTGGCGTTGACTTCTAGGGCCCTAACTATTCGATCTGGTGGAGCAACGCCCTAGAGTGAAGCCTTGGTTGCCCGGAACGGAGAAATGACCTTAACTTTCACACTGGTAGCAATTATTCGTTTTATACGATGGAAAAACTGTTCTATTTATTTTGTATTTTATGCTACGGGTGTTGACTCCTAAGGCCATAACTATTCAATCTGTTGGTGCATCGCCCATGGGTGAAGCCTATGTTGCCCGGAATGTAGAAATGACGTTAACTTTCATACTGGTTCCAATTATTCGTTTTATACGATGGAAAAGCTGTTTTATTTATTTTGTGTTTTATGCTTCTGGCGTTGACTTCTTATGCCCTAACTATTCCCTCTGGCGGATCAACGCCCTAGAGTGAAACCTACGTTGCCCGGAACGCAGAAATGACTATTACTTTCACACTGGTTGCAATTATTCGTTTTATACGATGGAAAAGCTGATCCATTTATTTTGTATTTTATGCTTCGGGCGTTGACTCCTAAGGCCCTAACTATTCGATCTGGTGGAACAACGCCCTAGGGTCAAGCCTAGGGTGCGCGGAACGTAGAAATGACCATAAGTTTCACACTGGTAGCAATTATTCGTTTTATACGATGGAAAAACTGTTTTATTTATTTTGTATTTTATGCTTCTGGCGTTGACTTCTTATGCCCTAACTATTCCCTCCGGCGGATCAACGCCCTAGAGTGAAACCTACGTTGCCCGGAACGTAGAAATGACTATTACTTTCACACCGGTTGCAATTATTCGTTTTATACGATGGAAAAGCTGTTCCATTTATTTTGCGTTTTATGCTTCGGGCGTTGACTTCTGAGGCCCTAACTATTCCATCTGGTGGAACAACGCCCTAGGGTGAAGCCTAGGTTGCCTGGAACGTAGAAATGACCATCACTTTCACACGGGTTGCAATTATTCCTGTTATAGGATGGAAAGACTGTTGTATTTTTATTGTATTTTATACTTCAGGCGTTGACTTCTAAGGCCCTAGCTATTCGATCTGGTCGAGCAACGCCCTAGAGTGAAGCCTAGGTTGCCCGGAACGTAGAAATGACCATAACTTCCACACTGGTTGCAATTATTCGTTTTATACGATGGAAAAGCTGTTGTATTTATATCGTATTTTGTGCTTCTGGCGTTGACCTCTTAGGCCCTAACTATTCCATCTGGTGGAACAACGCCGTCGGGTGAAGCCTAGGTTGCGCGGAACGTAGCAATGACCATAACTTTCACACTGGTAGCAATTATTCGTTTTATACGATGGAAAAACTGTTCTATTTATTTTGTATTTTATGCTTCGGGCGTTGATTTCTAAGGCCCTAACTATTCAATCTGTTGGTGCAACGACCAATGGTGAAGCCTATGTTGCCCGGAAAGTAGAAATGACGTTAACTTTCATACTGGTTGCAATTATTCGTTTTATACGATGGAAAAACTGTTTTATTTATTTTGTATTTTATGCTTCGGGCGTTGACTTCTAAGGCCCTAACTATTCGATCTGGTGGCGCAATGCCCTAGAGTGACGCCTAGGTTGCCCGGAACGTAGAAATGACCATTACTTTCACACTGTTTGCAGTTATTCCTGTTATACGATGGAAAAACTTTTGCATCTTTATTGTATTTTATGCTTCTGGCGTTGACTTCTAAGGCCCTAGCTAATCGATTTGGTGGAGCAACGCCCGAGAGTGGGGCCTAGGTTTCCCGGTACATGGAAATGACCATTACTTTCACACTGTTTGCTAATATACATTATATACGATGGAAAATCTGTTGTATTTATGTCGTATTTTACGCTTCTGGCGTTGACTTCTAGGGCCCTAACTATTCGATCTGGTGGAGCTACGCCCTAGAGTGAAGCCTTGGTTGCCCGGAACGGAGAAATGACCATAACTTTCACACCGTTAGCAATTATTCGTTTTATACGATGGTAAAACTGTTCTGTTTATTTTGTATTTTATGCTTCGGGCGTTGACTTCTAAGGCCCTAACTATTCAATCTGTTGGTGCAACGCCCTAGGGTGAAGCCTAGGTTGCCCGGAAAGTAGAAACGATGTTAACTTTCATACTGGTTGCAATTATTCGTTTTATACGATGGAAAAACTGTTTTAGTTATTTTGTATTCTGTGCTTCGGGCGTTGACTTCTAAGGCCCTAACTAGTCGATCTGGTGGCGCAACGCCCTAGAGTGACGCCTAGGTTGCCCGGAACGTAGAAATGACCATCACATTCACAATGTTTGCAATTATTCATTTTATACGATGGAAAAGCTTTTGTACTTATATTGTATTTTATTCTTCTGGCGTCGACTTCTTAGGCCCTAACTATTCGATCTAGAGGAACAACGCCCTAGAGTGAAGACTTGGTTTCCCGGAACATGGAAATGACCATTACTTTCACACTGTTTGCAGTTATTCCTGTTATACGATGGAAAAACTTTTGCATCTTTATTGTATTTTATGCTTCTGGCGTTGACTTCTAAGGCCCTAGCTATTCGATTTGGTGGAGCAACTCCCGAGAGTGAAGCCTAGGTTGCCCGGAACGTAGAAATGACCATTACATTCACACTGGTTGCAATTATTCGTCTTATACGATCGAAAGGCTGTTGTATTTATATCGTATTTTATGCTTCTGGCGTTGACTTCTTAGGCCCTAACTATTCCATCTGGTGGAACAACGCGCTTGGGTGAAGCCAAGGTAGCAGGGAACGTAGAAATGTCCATAACTTTCACACTGGTAGCAATTATTCGTTTTATACGATTGAAAAACTGTTTTAATTATATTGTATTTTATATTTCTGGCGTTGACTTCTAGGGCCCTAACTATTCGATCTGGTGGAGCAACGCCCTAGAGTGAAGACTTGGTTTCCCGGAACATGGAAATGACCATTACTTTCACACTGTTTGCAGTTATTCCTGTTATACGATGGAAAAACTTTTGCATCTTTATTGTATTTTATGCTTCTGGCGTTGACTTCTAAGGCCCTAGCTATTCGATTTGGTGGCGCAACGCCCTAGAGTGAACCCTAGGTTGCCCGGAACGTAGAAATGACCATAACTTTCACACCGGTTGCTATCATTCGTTTTATACGATGGAAAAACTGTTATATTTATATTGTATTTTATGCTTCTGGCATTGACTTCTTAGGCCCTAACTGTTCGATCTGGTGGAACAACGTCCTAGGGTGAAGCCTAGGATGCCCGGAAAGTAGAAATGACCATAACTTTCACACTGGTTGCAATTATTCGTTTTATACGATGGAAAAGCTGTTGCACCTTTATTGTATTTTATTCATCTGGGGTTGACTTCTAAGGCCGTAGCTATTAGATGTGGTGGAGCAACGCCCGAGAGTGGGGCCTAGGTTGCCCGGTAGATAGAAATGACCATTACTTTCACACTGTTTGCAAATATACATTATATACGATGGAAAATCTGTTGTATTTATGTTGTATTTCATGCTTCTGGGGTTGACTTCTAAGGCCGTAGCTATTAGATGTGGTGGAGCAACGCCCTAGAGTGACGCCTAGGTTGCCCGGAACGTAGAAATGACCATTACATTCACACTGGTTGCAATTATTCGTCTTATACGATGGAAAAGCTGTTGTATTTATATCGTATTTTATGCTTCTGGCGTTGACTTCTTAGGCCCTAACTATTCCATCTGGTGGAACAACGCGCTTGGGTGAAGCCAAGGTAGCGGGGAACGTAGAAATGTCCATAACTTCACACTGGTAGCAATTATTCGTTTTATACGATTGAAAAACTGTTTTATTTATATTGTATTTTATGCTTCTGGCGTTGACTTCTAGGGCCCTAACTATTCGATCTGGTGGAGCAACGCCCTAGAGTGAAGCCTAGGTAGCCCGGAACGGAGAAATGACCATAACTTTCACACCGGTAGCAATTATTCGTTTTATACGATGGTAAAACTGTTCTGTTTATTTTGTATTTTATGCTTCGGGCGTTGACTTCTAAGGCCCTAACTATTCAATCTGTTGGTGCAACGTCCTAGGGTGAAGCCTAGGTTGCCCGGAAAGTAGAAATGATGTTAACTTTCATACTGGTTGCAATTATTCGTTTTATACGATGGAAAAACTGTTGTATTTATATAGTGTTTTATGCTTCTGGCGTTGACTTATTGGGCCCTAACTATTCCATCTGGTGGAACAACGCCCTAGGGTGCAGCCAGGTTGCCCGGAACGGAGAAATGACCATAACTTTCACACTGTTTGCAGTTATTCCTGTTATACGATGGAAAAACTTTTGCATCTTTATTGTACTTTATTCTTCAGGCGTTGACTTCTAAGGCCCTAGCTATTCGATTTGGTGGAGCAACGCCCGAGAGTGAAGCCTAGGTTGCCCGGAACGTAGAAATGACAATAACTTTCACACTGGTTGCTATCATTCGTTTTATACGATGGAAAAACTATTATATTTATATTGTATTTTATGCTTCTGGCGTTGACTACTTAGGCCCTAACTGTTCGATCTGGCGGAACAACGTCCTAGGATGAAGCCTAGGATGCCCGGAAAGTAGAAATGACTATAACTTTCACACTGGCTGCAATTATTCCTTTTATACGATGGAAATGCTGTGGCATCTTTATTGTATTTTATTCATCTGGGGTTGACTTCTAAGGCCGTAGCTATTAGATGTGGTGGAGCGACGACCTAGAGTGACGCCCAAGTTGCCCGGAACGTAGAAATGACCATTACCTTCACACTGGTTGCAATTATTCGCTTTATACGATGGAAGAACTGTTCTATTTATTTTGTATTTTATGCTTCGGGCGTTGACTTCTAAGACCCTAACTATTCGAACTGGTGGGGCAACGCCCTAGAGCGAAGCCTAGGTTGCCCGGAAAGTAGAAATGACCATCACTTTCACACGGGTTGCAATTATTCGTTTTATTCGATGGAAAAACTGTTCTATTTATTTTGTATTTTATGCTACGGGCGTTGACTCCTAAGGCCATAACTATTCAATCTGTTGGTGCAACGCCCAAGGGTGAAGCCTATGTTGCCCGGAATGTAGAAATGACGTTAACTTTCATACTGGTACCAATTATTCGTTTTATACGATGGAAAAACTGTTTTATTTATTTTGTATTTTATGCTTCTGGCGTTGACTTCTTATGCCCTAACTATTCCCTCTGGCGGATCAACGCCCTAGAGTGAAACCTACGTTGCCCGGAACGTAGAAATGACTATTACTTTCACACTGGTTGCAATTATTCGTTTTATACGATGGAAAAGCTGTTCCATTTATTTTGTATTTTATGCTTCGGGCGTTGACTCCTAAGGCCCTAACTATTCGATCTGGTGGAACAACGCCCTAGGGTCAAGCCTAGGTTGCGCGGAACGTAGAAATGACCATAAGTTTCACACTGGTAGCAATTATTCGTTTTATACGATGGAAAAACTGTTTTATTTATTTTGTATTTTATGCTTCTGGCGTTGACTTCTTATGCCCTAACTATTCCCTCTGGCGGATCAACGCCCTAGAGTGAAACCTACGTCGCCCGGAACGTAGAAATGACTATTACTTTCACACTGGTTGCAATTATTCGTTTTATACGATGGAAAAGCTGTTCCATTTATTTTGTATTTTATGCTTCGGGCGTTGACTTCTAAGGCCCTAACTATTCCATCTGGTGGAACAACGCCCTAAGGTGAAGCCTAGGTTGCCTGGAACGTAGAAATGACCATTACTTTCACACTGTTTGCAGTTATTCCTGTTATACGATGGAAAGACTTTTGCATCTTTATTGTATTTTATGCTTCTGGCGTTGACTTCTAAGGCCCAAGCTATTCGATTTGGTGGAGCAACGCCCGAGAGTGAAGCCTGGGTTGCCCGAACGTAGAAATGACAATTGCATTCACACTGGTTGCAATTATTCGTCTTATACGGTGGAAAAGCTGTTGTATTTATATCGTATTTTATGCTTCTCGCGTTGACTTCTTAGGCCCTAACTATTCCATCTGGTGGAACAACGCCCTTGGGTGAAGCCTAGGTAGCGCGGAACGTAGCAATGACCATAACTTTCACACTGGTAGCAATTATTCGTTTTACACGATGGATAAACTGTTCTATTTATTTTGTATTTTATGCTTCGGGCGTTTACTTCTAAGGCCCTAACTGTTTGTTCTGGTGGAGCAACGACCTAGAGTGAAGCCTAGGTTGCCCGGAACGCAGAAATGACCATAACTTTCACACTGGTTGCAATTATTCCTGTTCTACGATGGACAAACTGTTGTATTTATATCGTATTTTATGCTTCTGGCGTTGACTTCTAAGGACCTAACTATTCGATCTGGTGGAGCAACGCTCTAGAGTGAAGTCTAGGTTGTTCGGAATGTAGGAATGACCATAAATTTCACACTGGTTGCAATTATTCATTTTATACGATGGAAAAACTGTTGCATCTTTATCGTATTTTATGCTTCTGGTGTAGACTTCTAAGGCCCTAACTATTCGATCTGGTGGAGCAACATCCTAGAGTGAAACCTAGGTTACCCGGAACGTAGAAATGACCAGTACTTTCATACTGTTTGCAGTTATTCCTGTTATACGATATAAAAACTGTTGCATCTTTATTCTATTTTATGCTTCTGGCGTTGACTTCTTAGGCCCTAACTATTCCATCTGGTGGAAAAACGCCCTGGGGTGAAGCCTAGGTTGCCCGGAAAGTAGAAATGACCATAACTTTCACACTGGTAGCAATTATTCGTTTTATACGATGGAAAAACTGTTCTATTTATTTTGTATTTTATGCTTCGGGCGTTGACTTCTAAGGACCTAACTATTCGATCTGGTGGAGCAACGCCCTAGAGTGAAGCCTAGGTTGCCCGGTACGTAGAAATGACCATCACTTTCAAACTGGTTGCAATTATTCCTGTTATAGGATGTAAAAACTGTTGTATTTTTATTGCATTTTATGCGTCGGGCATTGACTTCTAAGGCCCTAGCTATTCCACCGGTTGGAGCAACGCCCTAGGGTGAAGCCTAGGTCGCCCGGTAAGTAGAAATGACCATAACTTTCACACTGGTTGCTATTATTCGTTTTATACGATGGAAAAACTGTTATATTTATATTGTATTTTATGCTTCTGACGTTGACTTCTTAGGCCCTAACTATTCGATCTGGTGGAACAACGCCCTAAAGTGAAGCCTAGGTTGCCTGGAACGTAGAAATGACAATTACTTTCACACTGTTTGCAGTTATTCCTGTTATATGATGGAAAAACTGTTGCATCTTTATTGTATTTTATGCTTCTGGCGTTGATTTGTAAGGCCCTAACTATTCAATCTGTTAGACCAACGCCCTAGGGTGAAGCCTAGGTTGTCCGGAAAGTAGAAATGACCATAACTTTCACACTGGTAGCAATTATTCGTTTTATATGATGCAAAAACTGTTGTATTTATATTGTATTTTATGCTCCTGGCGTTCACTTCTTAGGCCCTGACTATTCAATCTGTTGGAGCAACGCCCTAGGCTGAAGCCTAGGTTGCCCGGAACGTAGAAATGACCATAACATTCACACTGGTTGCTATTATTCGTTTTATACGATGGAATAACTGTTATATTTATATTGTATTTTATGCTTCTGGCGTTGATTTCTAAGGCCCTAACTATTCGATCTGGTGGAGCAACGCCCTAGTGTGAAGCCTAGCTTGCCCGGAACGAAGATATGACCATCACTTTCAAACTGGTTGCAATTACTCCTATTATATGATGGAAAAACTGTTGTATTTCTATTGCATTTTATGCTTCGGGCATTGACCTCTAAGGTCCTATCTATTCAATCTGTTGGAGCAACGCCCTAGGGTGAAGACTAGGTTGCCGGAAAGTAGAAATGACCATAACTTTCACACTGGTTTCAATTATTCGTTTTATACGATGGAAAAACTATTGTACTTATATTGATTTTATTCTTCTGGCGTTGACATCTTAGGCCCTAACTATTCGATCTGGTGGAACAACGCCCTAGAGTGAAGCCTAGGTTGCCCGGAACATGGAAATGACCATTACTTTCACACTGTTTGCAAATATACATTATATACGGTGGAAAAGCTGTTGTATTTATATTGTATTTTATGCTTCGGGCATTAACTTCTAGGGCCCTAACTATTCAATCTGTTGGAGCAACGGCCTAGGGTGAATCCTAGGTTGCCCGGAAAGAAGAAATGACCATAACTTTCATACTGGTTGCAATTATTTGTTTTATAGAGTGAAAAAACTGTTGTATTTATATTGTATTTTATGCTTCTGGCGTTCACTTCTTAGGCCCTAACTATTCGATCTGGTGGAACAACGCCCTAGGGTGAAGCCTAGGTTGCCCGGAACGTAGAAATGACCATAACTTTCACACGGGTAGCAAGTATTCGTTTTATACAATGGAAAAACTGTTGTATTATAATTGTATTTTATGCTTTTAGCGATGAATTCTAAGTCACTAGCTATTCGATCTGGTGGAGCAACGCCATAGACTGACGCCTAGGTTGCTCGGAACCTAGAAATGACCACTACTTTCACACTGGTTGCAATTATCCGTTTTATACGATGGAAAAGCTGCTGTATTTATACCGCGTTTTATGCTTCTGGCGTTGACTTCTAAGACCGTAGCTATTCGATGTGGTGGAGCAACGCCCCAGAGTGACGCCTAGGTTGCCCGGAACGTAGAAATGACCATTACTTTCACAATGTTTGCAATTATTCATTTCATACGATGAAAAAACTGTTGTACTTATATTGTATTTTATTCTTATGGCGTTGAATTGTTAGGCCCTAACTATTCCCTCTGGTGGATCAACGCCGTAGAGTGAAACCTACGATGCGCGGAACGTAGAAATGACCATAACTTTCACACTGGCTGCAATTATTCGTTTTATACGATGCAAAAGCTGTTGCATCTTTATTGTATTTTATTCTTCTGGCGTTGACTTCTAAGGCCGTAGCTATTAGATGTGGTGGAGCAACACCCTAGAGTGACGCCTAGCTTGCCCGGAACGTAGAAATGACCATATCTTTCACACTGTTTGCAATTATTCATTTTATATGATGGAAAAACTGTTGTATTTATATTGTATTTTATGCTTCTGGCAGTGACTTTTTAGGCCCTAACTATTCGATCTGGAGGCGCAATGTCCCAGAGTTAAGTCTAGGATGCCCGAAACGCCGAAATGATCATTACTTTCACGCTTATTGCAATTATTCCTGTAATACGATGAAAAGACTGTTGTATTTTTATTGTATCTCATGCTCATGGTGTTGACTTCTATGGCCCTAACTATTCGATCTGGTGGAGCAACACCCTAGAGTGAAGCCTAGGTTGCCGGAACGTCGAAATGATCAGAACTCTCACAGTGGTTGCAATTATTCGTTTTATACCATGGAAAATCTGTTGTATTTATATCGTATTTTATGCTTCTGGCGGTGACTTCTAAGGACCTAACTATTCGATCTGGTGGAGCAACGCCCTAGAGTGAAGCCTAGGTTGCTCGGAATGTAGAAATAACCATAACTTTCACACTGGTTGCAATTATTCGTTTTTTACTATGGAAAAGCTGTTGTATTTATATTGTATTTTATGCCTCTGGCGTTGTCTTCTAAGGCCCTAGCTATTCGATCTAGTGGAGCAACGCCCTAGAGTGAAGTCTAGGTTGCACGGAACGTCGAAATGACCATCACTTTCAAACTGGTTGAAATTAATCCTGTTATACCATGGAAAAGCTGTTGTATTTATATCGTATTGTATGCTTCTGGCGTTGACATCTAAGGACCTATCTGTTTGATCTGGTGGAGCAACGCCCTAGCGTGAAGCCTAGGTTGCACGGAACGTAGAAATGACCATTACCTTCACACTGGTTGCAGTTATTCGTTTTATACAATGGAAAGACTGTTCTATTTATTTTGCATTTTATGCTTTGGGCGTTGACTTCTAAGGCCCTACCTATTCCATCTGGTGGAGCAACACCCTAGCGTGAAGCCTAGGTTGCCCGGAACGTAGAAATGACCATTACTTCCACACTGTATGCAAATATACATTATATACGATGGAAAAGCTGTTGTATTTATATCGTATTTTATGCTTCTGGCGTTGACTTCTTAGGCCCTAACTATTCCGTCTGGTGGAACAACGCCCTTGGGTGAAGCCTAGGTTGCGCGGAACGTAGCAATCACCATTACCTTCACACTGGTTGCAATTATTCCTGTTATACGTTGGAAAAACTGTTGCACCTTTATTGTATTTTATGCTTCTGGCGTTGACTTCATAGGCCCTAACTATTCGATCTGGTGGAGCAACGTCCTAGAGTGAAGCCTAGGTTGACCGGAACGTAGAAATGACCATAACTTTCACACTGTTTACCATTATTCGTTTTATACGATGGAAAAGCTGTTGTATTTATATCGCATTTTATGCTTCTGGCGTTGACTTCTTAGGCCCTAACTAATCCATCTGGTGGAACAACGCCCTAGGGTGAAGCCTAGGTTGCCCGGAACGCAGAAATGACCAGTACTTTCACACTGGTTGCAGTGATTCGTTTTATACAATGGAATAACTGTTCTATGTATTTTGCATTTTATGCTTCGGGCGTTGACTTCTAAGGACATAACTATTCGACCTGGTGGAGCGACGCCCTAGAGTGAAGCCTAGGTTGCCCGGGAAGTAGAAGTGACCATAACTTTCACACTGGTTGCTATTATTCGTTTTATACGATGGAAAAGCTGTTATATTTATATTGCATATTATGCCTCTGGCATTGAATTCTAAGTCCCTAGCTATTCCATCTGGTGGAGCAACACCCTAGCGTGATGCCTAGGTTGCCCGGAACGTTGAAATGACCATAACTTTCACACTGGTTGCTATTATTCCTTTTATACGATGGAAAAGCTGTTGTATTTATATCGTATTTTATGCTTCTGGCGTTGACTTCTTAGGCCCTAACTATTCCATCTGGTGGAACAACGCTCTATGGTGAAGCCTAGGTTGCCCGGAACGCAGAAATGACCAGTACTTTCACACTGGTTGCAGTTAATCGTTTTATACAATGGAAAAACTGTTCTATGTATTTTGCATTTTATGCTTCGGGCGTTGACTTCTAAGGCCCTAACTATTCGATCTGGTGGAGCAACGCCCTAGAGTGAAGCCTAGGTTGCCCGGGAAGTAGAAATGACCATAACTTTCACACTGGTTGCTATTATTCGTTTTATAAGATGGAAAAGCTGTTATATTTATATTGCATATTATGCTTCTGGCATTGAATTCTAAGTCCCTAGCTATTCGATCTGGTGGAGCAACGCCCTACAGTGAAGCCTAGGTTGCCCGGAACGTAGATATGACCATAACCTTCACACAGGTTGCAATTATTCGTTTTATACGGTGTAAAGGCTGTTGTATTTATTTTGTATTTTATTCTTCTGGTGTTGACTTCTTGGGCCCTAACGATTCGATCTGGTGGAACAACGCCGTAGAGTGAAGCCTAGGTTACCCGGAACGTAGAAATGACCATTACTTTCACACTGTTTGCAATTATTCCTTTTATACGATGGAAAAGCTGCTGTATTTATATCGTATTTTATGCTTATGGCGTTGACTTCTAAGGACCTAACTATTCGATCTGGTAGAGCAACTCCCTAGAGTGAAGCCTAGGTTGCTCGGAATGTAGAAATGACCATAACTTTCACACTGGTTGCAATTATTCGTTTTATACGATGGAAAAACTGTTGTATTTATATTGTATTTTATGCTTCTGACGTTCACTTCTTAGGCCCTAACTATTCGATCTGGTGGAACAACGCCCTAGGGTGAAGCCTAGGTTGCCCGGAACGTAGAAATGACCATAACTTTTACACTGGTAGCAATTATTCGTTTTATACAATGGAAAAACTGTTCTATTTATTTTGCATTTTATGCTTCGGGCGTTGACTTCTAAGGCCCTAGCTGTTTAATCTGGTGGATCAACGCCCTAGGGTGAAGCCTAGGTTGCCCGGAACGTAGAAATGACCATCACTTTCAAACTGGTTGCAATTACTCATTTTATACCATGGAAAAGCTGTTGTATTTATATCGTATTTTATGCTTCTGGCGTTGACTCCTAAGGACCTAACTATTCGATCTGGTGGAGCAACGCCCTAGAGTGAAGCCTAGGTTGCCCGGAACGTAGAAATGACCATAACTTTTACACTGGTAGCAATTATTCGTTTTATACAATGGAAAAACTGTTCTATTTATTTTGTATTTTATGCTTCGGGCGTTGACTTCTTTGGCCCTAACAATTCGATCTGGTGTAGCAACGCCCTAGAGTGAAGCCTAGGTTCCCTGGAACGTACAAATGACCATCACTTTCACACGGGTTGCAATTATTCCTGTTATAGGATGGAAAGGCTGTTGTATTTTTATTGCATTTTATGCTTCTGGCGTTCACTTCTTAGGCCCTGACTATTCGATCTGGTGGAACAACGCCCTAGGGTGAAGCCTAGGTTGCCCGGAACGTAGAAATGACCGTAACCTTTACACTGGTAGCAATTACTCGTTTCATACAATGGAAAAACTGTTCTATTTCTTTTGTATTTTATGCTTCGGGCGTTGACTTCTGAGGCCCTAACTGTTTGATCTGGTGGAGCAACGCCCTAGAGTGAAGCCTAGGTTGCCCGGAACGTAGAAATGACCATTACTTTCACACTGTTTGGAATTATTCCGTATATACGATGGAAAAGCTGTTGTATTTATATCGTATTTTATGCTTCTGGCGTTGACTTCTATGGCCCTAGCTATTCGATCTAGTGGAGCAACGCCCTAGAGTGAAGCCTAGGTTGCCCGGAACGTAGAAATGACCATCACTTTCAAACTGGTTGCAATTAATCCTGTTATACGATGGAAAAACTATTGTATTTTTATTGCATTTTATGCTTCGTGCGCTGACTTCTAAGGCCCTAACTATTCAATCTGTTGGAGCAACGCCCTAGAGTGAAGCCTAGGTTGCTCGGAATGTAGAAATGACCATAACTTACACACTGGCTGCAATTATTCGTTTTATACGATGGAAAAGCTGTTGTATTTATATCGTATTTTATGCTTCTGGCGGTGACTTCTAAGGACCTAACTATTCGATCTGGTGGAGCAACGCCCTAGAGTGAAGCCTAGGTTGCTCGGAATGTAGAAATAACCATAACTTTCACACTGGTTGCAATTATTCGTTTTTTACTATGGAAAAGCTGTTGTATTTATATTGTATTTTATGCCTCTGGCGTTGTCTTCTAAGGCCCTAGCTATTCGATCTAGTGGAGCAACGCCCTAGAGTGAAGTCTAGGTTGCACGGAACGTCGAAATGACCATCACTTTCAAACTGGTTGAAATTAATCCTGTTATACCATGGAAAAGCTGTTGTATTTATATCGTATTGTATGCTTCTGGCGTTGACATCTAAGGACCTATCTGTTTGATCTGGTGGAGCAACGCCCTAGCGTGAAGCCTAGGTTGCACGGAACGTTGAAATGACCATAACTTTCACACTGGTTGCTATTATTCCTTTTATACGATGGAAAAGCTGTTGTATTTATATCGTATTTTATGCTTCTGGCGTTGACTTCTTAGGCCCTAACTATTCCATCTGGTGGAACAACGCTCTATGGTGAAGCCTAGGTTGCCCGGAACGCAGAAATGACCAGTACTTTCACACTGGTTGCAGTTAATCGTTTTATTCAATGGAAAAACTGTTCTATGTATTTTGCATTTTATGCTTCGGGCGTTGACTTCTAAGGCCCTAACTATTCGATCTGGTGGAGCAACGCCCTAGAGTGAAGCCTAGGTTGCCCGGGAAGTAGAAATGACCATAACTTTCACACTGGTTGCTATTATTCGTTTTATACGATGGAAAAGCTGTTATATTTATATTGCATATTATGCTTCTGGCATTGAATTGTAAGTCCCTAGCTATTCGATCTGGTGGAGCAACGCCCTACAGTGAAGCCTAGGTTGCCCGGAACGTAGATATGACCATAACCTTCACACAGGTTGCAATTATTCGTTTTATACGGTGTAAAGGCTGTTGTATTTATTTTGTATTTTATTCTTCTGGTGTTGACTTCTTGGGCCCTAACGATTCGATCTGGTGGATCAACGCCCTAGGGTGAAGCCTAGTTTGCCCGGAACGTAGAAATGACCATTACTTTCACACTGTTTGCATTTATTCCTTTTATACGATGCAAAAGCTGTTGTATTTATAACGTATTTTATGCTTCTGGCGTTGACTTCTAAGGACCAAACTATTCGATCTGGTGGAACAACGCCCTAGGGTGAAGCCTAGGTTGCCCGGAACGTAGAAATGACCATAACTTTTACACTGGTTGCAATTATTCGTTTTATACAATGGAAAAACTGTTCTATTTATTTTGCATTTTATGCTTCGGGCGTTGACTTCTAAGGCCCTAACTGTTTAATCTGGTGGAGCAACGCCCTAGGGTGAAGCCTAGTTTGCCCGGAACGTAGAAATGACCATTACTTCCACACTGTTTGCATTTATTCCTTTTATACGATGGAAAAGCTGTTGTATTTATATTGTATTTTATGCTTCTTGCATTGACTTCTAAGGCCCTAGCTATTCGATCTAATGGAGCAACGCCCTAGAGTGAAGCCTAGGTTGCCCGGAACGTAGAACATACCATTACCTTCACACTGGTTGCAATTATTCCTGTCATACGTTGGAAAAACTGTTGCACCTTTATTGTATTTTATGCTTCTGGCGTTGACTTCATAGGCCCTAACTATTCGATCTGGTGGAGCAACGTCCTAGAGTGAAGCCTAGGTTGCCCGGAACGTAGAACATACCATTACCTTCACACTGGTTGCAATTATTCCTGTTATACGTTGCAAAAACTGTTGCACCTTTATTGTATTTTATGCTTCTGGCGTTGACTTCATAGGCCCTAACTATTCGATCTGGTGGAGCAACGTCCTAGAGTGAAGCCTAGGTTGACCGGAACGTAGAAATGACCATAACTTTCACACTGTTTACCATTATTCGTTTTATACGATGGAAAAGCTGTTGTATTTATATCGCATTTTATGCTTCTGGCGTTGACTTCTTAGGCCCTAACTAATCCATCTGGTGGAACAACGCCCTAGGGTGAAGCCTAGGTTGCCCGGAACGCAGAAATGACCAGTACTTTCACACTGGTTGCAGTGATTCGTTTTATACAATGGAATAACTGTTCTATGTATTTTGCATTTTATGCTTCGGGCGTTGACTTCTAAGGACATAACTATTCGATCTGGTGGAGCGACGCCCTAGAGTGAAGCCTAGGTTGCCCGGGAAGTAGAAATGACCATAACTTTCACACTGGTTGCTATTATTCGTTTTATACGATGGAAAAGCTGTTATATTTATATTGCATATTATGCCTCTGGCATTGAATTCTAAGTCCCTAGCTATTCGATCTGGTGGAGCAACGCCCTAGAGTGAAACATAGGTTACCCGGAACGTAGAAATGACCAGTACTTTCACACTGGTTGCAGTTATTCGTTTTATACAATGGAAAAACTGTTCTAGTTATTTTGCATTTTATGCTTCGGGCGTTGACTTCCAAGGCCCTAGCTATTCGATCTGGTGGAACAACGCCGTAGAGTGAAGCCTAGGTTGCTCGGAACGTAGAAATGACCATTACATTCACACTGTTTGCAATTACTCATTTTATACCATGGAAAAGCTGTTGTATTTATATCGTATTTTATGCTTCTGGCGTTGACTCCTAAGGACCTAACTATTCGATCTGGTGGAGCAACGCCCTAGAGTGAAGCCTAGGTTGCCCGGAACGTAGAAATGACCATAACTTTTACACTGGTAGCAATTATTCGTTTTATACAATGGAAAAACTGTTCTATTTATTTTGTATTTTATGCTTCGGGCGTTGACTTCTTTGGCCCTAACAATTCGATCTGGTGTAGCAACGCCCTAGAGTGAAGCCTAGGTTCCCTGGAACGTACAAATGACCATCACTTTCACACGGGTTGCAATTATTCCTGTTATAGGATGGAAAGGCTGTTGTATTTTTATTGCATTTTATGCTTCTGGCGTTCACTTCTTAGGCCCTGACTATTCGATCTGGTGGAACAACGCCCTAGGGTGAAGCCTAGGTTGCCCGGAACGTAGAAATGACCGTAACCTTTACACTGGTAGCAATTATTCGTTTTATACAATGGAAAAACTGTTCTATTTATTTTGCATTTTATGCTTCGGGCGTTGACTTCTAAGGCCCTAACTGTTTAATCTGGTGGAGCAACGCCCTAGGGTGAAGCCTAGTTTGCCCGGAACGTAGAAATGACCATTACTTTCACACTGTTTGCATTTATTCCTTTTATACGATGGAAAAGCTGTTGTATTTATATTGTATTTTATGCTTCTTGCATTGACTTCTAAGGCCCTAGCTATTCGATCTAGTGGAGCAACGCCCTAGAGTGATGCCTAGGTTGCCCGGTACGTAGAAATGACCTTCACTATCAAACTGGTTGCAATTAATCCTGTTATACGATGGAAAAACTGTTGCATTTTTATTGCATTTTATGCCTCTGGCGTTCACTTCTTAGGCCCTAACTATTCGATCTGGTGGAACAATGCCCTAGGGTGAAGCCTAGGTTGCCCGGAACGTAGAAATGACCATAAGTTTCATAATGGTTGCAATTATTCGTTTTATACGATGGAAAAAATGTTGTATTTCTATTGTATTTTATGCTTCGTGCGTTGACTTCTTAGGCCCTAACACTTCGATCTGGTGGAGCAACGCCCTACAGTGAAGCCTAGGTTGCCCGGAACGTAGATATGACCATAACCTTCACACAGGTTGCAATTATTCGTTTTATACAATGGAAAAACTGTTCTATTTATTTTGCATTTTATGCTTCGGGCGTTGACTTCTAAGGCCCTAACTGTTTAATCTGGTGGAGCAACGCCCTAGAGTGAAGCCTAGGTTGCCCGGAACGTAGAACATACCATTACCTTCACACTGGTTGCAATTATTCCTGTTATACGTTGGAAAAACTGTTGCACCTTTATTGTATTTTATGCTTCTGGCGTTGACTTCATAGGCCCTAACTATTCGATCTGGTGGAGCAACGTCCTAGAGTGAAGCCTAGGTTGCCCGGAACGTAGAACATACCATTACCTTCACACTGGTTGCAATTATTCCTGTTATACGTTGGAAAAACTGTTGCACCTTTATTGTATTTTATGCTTCTGGCGTTGACTTCATAGGCCCTAACTATTCGATCTGGTGGAGCAACGTCCTAGAGTGAAGCCTAGGTTGACCGGAACGTAGAAATGACCATAACTTTCACACTGTTTACCATTATTCGTTTTATACGATGGAAAAGCTGTTGTATTTATATCGCATTTTATGCTTCTGGCGTTGACTTCTTAGGCCCTAACTAATCCATCTGGTGGAACAACGCCCTAGGGTGAAGCCTAGGTTGCCCGGAACGCAGAAATGACCAGTACTTTCACACTGGTTGCAGTGATTCGTTTTATACAATGGAATAACTGTTCTATGTATTTTGCATTTTATGCTTCGGGCGTTGACTTCTAAGGACATAACTATTCGATCTGGTGGAGCGACGCCCTAGAGTGAAGCCTAGGTTGCCCGGGAAGTAGAAATGACAATAACTTTCACACTGGTTGCTATTATTCGTTTTATACGATGGAAAAGCTGTTATATTTATATTGCATATTATGCCTCTGGCATTGAATTCTAAGTCCCTAGCTATTCGATCTGGTGGAGCAACGCCCTAGAGTGAAACATAGGTTACCCGGAACGTAGAAATGACCAGTACTTTCACACTGGTTGCAGTTATTCGTTTTATACAATGGAAAAACTGTTCTATTTATTTTGCATTTTATGCTTCGGGCGTTGACTTCCAAGGCCCTAGCTATTCGATCTGGTGGAACAACGCCGTAGAGTGAAGCCTAGGTTGCCCGGAACGTAGAAATGACCATTACATTCACACTGTTTGCAATTACTCATTTTATACCATGGAAAAGCTGTTGTATTTATATCGTATTTTATGCTTCTGGCGTTGACTCCTAAGGACCTAACTATTCGATCTGGTGGAACAATGCCCTAGGGTGAAGCCTAGGTTGCCCGGAACGTAGAAATGACCATAAGTTTCATAATGGTTGCAATTATTCGTTTTATACGATGGAAAAAATGTTGTATTTCTATTGTATTTTATGCTTCGTGCGTTGACTTCTTAGGCCCTAACACTTCGATCTGGTGGAGCAACGCCCTACAGTGAAGCCTAGGTTGCCCGGAACGTAGATATGACCATAACCTTCACACAGGTTGCAATTATTCGTTTTATACAATGGAAAAACTGTTCTATTTATTTTGTATTTTATGCTTCGGGCGTTGACTTCTTTGGCCCTAATAATTCGATCTGGTGGAGCAACGCCCTAGAGTGAAGCCTAGGTTGCCCGGAACGTAGAAATGACCATTACTTTCGCACTGTTTGCAATTATTCCTTTTATACGATGGAAAAGCTGTTGTATTTATATCGTATTTTATGCTTCTGGCGTTGACTTCTATGGCCCTAGCTATTCGGTCTAGTGGAGCAACGCCCTAGAGTGAAGCCTAGGATGCCCGGAACGTAGAAATGACCATCACTTTCAAACTGGTTGCAATTAATCCTGTTATACGATGGAAAAACTGTTGTATTTTTATTGCATTTTATGCTTCGGGCGTTTATTTCTAAGGCCCTAACTATTCAATCTGCTGGAGCAACGCCCTAGGGTGAAGCCTAGGTTGCTCGGAATGTAGAAATGACCATAACTTTCACACTGGTTGCAATTATTCGTTTTATACGATGGAAAAACTGTTGTATTTATATTGTGTTTAATGCTTCTGGCGTTCACTTCTTAGGCCCTAACTATTCGATCTGGTGGAGCAATGCCTCAGAGTTAAGTCTAGGATGCCCGAAACGCCGAAATGATCATTACTTTCACGCTTGTTGCAATTATTCCTGTTATACGATGAAAAGACCGTTGTATTTTTATTGTATTTTATGCTTCAGGCGTAGGCTTCTAAGGCCGTTGCTATTCGATATGGTGGAGCACCGCCCTAGAGTGAAGCCTAGGTTGCCCGGAACGTAGAAATGACCATAACTTTTACACTGGTAGCAATTATTCGTTTTATACAATGGAAAAACTGTTCTATTTATTTCGTATTTTATGCTTCGGGCGTTGACTTCTAAGGCCCTAACTGTTTCATCTGGTGGAGGAACGCCCTAGAGTGAAGCCAAGGTTGCCCGGAACGTAGAAATGACCAATACTTTCACACTGTCTGCAATTATTCCTTTTATACGATGGAAAAACTGTTCTATTTATTCTGTATTTTATGTTTCGGGCGTTGACTTCTTTGGCCCTAACAATTCGATCTGGTGGAGCAACGCCCTAGAGGGAAGCCTAGGTTGCCGGGAACGTAGAAATGACCATCACTTTCACACGGGTTGCAATTATTCCTGTTATAGGATGGAAAGACTGTTGTATTTTTATTGCTTTTTATGCTTCTGGCGTTCACTTCTTAGGCCCTAACTATTCGATCTGGTGGAACAACGCCCTAGGGTGAAGCCTAGGTTGCCCGGAACGTAGAAATGACCATAAGTTTCATAATGGTTGCAATTATTCGTTTTATACGATGGAAAAACTGTTGTATTTCTATTGTATTTTATGCTTCGGACGTTGACTTCTTAGGCCCTAACACTTCGATCTGGTGGAGCAACGCCCTACAGTGAAGCCTAGGTTGCCCGGAACGTAGATATGACCATAACCTTCACACAGGTTGCAATTATTCGTTTTATACGGTGTAAAGGCTGTTGTATTTATTTTGTATTTTATTCTTCTGGTGTTGACTTCTTGGGCCCTAACGATTCGATCTGGTGGAACAACGCCGTAGAGTGAAGCCTAGGTTACCCGGAACGTAGAAATGACCATTACTTTCACACTGTTTGCAATTATTCCTTTTATACGATGGAAAAGCTGCTGTATTTATATCGTATTTTATGCTTCTGGCGTTGACTTCTAAGGACCTAACTATTCGATCTGGTAGAGCAACTCCCTAGAGTGAAGCCTAGGTTGCTCGGAATGTAGAAATGACCTTAACTTTCACACTGGTTGCAATTATTCGTTTTATACGATGGAAAAACTGTTGTATTTATATTGTATTTTATGCTTCTGGCGTTCACTTCTTGGGCCCTAACTATTCGATCTGGTGGAACAACGCCCTAGGGTGAAGCCTAGGTTGCCCGGAACGTAGAAATGACCATAACATTTACACTGCTAGCAATTATTCGTTTTATACAGTGGAAAAACTGTTCTTTTTATTTTGTATTTTATGCTTCGGGCGTTGACTTCTAAGGCCCTAACTGTTTGATCTGGTGGAGCAACGCCCTAGAGTGAAGCCTAGGTTGCCCGGAACGAAGAAATGACAATTACTTGCACACTGTTTGCAATTATTCGTTTTTTACGATGGAAAAGCTGTTGTATTTATATTGTATTTTATGCCTCTGGCGTTGACTTCTAAGGCCCTAGCTATTCGATCTAGTGGAGCAACGCCCTAGAGTGAAGCCTAGGTTGCCCGGAACGTAGAAATGACCAGTACTTTTACACTGGTAGCAATTATTCGTTTTATACAATGGAAAAACTGTTCTATTTATTTTGCATTTTATGCTTCGGGCGTTGACTTCTAAGGCCCTAACTGTTTAATCTGGTGGAGCAACGCCCTAGGGTGAAGCCTAGGTTGCCCGGAACGTAGAAATGACCATTACTTTCGCACTGTTTGCAATTATTCCTTTTATACGATGGAAAAGCTGTTGTATTTATATCGTATTTTATGCTTCTGGCGTTGACTTCTATGGCCCTAGCTATTCGGTCTAGTGGAGCAACGCCCTAGAGTGAAGCCTAGGATGCCCGGAACGTAGAAATGACCATCACTTTCAAACTGGTTGCAATTAATCCTGTTATACGATGGAAAAACTGTTGTATTTTTATTGCATTTTATGCTTCGGGCGTTTATTTCTAAGGCCCTAACTATTCAATCTGCTGGAGCAACGCCCTAGGGTGACGCCTAGGTTGCCCGGAACGTAGAAATGACCATTACATTCACACTGGTTGCAATTATTCGTCTTATACGATGGAAAAGCTGTTGTATTTATATCGTATTTTATGCTTCTGGCGTTGACTTCTTAGGCCCTAACTATTCCATCTGGTGGAACAACGCGCTTGGGTGAAGCCAAGGTAGCGGGGAACGTAGAAATGTCCATAACTTCACACTGGTAGCAATTACTCGTTTTATACGATTGAAAAACTGTTTTATTTATATTGTATTTTATGCTTCTGGCGTTGACTTCTAGGGCCCTAACTATTCGATCTGGTGGAGCAACGCCCTAGAGTGAAGCCTAGGTAGCCCGGAACGGAGAAATGACCATAACTTTCACACCGGTAGCAATTATTCGTTTTATACGATGGTAAAACTGTTCTGTTTATTTTGTATTTTATGCTTCGGGCGTTGACTTCTAAGGCCCTAACTATTCAATCTGTTGGTGCAACGTCCTAGGGTGAAGCCTAGGTTGCCCGGAAAGTAGAAATGATGTTAACTTTCATACTGGTTGCAATTATTCGTTTTATACGATGGAAAAACTGTTGTATTTATATAGTGTTTTATGCTTCTGGCGTTGACTTATTGGGCCCTAACTATTCCATCTGGTGGAACAACGCCCTAGGGTGCAGCCAGGTTGCCCGGAACGGAGAAATGACCATAACTTTCACACTGTTTGCAGTTATTCCTGTTATACGATGGAAAAACTTTTGCATCTTTATTGTACTTTATTCTTCAGGCGTTGACTTCTAAGGCCCTAGCTATTCGATTTGGTGGAGCAACGCCCGAGAGTGAAGCCTAGGTTGCCCGGAACGTAGAAATGACAATAACTTTCACACTGGTTGCTATCATTCGTTTTATACGATGGAAAAACTATTATATTTATATTGTATTTTATGCTTCTGGCGTTGACTACTTAGGCCCTAACTGTTCGATCTGGCGGAACAACGTCCTAGGATGAAGCCTAGGATGCCCGGAAAGTAGAAATGACTATAACTTTCACACTGGCTGCAATTATTCCTTTTATACGATGGAAATGCTGTGGCATCTTTATTGTATTTTATTCATCTGGGGTTGACTTCTAAGGCCGTAGCTATTAGATGTGGTGGAGCAACGACCTAGAGTGACGCCCAAGTTGCCCGGAACGTAGAAATGACCATTACCTTCACACTGGTTGCAATTATTCGCTTTATACGATGGAAGAACTGTTCTATTTATTTTGTATTTTATGCTTCGGGCGTTGACTTCTAAGACCCTAACTATTCGAACTGGTGGGGCAACGCCCTAGAGCGAAGCCTAGGTTGCCCGGAAAGTAGAAATGACCATCACTTTCACACGGGTTGCAATTATTCGTTTTATTCGATGGAAAAACTGTTCTATTTATTTTGTATTTTATGCTACGGGCGTTGACTCCTAAGGCCATAACTATTCAATCTGTTGGTGCAACGCCCAAGGGTGAAGCCTATGTTGCCCGGAATGTAGAAATGACGTTAACTTTCATACTGGTACCAATTATTCGTTTTATACGATGGAAAAACTGTTTTATTTATTTTGTATTTTATGCTTCTGGCGTTGACTTCTTATGCCCTAACTATTCCCTCTGGCGGATCAACGCCCTAGAGTGAAACCTACGTTGCCCGGAACGTAGAAATGACTATTACTTTCACACTGGTTGCAATTATTCGTTTTATACGATGGAAAAGCTGTTCCATTTATTTTGTATTTTATGCTTCGGGCGTTGACTCCTAAGGCCCTAACTATTCGATCTGGTGGAACAACGCCCTAGGGTCAAGCCTAGGTTGCGCGGAACGTAGAAATGACCATAAGTTTCACACTGGTAGCAATTATTCGTTTTATACGATGGAAAAACTGTTTTATTTATTTTGTATTTTATGCTTCTGGCGTTGACTTCTTATGCCCTAACTATTCCCTCTGGCGGATCAACGCGCTAGAGTGAAACCTACGTCGCCCGGAACGTAGAAATGACTATTACTTTCACACTGGTTGCAATTATTCGTTTTATACGATGGAAAAGCTGTTCCATTTATTTTGTATTTTATGCTTCGGGCGTTGACTTCTAAGGCCCTAACTATTCCATCTGGTGGAACAACGCCCTAAGGTGAAGCCTAGGTTGCCTGGAACGTAGAAATGACCATTACTTTCACACTGTTTGCAGTTATTCCTGTTATACGATGGAAAGACTTTTGCATCTTTATTGTATTTTATGCTTCTGGCGTTGACTTCTAAGGCCCAAGCTATTCGATTTGGTGGAGCAACGCCCGAGAGTGAAGCCTGGGTTGCCCGAACGTAGAAATGACCATTGCATTCACACTGGTTGCAATTATTCGTCTTATACGGTGGAAAAGCTGTTGTATTTATATCGTATTTTATGCTTCTCGCGTTGACTTCTTAGGCCCTAACTATTCCATCTGGTGGAACAACGCCCTTGGGTGAAGCCTAGGTAGCGCGGAACGTAGCAATGACCATAACTTTCACACTGGTAGCAATTATTCGTTTTACACGATGGATAAACTGTTCTATTTATTTTGTATTTTATGCTTCGGGCGTTTACTTCTAAGGCCCTAACTGTTTGTTCTGGTGGAGCAACGACCTAGAGTGAAGCCTAGGTTGCCCGGAACGCAGAAATGACCATAACTTTCACACTGGTTGCAATTATTCCTGTTCTACGATGGACAAACTGTTGTATTTATATCGTATTTTATGCTTCTGGCGTTGACTTCTAAGGACCTAACTATTCGATCTGGTGGAGCAACGCTCTAGAGTGAAGTCTAGGTTGTTCGGAATGTAGGAATGACCATAAATTTCACACTGGTTGCAATTATTCATTTTATACGATGGAAAAACTGTTGCATCTTTATCGTATTTTATGCTTCTGGTGTAGACTTCTAAGGCCCTAACTATTCGATCTGGTGGAGCAACATCCTAGAGTGAAACCTAGGTTACCCGGAACGTAGAAATGACCAGTACTTTCATACTGTTTGCAGTTATTCCTGTTATACGATATAAAAACTGTTGCATCTTTATTCTATTTTATGCTTCTGGCGTTGACTTCTTAGGCCCTAACTATTCCATCTGGTGGAAAAACGCCCTGGGGTGAAGCCTAGGTTGCCCGGAAAGTAGAAATGACCATAACTTTCACACTGGTAGCAATTATTCGTTTTATACGATGGAAAAACTGTTCTATTTATTTTGTATTTTATGCTTCGGGCGTTGACTTCTAAGGACCTAACTATTCGATCTGGTGGAGCAACGCCCTAGAGTGAAGCCTAGGTTGCCCGGTACGTAGAAATGACCATCACTTTCAAACTGGTTGCAATTATTCCTGTTATAGGATGTAAAAACTGTTGTATTTTTATTGCATTTTATGCGTCGGGCATTGACTTCTAAGGCCCTAGCTATTCCACCGGTTGGAGCAACGCCCTAGGGTGAAGCCTAGGTCGCCCGGTAAGTAGAAATGACCATAACTTTCACACTGGTTGCTATTATTCGTTTTATACGATGGAAAAACTGTTATATTTATATTGTATTTTATGCTTCTGACGTTGACTTCTTAGGCCCTAACTATTCGATCTGGTGGAACAACGCCCTAAAGTGAAGCCTAGGTTGCCTGGAACGTAGAAATGACAATTACTTTCACACTGTTTGCAGTTATTCCTGTTATATGATGGAAAAACTGTTGCATCTTTATTGTATTTTATGCTTCTGGCGTTGATTTGTAAGGCCCTAACTATTCAATCTGTTAGACCAACGCCCTAGGGTGAAGCCTAGGTTGTCCGGAAAGTAGAAATGACCATAACTTTCACACTGGTAGCAATTATTCGTTTTATATGATGCAAAAACTGTTGTATTTATATTGTATTTTATGCTCCTGGCGTTCACTTCTTAGGCCCTGACTATTCAATCTGTTGGAGCAACGCCCTAGGGTGAAGCCTAGGTTGCCCGGAACGTAGAAATGACCATAACATTCACACTGGTTGCTATTATTCGTTTTATACGATGGAATAACTGTTATATTTATATTGTATTTTATGCTTCTGGCGTTGATTTCTAAGGCCCTAACTATTCGATCTGGTGGAGCAACGCCCTAGTGTGAAGCCTAGCTTGCCCGGAACGAAGATATGACCATCACTTTCAAACTGGTTGCAATTACTCCTATTATATGATGGAAAAACTGTTGTATTTCTATTGCATTTTATGCTTCGGGCATTGACCTCTAAGGTCCTATCTATTCAATCTGTTGGAGCAACGCCCTAGGGTGAAGACTAGGTTGCCGGAAAGTAGAAATGACCATAACTTTCACACTGGTTTCAATTATTCGTTTTATACGATGGAAAAACTATTGTACTTATATTGATTTTATTCTTCTGGCGTTGACATCTTAGGCCCTAACTATTCGATCTGGTGGAACAACGCCCTAGAGTGAAGCCTAGGTTGCCCGGAACATGGAAATGACCATTACTTTCACACTGTTTGCAAATATACATTATATACGGTGGAAAAGCTGTTGTATTTATATTGTATTTTATGCTTCGGGCATTAACTTCTAGGGCCCTAACTATTCAATCTGTTGGAGCAACGGCCTAGGGTGAATCCTAGGTTGCCCGGAAAGAAGAAATGACCATAACTTTCATACTGGTTGCAATTATTTGTTTTATAGAGTGAAAAAACTGTTGTATTTATATTGTATTTTATGCTTCTGGCGTTCACTTCTTAGGCCCTAACTATTCGATCTGGTGGAACAACGCCCTAGGGTGAAGCCTAGGTTGCCCGGAACGTAGAAATGACCATAACTTTCACACGGGTAGCAAGTATTCGTTTTATACAATGGAAAAACTGTTGTATTATAATTGTATTTTATGCTTTTAGCGATGAATTCTAAGTCACTAGCTATTCGATCTGGTGGAGCAACGCCATAGACTGACGCCTAGGTTGCTCGGAACCTAGAAATGACCACTACTTTCACACTGGTTGCAATTATCCGTTTTATACGATGGAAAAGCTGCTGTATTTATACCGCGTTTTATGCTTCTGGCGTTG
Organism: Calliopsis andreniformis; assembly: GCF_051401765.1. NCBI lineage: Eukaryota > Metazoa > Arthropoda > Insecta > Hymenoptera > Andrenidae > Calliopsis > Calliopsis andreniformis. Next base: position 3,368,126 of record NW_027480465.1, on the reverse strand, counting down.
ACTTCTAAGACCGTAGCTATTCGATGTGGTGGAGCAACGCCCCAGAGTGACGCCTAGGTTGCCCGGAACGTAGAAATGACCATTACTTTCACAATGTTTGCAATTATTCATTTCATACGATGAAAAAACTGTTGTACTTATATTGTATTTTATTCTTATGGCGTTGAATTGTTAGGCCCTAACTATTCCCTCTGGTGGATCAACGCCGTAGAGTGAAACCTACGATGCGCGGAACGTAGAAATGACCATAACTTTCACACTGGCTGCAATTATTCGTTTTATACGATGCAAAAGCTGTTGCATCTTTATTGTATTTTATTCTTCTGGCGTTGACTTCTAAGGCCGTAGCTATTAGATGTGGTGGAGCAACACCCTAGAGTGACGCCTAGCTTGCCCGGAACGTAGAAATGACCATATCTTTCACACTGTTTGCAATTATTCATTTTATATGATGGAAAAACTGTTGTATTTATATTGTATTTTATGCTTCTGGCAGTGACTTTTTAGGCCCTAACTATTCGATCTGGAGGCGCAATGTCCCAGAGTTAAGTCTAGGATGCCCGAAACGCCGAAATGATCATTACTTTCACGCTTATTGCAATTATTCCTGTAATACGATGAAAAGACTGTTGTATTTTTATTGTATCTCATGCTCATGGTGTTGACTTCTATGGCCCTAACTATTCGATCTGGTGGAGCAACACCCTAGAGTGAAGCCTAGGTTGCCGGAACGTCGAAATGACCAGAACTCTCACAGTGGTTGCAATTATTCGTTTTATACCATGGAAAATCTGTTGTATTTATATCGTATTTTATGCTTCTGGCGGTGACTTCTAAGGACCTAACTATTCGATCTGGTAGAGCAACGCCCTAGAGTGAAGCCTAGGTTGCTCGGAATGTAGAAATAACCATAACTTTCACACTGGTTGCAATTATTCGTTTTTTACTATGGAAAAGCTGTTGTATTTATATTGTATTTTATGCCTCTGGCGTTGTCTTCTAAGGCCCTAGCTATTCGATCTAGTGGAGCAACGCCCTAGAGTGAAGTCTAGGTTGCACGGAACGTCGAAATGACCATCACTTTCAAACTGGTTGAAATTAATCCTGTTATACCATGGAAAAGCTGTTGTATTTATATCGTATTGTATGCTTCTGGCGTTGACATCTAAGGACCTATCTGTTTGATCTGGTGGAGCAACGCCCTAGCGTGAAGCCTAGGTTGCACGGAACGTAGAAATGACCATTACCTTCACACTGGTTGCAGTTATTCGTTTTATACAATGGAAAGACTGTTCTATTTATTTTGCATTTTATGCTTTGGGCGTTGACTTCTAAGGCCCTACCTATTCCATCTGGTGGAGCAACACCCTAGCGTGAAGCCTAGGTTGCCCGGAACGTAGAAATGACCATTACTTCCACACTGTATGCAAATATACATTATATACGATGGAAAAGCTGTTGTATTTATATCGTATTTTATGCTTCTGGCGTTGACTTCTTAGGCCCTAACTATTCCGTCTGGTGGAACAACGCCCTTGGGTGAAGCCTAGGTTGCGCGGAACGTAGCAATCACCATTACCTTCACACTGGTTGCAATTATTCCTGTTATACGTTGGAAAAACTGTTGCACCTTTATTGTATTTTATGCTTCTGGCGTTGACTTCATAGGCCCTAACTATTCGATCTGGTGGAGCAACGTCCTAGAGTGAAGCCTAGGTTGACCGGAACGTAGAAATGACCATAACTTTCACACTGTTTACCATTATTCGTTTTATACGATGGAAAAGCTGTTGTATTTATATCGCATTTTATGCTTCTGGCGTTGACTTCTTAGGCCCTAACTAATCCATCTGGTGGAACAACGCCCTAGGGTGAAGCCTAGGTTGCCCGGAACGCAGAAATGACCAGTACTTTCACACTGGTTGCAGTGATTCGTTTTATACAATGGAATAACTGTTCTATGTATTTTGCATTTTATGCTTCGGGCGTTGACTTCTAAGGACATAACTATTCGACCTGGTGGAGCGACGCCCTAGAGTGAAGCCTAGGTTGCCCGGGAAGTAGAAGTGACCATAACTTTCACACTGGTTGCTATTATTCGTTTTATACGATGGAAAAGCTGTTATATTTATATTGCATATTATGCCTCTGGCATTGAATTCTAAGTCCCTAGCTATTCCATCTGGTGGAGCAACACCCTAGCGTGATGCCTAGGTTGCCCGGAACGTTGAAATGACCATAACTTTCACACTGGTTGCTATTATTCCTTTTATACGATGGAAAAGCTGTTGTATTTATATCGTATTTTATGCTTCTGGCGTTGACTTCTTAGGCCCTAACTATTCCATCTGGTGGAACAACGCTCTATGGTGAAGCCTAGGTTGCCCGGAACGCAGAAATGACCAGTACTTTCACACTGGTTGCAGTTAATCGTTTTATACAATGGAAAAACTGTTCTATGTATTTTGCATTTTATGCTTCGGGCGTTGACTTCTAAGGCCCTAACTATTCGATCTGGTGGAGCAACGCCCTAGAGTGAAGCCTAGGTTGCCCGGGAAGTAGAAATGACCATAACTTTCACACTGGTTGCTATTATTCGTTTTATACGATGGAAAAGCTGTTATATTTATATTGCATATTATGCTTCTGGCATTGAATTCTAAGTCCCTAGCTATTCGATCTGGTGGAGCAACGCCCTACAGTGAAGCCTAGGTTGCCCGGAACGTAGATATGACCATAACCTTCACACAGGTTGCAATTATTCGTTTTATACGGTGTAAAGGCTGTTGTATTTATTTTGTATTTTATTCTTCTGGTGTTGACTTCTTGGGCCCTAACGATTCGATCTGGTGGAACAACGCCGTAGAGTGAAGCCTAGGTTACCCGGAACGTTGAAATGACCATTACTTTCACACTGTTTGCAATTATTCCTTTTATACGATGGAAAAGCTGCTGTATTTATATCGTATTTTATGCTTATGGCGTTGACTTCTAAGGACCTAACTATTCGATCTGGTAGAGCAACTCCCTAGAGTGAAGCCTAGGTTGCTCGGAATGTAGAAATGACCATAACTTTCACACTGGTTGCAATTATTCGTTTTATACGATGGAAAAACTGTTGTATTTATATTGTATTTTATGCTTCTGACGTTCACTTCTTAGGCCCTAACTATTCGATCTGGTGGAACAACGCCGTAGAGTGAAGCCTAGGTTGCTCGGAACGTAGAAATGACCATTACATTCACACTGTTTGCAATTACTCATTTTATACCATGGAAAAGCTGTTGTATTTATATCGTATTTTATGCTTCTGGCGTTGACTCCTAAGGACCTAACTATTCGATCTGGTGGAGCAACGCCCTAGAGTGAAGCCTAGGTTGCCCGGAACGTAGAAATGACCATAACTTTTACACTGGTAGCAATTATTCGTTTTATACAATGGAAAAACTGTTCTATTTATTTTGTATTTTATGCTTCGGGCGTTGACTTCTTTGGCCCTAACAATTCGATCTGGTGTAGCAACGCCCTAGAGTGAAGCCTAGGTTCCCTGGAACGTACAAATGACCATCACTTTCACACGGGTTGCAATTATTCCTGTTATAGGATGGAAAGGCTGTTGTATTTTTATTGCATTTTATGCTTCTGGCGTTCACTTCTTAGGCCCTGACTATTCGATCTGGTGGAACAACGCCCTAGGGTGAAGCCTAGGTTGCCCGGAACGTAGAAATGACCGTAACCTTTACACTGGTAGCAATTATTCGTTTTATACAATGGAAAAACTGTTCTATTTATTTTGCATTTTATGCTTCGGGCGTTGACTTCTAAGGCCCTAACTGTTTAATCTGGTGGAGCAACGCCCTAGGGTGAAGCCTAGTTTGCCCGGAACGTAGAAATGACCATTACTTTCACACTGTTTGCATTTATTCCTTTTATACGATGGAAAAGCTGTTGTATTTATATTGTATTTTATGCTTCTTGCATTGACTTCTAAGGCCCTAGCTATTCGATCTAGTGGAGCAACGCCCTAGAGTGATGCCTAGGTTGCCCGGTACGTAGAAATGACCTTCACTATCAAACTGGTTGCAATTAATCCTGTTATACGATGGAAAAACTGTTGCATTTTTATTGCATTTTATGCCTCTGGCGTTCACTTCTTAGGCCCTAACTATTCGATCTGGTGGAACAATGCCCTAGGGTGAAGCCTAGGTTGCCCGGAACGTAGAAATGACCATAAGTTTCATAATGGTTGCAATTATTCGTTTTATACGATGGAAAAAATGTTGTATTTCTATTGTATTTTATGCATCGTGCGTTGACTTCTTAGGCCCTAACACTTCGATCTGGTGGAGCAACGCCCTACAGTGAAGCCTAGGTTGCCCGGAACGTAGATATGACCATAACCTTCACACAGGTTGCAATTATTCGTTTTATACAATGGAAAAACTGTTCTATTTATTTTGCATTTTATGCTTCGGGCGTTGACTTCTAAGGCCCTAACTGTTTAATCTGGTGGAGCAACGCCCTAGAGTGAAGCCTAGGTTGCCCGGAACGTAGAACATACCATTACCTTCACACTGGTTGCAATTATTCCTGTTATACGTTGGAAAAACTGTTGCACCTTTATTGTATTTTATGCTTCTGGCGTTGACTTCATAGGCCCTAACTATTCGATCTGGTGGAGCAACGTCCTAGAGTGAAGCCTAGGTTGCCCGGAACGTAGAACATACCATTACCTTCACACTGGTTGCAATTATTCCTGTTATACGTTGGAAAAACTGTTGCACCTTTATTGTATTTTATGCTTCTGGCGTTGACTTCATAGGCCCTAACTATTCGATCTGGTGGAGCAACGTCCTAGAGTGAAGCCTAGGTTGACCGGAACGTAGAAATGACCATAACTTTCACACTGTTTACCATTATTCGTTTTATACGATGGAAAAGCTGTTGTATTTATATCGCATTTTATGCTTCTGGCGTTGACTTCTTAGGCCCTAACTAATCCATCTGGTGGAACAACGCCCTAGGGTGAAGCCTAGGTTGCCCGGAACGCAGAAATGACCAGTACTTTCACACTGGTTGCAGTGATTCGTTTTATACAATGGAATAACTGTTCTATGTATTTTGCATTTTATGCTTCGGGCGTTGACTTCTAAGGACATAACTATTCGATCTGGTGGAGCGACGCCCTAGAGTGAAGCCTAGGTTGCCCGGGAAGTAGAAATGACAATAACTTTCACACTGGTTGCTATTATTCGTTTTATACGATGGAAAAGCTGTTATATTTATATTGCATATTATGCCTCTGGCATTGAATTCTAAGTCCCTAGCTATTCGATCTGGTGGAGCAACGCCCTAGAGTGAAACATAGGTTACCCGGAACGTAGAAATGACCAGTACTTTCACACTGGTTGCAGTTATTCGTTTTATACAATGGAAAAACTGTTCTATTTATTTTGCATTTTATGCTTCGGGCGTTGACTTCCAAGGCCCTAGCTATTCGATCTGGTGGAACAACGCCGTAGAGTGAAGCCTAGGTTGCCCGGAACGTAGAAATGACCATTACATTCACACTGTTTGCAATTACTCATTTTATACCATGGAAAAGCTGTTGTATTTATATCGTATTTTATGCTTCTGGCGTTGACTCCTAAGGACCTAACTATTCGATCTGGTGGAACAATGCCCTAGGGTGAAGCCTAGGTTGCCCGGAACGTAGAAATGACCATAAGTTTCATAATGGTTGCAATTATTCGTTTTATACGATGGAAAAAATGTTGTATTTCTATTGTATTTTATGCTTCGTGCGTTGACTTCTTAGGCCCTAACACTTCGATCTGGTGGAGCAACGCCCTACAGTGAAGCCTAGGTTGCCCGGAACGTAGATATGACCATAACCTTCACACAGGTTGCAATTATTCGTTTTATACAATGGAAAAACTGTTCTATTTATTTTGTATTTTATGCTTCGGGCGTTGACTTCTTTGGCCCTAATAATTCGATCTGGTGGAGCAACGCCCTAGAGTGAAGCCTAGGTTGCCCGGAACGTAGAAATGACCATTACTTTCGCACTGTTTGCAATTATTCCTTTTATACGATGGAAAAGCTGTTGTATTTATATCGTATTTTATGCTTCTGGCGTTGACTTCTATGGCCCTAGCTATTCGGTCTAGTGGAGCAACGCCCTAGAGTGAAGCCTAGGATGCCCGGAACGTAGAAATGACCATCACTTTCAAACTGGTTGCAATTAATCCTGTTATACGATGGAAAAACTGTTGTATTTTTATTGCATTTTATGCTTCGGGCGTTTATTTCTAAGGCCCTAACTATTCAATCTGCTGGAGCAACGCCCTAGGGTGAAGCCTAGGTTGCTCGGAATGTAGAAATGACCATAACTTTCACACTGGTTGCAATTATTCGTTTTATACGATGGAAAAACTGTTGTATTTATATTGTGTTTAATGCTTCTGGCGTTCACTTCTTAGGCCCTAACTATTCGATCTGGTGGAGCAATGCCTCAGAGTTAAGTCTAGGATGCCCGAAACGCCGAAATGATCATTACTTTCACGCTTGTTGCAATTATTCCTGTTATACGATGAAAAGACCGTTGTATTTTTATTGTATTTTATGCTTCAGGCGTAGGCTTCTAAGGCCGTTGCTATTCGATATGGTGGAGCACCGCCCTAGAGTGAAGCCTAGGTTGCCCGGAACGTAGAAATGACCATAACTTTTACACTGGTAGCAATTATTCGTTTTATACAATGGAAAAACTGTTCTATTTATTTCGTATTTTATGCTTCGGGCGTTGACTTCTAAGGCCCTAACTGTTTCATCTGGTGGAGGAACGCCCTAGAGTGAAGCCAAGGTTGCCCGGAACGTAGAAATGACCAATACTTTCACACTGTCTGCAATTATTCCTTTTATACGATGGAAAAACTGTTCTATTTATTCTGTATTTTATGTTTCGGGCGTTGACTTCTTTGGCCCTAACAATTCGATCTGGTGGAGCAACGCCCTAGAGGGAAGCCTAGGTTGCCGGGAACGTAGAAATGACCATCACTTTCACACGGGTTGCAATTATTCCTGTTATAGGATGGAAAGACTGTTGTATTTTTATTGCTTTTTATGCTTCTGGCGTTCACTTCTTAGGCCCTAACTATTCGATCTGGTGGAACAACGCCCTAGGGTGAAGCCTAGGTTGCCCGGAACGTAGAAATGACCATAAGTTTCATAATGGTTGCAATTATTCGTTTTATACGATGGAAAAACTGTTGTATTTCTATTGTATTTTATGCTTCGGACGTTGACTTCTTAGGCCCTAACACTTCGATCTGGTGGAGCAACGCCCTACAGTGAAGCCTAGGTTGCCCGGAACGTAGATATGACCATAACCTTCACACAGGTTGCAATTATTCGTTTTATACGGTGTAAAGGCTGTTGTATTTATTTTGTATTTTATTCTTCTGGTGTTGACTTCTTGGGCCCTAACGATTCGATCTGGTGGAACAACGCCGTAGAGTGAAGCCTAGGTTACCCGGAACGTAGAAATGACCATTACTTTCACACTGTTTGCAATTATTCCTTTTATACGATGGAAAAGCTGCTGTATTTATATCGTATTTTATGCTTCTGGCGTTGACTTCTAAGGACCTAACTATTCGATCTGGTAGAGCAACTCCCTAGAGTGAAGCCTAGGTTGCTCGGAATGTAGAAATGACCTTAACTTTCACACTGGTTGCAATTATTCGTTTTATACGATGGAAAAACTGTTGTATTTATATTGTATTTTATGCTTCTGGCGTTCACTTCTTGGGCCCTAACTATTCGATCTGGTGGAACAACGCCCTAGGGTGAAGCCTAGGTTGCCCGGAACGTAGAAATGACCATAACATTTACACTGCTAGCAATTATTCGTTTTATACAGTGGAAAAACTGTTCTTTTTATTTTGTATTTTATGCTTCGGGCGTTGACTTCTAAGGCCCTAACTGTTTGATCTGGTGGAGCAACGCCCTAGAGTGAAGCCTAGGTTGCCCGGAACGAAGAAATGACAATTACTTGCACACTGTTTGCAATTATTCGTTTTTTACGATGGAAAAGCTGTTGTATTTATATTGTATTTTATGCCTCTGGCGTTGACTTCTAAGGCCCTAGCTATTCGATCTAGTGGAGCAACGCCCTAGAGTGAAGCCTAGGTTGCCCGGAACGTAGAAATGACCAGTACTTTTACACTGGTAGCAATTATTCGTTTCATACAATGGAAAAACTGTTCTATTTATTTTGCATTTTATGCTTCGGGCGTTGACTTCTAAGGCCCTAACTGTTTAATCTGGTGGAGCAACGCCCTAGGGTGAAGCCTAGGTTGCCCGGAACGTAGAAATGACCATTACTTTCGCACTGTTTGCAATTATTCCTTTTATACGATGGAAAAGCTGTTGTATTTATATCGTATTTTATGCTTCTGGCGTTGACTTCTATGGCCCTAGCTATTCGGTCTAGTGGAGCAACGCCCTAGAGTGAAGCCTAGGATGCCCGGAACGTAGAAATGACCATCACTTTCAAACTGGTTGCAATTAATCCTGTTATACGATGGAAAAACTGTTGTATTTTTATTGCATTTTATGCTTCGGGCGTTTATTTCTAAGGCCCTAACTATTCAATCTGCTGGAGCAACGCCCTAGGGTGAAGCCTAGGTTGCTCGGAATGTAGAAATGACCATAACTTTCACACTGGTTGCAATTATTCGTTTTATACGATGGAAAAACTGTTGTATTTATATTGTGTTTAATGCTTCTGGCGTTCACTTCTTAGGCCCTAACTATTCGATCTGGTGGAGCAATGCCTCAGAGTTAAGTCTAGGATGCCCGAAACGCCGAAATGATCATTACTTTCACGCTTGTTGCAATTACTCCTGTTATACGATGAAAAGACCGTTGTATTTTTATTGTATTTTATGCTTCAGGCGTAGGCTTCTAAGGCCGTTGCTATTCGATATGGTGGAGCAACGCCCTAGAGTGCAGCCTAGGTTGCCCGGAACGTAGAAATGACCATAACTTTTACACTGGTAGCAATTATTCGTTTTATACAATGGGAAAACTGTTCTATTTATTTTGTATTTTATGCTTCGGGCGTTGACTTCTAAGGACCTAACGGTTTGATCTGGTGGAGCAACGCCCTACAGTGAAGCCTAGGTTGCCCGGAACGTAGATATGACCATAACCTTCACACAGGTTGCAATTATTCGTTTTATACGGTGTAAAGGCTGTTGTATTTATTTTGTATTTTATTCTTCTGGCGGTGACTTCTAAGGACCTAACTATTCGATCTAGTGGAGCAACGCCCTAGAGTGAAGCCTAGGTTGCCCGGAACGTAGAAATGACCATCACTTTCAAACTGGTTGCAATTAATCCTGTTATTCGATGGAAAAACTGTTGTATTTTTATTGCATTTTATGCTTCGGGCGTTGACTTCTAAGGCCCTGACTATTCAAGCTGTTGGAGCAACGCCCTAGAGTGAAGCCTAGGTTGCTCGGAATGTACAAATGACCATAGCTTTCACACTGGTTGCAATTATTCGTTTTATACGATGGAAAAACTGTTGTATTTATATTGTATTTTATGCTTCTGGCGTTCACTTCTGAGGCCCTAACTATTCGATCTGGTGGAACAACGCCCTAGGGTGAAGCCTAGGTTGCCCGGAACGTAGAAATGACCATAACTTTTACACTGGTAGCAATTATTCGTTTTATACAATGGAAAAACTGTTCTATTTATTTTGCATTTTATGCTTCGGGCGTTGACTTCTAAGGCCCTAACTGTTTAATCTGGTGGAGCAACGCCCTAGGGTGAAGCCTAGGTTGCCCGGGACGTAGAAATGACCATTACTTTCGCAGTGTTTGCAATTATTCCTTTTATACGATGGAAAAGCTGTTGTATTTATATCGTATTTTATGCTTCTGGCGTTGACTTCTATGGCCCTAGCTATTCGATCTAGTGGAGCAACGCCCTAGAGTGAAGCCTAGGATGCCCGGAACGTAGAAATGACCATCACTTTCAAACTGGTTGCAATTAATCCTGTTATACGATGGAAAAACTGTTGTATTTTTATTGCATTTTATGCTTCGGGCGTTTATTTCTAAGGCCCTAACTATTCAATCTGTTGGAGCAACGCCCTAGAGTGAAGCCTAGGTTGCTCGGAATGTAGAAATGACCATAACTTTCAAACTGGTTGCAATTATTCGTTTTATACGATGGAAAAACTGTTGTATTTATATTGTGTTTAATGCTTCTGGTGTTCACTTCTTAGGCCCTAACTATTCGATCTGGTGGAGCAATGCCTCAGAGTTAAGTCTAGGATGCCCGAAACGCCGAAATGATCATTACTTTCACGCTTGTTGCAATTATTCCTGTTATACGATGAAAAGACCGTTGTATTTTTATTGTATTTTATGCTTCAGGCGTAGGCTTCTAAGGCCGTTGCTATTCGATATGGTGGAGCACCGCCCTAGAGTGGAGCCTAGGTTGCCCGGAACGTAGAAATGACCATAACTTTTACACTGGTAGCAATTATTCGTTTTATACAATGGAAAAACTGTTCTATTTATTTCGTATTTTATGCTTCGGGCGTTGACTTCTAAGGCCCTAACTGTTTCATCTGGTGGAGGAACGCCCTAGAGTGAAGCCAAGGTTGCCCGGAACGTAGAAATGACCAATACTTTCACACTGTCTGCAATTATTCCTTTTATACGATGGAAAAACTGTTCTATTTATTCTGTATTTTATGTTTCGGGCGTTGACTTCTTTGGCCCTAACAATTCGATCTGGTGGAGCAACGCCCTAGAGGGAAGCCTAGGTTGCCGGGAACGTAGAAATGACCATCACTTTCACACGGGTTGCAATTATTCCTGTTATAGGATGGAAAGACTGTTGTATTTTTATTGCTTTTTATGCTTCTGGCGTTCACTTCTTAGGCCCTAACTATTCGATCTGGTGGAACAACGCCCTAGGGTGTAGCCTAGGTTGCCCGGAACGTAGAAATGACCATAAGTTTCATAATGGTTGCAATTATTCGTTTTATACGATGGAAAAACTGTTGTATTTCTATTGTATTTTATGCTTCGGACGTTGACTTCTTAGGGCCTAACACTTCGATCTGGTGGAGCAACGCCCTACAGTGAAGCCTAGGTTGCCCGGAACGTAGATATGACCATAACCTTCACACAGGTTGCAATTATTCGTTTTATACGGTGTAAAGGCTGTTGTATTTATTTTGTATTTTATTCTTCTGGTGTTGACTTCTTGGGCCCTAACGATTCGATCTGGTGGAACAACGCCGTAGAGTGAAGCCTAGGTTACCCGGAACGTAGAAATGACCATTACTTTCACACTGTTTGCAATTATTCCTTTTATACGATGGAAAAGCTGCTGTATTTATATCGTATTTTATGCTTCTGGCGTTGACTTCTAAGGACCTAACTATTCGATCTGTTGGAGCAACGCCCTAGAGTGAAGCCTAGGTTGCTCGGAATGTAGAAATGACCATAACTTTCAAACTGGTTGCAATTATTCGTTTTATACGATGGAAAAACTGTTGTATTTATATTGTGTTTAATGCTTCTGGTGTTCACTTCTTAGGCCCTAACTATTCGATCTGGTGGAGCAATGCCTCAGAGTTAAGTCTAGGATGCCCGAAACGCCGAAATGATCATTACTTTCACGCTTGTTGCAATTATTCCTGTTATACGATGAAAAGACCGTTGTATTTTTATTGTATTTTATGCTTCAGGCGTAGGCTTCTAAGGCCGTTGCTATTCGATATGGTGGAGCACCGCCCTAGAGTGGAGCCTAGGTTGCCCGGAACGTAGAAATGACCATAACTTTTACACTGGTAGCAATTATTCGTTTTATACAATGGAAAAACTGTTCTATTTATTTCGTATTTTATGCTTCGGGCGTTGACTTCTAAGGCCCTAACTGTTTCATCTGGTGGAGGAACGCCCTAGAGTGAAGCCAAGGTTGCCCGGAACGTAGAAATGACCAATACTTTCACACTGTCTGCAATTATTCCTTTTATCCGATGGAAAAACTGTTCTATTTATTCTGTATTTTATGTTTCGGGCGTTGACTTCTTTGGCCCTAACAATTCGATCTGGTGGAGCAACGCCCTAGAGGGAAGCCTAGGTTGCCGGGAACGTAGAAATGACCATCACTTTCACACGGGTTGCAATTATTCCTGTTATAGGATGGAAAGACTGTTGTATTTTTATTGCTTTTTATGCTTCTGGCGTTCACTTCTTAGGCCCTAACTATTCGATCTGGTGGAACAACGCCCTAGGGTGAAGCCTAGGTTGCCCGGAACGTAGAAATGACCATAAGTTTCATAATGGTTGCAATTATTCGTTTTATACGATGGAAAAACTGTTGTATTTCTATTGTATTTTATGCTTCGGACGTTGACTTCTTAGGGCCTAACACTTCGATCTGGTGGAGCAACGCCCTACAGTGAAGCCTAGGTTGCCCGGAACGTAGATATGACCATAACCTTCACACAGGTTGCAATTATTCGTTTTATACGGTGTAAAGGCTGTTGTATTTATTTTGTATTTTATTCTTCTGGTGTTGACTTCTTGGGCCCTAACGATTCGATCTGGTGGAACAACGCCGTAGAGTGAAGCCTAGGTTACCCGGAACGTAGAAATGACCATTACTTTCACACTGTTTGCAATTATTCCTTTTATACGATGGAAAAGCTGCTGTATTTATATCGTATTTTATGCTTCTGGCGTTGACTTCTAAGGACCTAACTATTCGATCTGGTAGAGCAACTCCCTAGAGTGAAGCCTAGGTTGCTCGGAATGTAGAAATGACCTTAACTTTCACACTGGTTGCAATTATTCGTTTTATACGATGGAAAAACTGTTGTATTTATATTGTATTTTATGCTTCTGGCGTTCACTTCTTGGGCCCTAACTATTCGATCTGGTGGAACAACGCCCTAGGGTGAAGCCTAGGTTGCCCGGAACGTAGAAATGACCATAACATTTACACTGGTAGCAATTATTCGTTTTATACAGTGGAAAAACTGTTCTTTTTATTTTGTATTTTATGCTTCGGGCGTTGACTTCTAAGGCCCTAACTGTTTGATCTGGTGGAGCAACGCCCTAGAGCGAAGCCTAGGTTGCCCGGAACGAAGAAATGACAATTACTTTCACACTGTTTGCAATTATTCGTTTTTTACGATGGAAAAGCTGTTGTATTTATATTGTATTTTATGCCTCTGGCGTTGACTTCTAAGGCCCTAGCTATTCGATCTAGTGGAGCAACGCCCTAGAGTGAAGCCTAGGTTGCCCGGAACGTAGAAATGACCAGTACTATCACACTGGTTGCAGTGATTCGTTTTATACAATGGAATAACTGTTCTATGTATTTTGCATTTTATGCTTCGGGCGTTGACTTCTAAGGCCCTAACTATTCGATCTGGTGGAGCAACGCCCTAGAGTGAAGCCTAGGTTGCCCGGGAAGTAGAAATGACCATAACTTTCACACTGGTTGCTATTATTCGTTTTATACGATGGAAAAGCTGTTATATTTATATTGCATATTATGCTTCTGGCATTGAGTTCTAAGTCCCTAGCTATTCGATCTGGTGGAGCAACTCCCTACAGTGAAGCCTAGGTTGCCCGGAACGTAGATATGACCATAACCTTCACACAGGTTGCAATTATTCGTTTTATACGGTGTAAAGGCTGTTGTATTTATTTTGTATTTTATTCTTCTGGTGTTGACTTCTTGGGCCCTAACGATTCGATCTGGTGGAACAACGCCGTAGAGTGAAGCCTAGGTTAACCGGAACGTAGAAATGACCATTACTTTCACACTGTTTGCAATTATTCCTTTTATACGATGGAAAAGCTGCTGTATTTATATCGTATTTTATGCTTCTGGCGTTGACTTCTAAGGACCTAACTATTCGATCTGGTAGAGCAACTCCCTAGAGTGAAGCCTAGGTTGCTCGGAATGTAGAAATGACCATAACTTTCACACTGGTTGCAATTATTCGTTTTATACGATGGAAAAACTGTTGTATTTATATTGTATTTTATGCTTCTGACGTTCACTTCTTAGGCCCTAACTATTCGATCTGGTGGAACAACGCCCTAGGGTGAAGCCTAGGTTGCCCGGAACGTAGAAATGACCATAACTTTTACACTGGTAGCAATTATTCGTTTTATACAATGGAAAAACTGTTCTATTTATTTTGCATTTTATGCTTCGGGCGTTGACTTCTAAGGCCCTAGCTGTTTAATCTGGTGGAGCAACGCCCTGGGGTGAAGCCTAGGTTGCTCAGAATATAGAAATGACATTTACTTTCACACTGTTTGCAATTATTCCTTTTATACGATGCAAAAGCTGTTGTATTTATAACGTATTTTATGCTTCTGGCGTTGACTTCTAAGGTCCTAACTATTCAATCTGTTGGAGCAACGCCCTAGAGTGAAGCCTAGGTTGCTCGGAATGTAGAAATGACCATAACTTTCACACTGGCTGCAATTATTCGTTTTATACGATGGAAAAGCTGTTGTATTTATATTGTATTTTATGCTTCTGACGTTCACTTCTTAGGCCCTAACTATTCGATCTGGTGGAACAACGCCCTAGGGTGAAGCCTAGGTTGCCCGGAACGTAGAAATGACCATAACTTTTACACTGGTAGCAATTATTCGTTTTATACAATGGAAAAACTGTTCTATTTATTTTGCATTTTATGCTTCGGGCGTTGACTTCTAAGGCCCTAACTGTTTAATCTGGTGGAGCAACGCCCTAGGGTGAAGCCTAGTTTGCCCGGAACGTAGAAATGACCATTACTTTCACACTGTTTGCATTTATTCCTTTTATACGATGGAAAAGCTGTTGTATTTATATTGTATTTTATGCTTCTGGCGTTGACTTCTAAGTGCCTAGCTATTCGATCTAGTGGAGCAACGCCCTAGAGTGATGCCTAGGTTGCCCGGAACGTAGAAATGACCTTCACTATCAAACTGGTTGCAATTAATCCTGTTATACGATGGAAAAACTGTTGCATTTTTATTGCATTTTATGCCTCTGGCGTTCACTTCTTAGGCCCTAACTATTCGATCTGGTGGAACAATGCCCTAGGGTGAAGCCTAGGTTGCCCGGAACGTAGAAATGACCATAAGTTTCATAATGGTTGCAATTATTCGTTTTATACGATGGATAAACTGTTGTATTTCTATTGTATTTTATGCTTCGTGCGTTGACTTCTTAGGCCCTAACACTTCGATCTGGTGGTGCAACGCCCTACAGTGAAGCCTAACTTGCCCGGAACGTAGATATGACCATAACCTTCACACAGGTTGCAATTATTCGTTTTATACAATGGAAAAACTGTTCTATTTATTTTGTATTTTATGCTTCGGGCGTTGACTTCTTTGGCCCTAATAATTCGATCTGGTGGAGCAACGCCCTAGAGTGAAGCCTAGGTTGCCCGGAACGTAGAAATGACCATAACTTTTACACTGGTAGCAATTATTCGTTTTATACAATGGGAAAACTGTTCTATTTATTTTGTATTTTATGCTTCGGGCGTTGACTTCTAAGGACCTAACGGTTTGATCTGGTGGAGCAACGCCCTACAGTGAAGCCTAGGTTGCCCGGAACGTAGATATGACCATAACCTTCACACAGGTTGCAATTATTCGTTTTATACGGTGTAAAGGCTGTTGTATTTATTTTGTATTTTATTCTTCTGGCGGTGACTTCTAAGGACCTAACTATTCGATCTAGTGGAGCAACGCCCTAGAGTGAAGCCTAGGTTGCCCGGAACGTAGAAATGACCATCACTTTCAAACTGGTTGCAATTAATCCTGTTATTCGATGGAAAAACTGTTGTATTTTTATTGCATTTTATGCTTCGGGCGTTGACTTCTAAGGCCCTGACTATTCAATCTGTTGGAGCAACGCCCTAGAGTGAAGCCTAGGTTGCTCGGAATGTACAAATGACCATAGCTTTCACACTGGTTGCAATTATTCGTTTTATACGATGGAAAAACTGTTGTATTTATATTGTATTTTATGCTTCTGGCGTTCACTTCTTAGGCCCTAACTATTCGATCTGGTGGAACAACGCCCTAGGGTGAAGCCTAGGTTGCCCGGAACGTAGAAATGACCATAACTTTTACACTGGTAGCAATTATTCGTTTTATACAATGGAAAAACTGTTCTATTTATTTTGCATTTTATGCTTCGGGCGTTGACTTCTAAGGCCCTAACTGTTTAATCTGGTGGAGCAACGCCCTAGGGTGAAGCCTAGGTTGCCCGGAACGTAGAAATGACCATTACTTTCGCACTGTTTGCAATTATTCCTTTTATACGATGGAAAAGCTGTTGTATTTATATCGTATTTTATGCTTCTGGCGTTGACTTCTATGGCCCTAGCTATTCTATCTAGTGGAGCAACGCCCTAGAGTGAAGCCTAGGATGCCCGGAACGTAGAAATGAACATCACTTTCAAACTGGTTGCAATTAATCCTGTTATACGATGGAAAAACTGTTGTATTTTTATTGCATTTTATGCTTCGGGCGTTTATTTCTAAGGCCCTAACTATTCGATCTGGTGGAACAACGCCCTAGAGTGAAGCCTAGGCTGCCCGGAACGTAGAAATGACCATAAGTTTCATAATGGTTGCAATTATTCGTTTTATACGATGGAAAAACTGTTGTATTTCTATTGTATTTTATGCTTCGGGCGTTGACTTCTTAGGCCCTAACACTTCGATCTGGTGGAGCAACGCCCTACAGTGAAGCCTAGGTTGCCCGGAACGTAGATATGACCATAACCTTCACACAGTTTGCAATTATTCGTTTTATACGGTGTAAAGGCTGTTGTATTCATTTTGTATTTTATTCTTCTGGTGTTGACTTCTTAGGCCCTAACTATTCGACCTGGTGGAACAGCGCCGTACACTGAAGTCTAGGATGCCCGAAACGCCGAAATGATCATTACTTTCACGCTTGTTGCAATTATTCCTGTTATACGATGAAAAGACCGTTGTATTTTTATTGTATTTTATGCTTCAGGCGTAGGCTTCTAAGGCCGTTGCTATTCGATATGGTGGAGCACCGCCCTAGAGTGAAGCCTAGGTTGCCCGGAACGTAGAAATGACCATAACTTTTACACTGGTAGCAATTATTCGTTTTATACAATGGAAAAACTGTTCTATTTATTTCGTATTTTATGCTTCGGGCGTTGACTTCTAAGGCCCTAACTGTTTCATCTGGTGGAGGAACGCCCTAGAGTGAAGCCAAGGTTGCCCGGAACGTAGAAATGACCAATACTTTCACACTGTCTGCAATTATTCCTTTTATACGATGGAAAAACTGTTCTATTTATTCTGTATTTTATGCTTCGGGCGTTGACTTCTTTGGCCCTAACAATTCGATCTGGTGGAGCAACGCCCTAGAGGGAAGCCTAGGTTGCCGGGAACGTAGAGATGACCATCACTTCCACACGGGTTGCAATTATTCCTGTTATAGGATGGAAAGACTGTTGTATTTTTATTGCTTTTTATGCTTCTGGCGTTCACTTCTTAGGCCCTAACTATTCGATCTGGTGGAACAACGCCCTAGGGTGAAGCCTAGGTTGCCCGGAACGTAGAAATGACCATAAGTTTCATAATGGTTGCAATTATTCGTTTTATACGATGGAAAAACTGTTGTATTTCTATTGTATTTTATGCTTCGGACGTTGACTTCTTAGGCCCTAACACTTCGATCTGGTGGAGCAACGCCCTACAGTGAAGCCTAGGTTGCCCGGAACGTAGATATGACCATAACCTTCACACAGTTTGCAATTATTCGTTTTATACGGTGTAAAGGCTTTTGTATTCATTTTGTATTTTATTCTTCTGGTGTTGACTTCTTAGGCCCTAACTATTCGACCTGGTGGAACAGCGCCGTACAGTGAAGCCTAGGTTGCCCGGAACATAGAAATGACCATTACTTTCACACTGTTTGCAATTATTCCTTTTATACGATGGAAAAGCTGCTGTATTTATATCGTATTTTATGCTTCTGGCGTTGACTTCTAAGGACCTAACTACACGATCTGGTGGAGCATGGCCCTAGAGTGAAGCCTAGGTTGCTGGGAATGTAGAAATGACCATAACTTTCACACTGTTTGCAATTATTCGTTTTTTACGATGGAAAAACTGTTCTATTTATTTTGTATTTTTAGCTTCGGGCGTTGACTTCTAAGGCCCTAACTGTTTGATCTGGTGGAGCAACGCCCTAGAGTGAAGCCTAGGTTGCACGGAACGAAGAAATGACAATTACTTTCACACTGTTTGCAATTATTCGTTTTTTACGATGGAAATCTCTTGTATTTATATTGTATTTTATGCCTCTGGCGTTGACTTCTAAGGCCCTAGCTATTCGACCTAGTGGAACAACGCCCTAGGTTGAAGCCTAGGTTGAGCGGAACGTAGAAATGACCATAACTTTTACACTGGTAGCAATTATTCGTTTTATACAATGGAAAAACTGTCCTATTTATTTTGTATTTTATGTTTCGGGCGTTGACTTCTAAGGCCCTAACTATTCGATCTGGTGGAGCAACGCCCTAGAGTGAAGCCTAGGTTGCCCGGAACGTAGAAATGACAATTACTTTCACACTGTTTGCAATTATTCCTTTTATACAATGCAAAAGCTGTTGTATTTATATCGTATTTTATGCTTCTGGCGTTGACTTCTAAGGACCTAACCATTCGATCTGGTGGAGCAACGCCCTAGAGTGAAGCCTAGGTTGCTCGGAATGTAGAAATAACCATAACTTTCACACTGGTTGCAATTATTCGTTCTTTACGATGGAAAAACTGTTCTATTTATTTTGCATTTTATGCTTCCGGCGTTGACTTCTAAGGCGCTAACTATTCAATCTGTTGGAGCAACGCCCTAGGGTGTATCCTAGGTTGCCCGGAAAGTAGAAATGACCATAACTTTCATACTGGTTGCAATTATTCGTTTTATATGATGGAAAATCTGTTGTATTTATGTTGTATTTTATGCTTCTGGCGTTCACTTCTTAGGCCCTAACTATTCGATCTGGTGGAACAACGGCCTAAGGTGAAGCCTCGGTTGCCCGCAACGTAGAAATGGCCATAACTTTTACACTGGTAGCAATTATTCGTTTTATACAATGGAAAAACTGTTCTATTTATTTTGTATTTAATGCTTCGGGCGTTGGCTTCTAAGGCCCTAACTGTTTGATCTGGTGGAGCGACGCCCTAGAGTGAAGCCTAGGTTGCCCGGAACGTAGAAATGACCATAACTATCACACTGGTTGCAATTATTCGCTCTTTACGATGGAAAAGCTGTTGTATTTATATTGTATTTTATGCCTCTGGCGTTGACTTCTAAGGCCCTAGCTATTCGATCTAGTGGAGCAACGCCCTAGAGTGAAGCCTAGGTTGCCCGGAACGTAGAAATGACCATCACTTTCAAACTAGTTGCAATTAATCCTGTTATACGATGGAAAAACTGTTGTATTTTTATTGCATTCTATGCTTCGGGCGTTGACTTATAAGGCCCTGACTATTCAATCTGTTTTAGCAACGCCCTAGAGTGAAGCCTAGGTTGCTCGGAATGTAGAAATGACCATAGCTTTCACACTGGTTGCAATTATTCGTTTTATACGATTGAAAAACTGTTGTATTTATATTGTATTTTATGCTCCTGGCGTTCAGTTCTTAGGCCCTAACTATTCGATCTGGTGGAACAACGCCCTAGGGTGAAGCCTAGGTTGCCCGGAACGTAGAAATGACCATAACTTTTACACTGGTAGCAACTATTCGTTTTATACAATGGAAAAACTGTTCTATTTATTTTGTATTTTTAGCTTCGGGCGTTGACTTCTTAGGCCCTAACTATTCGATCTGGTGGAACAACGCCCTTGAGTGAAGCCTAGGTTGCCCGGAACTTAGAAATGACCATTACTTTCACACTGTTTGCAAATATACATTATATACGATGGAAAAGCTGTTGTATTTATATTGTATTTTATGCTCCTCGCGTTGACTTCTAAGGCCGTAGTTATCAGATGTGGCGGAGCAACGACCTAGTGTGACGCCTAGATTGCCCGGAACGTAGAAATGGCCATTACTTTCACAATGTTTGCAATTATTCATTTTATACGATGGAAAAACTGTTGTACTTATATTGTATTTTATGCTTCTGGCGATGAATCCTAAGTCCCTAACTATGCGATCTGATGGACGAACGCTCCAGAGTGAAGCGTAGGTTGTCCCGAACGTATAAGTGACCATAACTTTCACACTGGTTGCAATTATTCGTTTTATACGATGGAAAAGCTGTTGTATTTATATTGTATTTCATTCTTCTGGCTTCGACTCCTTAGGCCCTAACTATGAGATCTGATGGAGCAACGCCCTAGATTGAAGCCAAGGTTGCCCGGAACGTAGAAATGACCATGACTTTCACACTGGTAGCAATTATTCGTTTTATACCTGGAAAAACTGTTATATTTATATTGCTTTTTATGCTTCTGGCGTTGAATTCTAAGTCCCTAGCTATTCGATCTGGTGGAGCAATGCCCTAGAGATAAGCCTAGCTTGCCCGGAACGTAGAAATGACCATCACTTTCACACTGTTTGCAAATATACATTATATACGATTGATAAGCTGTTGTATTTATATTGTATTTTATGCTTCCGGCGTTGACTTCTAAGGCCGTAGCTATCAGATGTGGTGCAGCAACGCCCGAGAGTGACGCCTAGGCTGCCAGGAACGCAGAAATGACCATAACTTTCACACTGGTTACCATTATTCGTTTTATACGAGGGACAAACTGTTTTAATTATATTGTATTTTATGCTTCTGGAGTTGACTTCTAAGGCCGTAGCTGTTAGCTGCGGTGGAGCAACGCGCTAGAGTGACGCCTAGGTTGCCCGGAACGTGGAAATGTCCATTACTTTCACAATGTTTGCAATTATTCATTTCATACGATGGAAAAACTGTTGTACTTATATTGTATTTTATTCATCTGGCGCTGACTTCTTAGGCCCTAGCTATTCGATCTGGTGGAGCACCGCTCTAGAGTGAAGCCTAGGTTGCCCGGAACGTAGAACATACCATTACCTTTACACTGGTTGGAATTATTCCTGTTATACGATGGAAAAACTGTAGTATTTATATTGCTTTTTCTGCCTCTGGCGTCGACTTCTAAGGCCCTAACTATTTGATCTAGTGGAGCAACGCCCTAGAGTGAAGCCTAGGTTGCTCGGAATGTAGAAATAACCATTACCTTCACGCTTGTTGCAATTATTCCTGTTATACGATGGAAAAACTGTTGTATTTCTATTGTATTTTATGCTTCGGACGTTGACTTCTTAGGCCCTAACACTTCGATCTGGTGGAGCAACGCCCTACAGTGAAGCCTAGGTTGCCCGGAACGTAGATATGACCATAACCTTCACACAGTTTGCAATTATTCGGTTTATACGGTGTAAAGGCTTTTGTATTCATTTTGTATTTTATTCTTCTGGTGTTGACTTCTTAGGCCCTAACTATTCGACCTGGTGGAACAGCGCCGTACAGTGAAGCCTAGGTTGCCCGGAACATAGAAATGACCATTACTTTCACACTGTTTGCAATTATTCCTTTTATACGATGGAAAAGCTGCTGTATTTATATCGTACTTTATGCTTCTGGCGTTGACTTCTAAGGACCTAACTACACGATCTGGTGGAGCATGGCCCTAGAGTGAAGCCTAGGTTGCTGGGAATGTAGAAATGACCATAACTTTCACACTGTTTGCAATTATTCGTTTTTTACGATGGAAAAACTGTTCTATTTATTTTGTATTTTTAGCTTCGGGCGTTGACTTCTAAGGCCCTAACTGTTTGATCTGGTGGAGCAACGCCCTAGAGTGAAGCCTAGGTTGCACGGAACGAAGAAATGACAATTACTTTCACACTGTTTGCAATTATTCGTTTTTTACGATGGAAATCTCTTGTATTTATATTGTATTTTATGCCTCTGGCGTTGACTTCTAAGGCCCTAGCTATTCGACCTAGTGGAACAACGCCCTAGGTTGAAGCCTAGGTTGAGCGGAACGTAGAAATGACCATAACTTTTACACTGGTAGCAATTATTCGTTTTATACAATGGAAAAACTGTCCTATTTATTTTGTATTTTATGTTTCGGGCGTTGACTTCTAAGGCCCTAACTATTCGATCTGGTGGAGCAACGCCCTAGAGTGAAGCCTAGGTTGCCCGGAACGTAGAAATGACAATTACTTTCACACTGTTTGCAATTATTCCTTTTATACAATGCAAAAGCTGTTGTATTTATATCGTATTTTATGCTTCTGGCGTTGACTTCTAAGGACCTAACCATTCGATCTGGTGGAGCAACGCCCTAGAGTGAAGCCTAGGTTGCTCGGAATGTAGAAATAACCATAACTTTCACACTGGTTGCAATTATTCGTTCTTTACGATGGAAAAACTGTTCTATTTATTTTGCATTTTATGCTTCCGGCGTTGACTTCTAAGGCGCTAACTATTCAATCTGTTGGAGCAACGCCCTAGGGTGTATCCTAGGTTGCCCGGAAAGTAGAAATGACCATAACTTTCATACTGGTTGCAATTATTCGTTTTATATGATGGAAAATCTGTTGTATTTATGTTGTATTTTATGCTTCTGGCGTTCACTTCTTAGGCCCTAACTATTCGATCTGGTGGAACAACGGCCTAAGGTGAAGCCTCGGTTGCCCGCAACGTAGAAATGGCCATAACTTTTACACTGGTAGCAATTATTCGTTTTATACAATGGAAAAACTGTTCTATTTATTTTGTATTTAATGCTTCGGGCGTTGGCTTCTAAGGCCCTAACTGTTTGATCTGGTGGAGCGACGCCCTAGAGTGAAGCCTAGGTTGCCCGGAACGTAGAAATGACCATAACTATCACACTGGTTGCAATTATTCGCTCTTTACGATGGAAAAGCTGTTGTATTTATATTGTATTTTATGCCTCTGGCGTTGACTTCTAAGGCCCTAGCTATTCGATCTAGTGGAGCAACGCCCTAGAGTGAAGCCTAGGTTGCCCGGAACGTAGAAATGACCATCACTTTCAAACTAGTTGCAATTAATCCTGTTATACGATGGAAAAACTGTTGTATTTTTATTGCATTCTATGCTTCGGGCGTTGACTTATAAGGCCCTGACTATTCAATCTGTTTTAGCAACGCCCTAGAGTGAAGCCTAGGTTGCTCGGAATGTAGAAATGACCATAGCTTTCACACTGGTTGCAATTATTCGTTTTATACGATTGAAAAACTGTTGTATTTATATTGTATTTTATGCTCCTGGCGTTCAGTTCTTAGGCCCTAACTATTCGATCTGGTGGAACAACGCCCTAGGGTGAAGCCTAGGTTGCCCGGAACGTAGAAATGACCATAACTTTTACACTGGTAGCAACTATTCGTTTTATACAATGGAAAAACTGTTCTATTTATTTTGTGTTTTTAGCTTCGGGCGTTGACTTCTTAGGCCCTAACTATTCGATCTGGTGGAACAACGCCCTTGAGTGAAGCCTAGGTTGCCCGGAACTTAGAAATGACCATTACTTTCACACTGTTTGCAAATATACATTATATACGATGGAAAAGCTGTTGTATTTATATTGTATTTTATGCTCCTCGCGTTGACTTCTAAGGCCGTAGTTATCAGATGTGGCGGAGCAACGACCTAGTGTGACGCCTAGATTGCCCGGAACGTAGAAATGGCCATTACTTTCACAATGTTTGCAATTATTCATTTTATACGATGGAAAAACTGTTGTACTTATATTGTATTTTATGCTTCTGGCGATGAATCCTAAGTCCCTAACTATGCGATCTGATGGACGAACGCTCCAGAGTGAAGCGTAGGTTGTCCCGAACGTATAAGTGACCATAACTTTCACACTGGTTGCAATTATTCGTTTTATACGATGGAAAAGCTGTTGTATTTATATTGTATTTCATTCTTCTGGCTTCGACTCCTTAGGCCCTAACTATGAGATCTGATGGAGCAACGCCCTAGATTGAAGCCAAGGTTGCCCGGAACGTAGAAATGACCATGACTTTCACACTGGTAGCAATTATTCGTTTTATACCTGGAAAAACTGTTATATTTATATTGCTTTTTATGCTTCTGGCGTTGAATTCTAAGTCCCTAGCTATTCGATCTGGTGGAGCAATGCCCTAGAGATAAGCCTAGCTTGCCCGGAACGTAGAAATGACCATCACTTTCACACTGTTTGCAAATATACATTATATACGATTGATAAGCTGTTGTATTTATATTGTATTTTATGCTTCCGGCGTTGACTTCTAAGGCCGTAGCTATCAGATGTGGTGCAGCAACGCCCGAGAGTGACGCCTAGGCTGCCAGGAACGCAGAAATGACCATAACTTTCACACTGGTTACCATTATTCGTTTTATACGAGGGACAAACTGTTTTAATTATATTGTATTTTATGCTTCTGGAGTTGACTTCTAAGGCCGTAGCTGTTAGCTGCGGTGGAGCAACGCGCTAGAGTGACGCCTAGGTTGCCCGGAACGTGGAAATGTCCATTACTTTCACAATGTTTGCAATTATTCATTTCATACGATGGAAAAACTGTTGTACTTATATTGTATTTTATTCATCTGGCGCTGACTTCTTAGGCCCTAGCTATTCGATCTGGTGGAGCACCGCTCTAGAGTGAAGCCTAGGTTGCCCGGAACGTAGAACATACCATTACCTTTACACTGGTTGGAATTATTCCTGTTATACGATGGAAAAACTGTAGTATTTATATTGCTTTTTCTGCCTCTGGCGTCGACTTCTAAGGCCCTAACTATTTGATCTAGTGGAGCAACGCCCTAGAGTGAAGCCTAGGTTGCTCGGAATGTAGAAATAACCATTACCTTCACGCTTGTTGCAATTATTCCTGTTATACGATGAAAAAACTGTTGTATTTTTATTGCATTTTATGCTTCAGGCGTTGACTTCTAAGGCCGGAGCTATTCCATGTGGTGGACCTACGCCCTAGAGTGAAGCCTAGGTTGCCCGGAACGTAGAAATGACCATTACTTTCACACTGTTTGCAATTAGACATTATATACGAGGTAAAAGCTGTTGTATTTATATTGTATTTTATGCTTCTGGCGTTGACTTCTTAGGCCCTAACTATTCGATCTGGTGGCGCAACGCCCTAGAGTGAAGCCTAGGTTGCCCGGAACTTAGAACATACCATTACCTTCACACTGGTTGCAATTATTCCTGTTATACGATGGAAATACTGTTGCACCTTTATTGTATTTTATGCTTCTGGCGTTGACTTCTTAGGCCCTAACAATTCGATCTGGTGGAGCAACGCCCTAGAGTGAAGCCTAGGTTGCCTGGAACGTACAAATGACCATCACTTTCACACGGGTTGCAATTATTCCTGTTATAGTATGGAAAGACTGTTGTATTTTTATTGTATTTTATGCTTCAGGCGTTGACTTCTGAGACCGTAGCTATTCGATGTGGAGGAAGGACGCCATACAGTGAAGCCTAGGTTGCCCGGAACGTAGAAATGACCATCACCTTCACACGGGTTGCAATTATGCCTGTGATAGGATGGAAAGACTGTTGTATTTTTATTGTATTTTATGCTTCAGGCGTTGACATCTGAGGCCGTAGCTATTCGATGTGTTGGAAGAACGCCATAGAGTGAAGCCTAGGTTGCCCGGAACGTAGAAATGACCATAACTTTCATACTGGTTGCAATTATTCGTTTTATATGATGGAAAAACTGTTGTATTTATATTGTTTGTTATGCTGCTGGCGTTCACTTCTTAGGCCCTAGCTATTCGATCTGGTTAAACAACGCCCTTGGGTGAAGCCTAGGTTGCCCGGAACGTAGAAATGACCATAACTTTTACACTGGTTGCTATTATTCGTTTTATACGATGGAAAAACTGTTATATTTATATTGTATTTTATGCTTCTGGCGTTGCCTTCTTAGGCCCTAACAGATCGATCTGGTGGAGCAACGCCCTAGAGTGAAGCCTAGGCTGCCCGGAACGTAGAATCGGCCATCACTTTCAAACTGGTTGCAATTATTCCTGTTATATGATGGAAAAACTGTTGTACTTTTATTGCATT
Organism: Calliopsis andreniformis; assembly: GCF_051401765.1. Lineage (NCBI taxonomy): Eukaryota > Metazoa > Arthropoda > Insecta > Hymenoptera > Andrenidae > Calliopsis > Calliopsis andreniformis. The sequence continues at coordinate 3,341,920 of NW_027480465.1, read as the reverse complement.
TTATGCTTCGGGCGTTGACTTCTGAGGCCGTAGCTATTCGATGTGGTGGAACAACGCCCTCGGGTGTAGCCTAGGTTGCCCGGAACGTAGAAATGACCATAACTTTTACACTGGTAGCAATTATTCGTTTTATACAATGGAAGAACTGTTCTATTTGTTTTGTATTTAATGCTTCGGGCGTTGACATCTAAGGCCCTAACGGTTTGATCTGGTGGAGCAACGCCCTAGAGTGAAGCCTAGGTTGCCCGGAACGTAGAAATGACCATAACTTTCACACTGGTTGCTATTATTCGTTTTATACGATGGAAAAGCTGTTGTATTTATATCGTATCTTATGCTTCTGGCGTTGACTTCTTAGGCCCTAACTATTCCATCTGGTGGAACAACGCCCTTGGGTGAAGCCTAGGTTGCGCGGAACGTAGCAATGAATATACTTTCACACTGGTAGCAATTATTCGTTTTATACGATGGAGAAACTGTTGTATTTATATTGTATTTTATGCTTCTGGCGTTCACTTCTTGGCCCTAACTATTAGATATGGTGGAAAAACGCCCTAGGGTGAAGCCTAGGTTGCCCGGAACGTAGAAATGACCATAACTTTTACACTGGTAGCAATTATTCGTTTTATACAATGGAAAAACCGTTCTATTTATTTTGTGTTTTATGCTTCGGGCGTTGACTTCTAAGGCCCTAACTGTTTGATCTGGTGGAGCAACGCCCTAGAGTGAAGCCTAGGTTGCCCGGAACGTAGAAATGACCATAACTTTCACACTGGTTGCTACTATTCGTTTTATACGATGGAAAAACTGTTATATTTATATTGTATTTTATGCTTCTGGCGTTGACTTCTGAGGCCGTTGCTTTTCGATGTGGTGGGAGAACGCCATAGAGTGAAGCCTAGGTTGCCCGGAAAGTAGAAATGACCATAACTTTCATACTGGTTGCAATTATTCGTTTTATATGATGGAAAAACTGTTGTATTTATATAGTGTTTTATGCTTCTGGCGTTGACTTCTTAGTCCCTAACTATTCCATCTGGTGGAACAACGCCCTAGGGTGAAGCCTAGGTTGCCTGGAACATAGAAATGACCATCACTTTCACACGGGTTGCAATTATTCCTGTTATATGATGGAAACACTGTTGTACTTTTATTGCATTTTATGCTTCGGGCATTGACTTCTGAGGCCGTAGCTATTCGATGTGGTGGAAGAACGCCATAGAGTGAAGCCTAGGTTGCCCGGAACGTAGAAATGACCATAACTTTCATACTGGTTGCTATTATTCGTTCTATACGATGGAAAAACTGTTATATTTATACTGTATCTTATGCTTCTGGCGTTGACTTCTAAGGCCCTAACTATTCGGTCTGGTGGAGCAACGCCCTAGAGTGAAGCTTAGGTTGCCCGGTACGTAGAAATGACCATCACTTTCAAACTGGTTGCAATTATTCCTGTTATAGGATGTATAAACAGTTGTATTTTTATTGCATTTTATGCGTCGGGCATTGACTTCTAAGGCCCTAGCTATTCCACCGGTTGGAGCAACGCCCTAGGGTGAAGCCTAGGTCGCCCGGAACGTAGAGATGACCATAACATTCATACTGGTTGCAATCATTCGTTTTATATGATGGAAGAACTGTTGTATTTATATTGTATTTTATGCTTCTGGCGTTCACTTCTTAGGCCCTAACTGTTCGATCTGGTGGAACAACGTCCTAGGGTGAAGCCTAGGTTGCCCGGAACGTCGAAATGACCATAACTTTCACACTGGTTGCAATTATTCGTTTTATACGATGGAAAAGCAGTTGTACTTATATCGTATTTTATGCCTCTGGCGTTGACTTCTTAGGCCCTAGCTATACGATCTGGTGGAACAACGCCCTAGAGTGAAGCCTAGGTTGTCTGGAACGTTAAAATGACCATCACTTTCACACGGGTTGCAATAATTCGTTTTATACGGTGTAAAGGCTGTTGTATTTACTTTGTATTTTATTCTTCTGGTGTTGACTTCTTAGGCCCTAACAATTCGATCTGGTGGAACAACGCCGTGGAGTGAAGCCTAGGTTGCCCGGAACGTAGAAATGACCACTACTATCACACTGGTTGCACATTACTCCTGCTACACGATGGAAAAACTGTTTTATTTTTATTGCATTTTATGCTTCTGGCGTTCACTTCTTAGGCCCTAACTATTCGATCTGGTGGAACAACGCCCTAGAGTGAGGCCTAGGTTGCTCGGAATGTAGAAATGACCATAACTTTCACACTGGTTGCAATTATTCGTTTTATACGATGGAAAAACTGTTGCATCTTTATCGTATTTTATGCTTCTGGCGTTGACTGCTTAGGCCGTAACTATTCGATCTGGAGGAGCAAGGTGCTGGAGTGAAACCTAGGTTGCCCGGAACGTAGAAATGACAATAAATTTTACACTGGTAGCAATTATTCGTTTTATACAATGGAAAAGCTGTTCTATTTATTTTGAATTTAATGCTTCGGGCGTTGACTTCTAAGGCCCTAACTGTTTGAACTGGTGGAGCAACGCCCTAGTGTGAAGCCTAGGCTGCCCGGAACGTAGGAATGACCATAACTTTTACACTGGTAGCAATTATTCGTTTTATACAATGGAAAAACCGTTCTATTTATTTTGTGTTTTATGCTTCGGGCGTTGGCTTCTAAGGCCCTAACTGCATGATCTGGTGGAGCAACGCCCTAGAGTGAAGCCTAGGTTGCCCGGAACTTGGAAATGACCATAACTTTCACACTGGTTGATATTATTCGTTTTATAAGATGGAAAAACTGTTATATTTATATTGTATTTTATGCTTCTGGCGTTGACTTCTTAGGCCCTAACTATTCGATCTGGTGGAACAACGCCGTAGAGTGAAGCCTAGGTTGCCCGGAACGTAGAAATGACCATTACTTTCACACTGTTTGCAATTATTCCTTTTATACGATGGAAAACTGTTGTATTTATATCGTATTTTATGCTTCTGGCGTTGACTTCTAAGGACCTAACTATTCGATCTGGTGCAGCAGCGCCATAGAGTGAAGCCTAGGTTGCTCGGAACGTAGAGTTGACCATAACTTTTACACTGGTAGCAATTATTCGTTTTATATGATGGAAAACCTTTTGTATTTATATCTTATTTTATGCTTCTGGCGTTCACTTCTTAGGCCCTAACTATTCGATCTGGTGGAACAACGGCCTAGGGTGAAGCCTAGGTTGCCCGGAACGTAGAGTTGACCATAACTTTTACACTGGTAGCAATTATTCGTTTTATATGATGGAAAAACTGTTCTATTTACCTTGTATTTTATTCTTCGGGCGTTGACTTCTAAGACCCTAACTATTCAATCTGTTGGAGCAACGCCCTAGGGTGAAGCCTAGGTTGCCCGGAAAGTAGAAATGACCATAACTTTCACACAGGTAGCAATTATTCGTTTTATAAAATGGAAAAACTGTTCTATTTATTCTGTATTTTATGCTTCGGGCGTTGGCTCCTAAGGCCCTAACTGTTTCATCTGGTGGAGCGACGCCCTAGAGTGAAACCTAGGTTGCCCGGAACGTAGAAATGACCACAACTTTCACACTGGTTGCTATTATTCGTTTTTTACGATGGAAAAACTGTTATATTTATATTGTATTTTATTCTTCTGGCGTTCACTCCTTAGGCCCGAACTATTCGATCTGGTGGAACAACGCCCTAGGGTGAAGCCTAGGTTGCCAGGAACGTAGAGTTGACCATAACTTTTACACTGGTAGCAATTATTCGTTTTATATGATGGTAAAACTGTTCTATTTACCTTGTATTTTATGCTTCGGGCGTTGACTTCTAAGACCCTAACTATTCAATCTGTTGGAGCAACGCCCTAGGGTGAAGCCTAGGTTGCCCGGAAAGTAGAAATGACCATAACTTTCACACTGGTAGCAATTATTCGTTTTATAAAATGGAAAAACTGTTCTATTTATTCTGTATTTTATGCTTCGGGCGTTGGCTCCTAAGGCCCTAACTGTTTCATCTGGTGGAGCGACGCCCTAGAGTGAAACCTAGGTTGCCCGGAACGTAGAAATGACCATCACTTTCAAACTGGTTGCAATTAATCCTGTTACACGATGGAAAAACTGTTGTATTTTTATTGCATTTTATGCTTCGGGCATTGACTTCTAAGGCCCTAACTATTCAATCTGTTGGAGCAACGCCATAGCGTGAAGCCTAGGTAGCTCGGAAAGTAGAAATGACCATAACTTTCATACTGGTTGCAATTATTCGTTTTATACGATGGAAAACCTGTTGTATTTATATCTTATTTTATGCTTCTGGCGTTCACTTCTTAGACCCTAACTATTCGATCTGGTGGAACAACGGCCTAGGGTGAAGCCTAGGTTGCCCGGAACGTAGAATTGACCATAACTTTTACACTGGTAGCAATTATTCGTTTTATATGATGTAAAAACTGTTCTATTTACCTTGTATTTTATGCTTCGGGCGTTGACTCCTAAGACCCTAACTATTCAATCTGTTGGAGCAACGCCCTAGGGTGAAGCCTAGGTTGCCCGGAAAGTAGAAATGACCATAACTTTCACTCTGGTAGCAATTATTCGTTTTATACAATGGAAAAACTGTTCTATTTATTCTGTATTTTATGCTTCGGGCGTTGACTTCTAAGGCCCTAACTATTCGATCTGGCTGAGCAACGCACTCGAGTGAAGACTAGGTTGCCCGGTACGTATAAATGACCATCACTTTCAAATTGGTTGCAATTATTCCTGTTATATGATGGAAAAACTGTTGTATTTTTATTGCATTTTATGCTTCGGGCATTGACTTCTAAGGCCCTACTATACAATCTGTTGGAGCAGCGCCCTAGGGTGAAGCCTAGGTTGCCCGGAAAGTAGAAATGACCATAACTTTCATAATGGTTGCAATTATTCGTTTTATATGATGGAAAAACTGTTGTATTTATATTGTATATTATGCTTCTGGCATTCACTTCTTAGGCCCTAACTATTCGATCTGGTGGAACAACGGCCTAGGGTGAAGCCTAGGTCGCCCGGAACGTAGAAATGACCATAACTTTTACACTGGTAGCAATTATTCGTTTTATACAATGGAAAAACTGTTCTATTTATTTTGTATTTAATGCTTCGGGCGTTGGCTTCTAAGGCCCTAACTGTTTGACCTGGTGGAGCAACGCCCTATAGTGAAGCCTAGGTTGCCCGGTACGTAGAAATGACCATCACTTTCAAACTGGTTGCAATTATTCGTTTTATACGATGGAAAAGCTGTTCTATTTATATCGTATTTTATGCTTCTGGCGTTGACTTCTTGGGCCCTAACTATTCCATCAGGAGGAGCAACGCCCTAGGGAGAAGCCTAGGTTGCCCGGAAAGTAGAAATGACCATAACTTTTACACTGGTAGCAATTATTCGTTTTATATGATGGAAAAACTGTTCTATTTACCTTGTATTTTATGCTTCGGGCGTTGACTCCTAAGGCCGTAGCTATTCGATCTGGTGGAGCAACGCCCTAGAGTGACGCCTAGGGTGCTCGGAACGTAGAAATGACCATAACTTTCATACTGGTTGCAATTATTCGTTTTATAGGATGGAAAACCTGTTGTATTTATATTGTATTTTATGCTTCTGGCGTTCACTTCTTAGGCCCTAACTATTCGATCTGGTGGAACAACGGCCTAGGGTGAAGCCTAGGTTGCCCGGAACGTAGAAATGACCATAACTGCTACACTGGTAGCAATTATTCGTTTTACACAATGGAAAAACTGTTCTATTTATTTTGTATTTAATGCTTCGGGCGTTGTCTCCTAAGGCCCTAACTGTTTCACCGGGTGGAGCGACGCCCTAGAGTGAAAGCTAGGTTGCCCGGAACGTAGAAATGAACACAACTTTCACACTGGTTGCTATTATTCGTTTTATACGATGGAAAAACTGTTATATTTATATTGTATTTTATTCTTCTGGCGTTCACTTCTTAGGCCCGAACTATTCGATCTGGTGGAACAACGCCCTAGGGTGAAGCCTAGGTTGCCCGGAACGTAGAATTGACCATAAATTTTACACTGGTAGCAATTATTCGTTTTGTACAATGGGAAAACTGTTCTATTATTTTGTGTTTTATGCTTCGGGCGCTGACTTCTAAGGCCCTAACTATTCGATCTGGTGGAACAACGCCCTAGAGTGAGGCCTAGGTTGCTCGGAATGTAGAAATGACCATAACTTTCATACTGGTTGCAATTATTCGTTTTATACGATGGAAAAACTGTTGCATCTTTCTCGTATTTTATGCTTCTGGCGTTGACTGCTTAGGCCGTAACTATTCGATCTGGATGAGCAAGGCGCTGGAGTGAAACCTAGGTTGCCCGGAACGTAGAAATGACAATAAATTTTACACTGGTAGCAATTATTCGTTTTATACAATGGAAAAGCTGTTCTATTTATTTTGAATTTAATGCTTCGGGCGTTGACTTCTAAGGCCCTAACTGTTTGAACTGGTGGAGCAACGCCCTAGTGTGAAGCCTAGGCTGCCCGGAACGTAGGAATGACCATAACTTTTACACTGGTAGCAATTATTCGTTTTATACAATGGAAAAACTGTTCTATTTATTTTGTATTTAATGCTTCGGGCGTTGGCTTCTAAGGCCCTAACTGTTTGACCTGGTGGAGCAACGCCCTATAGTGAAGCCTAGGTTGCCCGGTACGTAGAAATGACCATCACTTTCAAACTGGTTGCAATTATTCGTTTTATACGATGGAAAAGCTGTTCTATTTATATCGTATTTTATGCTTCTGGCGTTGACTTCTTGGGCCCTAACTATTCCATCAGGAGGAACAACGCCCTAGGGTGAAGCCTAGGTTGCCCGGAAAGTAGAAATGACCATAACTTTCACACTGGTAGCAATTATTCGTTTTATACGATGGAAAAGCTGTTGTATTTATATCGTATTTTATGCTTCTGGCGTTGACTTCTAAGGCCGTAACTATTCGATCTGGTGGAGCAACGCCCTAGAGTGACGCCTAGGGTGCTCGGATCGTAGAAATGACCATAACTTTCATACTGGTTGCAATTATTCGTTTTATAGGATGGAAAACCTGTTGTATTTATATTGTATTTTATGCTTCTGGCGTTCACTTCTTAGGCCCTAACTATTCGATCTGGTGGAACAACGGCCTAGGGTGAAGCCTAGGTTGCCCGGAACGTAGAAATGACCATAACTGCTACACTGGTAGCAATTATTCGTTTTATACAATGGAAAAACTGTTCTATTTATTTTGTATTTAATGCTTCGGGCGTTGGCGCCTAAGGCCCTAACTGTTTCATCTGGTGGAGCGACGCCCTAGAGTGAAAGCTAGGTTGCCCGGAACGTAGAAATGAACACAACTTTCACACTGGTTGCTATTATTCGTTTTATACGATGGAAAAACTGTTATATTTATATTGTATTTTATTCTTCTGGCGTTCACTTCTTAGGCCCGAACTATTCCATCTGGTGGAACAACGCCCTAGGGTGAAGCCTAGGTTGCCCGGAACGTAGAATTGACCATAAATTTTACACTGGTAGCAATTATTCGTTTTGTACAATGGGAAAACTGTTCTATTATTTTGTGTTTTATGCTTCGGGCGCTGACTTCTAAGGCCCTAACTATTCGATCTGGTGGAACAACGCCCTAGAGTGAGGCCTAGGTTGCTCGGAATGTAGAAATGACCATAACTTTCACACTGGTTGCAATTATTCGTTATATACGATGGAAAAACTGTTGCATCTTTCTCGTATTTTATGCTTCTGGCGTTGACTGCTTAGGCCGTAACTATTCGATCTGGAGGAGCAAGGCGCTGGAGTGAAACCTAGGTTGCCCGGAACGTAGAAATGACAATAAATTTTACACTGGTAGCAATTATTCGTTTTATACAATGGAAAAGCTGTTCTATTTATTTTGAATTTAATGCTTCGGGCGTTGACTTCTAAGGCCCTAACTGTTTGAACTGGTGGAGCAACGCCCTAGTGTGAAGCCTAGGCTGCCCGGAACGTAGGAATGACCATAACTTTTACACTGGTAGCAATTATTCGTTTTATACAATGGAAAAACCGTTCTATTTATTTTGTGTTTTATGCTTCGGGCGTTGGCTTCTAAGACCCTAACTGCATGATCTGGTGGAGCAACGCCCTAGAGTGAAGCCTAGGTTGCCCGGAACTTGGAAATGACCATAACTTTCACACTGGTTGCTATTATTCGTTTTATAAGATGGAAAAACTGTTATATTTATATTGTATTTTATGCTTCTAGCGTTGACTTCTTAGGCCCTAACTATTCGATCTGGTGGAACAACGCCGTAGAGTGAAGCCTAGGTTGCCCGGAACGTAGAAATGACCATTACTTTCACACTGTTTGCAATTATTCCTTTTATACGATGGAAAACTGTTGTATTTATATCGTATTTTATGCATCTGGCGTTGGATTCTAAGGACGTAACTATTCGATCTGGCGGAGCAACGCCCTAGAGTGAAGCCTAGGTTGCTCGGAATGTAGAAATGACCATAACTTTCACACTGGTTGCAATTATTCGTTTTATACGATGGAAAAACTGTTGCATCTTCATCGTATTTTATGCTTCTGGCGTTGACTTCTTAGGCCGTAACTATTCGATCTGGAGGAGCAACGCCCTGGAGTGAAACCTAGGTTGCCCGGAACGTAGAAATGACCATAACTTTTACACTGGTAGCAATTATTCGTTCTATACAATGGAAAAACTGTTCTATTTGTTTGAATTTAATGCTTCGGGCGTTCACTTCTTAGGCCCTAACTATTCGATCTGGTGGAACAACACCGTAGGGTGAAGCCTAGGTTGCCCGGAACGTAGAAATGACCATTACTTTCACACTGTTTGCAATTATTCCTTTTATACAATGGAAAAGCTGTTGTATTTATATCGTATTTTATGCTTCTGGCGTTGACATCTAAGGACCTAACTATTCGATCTGGTGCAGCAGCGCCCTAGAGTGAAGCCTAGGTTGCCCGGAACGTAGAAATGACCATCACTTTCAAACTGGTTGCAATTAATCCTGTTATACGATGGAAAAACTGTTGTATTTTTATTGCATTTTATGCTTCGGGCATTGACTTCTAAGGCCCTAAATATTCAATCTGTTGGAGCAACGCACTAGGGTGAAGCCTAGGTTGCCCGGAAAGTGGAAATGACCATAACTTTCATACTGGTTGCAATTATTCGTTTTATATGATGGAAAACCTGTTGTATTTATATCTTATTTTATGCTTCTGGCATTCACTTCTTAGGCCCTAACTATTCGATCTGGTGGAACAACGGCCTAGGGTGAAGCCTAGGTCGCCCGGAACGTAGAAATGACCATAACTTTTACACAGGTAGCAATTATTCGTTTTATACAATGGAAAAACTGTTCTATTTATTTTGTATTTAATTCTTCGGGCGTTGGCTTCTAAGGCCCTAACTGTTTGACCTGGTGGAGCAACGCCCTATAGTGAAGCCTAGGTTGCCCGGTACGTAGAAATGACCATCACTTTCAAACTGGTTGCAATTATTCGTTTTATTCGATGGAAAAGCTGTTCTATTTATATCGTATTTTATGCTTCTGGCGTTAACTTCTTGGGCCCTAACTATTCCATCAGGAGGAACAACGCCCTAGGCTGAGGCCTAGGTTGCCCGGAAAGTAGAAATGACCTTAACTTTCACACTGGTAGCAATTATTCGTTTTATACGATGGAAAAGCTGTTGTATTTATATCGCATTTTATGCTTCTGGCGTTGACTTCTAAGGCCGTTACTATTCGATCTGTTGGAGCAACGCCCTAGAGTGACGCCTAGGGTGCTCGGAACGTAGAAATGACCATAACTTTCATACTGGTTGCAATTATTCGTTTTATATGATGGAAAAACTGTTGTATTTATATTGTATTTTATGCTTCTGGCGTGCACTTCTTAGGCCCTAACTATTCGATCAGGCGGAACAACGGCCTAGGGTGAAGCCTAGGTTGCCCGGAACGTAGAAATGACCATAACTTTTACACTGGTAGCAATTATTCGTTTTATACAATGGAAAAACTGTTCTATTTATTTTGTATTTAATGCTTCGGCCGTTGGCTCCTAAGGCCCTAACTGTTTCATCTGGTGGAGCGACGCCCTAGAGTGAAACCTAGGTTGCCCGGAACGTAGAAATGACCACAACTTTCACGCTGGTTGCTATTATTCGTTTTTTACGATGGAAAAACTGTTATATTTATATTGTATTTTATTCTTCTGGCGTTCACTTCTTAGGCCCGAACTGTTCGATCTGGTGGAACAACGCCCTAGGGTGAAGCCTAGGTTGCCCGGAACGTAGAATTGACCATAAATTTTACACTGGTAGCAATTATTCGTTTTATACAATGGGAAAACTGTTCTATTATATTGTATTTTATGCTTCGGGCGTTGACTTCTAAGGCCCTAACTGTTTGATCTGGTGGAGCATCGCCCTAGAGTGAAGGCTAGGTTGCCCGGTACGTAGAAATGACCATCACTTTCAAACTGGTTGCAATTCTTCGTTTTATACGATGGAAACGCTGTTGTATTTATATCTCATTTTATGCTTCTGGCGTTGACTTATTAGGCCCTAACTATTCCATCAGGCGGAACAACGCCCTAGGGTGAAGCCTAGGTTGCCCGGCAAGTAGAAATGACCATAACTTTCACACTGGCAGCAATTATTCGTTTTATACGATGGAAAAGCTGTTGTATTTATATTGTATTTTATGCTTCTGGCGTTCACTTCTTAGGCCCTAACTATTCGATCTGGTGGAGCAACGCCCTAGAGTGAAGCCTAGGTTGCCCGGAACGTAGAAATGACCATCACTTTCAAACTGGTTGCAATTAATGCTGTTATACGATGGAAAAACTGTTGTATTTTTATTGCATTTTATGCTTCGGGCATTGACTTCTAAGGCCCTAACTATTCAATCTGTTGGAGCAACGCCCTAGGGTGAAGCCTAGGTTGCCCGGAAAGTAGAAATGACCATAACTTTCATACTGGTTGCTATTATTCGTCTTATATGATGGAAAACCTGTTGTATTTATATCTTATTTTATGCTTCTGGCGTTCACTTCTTAGGCCCTAACTATTCGATCTGGTGGAACAACGGCCTAGGGTGAAGCCTAGGTTGCTCGGAATGTAGAAATGACCATAACTTTCACATTGGTTGCAATTATTCGTTTTATACGATGGTAAAGCTGTTGTATTTATATTGTATTTTATGCCTCTGGCGTTGACATCTGAGGCCGTAGCTATTAGATGTGGTGGAGCAACGCCCTAGAGTGACGCCTAGGGTGCTCGGAACGTAGGAATGACCATTACTTTCACACTGGTTGCAATTATTCGTTTTATACGATGGAAAAGCTGTTGTATTTATATTGTATTTTATGCTTCTGGCGTTCACTTCTTAGGCCCTAACTATTCGATCTGGTGGAGCAACGCCCTAGAGTGAAGCCTAGGTTGCCCGGAACGTAGAAATGACCATCACTTTCAAACTGGTTGCAATTAATGCTGTTATACGATGGAAAAACTGTTGTATTTTTATTGCATTTTATGCTTCGGGCATTGACTTCTAAGGCCCTAACTATTCAATCTGTTGGAGCAACGCCCTAGGGTGAAGCCTAGGTTGCCCGGAAAGTAGAAATGACCATAACTTTCATACTGGTTGCTATTATTCGTCTTATATGATGGAAAACCTGTTGTATTTATATCTTATTTTATGCTTCTGGCGTTCACTTCTTAGGCCCTAACTATTCGATCTGGTGGAACAACGGCCTAGGGTGAAGCCTAGGTTGCCCGGAACGTAGAATTGACCATAACTTTTACACTGGTAGCAATTATTCGTTTTATACGATGGAAAAACTGTTCTATTTACCTTGTATTTTATGCTTCGGGCGTTGACTTCTAAGACCCTAACTATTCAATCTGTTGGAGCAACGGCCTAGGGTGAAGCCTAGGTTGCCCGGAAAGTAGAAATGACCATAACTTTCACACTGGTAGCAATTATTCGTTTTATACAATGGAAACACTGTTGTATTTATTCTGTATTTTATGCTTCGGGCGTTGTTTTCTAAGGCCCTAACTATTCCATCAGGTGGAACAACGCCCTAGGGTATAGCCTAGGTTGGCCGGAAAGTAGAAATGACCATAACTTTCGCACTGGTAGCAATAATTTGTTTTATACGATGGAAAAGCTGTTGTATCTATATCGTATTTTATGCTTCTGGCGTTGACTTCTTAGGCCCTATCTATTCCATCATGTGGAACAACGCCCTAGGGTGAAGCCTAGGTTGCCCGGAAAGTAGAAATGACCATAACTTACACGGGTTGCAATTATTCCTGTTATATGATGGAAAAGCTGTTGCATTTATATCGTATTTAACGCTTCTGGCGTTGACTTCTTAGGCCCTAACAATTCAATCTGTAGGAGCAACGCCCTAGGGTGAAGCCTAGGTTTCCCGGAAAGTAGAAATGACCATAACTTTCATACTGGTTGCAATTATTCGTTTTATATGATGGAAAAACTGTTGTATTTATATTGTATTTTATGCTTCGGGCATTGACTTGTAAGGCCCTAACTATTCAATCTGTAGGAGCAACGTCCTAGGGTGAAGCCTAGGTTGCCCGGAAAGTAGAAATGACCATAACTTTTACACTGGTAGCAATTATTCCTTTTATACGATGGAAAAAGTGTTCTATCTATTCTGTATTTTATGCTTCGGGCGTTGACTTCTAAGGCCCTAACTATTGGATCTGGCGGCCCAACGCCCACGAGTGAAGCATAGGTTGCCCGCTACGTAGAAATGACCATCACTTTCAAATTGGTTGCAATTATTCCTGTTATATGATGGAAAAACTGTTTTATTTTTATTGCATTTTATGCTTCGGGCATTGACTTCTAAGGCCCTAACTATTCAATCTGTTGGAGCAACGCCCTAGGGTGAAGCCTAGGTTGCGGGAAAGTAGAAATGACCATAACTTTCATACTGGTTGCAATTATTCGTTTTACATGATGGAAAAATTGTTGTCTTTATATTGTATTTTATGCTTCTGGCGTTCACTTCTTAGGCCCTAACTATACGATCTGGTGGAACAACGGCCTAGGGTGAAGCCTAGGTTGCCCGGAACGTAGAAATGGCCACTACTTTCACACTGTTTGCAATTATTCATTTAATACGATGGAAATGCTGTTGTATTTATATCGTATTTTTTGCTTCGGGCGTTGACTTCTTAGGCCCTAACATTTCGATCTGGTGGAGCAACGCCCTACAGTGTAGCCTAGGTTGCCCGGAACGTAGATATGACCATAACCTTCACACAGTTTGCAATTATTCGTTTTATACGGTGTAAAGGCTGTTGTATTTATTTTGTATTTTATTCTTCTGGTGTTGACTTCTTAAGCCCTAACTATTCGATCTGGTGGAACAACGCCGTAGAGTGAAGCCTAGGTTGCCCGGAACGTAGAAATGACCATTACTTTCAAACTGTTTGCAATTATCCCCGTTATATGACGGAAAAACTGTTGTATTTTTATTGCATTTTATGCTTCGGGCATTCACTTTTAAGGCCGTAACTATTCAATCTGTTGGAGCAACGTTCTAGAGTGAATCCTAGGTTGACCGGAACGTAGAAATGACCATTACATTCACACTGGTTGCAATTATTCCTGTTATACGACGGAAAACCTGTTGTATTTTTATTTTATTCTGTGCTTCTGGCGTTTAATTCTAAGGCCCTAACTGTTTGATCTCATGGAACAACGCCCTAGAGTGAAGCCTAGGTTGCCCGGAAAGTAGAAATGACCATAACTTTCACACTGGTTGCTACTATTCGTTTTATACGATGGAAAAACTGTTATATTTATATTGTATTTTATTCTTCTGGCGTTCACTTCTTAGGCCCGAACTATTCGATCTGGTGGAACAACGCCCTTGGGTGAAGCCTAGGTTGCCCGGAACGCAGAAATGACCATCACCTTCACACGGGTTGCAATTATTCCTGGTATAGGATGGAAAGACTGTTGTATTTTTATTGTATTTTAGACTTCAGGTGTTGACTTCTGAGGCCGTAGCTATTCGATGTGGTGGAAGAACGCCATAGAGTGAAGCCTAGGTTGCCCGGAACGTAGAAATGACCATAACTTTTACACTGGTAGCAATTATTCGTTTTACACAATGGAAAAACTCTTCTATTTATCTTGTATGTTATGCTTCGGGCGTTGACTTCTGAGGCCCTAACTGTTTGATCTGGTGGAGCAACGCCCTAGAGTGAAGCCTAGGTTGCCCGGTACGTAGAAATGACCATCACTTTCAAACTGGTTGCAATTATTCGTTTTATACGATGGAAAAGCTGTTGTATTTATATCGTATTTTATGCTTCTGGCGTTGACTTCTTAGGCCCTAACTATTCCATCAGGTGGAACAACGCCCTAGGGTATAGCCTAGGTTGGCCGGAAAGTAGAAATGACCATAACTTTCACACTGGTAGCAATAATTCGTTTTATACGATGGAAAAGCTGTTGTATCTATATCGTATTTTATGCTTCTGGCGTTGACTTCTTAGGCCCTAACTATTCCATCATGTGGAACAACGCCCTAGGGTGAAGCCTAGGTTGCCCGGAAATGTAGAAATGACCATAACTTTCACACTGGTTGCAATTATTCATTTCATACGATGGAAAAACTGTTGTACTTATATTGTATTTTATTCTTAAGGCGTTGAATTCTAAGTCCCTAGCTATTCGATCTGGTGGAGCAACGCCCTAGCGTGAAACCTAGGTTACCCGGAACGTAGAAATGACCATAACGTTTACACTGGTAGCAATTATTCGTTTTATACAATGGAAAAACTGTTCTACTTATTTTGTATTTAATGCTTCGGGCGTTGGCTTCTAAGGCCCTAACTGTTTGATCTGGTGGAGCAACGCCCTAGAGTGAAACCTAGGTTACCCGGAACGTAGAATTGACCATAACTTTCACACTGCTTGCAATTATTCGTTTTATACGATGGAAACGCTGTTGTATTTATATCGTATTTTATGCTTCTGGCGTTGACTTCTTAGGCCCTAACTATTCCATCTGGTGGAACAACGCCCTAGGGTGAAGCCTAGGTTGCCCGGAAAGTAGAAATGACCATGACTTTCATACTAGCTGCAATTATTCGTTTTATATGATGGAAAAACTGTTGTACTTATAATGTATTTTATGCTTCGGGCATTGACTTCTAAGGCCCTAACTATTCAATCTGTTGGAGGAACGCCCTAGGGTGAAGCCTAGGTTACCCGGAACGTAGAAATGACCATAACTTTCACACTGCTTGCAATTATTCGTTTTATACGATGGAAACGCTGTTGTATTTATATCGTATTTTATGCTTCTGGCGTTGACTTCTTAGGCCCTAACTATTCCATCTGGTGGAACAACGCCCTAGCGTGAAACCTGGGTTACCCGGAACGTAGAAATGACCAGAACTTTCATACTGTTTGCAGTTATTCCTGTTATACGATGGAAAAACTTTGCTTCTTTACTGTATTTTATGCTTCTGGCGTTGACTTCTAAGGACCTAGCTATTCGATTTGGTGGAGGAACGCCCTTGAGTGGAGCCTAGGTTGCCCGGTACGTAGAAATGACCATAACTTTCACACTGGTTGCAATTACTCGTTTTATACGATGGAAAAGCTGTTGTATTTATATCGTATTTTATGCTTCTGGCGTTGACTTCTTAGGCCCTAACTATTCCATCTGGTGGAACAACGCCCTAGGGTGAAGCCTAGGTTCCCCGAACGTAGAAATGACCATAACTTTCACACTGGTAGCAATTATTCGTTTTATACGATGGAAAAACTGTTTTATTTATTTTGTATTTTATGCTTCGGACTTTGACTTCTAAGGCACTAACCATTCGATCTGGTGGAGCAACGCCCTAGAGTGAAGCCTAGGTTGCCCGGAACGTAGAAATGACCATAACTATCGCACTGGCTGCTATCATTCGTTTTATATGATGGAAAAACTGTTGTATTTATATTGTATTTTATGCTTTTAGCGATGAATTATAAGTCCCTAGCTATTCGATCTGGTGGAGCAACGCCATAGAGTGACGCCTAGGTTGCTCGGAACGTAGAAATGACCATTACTTTCACACTGGTTGCAATTATTCGTTTTATACGATGGAAAAGCTGTTATATTTATATTGTATTTTATGCTTCTGGCGTGGACTTCTTAGGCCCTAACTATTCGATCTGGTGGAGCAATGCCTCAGAGATAAGTCTAGGATGCCCGAAACGCCGAAAAGACCATTACTATCACGCTTGTTGCAATTATTCCTGTTATACGATGAAAAGACTGTTGTATTTTTATTGTATTTTATGCTTCAGTCGTAGACTTCTAAGGCCCTAGCTATTCGATATGTTGGAGCACCGCCCTAGAGTGAAGCCTAGGTTGCTCGGAACGTAGAAATGACCACTACTATCACACAGTTTGCAATTATTCATTTAATACGATGGAAATGCTGTTGTATTTATATCGTATTTTATGCTTCTGGCGTTGACTTCTAAGGACCTAACCATTCGATCTGGTGGAGCAACGCCCTAGAGTGAAGCCTAGGTTACTCGGAATGTAGAAATGACCATAACTTTCACACTGGTTGCAATTATTCGTTTTATACGATGGAAAAACTGTTGCATCTTTATCGTATTTTATGCTTCTGGCGTTGACTTCTTGGGCCTTAACTATTCGATCTGGTGGAGCACCGCCCTAGAGTGAAGCATAGGTTGCCCGGAACGTAGAACATACCATTACCTTCACACTGGTTGCAATTATTCCTGTTATACGATGCAAAAACTGTTGCATCTTTATTGTATTTTATGCTTCTGGCGTTGACTTCTAAGGACCTAGCTATTCCACCTGGTGGAGCAACGCCCTAGAGTGAAGCCTAGGCTGCCCCGAACGTAGAAATGACCATAACTTTCACACTGGTTGCTATTATTCGTTTTATACGATGGAAAAACTGTTTTATTTATTTTGTATTTTATGCTCCGGGTATTGACTTTTAAGGCCCTAACTACTCAATCTGTTGGAGAAACGCCCTAGAGTGAATCCTAGGTTCCCGGAACGTAGAAATGACCATTACATTCACACTGTTTGCTACTATTCCTGTTATACGGTGGAAAAACTGTTGCATTTTTATTGTATTCTATGCTTCTGGCGTTTAATTCTAAGTCACTAGCTATTTGATCTGGTGGAGCAACGACCTAGAGTGAAGCCTAGGTTGCCCGGAACGTAGAAATGACCATTACTTTCACAATGTTTGCAATTATTCATTTTATACGATGGAAAAACAGTTGCATTCATATTGTATTTTATGCTTCTGGCGTTGACTTCTAAGGTACTAACTATTCGATCTGGTGGAGCAATGCCTCAGAGATAAGTCTAGGATGCCCGAAACGCTGAAATGATCATTACTATCACGCTTATTGCAATTATTCCTGTTAAACGATGAAAAGACTGTTGTATTTTTATTGTATTTTATGCTTCAGTCGTAGACTTCTAAGGCCGTAGCTATTCGATATGTTGGAGCACTGCCCTAGCGTGAAGCCTAGGTTGCTCGGAACGTAGAAATGACCACTACTTTCACACTGTTTGCAATTATTCATTTAATACGATGGAAATGCTGTTGTATTTATATCGTATTTTATGCTTCGGGCGATGACTTCTTAGGCCCTAACATTTCGATCTGGTGGAGCAACGCCCTACAGTGAAGCCTAGGTTGCCCGGTACGTAGATATGACCATAACCTTCACACAGGTTGCAATTATTCGTTTTATACGGTGTAAAGGCTGTTGTATTTATTTTGTACTTTATTTTTCTGGTGTTGACTTCTTAGGCCCTAACTATTCGATCTGGTGGAACAACGCCGCAGAGTGAAGCCTAGGTTGCCCGGAACGTAGATATGACCATTACTTTCACCCTGTTTGCAATTATTCCTTTTATACGATGGAAAAGCTGTTGTATTTATATCGTATTTTATGCTTCTTGCGTTGACTTCTAAGTCACTAGCTATTTGATCTGGTGGAGCAACGACATAGAGTGAAGCCTAGGTTGCCCGGAACGTAGAAATGACCATTACATTCACAATGTTTGCTATTATTCATCTTGTACGATCGAAAAGCTGTTGTATTTATATTGTATTTTATGCCTCTGGCGTTGACTTCTAAGGCCGTAGCTATTAGATGTGGTGGAGCAACGCCCTAGAGTGACGCCTAGGTTGCACGGAATGTAGAAATGACCATTACTTTCACAATGTTTGCAACTACTCATTTTATACGATGGAATAACTGTTGTACTTATGTTGTGTTTTATCGTTCTGGCGTTGAATTCTAAGTCCCTAGCTACTCGATCTGGTAGAGCAACGCCCTAGAGTGATACCTAGGTTATCCGGAACGTAGAAATGATCAGTACATTCACACTGGTTGCTATTATTCGTTTTATACAATGGAGAAACTGTTATATTTATATTGTATTTTATGCTTCTGGCGTTGACTTCTTTGGCCCTAACTGTTCGATATAGTGGAACAACGCCCTAGAGTGAAGCCTAGGTTGCCGGAACGAAGAAATGACCATCACTTTCAAACTGCTTGCAATTATTCCTGTTATATGATGAAAAAACTGTTGTATTTTTATTGCATTTTATGCTTCGGGCATTGACTTCTAAGGTCCTAACTATTCAATCTATTGGAGCAGCGACCTAGGGTGAAGCCTAGGTTGCACGGAAAGTATAAATGACCACAACTTTCACACTGGTTGCAATTATTCGTTTTATACGATTGAAAAGCTGTTGAAACTTTATTGTATTTTATTCTTCTGGCGTTGACTTCTAAGGCCGTAGCTATTAAATGTGGTGGAGCAACGCTCTAGAGTGATGCCTAGGTTGCCCGGAACGTAGAAATGACCATTACTTTCACAATGTTTGCAATTATTCATTTTATACGATGGAAAAACTGTTGTATTCATATTGTATTTTATGCTTCTGGCGTTGACTTCTAAGGTACTAACTATTCGATCTGGTGGAGCAACGCGCTAGAGTGAAGCCTAGGTTGGCCGGAATGTAGAAATGTCCATAACTTTCACACTGGTTGCAATTATTCCAGTTATACGGTGGAAAAACTGTTGTACTTATATTGTGTTTTATTCTTATGGCGTTGAATTCTAAGTCCCTAGCTATTCGATCTGGTGGAGCAACTCTCTAGAGTGAAGCCTAGGTTGCGCGGACCGTAGAAATGACCATAACTTTCACAGTGGTAGCAATTATTAGTTTTATACGATGGAAAAACTGTTTTATTTATTTTGTATTTTATGCTTCAGGCGTTGACTTCTAAGGCCCTAACTGTTCGATCTGGTGGAGCAACTCTCTAGAGTGAAGCCTAGGTTGCGCGGAACGTAGAAATGACCATAACTTTCACACTGGTTGCTATCATTCGTTTTATACGATGGAAAAACTGTTATATTTATATTGTATTTTATGCTTCTGGCGTCGACTTCTTAGGGTCTAACTTTTCGATCTGGTGGAACAACGCCCTAGAGTGAAGCCTAGGTTACCCGGAACGTAGAAATGGCCATCACTTTCAAACTGTTTGCAGTTATTCCTGTTATATGATGGAAAAACTGTTGTGCTTTTATTGCATTTTATGCTTCGGTCATTGACTTTTAAGGACCTAACTAGTCAATCTGTTGGAGCAACGCTCTAGAGTGAATCCTAGGTTACCCGGAACGTAGAAATGACCAGTACTTTCATACTGTTTGCAGTTACACCTGGTATACGATGGAAAAACTTTTGCATCTTTA
Source organism: Calliopsis andreniformis (assembly GCF_051401765.1). Lineage (NCBI taxonomy): Eukaryota > Metazoa > Arthropoda > Insecta > Hymenoptera > Andrenidae > Calliopsis > Calliopsis andreniformis. The sequence continues at coordinate 3,322,021 of NW_027480465.1, read as the reverse complement.
TTTATTTTATGCTTCTGGCGTTGACTTCTTAGGCCCTAACTGTTCCATCTGGTGGAACAACGCCCTAGGGTAAAGCCCAGGTTGCGCGGACCGTAGAAATGACCATAACTTTCACACTGGTAGCAATTATTAGTATTATACGATGGAAAAACTGTTTTATTTATTTTGTATTTTATGCTTCAGGCGTTGACTTCTAAGGCCCTAACTGTTCGATCTGGTGGAGCAACTCTCTAGAGTGAAGCCTAGGTTGCCCGGAACGTAGAAATGACCATAACTTTCACACTGGTTGCTATCATTCGTTTTATACGATGGAAAAACTGTTATATTTATATTGTATTTTATGCTTCTGGCGTTGACTTCTTAGGACCTAACTTTTCGATCTGGTGGAACAACGCCCTAGAGTGAAGCCTAGGTTACCCGGAACGTAGAAATGGCCATCACTTTCAAACTGTTTGCAGCTATTCCTGTTATATGATGGAAAAACTGTTGTGTTTTTATTGCATTTCATGCTTGAGTCATTGACTTTTAAGGACCTAACTATTCAATATGTTGGAGCAACGCTCTAGAGTGAATCCTAGGTTGCCGGGAACGTAGAAATGACCATTACATTCACACTGTTTGCTATTATTCCTGTTATACGATGGAAAAACTGTTGCATTTTTATTGTATTCTATGCTTCGGGCGTTGACTTCTAAGGCCCTAACTATTCAATCTGTTGGAGCAACGCCCTAGGGCGAAGCCTAGGTTACCCGGAACGTAGAAATGACCATAACTTTAACACTGGTTTCTATTATTCGTTTTATAAGATGGAAAAACTGTTGTACTTATATTGTATTTTGTGCCTCTGGCGTTGACTTCTAAGGCCGTATCTATTAGATGTGGTGGAGCAACGCCCTAGAGTGACGCCTAGGGTGCTCGGAACGTAGAAATGACCATTACTTTCACACTGGTTGCAATTATTCGTTTTATACGATGGAAAAGCTGTTGTATTTATATCGTATTTTATGCTTCTGGCGTTGACTTCATAGGCCCTAACTATTCCATCAGGTGGAACAACGCCCTAGGGTGAAGCCTAGGTTGCCCGGCAAGTAGAAATGACCATAACTTTCACACTGGCAGCAATTATTCGTTTTATACGATGGAATAACTGTTCTATTTATCTTGTATTTTATTCTTCGGGCGTTGACGTCTAAGGCCCTAACTATTCGATCTGGTGGAGCAACGCCCTCGAGTGAAGCGTAGGTTGCCCGGTACGTAGAAATGACCATCACTTTCAAACTGGTTGCAATTATTCCTGTTATACGATAGAAAAACTGTTGTAGTTATATTATATTTTATGCATCGGGCGATGACTTCTAAGGCCCTAACTGTTTGATCTGGTGGAGCAACGCCCTAGAGTGAAGCCTAGGTTGCTCGGAATGTAGAAATAACCATTACTTTCACACTGGTTGCAATCATTCGTTTTATACGATGGAAAAGCTGTTGTACTTATATTGCATTTTGTGCCTCTGGCGTTGACTTCTAAGGCCGTAGCTATTAGATGTGGTGGAGCAACGCCCTAGAGTGACGCCTCGGGCGCTCGGAACGTAGAAATGACCATTACTTTCACACTGGTTGCAATTATTCGTTTTATACGATGGAAAAACTTTTGCATTTATATTGTATTTTATGCTTCTGGCGTTCACTTCTTAGGCCCTAACTATTCGATCTGGTGGAGCAACGCCCTAGAGCGAAGCCTAGGTGTTTCGGAACGTAGAAATGACCATCACTTTCAAACTGGTTGCAATTAACCCTGTTATACGATGGAAAAACTGTTGTATTTTTATTGCATTTTATGCTTCGGGCGTCGACTTCTAAGGCGCTAACTATTCAATCTGTTGGAACAACACCGTAGAGTGAAGCCTAGGTTGCCCGGAACGTAGAAATTACCATTACTTTCACACTGTTTGCAATTATTCCTTTTATACAACGGAAAAACTGTTGTATTTTTATTGCATTTTATGCTTCGGGCATTGACTTCTAAGGCCCTAACTATTCAATCTGTTGGAGCAACGCGCTAGGGTGAAGCCTAGGTTGCCCGGAACGTAGAAATGACCATAACTTTCAAACTGGTTGCAATTAATCCTGTTATACGATGAAAAACTATTCTATTTATTTTGTATTTAATGCTTCTGGCGTTGACTTCTAAGGCCCTAGCTATTCGATCTAGTGGAGCAACGCCCAAGAGCGAAGCCTAGGTGTTTCGGAACGTAGAAATGACCATCACTTTCAAACTGGTTGCAATTAACCCTGTTATACGATGGAAAAACTGTTGTATTTTTATTGCATTTTATGCTTCGGGCGTTGACTTCTAAGGCCCTAACTATTCAATCTGTTGGAGCAACGCCCCAGGGCGAAGCCTAGGTTGCCCGGAACGTAGAAATGACCATAACTTTAACACTGGTTTCTATTATTCGTTTTATACGATGGAAAAACTGTTCTATTTATTTTGTATTTAATGCTTCGGGCGTTGGCTTCTAAGGCCCTAACTGTTTGATCTGGTGGAGCAACGCCCTAGAGTGAAGCCTAGGTTGCCCGGAACGTAGAAATGACCATAACTTTCACACTGGTTGCTATCATTCGTTTTATACGATGGAAAAACTGTTATATTTATATTGTATTTTATGCTTCTGGCGTTGACTTCTTAGGACCTAACTTTTCGATCTGGTGGAACAACGCCCTAGAGTGAAGCCTAGGTTACCCGGAACGTAGAAATGGCCATCACTTTCAAACTGTTTGCAGCTATTCCTGTTATATGATGGAAAAACTGTTGTGTTTTTATTGCATTTCATGCTTGAGTCATTGACTTTTAAGGACCTAACTATTCAATATGTTGGAGCAACGCTCTAGAGTGAATCCTAGGTTGCCGGGAACGTAGAAATGACCATTACATTCACACTGTTTGCTATTATTCCTGTTATACGATGGAAAAACTGTTGCATTTTTATTGTATTCTATGCTTCGGGCGTTGACTTCTAAGGCCCTAACTATTCAATCTGTTGGAGCAACGCCCTAGGGCGAAGCCTAGGTTACCCGGAACGTAGAAATGACCATAACTTTAACACTGGTTTCTATTATTCGTTTTATAAGATGGAAAAACTGTTGTACTTATATTGTATTTTGTGCCTCTGGCGTTGACTTCTAAGGCCGTATCTATTAGATGTGGTGGAGCAACGCCCTAGAGTGACGCCTAGGGTGCTCGGAACGTAGAAATGACCATTACTTTCACACTGGTTGCAATTATTCGTTTTATACGATGGAAAAGCTGTTGTATTTATATCGTATTTTATGCTTCTGGCGTTGACTTCATAGGCCCTAACTATTCCATCAGGTGGAACAACGCCCTAGGGTGAAGCCTAGGTTGCCCGGCAAGTAGAAATGACCATAACTTTCACACTGGCAGCAATTATTCGTTTTATACGATGGAATAACTGTTCTATTTATCTTGTATTTTATTCTTCGGGCGTTGACGTCTAAGGCCCTAACTATTCGATCTGGTGGAGCAACGCCCTCGAGTGAAGCGTAGGTTGCCCGGTACGTAGAAATGACCATCACTTTCAAACTGGTTGCAATTATTCCTGTTATACGATAGAAAAACTGTTGTAGTTATATTATATTTTATGCATCGGGCGATGACTTCTAAGGCCCTAACTGTTTGATCTGGTGGAGCAACGCCCTAGAGTGAAGCCTAGGTTGCTCGGAATGTAGAAATAACCATTACTTTCACACTGGTTGCAATCATTCGTTTTATACGATGGAAAAGCTGTTGTACTTATATTGCATTTTGTGCCTCTGGCGTTGACTTCTAAGGCCGTAGCTATTAGATGTGGTGGAGCAACGCCCTAGAGTGACGCCTCGGGCGCTCGGAACGTAGAAATGACCATTACTTTCACACTGGTTGCAATTATTCGTTTTATACGATGGAAAAACTTTTGCATTTATATTGTATTTTGTGCTTCTGGCGTTCACTTCTTAGGCCCTAACTATTCGATCTGGTGGAGCAACGCCCTAGAGCGAAGCCTAGGTGTTTCGGAACGTAGAAATGACCATCACTTTCAAACTGGTTGCAATTAACCCTGTTATACGATGGAAAAACTGTTGTATTTTTATTGCATTTTATGCTTCGGGCGTCGACTTCTAAGGCGCTAACTATTCAATCTGTTGGAACAACACCGTAGAGTGAAGCCTAGGTTGCCCGGAACGTAGAAATTACCATTACTTTCACACTGTTTGCAATTATTCCTTTTATACAACGGAAAAACTGTTGTATTTTTATTGCATTTTATGCTTCGGGCATTGACTTCTAAGGCCCTAACTATTCAATCTGTTGGAGCAACGCGCTAGGGTGAAGCCTAGGTTGCCCGGAACGTAGAAATGACCATAACTTTCAAACTGGTTGCAATTAATCCTGTTATACGATGAAAAACTATTCTATTTATTTTGTATTTAATGCTTCTGGCGTTGACTTCTAAGGCCCTAGCTATTCGATCTAGTGGAGCAACGCCCAAGAGCGAAGCCTAGGTGTTTCGGAACGTAGAAATGACCATCACTTTCAAACTGGTTGCAATTAACCCTGTTATACGATGGAAAAACTGTTGTATTTTTATTGCATTTTATGCTTCGGGCGTTGACTTCTAAGGCCCTAACTATTCAATCTGTTGGAGCAACGCCCCAGGGCGAAGCCTAGGTTGCCCGGAACGTAGAAATGACCATAACTTTAACACTGGTTTCTATTATTCGTTTTATACGATGGAAAAACTGTTCTATTTATTTTGTATTTAATGCTTCGGGCGTTGGCTTCTAAGGCCCTAACTGTTTGATCTGGTGGAGCAACGCCCTAGAGTGAAACCTAGGTTGCCCGGTACGTAGAAATGACCATCACCTGCAAACTGGTTGCAATTATTCGTTTTATACGATGGAAAAGTTGTTGTATTTATATCGTATTTTATGCTTCTGGCGTTGACTTCTTAGGCCCTAACTATTCGATCTGGTGGAACGACGCCCTGGAGTGAAGCCTAGGTTGCCTGGAACGCAGAAATGACCATCACCTTCACACGGGTTGCAATTATTCCTGTTATAGGATGGAAAGACTGTTGTATTTTTATTTTATTTTAGACTTCAGGTGTTGACTTCTGAGGCCGTAGCTATTCGATGTGGTGGAAGAACGCCACAGAGTGAAGCCTAGGTTGCCCGGAGCGTAGAAATGCGCACAAGTTTCATAGTGGTTGCAATTATTCGTTTTATACGATGGAAAAACTGTTGTATTTATATTGTATTTTATGCTTCTGGCGATCACTTCTTAGGCCCGAACTATTCGATCTGGTGGAGCAACGCCCTAGGGTGAAGCCTAGGTTGCCCGGAAAGTAGAAATGACCATAACTTTCATACTAGTTGCAATTATTCGTTTTATATGATGGAAAAACTGTTATATTTATAATGTATTTTATGCTTCGGGCATTGACTTCTAAGAACCTAACTATTCGATCTGGTGGAGCAACGCCCTAGAGTGAGGACTCGGTTGCCCGGAACGTAGAATTGGCCATCACTTTCAAACTGGTTGCAATTATTCCTGTTATATGATGGAGACACTGTTGTATTTTTATTGCATTTTATGCTTCGGGCATTGACTCCTAAGGCCCTAACTATTCAATCTGTTGGAGCAACGCCCTATCGTGAAGCCTAGGTTGCCCGGAAAGTAGAAATGACCACAACTTTCATACTGGTTGCAATTATTCGTTTTATATGATGGAAAAGCTGTTGTATTAATATTGTATTTTATGCTTCTGGCGTTCACTGCTTAGGCCCTAACCATTCGATCTGGTGGAGCAACGCCCTAGAGTGAAGACTAGATTGCCCGGAACATGGAAATGACCATTACATTCACACTGTTTGCAAATATACATTATATATGATGGAAAAGCTGTTGTATTTATATTGTGTTTTATGCTTCTGGCGTTGACTTCTTAGGCCCTAACTATTTAATCTGGTAGAGCACCTCCCTAGAGTGAAGCATAGGTTGCCCAGAACATGGAAATGACCATTACTTTCACACTGTTTGCAAATATACATTATATACAATGGAAATACTGTTCTATTTAATTTGTGTTTAATGCTTCGGGCGTTGACTTCCAAGGCCCCAACTGTTTGATATGGTGGATCAACGCCCTAGAGTGAAGCCTATGTTGCCCGGAACGTAGAAATGACCATCACCTTCACACGGGTCGCAATTATTCCTGTTATAGGATGGAAAGACTGTTGTATTTTGTTGTATTTTATACTTATAGGCGTTGACTTCTGAGGCCGTAGCTATTCGATGTGGTCGAAGAACGCCGTACAGTGAAGCCTAGGTTGCCCGGACCTTAGAAATGACCATAAGTTTCATACTGGTTTCAATTATTCGTTTTATAGGATGGAAAAACTGTTGTATTTATATCGTATTTTATGCTTCTGGCGTTCACTTCTTAGGCCCTAACTATTCGATCTGGTGGAACAACGCCCTAGGGTGAAGCCTAGGTTGCCCGGAAAGTAGAAATGACTATAACTTTCATACTAGTTGCAATTATTCGTTTTATATGATGGAAAAACTGTTGTATTTATAATGTATTTTATGCTTCGGGCATTGACTTCTCAGGCCCTAACTATTCGATCTGGTGGAGCAACGCCCTAGAGTGAAGACTAGTTTGCCCGGAACATGGAAATGACCATTACTTTCACACTGTTTGCAAATATACATTATATACGGTGGAAAAGCTGTTGTATTTATATTGTGTTTTATGCTTCTGGCGTTGACTTCTTAGGCCCTAACTATTTAATCTGGTAGAGCACCTCCCTAGAGTGAAGCAGAGGTTGCCCGGTACATGGAAATGACCATTACTTTCACACTGTTTGCAAATAGACATTATATACAATGGAAAAACTGTTCTATTTATTTTGTGTTTAATGCTTCGGGCGTTGACTTCAAAGGCCCCAACTGTTTGATATGGTGGAGCAACGCCCTAGAGTGAAGCCTATGTTGTCCGGAACGTAGAAATGACCATCACCTTCACACGGGTTCCAATTATTCCTGTTATAGGATGGAAAGACTGTTGTATTTTTATTGCATTTTATGCTTCGGGCATTGACTTCTAAGGCCCTAACTATTCAATCTGTTGGAGCAACGCCCTAGACTGAATCCTAGGTTGCCCGGAAGGTAGAAATGACCATTACATTCACACTGTTTGCTATTATTCCTGTTATACGATGGAAAAACTGTTGTATTTTTATTGTATTCTATGCTTCTAGCGTTTAATTCTAAGTCGCTAGCTATTTGATCTGGTGGAGCAACGACCTAGAGTGAAGCCTAGGTTGCCCGGAACGTAGAAATGACCATTACTTTCACACTGTTTGCTATTATTCATTTTGTACGATGGAAAAGCTGTTGTATTTATATTGTATTTTAAGCCTCTGGCGTTGACTTCTAAGGCCGTAGCTATTAGATGTGGTGGAGCAACGCCCTAGAGTGACGCCTAGGTTGCCCGGAACGTAGAAATGACCATTACTTTCACACTGTTTACAGTTATTCCTGTTATACGATGGAAAAACTTTTGCAACTTTATCGTATTTTATGCTTCTGACGTTGACTTCTAAGGCCCTAACTACTCGATCTGATGGAGCAGCGCCCTAGAGTGAAGCGTAGGTTGCCCGGAACGTAGAAATGACCATTACATTCACACTGGCTGCAATTATTCGTCTTATACGATGGAAAAGCTGTTGTATTTATATCGTATTTTATGCTTCTGGCGTTGACTTCTTAGGCCCTAACTATTCCATCTGGTGGAGCAACGCCCTTGGGTGAAGCCTAGGTAGCGCGGAACGTAGAAATGACCAGTACCTTCACACTGTTTGCAGTTATTCCTGTTATACGATGGAAAAACTTTTGCATCTTTATTGTATTTTATGCTTCTGGCGTTGACTTCTTAGACCCTAACTATTCCATCTGGTGGAACAACGCCCTTGGGTGAAGTCTAGGTTGCCCGGAACGTAGAAGTGACCATAAATTTCACACTGGTTGCTATCTTTCGTTTTATACGATAGAAAAACTGTTATATTTATACTGTATTTTATGCTTCTGGCGTTGACTTCTTAGGCCCTAACTATTCCATCTGGTGGAACAACGCCCTAGAGTAAAGCCCAGGTTGCGCGGAACGTAGAAATGACCATAACTTTCACACTGGTAGCAATTATTCGTTTTATACAATGGAAAAAATGTTCTATTTATATTGTATTTTATGCTTCTGGCGTTGACTACTTAGGCCCTAACTATTCGATCTTGTGGAACAACGCCCTAGAGTGAAGCCTAGGTTGCCTGGAACGTAGAAATGACCAACACTTTCACACGGGTTGCAATTATTCCTGTTATAGGATGGAAATACTGTTGTATTTTTATTGTATTTTATACTTCAGGCGTTGACTTCTGAGGCCGTAGCTATTCGATGCGGTGGAAGAACGCCATACAGTGAAGCCTAGGTTGCCCGGAACGTAGAAATGACCATAAGTTTCATTCTGGTTGCAATTATTCGTTCTATACAATGGAAAAACTGTTGTATTTATATTGTATTTTATGCTTCTGGCGTTCACTTCTTAGGCCCTAACTATTCGATCTGGTGGTACAACGCCCTAGGGTGAAGCCTAGGTTGCCCGGAACGTAGAAATGACCATAACTTTTACACTGGTAGCATTTATTCGTTTTATACAATGGAAAAACCGTTCTATTTATTTTGTATTTTATGCTTCGGGCGTTGACTTCTAAGGCCGTAACTATTCGATCTGGTGCAGCAACGCCGTGGAGTGAAACCTAGGTTGCCCGGAACGTAGAAATGACCACTACTATCACACTGGTTGCATATTATTCCTGCTACACGATGGAAAAGCTGTTGTATTTTTATTGCATTTTATGCTTCTGGCGTTCACTTCTTAGGCCCTAACTATTCGATCTGGTGGAACAACTGCCTAGGGTGAAGCCTAGGTTGCCCGGAACGTAGAAATGACCATAACTTTTACACTGGTAGCAATTATTCGTTTTATACAATGGAAAAACTGTTCTATTTATTTTGTACTTAATGCTTCGGGCGTTGACTTCTAAGACCCTAACTGTTTGATCTGGTGGAGCAACGCCCTAGAGTGAAGCCTAGGTTGACCGGAACGTAGAAATGACCATAACTTTCACAATGGTTACAATTATTTGTTTTATACGATGGAAAAGCTGTTGCATTTATATCGTATTTTATGCTTCTGGCCTTGACTTCTTAGGCCCTAACTATTCCATCTGGTGGAACAACGCCCTAGGGTAAAGCCCAGGTTGCGCGGAACGTAGAAATGACCATAACTTTCACACTGGAAGCAATTATTCATTTTATACGTTGGAAAAACTGTTTTATTTATTTTGTATTTTATGCTTCGGGCGTTGACTTCTGAGGCCGTTGCTATTCGATTTGGTGCAACAACGGCCTAGGGTGAAGCCTAGGTTGCCCGGAACGTAGAAATGACCATAACTTTCACACTGGTTAAAATTATTTGTTTTATACGATGGAAAAGCTGTTGTATTTATATCGTATTTTATGCTTCTGGCGTTGACTTCTCAGGCCCTAATTATTCTATCTGGTGGAGCAATGCCTCAGAGTTAAGTCTAGGATGCCCGAAACGCCGAAATGATCATTACTTTCACGCTTGTTGCAATTATTCCTGTTATGCGATGAAAAGACTGTTGTATTTTTATTGTATTTTATGCTTCAGGCGTGGACTTCTGAGGCCGTAGCTATTCGATGTGGTGGAAGAACGCCATACAGTGAAGCCTAGGTTGCCCGAACGTAGAAATGACCATTACTTTCACACTGTTTGCAATTATTCCTTTTATACGATGGAAAAGCTGTTGTATTTATATCGTATTTTATGCTTCTGGCGTTGACTTCTAAGGACCTAACTATTCGACTTGGTGCAACAACGGCCTAGGGTGAAGCCTAGGTTGCCCGGAACGTAGAAATGACCATAACTTTCACACTGGTTGCAATTATTCGTTTTATACGATGGAAAGACTGTTGTATTTATATTGTATTTTATGCTTCTGGCGTTCACTTCTTAGGCCCTAACTATTCGATCTGGTGGAACAACGCCCTAGGGTGAAGCCTAGGTTGCCCGGAACGTAGAAATAACCATAGCTTTTACACTGGTAGCAATTATTCGTTTTATACAATGGAAAAACCGTTCTATTTATTTTGTATTTTATGCTTCGGGCGTTGACTTCTAAGGCCATAACTATTCAATCTGTTGGAGCAACGCCCTAGGGTGAAGCCTAGGTTGCTCGGAAAGTAGAAATGACCATAAGTTTCATACTGGATGCAATTATTCGTTTTATACGATGGAAAAACTGTTGTATTTATATTGTATTTTATGCTTCTGGCGTTGACTTCTAAGGCCCTAATTATTCGATTTAGTGGAGCAATGCCTCAGAGTTAAGTCTAGGATGCCCGATACGCCAAATGATCATTACTTTCACGCTTGTTGCAATTATTCCAGTTATACGATGAAAAGATTGTTGTATTTTTATTGTATTTTATGCTTCAGGCGTGGACTTCTGAGGCCGTAGCTATTCGATGTGGTGGAAGAACGCCATACAGTGAAGCCTAGGTTGCTCGGAAAGTAGAAATGACCATAACTTTCACACTGATTGCAATTATTCGTTTTATACGGTGGAAAAAAAGTTGCATCTTCATCGTATTTTATGCTTCTGGCGTTGACTTCTTAGGCCGTAACTATTCGATCTGGTGGAGCAACGCCCTGGAGTGAAACCTGGGTTGCCCGGAACGTAGAAATGACCATATCTTTCACACTGGTAGCAATTATTTGTTTTATACGATGGAAAAGCTGTTGTATTTATATCGTATTTTATGCTTCTGGCGTTGACTTCTTAGGCCCTAACTGTTGCATCTGGTGGAACAACGCCCTAGAGTAAAGCCCAGGTTGCGCGGAACGTAGAAATGACCATAACTTTCACACTGGTAGCAATTATTGGTTTTATACAATGGAAAAACTGTTCTATTTATATTGTATTTTATGCTTCTGGCGTTGACTACTTAGGCCCTAACTATTCGATCTTGTGGAACAACGCCCTAGAGTGAAGCCTAGGTTGCCCGGAACGTAGATATGACCATAACCTTCACACAGATTGCAATTATTCGTTTTATACGGTGTAAAGGCTGTTGTATTTATTTTATATTTTATTCTTCTGGTGTTGACTTCTTAGGCCCTAACTATTCGATCTGGTGGAACAACGCCGTAGAGTGAGGCCTAGGTTGCCCGGAACGTAGAAATGACCATAACTTTCACACTGGTTGCAATGATTCATTTTATACGATGGAAAAACTGTTGTACTCATATAGTATTTTATTCTTATGGCGTTGAACTCTAAGTCCCTAGCTATTCGATCTGGTGGAGCAACGCCCTAGAGTGAAACCTAGGCTACCCGGAACGTAGAAATGACCAGTACTTTCATACTGTCTGCAGTTATTCCTGTTATACGATGGAAACACTTTTGCATCTTTATTGTATTTTATGATTCTGGCGTTGACTTCTAAGGCCTTAGCAATTCGGTCTGGTGGAGCAACGCCCTTGAGTGGAGCCTAGGTTGCCCGGTACGTAGAAGTGACCATTACTTTCACACTGTTTGCAAATATATATTATATACGATGGAAGATCTGTTGTATTTATGTTGTATTTTATGCTTCTGGCGTTGACTTCTTAGGTCCTAACTATTTGATCTGGTGGAGCACCGCCCTAGAGTGACGCCTAGGTTGCCTGGAACATAGAAATGACCATAACTTCCACACTGGTTGCAATTATTCGTTTTATACGATGGAAAGGCTGTAGTATTTATATCGTATTTTATGATTCTGGCGTTGACTTCTTAGGCCCTAACTATTCCATCTGGTGGAACAACGCCCTAGGGTGAAGCCTAGGTTGCCTGGAACGTAGAAATGACCATAACTTTCACACGGGTTGCAATTATTCCTGTTATAGGATGGAAAGACTGTTGTATTTTTATTGTACTTTATACTTCAGGCGTTGACTTCTGAGGCCGTAGCTATTCGATGTGGTGGAAGAACGCCATAGAGTGAAGCCTAGGTTGCCCGGAACGTAGAAATGACCATAAGTTTCATACTGGTTGCAATTATTCGTTTTATACGATGGAAAACCTGTTGTATTTATATTGTATTTTATGCTTCTGGCGTTCACTTCTGTGGCCCTAACTGTTCGATCTGGTGGAACAACGCCCTAGAGTGAAGCCTAGGTTATCCGGAACGTAGAAATGACCAGTACAATCACACTGGTTGCAGTTATTCCTGTAAAACGATGGAAAAACTGTTGCATCTTTATTGTATTTTATGCTTCTGGCGTTGGCTTCTAAGGCCCTAACTATTCGATCTGGTGGAGCAACGCCCTAGCGTGAAGCCTAGGTTGGCCGGAATGTAGAAATGACCATATCTTTCACACTGGAAGCAATTATTTGTTTTATACGATGGAAAAGCTGTTGTATTTATATCGTATTTTATGCTTCTGGCGTTGACTTCTTAGGCCCTAACTGTGCCATCTGGTGGAACAACGCCCTAGAGTAAAGCCCAGGTTGCGCGGAACGTAGAAATGACCATAACTTTCACACTGGTAGCAATTATTCGTTTTATACAATGGAAAAACTGTTCTATTTATATTGTATTTTATGCTTCTGGCGTTGACTACTTAGGCCCTAACTATTCGATCTTGTGGAACAACGCCCTAGAGTGAAGCCTAGGTTGCCCGGAACGTAGATATGACTATAACCTTCACACAGATTGCAATTATTCGTTTTATACGGTGTAAAGGCTGTTGTATTTATTTTATATTTTATTCTTCTGGTGTTGACTTCTTAGGCCCTAACTATTCGATCTGGTGGAACAACGCCGTAGAGTGAGGACTAGGTTGCCCGGAACGTAGAAATGACCATAACTTTCACACTGGTTGCAATTATTCATTTTATACGATGGAAAAACTGTTGTACTCATATTGTACTTTATTCTTATGGCGTTGAACTCTAAGTCCCTAGCTATTCGATCTGCTGGAGCAACGCCCTAGAGTGAAACCTAGGCTACCCGGAACGTAGAAATGACCAGTACTTTCATACTGTCTGCAGTTATTCCTGTTATACGATGGAAACACTTTTGCATCTTTATTGTATTTTATGATTCTGTCGTTGACTTCTAAGGCCCTAGCTATTCGGTCTGGTGGAGCAACGCCCTTGAGTGGAGCCTAGGTTGCTCGGTACGTAGAAGTGACCATTACTTTCACACTGTTTGCAAATATATATTATATACGATGGAAAATCTGTTGTATTTATGTTGTATTTTATGCTTCTGGCGTTGACTTCTTAGGTCCTAACTATTTGATCTGGTGGAGCACCGCCCTAGAGTGACGCCTAGGTTGCCCGGAACATAGAAATGACCATAACTTCCACACTGGTTGCAATTATTCGTTTTATACGATGGAAAAGCTGTAGTATTTATATCGTATTTTATGATTCTGGCGTTGGCATCTTAGGCCCTAACTATTTGATCTGGTGGAGCACCGCCCTAGAGTAAAGCCTAGGTTACCCGGAACGTAGAAATGACCATAACTTCCACACTAGTAGCAATTATTCGTTTTATACGATGGAAAAAGTGTTTTATTTATTTTGTATTTTATGCTTCGGGCGTTGTCCTCTAAGGCCCTAACTATTCGATCTGGTGGAGCAACGCCCTAGAGTCAAGTCTAGGTTGCCCGGAACGTAAAAGTGACCATAACTTTCACACTGGTTGCTATCATACGTTTTATACGATAGAAAAACTGTTATATTTAGATAGTATTTTATGCTTCTGGCGTTGACTTCTTAGGCCGTAACTGTTCGATCTGGTGGATCAACGCCCTAGGGTGAAGCCTAGGTTGCCCGGAAAGTAGAAATGACCATAACTTTCACACTGGTTGCAATTATTCGTTTTATACGATGGAAAAGCTGTGGCATTTTTATTGTATTTTATTCATCTGGGGTTGACTTCTAAGGCCGTAGCTATTAGGTGTGGTGGAGCAACGCCCTAGAGTGAGGCCTAGGTTGCCCGGAACGTAGAAATGTCCATTACTTTCACAATGTTTGCAATTATTCATTTTATACGATGGAAAAAATTTTTTACTTATATTGCATTTTACTCTTCTGGCGTTGACTTCATAGGCCCTAACTATTAGATCTGGTGGAAGAACGCCCCAGAGTGAAGACTAGGTTGCCCGGAACATGGAAATGACCATTACATTCACACTGTTTGCAAATATACATTATATACGATGGAAAAGCTGTTGTATTTATATTGTATTTTATGCTTCTGGCGTTGACTTCTTAGGCCCTAACTATTCGATCTGGTGGAACAACGCCCTAGGGTGAAGCCTAGGTTGCCCGGAACGTAGATATGACCATAGCTTTTACATTGGTAGCAATTATTCGTTTTATACAATGGAAAAACTGTTGTATTTATATTGTATTTTATGCTTCTGGCGTTGACTTCTAAGGCCCTAATTATTCGAATTGGTGGAGCAATGCCTCAGAGTTAAGTCTAGGATGCCCGATACGCCGAAATGATCATTACTTTCACGCTTGTTGCAATTATTCCAGTTATACGATGAAAAGATTGTTGTATTTTTATTGTATTTTATGCTTCAGGCGTGGACCTCTGAGGCCGTAGCTATTCGATGTGGTGGAAGAACGCCATACAGTGAAGCCTAGGTTGCTCGGAAAGTAGAAATGACCATAACTTTCATACTGGTTGCAATTATTCGTTTTATACGATGGAAAAACTGTTGTATTTATATCGTATTTTATGCTTCGGGCGTTGACTTCTTAGGCCCTAACATTTCGATCTGGTGGAGCAACGCCCGACAGTGAAGCCTAGGTTGCCCGGAACGCAGATATGACCATAACCTTCACACAGGTTGCAATTATTCGTTTTATACGGTGTAAGGGCTGTTGTATTTATTTTGTATTTTATTCTTCTGGTGTTGACTTCTTAGGACCTAACTATTCGATCTGGTGGAACAACGCCGTAGAGTGAAGCCTAATTTGCCGGAACGTAGATATGACCATTACTTCCACACTGTTTGCAATTATCCCTTTTATACGATGGAAAAGCTGTTGTATTTATATCGTATTTTATGCTTTTGGCGTTTACTTCTAAGGACCTAACTATTCGATCTGGTGGAGCAACGCCCTAGAGTGAAGCCTAGGTTTCTCGGAATGTAGAAATGACCATAATTTTCACACTGGAAGCAATTATTCATTTTATACGTTGGAAAAACTGTTTTATTTATTTTGTATTTTATGCTTCGGGCGTTGACTTCTGAGGCCGTTGCTATTCGATTTGGTGCAACAACGCCCTAGAGTGAAGCCTAGGTTGCCCGGAACGTAGATATGACCATAACCTTCACACAGATTGCAATTATTCGTTTTATACGGTGTAAAGGCTGTTGTATTTATTTTTTATTTTATTCTTCTGGTGTTGACTTCTTAGTCCCTAACTATTCGATCTGGTGGAACAACGCCGTAGAGTGAAGCCTAGGCTTCCCGGAACGTAGAAATGACCACTACTTTCACACTGTTTGCAATTATTCCTTTTATACGACGGAAAAACTGTTGTATTTTTATTGCATTTTATGCGTCTGGCGTTCACTTCTTAGGCCCTAACTATTCGATCTGGTGGAACAACGCCCTAGGGTGAAGCCTAGGTTGCCCGGAACGTAGAAATGACCATAGCTTTTACACTCGTAGCAATTATTCGTTTTATACAATGGAAAAACCGTTCTATTTATTTTGTATTTTATGCTTCGGGCGTTGACTTCTAAGGCCCTAACTATTCAATCTGTTGGAGCAAAGCCCTAGGGTGAAGCCTAGGTTGCTCGGAAAGTAGAAATGACCATAAGTTTCATACTGGTTGCAATTATTCGTTTTATACGATAGAAAGACTGTTGTATTTATATTGTACTTTATGCTTCTGGCGTTGACTTCTCAGGCCCTAATTATTCGAAATGGTGGAGCAATGCCTCAGAGTCAAGTCTAGGATGCCCGTAACGCCGAAATGATCATTACTTTCACGCTTGTTGCAATCATTCCTGTTATGCGATGAAAAGACTGTTGTATTTTTATTGTATTTTATGCTTCAGGCGTGGACTTCTGAGGCCGTAGCTATTCGATGTGGTGGAACAACGCCGTACAGTGAAGCCTAGGTTGCCCGGAACGTAGAAATGACCACTACTTTCACACTGTTTGCAATTGTTCATTTAATACGATGGAAATGCTGTTGTATTTATATCGTATTTTATGCTTCGGGCGTTGACTTCTTAGGCCCTAACATTTCGATCTGGTGGAGCAACGCCCGACAGTGAAGCCTAGGTTGCCCGGAACGTAGATATGACCATAACCTTCACACAGGTTGCAATTATTCGTTTTATACGGTGTAAGGGCTGTTGTATTTATTTTGTATTTTATTCTTCTGGTGTTGACTTCTTAGGACCTAACTATTCGATCTGGTGGAACAACGCCGTAGAGTGAAGCCTAATTTGCCGGAACGTAGAAATGACCATTACTTCCACACTGTTTGCAATTATCCCTTTTATACGATGGAAAAGCTGTTGTATTTATATCGTATTTTATGCTTTTGGCGTTGACTTCTAAGGACCTAACTATTCGATCTGGTGGAGCAACGCCCTAGAGTGAAGCCTAGGTTTCTCGGAATGTAGAAATGACCATAACTTTCACACTGATTGCAATTATTCTTTTTATACGATGGAAAAACTGTTGCATCTTCATCGTACTTTATGCTTCTGGCTTTGACTTCTTAGGCCGTAACTATTCGATCTGGTGGAGGAACGCCCTGGAGTGAAACCTGGGTTGCCCGGAACGTAGAAATGATCACTACTATCACACTGGTTGCAAATTATTCCTGCTATACAATGGAAGAGCTGTTGTATTTTTATTGCATTTTATGCTTCTGGCGTTCACTTCTTAGGCCCTCACTATTCGATCTGGTGGAACAACGGCCTAGGGTGAAGCCTAGGTTGCCCGGAACGTAGAAATGACTATAACTTTCACACTGGTTGCAATTGTTTGTTTTATACGATGGAAAAGCTGTTGTATTTATATCGTATTTTATGCTTCTGGCGTTGACTTCTTAGGCCCTAACTGTTCCATCTGGTGGAACAACGCCCTAGAGAAAAGCCCAGGTTGCGCGGAACGTAGAAATGACCATAACTTTCACACTGGTAGCAATTATTCGTTTTATACAATGGAAAAACTGTTCTATTTATATTGTATTTTATGCTTCTGGCGTTGACTACTTAGGCCCTAACTATTCGATCTTGTGGAACAACGCCCTAGAGTGAAGCCTAGGTTGCCTGGAACGTAGAAATGACCAACACTTTCACACGGGTTGCAATTATTCCTGTTATAGGATGGAAATACTGTTGTATTTTTATTGTATTTTATACTTCAGGCGTTGACTTCTGAGGCCGTAGCTATTCGATGCGGTGGAAGAACGCCATACAGTGAAGCCTAGGTTGCCCGGAACGTAGAAATGACCATAAGTTTCATTCTGGTTGCAATTATTCGTTCTATACGATGGAAAAACTG
The DNA here is from genome assembly GCF_051401765.1 of Calliopsis andreniformis. NCBI lineage: Eukaryota > Metazoa > Arthropoda > Insecta > Hymenoptera > Andrenidae > Calliopsis > Calliopsis andreniformis. Next base: position 3,304,275 of record NW_027480465.1, on the reverse strand, counting down.
TTGTATTTATATTCTATTTTATGCTTCTGGTGTTCACTTCTTAGGCCCTAACTATTCGATCTGGTGGTACAACGCCCTAGGGTGAAGCCTAGGTTGCCCGGAACGTAGAAATGACCATAACTTTTACACTGGTAGCATTTATTCGTTTTATACAATGGAAAAACCGTTCTATTTATTTTGTATTTTATGCTTCGGGCGTTGACTTCTAAGGCCGTAACTATTCGATCTGGTGCAGCAACGCCCTGGAGTGAAACCTAGGTTGCCCGGAACGTAGAAATGACCACTACTATCACACTGGTTGCATATTATTCCTGCTACACGATGGAAAAACTGTTGTATTTTTATTGCATTTTATGCTTCTGGCGTTCACTTCTTAGGCCCTAACTATTCGATCTGGTGGAACAACGGCCTAGGGTGAAGCCTAGGTTGCCCGGAACGTAGAAATGACCATAACTTTTACACTGGTAGCAATTATTCGTTTTATACAATGGAAAAACTGTTCTATTTATTTTGTGCTTAATGCTTCGGGCGTTGACTTCTAAGACCCTAACTGTTTGATCTGGTGGAGCAACGCCCTAGAGTGAAGCCTAGGTTGACCGGAACGTAGAAATGGCCATAACTTTCACAATGGTTACAATTATTTGTTTTATACGATGGAAAAGCTGTTGCATTTATATCGTATTTTATGCTTCTGGCGTTGACTTCTTAGGCCCTAACTACTCCATCTGGTGGAACAACGCCCTAGGGTAAAGCCCAGGTTGCGCGGAACGTAGAAATGACCATAACTTTCACACTGGAAGCAATTATTCATTTTATACGTTGGAAAAACTGTTTTATTTATTTTGTATTTTATGCTTCGGGCGTTGACTTCTGAGGCCGTTGCTATTCGATTTGGTGCAACAACGGCCTAGGGTGAAGCCTAGGATGCCCGGAACGTAGAAATGACCATAACTTTCACACTGGTTGCAATTATTTGTTTTATACGATGGAAAAGCTGTTGTATTTATATCGTATTTTATGCTTCTGGCGTTGACTTCTCAGGCCCTAATTATTCTATCTGGTGGAGCAATGCCTCAGAGTTAAGTCTAGGATGCCCGAAACGCCGAAATGATCATTACTTTCACGCTTGTTGCAATTATTCCTGTTATGCGATGAAAAGACTGTTGTATTTTTATTGTATTTTATGCTTCAGGCGTGGACTTCTGAGGCCGTAGCTATTCGATGTGGTGGAAGAACGCCATACAGTGAAGCCTAGGTTGCCCGAACGTAGAAATGAGCATTACTTTCACACTGTTTGCAATTATTCCTTTTATACCATGGAAAAGCTGTTGTATTTATATCGTATTTTATGCTTCTGGCGTTGACTTCTAAGGACCTAACTATTCGATCTGGTGGAGCAACGCCCTAGAGTGAAGCCTAGGTTGCCCGGAACGTAGAATAGACCATAACTTTCACACTGGTTGCTATTATTCGTTTTATACGATGGAAAAACTGTTATATTTATATTGTATTTTATGCTTCTGGCGTTGACTTCTTAGGCCCTAACTATTCGATCTTGTGGAACAACGCCCTAGAGTGAAGCCTAGGTTGCCTGGAACGTAGAAATGAGCATCACTTTCACACGGGTTGCAATTATTCCTGTTATAGAATGGAAAGACTGTTGTATTTTTATTGTATTTTATACTTCTGGTGTTGACTTCTGAGGCCGTAGCCATTCGATGTGGTGGAAGAACGCCATACAGTGAAGCCTAGGTTGCGCGGAACGTAGAAATGACCATAAGTTTCATACTGGTTGCAATTATTCGGTTTATACGATGGAAAGACTGTTGTATTTATATTGTATTTTATGCTTCTGGCGTTCACTTCTTAGGCCCTAACTATTCGATCTGGTGGAACAACGGCCTAGGGTGAAGCCTAGGTTGCCCGGAACGTAGAAATGACCATAACTTTTACACTGGTAGCAATTATTCGTTTTATACAATGGAAAAACTGTTCTATTTATTTTGTACTTAATGCTTCGGGCGTTGACTTCTAAGACCCTAACTGTTTGATCTGGTGGAGCAACGCCCTAGAGTGAAGCCTAGGTTGACCGGAACGTAGGAATGGCCATAACTTTCACAATGGTTACAATTATTTGTTTTATACGATGGAAAAGCTGTTGCATTTATATCGTATTTTATGCTTCTGGCGTTGACTTCTTAGGCCCTAACTATTCCATCTGGTGGAACAACGCCCTAGGGTAAAGCCCAGGTTGCGCGGAACGTAGAAATGACCATAACTTTCACACTGGAAGCAATTATTCATTTTATACGTTGGAAAAACTGTTTTATTTATTTTGTATTTTATGCTTCGGGCGTTGACTTCTGAGGCCGTTGCTATTCGATTTGGTGCAACAACGGCCTAGGGTGAAGCCTAGGATGCCCGGAACGTAGAAATGACCATAACTTTCACACTGGTTGCAATTATTTGTTTTATACGATGGAAAAGCTGTTGTATTTATATCGTATTTTATGCTTCTGGCGTTGACTTCTCAGGCCCTAATTATTCTATCTGGTGGAGCAATGCCTCAGAGTTAAGTCTAGGATGCCCGAAACGCCGAAATGATCATTACTTTCACGCTTGTTGCAATTATTCCTGTTATGCGATGAAAAGACTGTTGTATTTTTATTGTATTTTATGCTTCAGGCGTGGACTTCTGAGGCCGTAGCTATTCGATGTGGTGGAAGAACGCCATACAGTGAAGCCTAGGTTGCCCGAACGTAGAAATGAGCATTACTTTCACACTGTTTGCAATTATTCCTTTTATACCATGGAAAAGCTGTTGTATTTATATCGTATTTTATGCTTCTGGCGTAGACTTCTAAGGACCTAACTATTCGATCTGGTGGAGCAACGCCCTAGAGTGAAGCCTAGGTTGCCCGGAACGTAGAATAGACCATAACTTTCACACTGGTTGCAATTATTCGTTTTATACGATGGAAAAACTGTTATATTTATATTGTATTTTATGCTTCTGGCGTTGACTTCTTAGGCCCTAACTATTCGATCTTGTGGAACAACGCCCTAGAGTGAAGCCTAGGTTGCCTCGAACGTAGAAATGAGCATCACTTTCACACGGGTTGCAATTATTCCTGTTATAGAATGGAAAGACTGTTGTATTTTTATTGTATTTTATACTTCTGGTGTTGACTTCTGAGGCCGTAGCTATTCGATGTGGTGGAAGAACGCCATACAGTGAAGCCTAGGTTGCGCGGAACGTAGAAATGACCATAAGTTTCATACTGGTTGCAATTATTCGGTTTATACGATGGAAAGACTGTTGTATTTATATTGTAGTTTATGCTTCTGGCGTTCACTTCTTAGGCCCTAACTATTCGATCTGGTGGAACAACGCCCTAGGGGAAGCCTAGGTTGCCCGGAACGTAGAAATGACCATAGCTTTTACACTGGTAGCAATTATTCGTTTTATACAATGGAAAAACCGTTCTATTTATTTTGTATTTTATGCTTCGGGCGTTGACTTCTAAGGCCCTAACTATTCAATCTGTTGGAGCAACGCCCTAGGGTGAAGCCTAGGTTGCTCGGACAGTAGAAATGACCATAAGTTTCATACTGGTTGCAATTATTCGTTTTATACGATGGAAAAACTGTTGTATTTATATTGTATTTTATGCTTCTGGCGTTGACTTCTAAGGCCCTAATTATTCGATTTGGTGGAGCAATGCCTCAGAGTTAAGTCTAGGATGCCCGATACGCCGAAATGATCATTACTTTCACGCTTGTTGCAATTATTCCAGTTATACGATGAAAAGATTGTTGTATTTTTATTGTATTTTATGCTTCAGGCGTGGACTTCTGAGGCCGTAGCTATTCGATGTGGTGGAAGAACGCCATACAGTGAAGCCTAGGTTGCCCGGAACGTAGAATAGACCATAACTTTCACACTGGTTGCTATTATTCGTTTTATACGATGGAAAAACTGTTATATTTATATTGTATTTTATGCTTCTGGCGGTGACTTCTTAGGCCCTAACTATTCGATCTTGTGGAACAACGCCCTAGAGTGAAGCCTAGGTTGCCTCGAACGTAGAAATGACCATCACTTTCACACGGGTTGCAATTATTCGTGTTATAGAATGTTAAGACTGTTGTATTTTTATTGTATTTTATACTTCAGGCGTTGACTTCTCAGGCCGTAGCTATTCGATGTGGTGGAAGAACGCCATACAGTGAAGCCTAGGTTGCTCGGAAAGTAGAAATGACCATAACTTTCACACTGATTGCAATTATTCGTTTTATACGGTGGAAAAAAAGTTGCATCTTCATCGTATTTTATGCTTCTGGCGTTGACTTCTTAGGCCGTAACTATTCGATCTGGTGGAGCAACGCCCTGGAGTGAAACCTGGGTTGCCCGGAACGTAGAATTGTCCACTACTATCACACTGGTTGCAAATTATTCCTGCTATACGATGGAAAAACTGTTGTATTTTTATTGCATTTTATGCTTCTGGCGTTCACTTCTTAGGCCCTAACTATTCGATCTGGTGGAACAGCGGCCTAGGGTGAAGCCTAGGTTGCCCAGAACGTAGAAATGACCATATCTTTCACACTGGTAGCAATTATTTGTTTTATACGATGGAAAAGCTGTTGTATTTATATCGTATTTTATGCTTCTGGCGTTGACTTCTTAGGCCCTAACTGTTCCATCTGGTGGAACAACGCCCTAGAGTAAAGCCCAGGTTGCGCGGAACGTAGAAATGACCATAACTTTCACACTGGTAGCAATTATTCGTTTTATACAATGGAAAAACTGTTCTATTTATATTGTATTTTATGCTTCTGGCGTTGACTACTTAGGCCCTAACTATTCGATCTTGTGGAACAACGCCCTAGAGTGAAGCCTAGGTTGCCTGGAACGTAGAAATGACCAACACTTTCACACGGGTTGCAATTACTCCTGTTATAGGATGGAAATACTGTTGTATTTTTATTGTATTTTATACTTCAGGCGTTGACTTCTGAGGCCGTAGCTATTCGATGCGGTGGAAGAACGCCATACAGTGAAGCCTAGGTTGCCCGGAACGTAGAAATGACCATAAGTTTCATTCTTGTTGCAATTATTCGTTCTATACGATGGAAAAACTGTTGTATTTATATTGTATTTTATGCTTCTGGTGTTCACTTCTTAGGCCCTAACTATTCGATCTGGTGGTACAACGCCCTAGGGTGAAGCCTAGGTTGCCCGGAACGTAGAAATGACCATAACTTTTACACTGGTAGCATTTATTCGTTTTATACAATGGAAAAACCGTTCTATTTATTTTGTATTTTATGCTTCGGGCGTTGACTTCTAAGGCCGTAACTATTCGATCTGGTGCAGCAACGCCCTGGAGTGAAACCTAGGTTGCCCGGAACGTAGAAATGACCACTACTATCACACTGGTTGCATATTATTCCTGCTACACGATGGAAAAACTGTTGTATTTTTATTGCATTTTATGCTTCTGGCGTTCACTTCTTAGGCCCTAACTATTCGATCTGGTGGAACAACGGCCTAGGGTGAAGCCTAGGTTGCCCGGAACGTAGAAATGACCATAACTTTTACACTGGTAGCAATTATTCGTTTTATACAATGGAAAAACTGTTCTATTTATTTTGTACTTAATGCTTCGGGGGTTGACTTCTAAGACCCTAACTGTTTGATCTGGTGGAGCAACGCCCTAGAGTGAAGACTAGGTTGACCGGAACGTAGAAATGGCCATAACTTTCACAATGGTTACAATTATTTGTTTTATACGATGGAAAAGCTGTTGCATTTATATCGTATTTTATGCTTCTGGCGTTGACTTCTTAGGCCCTAACTATTCCATCTGGTGGAACAACGCCCTAGGGTAAAGCCCAGGTTGCGCGGAACGTAGAAATGACCATAACTTTCACACTGGAAGCAATTATTCATTTTATACGTTGGAAAAACTGTTTTATTTATTTTGTATTTTATGCTTCGGGCGTTGACTTCTGAGGCCGTTGCTATTCGATTTGGTGCAACAACGGCCTAGGGTGAAGCCTAGGATGCCCGGAACGTAGAAATGACCATAACTTTCACACTGGTTGCAATTATTTGTTTTATACGATGGAAAAGCTGTTGTATTTATATCGTATTTTATGCTTCTGGCGTTGACTTCTCAGGCCCTAATTATTCTCTCTGGTGGAGCAATGCCTCAGAGTTAAGTCTAGGATGCCCGAAACGCCGAAATGATCATTACTTTCACGCTTGTTGCAATTATTCCTGTTATGCGATGAAAAGACTGTTGTATTTTTATTGTATTTTATGCTTCAGTTGTGGACTTCTGAGGCCGTAGCTATTCGATGTGGTGGAAGAACGCCATACAGTGAAGCCTAGGTTGCCCGAACGTAGAAATGAGCATTACTTTCACACTGTTTGCAATTATTCCTTTTATACCATGGAAAAGCTGTTGTATTTATATCGTATTTTATGCTTCTGGCGTTGACTTCTTAGGCCCTAACTATTCGATCTGGTGGAACAACGCCGTAGAGTGAGGCCTAGGTTGCCCGGAACGTAGAAATGACCATAACTTCCACACTCGTTGCAATTATTCATTTTATACGATGGAAAAACTGTTGTACTCATATTGTATTTTATTCTTATGGCGTTGAACTCTAAGTACCTAGCTATTCGATCTGGTGGAGCAACGCCCTAGAGTGAAACCTAGGCTACCCGGAACGTAGAAATGACCAGTACTTTCATACTGTCTGCAGTTATTCCTGTTATACGATGGAAACACTTTTGCATCTTTATTGTATTTTATGATTCTGGCGTTGACTTCTAAGGCCCTAGCTATTCGGTCTGGTGGAGCAACGCCCTTGAGTGGAGCCTAGGTTGCCCGGTACGTAGAAGTGACCATTACTTTCACACTGTTTGCAAATATATATTATATACGATGGAAGATCTGTTGTATTTATGTTGTATTTTATGCTTCTGGCGTTGACTTCTTAGGTCCTAACTATTTGATCTGGTGGAGCACCGCCCTAGAGTGACGCCTACGTTGACCGGAACATAGAAATGACCATAACTTCCACACTGGTTGCAATTATTCGTTTTATACGATGGAAAAGCTGTAGTATTTATATCGTATTTTATGATTCTGGCGTTGACTTCTTAGGCCCTAACTATTCCATCTGGTGGAACAACGCCCTAGGGTGAAGCCTAGGTTGCCTGGAACGTAGAAATGACCATAACTTTCACACGGGTTGCAATTATTCCTGTTATAGGATGGAAAGACTGTTGTATTTTTATTGTACTTTATACTTCAGGCGTTGACTTCTGAGGCCGTAGCTATTCGATGTGGTGGAAGAACGCCATAGAGTGAAGCCTAGGTTGCCCGAAACGTAGAAATGACCATAAGTTTCATACTGGTTGCAATTATTCGTTTTATACGATGGAAAAGCTGTTGTAATTATATCGTATTTTATGCTTCTGGCGTTGACTTCTTATGACCTAACTATTCGATCTGGTGGAGCAACGCCCTGGAGTGAAATCTAGGTTGCCGGGGACGTAGGAATGACCATTACTTTCACACTGGTTGCAATTATCCCTGTTATACGATGGAAAAACTGTTGTATTTTTATTGCATTTTGTGCTTCGGGCATTGACTTTTAAGGCCCTAACTATTCAATCTGTTGGAGCAACGCCCTAGGGTGAAGCCTAGGTTGCCCGGAACGTAGAAATGAGCATAACTATCACACTGGTTGCAATTATTCGTTTTATACGATGGAAAAGCTGCCGTATTTATATCGTATTTTATGCTTCCGGCGTTGACTTCTTAGGCCCTAACTATTCCATCTGGTGGAACAACGCCCTAGGGTGACGCCTAGGTTGCCTGGAAAGTAGAAATGACCATAACTTTCACACTGGTAGCAATTATTCGTTTTATGCGATGGAAAAACTGTTCTATATATTTTGTATTTTATGCTTCGGGCGTTGACTTCTAAGGCCCTAACTATTCGATCTGGAGGTGCAACTCCCTAGGGTGAAGCCTAGGTTGCTCGGAAAGTAGAAATAACCATAACTTTCATACTGGTTGCGATTATTCGTTTTATAGGATGGAAAAACTGTTGTATTTATATCGTGTTTTATGCTTCTGGCGATGACTTCTTAGGCCCTAACTATTCCATCTGGTGGAACAACGCCCTAGGGTGAATCCTAGGTTGCCCGGGTAGTCGAAATGCCCATAACTTCCACACTGGTAGAAATTATTCGTTTTATACGATTGAAAAACTGTACTATTTATTTTGTATTTTATGCTTCGGGCGTTGACTTCTAAGGGCCTAGCTGTTCGATCTGGTGGAGCAACGCCCTACAGTGAAGCTTAGGCTGCCCGGAACGTAGAAATGACCATCACTTTCAAACTGGTTGCAATTATTCCTGTTATATGATGGAAAAACTGTTGTATTTTTATTGCATTTTATGCTTCGGGCATTGACTTCTAAGGCCCTAACTATTCAATCTGTGGGAGCTACGCCCTAGGGTGAAGCCTAGGTTGCCCGGAAAGTAGAAATAACCATAACTTTCATACTGGTTGCAATTATTCGTTTTATACGATGAAAAAACTGTTGTATTTATATTCTATTTTATGCTTCTGGCGTTCACTTCTTAGGCCCTAACTATTCGATCTGGTGGAACAACGCCGTAGGGTGAAGCCTAGGTTACCCGGAACGTAGAAATAACCATTACATTCACACTGGTTGCAATTATTCCGGTTATACGATGGAAAAACTGTTGTATTTTTATTGCATTCTATGCTTCTGGCGTTTAATTCTAAGTCGCTAGCTATTCGATCTGGTGGAGCAACGACACAGAATGAAGCCTATTTTGCCCGGAACGTAAAAATGGCCATTACTTTCACACTGCTTGCAGTTATTCCTGTTAAACGATGGAAAAACTGTTGCATCTTTATTGTATTTTATGCTTCTGGCGCTGACTTCTAAGGCCCTAACTATCCGATCTGGTGGAGCAACGCCCTAGAGTGAAGCCTAGGTTGGACGGAACGTAGAAATGACCATTACTTTCACACTGTTTGCAAATATACATTATATACGATGGAAAAGCTGTTGTATTTATATTGTATTTTATGCTTCTGGCGTTGACTTCTGAGGCCCTAACTATTCAATCTGTTGATGCAACGCCCTAGGGTGAAGCCTAGGTTGCCCGGAACGTAGAAATGACCATAACTTTCACACTGGTTGCTATTATCCGTTTTATACGATGGAAAAACTGTTATATTTATATTGTATTTTATGCTTCTGGCGTTGACTTCTGAGGCCCTAACTATTCAATCTGTTGATGCAACGCCCTAAGGCGAAGCCTAGGTTGCCCGGAACGTAGAAATGACTAGTACATTCACACTGGTTGCAGTTATTCCTGTTATACGATGGAAAAACTGTTGTATTTTAATTCTATTTTATGCTTTTAGCGATGAATTCTAAGTCCCTAGCTATTCGATCTGGTGGAGCAACGCCCTAGAGTGACGCCTAGGTTGCTCGGAACGTAGAAATGACCATTACTTTCACACTGGTTGCAATTATTCGTTTTATACGATGGAAAAGCTGTTGTATTTATATCGTATTTTATGCTTCTGGCGTTGACTTCTTAGGCCCTATCTATTCCATCTGGTGGAACAACGCAGTAGAGTGAAGCCTAGGTTGCCCGAACGTAGAAATGACCATTACTTTCACACTGTTTGCAATTATTCCTTTTATACGATGGAAAAGCTGTTGTATTTATATCGTATTTTATGCTTCTGGTGTTGACTTCTAAGGACCTAACTGTTCCATCTGGTCGAGCAACGCCCTAGAGTGAAGCCTAGGTTGCTCGGAATGTAGAAATGACCATAAGTTTCACACTGATTGCAATTATTCGTTTTATACGATGGAAAAACTGTTGCATCTTCATCGTATTTTATGCTTCTGGCGTTGACTTCTTAGGCCGTAACTATTCGATCTGGTGGAGCAACGCCCTGGAGTGAAACCTGGGTTGCCCGGAACGTAGAAATGACCACTACTATCACACTGGTTGCAAATTATTCCTGCTATACGATGGAAAAACTGTTGTATTTTTATTGCATTTTATGCTTCTGGCGTTCACTTCTTAGGACCTAACTATTCGATCTGGTGGAACAACGGCCTAGGGTGAAGCCTAGGTTGCCCGGAACGTAGAAATGACCATAACTTTCACACTGGTTGCTATTATTCGTTTTATACGATGGAAAATCTGTTGTATTTATGTTGCATTTTATGCTTCTGGCGTTGACTTCTTAGGCCCTAACTATTTGATCTGGTGGCGTAACGCCCTAGAGTGACGCCTAGGTTACCCGGAACGTAGAAATGGCCATTACTTTCACACTGTTTGCAATTATTCGTTTTATACGATGGGAAAACTGTTGCACCTTTATTGTATTTCATGCATCTGGCGTTGACATGTAAGGCCCTAACTATTCGATCTGGTGGGGCTAGGCCCTAGAGTGAAGCCTATGTTGCCCGGAACGTAGAAATGACCAGTACTTTCACACTGGTTGCAGTTATTCGTTTTATACAATGAAAAACTGTTCTATTTATTATGAATTTTATGCTTCGGGCGCTGACTTCTAAGGCCCTAACTATTCGATCTGGTGGAGCAACGCCCTACAGTGAAGCCTAGGTTGCCCGGAACGTAGAAATGACCATTACTTTCACACTGTTTGCAATTATTCATTTTACACGATGGAAAAGCTGTTGTATTTGTATCGCATTTTATGCTTCTGGCGTTGACAACTTAGGCCCTAACTGTTCCATCTGGTGGAACAATGCACTAGGGTGAAGCCTAGGTTGCACGGAACGTAGAAATGTCCATAACTTTCACTCTGGTAGCAATTATTCGTTTTATACAATGGAAAAACTGTTGCATCTTTATTGTATTTTATGCTTCTGGCGTTGACTTCTTAGGACCTAACCAATCGATCTGGTGGAGCAAGGCCCTAGAGTGAAGCCTAGGTTGCCCGGAACGTAGAAATGACCATAACTTTCACACTGGTTACCATAATTCGTTTTATACGATGGAAAAGCTGTTGTATTTACATCGTATTTTATGCTTCTGGCGTTGACTTCTTAGGCCCTAACTGTTCCATCTGGTGGAACAACGCTCTAGGGTGAAGCCTAAGTTGCCCGGAACGTAGAAATGTCCATAACTTTCACTCTGGTAGCAATTATTCGTTTTAGACATGGAATAACTGTTCTATTTTTTTGCATTTTATGCTTCGGGCGTTGACTTCTAAGGCCCTAACTATTCGATCTGGTGGAGCAACGCCCTAGAGTGAAGCCTAGGTTGCCCGGAACGTAGAACATACGATTACCTTCACACTGGTTGCAATTATTCCTGTTATACGATGGAAAAACTGTTGCACCATTATTGTATTTTATGCTTCTGGCGTTGACTTCATAGGCCCTAACTATTTGATCTGGTGGAGCAACGCCCTAGAGTGAAGCCTAGATCGCCCGGAACGTAGAACATACGATTACCTTCACACTGGTTGCAATTATTCCTGTTATACGATGGAAAAACTGTTGCACCATTATTGTATTTTAAGCTTCTGGCGTTGACTTCATAGGCCCTAACTATTTGATCTGGTGGAGCAACGCCCTAGAGTGAAACCTAGGTTACACGGAACGTAGAAATGACCAGTACTTTCACACTGGTTGCAGTTATTCGTTTTATACAATGGAAAAACTGTTCTATTTATTTTGCATTTTATGCTTCGGGCGTTGACTTCTAAGGCCCTAGCTTTTCAATCTCGTGGAGCAACGCCCTAGAGTGAAACCTAGGTTACCCGGAACGTAGAAATGACCAGGACTTTCACACTGGTTGCAGTTATTCCTGTTATACGATGGAAAAACTGTTGCACCTTTATTGTATTTTATGCCTCTGGCGTTGACATCTAAGGCCCTAACTGTTTGATCTGGTGGAGCAACGCCCTAGAGTGAAGCCTAGGTTGCCCGGATCGTAGAAGTGACCATAACTTTCACACTGGTTGCTATTATTCGTTTTATACGATGGAAAATCTGTTGTATTTATGTTGCATTTTATGCTTCTGGCGTTGACTTCTTAGGCCCTAACTATTTGATCTGGTGGAGCAACGCCCTAAAGTGAAGCCTAGGTTGCCCGGAACGTGGACGTGACCATAACTTCCACACTGGTTGCTATCACTCGTATTATATGATGGAAAAACAGTGTATTTATATTGTATTTTATGCTTCTGGCGTTCACTTCTTAGGCCCTAACTATTCGATCTGGTGGAACAACGGCCTAGGGTGAAGCCCAGGTTGTCCGGAACGTAGAAATGACCATAACTTTTACACTGGTTGCAATTATTCATTTTATACGATGGAAAAACTGTTGGACTTATATTGTATTTTATTCTTATGGCGTTGAATTCTAATTCCCTAGCTATTCGATCTGGTGGAGCAACGCCCTAGAATGAAACCTAGGTTACCCGGAACGTAGAAATGACCAGTACTTTCATACTGTTTGCAGTTATTCATGTTATACGATGGAAAAACTTTTGCTTCTTTATTGTATTTTATGCTTCTGGCGTTGACTTCTAAGGCCCTAGCTATTCGATTTGGTGTAGCAACGCCCTAGAGTGGAGCCTAGGTTGCCCGGTACGTAGAAATGACCATTACTTTCACACTGTTTGCAAATATACTTTATATACGATGGAAAGTCTGTTGTATTTATGTTGTATTTTATGCTCCTGGCGTTGACTTCTTAGGCCCTAACTATTTGATCTTGTGGAGCACCGCCCTAGAGTGAAGCCTAGGTTGCCCGGAACGTAGAAATGACCATTCATTTCACACTGGTAGTAATTATTCGTTTTATACGATGGAAAAACTGTTTTATTTATATTGTATTTTATGCTTCGGGTGTTGACTTCTAAGGCCCTAACTATTCGATCTGGTGGAGCAACGCCCTAGAGTGAAGCCTAGGTTGCTCGGAATGTAGAAATGACCATAACTTTCACACTGGTTGCAATTATTCGTTTTATACGATGGAAAAACTGTTGCATCTTTATCGTATTTTATACTTCTGGCGTTGACTTCTTAGGCCGTAACTATTCGATCTGGTGGAGCAACGCCCTGGAGAGAAACCTAGGTTGCCCGGAACGTAGAAATGACCACTACTATCACACTGGTTGCAATTATTCCTGTTATATGATGGAAAAACTGTTGTATTTTTATCGCATTTTATGCTTCGGGCATTGACTTCTAAGGCCCTATCTATTCAATCTGTTGGAGCAACGCCCTAGGGTGAAGCCTAGGTTGCCCGGAACGTAGAAATGACCATAACTTTCACACTGGTTGCTATTATTCGTTTTATACGATGGAAAATCTGTTGTATTTATGTTGCATTTTATGCTTCTGGCGTTGACTTCTTAGGCCCTAACTATTTGATCTGGTGGCGTAACGCCCTAGAGTGACGCCTAGGTTACCCGGAACGTAGAAATGGCCATTACTTTCACACTGTTTGCAATTATTCGTTTTATACGATGGGAAAACTGTTGCACCTTTATTGTATTTCATGCATCTGGCGTTGACATGTAAGGCCCTAACTATTCGATCTGGTGGGGCTAGGCCCTAGAGTGAAGCCTATGTTGCCCGGAACGTAGAAATGACCAGTACTTTCACACTGGTTGCAGTTATTCGTTTTATACAATGAAAAACTGTTCTATTTATTATGAATTTTATGCTTCGGGCGTTGACTTCTAAGGCCCTAACTGTTCCATCTGGTGGAACAATGCACTAGGGTGAAGCCTAGGTTGCACGGAACGTAGAAATGTCCATAACTTTCACTCTGGTAGCAATTATTCGTTTTATACAATGGAAAAACTGTTGCATCTTTATTGTACTTTATGCTTCTGGCGTTGACTTCTTAGGACCTAACCAATCGATCTGGTGGAGCAAGGCCCTAGAGTGAAGCCTAGGTTGCCCGGAACGTAGAAATGACCATAACTTTCACACTGGTTACCATAATTCGTTTTATACGATGGAAAAGCTGTTGTATTTACATCGTATTTTATGCTTCTGGCGTTGACTTCTTAGGCCCTAACTGTTCCATCTGGTGGAACAACGCTCTAGGGTGAAGCCTAAGTTGCCCGGAACGTAGAAATGTCCATAACTTTCACTCTGGTAGCAATTATTCGTTTTAGACATGGAATGACTGTTCTATTTTTTTGCATTTTATGCTTCGGGCGTTGACTTCTAAGGCCCTAACTATTCGATCTGGTGGAGCAACGCCCTAGAGTGAAGCCTAGGTTGCCCGGAACGTAGAACATACGATTACCTTCACACTGGTTGCAATTATTCCTGTTATACGATGGAAAAACTGTTGCACCATTATTGTATTTTATGCTTCTGGCGTTGACTTCATAGGCCCTAACTATTTGATCTAGTGGAGCAACGCCCTAGAGTGAAGCCTAGATTGCCCGGAACGTAGAACATACGATTACCTTCACACTGGTTGCAATTATTCCTGTTATACGATGGAAAAACTGTTGCACCATTATTGTATTTTAAGCTTCTGGCGTTGACTTCATAGGCCCTAACTATTTGATCTGGTGGAGCAACGCCCTAGAGTGAAACCTAGGTTACACGGAACGTAGAAATGACCAGTACTTTCACACTGGTTGCAGTTATTCGTTTTATACAATGGAAAAACTGTTCTATTTATTTTGCATTTTATGCTTCGGGCGTTGACTTCTAAGGCCATAACTATTCGATCTGGTGGAGCAACGCCCTAGATTGAAGCCTAGGTTGCCGGAACGTAGAAATGACCATAACTTTCACACTGGTTACCATTATTCGTTTTATACGATGGAAAACTGTTCTATTTATTATGAATTTTATGCTTCGGGCGCTGACTTCTAAGGCCCTAACTATTCGATCTGGTGGAGCAACGCCCTAGAGTGAAGCCTAGGTTGCCGGAACGTAGAAATGACCATAACTTTCACACTGGTTAACATTATTCGTTTTATACGATGGAAAAGCTGTTGTATTAATATCGTATTTTATGCTTCGGGCGTTGACTTCTTAGGCCCTAACTACTCAATCTGTTGGAGCAACGCCCTAGGGTGAAGCCTAGGTAGCCCGGAACGTACAAATGACCATAACTTTCACACTGGTTTCTATTATTCGTTTTATACGATGGAAAAACTGTTATATTTATATTGTATTTTATGCTTCTGGCGTTGACTTCTTAGGCCCGAACTATTCGATCTGGTGCAACAACGCCCTAGAGTGAAGCCTAGGTTGCCTGGAACGGAGAAATGACCATAACTTTCACACTGGTTGCTATTATTCTTTTTATACGATGGAAAAGCTGTTGTATTTACATCGTACTTTATGCTTCTGGCGTTGACTTCTAAGGTCCTCAACTATTCGATCTGGTGGAGCAACGCTCTAGAGTGTCGCATAGGTTGCCCGGAACGTAGAAATGACCATTACTTTCACAATGTATGCAAATATTCATTTTATACGATGGAAAAACTGTTGTACTTGTATTGTATTTTATTCTTCTGGCGTTGAATTCTAAGTCCCTAGCTTTTCAATCTCGTGGAGCAACGCCCTAGAGTGAAACCTAGGTTACCCGGAACGTAGAAATGACCAGGACTTTCACACTGGTTGCAGTTATTCCTGTTATACGATGGAAAAACTGTTGCACCTTTATTGTATTTTATGCCTCTGGCGTTGACATCTAAGGCCCTAACTGTTTGATCTGGTGGAGCAACGCCCTAGAGTGAAGCCTAGGTTGCCCGGATCGTAGAAGTGACCATAACTTTCACACTGGTTGCTATTATTCGTTTTATACGATGGAAAATCTGTTGTATTTATGTTGCATTTTATGCTTTGGGCATTGACTTCTAAGGCCCTAACTATTCAATCTGTTGGAGCAACGCCCTAGGGTGAAGCCTAGGTTGCTCGGAATGTAGAAATGACCATAACTTTCACACTGGTTGCAATTATTCGTTTTATACGATGGAAAAACTGTTGCATCTTTATCGTATTTTATACTTCTGGCGTTGACTTCTTAGGCCGTAACTATTCGATCTGGTGGAGCAACGCCCTGGAGAGAAACCTAGGTTGCCCGGAACGTAGAAATGACCACTACTATCACACTGGTTGCAATTATTCCTGTTATATGATGGAAAAACTGTTGTATTTTTATCGCATTTTATGCTTCGGGCATTGACTTCTAAGGCCCTAACTATTCAATCTGTTGGAGCAACGCCCTAGGGTGAAGCCTACGTTGCCCGGAACGTAGAAATGACCATAACTTTCACACAGGTTGCAATTATTCGTTTTATACGATGGAAAATCTGTTGTATTTATGTTGCATTTTATGCTTCTGGCGTTGACTTCTTAGGCCCTAACTATTTGATCTGGTGGAGCAACGCCCTAAAGTGAAGCCTAGGTTGCCCGGAACGTGGAAGTGACCATAACTTCCACACTGGTTGCTATCATTCGTTTTATATGATGGAAAAACAGTGTATTTATATTGTATTTTATGCTTCTGGCGTTCACTTCTTAGGCCCTAACTATTCGATCTGGTGGAACAACGGCCTAGGGTGAAGCCCAGGTTGTCCGGAACGTAGAAATGACCATAACTTTTACACTGGTTGCAATTATTCATTTTATACGATGGAAAAACTGTTGGACTTATATTGTATTTTATTCTTATGGCGTTGAATTCTAATTCCCTAGCTATTCGATCTGGTGGAGCAACGCCCTAGAGTGAAACCTAGGTTACCCGGAACGTAGAAATGACCAGTACTTTCACACTGTTTGCAGTTATTCCTGTTGTACGATGGAAAAACTGTTGCATCTTTATTGTATTTCATGCTTCTGGCGTTGACTTCCAAGGCCCTAACTATTCGATCTGGTGGAGTAACGCCCTAGAGTGACGCCTAGGTTACCCGGAACGTAGAAATGGCCATTACTTTCACACTGTTTGCAATTATTCGTTTTATACGATGGGACAACTGTTGCACCTTCATTGTATTTCATGCATCTGGCGTTGACATGTAAGGCCCTAACTATTCGATGTGGTGGGGCAAGGCCCTAGAGTGAAGCCTAGGTTGCCCGGAACGTAGAAATGACCAGTACTTTCACACTGGTTGCAGTTATTCGTTTTATACAATAAAAAACTGTTCTATTTATTATGAATTTTATGCTTCGGGCGCTGACTTCTAAGGCCCTAACTATTCGATCTCGTGGAGCAACGCCCTAGAGTGAAGCCTAGGTTGCCCGGAACGTAGAAATGACCATTACTTTCACACTGTTTGCAATTATTCATTTTACACGATGGAAAAGCTGGTGTACTTATATTGTATTTTATGCTTCTGGCGTTGACTTCTTAGGCCCGAACTATTCGATCTGGTGCAACAACGCCCTAGAGTGAAGCCTAGGTTGCCTGGAACGGAGAAATGACCATAACTTTCACACTGGTTGCTATTATTCGTTTTATACGATGGAAAAGCTGTTGTATTTATATCGTACTTTATACTTCTGGCGTTGACTTCTAAGGCCCTCAACTATTCGATCTGGTGGAGCAACGCTCTAGAGTGTCGCATAGGTTGCCCGGAACGTAGAAATGACCATTACTTTCACAATGTATGCAAATATTCATTTTATACGATGGAAAAACTGTTGTACTTGTATTGTATTTTATTCTTCTGGCGTTGAATTCTAAGTCCCTAGCTTTTCAATCTCGTGGAGCAACGCCCTAGAGTGAAACCTAGGTTACCCGGAACGTAGAAATGACCAGGACTTTCACACTGGTTGCAGTTATTCCTGTTATACGATGGAAAAACTGTTGCACCTTTATTGTATTTTATGCCTCTGGCGTTGACATCTAAGGCCCTAACTGTTTGATCTGGTGGAGCAACGCCCTAGAGTGAAGCCTAGGTTGCCCGGATCGTAGAAGTGACCATAACTTTCACACTGGTAGCAATTATTCGTTTTATACGATGGAACAACTGTTCTATTTATTTTGTATTTCATGCTTCGGGGGTTGACTTCTAAGGCCCTAACTATTCAACCTGTTGGAGCAACGCCCTAGGGTGGATCCTAGGTTGCCCGGAAAGTAGAGATGACCATAACTTTCATACTGGTTGCAATTATTCGTTTTATACGATGGAAAAACTGTTGTATTTATATTGTATTTTATGCTTCTGGCGCTGACTTCTAGGGCACTAACTATTCGATCTGGTGGAGCAGCGCTCTAGGGTGAAGCCTAGGTTGCCCGGAACGTAGAAATGACCATTACTATTACACTGGTTTCAATTATTCGTTGTTTACGATGGAAAAACTGTTGTAGTTTCATTGCATTTTATGCTTTCGGCGTTGACTTCTAAGGCCCTAACTATTCAATCTGTTGGTGCAACGCCCTAGGGTCAAGCCTAGGTTGCCCGGAAAGTAGAAATGACGTTAACTTTCATACTGGTTGCAATTATTCGGTTTATACGATGGAAAAACTGTTGTATTTCTATTGCATGTTATGCTTCGTGCATTGACTTCTAAGGCGCTAACTATTCAATCTGTTGGAGCAACGCCCTAGGGTGTAGCCTAGGTTGCCCGAAAAGTAGAAATGACTATAACTTTCATACTGGTTGCAATTATTCGTTTTATACGATGGAAAAGCTGTTGTATTTATACCGTATTTTATGCTTCTGGCGTTGAATTCTTATGACCTAACTATTCCATCTGGTGGAACAACGCCCTAGGGTGAAGCCTATGTTGCCCGGAACGTACAAATGACCATAACTTTCACACTGGTTTCTATTATTCATTTTATACGATGGAAAAACTGTTATATTTATATTGTATTTTATGCTTCTGGCGTTGACTTCTTAGGCCCGAACTATTCGATCTGGTGCAACAACGCCCTAGAGTGAAGCCTAGGTTGCCTGGAACGGAGAAATGACCATAACTTTCACACTGGTTGCTATTATTCGTTTTATACGATGGAAAAGCTGTTGTATTTATATCGTACTTTATGCTTCTGGCGTTGACTTCTAAGGCCCTCAACTATTCGATCTGGTTGAGCAACGCTCTAGAGTGTCGCATAGGTTGCCCGGAACGTAGAAATGACCATTACTTTCACAATGTATGCAAATATTCATTTTATACGATGGAAAAACTGTTGTACTTGTACTGTATTTTATTCTTCTGGCCTTGAATTCTAAGTCCCTAGCTTTTCAATCTCGTGGAGCAACGCCCTAGAGTGAAACCTAGGTTACCCGGAACGTAGAAATGACCAGGACTTTCACACTGGTTGCAGTTATTCCTGTTATACGATGGAAAAACTGTTGCACCTTTATTGTATTTTATGCCTCTGGCGTTGACATCTAAGGCCCTAACTGTTTGATCTGGTGGAGCAACGCCCTAGAGTGAAGCCTAGGTTGCCCGGATCGTAGAAATGACCATAACTTTCACACTGGTTGCTATTATTCGTTTTATACGATGGAAAATCTGTTGTATTTATGTTGCATTTTATGCTTCTGGCGTTGACTTCTTAGGCCCTAACTATTTGATCTGGTGGCGTAACGCCCTAGAGTGACGCCTAGGTTACCCGGAACGTAGAAATGGCCATTACTTTCACACTGTTTGCAATTATTCGTTTTATACGATGGGAAAACTGTTGCACCTTTATTGTATTTCATGCATCTGGCGTTGACATGTAAGGCCCTAACTATTCGATCTGGTGGGGCTAGGCCCTAGAGTGAAGCCTATGTTGCCCGGAACGTAGAAATGACCAGTACTTTCACACTGGTTGCAGTTATTCGTTTTATACAATGAAAAACTGTTCTATTTATTATGAATTTTATGCTTCGGGCGCTGACTTCTAAGGCCCTAACTATTCGATCTGGTGGAGCAACGCCCTAGAGTGAAGCCTAGGTTGCCGGAACGTAGAAATGACCATAACTTTCACACTGGTTAACATTATTCGTTTTATACGATGGAAAAGCTGTTGTATTAATATCGTATTTTATGCTTCGGGCGTTGACTTCTTAGGCCCTAACTACTCAATCTGTTGGAGCAACGCCCTAGGGTGAAGCCTAGGTAGCCCGGAACGTACAAATGACCATAACTTTCACACTGGTTTCTATTATTCGTTTTATACGATGGAAAAACTGTTATATTTATATTGTATTTTATGCTTCTGGCGTTGACTTCTTAGGCCCGAACTATTCGATCTGGTGCAACAACGCCCTAGAGTGAAGCCTAGGTTGCCTGGAACGGAGAAATGACCATAACTTTCACACTGGTTGCTATTATTCTTTTTATACGATGGAAAAGCTGTTGTATTTACATCGTACTTTATGCTTCTGGCGTTGACTTCTAAGGTCCTCAACTATTCGATCTGGTGGAGCAACGCTCTAGAGTGTCGCATAGGTTGCCCGGAACGTAGAAATGACCATTACTTTCACAATGTATGCAAATATTCGTTTTATACGATGGAAAAACTGTTGTACTTGTATTGTATTTTATTCTTCTGGCGTTGAATTCTAAGTCCCTAGCTTTTCAATCTGTTGCAGCAACGCCCTAGCGTGAAGCCTAGGTTTCCCGGATCGTAGAAGTGACCATAACTTTCACACTGGCTGCTATTATTCGTTTTATACGATGGAAAATCTGTTGTATTTATGTTGCATTTTATGCTTCGGGCATTGACTTCTAAGGCCCTAACTATTCAATCTGTTGGAGCAACGCCCTAGGGTGAAGCCTAGGTTGCTCGGAATGTAGAAATGACCATAACTTTCACACTGGTTGCAATTATTCGTTTTATACGATGGAAAAACTGTTGCATCTTTATCGTATTTTATACTTCTGGCGTTGACTTCTTAGGCCGTAACTATTCGATCTGGTGGAGCAACGCCCTGGAGAGAAACCTAGGTTGCCCGGAACGTAGAAATGACCACTACTATCACACTGGTTGCAATTATTCCTGTTATATGATGGAAAAACTGTTGTATTTTTATCGCGTTTTATGCTTCGGGCATTGACTTCTAAGGCCCTAACTATTCAATCTGTTGGAGCAACGCCCTAGGGTGAAGCCTAGGTTGCCCGGAACGTAGAAATGACCATAACTTTCACACAGGTTGCAATTATTCGTTTTATACGATGGAAAATCTGTTGTATTTATGTTGCATTTTATGCTTCTGGCGTTGACTTCTTAGGCCCTAACTATTTGATCTGGTGGAGCAACGCCCTAAAGTGAAGCCTAGGTTGCCCGGAACGTGGAAGTGACCATAACTTCCACACTGGTTGCTATCATTCGTTTTATATGATGGAAAAACAGTGTATTTATATTGTATTTTATGCTTCTGGCGTTCACTTCTTAGGCCCTAACTATTCGATCTGGTGGAACAACGGCCTAGGGTGAAGCCCAGGTTGTCCGGAACGTAGAAATGACCATAACTTTTACACTGGTTGCAATTATTCATTTTATACGATGGAAAAACTGTTGGACTTATATTGTATTTTATTCTTATGGCGTTGAATTCTAATTCCCTAGCTATTCGATCTGGTGGAGCAACGCCCTAGAGTGAAACCTAGGTTACCCGGAACGTAGAAATGACCAGTACTTTCACACTGTTTGCAGTTATTCCTGTTGTACGATGGAAAAACTGTTGCATCTTTATTGTATTTCATGCTTCTGGCGTTGACTTCCAAGGCCCTAAGTATTCGATCTGGTGGAGTAACGCCCTAGAGTGACGCCTAGGTTACCCGGAACGTAGAAATGGCCATTACTTTCACACTGTTTGCAATTATTCGTTTTATACGATGTGACAACTGTTGCACCTTCATTGTATTTCATGCATCTGGCGTTGACATGTAAGGCCCTAACTATTCGATGTGGTGGGGCAAGGCCCTAGAGTGAAGCCCAGGTTGCCCGGAACGTAGAAATGACCAGTACTTTCACACTGGTTGCAGTTATTCGTTTTATACAATAAAAAACTGTTCCATTTATTATGAATTTTATGCTTCGGGCGCTGACTTCTAAGGCCCTAACTATTCGATCTCGTGGAGCAACGCCCTAGAGTGAAGCCTAGGTTGCCCGGAACGTAGAAATGACCATTACTTTCACACTGTTTGCAATTATTCATTTTACACGATGGAAAAGCTGGTGTACTTATATTGTAATTTATGCTACTGGCGTTGACTTCTTAGGCCCTAACAATTTGATCTGGTGGAGCACCGCCCTAGAGTGAAGCCTAGGCTGCCCGGAACGTAGAACATACCATTACCTTCACACTGGTTGCAATTATTCCTGTTATACGATGGAAAAACTGTTGCACCTTTATTGTATTTTATGATTCTGGCGTCGACTTCATAGGCCCTAACTACTCGATCTGGTGGAGCAACGACCTAGAGTGAAGCCTAGGTTGACTGGAACGTAGAATTCACCATAACTTTCACACTGGTTACCATTATTCGTTTTATACGATGGAAAAGCTGTTGTATTTATATCGTATTTTATGCTTCTGGCGTTGACTTCTAAGGCCCTCAACTATTCGATCTGGTGGAGCAACGCTCTAGAGTGTCGCATAGGTTGCCCGGAACGTAGAAATGACCATTACTTTCACAATGTATGCAAATATTCATTTTATACGATGGAAAAACTGTTGTACTTGTATTGTATTTTATTCTTCTGGCGTTGAATTCTAAGTCCCTAGCTTTTCAATCTCGTGGAGCAACGCCCTAGAGTGAAACCTAGGTTACCCGGAACGTAGAAATGACCAGGACTTTCACACTGGTTGCAGTTATTCCTGTTATACGATGGAAAAACTGTTGCACCTTTATTGTATTTTATGCCTCTGGCGTTGACATCTAAGGCCCTAACTGTTTGATCTGGTGGAGCAACGCCCTAGAGTGAAGCCTAGGTTGCCCGGATCGTAGAAGTGACCATAACTTTCACACTGGTAGCAATTATTCGTTTTATACGATGGAACAACTGTTCTATTTATTTTGTATTTCATGCTTCGGGGGTTGACTTCTAAGGCCCTAACTATTCAACCTGTTGGAGCAACGCCCTAGGGTGGATCCTAGGTTGCCCGGAAAGTAGAGATGACCATAACTTTCATACTGGTTGCAATTATTCGTTTTATACGATGGAAAAACTGTTGTATTTATATTGTATTTTATGCTTCTGGCGCTGACTTCTAGGGCACTAACTATTCGATCTGGTGGAGCAGCGCTCTAGGGTGAAGCCTAGGTTGCCCGGAACGTAGAAATGACCATTACTATTACACTGGTTTCAATTATTCGTTGTTTACGATGGAAAAACTGTTGTAGTTTCATTGCATTTTATGCTTTCGGCGTTGACTTCTAAGGCCCTAACTATTCAATCTGTTGGTGCAACGCCCTAGGGTCAAGCCTAGGTTGCCCGGAAAGTAGAAATGACGTTAACTTTCATACTGGTTGCAATTATTCGGTTTATACGATGGAAAAACTGTTGTATTTTTATTGCATGTTATGCTTCGTGCATTGACTTCTAAGGCGCTAACTATTCAATCTGTTGGAGCAACGCCCTAGGGTGTAGCCTAGGTTGCCCGAAAAGTAGAAATGACTATAACTTTCATACTGGTTGCAATTATTCGTTTTATACGATGGAAAAGCTGTTGTATTTATACCGTATTTTATGCTTCTGGCGTTGAATTCTTATGACCTAACTATTCCATCTGGTGGAACAACGCCCTAGGGTGAAGCCTATGTTGCCTGGAACGTACAAATGACCATAACTTTCACACTGGTTTCTATTATTCATTTTATACGATGGAAAAACTGTTATATTTATATTGTATTTTATGCTTCTGGCGTTGACTTCTTAGGCCCGAACTATTCGATCTGGTGCAACAACGCCCTAGAGTGAAGCCTAGGTTGCCTGGAACGGAGAAATGACCATAACTTTCACACTGGTTGCTATTATTCGTTTTATACGATGGAAAAGCTGTTGTATTTATATCGTACTTTATGCTTCTGGCGTTGACTTCTAAGGCCCTCAACTATTCGATCTGGTGGAGCAACGCTCTAGAGTGTCGCATAGGTTGCCCGGAACGTAGAAATGACCATTACTTTCACAATGTATGCAAATATTCATTTTATACGATGGAAAAACTGTTGTACTTGTACTGTATTTTATTCTTCTGGCCTTGAATTCTAAGTCCCTAGCTTTTCAATCTCGTGGAGCAACGCCCTAGAGTGAAACCTAGGTTACCCGGAACGTAGAAATGACCAGGACTTTCACACTGGTTGCAGTTATTCCTGTTATACGATGGAAAAACTGTTGCACCTTTATTGTATTTTATGCCTCTGGCGTTGACATCTAAGGCCCTAACTGTTTGATCTGGTGGAGCAACGCCCTAGAGTGAAGCCTAGGTTGCCCGGATCGTAGAAATGACCATAACTTTCACACTGGTTGCTATTATTCGTTTTATACGATGGAAAATCTGTTGTATTTATGTTGCATTTTATGCTTCTGGCGTTGACTTCTTAGGCCCTAACTATTTGATCTGGTGGCGTAACGCCCTAGAGTGACGCCTAGGTTACCCGGAACGTAGAAATGGCCATTACTTTCACACTGTTTGCAATTATTCGTTTTATACGATGGGAAAACTGTTGCACCTTTATTGTATTTCATGCATCTGGCGTTGACATGTAAGGCCCTAACTATTCGATCTGGTGGGGCTAGGCCCTAGAGTGAAGCCTATGTTGCCCGGAACGTAGAAATGACCAGTACTTTCACACTGGTTGCAGTTATTCGTTTTATACAATGAAAAACTGTTCTATTTATTATGAATTTTATGCTTCGGGCGCTGACTTCTAAGGCCCTAACTATTCGATCTGGTGGAGCAACGCCCTAGAGTGAAGCCTAGGTTGCCGGAACGTAGAAATGACCATAACTTTCACACTGGTTAACATTATTCGTTTTATACGATGGAAAAGCTGTTGTATTAATATCGTATTTTATGCTTCGGGCGTTGACTTCTTAGGCCCTAACTACTCAATCTGTTGGAGCAACGCCCTAGGGTGAAGCCTAGGTAGCCCGGAACGTACAAATGACCATAACTTTCACACTGGTTTCTATTATTCGTTTTATACGATGGAAAAACTGTTATATTTATATTGTATTTTATGCTTCTGGCGTTGACTTCTTAGGCCCGAACTATTCGATCTGGTGCAACAACGCCCTAGAGTGAAGCCTAGGTAGCCCGGAACGTACAAATGACCATAACTTTCACACTGGTTGCTATTATTCTTTTTATACGATGGAAAAGCTGTTGTATTTACATCGTACTTTATGCTTCTGGCGTTGACTTCTAAGGTCCTCAACTATTCGATCTGGTGGAGCAACGCTCTAGAGTGTCGCATAGGTTGCCCGGAACGTAGAAATGACCATTACTTTCACAATGTATGCAAATATTCGTTTTATACGATGGAAAAACTGTTGTACTTGTATTGTATTTTATTCTTCTGGCGTTGAATTCTAAGTCCCTAGCTTTTCAATCTCGTGGAGCAACGCCCTAGAGTGAAACCTAGGTTACCCGGAACGTAGAAATGACCAGGACTTTCACACTGGTTGCAGTTATTCCTGTTATACGATGGAAAAACTGTTGCACCTTTATTGTATTTTATGCCTCTGGCGTTGACATCTAAGGCCCTAACTTTTTGATCTGGTGGAGCAACGCGCTAGAGTGAAGCCTAGGTTGCCCGGATCGTAGAAGTGACCATAACTTTCACACTGGCTGCTATTATTCGTTTTATACGATGGAAAATCTGTTGTATTTATGTTGCATTTTATGCTTCGGGCATTGACTTCTAAGGCCCTAACTATTCAATCTGTTGGAGCAACGCCCTAGGGTGAAGCCTAGGTTGCTCGGAATGTAGAAATGACCATAACTTTCACACTGGTTGCAATTATTCGTTTTATACGATGGAAAAACTGTTGCATCTTTATCGTATTTTATACTTCTGGCGTTGACTTCTTAGGCCGTAACTATTCGATCTGGTGGAGCAACGCCCTGGAGAGAAACCTAGGTTGCCCGGAACGTAGAAATGACCACTACTATCACACTGGTTGCAATTATTCCTGTTATATGATGGAAAAACTGTTGTATTTTTATCGCGTTTTATGCTTCGGGCATTGACTTCTAAGGCCCTAACTATTCAATCTGTTGG
Organism: Calliopsis andreniformis; assembly: GCF_051401765.1. NCBI lineage: Eukaryota > Metazoa > Arthropoda > Insecta > Hymenoptera > Andrenidae > Calliopsis > Calliopsis andreniformis. Next base: position 3,277,992 of record NW_027480465.1, on the reverse strand, counting down.
AGCAACGCCCTAGGGTGAAGCCTAGGTTGCCCGGAACGTAGAAATGACCATAACTTTCACACAGGTTGCAATTATTCGTTTTATACGATGGAAAATCTGTTGTATTTATGTTGCATTTTATGCTTCTGGCGTTGACTTCTTAGGCCCTAACTATTTGATCTGGTGGAGCAACGCCCTAAAGTGAAGCCTAGGTTGCCCGGAACGTGGAAGTGACCATAACTTCCACACTGGTTGCTATCATTCGTTTTATATGATGGAAAAACAGTGTATTTATATTGTATTTTATGCTTCTGGCGTTCACTTCTTAGGCCCTAACTATTCGATCTGGTGGAACAACGGCCTAGGGTGAAGCCCAGGTTGTCCGGAACGTAGAAATGACCATAACTTTTACACTGGTTGCAATTATTCATTTTATACGATGGAAAAACTGTTGGACTTATATTGTATTTTATTCTTATGGCGTTGAATTCTAATTCCCTAGCTATTCGATCTGGTGGAGCAACGCCCTAGAGTGAAACCTAGGTTACCCGGAACGTAGAAATGACCAGTACTTTCACACTGTTTGCAGTTATTCCTGTTGTACGATGGAAAAACTGTTGCATCTTTATTGTATTTCATGCTTCTGGCGTTGACTTCCAAGGCCCTAACTATTCGATCTGGTGGAGTAACGCCCTAGAGTGACGCCTAGGTTACCCGGAACGTAGAAATGGCCATTACTTTCACACTGTTTGCAATTATTCGTTTTATACGATGTGACAACTGTTGCACCTTCATTGTATTTCATGCATCTGGCGTTGACATGTAAGGCCCTAACTGGTTGCAGTTATTCGTTTTATACAATAAAAAACTGTTCTATTTATTATGAATTTTATGCTTCGGGCGCTGACTTCTAAGGCCCTAACTATTCGATCTCGTGGAGCAACGCCCTAGAGTGAAGCCTAGGTTGCCCGGAACGTAGAAATGACCATTACTTTCACACTGTTTGCAATTATTCATTTTACACGATGGAAAAGCTGGTGTACTTATATTGTAATTTATGCTACTGGCGTTGACTTCTTAGGCCCTAACAATTTGATCTGGTGGAGCACCGCCCTAGAGTGAAGCCTTGGCTGCCCGGAACGTAGAACATACCATTACCTTCACACTGGTTGCAATTATTCCTGTTATACGATGGAAAAACTGTTGCACCTTTATTGTATTTTATGATTCTGGCGTCGACTTCATAGGCCCTAACTACTCGATCTGGTGGAGCAACGACCTAGAGTGAAGCCTAGGTTGACTGGAACGTAGAATTCACCATAACTTTCACACTGGTTACCATTATTCGTTTTATACGATGGAAAAGCTGTTGTATTTATATCGTATTTTATGCTTCTGGCGTCGACTTTTAAGGCCGTAGCTATTAGATGTGGTGGAGCAACGCCCTAGTGTGTCGCATAGGTTGCCCGGAACGTAGAAATGACCATAACTTTCACACTGGTAGCAATTATTCGTTTTACACATGGAAAAACTGTTCTATTTTTTTGTATTTTATGCATCGGGCGTTGACTTCTAAGGCCCTAGCTATTCGATCTGGTGGAGCAGCGCCCTAGAGTGAAACCTAGGTTACCCGGAACGTAGAAATGACCAGTACTTTCACACTGTTTGCAGTTATTCCTGTTGTATGATGGAAAAACTGTTGCATCTTTATTGTATTTTATGCTTCTGACGTTGACTTCTAAGGCGCTAACTATTCAATCTGTTGGAGCAACGCCCTAGGGTGTAGCCTAGGTTGCCCGAAAAGTAGAAATGACTATAACTTTCATACTGGTTGCAATTATTCGTTTTATACGATGGAAAAGCTGTTGTATTTATACCGTATTTTATGCTTCTGGCGTTGACTTCTTATGACCTAACTATTCCGTCTGGTGGAACAACGCCCTAGGGTGAAGCCTATGTTGCCCGGAACGTACAAATGACCATAACTTTCACACTGGTTTCTATTATTCACTTTATACGATGGAAAAACTGTTATATTTATATTGTATTTTATGCTTCTGGCGTTGACTTCTTAGGCCCGAACTATTCGATCTCGTGCAACAACGCCCTAGAGTGAAGCCTAGGTTGCCTGGAACGGAGAAATGACCATAACTTTCACACTGGTTGCTATTATTCGTTTTATACGATGGAAAAGCTGTTGTATTTATATCGTACTTTATGCTTCTGGCGTTGACTTCTAAGGCCCTCAACTATTCGATCTGGTGGAGCAACGCTCTAGAGTGTCGCATAGGTTGCCCGGAACGTAGAAATGACCATTACTTTCACAATGTATGCAAATATTCATTTTATACGATGGAAAAACTGTTGTACTTGTATTGTATTTTATTCTTCTGGCGTTGAATTCTAAGTCCCTAGCTTTTCAATCTCGTGGAGCAACGCCCTAGAGTGAAACCTAGGTTACCCGGAACGTAGAAATGACCAGGACTTTCACACTGGTTGCAGTTATTCCTGTTATACGATGGAAAAACTGTTGCACCTTTATTGTATTTTATGCCTCTGGCGTTGACATCTAAGGCCCTAACTGTTTGATCTGGTGGAGCAACGCCCTAGAGTGAAGCCTAGGTTGCTCGGAATGTAGAAATGACCATAACTTTCACACTGGTTGCAATTATTCGTTTTATACGATGGAAAAACTGTTGCATCTTTATCGTATTTTATACTTCTGGCGTTGACTTCTTAGGCCGTAACTATTCGATCTGGTGGAGCAACGCCCTGGAGAGAAACCTAGGTTGCCCGGAACGTAGAAATGACCACTACTATCACACTGGTTGCAATTATTCCTGTTATATGATGGAAAAACTGTTGTATTTTTATCGCATTTTATGCTTCGGGCATTGACTTCTAAGGCCCTAACTATTCAATCTGTTGGAGCAACGCCCTAGGGTGAAGCCTAGGTTGCCCGGAACGTAGAAATGACCATAACTTTCACACAGGTTGCAATTATTCGTTTTATACGATGGAAAAGCTGTTGTATTTATATCGTATTTTATGCTTCTGGCGTTGACTTCTTAGGCCCTAACTACTCAATCTGTTGGAGCAACGCCCTAGGGTGAAGCCTAGGTTGCCCGGAACGTAGGACATACCATTACCTTCACACTGTTTGCAATTATTCCTGTTATACGACGGAAAAGCTGTTGCATCTTTATTGTACTTTATGCTTCTGGCGTTGACTTCTAAGGCCCTAACTCTTCGATCTGGTGGAGCAACGCCCTAGAGTGAAACCTAGGTTGCCCGGAACGTAGAAATGACCATAACTTTCACGCTGGTTGCTATTATTCGTTCTATACGATGGAAAAACTGTTATATTTATATTGTACCTTATGCTTCTGGCGTTGACTTCTTAGGCCCTAACAATTCGATCTGGTGGAACAACGCCATAGAGTGAAGCCTAGGTTGCCTGGAACGTACAAATGACCATCACTTTCACACGGGTTGCAATTATTCCTGTTATAGGATGGAAAGACTGTTGTGTTTTTATTGTATTTTATGCTTCAGGCGTTGACTTCTGAGACCGTAGCTATTCGATGTGGTGGAAGAACGCCATAGAGTGAAGCCCAGGTTGCCCGGAACGTAGAAATGACCATAACTTCATACTGGTGGCAATTATTCGTTTTATATGAAGGAAAAACTGTTGTATTTATATTGTATTTTATGCTGCTGGCGTTCAGTTCTTAGGCCCTAACTATTCAATCTGTTGGAGCAACGCCCTAGGGTGTAGCCTAGGTTGCCCGGAAAGTAGAAATAACCACAACTTTCATACTGGTTGCAATTACTCGTCTTATATGATGGAAAAACTGTTGTATCTATATTGTATTTTATGCTTCTGGCGTTCACTTCTAGTGTCCTAACTATTCAATCTGTTGGAGCAACGCCCGAGGGTGAATCCTAGGTTGCCCGGAAAGTAGAAATGACAATAACTTTCACACTGGTTGCAATTATTCGTTTTATACGATGGAAAAGCTGTTGCATCTTTATTGCATTTTATGCTTCTGCCGTTGACGTCTAAGGCCGTAGCTATTAGATGTGGTGGAGCAACGCACTAGAGTGACGCCTAGGTTGCCTGGAACGTAGAAATGACCATTACTTTCGCAATGTTTGCAATTATTCATTTTATACGATGGGAAAACTGTTCTACTTATATTGTATTTTATGCTTCTGGCGTTGACTTCTTATGCCACAACTATTCCATCTGGTGGAACAACGCCCTAGGGTGAAGCCTAGGTTGCCCGGAACGTAGAAATGACCATGACATTTACACTGGTAGCAATTACTCGTTTTATACGATGGAAAAGCTGTTGTATTTATATTGTATCTTATGCTTCTGGCGCTGACTTCTAGGGCACTAACTATTCGATCTGGTGGAGCAGCGCCCTAGGGTGAAGCCTAGGTTGCCCGGAAAGTAGAAATGACGTTAACCTTCATACCGGTTGCAATTATTCGTTTTATATGATGGAAGATCTGTTGTATTTATATTGTATTTTATGCTGCTGGCGTTCACTTCTTAGGCCCTAACTGTCCGATCTGGTGCAACAACGCCCTAGAGTGAAGCCTAGGTTACCCGGAACGTAGAAATGACCAGTACTTTCACACTGTTTGTAATTATTCATTTTATACGATGGAAAAGCTGTTGTATTTATATTGTATTTTATGCTTCTGGCGTTGACTTCTTATGCCACAACTATTCCATCTGGTGGAACAACGCCCTAGAGTGAAGCCTAGGTTACCCGGAACGTAGAAATGACCAGTACTTTCACACTGTTTGTAATTATTCATTTTATACGATGGAAAAGCTGTTGTATTTATATTGTATTTTATGCTTCACGCGTTGACTTCTGAGGCCGTAGCTATTCGATGTGGTGGATGAACGCCATAGAGTGAAACCTGGGTTGCCCGGAACGTAGAAATGTCCACATCTTTCACACTGTTTGCAATTATTCATTTTATACGATGGCAATGCTGTTGTATATTTATTGCATTTTATGCTTCGGGCATTGATTTCTAAGGCCCTAATTATTCAATCTGTTGGAGCAACGCCCTAGGGTGAAGCCTAGGTTGCTCGGAAAGTAGAAATGACCATAAGTTTCATACTGGTTGCAATTACTCGTTTTATACGATGGAAAAACTGTTGTATTTATATTGTATTTTATGCTTCTGGCGTTGACTTCTAAGGCACTAACTATTCGATCTGGTGGAGCGACGCCCTAGAGTGAGCCCTAGGTTGCCCGGAACGTAGAATTGTCCATCACTTTCAAACTGGTTGCAATTATTCCTGTTATATGATGGAAAAACTGTTGTATTTTTTTTGCATTATATGGTTCGGGCGTTCACTTCTAAGGCCCTAACTATTCAATCTGTTGGAGCAACGCACTAGAGTGAAGCCTAGGTTGCCCGGAACGTAGAAATGACCTTTACTTTCACACTGGTTGCAATTATTCCTGTTATACGATGGAAAAGCTGTTGTATTTATATTGTATTTTATCCATCTGGCGTTGAATTCTAAGTCCATAGCTGTTAGATCTGGTGGAGCAACGCCCTAGAGTGAAACCTCGGTTACCCGGAACGTAGAAATGACCATAACTTTCACACTAGTTGCAACTATCCATGCTATACAATGGAATAACTGTTGCATTTTTATTGTATTTTATGCTTCTGGCGGTGACTTCTTAGTCCCTAACTATTCCATCTGGTGGAGCAACGCCCTAGGGTGAAGCCTAGGTTTCCCGGAGCGTAGAAATGGGCATCACTTTCAAACTGGTTGCAATTATTCCTGTTATACGATGGAAAGGCTGTTGTATTTTTATCGCATTTTATGCTTCGAGCGTTGACTTCTAAGGCCTTAACTATTCAATCTGTTGGAACAACGCCCTAGGGGGAAGCCTAGGTTGCCCAGAAAGTAGAAATGACCATAACTTTCATACTGGTTGCCATTATTCGTTTTATACAATGAAAAAACTGTTCCCTTTATTTTGTATTTTATGCTTCGGGCGATGACTCCTAAGGCCTTAACTATTCGATCTGCTTTAGCAACTCCCTAGAGTGAGGCCTAGGTTTCCCGGAACGTAGGACATACCATTACCTTCACACTGGTTGCAATTATTCCTGTTATACGATGGAAGAACTGTTGCATCTTTATTGTATTTTATGCTTCTGGCGTTGACTTCTAAGGCCCTAACTATTCGATCTGGTGGAGCAACGCCCTAGAGTGAAGCCTAGGTTTCCCGGAACGTAGAAATGACCATAACTTTCACACTGATAGCAATTATTCGTTTTATACGATGGAACAACTGTTGTATTTATTTTGTGTTTCATGCTTCGGGCGTTGACTTCTAAGGCCCTAACTATTCAATCTGTTGGCACAACGCCCTAGGGTGAAGCCTAGGTTGCCCGGAAAGTAGAAATGACCATAACTTTCATACTTGTTGCAATTATTCGTTTTATACGATGGAAAAACTGTTGTATTTATATTGTATTTTATGCTTCTGGCGCTGAGTTCTAGGGCACTAACTATTCGATCTGGTGGAGCAGCGCCCTAAGGTGAAGCCTAGGTTGCCCGGAACGTAGAAATGACCATTACTCTTCCACTGGTTTCAATTATTCGTTTTATACGATGGAAAAACTCTTGTATATTTATTGTATTTTATGCTTCGGGCGTTGACTTCTATGGCCCTACCTATTCGATTTGGTGGAGCAACACCCTAGAGTGAAGCCTAGATTGTTAGTAACGTAGAAATGAACATAACTTTCACACTGGTAGCAATTATTCGTTTTATACAATGGAAAAACTGTTCTATTTATTTTGTATTTTATGCTTCGGGCGTTGACTTCTAAGGCCCTAACTATTCGATATGGTGGAGCAACGCCCTAGAGTGAAGCCTAGGTTGCCGGGAACGTAGAAATGACCAGAACTTTCACACTGGTTGCTATTATTCGTTTTATACGATGGAAAAACTGTTATATTTATATTGTATTTTATGCTTCTGGCGTTGACTTCTTAGGCCCTAACCTTTCGATCTGGTGGAACAACGCCCTAGAGTGAAGCCCAGGTTGCCGGAACGTAGAAATGACCATAACTTTCACACTGGTAGCAATTATTCGTTATATACCATGGAAAAACTGTTCTATTTATTTTGTATTTTATGCTTCTGGCGTTGACTTCTAAGGCCCTAACTATTGAATCTGTTGGAGCAGCGCCCTAGGGTGAAGCCTAGGTTGCCCGGAGCGTAGATACGACGTTAACTTTCTTACTGGTTGCAATTACTCGTTTCATACGATTGAAAAGCTGTTGTATTTATATTGTATTTTATGCTTCTGGTGTTAACTTCTTATGCCCTAACTTTTTCATCTGGTGGAACAACGCCCAATGGTGAAGCCTAGGTTGCCCGGAACGTAGAAATGACCATAACTTTCACACCGGTAGCAATTATTCGTTTTATACGATGGAAAAACTGTTCTATTTATTTTGTATTTTATGCTTCGGGCGTTGACTTCTAAGGCCCTAACTATTCAATCTGTTGAAGCAACGCCCTAGGGTGAAGCCTAGGTTGCCCGGAAAGTAGAAATGACCATAACTTTCATACTGGTTGCAATTATTCGTTTTATACGATGGAATATCTGTTGTATTTATATTGTATTTTATGCTTCTGGCGTTGACTTCTAAGGCCCTAACTATTCAATCTGTTGGGGCAACGCCCTAGGGCCAAGCGTAGGTTGCCCGGAACGTAGAAATGACCATAACTTTCACACTGGTTGCTACTATTCGTTTTATACGATGGAAAAACTGTTATATTTATATTGTATTTTATGCTTCTGGCGTTGACTTCTGAGGCCGTTGCTTTTCGATGTGGTGGCAGAACGCCATAGAGTGAAGCCCAGGTTGCCCGGAACGTAGAAATGACCATAACTTTCACACTGGTTGCTATTATTCGTTTTATACGATGGAAAAACTGTTTTATTTATTTTGTATTTTATGCTTCTGGCGTTGACTTCTAAGGCCCTAACTATTCGATCTGGTGGAGTGACGCCCTAGAGTGAAGCCTAGGTTGCCCGGAAAGTAGAAATGACTATAACTTTCATACTGGTTGCAATTATTCGTTTTATATGATGGAAAAACTGTTGTATTTATATAGTGTTTTATGCTTCTGGCGTTGACTTCATAGTCCCCAACTATTCCATCGGGTGGAACAACGCCCTAGGGTGAAGCCTAGGTTGCCTGGAACATAGAAATGACCATCACTTTCACACGGGTTGCAATTATTCCTGTTATAGGATGGAAAGACTGTTGTATTTTTATTGTGTTTTATACTTCAGGCGTTGACTTCTAAGGCCCTAGCTATTCGATCTGGTCGAGCGACGCCCTAGAGTGAAGCCTAGGTTGCCCGGAACGTAGAAATGACCATAACTTCCTCACTGGTTGCAATTATTCGTTTTATACGATGGAAAAGCTGTTGCATTTATATCGTATTTTATGCTTCTGGCGTTGACTTCTGAGGACCTAACTATTCGATCTGGTGGAGAAACGCCGTAGGGTGAAGCCTAGGTAACCTGGAACGTAGATATGACCATCACTTTCACACGGGTTGCAATTATTCCTGTTATAGGATGGAAAGACTGTTGTATTTTTATTATATTTTATACGTCAGGCGTTGACTTCTAAGGCCCTAGCTATTCGATCTGGTCGAGCAACGCCCTAGAGTGAAGCCTAGGATGCCCGGAAAGTAGAAATGACCATAACTTTCACACTGGTTGCAATTATTCGTTTTATACGATGGAAAAGCTGTTGTATCTTTATTGTATTTTATTCATCTGGGGTTGACTTCTAAGGCCGTAGCTATTAGATGTGGTGGAGCAACGCCCTAGAGTGACGCCTAGGTTGCCCGGAACGTAGAAATGACCATAACTTTCACACTGGTTGCAATTATTCGTTTTATATGGTGGAAAAGCTGTTGCATCTTTATTGTATTTTATTCATCTGGGGTTGACTTCTAAGGCCGTAGCTATTAGATGTGGTGGAGCAACGCCCGAGAGTGGGGCCTAGGTTGCCCGGTACATAGAAATGACCATTACTTTCACACTGTTTGCAAATATACATTATATACGATGGAAAATCTGTTGTACTTATGTTGTATTTTATGCTTTTGGCGTTGCCTTCTTAGGCCCTAACTATTTGATCTGGTGGAGCACCGCCCTAGAGTGAAGCCTAGGTTGCCCGGACCGTAGAAAAGACCATTACCTTTACACTGGTTGCAATTATTCGTTTTATACGATGGAAAAACTGTTCTATTTATTTTGTATTTTATGCTTCGGGCGTTGACTTCTAAGGCCCTAACTATTCAATCTGTTGGTGCAACGCCCAAGGGTGAAGCCAATGTTGCCCGGAAAGTAGAAATGACGTTAATTTTCACACTGGTTGCAATTATTCGTCTTATACGATGGAAAAGCTGTTGTATTTATATCGTATTTTATGCTTCTGGCGTTGACTTCTTAGGCCCTAACTATTCCATCTGGTGGAACAACGCGCTTGGGTGAAGCCAAGGTTGCGCGGAACGTAGAAATGACCATAACTTTCACACTGGCAGCAATTATTCGTTTTATACGATGGAAAAACTGTTTTATTTATTTTGTATTTTATGCTTCTGACGTTGCCCTCTTAGGCCCTAACAGTTCGATCTGGTGGAGCAACGCCCTAGAGTGAAGCCTAGGTTGCCCGGAACGTAGAATCGGCCATCACTCTCAAACTGGTTGCAATTATTCGTTTTATATGATGGAAAAACTGTTGTATTTATATTGTTTGGTATGCTGCTGGCGTTCACTTCTTAGGCCCTAGCTATTCGATCTGGTTAAACAACGCCCTTGGGTGAAGCGTAGGTTGCCCGGAACGTAAAAATGACCATAACTTTTACACTGGTTGCTATTATTCGTTTTATACGATGGAAAAACTGTTGTATTTATATCGTATTTTATGCTTCTGGCGTTGACTTCTAAGACCGTAGCTATTCGATCTGGTGGAGCAACGCCCTAGAGTGAAGCCTAGGTTGCCCGGAACGTAGAAATGACCATAAATTTCACACTGGCTGCAATTATTCATTTTATACGATGGAATAACTGTGCTACTTATGTTGTATTTTATCCTTCTGGCGTCGAATTCTTAGGCCCTAACTATTCCCTATGGCGGATCAACGCCGTAGAGTGAAACCTACGTTGCCCGGAACGCAGAAATGACCATAACTTTTACACTGGTAGCAATTATTCGTTTTATATAATGGAAAAACTGTTATATTTATATTGCATCGTATGCTTCTGGCGTTGACTTCTTAGGCCCTAACAATTCGATCTGGTGGAGCAACGCCCTAGAGTGAAGCCTAGGTTGCCTGGAACGTACAAATGACCATCACTTTCACACGGGTTGCAATTATTCCTGTTATAGGATGGAAAGACTGTTGTATTTTTATTGTATTTTATGCTTCAGGCGTTGACATCTGAGGCCGTAGCTATTCGATGTGGTGGAAGAACGCCATAGAGTGAAGCCTAGGTTGCCCGGAACGTAGAAATGACCATAACTTTCATACTGGTTGCAATTATTCGTTTTATATGATGGAAAAACTGTTGTACTTATATTGTTTGTTATGCTCCTGGCGTTCACTTCTTAGGCCCTAACTATTCGATCTGGTGGAACAACGCCCTGGGGTGAAGCCTAGGTTGCCCGAAACGTAGAAATGACCATAACTTTCACGCTGGTTGCTATTATTCGTTTTATACGATGGAAAAACTGTTCCATTTATTTTGTATTTTATGCTTCGGGCATTTACTTCTAAGGCCCTAGCTGTTTGATCTGGTGGAGCAACGACCTAGAGTGAAGCCTAGGTTGCCCGGAACGCAGAAATGACCATAACTTTCACACTGGTTGCAATTATTCCTGTTCTACGATGGACAAGCTGTTGTATTTATATCGTATTTTATGCTTCTGGCGTTGACTTCTAAGGACCTAACTATTCGATCTGGTGGAGCAACGATCTAGAGTGAAGTCTAGGTTGCTCGGAATGTAGGAATGACCATAAATTTCACACTGGCTGCAATTATTCATTTTATACGATGGAATAACTGTGCTACTTATGTTGTATTTTATCCTTCTGGCGTCGAATTCTTAGGCCCTAACTATTCCCTCTGGCGGATCAACGCCGTAGAGTGAAACCTACGTTGCCCGGAACGCAGAAATGACCATAACTTTTACACTGGTAGCAATTATTCGTTTTATACAATGGAAAAACTGTTCCATTTATTTTGTATTTTATGCTTCGGGCATTTAGTTCTAAGGCCCTAACTGTTTGATCTGGTGGAGCAACGACCTAGAGTGAAGCCTAGGTTGCCCGGAACGCAGAAATGACCATAACTTTCACACTGGTTGCAATTATTCCTGTTCTACGATGGACAAGCTGTTGTATTTATATCGTATTTTATGCTTCTGGCGTTGACTTCTAAGGCCCTAACTATTCAGTCTTTTGGTGCAACGCCCAAGGGTGAAGCCAATGTTGCCCGGAAAGTAGAAATGACGTTAACTTTCACACTGGTTGCAATGATTCGTCTTATACGATGGAAAAGCTGTTGTATTTATATCGTATTTTATGCTTCTGGCGTTGACTTCTTAGGCCCTAACAATTCGATCTGGTGGAGCAACGCCCTAGAGTGAAGCCTAGGTTGCCTGGAACGTACAAATGACCACTTCCTTCACACTGTTTGCAATTATTCATTTTATAAGATGGAAAAACTGTTGTATTTATATTCTATTTTATGCTCCTGGTGTTGACTTCTCAGGCCCTAACTATCGATCTGGTTGAGCAACGCCTCAGAGTTACATCTTGGCCGCCCGGAACGTAGAAAAGGCCGTCACTTTCACACTGGTTGCAATTATTCGTTTTATACGATGGAAAAGCTGTTGTATTTATATCGTATTTTATGCTTCTGGCGTTGACTTCTAAGGACCTAACTATTCGATCTGGTGGAGCAACGCTCTAGAGTGAAGTCTAGGTTGCTCGGAATGTAGGAATGACCATAAATTTCACACTGGCTGCAATTATTCATTTTATACGATGGAATAACTGTGGTACTTATATTGTATTTTATCCTTCTGGCGTTGAATTCTTAGGCCCTAACTATTCCCTCTGGCGGATCAACGCCGTAGAGTGAAACCTACGTTGCCCGGAACGCAGAAATGACCATAACTTATACACTGGTAGCAATTATTCGTTTTATACAATGGAAAAACTGTTATATTTATATTGTATCGTATGTTTCTGGCGTTGACTTCTTAGGCCCTAACAATTCGATCTGGTGGAGCAACGCCCTAGAGTGAAGCCTAGGTTGCCCGGAACGTAGAAATGACCACCACTTTCATACGGGTTGCAATTATTCCTCTTATAGGATGGAAAGACTGTTGTATTTTTATTGTATTTTATGCTTCAGGCGTTGACATCTGAGGCCGTAGCTATTCGATGTGGTGGAAGAACGCCATAGAGTGAAGCCTAGGTTGCCCGGAACGTAGAAATGACCCTAACTTTCATACTGGTTGCAATTATTCGTTTTATATGATGGAAAAACTGTTGTATTTATATTGTTTGTTATGCTGCTGGCGTTCACTTCTTAGGCCCTAGCTATTCGAACTGGTTAAACAACGCCCTTGGGTGAAGCCTAGGTTGCCCGGAACGTAGAAATGACCATAACTTTTACACTGGTTGCTATTATTCGTTTTATACGATGGAAAAACTGTTATATTTATATTGTATTTTATGCTTCTGACGTTGCCCTCTTAGGCCCTAACAGTTCGATCTGGTGGAGCAACGCCCTAGAGTGAAGCCTAGGTTGCCCGGAACGTAGAATCGGCCATCACTCTCAAACTGGTTGCAATTATTCGTTTTATATGATGGAAAAACTGTTGTATTTATATTGTTTGGTATGCTGCTGGCGTTCACTTCTTAGGCCCTAGCTATTCGATCTGGTTAAACAACGCCCTTGGGTGAAGCGTAGGTTGCCCGGAACGTAAAAATGACCATAACTTTTACACTGGTTGCTATTATTCGTTTTATACGATGGAAAAACTGTTGTATTTATATCGTATTTTATGCTTCTGGCGTTGACTTCTAAGACCGTAGCTATTCGATCTGGTGGAGCAACGCCCTAGAGTGAAGCCTAGGTTGCCCGGAACGTAGAAATGACCATAAATTTCACACTGGCTGCAATTATTCATTTTATACGATGGAATAACTGTGCTACTTATGTTGTATTTCATCCTTCTGGCGTCGAATTCTTAGGCCCTAACTATTCCCTATGGCGGATCAACGCCGTAGAGTGAAACCTACGTTGCCCGGAACGCAGAAATGACCATAACTTTTACACTGGTAGCAATTATTCGTTTTATATAATGGAAAAACTGTTATATTTATATTGCATCGTATGCTTCTGGCGTTGACTTCTTAGGCCCTAACAATTCGATCTGGTGGAGCAACGCCCTAGAGTGAAGCCTAGGTTGCCTGGAACGTACAAATGACCATCACTTTCACACGGGTTGCAATTATTCCTGTTATAGGATGGAAAGACTGTTGTATTTTTATTGTATTTTATGCTTCAGGCGTTGACATCTGAGGCCGTAGCTATTCGATGTGGTGGAAGAACGCCATAGAGTGAAGCCTAGGTTGCCCGGAACGTAGAAATGACCATAACTTTCATACTGGTTGCAATTATTCGTTTTATATGATGGAAAAACTGTTGTACTTATATTGTTTGTTATGCTCCTGGCGTTCACTTCTTAGGCCCTAACTATTCGATCTGGTGGAACAACGCCCTGGGGTGAAGCCTAGGTTGCCCGAAACGTAGAAATGACCATAACTTTCACGCTGGTTGCTATTATTCGTTTTATACGATGGAAAAACTGTTCCATTTATTTTGTATTTTATGCTTCGGGCATTTACTTCTAAGGCCCTAGCTGTTTGATCTGGTGGAGCAACGACCTAGAGTGAAGCCTAGGTTGCCCGGAACGCAGAAATGACCATAACTTTCACACTGGTTGCAATTATTCCTGTTCTACGATGGACAAGCTGTTGTATTTATATCGTATTTTATGCTTCTGGCGTTGACTTCTAAGGACCTAACTATTCGATCTGGTGGAGCAACGATCTAGAGTGAAGTCTAGGTTGCTCGGAATGTAGGAATGACCATAAATTTCACACTGGCTGCAATTATTCATTTTATACGATGGAATAACTGTGCTACTTATGTTGTATTTTATCCTTCTGGCGTCGAATTCTTAGGCCCTAACTATTCCCTCTGGCGGATCAACGCCGTAGAGTGAAACCTACGTTGCCCGGAACGCAGAAATGACCATAACTTTTACACTGGTAGCAATTATTCGTTTTATACAATGGAAAAACTGTTATATTTATATTGTATCGTATGCTTCTGGCATTGACTTCTTAGGCCCTAACAATTCGATCTGGTGGAGCAACGCCCTAGAGTGAAGCCTAGGTTGCCCGGAACGTAGAAATGACCATAACTTTCATACTGGTTTCAATTATTTGTTTTATGGAGTGAAAAAACTGTTGCATTTATATTGTATTTTATGCTTCCGTCGTTCACTTCATAGGCCCTAACTATTCGATCTGGTGGAACAACGCCCTAGGGTGAAGCCTAGGTTGCCCGGAACGTAGAAATGACCATAACTTTCACACTGGTAGCAATTATTCGTTTTATACAATGGAAAAACTGTTCCATTTATTTTGTATTTTATGCTTCGGGCATTTAGTTCTAAGGCCCTAACTGTTTGATCTGGTGGAGCAACGACCTAGAGTGAAGCCTAGGTTGCCCGGAACGCAGAAATGACCATAACTTTCACACTGGTTGCAATTATTCCTGTTCTACGATGGACAAGCTGTTGTATTTATATCGTATTTTATGCTTCTGGCGTTGACTTCTAAGGACCTAACTATTCGATCTGGTGGAGCAACGCTCTAGAGTGAAGTCTAGGTTGCTCGGAATGTAGGAATGACCATAAATTTCACACTGGCTGCAATTATTCATTTTATACGATGGAATAACTGTGGTACTTATGTTGTATTTTATCCTTCTGGCGTCGAATTCTTAGGCCCTAACTATTCCCTCTGGCGGATCAACACCGTAGAGTGAAACCTACGTTGCCCGGAACGCAGAAATGACCATAACTTTTACACTGGTAGCAATTATTCGTTTTATACAATGGAAAAACTGTTATATTTATATTGTATCGTATGCTTCTGGCATTGACTTCTTAGTCCCTAACAATTCGATCTGGTGGAGCAACGCCCTAGAGTGAAGCCTAGGTTGCCTGGAACGTACAAATGACCATAACTTTCACACGGGTTGCAATTATTCCTGTTATAGTATGGAAAGACTGTTGTATTTTTATTGTATTTTATGCTTCAGGCATTGACTTCTGAGGCCGTAGCTATTCGATGTGGAGGAAGAACGCCATACAGTGAAGCCTAGGTTGCCCGGAACGTAGAAATGACCATAACTTTCATACTGGTTGCAATTATTCGTTTTATATGATGGAAAAACTGTTGTATTTATATTGTTTGTTATGCTGCTGGCGTTCACTTCTTAGGCCCTAGCTATTCGATCTGATGGCACAATGCCCTAGGGTGAAGCCTACGTTGCCCGGAACGTAGAAATGACCATAACTTTCACACTGGTTGCTATTATTCGTTCTATACGATGATAAAACTGTTATATTTATACTGTATCTTATGCTTCTGGCGTTGACTTCTAAGGCCCTAACTGTTTGATCTGGTGGAGCAACGCCCTAGAGTGAAACCGATGTTGCCCGGAACGTAGAAATGACCATCACTTTCACACGGGTTGCAATTATTCCTGTTATAGGATGGAAAGACTGTTGTATTTTTATTGCATTTTATGCTTCTGGCGTTCACTTCTTAGGGCCTAACTATTCGATCTGATGGAACAATGCCCTAGGGTGAAGCCCAGGTTGCCCGGAACGTAGAAATGACCATAACTTTCACACTGGTAGCAATTATTCGTTTTATACAATGGAAAAACTGTTCCATTTATTTTGTATTTTATGCTTCGGGCATTTAGTTCTAAGGCCCTAACTGTTTGGTCTGGTGGAGCAACGACCTAGAGTGAAGCCTAGGTTGCCCGGAACGCAGAAATGACCATAACTTTCACACTGGTTGCAATTATTCCTGTTCTACGATGGACAAGCTGTTGTATTCATATCGTATTTTATGCTTCTGGCGTTCACTTCTAAGGACCTAACTATTCGATCTGGTGGAGCAACGCTCTAGAGTGAAGTCTAGGTTGCTCGGAATGTAGGAATGACCATAAATTTCACACTGGCTGCAATTATTCATTTTATACGATGGAATAACTGTGGTACTTATATTGTATTTTATCCTTCTGGCGTTGAATTCTTAGGCCCTAACTATTCCCTCTGGCGGATCAACGCCGTAGAGTGAAACCTACGTTGCCCGGAACGCAGAAATGACCATAACTTTTACACTGGTAGCAATTATTCGTTTTATACAATGGAAAAACTGTTATATTTATATTGTATCGTATGCTTCTGGCGTTGACTTCTTAGGCCCTAACAATTCGATCTGGTGGAGCAACGCCCTAGAGTGAAGCCTAGGTTGCCTGGAACGTACAAATGACCATCACTTTCACACGGGTTGCAATTATTCCTGTTATAGGATGGAAAGACTGTTGTATTTTTATTGTATTTTATGCTTCAGGCGTTGACATCTGAGGCCGTAGCTATTCGATGTGGTGGAAGAACGCCATAGAGTGAAGCCTAGGTTGCCCGGAACGTAGAAATGACCATAACTTTCATACTGGTTGCAATTATTCGTTTTATATGATGGAAAAACTGTTGTACTTATATTGTTTGTTATGCTGCTGGCGTTCACTTCTTAGGCCCTAGCTATTCGATCTGGTTAAACAACGCCCTTGGGTGAAGCCTAGGTTGCCCGGAACGTAGAAATGACCATAACTTTTACACTGGTTGCTATTATTCGTTTTATACGATGGAAAAACTGTTATATTTATATTGTATTTTATGCTTCTGGCGTTGCCTTCTTAGGCCCTAACAGTTCGATCTGGTGAGGCAACGCCCTAGAGTGAAGCCTAGGTTGCCCGGAACGTAGAATCGGCCATCACTTTCAAACTGGTTGCAATTATTCGTTTTATATGATGGAAAAACTGTTGTATTTATATTGTTTGTTATGCTGCTGGCGTTCACTTCTTAGGCCCTAGCTATTCGATCTGGTTAAACAACGCCCTTGGGTGAAGCCTAGGTTGCCCGGAACGTAGAAATGACCATAACTTTTACACTGGTTGCTATTATTCGTTTTATACGATGGAAAAACTGTTATATTTATATTGTATTTTATGCCTCTGGCGTTGACTTCTAAGGCCCTAACTATTCGGTCTGGTGGAGCAACGCCCTAGAGTGAAGCCTAGGTTGCCCGGTACGTAGAAATGACCATCACTTTCAAACTGGTTGCAATTATTCCTGTTATAGGATGTAAAAACTGTTGTATTTTTATTGCATTTAATGCGTCGGGCATTGACTTCTAAGGCCCTAGCTATTCCACCGGTTGGAGCAACGCCCTAGGGTAAAGCCTAGGTCGCCCGGAAAGTAGAAATGACCATAACTTTCATACTGGTTGCAATTATTCGTTTTATATGATGGAAAAACTGTTGTATTCATATTGTATTTTATGCTGCTGGCGTTCACTTCTTAGGCCCTAACTATTCGATCTGGTGGAACAACGCCCTGGGGTGAAGCCTAGGTTGCCCGAAACGTAGAAATGACCATAACTTTCACCCTGGTTGCTATTATTCGTTTTATACGATGGAAAAACTGTTCCATTTCTTTTGTATTTTATGCTTCGTGCATTTACTTCTAAGGCCCTAGCTGTTTGATCTGGTGGAGCAACGACCTAGAGTGAAGCCTAGGTTGCCCGGAACGCAGAAATGACCATAACTTTCACACTGGTTGCAATTATTCCTGTTCTACGATGGACAAGCTGTTGTATTTATATCGTATTTTATGCTTCTGGCGTTGACTTCTAAGGACCTAACTATTCGATCTGGTGGAGCAACGCTCTAGAGTGAAGTCTAGGTTGCTCGGAATGTAGGAATGACCATAAATTTCACACTGGCTGCAATTATTCATTTTATACGATGGAATAACTGTGGTACTTATGTTGTTTTTTATCCTTCTGGCGTCGAATTCTTAGGCCCTAACTATTCCCACTGGCGGATCAACACCGTAGAGTGAAACCTACGTTGCCCGGAACGCAGAAATGACCATAACTTTTACACTGGTAGCAATTATTCGTTTTATACAATGGAAAAACTGTTATATTTATATTGTATCGTATGCTTCTGGCATTGACTTCTTAGTCCCTAACAATTCGATCTGGTGGAGCAACGCCCTAGAGTGAAGCCTAGGTTGCCTGGAACGTACAAATGACCATAACTTTCACACGGGTTGCAATTATTCCTGTTATAGTATGGAAAGACTGTTGTATTTTTATTGTATTTTATGCTTCAGGCATTGACTTCTGAGGCCGTAGCTATTCGATGTGGAGGGAGAACGCCATACAGTGAAGCCTAGGTTGCCCGGAACGAAGAAATGACCATAACATTCACACTGGTTGCCATTAATCGTTTTCTACGATGGAAAAGCTGTTGTATTTATATCGTATTTTATGCTTCTGGCGTTGACTTCTTGGGCCCTAACTATTCGATCTGGTGGAGCAACGCCCTAGAGTGCAGCCTAGGTTCCTCGGAACGTAGAAATGGCCATTACCTTCACACTGTTTGCAATTATTCATTTTAAACGATGGCAAAGCTGTTGTACTTATATTGTATTTTATGCTTCGGGCGTTGACTTCTAAGGCCCTAACTATTCGATTTGGTGGAGCAACGCCCTACAGTGAAGCCTAGGTTGCCCGGAACGTATAAATGACCATTACTTTCACACTGTGTGCAATTATTCATTTTATACGATGGAAAAGCTGTTGCATTTATATTGTATTTTATGCTCCTGGCGTTGACTTCTAAGGCCGTAGCTATTAGATGTCGTGGAGCAACGCCCTAGAGTGACACCTAGGTTGACCGGAACGTAGAAATGACCATTACTTTCACAATGTCTGCAATTATTCATTTTATACGATGGAAAAACTGTTGTACTTATATTGTATTTTATCCTTCTCGCGTTGAATTCTAAGTCCCTAGCTATTCGATCTGGTGGAGCAACGCCCTAGTGTGAAACCTAGGTTACCCGGAACGTAGAAATGGCCATTACCTTCACACTGTTTGCAATTATTCATTTTATACGATGGCAAAGCTGTTGTACTTATATTGTATTTTATGCTTCGGGCGTTGACTTCTAAGGCCCTAACTATTCGATTTGGGTGGAGCAACGCCCTACAGTGATGCCTTAGTTGCCCGGAACGTAGAAATGACCATTACTTTCACACTGGTTGCTATTATTCATTTTATACGATGGAAAAGCTGTTGTATTTATATTGTATTTTATGCTCCTGGCGTTGACTTCTAAGTCCCTAGCTATTCGATCTGGTGGAGCAACGCCCTAGTGTGAAACCTAGGTTACCCGGAACGTAGAAATGTCCAGTACTTTCAGACTGGTTGCTCTTATCCGTTTCATACGATGGAAAAGCTGTTATATTTATTTTGCATTTTATGCTTCGGGCGTTGACTTCTAAGGCCCTAACTGTTTGGTCTGGTGGAGAAACGCCCTAGAGTGAAGCCTAGGTTGCCCGGAACGCAGAAATGATCATTACTTTCGCACTGGTAGCAATTACTCATTGTATACGATGGAAAATCTGTTGTACTTATATTGCATTTTATTCTTCTGGCGTTGAATTCTTAGTCCCTAGCTACTCTATCTGGTGGAGCAGCGCCCTAGAGTGAAGCCTAGATTAACCGGAACGTAGTAATGACCAGTACTATTACACTGTTTGCAGTTATTCCTGTTATACGAAGGAAAGCTGTTGCATCTTTATGGTATTTTATGCTTCTGGCGTTGATTTCTAAGGCCCTAACTGTTCGATCTGGTGGAGGAAGGACCTAGACTGAAGCCTAGGTTACCCGGAACGTAGAAATGACCATTACCTTCACACTCTTTGCAATTATTCATTTTATAAGACGGCAAAGCTGTAGTATTTATATTGTATTTTATGCTTCCGGCGTTAAGTCCTAAGGCCGTAGCTATCAGATGTGGAGCAGCAACGCCCTAGAGTGACACGTAGGTTGCCAGGCACGTAGAAATGACCAATACTTTCACAATGTTCGCAATCGTTCATTTTATACGATGGAAAAACTGTTGTACTTATATTGTATTTTATGCTTCGGGCGTTGACTTCTAAGGCCCTAACTATTCGATTTGGTGGAGCAACGCCCTACAGTGAAGCCTAGGTTGCCCGGAACGTAGAAATGACCAGTACTTTCACACTGGTTACAGTTATTCGTTTTATACAATGGAAAAACTGTTCTATTTATTTTGCATTTTATGCTTCGGGCGTTGACTTCTAAGGCCCTAACTATTCGATCTGGTGGAGCAACGCCCTAGAGTGAAGCCTAGGTTGCCCGGAACGTAGAAATGACCGTAACTTTCACACTGGTTGCTATTATTCGTTTTATACGATGGAAAAGCTGTTACATTTATATTGCATTTTATGCTTCTGGCATTGAATTCTAAGTCCCTATCTATTCCATCTGGTGGAGCAACACCCTAGAGCGCAGCCTAGGTTGCCCGGAACGTAGAAATGACCATTACTTTCACAATGTCTGCAATTATTCATTTCATACGATGGAAAAACTGTTGTACTTATATTGTATTTTATCCTTCTGACTTGAATTCTAAGTCCCTAGCTATTCGGTCTGGTGGAGCAACGACCTAGTGTGAAACCTAGGTTACCCGGAACGTAGAAATGACCATTACTTTCACAATGTCTGCAATTATTCATTTCATACGATGGAAAAACTGTGGACTTATATTGTATTTTATCCTTCTGGCGTTGAATTCTAAGTCCCTGGCTATTCGGTCTGGTGGAGCAACGCCCTAGTGTGAAACCTAGGTTACCCGGAACGTAGAAATGACCAGTACTTTCAGACTGGTTGCTGTTATTCGTTTCGTACGATGGAAAAGCTGTTATATTTATTTTGCATTTTATGCTTCGGGCGTTGACTTCTAAGGCCCTAGCTATTCCATCTGGTGGAGCAACACCCTAGAGTGCAGCCTAGGTTGCCCGGAACGTAGAAATGACCATTACTTTCACACTGTTTGCAATTATTCATTTTATACGATGGAAAAGCTGTTGTATTTATATTGTATTTTATGCTCCTTGCGTTGACTTCTAAAGCCGTAGCTATTAGCTGTGGTGGAGCAACGCCCTAGAGTGAAGCCGAGGTTGCCCGGATCGTAGAAATGACCATCACTTTCACAAGGGTTGCAAATATTCCTGTTATAGGATGGAAAGACTGTTGTATTTTTATTGTATTTTATGCTGCTGGCGTTCACTTCTTAGGCCCTAACTATTCGATCTGGTGGAACAACGCCCTGGGGTGAAGCCTAGGTTGCCCGAAACGTAGAAATGACCATAACTTTCACGCTGGTTGCTATTATTCGTTTTATACGATGGAAAAACTGTTATATTTATATTGTATTTTATGCTTCTGGCATTGATTTCTTAGGCCCTAACTATTCAATCTGGTGGAACAACACCCTAGAGTGAAGCCTAGATTACCCGGAACGTAGTAATGACCAGTACTATCACACTGTTTGCAGTTATTCCTGTTATACGATGGAAAGCTGTTGCATCTTTATCGTATTGTATGCTTCTGGCGTTGACTTCTAAGGCCCTAACTATTCGATCTGGTGGAGCAACGCCCTAGAGTGCAGCCTAGGTTGCTCGGAACGTAGAAATGGCCATTACCTTCACACTGTTTGCAATTATTCATTTTATACGATGGCAAAGCTGTTGTACTTATATTGTATTTTATGCTTCGGGCGTTGACTTCTAAGGCCCTAACTATTCGATTTGGTGGAGCAACGCCCTACAGTGAAGCCTAGGTTGCCCGGAACGTATAAATGACCATTACTTTCACACTGTGTGCAATTATTCATTTTATACGATGGAAAAGCTGTTGTATTTATATTGTATTTTATGCTCCTGGCGTTGACTTCTAAGGCCGTAGCTATTAGATGTGGTGGAGCAACGCCCTAGAGTGACACCTAGGTTGACCGGAACGTAGAAATGACCATTACTTTCACAATGTCTGCAATTATTCATTTTATACGATGGAAAAACTGTTGTACTTATATTGTATTTTATCCTTCTGGCGTTGAATTCTAAGTCCCTAGCTATTCGATCTGGTGGAGCAACGCCCTAGTGTGAAACCTAGGTTACCCGGAACGTAGAAATGGCCATTACCTTCACACTGTTTGCAATTATTCATTTTATACGATGGCAAAGCTGTTGTACTTATATTGCATTTTATGCTTCGGGCGTTGACTTCTAAGGCCCTAACTATTCGATTTGGGTGGAGCAACGCCCTACAGTGAAGCCTTGGTTGCCCGGAACGTAGAACTGACCATTACTTTCGCACAGGTTGCTATTATTCATTTTATACGATGGAAAAGCTGTTGTATTTATATTGTATTTTATGCTCCTGGCGTTGACTTCTAAGGCCCTAACTATTGGATCTGGTGGAGCAACGCCCTAGAGTGAAGCCTAGGTTGCCCGGAACGTAGAAATGACCATTACTTTCACAATGTCTGCAATTATTCATTTCGTACGATGGAAAAACTGTTGTACTTATATTATATTTTATCCTTCTGGCGTTGAATTCTAAGTCCCTAGCTATTCGGTCTGGTGGAGCAACGACCTAGTGTGAAACCTAGGTTACCCGGACCGTAGAAATGACCATTACTTTCACAATGTCTGCAATTATTCACTTCATACGATGGAAAAACTGTGGACTTATATTGTATTTTATCCTTCTGGCGTTGAATTCTAAGTCCCTGGCTATTCGCTCTGGTTGAGCAATGCCCTAGTGTGAAACCTAGGTTACCCGGAACGTAGAAATGACCAGTACTTTCAGACTGGTTGCTGTTATTCGTTCCGTACGATGGAAAAGCTGTTATATTTATTTTGCATTTTATGCTTCGGGCGTTGACTTCTAAGGCCCTAGCTATTCCATCTGGTGGAGCAACACCCTAGAGTGTAGCCTAGGTTGTCCGGAACGTAGAAATGACCATAACTTTCACACTGGTTGCTATTATTCGTTTTATGCGATGGAAAAACTGTTCTATTTATTTTGTGTTTTATGCTTCGGGCGTTGACTTCGAAGGCCCTAACTGTTTGATCTGGTGGAGCAACGCCCTAGAGTGAAGCCGAGGTTGCCCGGAACGTAGAAATGACCATCACTTTCACACGGGTTGCTATTATTCCTGTTATAGGATGGAAAGACTGTTGTATTTTTATTGTATTTTATGCTTCAGGCGTTGACTTCTGAGGCCGTAGCTATTGGATGTGGTGGAAGAACGCCATAGAGTGAAGCCTAGGTTGCCCGGAACGTAGAAATGACCATAACATTCACACTGGTTGCCATTAATCGTTTTCTACGATGGAAAAGCTGTTGTATTTATATCGTATTTTATGCTTCTGGCGTTGACTTCTTAGGCCCTAACTATTCGATCTGGTGGAGCAACGCCCTAGAGTGCAGCCTAGGTTCCTCGGAACGTAGAAATGGCCATTACCTTCACACTGTTTGCAATTATTCATTTTAAACGATGGCAAAGCTGTTGTACTTATATTGTATTTTATGCTTCGGGCGTTGACTTCTAAGGCCCTAACTATTCGATTTGGTGGAGCAACGCCCTACAGTGAAGCCTAGGTTGCCCGGAACGTATAAATGACCATTACTTTCACACTGTGTGCAATTATTCATTTTATACGATGGAAAAGCTGTTGTATTTATATTGTATTTTATGCTCCTGGCGTTGACTTCTAAGGCCGTAGCTATTAGATGTGGTGGAGCAACGCCCTAGAGTGACACCTAGGTTGACCGGAACGTAGAAATGACCATTACTTTCACAATGTCTGCAATTATTCATTTTATACGATGGAAAAACTGTTGTACTTATATTGTATTTTATCCTTCTCGCGTTGAATTCTAAGTCCCTAGCTATTCGATCTGGTGGAGCAACGCCCTAGCGTGAAACCTAGGTTACCCGGAACGTAGAAATGGCCATTACCTTCACACTGTTTGCAATTATTTATTTTATACGATGGCAAAGCTGTTGTACTTATATTGTATTTTATGCTTCGGGCGTTGACTTCTAAGGCCCTAACTATTCGATTTGGGTGGAGCAACGCCCTACAGTGAAGCCTTGGTTGCCCGGAACGTAGAAATGACCATTACTTTCACACTGGTTGCTATTATTCATTTTATACGATGGAAAAGCTGTTGTATTTATATTGTATTTTATGCTCCTGGCGTTGACTTCTAAGTCCCTAGCTATTCGATCTGGTGGAGCAACGCCCTAGTGTGAAACCTAGGTTACCCGGAACGTAGAAATGTCCAGTACTTTCAGACTGGTTGCTCTTATCCGTTTCATACGATGGAAAAGCTGTTATATTTATTTTGCATTTTATGCTTCGGGCGTTGACTTCTAAGGCCCTAACTGTTTGGTCTGGTGGAGAAACGCCCTAGAGTGAAGCCTAGGTTGCCCGGAACGCAGAAATGATCATTACTTTCGCACTGGTTGCAATTAGTCATGCTATACGATGGAAAAACTGTTGCATTTTTATTGTGTTTTATGCTTCTGGCGTTGACTTCTATGGCCCTACCTATTCGATCTGGTGGAGCAACGCCCTAGAGTGCAGCCTAGGTAGCCCGGAACGTAGAAATGACCACAACTTTCACACTGATTGCTATTATTCGTTTTATACGATCGAAAAACTGTTATATTTATGTTGTATATTATGCTTCTGTCGTTGCCTTCTAAGACACTACCTATTCGATCTTGTGGAGCATCACTCTACAGTGAAGCCTAGGTTGCCCGGGACGTAGAAATGACCATAACTTTCACACTGGTAGCAATTACTCATTGTATACGATGGAAAATCTGTTGTACTTATATTGCATATCATTCTTCTGGCGTTGAATTCTTAGTCCCTAGCTACTCTATCTGGTGGAGCAGCGCCCTAGAGTGAAGCCTAGATTAACCGGAACGTAGTAATGACCAGTACTATTACACTGTTTGCAGTTATTCCTGTTATACGAAGGAAAGCTGTTGCATCTTTATGGTATTTTATGCTTCTGGCGTTGATTTCTAAGGCCCTAACTGTTCGATCTGGTGGAGGAAGGACCTAGACTGAAGCCTAGGTTACCCGGAACGTAGAAATGACCATTACCTTCACACTCTTTGCAATTATTCATTTTATAAGATGGCAAAGCTGTAGTATTTATATTGTATTTTATGCTTCCGGCGTTAAGTCCTAAGGCCGTAGCTATCAGATGTGGAGCAGCAACGCCCTAGAGTGACACGTAGGTTGCCAGGCACGTAGAAATCACCAATACTTTCACAATGTTCGCAATCGTTCATTTTATACGATGGAAAAACTGTTGTACTTATATCGTATTTTATGCTTCTGGCGCTGACTTCTTAGGCCCTAACTATTCGATCTGGTGGAGCAACGCCCTAGAGTGCAGCCTAGGCTGCTCGGAACGTAGAAATGGCCATTACCTACACACTGTTTGCAATTATTCATTTTATACGATGGCAAAGCTGTTGTACTTATATTGTATTTTACGCTTCGGGCGTTGACTTCTAAGGCCCTAACTATTCGATTTGGTGGAGCAACGCCCTACAGTGAAGCCTAGGTTGCCCGGAACGTATAAATGACCATTACTTTCACACTGTGTGCAATTATTCATTTTATACGATGGAAAAGCTGTTGTATTTATATTGTATTTTATGCTCCTGGCGTTGACTTCTAAGGCCGTAGCTATTAGATGTGGTGGAGCAACGCCCTAGAGTGACACCTAGGTTCACCGGAACGTAGAAATGACCATTACTTTCAGACTGGTTGCTGTTATCCGTTTCATACGATGGAAAAGCTGTTATATTTATTTTGCATTTTATGCTTCGGGCGTTGACTTCTAAGGCCCTAACTGTTTGGTCTGGTGGAGAAACGCTCTAGAGTGAAGCCTAGGTTGCCCGGAACGTAGAAATGAACATTACTTTCGCACTGGTTGCAATCAGTCATGCTATACGATGGAAAAACTGTTGCATTTTTATTGTGTTTTATGCTTCTGGCGTTGACTTCTATGGCCCTACCTATTCGATCTGGTGGAGCAACGCCCTAGAGTGCAGCCTAGGTAGCCCGGAACGTAGAAATGACCACAACTTTCACACTGATTGCTATTATTCGTTTTATACGATCGAAAAACCGTTATATTTATGTTGTATATTATGCTTCTGGCGTTGCCATCTAAGGCACTACCTATTCGATCTTGTGGAGCATCACTCTACAGTGAAGCCTAGGTTGCCCGGGACGTAGAAATGACCATAACTTTCACACTGGTAGCAATTACCCATTGTATACGATGGAAAAACTGTTGTACTTATATTGCATTTTATTCTTCTGGCGTTGAAGTCTTAGTCCCTAGCTACTCGATCTGGTGGAGCAGCGCCCTAGAGTGAAGCCTAGATTAACCGGAACGTAGTAATGACCAGTACTATCACACTGTTTGCAGTTATTCCTGTTACACGAAGGAAAGCTGTTGCATCTTTATGGCATCTTATGCTTCTGGCGTTGACTTCTAAGGCCCTAACTGTTCGATCTGGTGGAGGAAGGCCCTAGACTGAAGCCTAGGTTGCCCGGAACGTAGCAATGACCATAACATTCACACTGGTTGCCATTAATCGTTTTCTACGATGGAAAAGCAGTTGTATTTATATCGTATTTTATGCTTCTGGCGTTGACTTCAAAGGCCCTAACTATTCGATATGGTGGAGCAACACCCTACAGTGAAGCGTAGGTTGCCCGGAACGTAGAAATGACCAGTACTTTCACACTGGTTACAGTTATTCGTTTTATACAATGGAAAAACTGTTCTATTTATTTTGCATTTTATGCTTCGGGCGTTGACTTCTAATGCCCTAACTATTCGATCTGGTGGAGCAACGCCCTAGAGTGTAGCCTAGGTTGCCCGGAACGTAGAAATGACCATAACTTTCACACTGGTTGCTATTCTTCGCTTTATACGATGGAAAAGCTGTTATATTTATATTGCGTTTTATGCTTCTGGCATTGAATTCTAAGTCCTTGTCTATTGCATCTGGTGGAGCAACACCCTAGAGTGCAGCCTAGGTTGCCCGGAACGTAGAAATGACCATTACTTTCACAATGTCTGCAATTATTCATTTCATACGATCGAAAAACTGTTGTACTTATATTATATTTTATCCTTCTGGCGTTGAATTCTAAGTCCCTAGCTATTCGGTCTGGTGGAGCAACGACCTAGTGTGAAACCTAGGTTACCCGGAACGTAGAAATGACCATTACTTTCTCAATGTCTGCAATTATTCATTTCATGCGATGGAAAAACTGTGGACTTATATTGTATTTTATCCTTCTGGCGTTGAATTCTAAGTCCCTGGCTATTCGGTCTGGTGGAGCAACGCCCTAGAGTGCAGCCTAGGTAGCCCGGAACGTAGAAATGACCACAACTTTCACACTGATTGCTATTATTCGTTTTATACGATCGAAAAACCGTTATATTTATGTTGTATATTATGCTTCTGGCGTTGCCATCTAAGGCACTACCTATTCGATCTTGTGGAGCATCACTCTACAGTGAAGCCTAGGTTGCCCGGGACGTAGAAATGACCATAACTTTCACACTGGTAGCAATTACCCATTGTATACGATGGAAAAACTGTTGTACTTATATTGCATTTTATTCTTCTGGCGTTGAATTCTTAGTCCCTAGCTACTCGATCTGGTGGAGCAGCGCCCTAGAGTGAAGCCTAGAATAACCGGAACGTAGTAATGACCAGTACTATCACACTGTTTGCAGTTATTCCTGTTAGACCAAGGAAAGCTGTTGCATCTTTATGGCATCTTATGCTTCTGGCCTTGACTTCTAAGGCCCTAACTGTTCGATCTGGTGGAGGAAGGCCCTAGACTGAAGCCTAGGTTGCCCGGAACGTAGCAATGACCATAACATTCACACTGGTTGCCATTAATCGTTTTCTACGATGGAAAAGCAGTTGTATTTATATCGTATTTTATGCTTCTGGCGCTGACTTGTTAGGCCCTAACTATTCGATCTGGTTGAGCAACGCCCTAGAGTGAAGCCTAGGTTGCTCGGAACGTAGAAATGACCATTACCTTCACACTGTTTGCAATTATTCATTTTATAAGATGGCAAAGCTGTAGTATTTATATTGTATTTTATGCTTCCGGCGTTAACTTCTAAGGCCGTAGCTATCAGATGTGGAGCAGGAACGCCCTAGAGTGACACGTAGCTTGCCAGGCACGTAGAAATGACCATTACTTTCACAATGTTCGGAATCATTCACTTTATACGATGGAAAAACTGTTGTACTTATATTGCATTTTATGCTTCGGGCGTTGACTTCTAAGGCCCTAGCTATTCGATTTGGTGGAGCAACACCCTACAGTGAAGCGTAGGTTGCCCGTAACGTAGAAATGACCAGTACTTTCACACTGGTTACAGTTATTCGTTTTATACAATGGAAAAACTGTTCTATTTATTTTGCATTTTATGCTTCGGGCGTTGACTTCTAATGCCCTAACTATTCGATCTGGTGGAGCAACGCCCTAGAGTGTAGCCTAGGTTGCCCGGAACGTAGAAATGACCATAACTTTCACACTGGTTGCTATTATTCGCTTTATACGAAGGAAAAGCTGTTATATTTATATTGCATTTTATGCTTCTGGCATTGAATTCTAAGTCCTTGTCTATTGCATCTGGTGGAGCAACACCCTAGAGTGCAGCCTAGGTTGCCCGCAACGTAGAAATGACCATTACTTTCACAATGTCTGCAATTATTCATTTCATACGATCGAAAAACTGTTGTACTTATATTATATTTTATCCTTCTGGCGTTGAATTCTAAGTCCCTAGCTATTCGGTCTGGTGGAGCAACGACCTAGTGTGAAACCTAGGTTACCCGGAACGTAGAAATGACCATTACTTTCTCAATGTCTGCAATTATTCATTTCATGCGATGGAAAAACTGTGGACTTATATTGTATTTTATCCTTCTGGCGTTGAATTCTAAGTCCCTGGCTATTCGGTCTGGTGGAGCAACGCCCTAGTGTGAAACCTAGGTTACCCGGAACGTAGAAATGACCAGTACTTTCAGACTGGTTGCTGTTATTCGTTTCGTACGATGGAAAAGCTGTTATATTTATTTTGCATTTTATGCTCCGGGCGTTGACTTCTAAGGCCCTAACTATTCGATCTGGTGGAGCAACGCCCTAGAGTGAAGCCTAGGTTGCTCGGAACGTAGAAATGACCATTACCTTCACAATGTTCGCAATCATTCATTTTATACGATGGAAAAACTGTTGTACTTATATTGTATTTTATGCTTCGGGCGTTGACTTCTAAGGCCCTAACTATTCGATTTGGTGGAGCAACGCCCTACAGTGAAGCCTAGGTTGCTCGGAACGTAGAAATGACCAGTACTTTCACACTGGTTACAGTTATTCGTTTTATACAATGGAAAAACTGTTCTATTTATTTTGCATATTATGCTTCGGGCGTTGACTTCTAAGGCCCTAACTATTCGAACAGGTGGAGCAACGCCCTAGAGTGACGCCTAGGTTGCCCGGAATGTGGAAATGACCATAACTTTCACACTGGTTGCTATTATTCGTTTTATTCGATGGAAAAGCTGTTATATTTATATTTCATTTTATGCTTCCGGAATTGAATTCTAAGTCCCTATCTATTCCATCTGGTGGAGCAACACCCTAGAGTGCAGCCTAGGTTGCCCGGATCGTAGAAATGACCATTACTTTCGCAATGTCTGCAATTATTCATTTCATACGATGGAAAAACTGTTGTACTTATATTGTATTTTATCCTTCTGGCGTTGAATTCTAAGTCCCTAGCTATTCGATCTGCTGGAGCAACGCCCTAGTGTGAAACCTAGGTTACCCGGAACGTAGAAATGACCAGTACTTTCAGACTGGTTGCTGTTATTCGTTTCATACGATGGAAAAGCTGTTATATTTATATTGCATTTTATGCTTCGGGCGTTGACTTCTAAGGCCCTAGCTATTCCATCTGGTGGAGCAACACCCTAGAGTGCAGCCTAGGTTGCCCGGAACGTGGAAATGACCATTACTTTCACACTGTTTGCAATTATTCATTTTATACGATGGAAAAGCTGTTGTATTTATATTGTATTTTATGCTCCTGGCGTTGACTTCTAAAGCCGTAGCTATTAGCTGTGGTGGAGCAACGCCCTAGAGTGACACCTAGGTTGACCGGACCGTAGAAATGACCATTACTTTCACAATGTCTGCAATTATTCATTTTATACGATGGAAAAGCTTTTGTTCTTATATTGTATTTTATCCTTCTGGCGATGAAGTCGAAGTCCCTAGCTATTCGATCTGGTGGAGCAACGCCCTCGTGTGAAACCTAGGTTACCCGGAACGTAGAAATGACCTGTACTTTCAGACTGGTTGCAGTTATTCGTTTTATACAATGGAAAAACTGTCCTATTTATTTTGCATTTTATGCTTCGGGCGTTGACTTCTAAGGCCCTAGCTATTCCATCTGGTGGAGCAACACCCTAGCGAGAAGCGTAGGTTGCACGGAACGTAGAAATGACCATTACTTCCACACTGTTTGCAAATATACATTACATACGCTGGAAAAGCTGTTATACTTATATTGTTATTTATGCTTCTGGCGTTGACTTCTTAGGCCCTAACTATTTGATCTGGTGGAGCAACGCCCTAGAGTGGAGCCTAGGTTGCCCGGAACGTAGAAATGACAATTACTTTCACAATGTCTGCGATTATTCATTTCATACGATGGAAAAACTGTTGTACTTATATTGTATTTTATCCTTCTGGCGTTGAATTCTAAGGCCCTAGCTATTCCATCTGGCGGAGCAACACCATAGCGAGAAGCCTAGGTCGCACGGAACGTAGAAATGAAAAGTACTTTCACACTGGTTGGAGTTATACGTTTTATACAATGGAAAAACTGTTACATTTATTTCGCATTTTATGCTTCGGGCGTTGACTTCTAAGGCCCTAGCTATTCCATCTGGTGGAGCAACGCCCTAGAGTGAAGCCTAGGTTGCCCGGAACATAGAATCGGCCATCACTTTCAAACTGGTTGCAATTATTCCTGTTATATGGTGGAAACACTGTTGTACTTTTATTGCATTTTATGCTTCGGGCGTTGACTTCTGAGGCCGTAGCTCTTCGATGTGGTGGATGAACGCCATAGAGTGAACCCTAGGTTGCTCGGAACGAAGAAATGACCATAACTATCATACTGGTTGCAATCATTCGTTTTACATGATGGAAGAACTGTTGTATTTATATTGTATTTTATGCTGCTGGCGTTCACTTGTTAGGCCCTAACTATTCAGTCTGGTGGAACAACGCCCTGGGGTGAAGCCTAGGTTGCCCGGAACGATGAAATGACCATAACATTCACACTGGTTGCTATTATTCGTTTTATACGATGGAAAAACTGTTCTATTTATTTTGTATTTTATGCTTCGGGCGTTGACTTCTAAGGCCCTAACTGTTTGATCTGGTGGAGCAACGCCCTAGAGTGAAGCCGAGGTTGCCCGGAACGTAGAAATGACCTGTACTATCACACTGTTTGCAGATATTCCTGTTATACGAAGGAAAGCTGTTGCATCTTTATGGCATTTTATGCTTCTGGCGGTGACTTCTAAGGCCATAACTGTTCGATCTGGTGGAGGAAGGCCCTAGACTGAAGCCTAGGTTGCCCGGAACGTAGAAATGACCATAACATTCACACTGGTTGCCATTAATCGTTTTCTACGATGGAAAAGCTGTTGTATTTATATCGTATTTTTTGCTTCTGGCGCTGACTTCTTAGGCCCTAACTATTCGATCTGGTGGAGCAACGCCCTAGAGCGCAGCCTAGGCTGCTCGGAACGTAGAAATGGCCATTACCTTCACACTGTTTGCAATTATTCATTTTATACGATGGCAAAGCTGTTGTACTTATATTGTATTTTACGCTTCGGGCGTTGACTTCTAAGGCCCTAACTATTCGGTTTGGTGCAGCAACGCCCTACAGTGAAGCCTAGGTTGCCCGGAACGTATAAATGACCATTACTTTCACACTGTGTGCAATTATTCATTTTATACGATGGAAAAGCTGTTGTATTTATATTGTATTTTATGCTCCTGGCGTTGACTTCTAAGGCCGTAGCTATTAGATGTGGTGGAGCAACGCCCTAGAGTGACACCTAGGTTGACCGGAACGTAGAAATGACCATTACTTTCACAATGTCTGCAATTATTCATTTTATACGATGGAAAAACTGTTGTACTTATATTGTATTTTATCCTTCTGGCGTTGAATTCTAAGTCCCTAGCTATTCGATCTGGTGGAGCAACGCCCTACAGTGAAGCCTTGGTTGCCCGGAACGTAGAAATGACCATTACTTTAACACTGGTTGCTATTATTCATTTTATACGGTGGAAAAGCTGTTGTATTTATATTGTATTTTATGCTCCTGGCGTTGACTTCTAAGTCCCTAGCTATTCGATCTGGTGGAGCAACGTTCCAGAGTGAAGCCTAGGTTGACCGGAACGTAGAAATTACCATAACTTTCACACTGGTTACCATTATTCGTTTTATACGATGGAAAAGCTGTTGTATTTATATTGTATTTTATGCTCCTGGCGTTGACTTCTAAGGCCGTAGCTATTAGATGTGGTGGAGCAACGCCCTAGAGTGACACCTAGGTTGACCGGAACGTAGAAATGACCATTACTTTCACAATGTCTGCAATTATTCATTTTATACGATGGAAAAACTGTTGTACTTATATTGTATTTTATCCTTCTGGCGTTGAATTCTAAGTCCCTAGCTATTCGATCTGGTGGAGCAACGCCCTACAGTGAAGCCTTGGTTGCCCGGAACGTAGAAATGACCATTACTTTAACACTGGTTGCTATTATTCATTTTATACGGTGGAAAAGCTGTTGTATTTATATTGTATTTTATGCTCCTGGCGTTGACTTCTATGGCCCTACCTATTCGATCTGGTGGAGCAACGCCCTAGAGTGCAGCCTAGGTAGCCCGGAACGTAGAAATGACCACAACTTTCACACTGATTGCTATTATTCGTTTTATACGATCGAAAAACCGTTATATTTATGTTGTATATTATGCTTCTGGCGTTGCCATCTAAGGCACTACCTATTCGATCTTGTGGAGCATCACTCTACAGTGAAGCCTAGGTTGCCCGGGACGTAGAAATGACCATTACCTTCACAATGTTCGCAATCATTCATTTTATACGATGGAAAAACTGTTGTACTTATATTGTATTTTATGCTTCGGGCGTTGACTTCTAAGGCCCTAACTATTCGATTTGGTGGAGCTACGCCCTACAGTGAAGCCTAGGTTGCCCGGAACGTAGAAATGACCAGTACTTTCACACTGGTTGCAGTTATTCGTTTTATACAATGGAAAAACGGTTCTATTTATTTTGCATTTTATGCTTCGGGCGTTGACTTCTAAGACCCTAGCTATTCCATCTGGTGGAGCAACACCCTAGCCTGAAGCCTAGGTTGCCCGGAACGTAGAACATACCATTACCTTCACACTGTTTGCAATTATTCCGGTTATACGATTGAAAAACTGTTGCACCTTTATTGTATTTTAGCTTCTGGCGTTGACTTCGTAGGCCCTAACTATTCGATCTGGTGGAGCAACGTTCCAGAGTGAAGCCTAGGTTGACCGGAACGTAGAAATTACCATAACTTTCACACTGGTTACAATTATTCGTTTTATACGATGGAAAAGCTGTTGTATTTATATCGTATTTTATGCTTCTGGCGTTTACTTCTTAGGCCCTAACTATTCCATCTGGTGGAACAACGCCCTACGCTGAAGCCTAGGTTGCCCGGAACGCAGAAATGACCAGTACTTTCACACTGGTTGCAGTTAATCGTTTTATACCATGGAAAAACTGTTCTATGTATTTTGCATTTTATGCTTCGGGCGTTGACTTCTAAGGCCCTAGCTATTCGATCTGGTGGAGCAATGCCTCAGAGTTAAGTCTAGGATGCCCGAAACGCCGAAATAATCATTACTTTCACGCTTGTTGCAATTATTCCTGTTATAGGATGAAAAGACCGTTGTATTTTTATTGTATTTTATGCTTCAGGCGCAGGCTTCTAAGGCCGTAGCTATTCGATATGGTGGAGCACCGCCCTAGAGTGAAGCCTAGGTTGCCCGGAACGTAGAAATGACCATTACTTTCACACTGTGTGCAATTATTCCTTTTTTACGATGGAAAGGCTGTTGTATTTATATTGTATTTTATGCTTCTGGCGTTCACTTCTTAGGCCCTAAATATTCGATCTGGTGGAACAACGCCCTAGGGTGAAGCCTAGGTTGCCCGGAACGTAGAAATGATCATAACTTTTACACTGGTAGCAATTATCCGTTTTATACCATGGAAAAACTGTTCTATTTATTTTGTTTTTTATGCTTCGGGCGTTGACTTCTAAGGCCCTAACTATTCGATCTGGTAGAGCAACGCCCTAGAGTGAAGCCCAGGTTGCCCGGTACGTAGAAATGACCATAACTTTCACACTGGTTGCTATTATTCGTTTTATACGATGGAAAAACTGTTGTACTTATATTGTATTTTATCCTTCTGGCGTTGAATTCTAAGTCCCTAGCTATTCGATCTGGTGGAGCAACGCCCTAGTGTGAAACCTAGGTTACCCGGAACGTAGAAATGACCAGTACTTTCAGACTGGTTGTTGTTATTCGTTTCATACGATGGAAAAGCTGTTATATTTATTTTGCATTTTATGCTTCGGGAGTTGACTTCTAAGGCCCTAGCTATTCCATCTGGTGGAGCAACACCCTAGAGTGCAGCCTAGGTTGCCCGGAACGTAGAAATGACCATTACTTTCACACCGTTTGCAATTATTCATTTTGTACGATGGAAAAGCTGTTGTATTTATATTGTATTTTATGCTGCTGGCGTCGACTACTAAAGCCGTAGCTATTAGATGTGGTGGAGCAACGCCCTAGAGTGACACCTGGGTTGACCGGAACGTAGAAATGACCATTACTTTCACAATGTCTGCAATTACTCATTTTATACGATGGAAAAACTTTTGTACTTATATTGTATTTTATCCTTCTGGCGTTGAGCTCGAAGTCCCTAGCTATTCGATCCGGTGGAGCAACGCCCTAGTGTGAAACCTAGGTTACCCGGAACGTAGAAATGACCAGTACCTTCAGACTGGTTGCAGTTATTCGTTTTATACAATGGAAAAACTGTTCTATTTATTTTGCATTTTATGCTTCGGGCGTTGACTTCTAAGGCCCTAGCTATTCCATTTGGTGGAGCAACACCCTAGCGAGAAGCCTAGGTTGCCCGGAACGTAGAAGTGACCATTACTTCCACACTGTTTGCAAATATACATTATATACGATGTAAAAGCTGTTGTACTCATATTGTAATTTATGCTTCTGGCGTTGACTTCTTAGGCCCTAACTATTTAATCTGGTGGAGCACCGCCCTAGAGTGAAGCCTAGGTTGCTCGGAACGTAGAACATACCATTACCTTCACACTGGTTGCAATTATTCCTGCTATACGATGGAAAAACTGTTGCACCTTTATTGTATTTTATGCTTCTGGCGTTGACTTCATAGGCCCAAACTATTCGATCTGGTGGATTAACGTCCTAGAGTGAAGCCTAGGTTGACCGGAACGTAGAAATGACCATAACTTTCACACTGGTTACCATTACTCGTTTTATACGATGGAAAAGCTGTTGTATTTATATCGTATTTTATGCTTCTGGCGTTGGCTTCTTAGGCCCTAACTATTCCATCTGGTGGAACAACGCCCTAGGCTGAAGCCTAGGTTGCCCGGAACGCAGAAATGACCAGTACATTCACACTGGTTGCAGTTAATCGTTTTATACAGTGGAAAAACTGTTCTATGTATTTTGCATTTTATGCTTCGGGCGTTGACTTCTAAGGCCCTAACTATTCGATCTGGTGGAGCAACGCCCTAGAGTGAAGCCTAGGTTGCCCGGGAAGTAGAAACGACCATAACTTTCACACTGGTTGCTATTATTCGTTTTATACGATGGAAAAGCTGTTATATTTATATTGCATATTATGCTTCCGGCATTGAATTCTAAGTCCCTAGCTATTCGATCTGGTGGAGCAACACCCTAGAGTGAAGCCTAGGTTGCTCGGAACGTAGAAATGACCATTACCTTCACACTGTTTGCAATTATTCATTTTATACGATGGCAAAGCTGTTGTATTTATATTGTATTTTATGCTTCCGGCGTTAACTTCTAAGGCCGTAGTTATCAGATGTGGAGCAGCAACGCCCTAGAGAGACGCGTAGGTTGCCAGGCACGTAGAAATGACCATTACTTTCACAATGTTCGCAATGATTCATTTTATACGATGGAAAAACTGTTGTACTTATATTGTATTTTATGCTTCGGGCGTTGGCTTCTAAGGCCCTAACTATTCGATTTGGTGGAGCAACGCCCTACAGTGAAGCCTAGGTTGCCCGGAACGTAGATATGTCCATAACCATCACACTGGTTGCAGTTACTCGTTTTATACAATGGAAAGACTGTTCCATTTATTTTGCACTTTATGCTTCGGGCGTTGACTTCTAAGGCCCTAGCTATTCCATCTGGTGGAGCAACACCCTAGCGTGAAGCCTAGGTTGCCCGGAACGTAGAAATGACAATTACTTTCACACTGGTTGCAATTATTCGTTTTTTACGATGGAAAAGCTGTTGTATTTATATTGTATTTTATGCCTCTGGCGTTGACTTCTAAGGCCCTAGCTATTCGATCTAGTGGAGCAACGCCCTAGAGTGAAGCCTAGGTTGCCCGGTACGTAGAAATGACTATCACTTTCAAACTGTTTGCAATTAATCCTGTTATACGATGGAAAAACAGTTGTATTTTTATTGCACTTTATGCTTCGGGTGTTGACTTCTAAGGACCTGACTATTCAATCTGTCGGAGCAACGCCCTAGAGTGAAGCCTAGGTTGCTCGGAATGTAGAAGTTACCATAGCTTTCACACTGGTTGCAATTACTCGTTTTATACGATGGAAAAACTGTTGTATTTATATTGTATTTTATGCTTCTGGCGTTAACTTCTTAGGCCCTAACTATTCGATCTGGTGGAACAACGCCCTAGGGTGAAGCCTAGGTTGCCCGGAACGTAGAAATGATCATAACTTTTACACTGGTAGCAATTATCCGTTTTATACAATGGAAAAACTGTTCTATTTATTTTGTATTTTATGCTTCGGGCGTTTACTTCTAAGGCCCTAACTATTCGATCTGGTAGAGCAACGCCCTAGAGTGAAGCCTAGGTTGCCCGGTAAGTAGAAATGACCATAAGTTTCACACTGGTTGCAATTATTCGTTTTATACGATGGAAAAACTGTTTTATTTATTTTGTATTTTACGCATCGGGCGTTGACTTCTAAGGCCCTAACTATTCTATCTGGTGGAGCAACGCCCTAGAGTGCAGCCTAGGTTGCCCGGAACGTAGAAATGACCATAGCTTTCACACTGGTTGCTATCATTCGTTTTATATGATGGAAAAACTGCTGTATTTATATTGTATTTTATGCTTCTGGCGTCCACTTCTTAGGCCCTAACTTTCGATCTGGTGGAACAACTGCCTAGGGTGAAGCCTAGGTTGCCCGGAACGTAGAAATGTCCAGAACTTTTACACTGGTTGCTATTATTCGTTTTATACGATGGAAAAACTGTTGTACTTATATTGTATTTTATTCTTATGGCGTTGAATTCTAAGTCCCTAGCTATTCGATCTGGTGGAGCAACGCCCTAGAGTGAAACCTAGGTTACCCGGAACGTAGAAATGAGAAGTACTTTCATACTGTTTGCAGTTATTCCTGTTATACGATGAAAAAACTTTTGCATCTTTATTGTATTTTATGCTTCTGGCGTTGACTTTTAGGGCCCTAGCTATTCGATTTGGTGGAGCACCGCCCTAGAGTGAAGCCTAGGTTGCCCGGAACGTAGAAATGACCATAACTTCCACACTGGTTGCAATTATTCGTTTTATGCGATGGAAAAGCTGTTGTATTTATATCGTTTTTTATGCTCCTGGCGTTGACTTCTTAGGCCCTAACTATTCGATCTGGTGGTACAACGCCCTAGGGTGAAGCCTAGGTTGCCCGGAACGTAGAAATGACCATAACTTTTACTCTGGCAGCAATTATTCGTTTTATACAATGGAAAAACCGTTCTATTTATTTTGTATTTTATGCTTCGGGCGTTGACTTCTGAGGCCGTTGCTATTCGATGTGGTGGAAGAACGCCACAGAGGGAAGCCTAGGTAGCCCGGATCGTAGAAATGTCCATATCCTTCACACTGTTTGCAATTTTTCGTTTTATACGATGGAAAAACTGTTTTATTTATTTTGTATTTTACGCTTCGGGCGTTGACTTCTAAGGCCCTAACTATTCGATCTGGTGGAGCAACGCCCTAGAATGCAGCCTAGGTTGCCCGGAACGTAGAAATGACCATAGCTTTCACACTGGTTGCTATCATTCGTTTTATATGATGGAAAAACTGTTGTATTTATATTGTATTTTATGCTTCTGGCGTTCACTTCTTAGGCCCTAACTATTCGATCTGGTGGAACAACGGCCTGGGGTGAAGCCTAGGTTGTCCGGAACGTAGAAATGTCCATAACTTTTACACTGGTTGCAATTATTCGTTTTATACAATGGAAAAACTGTTCTATTTATTTTATATTTTATGCTTCGGGCGTTGACTTCTAAGGCCCTAACTATTCGATCTGGTAGAGCAACGCCCTAGAGTGAAGCCCAGGTTGCCCGGTACGTAGAAATGACCATAACTTTCACACTGGTTGCTATTATTCGTTTTATACGATGGAAAAACTGTTGTACTTATATTGTATTTTATTCTTATGGCGTTGGATTCTAAGTCCCTAGCTATTCGATCTGGTGGAGCAACGCCCTAGAGTGAAACCTAGGTTACCCGGAACGTAGAAATGACAAGTACTTTCATACTGTTTGCAGTTATTCCTGTTATACGATGCAAAAACTTTTGCATATTTATTGTATTTTATGCTTCTGGCGTTGACTTCTAAGGGCCTATCTATTAGATTTGGTGGAGCACCGCCCTAGAGTGAAGCCTAGGTTGCCTGGAACGTAGAAATGACCATAACTTCCACACTGGTTGCAATTATTCGTTTTATACGATGGAAATGTTGTTGTATTTATATCGTTTTTTATGCTCCTGGCGTTGACTTCTTAGGCCCTAACTATTCCATCTGGTGGAACAACGCATTACGGTAAAGTCCAGATTGCGCGGAACGTAGAAGTGACCATAACTTTCACACTGGTAGCAATTTTTCGTTTTATACGATGGAAAAACTGTTCTATTTATTTTATATTTTATGCTTCGGGCGTTGACTTCTAAGGCCCTAACTATTCGATCTGGTGGAGCAACGCCCCAGAGTGAAGCCTAGGTTGCCCGGTACGTAGAAATGACCATCACTATCAAACTGGTTACAAGTATTTGTTTTATACGATGGAAAAGCTGTTGTATTTATATCGTATTTTATGCTTCTGGCGTTTACTTCTTAGGACCTAACTATTCCATCTGGTGGAACAACGCCCTAGGGTGAAGCCCTGGTTGTTCGGAAAGTAGAAATGACCATAACTTTCACACTGGAAGCAATTATTCGTTCTATACGATGGAAAAACTGTTCTATTTATTTTGTATTTTATGCTTCGGGCGTTGACTTCTAAGGCCCTAACTATTCGATCTGGTGGAGCAACGCCCTAGAATGCAGCCTAGGTTGCCCGGAACGTAGAAATGACCATAGCTTTCACACTGGTTGCTATCATTCGTTTTATATGATGGAAAAACTGTTGTATTTATATTGTATTTTATGCTTCTGGCGTTCACTTCTTAGGCCCTAACTATTCGATCTGGTGGAACAACGGCCTGGGGTGAAGCCTAGGTTGTCCGGAACGTAGAAATGTCCATAACTTTTACACTGGTTGCAATTATTCGTTTTATACAATGGAAAAACTGTTCTATTTATTTTATATTTTATGCTTCGGGCGTTGACTTCTAAGGCCCTAACTATTCGATCTGGTAGAGCAACGCCCTAGAGTGAAGCCCAGGTTGCCCGGTACGTAGAAATGACCATAACTTTCACACTGGTTGCTATTATTCGTTTTATACGATGGAAAAACTGTTGTACTTATATTGTATTTTATTCTTATGGCGTTGGATTCTAAGTCCCCAGCTATTCGATCTGGTGGAGCAACGCCCTAGAGTGAAACCTAGGTTACCCGGAACGTAGAAATGACAAGTACTTTCATACTGTTTGCAGTTATTCCTGTTATACGATGCAAAAACTTTTGCATATTTATTGTATTTTATGCTTCTGGCGTTGACTTCTAAGGCCCTAGCTATTCGATTTGGTGGAGCACCGCCCTAGAGTGAAGCCTAGGTTGCCTGGAACGTAGAAATGACCATAACTTCCACACTGGTTGCAATTATTCGTTTTATACGATGGAAATGTTGTTGTATTTATATCGTTTTTTATGCTCCTGGCGTTGACTTCTTAGGCCCTAACTATTCCATCTGGTGGAACAACGCATTACGGTAAAGCCCAGATTGCGCGGAACGTAGAAGTGACCATAACTTTCACACTGGTAGCAATTTTTCGTTTTATACGATGGAAAAACTGTTCTATTTATTTTATATTTTATGCTTCGGGCGTTGACTTCTAAGGCCCTAACTATTCGATCTGGTGGAGCAACGCCCCAGAGTGAAGCCTAGGTTGCCCGGTACGTAGAAATGACCATCACTATCAAACTGGTTACAAGTATTTGTTTTATACGATGGAAAAGCTGTTGTATTTATATCGTATTTTATGCTTCTGGCGTTTACTTCTTAGGACCTAACTATTCCATCTGGTGGAACAACGCCCTAGGGTGAAGCCCTGGTTGTTCGCAAAGTAGAAATGACCATAACTTTCACACTGGAAGCAATTATTCGTTCTATACGATGGAAAAACTGTTCTATTTATTTTGTATTTTATGCTTCGGGCGTTGACTTCTAAGGCCCTAACTATTCGATCTGGTAGAGCAACGCCCTAGAGGGAAGCCTAGGTTGCCCGGTAAGTAGAAATGACCATAGGTTTCATACTGGTTGCAATTATTCGTTTTATACGATGGAAAAACTGTTGTATTTATATTGTATTTTATGCTTCTGGCGTTCACTTCTTGGGCCCTAACTATTCGATCTGGTGGTACAACGCCCTAGGGTGAAGCCTAGGTTGCCCGGAACGTAGTAATGACCATAACTTTTACACTGGCAGCAATTATTCGTTTTATACAATGGAAAAACCGTTGTATTTATTTTGTATTTTATGCTTCGGGCGTTGACTTCTAAGGCCCTAACTTTTTGATCTGGTGGAGCATCGCCGTAGAGTGAAGCCTAGGTTGCCCGGAACGTAGAAATGACCATAACTTTCAGACTGGATGCTATTATTCGTTGGATACGATGGAAAAACTGTTGTATTTATACTGTATTTTATGCTTCTGGCGTTCACTTCTTAGGGCCTAACTATTCGATCTGATGGAACAATGCCCTAGGGTGAAGCCTAGGTTGCCCGGAACGTAGAAATGACCATAACTTTTACACTGGTAGCAATTCTTCGTTTTATAAAATGGAAAATCTGTTCTATTTATTTTGTATTTTATGCTTCGGGCGTTGACTTCCTTGGCCCTAACAATTCGATCTGGTGGAGCAACGCCCTAGAGTGAAGCCTAGGTTCCCTGGAACGTACAAATGACCATCACTTTCACACGGGTTGCAATTATTCCTGTTATAGGATGGAAAGACTGTTGTATTTTTATTGCATTTTATGCTTCTGGCGTTCACTTCTTAGGCCCTGACTATTCGATCTGGTGGAGCAAGGCCCTAGAGTGAAGCCTAGGTTGCTCGGAATGTAGAAATGACCATAGATTTCACACTGGTTGCAATTATTCGTTTTATACGATGGAAAAACTGTTGTATTTATATTGTATTTTATGCTTCTGGCGTTCACTTCCTAGGCCCTAGCTATTCGATCTGGTGGAACAACGCCCTAGGGTGAAGCCTAGGTTGCCCGGAACGCAGAAATGACCATAACTTTTACACTGGTAGCAATTATTCGTTTTATACAATGGAAAAACTGTTCTATTTATTTTGTATTTTATGCTTCGGGCGTTGACTTCTAAGGCCCTAACTGTTTGATCTGTTGGAGCAAGGCCCTAGGGTGAAGCCTAGGTTGCCCGGAACGTAGAAATGACCATTACCTTCACACTGTTTGCTATTATTTTCTTTTATACGATGGAAAAGCTGTTGTATTTATATCGTATTTTATGCTTCTGGCGTTGACTTCAATGGCCCTAGCTATTCGATCTAGTGGAGCAACGCCCTAGAGTGAAGCCTAGGTGGCCCGGAACGTAGAAATGACCATCTCTTTCAAACTGGTTGCTATTAATCCTGTTATACGATGGAAAAACTGTTGTATTTTTATTGCATTTTATGCTTCGGGCGTTGACTTCTAAGGCCCTAACTATTCAATCTGTTGGAGCAACGCCCTAGAGTGAAGCCTGGGTTGCCCGAAACGTAGAAATGACCATCACTTTCGCACTGGTTGCAATTATTCCTGTTATACGATGGACAAACTGTTGCATTTTTATTGTACTTTATGCTTCTGGCGTTGACTTCTAAGGCCCTACGTATTCGATCTGGTGGAGCAGTGCCGCACAGTTAAATCTAGGATGCCCGAAACGCCGAAATGATCATTACTTTCACACTGATTGCAATTATTCCTGTTATACGATGGAAAGACTGTTGTATTTTTATTGTATTTTATGCTCTTGGCGTTGACCTCCAAGTCCCTAGCTATTCGATCTGGTGGAGCAACGCCCTAGTGCGAAGCCTAGGGTGCCCGGAACGTAGAAATGGCCATTACTTTCACACTGGTTGCAATTATTCGTTTTATACGATGGAAAAACTGTTGTATCTATATCGTATTTTATGCTTCTGGCGTTGACTTCTAAGGCCCTAACTATTCGATC
The DNA here is from genome assembly GCF_051401765.1 of Calliopsis andreniformis. Lineage (NCBI taxonomy): Eukaryota > Metazoa > Arthropoda > Insecta > Hymenoptera > Andrenidae > Calliopsis > Calliopsis andreniformis. The sequence goes on along the minus strand of NW_027480465.1, from coordinate 3,234,432 downwards.
TAGTGGAGCAACGCCCTAGAATGAAGCCTATGTTGCCCGGAACGTAGAAATGACCATAACCTGAACGCTGGTTGCAATTATTCCTGTTATACGATGGAAAAGGTGTTGTATTTATATTGTATTATATGCTTCTGGCGATGACTTCTTAGGCCCTAACTATTCGGTCTGGTACAGCAACGCCCTAGAGAGAAGCCTAGGTTGCCCGCAACGTAGAAATGACAATGTCTTTCAGACTGGTTGCAATTATCCCTGTTATACGACGGAAAAACTGTTGTATTTTTATTGTATTTTATGCTTCAGGCGTTGTCTTCTAAGGTCGCAGCTATTCGACCTGGTGGAGCAACGCCCTAGAGTGAAGCCTAGGTTGCCCGGAACATAGAAATGACCATTACTTTCACACTGTTTGCAAATATTCATTTTATATAGTGGAAAAGCTGTTGTATTTATATTGTATTTTATGCTTCTGGCGTTGACTTTTTAGGCCCTATCTATTCGATCTGGGGGAGCAATGCCCTAGAGTGAACCCTGGGTTGCCCGGAACGTAGGAATGACCGTTACTTTCACATTGTTTGCAATTATTCATTTTATACGATGGAAAAACTGTTTTAATTATATTGTATTTTATGCTTCTGGAGTTGACTTCTAAGGCCGTATCTATTTGATATGGTGGAGCAACGCCCTAGAGTGAAGCCTAGGCTGCCCGGAACGTAGAAATGACCGTTACTTTCACATTGGTTGCAATTATTCCTGCTATACGAAGGAAAAACTGTTGTATTTATATTGTATTTTATGCTTCTGGCGTTGACTTCTAAGGCCGTAACTATTGGATCTGGTGTAGCAGCGCCCTAGAGTGAAGCCTGGGTTGACCGAAACGTAGGAACGACCGTTACCTTCACACTGTTTGCAATTATTCATTTTATACGATGGAAAAACTGTTTTATTTATATTGTATTTTATGCTTCGGGCGTTGACTCCCAAGGCCCTAACTATTCGATCTGGTGGAGCAACGCCCTAGAGTGAAGCCAATGTTGCCCTGAACGTAGAAATGACCATCACATTCACACTGGTTGCAATTATTCCTGTTATACGGTGGAAAAGCTGTTGTATTTTTATTGTATCTTATGCGTCTGGCGTTGACTTCTAATGCGCTAGCTATTCGATCTGGAGGAGCAACGCCCTAGTGTGAAGCATAGGTTGCCCGGAATGTAGAAATGACCGTTAGCTTCACACTGGTAGCAATTATTCGGTTTAAACGATGGAAAAGCAGTTTTGTTTATTTCGTATTTTATGCTTCTGGCGTTGACTTCTAAGGCCCTAACTATTCGATCTGGTGGAGGAACGCCGTAGAGTGAAGCCTAGGTTGCCCGGAACGTAGAAATGACCATGACTTTCACACCGGTAGCAATTATTCGTTTTATACGATGGAAAATCTGTTCTATTTATTATGTATTTTATGCTTCGGGCGTTGACTTCTAAGGCCCTAACTATTCAATCTGTTGGTGCAACGACCAAGGGTGAAGCCTATGTTGCCCGGAAAGTAGAAATGACGTTAACTTTCATGCTGGTTGCAATTATTCGTTTTATACGATGGAAAAACTGTTTTATTTATTTTGTATTTTATGTTCCGGGCGTTGACTTCTAAGGCCCTAACTATTCGATCTGGTGGCGCAACGCCCTAGAGTGAAGCCTAGGTTGCCCGGAACGTAGAAAAGACCATTACCTTCCCACTGGTTGCAATTATTCGTTTTATACGATGGGAAAACTGTTCTATTTATTTTGTACTTTATGCTGCGGGCGTTGACTTCTAAGGCCCTAACTATTCAATCTGTTGGTGCAACGCCCAAGGGTGAAGCCTATGTTGCCCGGAAAGTAGAAATGACGTTGACTTTCATACTGGTTGCAATTATTCGTTTTATACGATGGAAAAACTGTTTTATTTATTTTGTATTTTATGCTTCTGGCGTTGACTTCTAAGGCCCTAACTATTCGATCTGGTGGAGCAACGCCCTAGAGTGAAGCCTAGGTTGCCCGGAAAGTAGAAATGACCATAACTTTCATCCTGGTTGCAATTATTCGTTTTATAGGATGGAAAAACTGTTGTATTTTTATTGCACTTTATGCTTCGGGTGTTGACTTCTAAGGACCTGACTATTCAATCTGTCGGAGCAACGCCCTAGAGTGAAGCCTAGGTTGCTCGGAATGTAGAAGTTACCATAGCTTTCACACTGGTTGCAATTATTCGTTTTATACGATGGAAAAACTGTTGTATTTATATTGTATTTTATGCTTCTGGCGTTAACTTCTTAGGCCCTAACTATTCGATCTGGTGGAACAACGCCCTAGGGTGAAGCCTAGGTTGCCCGGAACGTAGAAATGATCATAACTTTTACACTGGTAGCAATTATCCGTTTTATACAATGGAAAAACTGTTCTATTTATTTTGTATTTTATGCTTCGGGCGTTTACTTCTAAGGCCCTAACTATTCGATCTGGTAGAGCAACGCCCTAGAGTGAAGCCTAGGTTGCCCGGTAAGTAGAAATGACCATAAGTTTCACACTGGTTGCAATTATTCGTTTTATACGATGGAAAAACTGTTTTATTTATTTTGTATTTTACGCTTCGGGCGTTGACTTCTAAGGCCCTAACTATTCGATCTGGTGGATCAACGCCCTAGAGTGCAGCCTAGGTTGCCCGGAACGTAGAAACGACCATAGCTTTCACACTGGTTGATATCATTCGTTTTATATGATGGAAAAACTGTTGTATTTATATTGTATTTTATGCTTCTGGCGTCCACTTCTTAGGCCCTAACTTTCGATCTGGTGGAACAACGGCCTAGTGTGAAGCCTAGGTTGCCCGGAGCGTAGAAATGTCCATAACTTTTACACTGGTTGCTATTATTCGTTTTATACGATGGAAAAACTGTTGTACTTATATTGTATTTTATTCTTATGGCGTTGAATTCTAAGTCCCTAGCTATTCGATCTGGTGGAGCAACGCCCTAGAGTGAAACCTAGGTTACCCGGAACGTAGAAATGACAAGTACTTTCATACTGTTTGCAGTTACTCCTGTTATACGATGAAAAAACTTTTGCATCTTTATTGTATTTTATGCTTCTGGCGTTGACTTCTAAGGCCCTAGCTATTCGATTTGGTGGAGCACCGCCCTAGAGTGAAGCCTAGGTTGCCCGGAACGTAGAAATGACCATAACTTCCACACTGGTTGCAATTATTCGTTTTATACGATGGAAATGCTGTTGTATTTATATCGTTTTTTATGCTCCTGGCGTTGACTTCTTAGGCCCTAACTATTCCATCTGGTGGAACAACGCATTATGGTAAAACCCAGATTGCGCGGAACGTAGAAATGACCATAACTTTCACACTGGTAGCAATTTTTCGTTTTATACGATGGAAAAACTGTTCTATTTATTTTATATTTTATGCTTCGGGCGTTGACTTCTAAGGCCCTAACTATTCGATCTGGTGGAGCAACGCCCTAGAGTGAAGCCTAGGTTGCCCGGAAAGTAGAAATGACCATAACTTTCACACTGGTTGCAATTTTTCGTTTTATACGATGGAAAAACTGTTCTATTTATTTTATATTTTATGCTTCGGGCGTTGACTTCTATGGCTCTAACTATTCGATCTGGTGGAGCAACGCCCTAGAGTGAAGCCAAGGTTGCCCGGTACGTAGAAGTGACCATCACTATCAAACTGGTTGCAATTATTTGTTTTATACGATGGAAAAGCTGTTGTATTTATATCGTATTTTATGCTTCTGGCGTCGACTTCTTAGGCCCTAACTATTCCATCTGGTGGAACAACGCCCTGGGGCGAAGCCTAGGTTGCCCGGAAAGTAGAAATGACCATAACTTTCACACTGGTAGCAATTATTCGCTTTATACGATGGAAAAACTGTTCTATTTATTTTGTTTTTTATGCTTCGGGCGTTGACTTCTAAGGCCCTAACTATTCGATCTGGTAGAGCAACGCCCTAGAGTGAAGCCCAGGTTGCCCGGTACGTAGAAATGACCATAACTTTCACACTGGTTGCTATTATTCGTTTTATACGATGGAAAAACTGTTGTACTTATATTGTATTTTATTCTTATGGCGTTGAATTCTAAGTCCCGAGCTATTCGATCTGGTGGAGCAACGCCCTAGAGTGAAACCTAGGTTACCCGGAACGTAGAAATGACAAGTACTTTCATACTGTTTGCAGTTATTCCTGTTTTACGATGAAAAAACTTTTGCATCTTTATTGTATTTTATGCTTCTGGCGTTGGCTTCTAAGGCCCTAGCTATTCGATTTGGTGGAGCACCGCCCTAGAGTGAAGCCTAGGTTGCCCGCAACGTAGAAATGACCATAACTTCCACACTGGTTGCAATTATACGTTTTATACGATGGAAAAGCTGTTGTATTTATATCGTTTTTTATGCTCCTGGCGTTGACTTCTTAGGCCCTAACTATTCCATCTGGTGGAACAACGCACTAGGGTAAAGCCCAGATTGCGCGGAACGTAGAAATGACCATAACTTTCACACTGGTAGCAATTTTTCGTTTTATACGATGGAAAAACTGTTCTATTTATTTTATATTTTATGCTTCGGGCGTTGACTGCTAAGGCCCAAACTGTTCGATCTGGTGGAGCAACGCCCTAGAGTGAAGCCTAGGTTGCCCGGAACGTAGAAATGACCACAACTTTCACACTGATTGCTATTATTCGTTTTATACGATGGAAAAACTGTTATATTTATGCTGTACATTATGCTTATGGCGTTGCCTTCTAAGGCACTACCTATTCCATCTGGTGGACCATGACTCTACAGTGAAGCCTAGGTTGCCCGGGACGTAGAAATGACCATAGCTTTCACACTGGTAGTAATCATTCATTTTATACGATGGAAAAACTGTTGTACTTATATTACATTTTATTCTTCTGGCGTTGATTTCTAAGTCCCTAGCTATTCGATCCGGTGGAGCAGCGCCCTAGAGTGAAGCCTAGATTACCCGGAACGTAGTAATGACCATTACCTTCACACTTTTGCAATTATTCATTTTATATGATGGCAAAGCTGTTGTATTTATATTGTATTTTATGCTTCCGGCGTTAACTTCTAAGGCCGTAGATATCAGACGTGGAGCAGCAACGCCCTAGAGTGACACGTAGGTTGCCAGGCACGTAGAAATGACCATTACTTTCACAATGTTCGCAATTATTCATTTTATACGATGGAACAACTGTTGTACTTATATTGTATTTTATGCTTCGGGCGTTGACTTCTATGGCCCTAACTATTCGATTTGGTGGAGCAATGCCCTACAGTGAAGCCTAAGTGGCTCGGAACGTAGAAATGACCAGTACTTTCACACTGGTTACAGTTATTCATTTTATACGATGGAAAAACTGTTGTACTTATATTGTATTTTATCCTTCTGGCGTTGAATTCTAAGTCCCTAGCTATTCGATCTGGTGGAGCAACGCCCTAGTGTGAAACCTAGGTTACCCGGAACGTAGAAATGACCAGTACTTTCAGACTGGTTGTTGTTATTCGTTTCATACGATGGAAAAGCTGTTATATTTATTTTGCATTTTATGCTTCGGGAGTTGACTTCTAAGGCCCTAGCTATTCCATCTGGTGGAGCAACACCCTAGAGTGCAGCCTAGGTTGCCCGGAACGTAGAAATGACCATTACTTTCACACCGTTTGCAATTATTCATTTTGTACGATGGAAAAGCTGTTGTATTTATATTGTATTTTATGCTCCTGGCGTCGACTACTAAAGCCGTAGCTATTAGATGTGGTGGAGCAACGCCCTAGAGTGACACCTGGGTTGACCGGAACGTAGAAATGACCATTACTTTCACAATGTCTGCAATTACTCATTTTATACGATGGAAAAACTTTTGTACTTATATTGTATTTTATCCTTCTGGCGTTGAGCTCGAAGTCCCTAGCTATTCGATCCGGTGGAGCAACGCCCTAGTGTGAAACCTAGGTTACCCGGAACGTAGAAATGACCAGTACCTTCAGACTGGTTGCAGTTATTCGTTTTATACAATGGAAAAACTGTTCTATTTATTTTGCATTTTATGCTTCGGGCGTTGACTTCTAAGGCCCTAGCTATTCCATTTGGTGGAGCAACACCCTAGCGAGAAGCCTAGGTTGCCCGGAACGTAGAAGTGACCATTACTTCCACACTGTTTGCAAATATACATTATATACGATGTAAAAGCTGTTGTACTCATATTGTAATTTGTGCTTCTGGCGTTGACTTCTTAGGCCCTAACTATTTAATCTGGTGGAGCACCGCCCTAGAGTGAAGCCTAGGTTGCTCGGAACGTAGAACATACCATTACCTTCACACTGGTTGCAATTATTCCTGCTATACGATGGAAAAACTGTTGCACCTTTATTGTATTTTATGCTTCTGGCGTTGACTTCATAGGCCCAAACTATTCGATCTGGTGGATTAACGTCCTAGAGTGAAGCCTAGGTTGACCGGAACGTAGAAATGACCATAACTTTCACACTGGTTACCATTATTCGTTTTATACGATGGAAAAGCTGTTGTATTTATATCGTATTTTATGCTTCTGGCGTTGGCTTCTTAGGCCCTAACTATTCCATCTGGTGGAACAACGCCCTAGGCTGAAGCCTAGGTTGCCCGGAACGCAGAAATGACCAGTACTTTCACACTGGTTGCAGTTAATCGTTTTATACAGTGGAAAAACTGTTCTATGTATTTTGCATTTTATGCTTCGGGCGTTGACTTCTAAGGCCCTAACTATTCGATCTGGTGGAGCAACGCCCTAGAGTGAAGCCTAGGTTGCCCGGGAAGTAGAAACGACCATAACTTTCACACTGGTTGCTATTATTCGTTTTATACGATGGAAAAGCTGTTATATTTATATTGCATATTATGCTTCTGGCATTGAATTCTAAGTCCCTAGCTATTCCATCTGGTGGAGCAACACCCTAGCGTGATGCCTAGGTTGCCCGGAACGTTGAAATGACCATAACCTTCACACTGGTTGCTATTATTGCTTTTATACGATGGAAAAGCTGTTAAATTTATATTGCATTTTATGCTTCTGGCATTGAATTCACAGTCCCTAGCAATTCCATCTGGTGGAGCAGCACCCTAGAGTGAAGCCTAGGTTGCCCGGAACGTAGAAGTGACCATTACTTCCACACTGTTTGCAAATATACATTATATACGATGGAAAAGCTGTTGTACTTATATTGTAATTTATGCTTCTGGCGTTGACTTCATAGGCCCTAACTATTCGATCTGGTGGAGCACCGCCCTAGAGTGAAGCCTAGGTTGCCCGGAACGTAGAACATACCATTACCTTCACACTGGCTGCAATTATTCCTGTTATACGATGGCAAAGCTGTTGTATTTATATTGTATTTTATGCTTCCGGCGTTAACTTCTAAGGCCGTAGTTATCAGATGTGGAGCAGCAACGCCCTAGAGAGACGCGTAGGTTGACAGGCACGTAGAAATGACCATTACTTTCACAATGTTCGCAATGATTCATTTTATACGATGGAAAAACTGTTGTACTTATATTGTATTTTATGCTTCGGGCGTTGGCTTCTAAGGCCCTAACTATTCGATTTGGTGGAACAACGCCCTACAGTGAAGCCTAGGTTGCCCGGAACGTAGATATGTCCATAACCATCACACTGGTTGCAGTTACTCGTTTTATACAATGGAAAGACTGTTCTATTTATTTTGCACTTTATGCTTCGGGCGTTGACTCCTAAGGCCCTAGCTATTCCATCTGGTGGAGCAACACCCTAGCGTGAAGCCTAGGTTGCCCGGAACGTAGAAATGACAATTACTTTCACACTGGTTGCAATTATTCGTTTTTTACGATGGAAAAGCTGTTGTATTTATATTGTATTTTATGCCTCTGGCGTTGACTTCTAAGGCCCTAGCTATTCGATCTAGTGGAGCAACGCCCTAGAGTGAAGCCTAGGTTGCCCGGTACGTAGAAATGACTATCACTTTCAAACTGTTTGCAATTAATCCTGTTATACGATGGAAAAACAGTTGTATTTTTATTGCACTTTATGCTTCGGGTGTTGACTTCTAAGGACCTGACTATTCAATCTGTCGGAGCAACGCCCTAGAGTGAAGCCTAGGTTGCTCGGAATGTAGAAGTTACCATAGCTTTCACACTGGTTGCAATTATTCGTTTTATACGATGGAAAAACTGTTGTATTTATATTGTATTTTATGCTTCTGGCGTTAACTTCTTAGGCCCTAACTATTCGATCTGGTGGAACAACGCCCTAGGGTGAAGCCTAGGTTGCCCGGAACGTAGAAATGATCATAACTTTTACACTGGTAGCAATTATCCGTTTTATACAATGGAAAAACTGTTCTATTTATTTTGTATTTTATGCTTCGGGCGTTTACTTCTAAGGCCCTAACTATTCGATCTGGTAGAGCAACGCCCTAGAGTGAAGCCTAGGTTGCCCGGTAAGTAGAAATGACCATAAGTTTCACACTGGTTGCAATTATTCGTTTTATACGATGGAAAAACTGTTTTATTTATTTTGTATTTTACGCTTCGGGCGTTGACTTCTAAGGCCCTAACTATTCGATCTGGTGGAGCAACGCCCTAGAGTGCAGCCTAGGTTGCCCGGAACGTAGAAATGACCATAGCTTTCACACTGGTTGCTATCATTCGTTTTATATGATGGAAAAACTGCTGTATTTATATTGTATTTTATGCTTCTGGCGTCCACTTCTTAGGCCCTAACTTTCGATCTGGTGGAACAACTGCCTAGGGTGAAGCCTAGGTTGCCCGGAGCGTAGAAATGTCCAGAACTTTTACACTGGTTGCTATTATTCGTTTTATACGATGGAAAAACTGTTGTACTTATATTGTATTTTATTCTTATGGCGTTGAATTCTAAGTCCCTAGCTATTCGATCTGGTGGAGCAACGCCCTAGAGTGAAACCTAGGTTACCCGGAACGTAGAAATGAGAAGTACTTTCATACTGTTTGCAGTTATTCCTGTTATACGATGAAAAAACTTTTGCATCTTTATTGTATTTTATGCTTCTGGCGTTGACTTTTAGGGCCCTAGCTATTCGATTTGGTGGAGCACCGCCCTAGAGTGAAGCCTAGGTTGCCCGGAACGTAGAAATGACCATAACTTCCACACTGGTTGCAATTATTCGTTTTATGCGATGGAAAAGCTGTTGTATTTATATCGTTTTTTATGCTCCTGGCGTTGACTTCTTAGGCCCTAACTATTCGATCTGGTGGTACAACGCCCTAGGGTGAAGCCTAGGTTGCCCGGAACGTAGAAATGACCATAACTTTTACTCTGGCAGCAATTATTCGTTTTATACAATGGAAAAACCGTTCTATTTATTTTGTATTTTATGCTTCGGGCGTTGACTTCTGAGGCCGTTGCTATTCGATGTGGTGGAAGAACGCCATAGAGGGAAGCCTAGGTAGCCCGGATCGTAGAAATGTCCATATCCTTCACACTGTTTGCAATTTTTCGTTTTATACGATGGAAAAACTGTTTTATTTATTTTGTATTTTACGCTTCGGGCGTTGACTTCTAAGGCCCTAACTATTCGATCTGGTGGAGCAACGCCCTAGAATGCAGCCTAGGTTGCCCGGAACGTAGAAATGACCATAGCTTTCACACTGGTTGCTATCATTCGTTTTATATGATGGAAAAACTGTTGTATTTATATTGTATTTTATGCTTCTGGCGTTCACTTCTTAGGCCCTAACTATTCGATCTGGTGGAACAACGGCCTAGGGTGAAGCCTAGGTTGTCCGGAACGTAGAAATGTCCATAACTTTTACACTGGTTGCAATTATTCGTTTTATACAATGGAAAAACTGTTCTATTTATTTTATATTTTATGCTTCGGGCGTTGACTTCTAAGGCCCTAACTATTCGATCTGGTAGAGCAACGCCCTAGAGTGAAGCCCAGGTTGCCCGGTACGTAGAAATGACCATAACTTTCACACTGGTTGCTATTATTCGTTTTATACGATGGAAAAACTGTTGTACTTATATTGTATTTTATTCTTATGGCGTTGAATTCTAAGTCCCTAGCTATTCGATCTGGTGGAGCAACGCCCTAGAGTGAAACCTAGGTTACCCGGAACGTAGAAATGACAAGTACTTTCATACTGTTTGCAGTTATTCCTGTTATACGATGCAAAAACTTTTGCATATTTATTGTATTTTATGCTTCTGGCGTTGACTTCTAAGGCCCTAGCTATTCGATTTGGTGGAGCACCGCCCTAGAGTGAAGCCTAGGTTGCCTGGAACGTAGAAATGACCATAACTTCCACACTGGTTGCAATTATTCGTTTTATACGATGGAAATGCTGTTGTATTTATATCGTTTTTTATGCTCCTGGCGTTGACGTCTTAGGCCCTAACTATTCCATCTGGTGGAACAACGCATTACGGTAAAGCCCAGATTGCGCGGAACGTAGAAGTGACCATAACTTTCACACTGGTAGCAATTTTTCGTTTTATACGATGGAAAAACTGTTCTATTTATTTTATATTTTATGCTTCGGGCGTTGACTTCTAAGGCCCTAACTATTCGATCTGGTGGAGCAACGCCCCAGAGTGAAGCCTAGGTTGCCCGGTACGTAGAAATGACCATCACTATCAAACTGGTTACAAGTATTTGTTTTATACGATGGAAAAGCTGTTGTATTTATATCGTATTTTATGCTTCTGGCGTTTACTTCTTAGGACCTAACTATTCCATCTGGTGGAACAACGCCCTAGGGTGAAGCCCTGGTTGTTCGGAAAGTAGAAATGACCATAACTTTCACACTGGAAGCAATTATTCGTTCTATACGATGGAAAAACTGTTCTATTTATTTTGTATTTTATGCTTCGGGCGTTGACTTCTAAGGCCCTAACTATTCGATCTGGTAGAGCAACGCCCTAGAGTGAAGCCTAGGTTGCCCGGTAAGTAGAAATGACCATAGGTTTCATACTGGTTGCAATTATTCGTTTTATACGATGGAAAAACTGTTGTATTTATATTGTATTTTATGCTTCTGGCGTTCACTTCTTGGGCCCTAACTATTCGATCTGGTGGTACAACGCCCTAGGGTGAAGCCTAGGTTGCCCGGAACGTAGTAATGACCATAACTTTTACACTGGCAGCAATTATTCGTTTTATACAATGGAAAAACCGTTGTATTTATTTTGTATTTTATGCTTCGGGCGTTGACTTCTAAGGCCCTAACTTTTTGATCTGGTGGAGCATCGCCGTAGAGTGAAGCCTAGGTTGCCCGGAACGTAGAAATGACCATAACTTTCAGATTGGATGCTATTATTCGTTGGATACGATGGAAAAACTGTTGTATTTATACTGTATTTTATGCTTCTGGCGTTCACTTCTTAGGGCCTAACTATTCGATCTGATGGAACAATGCCCTAGGGTGAAGCCTAGGTTGCCCGGAACGTAGAAATGACCATAACTTTTACACTGGTAGCAATTCTTCGTTTTATAAAATGGAAAATGTGTTCTATTTATTTTGTATTTTATGCTTCGGGCGTTGACTTCCTTGGCCCTAACAATTCGATCTGGTGGAGCAACGCCCTAGAGTGAAGCCTAGGTTCCCTGGAACGTACAAATGACCATCACTTTCACACGGGTTGCAATTATTCCTGTTATAGGATGGAAAGACTGTTGTATTTTTATTGCATTTTATGCTTCTGGCGTTCACTTCTTAGGCCCTGACTATTCGATCTGGTGGAGCAAGGCCCTAGAGTGAAGCCTAGGTTGCTCGGAATGTAGAAATGACCATAGATTTCACACTGGTTGCAATTATTCGTTTTATACGATGGAAAAACTGTTGTATTTATATTCTATTTTATGCTTCTGGCGTTCACTTCCTAGGACCTAGCTATTCGATCTGGTGGAACAACGCCCTAGGGTGAAGCCTAGGTTGCCCGGAACGCAGAAATGACCATAACTTTTACACTGGTAGCAATTATTCGTTTTATACAATGGAAAAACTGTTCTATTTATTTTGTATTTTATGCTTCGGGCGTTGACTTCTAAGGCCCTAACTGTTTGATCTGGTGGAGCAAGGCCCTAGGGTGAAGCCTAGGTTGCCCGGAACGTAGAAATGACCATTACCTTCACACTGTTTGCTATTATTTTCTTTTATACGATGGAAAAGGTGTTGTATTTATATTGTATTATATGCTTCTGGCGATGACTTCTTAGGCCCTAACTATTCGGTCTGGTACAGCAACGCCCTAGAGAGAAGCCTAGGTTGCCCGCAACGTAGAAATGACAATGTCTTTCAGACTGGTTGCAATTATCCCTGTTATACGACGGAAAAACTGTTGTATTTTTATTGTATTTTATGCTTCAGGCGTTGTCTTCTAAGGTCGCAGCTATTCGACCTGGTGGAGCAACGCCCTAGAGTGAAGCCTAGGTTGCCCGGAACATAGAAATGACCATTACTTTCACACTGTTTGCAAATATTCATTTTATATAGTGGAAAAGCTGTTGTATTTATATCGTATTTTATGCCTCTGGCGTTGACTTCTAAGGCCCTAGCTATTCGATTTGGTGGAGCAACGCCCGTGAGTGCAGCGTAGGTTGACCGGTACGTAGAAATGACCATTACTTTCACACTGTTTGCAAATATACATTATATACGATGGAAAATCAGTTGTATTTATGTTGTATTTTATGCTTCTGGCGTTGACTTCTTGGGCCCTAACTATTTGATCTGGTGGTGCACCGCCCTAGTGTGAAGCCTTCGTTGCCCGGAACGTAGAAAAGACCATTACCTTCACACTGGTTGCAATTATTCCTGTTTTACGATGGAAAAACTGTTGCATCTTTATTGTATTTTATGCTTCTGGCGTTGATTTCTAAGGCCCTAATTATTCGATCTGGTGGAGCAACGCCCTACAGTGAAGCCTAGGTTGCCCGGAACGTAGAAATGACCATTACATTCACACTGGTTGCAATTATTCGTCTTATACGATGGAAAAGCTGTTGTATTTATATCGTATTTTATGCTTCCGGCGTTGACTTCTTAGGCCCTAACTATTCCATCTGGTGGAACAACGCCCTTCGGTGAAGCCTAGGTTGCGCGGAACGTAGCAATGACCATAACTTTCACACTGGTAGCAATTATTCGTTTTATACGATGGAAAAACTATTCTATTTATTTTGTATTTTATGCTTCGGGCGTTGACTTCTAAGGCCCTAGCTATTCTATCTGGTCGAGCGACGCCCTAGAGTGTAGCCTAGGTTGCCCGGAACGTAGAAATGACCGTAACTTCCACACTGGTTGCAATTATTCGTTTTATACGATGGAAAAGCTGTTGTATTTATATCGTATTTTATGCATCTGGCGTTGACTTCTAAGGACCTAACTATTCGATCTGGTGGAGCAACTCACTAGGGTGAAGCCTAGGTTGCGCGGAATGTAGAAATGACCATAACTTCCGCACTGGCTGCAATTATTCGTTTTATACGATGGAAAAGCTGTTGTATTTATATCGTATTTTATGCATCTGGCGTTGACTTCTAAGGACCTAACTATTCGATCTGGTGGAGCAACGCACTAGAGTGCAGTCTAGGTTGCGCGGAATGTAGAAATGACCATAACGTTCACACTGGTAGCAATTATTCGTTTTATACGATGGAAAAACTGTTTTATTTATTTTGTATTTTATGCTTCTGGCGTTGACTTATAAGGCCCTAAGTATTCGATCTGGTAGAGCAACGCCCTAGAGTGAAGCCTAGGTTGCCCGGAAAGTAGAAATGACCATAACTTTCATCCTGGTTGCAATTATTCGTTTTATAGGATGGAAAAACTGTTGTATTTATTTTGTATTTTATGCTTCCGGCGTTGACTTCTAAGGCCCTAACTATTCGATCTGGTGGCGCAACGCCCTAGAGTGACGCCTAGGTTGCCCGGAACGTAGAAATGACCATTACTTTCACACCGGTAGCAATTATTCGTTTTATACGATGGAAAAACAGTTTTATTTATTTTGTATTTTATGCTTCGGGCGTTGACTTCTAAGGACCTAACTATTCAATCTGTTGGTGCAACGCCCAAGGGTGAAGCCTATGTTGCCCCGAAAGTAGAAATGACGTTAACTGTCATACTGGTTGCAATTATTCGTTTTATACGATGGAAAAACTGTTGTACTTATATAGGGTTTTATGCTTCTGGCGTTAACTTCTAAGGCCCTAACTATTCCATCTGGTGGAACAACGCTCTAGGGTGAAGCCTAGGTTGCCTGGACGTAGAAATGACCATCACTTTCACACGGGTTGCAACTATTCCTGTTATAGGATGGAAAGACTGTTGTATTTTTATTGTATTTTATACTTCAGGCGTTGAGTTCTAAGGCCCTAGCTATTCGATCTGGTCGAGCAACGCCCTAGAGTGAAGCCTAGGTTGCCGGGAACGTAGAAATGTCCATAACTTCCACAATGGTTGCAATTACTCGTTTTATACGATGGAAAAGCTATTGTATTTATATCGTAGTTTATGCTCCTGCCGTTGACTTCTTAGGCCCTAACTATTCCATCTGGTTGAACAACGCCCTTGGGTGAAGCCTAGGTTGCCCCGAACGTAGAAAAGACCATTACCTTCACACTGGTTGCAATTATTCGTTTTATACGATGGAAAAACTGTTCTATTTATTTTGTATTTTATGCTTCGGGCGCTGACTTCTAAGGCCCTAACTATTCAATCTGTTGGTGCAGCGCCCAAGGGTGAAGCCTATATTGCCCGGAAAGTAGAAATGACGTTAACTTTCATACTGGTTGCAATTATTCGTTTTATACGATGGAAAAGCTGTTTGATTTATTTTGTATTTTATGCTTCGGGCGTTGACTTCTAAGGCCCTAACTATTCGATCTGGTGGCGCAACGCCCTAGAGTGACGCCTATGTTTCCCGGAACGTAGAAATGACCATTACTTTCACAATGTTTGCAATTATTGATTTTATACGATGGAAAAGCTTTTGTACTTATATTGTATTTTATTCTTCTGGCGTTGACTTCTTAGGCCCTAATTATTCGATCTGGTGGGACAACGCCCTAGAGTGAAGACTAGGTTGCCCGGAACATGGAAATGACCATTACTTTCACACTGTTTGCAGTTATTCCTGTTATACTATGGAAAAACTTTTGCATCTTTATTGTATTTTATGCTTCTGGCGTCGACTTCTAAGGCCCCAGCTATTCGATCCGGTCGAGCAACGCCCTAGAGTGAAGCCTACGTTGCCCGGTACGTAGAAATGACCATTACTTTCACACTGTTTGCAAATATACATTATATACGATGGAAAA
The DNA here is from genome assembly GCF_051401765.1 of Calliopsis andreniformis. Classification (NCBI taxonomy): domain Eukaryota; kingdom Metazoa; phylum Arthropoda; class Insecta; order Hymenoptera; family Andrenidae; genus Calliopsis; species Calliopsis andreniformis. The sequence continues at coordinate 3,219,062 of NW_027480465.1, read as the reverse complement.
TCTGTTGTATTTGTGTTGTATTTTATGCTTCTTTCGTTGACTTCTTAGGCCCTAACTATTTGATCTGGTGGAGCACCGCCCTAGAGTGAAGCCTAGGTTGCCCGGAACGTAGAAAAAACCAGTACCTTCACACTGGTTGCAATTATTCGTTTTATACGGTGGAAAAACTGTTCTATTTATTTTGTATTTTATGCTTCGGGCGTTGACTTCTAAGGACCTAACTATTCAATATGGTGGTGCAACGCCCAAGGGTGAAGCCTATGTTGCCCCGAAAGTAGAAATGACGTTAACTTTCATACTGGTTGCAATTATTCGTTTTATACGATGGAAAAACTGTTCTATTTATTCTGTATTTTATGATTCGGGCGTTGACTTCTAAGGCCCTAGCTATTCCATCTGGTCGAGCAACGCCCTAGAGTGAAGCCTAGGTTGCCCGGAACGTAGAAATGACCATAACTTCCACAATGGTTGCAATTATTCGTTTTATACGATGGAAAAGCTATTGTATTTATATCGTATTTTATGCTTCTGGCGTTGACTTCATAGGCCCTAACTATTCCATCTGGTAGAACAACGCCCTCGGGTGCAGCCAGGTTGCCCGGAACGGAGAAATGACCATAACTTTCACACTGTTTGCAGTTATTCCTGTTATACGATGGAAAAACTTTTGCATCTTTATTGTATTTTATGCTTCTGGCGTTGACTTCTAAGGCCCTAGCTATTCGGTTTGGTGGAGCACCGCCCGAGAGTGGGGCCTAGGTTGCCCGGTACATAGAAATGACCATTACTTTCACACTGTTTGCCAATACACATTATATACGATGGAAAATCTGTTGTATTTGTGTTGTATTTTATGCTTCTGGCGTTGACTTCTTAGGCCCTAACTATTTGATCTGGTGGTGCACCGCCCTAGAGTGAAGCCTTCGTTGCCCGGAACGTAGAAAAGACCATTACCTTCACACTGGTTGCAATTATTCCTGTTTTACGATGGAAAAACTGTTGCATCTTTATTGTATTTTATGCTTCTGGCGTTGATTTCTAAGGCCCTAATTATTCGATCTGGTGGAGCAACGCCCTACAGTGAAGCCTAGGTTGCCCGGAACGTAGAAATGACCATTACATTCACACTGGTTGCAATTATTCGTCTTATACGATGGAAAAGCTGTTGTATTTATATCGTATTTAATGCTTCCGGCGTTGACTTCTTAGGCCCTAACTGTTCGATATGGTGGAACAACGTCCTAGGGTGAAGCCTAGGATGCCCGGAACGTACAAATGACCATAACTTTTACACTGGTAGCTATTATTCGTTTTATACAATGGAAAAACCGTTCTATTTATTTTGTGTTTTATGCGTCGGGCGTTGACTTCTAAGGCCCTAACTATTCAATCTGTTGGTGCAACGACCAAGGGTGAAGCCTATGTTGCCCGGAAAGTAGAAATGACGTTAACTTTCATACTGGTTGCAATTATTCATTTTATACGATGGAAAAGCATTTGTACTTATATTGTATTTTATTCTTCTGGCGTTGACTTCTTAGGCCCAAACTATTCGATCTGATGGAGCAACGCCCTAGAGTGAAGCCTAGGTTGCCCGGAACGTAGAAATGACCATTACATTCACACTGGTTGCAATTATTCGTCTTATACGATGGAAAAGCTGTTGTATTAATATCGTATTTTATGCTTCCGGCGTTGACTTCTTAGGCCCTAACTGTTCCATCTGGTGGAACAACGCCCTTGGGTGAAGCCTAGGTTGCGCGGAACGTAGCAATGACCATAACTTTCACACTGGTAGCAATTATTCGTTTTATACGATGGAAAAACTGTTCTATTTATTTTGTATTTTATGCTTCGGGCATTGACTTCTAAGGCCCTAGCTATTCTATCTGGTCGAGCGACGCCCTAGAGTGAAGCCTAGGTTGCCCGGAACGTAGAAATGACCATAACTTCCACACTGGTTGCAATTATTCGTTTTATACGATGGAAAAGCTGTTGTATTTATATCGTATTTTATGCCTCTGGCGTTGACTTCTAAGGCCCTAGCTATTCGATTTGGTGGAGCAACGCCCGTGAGTGCAGCCTAGGTTGCCCGGTACGTAGAAATGACCATTACTTTCACACTGTTTGCAAATATACATTATATACGATGGAAAATCAGTTGTATTTATGTTGTATTTTATGCTTCTGGCGTTGACTTCTTGGGCCCTAACTATTTGATCTGGTGGTGCACCGCCCTAGTGTGAAGCCTTCGTTGCCCGGAACGTTGAAAAGACCATTACCTTCACACTGGTTGCAATTATTCCTGTTTTACGATGGAAAAACTGTTGCATCTTTATTGTATTTTATGCTTCTGGCGTTGATTTCTAAGGCCCTAATTATTCGATCTGGTGGAGCAACGCCCTACAGTGAAGCCTAGGTTGCCCGGAACGTAGAAATGACCATTACATTCACACTGGTTGCAATTATTCGTCTTATACGATGGAAAAGCTGTTGTATTTATATCGTATTTTATGCTTCCGGCGTTGACTTCTTAGGCCCTAACTATTCCATCTGGTGGAACAACGCCCTTCGGTGAAGCCTAGGTTGCGCGGAACGTAGCAATGACCATAACTTTCACACTGGTAGCAATTATTCGTTTTATACGATGGAAAAACTATTCTATTTATTTTGTATTTTATGCTTCGGGCGTTGACTTCTAAGGCCCTAGCTATTCTATCTGGTCGAGCGACGCCCTAGGGTGTAGCCTAGGTTGCCCGGAACGTAGAAATGACCGTAACTTCCACACTGGTTGCAATTATTCGTTTTATACGATGGAAAAGCTGTTGTATTTATATCGTATTTTATGCATCTGGCGTTGACTTCTAAGGACCTAACTATTCGATCTGGTGGAGCAACGCACTAGGGTGAAGCCTAGGTTGCGCGGAATGTAGAAATGACCATAACTTCCGCACTGGCTGCAATTATTCGTTTTATACGATGGAAAAGCTGTTGTATTTATATCGTATTTTATGCATCTGGCGTTGACTTCTAAGGACCTAACTATTCGATCTGGTGGAGCAACGCACTCGAGTGCAGTCTAGGTTGCGCGGAATGTAGAAATGACCATAACGTTCACTCTGGTAGCAATTATTCGTTTTATACGATGGAAAAACTGTTTTATTTATTTTGTATTTTATGCTTCTGGCGTTGACTTATAAGGCCCTAAGTATTCGATCTGGTAGAGCAACGCCCTAGAGTGAAGCCTAGGTTGCCCGGAAAGTAGAAATGACCATAACTTTCATCCTGGTTGCAATTATTCGTTTTATAGGATGGAAAAACTGTTGTATTTATTTTGTATTTTATGCTTCCGGCGTTGACTTCTAAGGCCCTAACTATTCGATCTGGTGGCGCAACGCCCTAGAGTGACGCCTAGGTTGCCCGGAACGTAGAAATGACCATTACTTTCACACCGGTAGCAATTATTCGTTTTATACGATGGAAAAACAGTTTTATTTATTTTGTATTTTATGCTTCGGGCGTTGACTTCTAAGGACCTAACTATTCAATCTGTTGGTGCAACGCCCAAGGGTGAAGCCTATGTTGCCCCGAAAGTAGAAATGACGTTAACTGTCATACTGGTTGCAATTATTCGTTTTATACGATGGAAAAACTGTTCTATTTATTCTGTATTTTATGTTTCGGGCGTTGACTTCTAAGGCCCTAGTTATTCGATCTGGTCGAGCAACGCCCTAGAGTGAAGCCTAGGTTGCCGGGAACGTAGAAATGACCATAACTTCCACAATGGTTGCAATTATCCGTTTTATACGATGGAAAAGCTATTGTATTTATATCGTAGTTTATGCTTCTGCCGTTGACTTCTTAGGCCCTAACTATTCCATCTGGTGGAACAACGCCCTAGGGTTCAGCCAGGTTGCCCGGAACGGAGAAATGACCATAACTTTCACACTGTTTGCCGTTATTCCTGTTATACGATGGAAAAACTGTTGCATCTTTATTGTATTTTATGCTTCTGGCGTTGACTTCTTAGGCCCTAACTATTCGATCTGGTGGAGCAACGTCCTAGAGTGAAGCCTAGGTTGCCCGGAACGTAGAAATGACCATTACATTCACAATGGTTGCAATTATTCGTTTTATACGATGGAAAAGCTATTGTATTTATATCGTAGTTTATGCTCCTGCCGTTGACTTCTTAGGCCCTAACTATTCCATCTGGTTGAACAACGCCCTTGGGTGAAGCCTAGGTTGCCCCGAACGTAGAAAAGACCATTACCTTCACACTGGTTGCAATTATTCGTTTTATACGATGGAAAAACTGTTCTATTTATTTTGTATTTTATGCTTCGGGCGCTGACTTCTAAGGCCCTAACTATTCAATCTGTTGGTGCAGCGCCCAAGGGTGAAGCCTATATTGCCCGGAAAGTAGAAATGACGTTAACTTTCATACTGGTTGCAATTATTCGTTTTATACGATGGAAAAGCTGTTTGATTTATTTTGTATTTTATGCTTCGGGCGTTGACTTCTAAGGCCCTAACTATTCGATCTGGTGGCGCAACGCCCTAGAGTGACGCCTATGTTTCCCGGAACGTAGAAATGACCATTACTTTCACAATGTTTGCAATTATTGATTTTATACGATGGAAAAGCTTTTGTACTTATATTGTATTTTATTCTTCTGGCGTTGACTTCTTAGGCCCTAATTATTCGATCTGGTGGAACAACGCCCTAGAGTGAAGACTAGGTTGCCCGGAACATGGAAATGACCATTACTTTCACACTGTTTGCAGTTATTCCTGTTATACTATGGAAAAACTTTTGCATCTTTATTGTATTTTATGCTTCTGGCGTTGATTTCTAAGGCCCTAATTATTCGATCTGGTGGAGCAACGCCCTACAGTGAAGCCTAGGTTGCCCGGAACGTAGAAATGACCATTACATTCACACTGGTTGCAATTATTCGTCTTATACGATGGAAAAGCTGTTGTATTTATATCGTATTTTATGCTTCCGGCGTTGACTTCTTAGGCCCTAACTATTCCATCTGGTGGAACAACGCCCTTCGGTGAAGCCTAGGTTGCGCGGAACGTAGCAATGACCATAACTTTCACACTGGTAGCAATTATTCGTTTTATACGATGGAAAAACTATTCTATTTATTTTGTATTTTATGCTTCGGGCGTTGACTTCTAAGGCCCTAGCTATTCTATCTGGTCGAGCGACGCCCTAGAGTGTAGCCTAGGTTGCCCGGAACGTAGAAATGACCGTAACTTCCACACTGGTTGCAATTATTCGTTTTATACGATGGAAAAGCTGTTGTATTTATATCGTATTTTATGCATCTGGCGTTGACTTCTAAGGACCTAACTATTCGATCTGGTGGAGCAACGCACTAGGGTGAAGCCTAGGTTGCGCGGAATGTAGAAATGACCATAACATCCGCACTGGCTGCAATTATTCGTTTTATACGATGGAAAAGCTGTTGTATTTATATCGTATTTTATGCATCTGGCGTTGACTTCTAAGGACCTAACTATTCGATCTGGTGGAGCAACGCACTAGAGTGCAGTCTAGGTTGCGCGGAATGTAGAAATGACCATAACGTTCACACTGGTAGCAATTATTCGTTTTATACGATGGAAAAACTATTTTATTTATTTTGTATTTTATGCTTCTGGCGTTGACTTCTAAGGCCCTAAGTATTCGATCTGGTGGAGCAACGCCCTAGAGTGAAGCCTAGGTTGCCCGGAAAGTAGAAATGACCATAACTTTGATCCTGGTTGCAATTATTCGTTTTATAGGATGGAAAAACTGTTGTATTTATTTTGCATTTTATGCTTCCGGCGTTGACTTCTAAGGCCCTAACTATTCGATCTGGTGGCGCAACGCCCTAGAGTGACGCCTAGGTTGCCCGGAACGTAGAAATGACCATTACTTTCACACCGGTAGCAATTATTCGTTTTATACGATGGAAAAACAGTTTTATTTATTTTGTATTTTATGCTTCGGGCGTTGACTTCTAAGGACCTAGCTATTCAATCTGTTGGTGCAACGCCCAAGGGTGAAGCCTATGTTGCCCCGAAAGTAGAAATGACGTTAACTTTCATACTGGTTGCAATTATTCGTTTTATACGATGGAAAAACTGTTCTATTTATTCTGTATTTTATGATTCGGGCGTTGACTTCTAAGGCCCTAGCTATTCGATCTGGTCGAGCAACGCCCTAGAGTGAAGCCTAGGTTGCCGGGAACGTAGAAATGACCATAACTTCCACAATGGTTGCAATTATTCGTTTTATACGATGGAAAAGCTATTGTATTTATATCGTAGTTTATGCTTCTGCCGTTGACTTCTTAGGCCCTAACTATTCCATCTGGTGGAACAACGCCCTAGGGTTCAGCCAGGTTGCCCGGAACGGAGAAATGACCATAACTTTCACACTGTTTGCCGTTATTCCTGTTATACGATGGAAAAACTGTTGCATCTTTATTGTATTTTATGCTTCTGGCGTTGACTTCTTAGGCCCTAACTATTCGATCTGGTGGAGCAACGTCCTAGAGTGAAGCCTAGGTTGCCCGGAACGTAGAAATGACCATTACATTCACACTGGTTGCAATTATTCGTCTTATACGATGGAAAAGCTGTTGTATTAATATCGTATTTTATGCTTCCGGCGTTGTCTTCTTAGGCCCTAACTATTCCATCTGGTGGAACAACGCCCTTGGGTGAAGCCTAGGTTGCGCGGAACGTAGCAATGACCAGAACATTCACACTGGTAGCAATTATTCGTTTTATACGATGGAAAAACTGTTCTCTTTATTTTGTATTTTATGCTTCGGGCATTGACTTCTAAGGCCCTAGCAATTCTATCTGGTCGAGCGACGCCCTAGAGTGAAGCCTAGGTTGCCCGGAACGTAGAAATGACCATAACTTCCACACTGGTTGCAATTATTCGTTTTATACGATGGAAAATCTGTTGTATTTGTGTTGTATTTTATGCTTCTGGCGTTGACTTCTTAGGCCCTAACTATTTGATCTGGTGGCGCAACGCCCAAGAGTGAAGCCTAGGTTGCCCGGAACGTAGAAATGACCATTACTTTCACACTGGTTGCTATCATTCGTTTTATACAATGGAAAAAATGTTATATTTATATTGTATTTTATGCTTCTGGCGTTGACTTCTTAGGCCCTAACTGTTCGATATGGTGGAACAACGTCCTAGGATGAAGCCTAGGATGCCCGGAACGTACAAATGACCATAACTTTTACACTGGTAGCTATTATTCGTTTTATACAATGGAAAAACCGTTCTATTTATTTTGTGTTTTATGCGTCGGGCGTTGACTTCTAAGGGCCTAACTATTCAATCTGTTGGTGCAACGCCCTAAAGTAAAGCCTAGGTTGCCCGGAACGGAGAAATGACCATTACTTTCACAATGTTTGCAATTATTCGTTTTATACGATGGAAAAGCATTTGTACTTATATTGTATTTTATTCTTCTGGCGTTGACTTCCTAGGCCCTAACTATTCGATCTGATGGAGCAACGCCCTAGAGTGAAGCCTAGGTTGCCCGGAACGTAGAAATGACCATTACATTCACACTGGTTGCAATTATTCGTCTTATACGATGGAAAAGCTGTTGTATTAATATCGTATTTTATGCTTCCGGCGTTGACTTCTTAGGCCCTAACTGTTCCATCTGGTGGAACAACGCCCTTGGGTGAAGCCTAGGTTGCGCGGAACGTAGCAATGACCATAACTTTCACACTGGTAGCAATTATTCGTTTTATACGATGGAAAAACTGTTCTATTTATTTTGTATTTTATGCTTCGGGCAATGACTTCTAAGGCCCTAGCTATTCTATCTGGTCGAGCGACGCCCTAGAGTGAAGCCTAGGTTGCCCGGAACGTAGAAATGACCATAACTTCCACACTGGTTGCAATTATTCGTTTTATACGATGGAAAAGCTGTTGTATTTATATCGTATTTTATGCCTCTGGCGTTGACTTCTAAGGCCCTAGCTATTCGATTTGGTGGAGCAACGCCCGTGAGTGCAGCCTAGGTTGCCCGGTACGTAGAAATGACCATTACTTTCACACTGTTTGCAAATATACATTATATACGATGGAAAACCAGTTGTATTTATGTTGTATTTTATGCTTCTGGCGTTGACTTCTTAGGCCCTAACTATTTGATCTGGTGGTGCACCGCCCTAGTGTGAAGCCTTCGTTGCCCGGAACGTAGAAAAGACCATTACCTTCACACTGGTTGCAATTATTCCTGTTTTAAGATGGAAAAACTGTTGCATCTTTATTGTATTTTATGCTTCTGGCGTTGATTTCTAAGGCCCTAATTATTCGATCTGGTGGAGCAACGCCCTACAGTGAAGCCTAGGTTGCCCGGAACGTAGAAATGACCATTACATTCACACTGGTTGCAATTATTCGTCTTATACGATGGAAAAGCTGTTGTATTTATATCGTATTTTGTGCTTCCGGCGTTGACTTCTTAGGCCCTAACTATTCCATCTGGTGGAACAACGCCCTTCGGTGAAGCCTAGGTTGCGCGGAACGTAGCAATGACCATAACTTTCACACTGGTAGCAATTATTCGTTTTATACGATGGAAAAACTATTCTATTTATTTTGTATTTTATGCTTCGGGCGTTGACTTCTATGGCCCTAACTATTCGATCTAGTGGAGCAACGCCCTAGGGTGAAGCCTAGGTTGCCCGGAACGAAGAAATGATCATAACTTCTACACTGGTAGCAATTATTCGTTTTATACATTGGAAAAACTGTTGTATTTATATTGTATTTTATGCTTCTGGCGTTGACTTCTAAGGACCTAACTATTCGATCTGGTGGAGCAACGCACTAGGGTGAAGCCTAGGTTGCGCGGAATGTAGAAATGACCATAACTTCCGCACTGGTTGCAATTATTCGTTTTATACGATGGAAAAGCTGTTGTATTTATATCGTATTTTATGCATCTGGCGTTGACTTCTAAGGACCTAACTATTCGATCTGGTGGAACAACGTCCTAGGGTGAAGCCTAGGATGCCCGGAACGTACAAATGACCATAACTTTTACACTGGTAGCTATTATTCGTTTTATACAATGGAAAAACCGTTCTATTTATTTTGTGTTTTATGCGTCGGGCGTTGACTTCTAAGGGCCTAACTATTCAATCTGTTGGTGCAACGCCCTAGAGTAAAGCCTAGGTTGCCCGGAACGGAGAAATGACCATTACTTTCACAATGTTTGCAATTATTCGTTTTATACGATGGAAAAGCATTTGTACTTATATTGTATTTTATTCTTCTGGCGTTGACTTCCTAGGCCCTAACTATTCGATCTGATGGAGCAACGCCCTAGAGTGAAGCCTAGGTTGCCCGGAACGTAGAAATGACCATTACATTCACACTGGTTGCAATTATTCGTCTTATACGATGGAAAAGCTGTTGTATTAATATCGTATTTTATGCTTCCGGCGTTGACTTCTTAGGCCCTAACTGTTCCATCTGGTGGAACAACGCCCTTGGGTGAAGCCTAGGTTGCGCGGAACGTAGCAATGACCATAACTTTCACACTGGTAGCAATTATTCGTTTTATACGATGGAAAAACTGTTCTATTTATTTTGTATTTTATGCTTCGGGCATTGACTTCTAAGGCCCTAGCTATTCTATCTGGTCGAGCGACGCCCTAGAGTGAAGCCTAGGTTGCCCGGAACGTAGAAAAGACCATAACTTCCACACTGGTTGCAATTATTCGTTTTATACGATGGAAAAGCTGTTGTATTTATATCGTATTTTATGCCTCTGGCGTTGACTTCTAAGGCCCTAGCTATTCGATTTGGTGGAGCAACGCCCGTGAGTGCAGCCTAGGTTGCCCGGTACGTAGAAATGACCATTACTTTCACACTGTTTGCAAATATACATTATATACGATGGAAAACCAGTTGTATTTATGTTGTATTTTATGCTTCTGGCGTTGACTTCTTAGGCCCTAACTATTTGATCTGGTGGTGCACCGCCCTAGTGTGAAGCCTTCGTTGCCCGGAACGTAGAAAAGACCATTACCTTCACACTGGTTGCAATTATTCCTGTTTTAAGATGGAAAAACTGTTGCATCTTTATTGTATTTTATGCTTCTGGCGTTGATTTCTAAGGCCCTAATTATTCGATCTGGTGGAGCAACGCCCTACAGTGAAGCCTAGGTTGCCCGGAACGTAGAAATGACCATTACATTCACACTGGTTGCAATTATTCGTCTTATACGATGGAAAAGCTGTTGTATTTATATCGTATTTTGTGCTTCCGGCGTTGACTTCTTAGGCCCTAACTATTCCATCTGGTGGAACAACGCCCTTCGGTGAAGCCTAGGTTGCGCGGAACGTAGCAATGACCATAACTTTCACACTGGTAGCAATTATTCGTTTTATACGATGGAAAAACTATTCTATTTATTTTGTATTTTATGCTTCGGGCGTTGACTTCTAAGGCCCTAGCTATTCTATCTGGTCGAGCGACGCCCTAGAGTGTAGCCTAGGTTGCCCGGAACGTAGAAATGACCGTAACTTCCACACTGGTTGCAATTATTCGTTTTATACGATGGAAAAGCTGTTGTATTTATATCGTATTTTATGCATCTGGCGTTGACTTCTAAGGACCTAACTATTCGATCTGGTGGAGCAACGCACTAGGGTGAAGCCTAGGTTGCGCGGAATGTAGAAATGACCATAACTTCCGCACTGGCTGCAATTATTCGTTTTATACGATGGAAAAGCTGTTGTATTTATATCGTATTTTATGCATCTGGCGTTGACTTCTAAGGACCTAACTATTCGATCTGGTGGAGCAACGCACTAGAGTGCAGTCTAGGTTGCGCGGAATGTAGAAATGACCATAACGTTCACACTGGTAGCAATTATTCGTTTTATACGATGGAAAAACTGTTTTATTTATTTTGTATTTTATGCTTCTGGCGTTGACTTCTAAGGCCCTAAGTATTCGATCTGGTAGAGCAACGCCCTAGAGTGAAGCCTAGGTTGCCCGGAAAGTAGAAATGACCATAACATTCATCCTGGTTGCAATTATTCGTTTTATAGGATGGAAAAACTGTTGTATTTATTTTGTATTTTATGCTTCCGGCGTTGACTTCTAAGGCCCTAACTATTCGATCTGGTGGCGCAACGCCCTAGAGTGACGCCTAGGTTGCCCGGAACGTAGAAATGACCATTACTTTCACACCGGTAGCAATTATTCGTTTTATACGATGGAAAAACAGTTTTATTTATTTTGTATTTTATGCTTCGGGCGTTGACTTCTAAGGACCTAACTATTCAATCTGTTGGTGCAACGCCCAAGGGTGAAGCCTATGTTGCCCCGAAAGTAGAAATGACGTTAACTGTCATACTGGTTGCAATTATTCGTTTTATACGATGGAAAAACTGTTCTATTTATTCTGTATTTTATGTTTAGGGCGTTGACTTCTAAGGCCCTAGCTATTCGATCTGGTCGAGCAACGCCCTAGAGTGAAGCCTAGGTTGCCGGGAACGTAGAAATGACCATAACTTCCACAATGGTTGCAATTATTCGTTTTATACGATGGAAAAGCTATTGTATTTATATCGTAGTTTATGCTTCTGCCGTTGACTTCTTAGGCCCTAACTATTCCATCTGGTGGAACAACGCCCTAGGGTTCAGCCAGGTTGCCCGGAACGGAGAAATGACCATAACTTTCACACTACTTGCCGTTATTCCTGTTATACGATGGAAAAACTGTTGCATCTTTATTGTATTTTATGCTTCTGGCGTTGACTTCTTAGGCCCTAACTATTCGATCTGGTGGAGCAACGTCCTAGAGTGAAGCCTAGGTTGCCCGGAACGTAGAAATGACCATTACATTCACACTGGTTGCAATTATTCGTCTTATACGATGGAAAAGCTGCTGTATTAATATCGTATTTTATGCTTCCGGCGTTGACTTCTTAGGCCCTAACTATTCCATCTGGTGGAACAACGCCCTTGGGTGAAGCCTAGGTTGCGCGGAACGTAGCAATGACTATAACATTCACACTGGTAGCAATTATTCGTTTTATACGATGGAAAAACTGTTCTATTTATTTTGTATTTTATGCTTCGGGCATTGACTTCTAAGGCCCTGGCAATTCTATCTGGTCGAGCGACGCCCTAGAGTGAAGCCTAGGTTGCCCGGAACGTAGAAATGACCATAACTTCCACACTGGTTGCAATTATTCGTTTTATACGATGGAAAAGCTGTTGTATTTATATCGTATTTTATGCTTCTGGCGTTGACTTCTAAGGCCCTAGCTATTCGATTTGGTGGAGCAACGCCCGTGAGTGGTGCCTAGGTTGCCCGGTACGTAGAAATGACCATTACTTTCACACTGTATGTAAATATACATTATGTACGATGGAAAATCGGTTGTATTTATGTTGTATTTTATGCTTCTGGCGTTGACTTCTTAGGCCCTAACTATTTGATCTGGTGGTGCACCGCCCTAGAGTGAAGCCTTGGTTGCCCGGAACGTAGAAAAGACCATTACCTTCACACTGGTTGCAATTATTCCTGCTTTACGATGGAAAAACTGTTGCATCTTTATTGTATTTTATGCTTCTGGCGTTGATTTCTAAGGCCCCAGCTATTCTATCTGGTCGAGCGACGCCCTAGAGTGTAGCCTAGGTTGCCCGGAACGTAGAAATGACCGTAACTTCCACACTGGTTGCAATTATTCGTTTTATACGATGGAAAAGCTGTTGTATTTATATCGTATTTTATGCATCTGGCGTTGACTTCTAAGGACCTAACTATTCGATCTGGTGGAGCAACGCACTAGGGTGAAGCCTAGGTTGCGCGGAATGTAGAAATGACCATAACTTCCGCACTGGTTGCAATTATTCGTTTTATACGATGGAAAAGCTGTTGTATTTATATCGTATTTTATGCATCTGGCGTTGACTTCTAAGGACCTAACTATTCGATCTGGTGGAGCAACGCACTAGAGTGAAGTCTAGGTTGCGCGGAATGTAGAAATGACCATAACGTTCACACTGGTAGCAATTATTCGTTTTATACGATGGAAAAACTGTTTTATTTATTTTGTATTTTATGCTTCTGGCGTTGACTTCTAAGGCCCTAACTATTCGATCTGGTGGAGCAACGCCCTAGAGTGAAGCCTAGGTTGCCCGGAAAGTAGAAATGACCATAACTTTCATCCTGGTTGCAATTATTCGTTTTATAGGATGGAAAAACTGTTGTATTTATATAGCGTTTTATGCTTCTGGCGTTGACTTCTTAGGCCCTAACTCTTCCATCTGGTGGAGCAACGCCCTAGGGTGAAGCCTAGGTTGGCCGCAATGTAGAAATGTCCATAATTTTCACACTGGTTGCAATTATTCGTTTTATACGATTGAAGAGCTGTTGTATTTATATTGTATTTTATGCTTCGGGCATTGACTTTTTAGGCCCTTACTATTCGATCTGTTGGAGCAACGCCCTAGGGTGAAGTCTAGGTTGCCCGGAACGTAGAAATGAGCATAACTATCACACTGGTTGCAATTATTCGTTTTATACGGTGGAAAAGCTGCTGTATTTATATCGTATTTTATGCTTCTGGCGTTGACTTCTTAGGCCCTAACTATTCGATCTGGTGGAGCAACGCCCTAGGGTGAAGCCTAGGTTGCCCGGTAAGTAGAAATGACCATCACTTTCAAACTGGTTGCAATTATTCCTGTTATATGATGGAAAAACTGTTCCATTTATTTTGTATTTTATGCTTCGGGCGTTGACTTCTAAGGCCCTAACTGTTTGATCTGGTGGAGCAACGCCCTAGAGTGAAGCCTAGGTTGACCGGAACGTAGAAATGACCATAACTTTCACACTGGTTGCAATTATTCCTGTTCTACGATGGACAAACTGTTGTATTTATATCGTATTTTATGCTTCTGGCGTTGACGTCTAAGGACCTAACTATTCGACCTTGTGAGGCAACGCTCTGGAGTGAAGCCTAGGTTGCTCGGAATGTAGGAATGACCATAAATTTCACACTGGTTGCAATCATTCGTTTTTTACGACGGAAAAACTGTTGCATCTTTATCGTATTTTATGCTTCGGGCGTGGACTTCTTAGGCCCTAACTATTCGATCTCGTGGAGCAACTCCCTAGAGTGAAGCCTAGGTTGCCCGGAACGTAGAAATGACCATAACTTTTACACTGGTAGCAATTATTCGTTTTATACAATGGAAAAACTGTTCTATTTATTTTGCATTTTATGCTTCGGGCGTTGACTTCTAAGGCCCTAACTGATTGATCTGGTGGAGCAACGCCCTAGAGTGAAGCCTAGGTTGCCCGGAAAGTAGAAATGACCATAACTTTCATCCTGGTTGCAATTATTCGTTTTATATGATGGAAAAACTGTTGTATTTATATAGGGTTTTATGCTTCTGGCGTTAACTTCTAAGGCCCTAACTATTCCATCTGGTGGAACAACGCCCTAGGGTGAAGCCTAGGTTGCCTGGACGTAGAAATGACCATCACTTTCACACGGGTTGCAATTATTCCTGTTATAGGATGGAAAGACTGTTGTATTTTTATTGTATTTTATACTTCAGGCGCTGACTTCTAGGGCCCTAGCTATTCGATCTGGTCGAGCAACGCCCTAGAGTGACGCCTAGGTTGCCCGGAAAGTAGAAATGACCATTACTTTCACAATGTTTGCAACTACTCATTTTATACGATGGAATAACTGTTGTACTTATATTGTATTTTATCCTCCTGGCGTTGAATTCTTAGGCCCTAACTATTCCCTCTGGTGGATCAACGCCGTAGAGTGAAACCTACGTTGGCGGGAACGTAGAAATGACCATTACTTACACACTGGTTGCAATTATTCGTTTTATACGATGGAAAAACTGTTGTATTTATATCGTATTTTATGCTTCTGGCGTTGACTTCTTAGGACCTAACTATTCGATCTGGTGGAGCAACGCCCTAGAGTGAAGCCTAGGTTGCCCGGAACGTAGAAATGACCATTACATTCACACTGGTTGCAATTATTCCTGTTATACGAAGGAAAAACTGTTGTATTTTTATTGTATTCTATGCTTCTGGCGTTTAATTCTAAGTCTCTAGCTATTTGATCTGGTGGAGCAACGACCTAGGGTGAAGCCTAGGTTGCCCGGACCGTAGAAATGACCATAACTTCCACACTGGTAGCAATTATTCGTTCTATACGATGGAAAAACTGTACTATTTATTTTGTATTTTATGCTTCGGGCGTTGACTTCTAAGGCCCTAGCTATTCCATCTGGTGGAGCAACACCCTAGCGATAAGCCTAGTTTGCCCGGAACGTAGAAATGACCATTACTTCCACACTGTTTGTAAATATACATTACATACAATGGAAAAGCTGTTGTACTTATATTGTAATTTATGCTTCTGGCGTCGACTTCTTAGGCCCTAACTATTTGATCTGGTGGAGCAACGCCCTAGAGTGAAGCCTAGGTTGCCCGGAACGTAGAACATCCATTACCTTCACACTGGTTGCAATTATTCCTGTTATACGATGGAAAAACTGTTGCACCTTTATTGTATTTTATGCTTCTGGCGTTGACTTCATAGGCCCAAACTATTCGATCTTGTGGAGCAACGTCCTAGAGTGAAGGCTAGGTTGACCGGAACGTAGAAATGACCATAACTTTCACACTGGTTACCATTATTCGTTTTATACGATGGAAAAGCTGTTCTATTTATTTTGTATTTTATGCTTCGGGCGTTGACTTCTAAGGCCGTAACTGTTAGATCTGGTGGAGCACCGCCCTACAGTGAAGCCTAGGTTGCCCGGAACGTATAAATGACCATTACTTTCACACTGTGTGCAATTATTCATTTTATACGATGGAAAAGCTGTTGTATTTATATTGTATTTTATGCTCCTGGCGTTGACTTCTAAGGCCGTAGCTATTAGATGTGGTCGAGCAACGCCCTAGAGTGACACCTAGGTTGAACGGAACGTAGAAATGACCATTACTTTCACAATGTCTGCAATTATTCATTTTATACGATGGAAAAACTGTTGTACTTATATTGTATTTTATCCTTCTGGCGTTGAATTCTAAGTCCCTAGCTATCCGATCTGGTGGAGCAACGCCCTAGTGTGAAACCTAGGTTACCCGGAACGTAGAAATGGCCATTACCTTCACACTGTTTGCAATTATTCATTTTATACGATGGCAAAGCTGTTGTACTTATGTTGTATTTTATGCTTCGGGCGTTGACTTCTAAGGCCCTAAATATTCGAATTGGGTGGAGCAACGCCCTACAGTGAAGCCTTGGTTGCCCGGAACGTAGAAATGACCATTACTTTCACAATGTCTGCAATTTTTCATTTTATACGATGGAAAAGCTGTTGTATTTATATTGTATTTTATGCTCCTGGCGTTGACTTCTAAGTCCCTAGCTATTCGATCTGGTGGAGCAACGCCCTAGTGTGAAACCTAGGTTACCCGGAACGTAGAAATGTCCAGTACTTTCAGACTGGTTGCTGTTATTCGTTTCATACGATGGAAAAGCTGTTATATTTATTTTGCATTTTATGTTTCGGGCGTTGACTTCTAAGGCACTAACTGTTTGGTCTGGTGGAGCAAGGCCCTAGAGTGAAGCCTAAGTTGCCCGGAACGAAGAAATGACCATCACTTTCAAACTGGTTGCAATTATTCCTGTTATATGATGGAAAAACTGTTGTATTTTTATTGCATTTTATGCTTCGGGCGTTGACTTCTAAGGCCCTAACTATTCAATCTGTTGGAGCAACACCCTAGAGTGAAGCCTAGGTTGCTCGGAATGTAGAAATGACCATAACTTTCACACTGGTTGCAATTATTCGTTTTATACGATGGAAAAACTGTTGTATTTATATTGTATTTTATGCTTCTGGCGTTCTCTTGTTCGTCCCTAACTATTCGATCTGGTGGAACAACGCCCTAGGGTGAAGCCTAGGTTGCCCGGAACGTAGAAATGACCATCACTCTCACACGGGTTGCAATTATTCCTGTTATAGGGTGGAAAAGCTGTTGTATTTATATCGTATTTTATGCTTCTGGCGTTGACTTCTAAGGCCCTAGCTATTCGATCTAGTGGAGCAACGCCCTAGAGTGAAGCCTAGGTTGCCCGGGACGTAGAAATGACCATAACTTTCACACTGGTAGCAACTACTCATTATATACGATGGAAAAACTGTTGTACTTATATTGCATTTTATTCTTCTGGCGTTGAATTCTTAGTCCCTAGCTACTGGATCTGGTGGAGCAGCGCCCTAGAGTGAAGCCTGGATTACCCGGAACGTAGTAATGACCAGTACTATCACACTGTTTGCAGTTATTCCTGTTATACGATGGAAAGCTGTTGCATCTTTATGGTATTTTATGCTTCTGGCGTTGACTTCTAAGGCCCTAACTATTCGATCTGGTGGAGGAAGGCCCTAGACTGAAGCCTAGGTTGCCCGGAACGTAGAAATGACCATAACATTCACACTGGTTGCCATTAATCGTTTTCTACGATGGAAAAGCTGTTTTATTTATATTGTATTTTATGCTTCTGGCGTTCACTTGTTAGGCCCTAACTATTCGATCTGGTGGAACAACGCCCTAGGGTGAAGCCTAGGTTGCCCGGAACGTAGAAATGACCATAACTTTTACACTGGTAGCAATTATTCGTTTTATACAATGGAAAAACTGTTCTATTTATTTTGTATTTTATTCTTCGGGCGTTGACTTCTTTGGCCCTAACAATTCGATGTGGTGGAGCAACGCCCTAGAGCGAAGCCTAGGTTCCCTGGAACGTACAAATGACCATCGCTTTCACACGGGTTGCAATTATTCGTTTTATACAATGGAAAAACTGTTCTATTTATTTTGTATTTTATGCTTCGGGCGTTGACTTCTAAGGACCTAACTGTTTGATCTGGTGGAGCAACGCCCTAGAGTGAAGCCTAGCTTGCCCGGAACGTAGAAATGACCATAACTTTTACACTGGTAGCAATTATTCCTTTTATACAATGGAAAAAATGTTCTATTTATTTTGTATTTTATGCTTCGGGCGTTGACTTCTAAGGCCCTAACTGTTTGATCTGGTGGAGCAACGCCCTAGAGTGAAGCCTAGGTTGCCCGGAACGTAGAAATAACCATTACTTTCACACTGTTTGCAATTATCCCTTTTATACGATGGAAAAGCTGCTGTATTAATATCGTATTTTATGCTTCTGGCGTTGACTTCTAAGGACTTAACTATTCGATCTGGTGGAGCAACGCCCTAGAGTGAAGCCTAGGTTGCCCGGAACGTAGAAATGACCATAAGTTTCATAATGGTTGCAATTATTCGTTTTATACGATGGAACAACTGTTGTATTCCCATTGTATTTTATGCTTCGGGCGTTGACTTCTTAGGCCCTAACACTTCGATCTGGTGGAGCAACGCCCTACAGTGAAGCCTAGGTTGCCCGGAACGTAGATATGACCATAACCTTCACACAGGTTGCAATTATTCGTTTTATACGGTGTAAAGGCTGTTGTATTTATTTTGTATTTTATTCTTCTGGTGTTGACTTCTTAGGCCCTAACTATTCGATCTGGCGGAACAAAGCCGTAGAGTGAAGCCTAGGTTGCCCGGAACGTAGAAATGACCATTACTTTCACACGGATTGCAATTATTCCTGTTATAGGATGGAAAGACTGTTGTATTTTTATTGCATTTTATGCTTCTGGCGTTCACTTCTTAGGCCCTAACTATTCGATCTGGTGGAACAACGCCCTAGGGTGAAGCCTAGGTTGCCCGGAACGTAGAAATGACCATAACTTTTACACTGGTAGCAATTATTCGTTTTTTACAATGGAAAAACTGTTCTATTTATTTTGTACTTTATGCTTCGGGCGTTGACTTCTAAGGCCCTAACTGTTTGATCTGGTGGAGCAACGCCCTAGAGTGAAGCCTAGGTTGCCCGGAACGTAGAAATGACCATAACATTCACACTGGTTGCCATTAATCGTTTTCTATGATGAAAAAGCTGTTTTATTTATATTGTATTTTATGCTTCTGGCGTTCACTTGTTAGGCCCTAACTGTTCGATCTGGTGGAACAACGCCCTAGGGTGAAGCCTAGGTTGCCCGGAACGTAGAAATGACCATAACTTTTACACTGGTAGCAATTATTCGTTTTATACAATGGAAAAACTGTTGTATTTATATTGTATTTTATGCTTCTGGCGTTGACTTCTTAGGCCCTAACTATTCGATCTGGTGGAGCAATGCCTCAGAGTTAAGTCTAGGATGCCCGAAACGCCGAAATGGTCATTACTTTCACGCTTGTTGCAATTATTCCGTTATACGATGAAAAGACCGTTGTATTTTTATTGTATTTTATGCTTCAGGCGTAGGCTACTAAGGCCGTAGCTATTCGATATGGTGGAGCACCGCCCTAGAGTGAAGCCTAGGTTCCTCGGAATATACAAATGACCATAACTTTCACAGTGGTTGCAATTATTCGTTTTCTACGATGGAAAAACTGTTGTATTTATATTGTATTTTATGCTTCTGGCGTTCACTTCTTAGGGCCTAATTGTTCGATCTGATGGAACAATGCCCTAGGATGAAGCCTAGGTTGCCCGGAAAGTAGAAATGACCATAACTTTTACACCGGTAGCAATTATTCGTTTTATACAATGGAAAAACTGTTCTATTTATTTTGTATTTTATTCTTCGGGCGTTGACTTCTTTGGCCCTAACAAATCGATGTGGTGGAGCAACGCCCTAGAGCGAAGCCTAGGTTCCCTGGAACGTACAAATGACCATCGCTTTCACACGGGTTGCAATTATTCGTTTTATACAATGGAAAAACTGTTCTATTTATTTTGTATTTTATGCTTCGGGCGTTGACTTCTAAGGACCTAACTGTTTGATCTGGTGGAGCAACGCCCTAGAGTGAAGCCTAGGTTGCCCGGAACGTAGAAATGACCATAACTTTTACACTGGTAGCAATTATTCCTTTTATACAATGGAAAAAATGTTCTATTTATTTTGTATTTTATGCTTCGGGCGTTGACTTCTAAGGCCCTAACTGTATGATCTGGTGGAGCAACGACCTAGAGTGAAGCCTAGGTTGCCCCGAACGTAGAAATGACCATTACTTTAACACTGTTTGCAATTATTCCTTTTATACGATGGAAAAGCTGTTCTATTTATTTTGTATTTTATGCTTCGGGCGTTGACTTCTTTGGCCCTAACAATTCGATCTCGTGGAGCAACGCCCTAGAGTGAAGCCTAGGTTGCCCGGAACGTAGAAATGACCATATGTTTCATAATGGTTGCAATTATTCGTTTTATACGATGGAAGAACTGTTGTATTTCCATTGTATTTTATGCTTCGGGCGTTGACTTCTTAGGCCCTAACACTTCGATCTGGTGGAGCAACGCCCTACAGTGAAGCCTAGGTTGCCCGGAACGTAGATATGACCATAACCTTCACACAGGTTGCAATTATTCGTTTTATACGGTGTAAAGGCTGTTGTATTTATATTGTATTTTATTCTTCTGGTGTTGACTTCTTAGGCCCTAACTGTTCGATCTGGCGGAACAAAGCCGTAGAGTGAAGCCTAGGTTGCCCGGAACGTAGAAATGACCATTACTTTCACACTGTTTGCATTTATTCCTTTTATACGATGGAAAAACTGTTCTATTTATTTTGTATTTTATTCTTCGGGCGTTGACTTCTTTGGCCCTAACAATTCGATCTGGTGGAGCAACGCCCTAGAGTGAAGCCTAGGTTGCCTGGAACGTACAAATGACCATCACTTTCACACGGATTGCAATCATTCCTGTTATAGGATGGAAAGACTGTTGTATTTTTATTGCATTTTATGCTTCTGGCGTTCACTTCTTAGGCCCTAACTATTCGATCTGGTGGAACAACGCCCTAGGGTGAAGCCTAGGTTGCCCGGAACGTAGAAATGACCATAACTTTTACACTGGTAGCAATTATTCGTTTTTTACAATGGAAAAACTGTTCTATTTATTTTGTACTTTATGCTTCTGGCGTTCACTTCTTAGGGCCTAATTGTTCGATCTGATGGAACAATGCCCTAGGATGAAGCCTAGGTTGCCCGGAAAGTAGAAATGACCATAACTTTTACACTGGTAGCAATTATTCGTTTTATACAATGGAAAAACTGTTCTATTTATTTTGTATTTTATTCTTCGGGCGTTGACTTCTTTGGCCCTAACAATACGATGTGGTGGAGCAACGCCCAAGAGCGAAGCCTAGGTTCCCTGGAACGTACAAATGACCATCGCTTTCACACGGGTTGCAATTATTCGTTTTATACAATGGAAAAACTGTTCTATTTATTTTGTATTTTATGCTTCGGGCGTTGACTTCTAAGGACCTAACTGTTTGATCTGGTGGAGCAACGCCCTAGAGTGAAGCCTAGGTTGCCCGGAACGTAGAAATGACCATAACTTTTACACTGGTAGCAATTATTCCTTTTATACAATGGAAAAAATGTTCTATTTATTTTGTATTTTATGCTTCGGGCGTTGACTTCTAAGGCCCTAACTGTATGATCTGGTGGAGCAACGACCTAGAGTGAAGCCTAGGTTGCCCCGAACGTAGAAATGACCATTACTTTAACACTGTTTGCAATTATTCCTTTTATACGATGGAAAAGCTGTTCTATTTATTTTGTATTTTATGCTTCGGGCGTTGACTTCTTTGGCCCTAACAATTCGATCTCGTGGAGCAACGCCCTAGAGTGAAGCCTAGGTTGCCCGGAACGTAGAAATGACCATAAGTTTCATAATGGTTGCAATTATTCGTTTTATACGATGGAAGAACTGTTGTATTTCCATTGTATTTTATGCTTCGGGCGTTGACTTCTTAGGCCCTAACACTTCGATCTGGTGGAGCAACGCCCTACAGTGAAGCCTAGGTTGCCCGGAACGTAGATATGACCATAACCTTCACACAGGTTGCAATTATTCGTTTTATACGGTGTAAAGGCTGTTGTATTTATTTTGTATTTTATTCTTCTGGTGTTGACTTCTTAGGCCCTAGCTATTCGATCTGGCGGAACAAAGCCGTAGAGTGAAGCCTAGGTTGCCCGGAACGTAGAAATGACCATTACTTTCACACTGTTTGCATTTATTCCTTTTATACGATGGAAAAACTGTTCTATTTATTTTGTATTTTATTCTTCGGGCGTTGACTTCTTTGGCCCTAACAATTCGATCTGGTGGAGCAACGCCCTAGAGTGAAGCCTAGGTTGCCTGGAACGTACAAATGACCATCACTTTCACACGGATTGCAATTATTCCTGTTATAGGATGGAAAGACTGTTGTATTTTTATTGCATTTTATGCTTCTGGCGTTCACTTCTTAGGCCCTAACTATTCGATCTGGTGGAACAACGCCCTAGGGTGAAGCCTAGGTTGCCCGGAACGTAGAAATGACCATAACTTTTACACTGGTAGCAATTATTCGTTTTTTACAATGGAAAAACTGTTCTATTTATTTTGTACTTTATGCTTCGGGCGTTGACTTCTAAGGCCCTAACTGTTTGATCTGGTGGAGCAACGCACTAGAGTGAAGCCCAGGTTGCCCGGAACGTAGAAATGACCATCACTTTCAAACTGGTTGCAATTAATCCTGTTATACGATGGAAAAACTGTTGTATTTTTATTGCATTTTATGCTTCGGGCGTTGACTTCTAAGGCCCTAACTATTCAATCTGTTGGAGCAACACCCTAGAGTGAAGCCTAGGTTGCCCGGAACGTAGAAATGACCATTACTTTCACAATGTCTGCAATTATTCATTTTATACGATGGAAAAGCTGTTGTATTTATATTGTATTTTATGCTCCTGGCGTTGACTTCTAAGTCCCTAGATATTCGATCTGGTGGAGCAACGCCCTAGTGTGAAACCTAGGTTACCCGGAACGTAGAAATGTCCAGTACTTTCAGACTGGTTGCTGTTATTCGTTTCATACGATGGAAAAGCTGTTATATTTATTTTGCATTTTATGCTTCGGGCGTTGACTTCTAAGGCACTAACTGTTTGGTCTGGTGGAGCAAGGCCCTAGAGTGAAGCCTAGGTTGCCCGGAACGTAGAAATGATCATTACTTTCGCACTGGATGCAATTAGTCATGCTATACAATGGAAAAACAGTTGCATTTTTATTGTGTTTTATGCTTCTGGCGTTGACTTCTATGGCCCTACCTATTCGATTTGGTGGAGCAACGCCCTAGAGTGCAGCCTAGGTAGCCCGGAACGTAGAAATGACCACAACTTTCACACTGGTTGCTATTATTCGTTTTATACGATCGAAAAACTGTTATGTTTATGTTGTATATTATGCTTCTGGCGTTGCCTTCTAAGGCACTACCTATTCGATCTGGTGGAGCATCACTCTACAGTGAAGCCTAGGTTGCCCGGGACGTAGAAATGACCATAACTTTCACACTGGTAGCAACTACTCATAATATACGATGGAAAAACTGTTGTACTTATATTGCATTTTATTCTTCTGGCGTTGAATTCTTAGTCCCTAGCTACTGGATCTGGTGGAGCAGCGCCCTAGAGTGAAGCCTGGATTACCCGGAACGTAGTAATGACCAGTACTATCACACTGTTTGCAGTTATTCCTGTTATACGATGGAAAGCTGTTGCATCTTTATGGTATTTTATGCTTCTGGCGTTGACTTCTAAGGCCCTAACTATTCGATCTGGTGGAGGAAGGCCCTAGACTGAAGCCTAGGTTGCCCGGAACGTAGAAATGACCATAACATTCACACTGGTTGCCATTAATCGTTTTCTACGATGGAAAAGCTGTTTTATTTATATTGTATTTTATGCTTCTGGCGTTCACTTGTTAGGCCCTAACTATTCGATCTGGTGGAACAACGCCCTAGGGTGAAGCCTAGGTTGCCCGGAACGTAGAAATGACCATAACTTTTACACTGGTAGCAATTATTCGTTTTATACAATGGAAAAACTGTTGTATTTATATTGTATTTTATGCTTCTGGCGTTGACTTCTTAGGCCCTAACTATTCGATCTGGTGGAGCAATGCCTCAGAGTTAAGTCTAGGATGCCCGAAACGCCGAAATGATCATTACTTTCACGCTTGTTGCAATTATTCCTGTTATACGATGAAAAGACCGTTGTATTTTTATTGTATTTTATGCTTCAGGCGTAGGCTACTAAGGCCGTAGCTGTTCGATATGGTGGAGCACCGCCCTAGAGTGAAGCCTAGGTTCCTCGGAATATACAAATGACCATAACTTTCACAGTGGTTGCAATTATTCGTTGTCTACGATGGAAAAACTGTTGTATTTATATTGTATTTTATGCTTCTGGCGTTCACTTCTTAGGGCCTAATTGTTCGATCTGATGGAACAATGCCCTAGGATGAAGCCTAGGTTTCCCGGAAAGTAGAAATGACCATAACTTTTACACTGGTAGCAATTATTCCTTTTATACAATGGAAAAACTGTTCTATTTATTTTGTATTTTATGCTTCGGGCGTTGACTTCTTTGGCCCTAACAATTCGATGTGGTGGAGCAACGCCCTAGAGCGAAGCCTAGGTTCCCTGGAACGTACAAATGACCATCGCTTTCACACGGGTTGCAATTATTCGTTTTATACAATGGAAAAACTGTTCTATTTATTTTGTATTTTATGCTTCGGGCGTTGACTTCTAAGGACCTAACTGTTTGATCTGGTGGAGCAACGCCCTAGAGTGAAGCCTAGGTTGCCCGGAACGTAGAAATGACCATAACTTTTACACTGGTAGCAATTATTCCTTTTATACAATGGAAAAAATGTTCTATTTATTTTGTATTTTATGCTTCGGGCGTTGACTTCTAAGGCCCTAACTGTTTGATCTGGTGGAGCAACGACCTAGGGTGAAGCCTAGGTTGCCCCGAACGTAGAAATGACCATTACTTTAACACTGTTTGCAATTATTCCTTTTATACGATGGAAAAACTGTTCTATTTATTTTGTATTTTATGCTTCGGGCGTTGACTTCTTTGGCCCTAACAATTCGATCTCGTGGAGCAACGCCCTAGAGTGAAGCCTAGGTTGCCTGGAACGTACAAATGACCATCACTTTCACACGGATTGCAATTATTCCTGTTATAGGATGGAAAGACTGTTGTATTTTTATTGCATTTTATGCTTCTGGCGTTGACTTCTAAGGACTTAACTATTCGATCTGGTGGAGCAACGCCCTAGAGTGAAGCCTAGGTTGCCCGGAACGTAGAAATGACCATAAGTTTCATAATGGTTGCAATTATTCGTTTTATACGATGGAAAAACTGTTGTATTTCCATTGTATTTTATGCTTCGGGCGTTGACTTCTTAGGGCCTAACACTTCGATCTGGTGAAGCAACGCCCTACAGTGAAGCCTAGGTTGCCCGGAACGTAGATATGACCATAACCTTCACACAGGTTGCAATTATTCGTTTTATACGGTGTAAAGGCTGTTGTATTTATTTTGTATTTTATTCTTCTGGTGTTGACTTCTTAGGCCCTAACTATTCGATCTGGCGGTACAAAGCCGTAGAGTGAAGCCTAGGTTGCCCGGAACGTAGAAATGACCATTACTTTCACACTGTTTGCAATTATTCCTTTTATACGATGGAAAAACTGTTCTATTTATTTTGTATTTTATTCTTCGGGCGTTGACTTCTTTGGCCCTAACAATTCGATCCGGTGGAGCAACGCCCTAGAGTGAAGCCAAGGTTGCCTGGAACGTACAAATGACCATCACTTTCACACGGATTGCAATTATTCCTGTTATAGGATGGAAAGACTGTTGTATTTTTATTGCATTTTATGCTTCTGGCGTTCACTTGTTAGTCCCTAACTATTCGATCTGGTGGAACAACGCCCTAGGGTGAAGCCTAGGTTGCCCGGAACGTAGAAATGACCATCACTCTCACACGGGTTGCAATTTTTCCTGTTATAGGATGGAAAAGCTGTTGTATTTATATCGTATTTTATGCTTCTGGCGTTGACTTCTAAGGCCCTAGCTATTCGATCTAGTGGAGCAACGCCCTAGAGTGAAGCCTAGGTTGCCCGGAACGTAGAAATGGCCATCACTTTCAAACTGGTTGCAATTAATCCTGTTATAGGATGGAAAAACTGTTGTATTTTTATTGCATTTTATGCTTCGGGCGTCGACTTCTAAGGCCCTAACTATTCAATCTGTTGGTGCAACGCCCTAGAGTGAAGCCTAGGTTGTTCGGAATGTAGAAATGACCATTACTTTCACACTGGTTGCAATTATTCGTTTTATACGATGGAAAAACTGTTTTACTTATATTGTATTTTATGCTTCTGGGGTTCACTTGTTAGGCCCTAACTATTCGATCTGGTGGAACAACGCCCTAGGGTGAAGCCTAGGTTGCCCGGAACGTAGAAATGACCATAACTTTTACACTGGTAGCAATTATTCGTTTTATACAATGGAAGAACTGTCGTATTTATATTGTATTTTATGCTTCTGGCGTTGACTTCTTAGGCCCTAACTATTCGATCTGGTGGAGCAATGCCTCAGAGTTAAGTCTAGGATGCCCGAAACGCCGAAATGATCATTACTTTCACGCTTGTTGCAATTATTCCTGTTATACGATGAAAAGACCGTTGTATTTTTATGGTATTTTATGCTTCAGGCGTAGGCTACTAAGGCCGTAGCTATTCGATATGGTGGAGCACCGCGCTAGAGTGAAGCCTAGGTTGCTCGGAATATACAAATGACCATAACTTTCACACTGGTTGCAATTATTCGTTTTCTACGATGGAAAAACTGTTGTATTTATATTGTACTTTATGCTTCTGGCGTTCACTTCTTAGGGCCTAATTGTTCGATCTGATGGAACAATGCCCTAGGATGATGCCTAGGTTGCCCGGAACGTAGAAATGACCATAACTTTTACACTGGTAGCAATTATTCGTTTTATACAATGGAAAAACTGTTCTATTTATTTTGTATTTTATGCTTCGGGCGTTGACTTCTTTGGCCCTAACAATTCGATCTGGTGGAGCAACGCCCTAGAGTAAAGCCTAGGATCCCTGGAACGTACAAATGACCACCGCTTTCACACGGGTTGCAATTATTCCTGTTATAGGATGGAAAGACTGTTGTATATTTATTGCATTTTATGCTTCTGGCGTTCACTTCTTAGGCCCTGGCTATTCGATCTGGTGGAACAACGCCCTAGGGTGAAGCCTAGGTTGCCCGGAACGTAGAAATGACCATAACTTTTACACTGGTAGCAATTATTCGTTTTATACAATGGAAAAACTGTTCTATTTATTTTGTACTTTATGCTTCGGGCGTTGGCTTCTAAGGCCCTAACTGTTTGATCTGGAGGAGCAACGCCCTAGAGTGAAGCCCAGGTTGCCCGGAACGTAGAAATGACCATCACTTTCAAACTGGTTGCAATTAATCCTGTTATACGATGGAAAAACTGTTGTATTTTTATTGCATTTTATGCTTCGGGCGTTGACTTCTAAGGCCCTAACTATTCAATCTGTTGGAGCAACACCCTAGAGTGAAGCCTAGGTTGCTCGGAATGTAGAAATGACCATAACTTTCACACTGGTTGCAATTATTCGTTTTATACGATGGAAAAACTGTTGTATTTATATTGTATTTTATGCTTCTGGCGTTCACTTGTTAGGCCCTAACTATTCGATCTGGTGGAACAACGCCCTAGGGTGAAGCCTAGGTTGCCCGGAACGTAGAAATGACCATAACTTTTACACTGGTAGCAATTATTCGTTTTATACAATGGAAAATATGTTGTATTTATATTGTATTTTATGCTTCTGGCGTTGACTTCTTAGGCCCTAACTATTCGATCTGGTGGAGCAATGCCTCAGAGTTAAGTCTAGGATGCCCGAAACGCCGAAATGATCATTACTTTCACGCTTGTTGCAATTATTCCTGTTATACGATGAAAAGACCGTTGTATTTTTATTGTATTTTATGCTTCAGGCGTGGACTTCTGAGGCCGTAGCTATTCGATGTGGTGGAAGAACGCCATACAGTGAAGCCTAGGTTGCCCGGAACGTAGAAATGACCATAACCTTCACACAGGTTGCAATTATTCGTTTTATACGGTGTAAAGGCTGTTGCATTTATTTTGTATTTTATTCTTCTGGTGTTGACTTCTTAGGACCTAACTATTCGATCTGGTGGAACAACGCTCTAGGGTGAAATCTAGGTTGCCCGGAAAGTAGAAATGGCGATAACTTTCACACTGGTAGCAATTATTCGTTTTATACGATGGAAAAACTGTTCTATTTATTTTATACTTTATGCTTCGGGAGTTGACTTCTAAGGCCCTAACTATTGGATCTGGTGGAACAACGCCCTAGGGTGAAGCCTAGGTTGCCCGGAACGTAGAAATGACCATAACATTTACACTGGTAGCAATTATTCGTTTTATACAATGGTCTAACTGTTCTTTTTATTTTGTATTTTATGCTTCGGGCGCTGACTTCTAAGGCCCTAACTGTTTGATCTGGTGGAGCAACGCCCTAGAGTGAAGCCTAGGTTGGCCGGAACGAAGAAATGACAATTACTTTCACACTGTTTGCAATTATTCGTTTTTTACGATGGAATAGCTGTTGTATTTATATTGTATTATATGCCTCTGGCGTTGACTTCTAAGGCACTAGATATTCGATCTAGTGGAGCAACGCCCTAGAGTGAAGCCTAGGTTGCCCGGAACGTAGAAATGACCATCACTTTCAAACTGGCTGCAATTAATCCTGTTATACGATGGAAAAACTGTTGTATTTTTATTGCATTTTATGCTTCGGGCGTTGACTTCTAAGGCCCTAACTATTCAATCTGTTGGTGCAACGCCCTAGAGTGAAGACTAGGTTGCTCGGAATGTAGAAATGATCATTACTTTCACACTGGTTGCAATTATTCGTTTTATACGATGGAAAAACTGTTGTATTTATATTGTATTTTATGCTTCTGGCGTTCACTTCTTAGGCCCTAACTATTCGACCTGGTAGAGCAACTCCCTAGAGTGAAGCCTAGGCTGCTCGGAATATAGAAATGTCCATAACTTTCACACTGGTTGCAATTATTCGTTTTCTGCGATGGAAGAACTGTTCTATTTATTTTGTATTCTATGCTTCGGGCGTTGACTTCTAAGCACCTAACTGTTTGATCTGGTGGAGCAACGCCCTAGAGTGTAGCCTAGGTTGCCCGGAACGTAGAAATGACAATTACTTTCACACTGTTTGCAATTATTCCTTTTATACGGTGCAAAAGCTGTTGTATTTATATCGTATTTTATGCTTCTGGCGTTGACTTCTAAGGACCTAACTATTCGATCTGGTGGAGCAACGCCCTAGAGTGAAGCCCAGGTTGCTCGGAATGTAGAAATAACCATAACTTTCACACTGGTTGCAATTATACGTTCTTTACGATGGAAAAGCTGTTGTATTTATATTGTATTTTATGACTCTGGCGTTGACTTCTAAGGCCCTAGCTATTCGATCTAGTGTAGCAACGCCCTAGAGTGAAGCCTAGGTTGCCCGGAACGTAGAAGTGACCATCACTTTCAAACTGGTTGCAATTAATCCTGTTATACGATGGAAAAACTGTTGTATTTTTATTGTATTTAATGCTTCTGGCGTTCACTTCTTAGGCCCTAACTATTCGAGCTGGTGGAACAACGCCCTAGAGTGAAGCCTAGGTTGCTCGGAATGTAGAAATAACCATAACTTTCACACTGGTTGCAATTATTCGTTTTATACGATGGAAAAACTGTTGTATGTATATTGTATTTTATGCTTCTGGCGTTCACTTCTTAGGCCCTAACTATTCGATCTGGTGGAACAACGCCCTAGGGTGAAGCCTAGGTTGCCCGGAACGTAGAAATGACCATAACTTTTACACTGGTAGCAATTATTCGTTTTATACAATGGAAAAACTGTTCTATTTATTTTGTATTTTATGCGTCGGGCGTTGACTTCTAAGGCCCTAACTGTTTAATCTGGTGGAGCAACGCCCTAGGGTGAAGCCTAGGTTGACCGGAACGTAGATATGACCATTACTTTCACACTGTTTGCAATTATTCCTTTTATACGATTGAAAAGCTGTTGTATTTATATTGTATTTTATGACTCTGGCGTTGACTTCTAAGGCCCTAGCTATTCGATCTAGTGTAGCAACGCCCTAGAGTGAAGCCTAGGTTTCCCGGAACGGAGAAGTAACCATCACCTTCAAACTGGTTGCAATTAATCCTGTTATACGATGGAAAAACTGTTGTATTTTTATTGTATTTAATGCTTCTGGCGTTCACTTCTTAGGCCCTAACTATTCGAGCTGGTGGAACAACGCCCTGGGGTGAAGCCTAGGTTGCTCGGAATGTAGAAATAACCATAACCTTCACACTGGTTGCAATTATTCGTTTTATACGATGGAAAAACTGTTGTATGTATATTGTATTTTATGCTTCTGGCGTTCACTTCTTAGGCCCTAACTATTCGATCTGGTGGAACAACGCCCTAGGGTGAACCCTAGGTTGCCCGGAACGTAGAAATGACCATAACTTTTACACTGGTAGCAATTATTCGTTTTATACAATGGAGAAACTGTTCTATTTATTTTGTATTTTATGCTTCGGGCGTTGACTTCTAAGGCCCTAACTGTTTGATCTGGTGGAGCAACGCCCTAGAGTGAAGCCCAGGTTGCCCGGAACGTAGAAATGACCATCACTTTCAAACTGGTTGCAATTAATCCTGTTATACGATGGAAAAACTGTTGTATTTTTATTGCATTTTATGCTTCGGGCGTTGACTTCTAAGGCCCTAACTATTCAATCTGTTGGAGCAACACCCTAGAGTGAAGCCTAGGTTGCCCGGAACATAGAAATGGCCATCACTTTCAAACTGGTTGCAATTAATCCTGTTATACGATGGAAAAACTGTTGTATTTTTATTGCATTTTATGCTTCGGGCGTTGACTTCTAAGGCCCTAACTATTCAATCTGTTGGAGCAACACCCTAGAGTGAAGCCTAGGTTGCTCGGAATGTAGAAATGACCATAACTTTCACACTGGTTGCAATTATTCGTTTTATACGATGGAAAAACTGTTGTATTTATATTGTATTTTATGCTTCTGGCGTTCACTTGTTAGGCCCTAACTATTCGATCTGGTGGAACAACGCCCTAGGGTGAAGCCTAGGTTGCCCGGAACGTAGAAATGACCATAACTTTTACACTGGTAGCAATTATTCGTTTTATACAATGGAAAATATGTTGTATTTATATTGTATTTTATGCTCCTGGCGTTGACTTCTTAGGCCCTAACTATTCGATCTGGTGGAGCAATGCATCAGAGTTAAGTCTAGGATGCCCGAAACGCCGAAATGATCATTACTTTCACGCTTGTTGCAATTATTCCTGTTATACGATGAAAAGACCGTTGTATTTTTATTGCATTTTATGCTTCTGGCGTTCACTTCTTAGGCCCTAACTATTCGATCTGGTGGAACAACGCCCTAGGGTGAAGCGTAGGTTGCCCGGAACGTAGAAATGACCATAAGTTTCATAATGGTTGCAATTATTCGTTTTATACGATGGAAAAGCTGTTGTATTTATATCGTATTTTATGCTTCTGGCGTTGACTTCTTAGGCCCTAACTATTCCATCTGGTGGAACAACGCCCTAGAGTGAAGCCTAGGTTGCTCGGAATGTAGAAATAACCATAACTTTCACACTGGTTGCAATTATACGTTCTTTACGATGGAAAAACTGTTGCATTTATATTGTATTTTATGCTTCTGGCGTTCACTTGTTAGGCCCTAACTATTCGATCTGGTGGAACAGCGCCCTAGGGTGAAGCCTAGGCTGCCCGGAACGTAGAAATGACCATCACGTTCACACGGGTTGCAATTATTCCTGTTATAGGATGGAAAGACTGTTGTATTTTTATTGTATTTTATGCTTCAGGCGTTGACTTCTGAGGCCGTAGCTATTCGAAGTGGTGGAAGAACGCCATAGAGTGAAGCGTAGGTTGCCCGGAACGTAGAAATGTCCATATCTTTCTCACTGTTTGCAATTGTTCATTTTATACGATGGCAAAGCTGTTGTATTTATATTGTATTTTATGCTTCTGGCGTTGACTTCTTAGGCCCTAACTATTCGATCTGGTGGAGCAATTCCTCAGAGTTAAGTCTAGGATGCCCGAAACGCCGAAATGATCATTACTTTCACGCTTGATGCAATTATTCGTTTTATACGATGGAAAAACTGTTCTATTTATTTTATACTTTATGCTTCGGGCGTTGACTTCTAAGGCCCTAACTACTGGATCTGGTGGAACAACAACCTAGGGTGAAGCCTAGGTTGCCCGGAACGTAGAAATGACCATAAGTTTCATAATGGTTGCAATTATTCGTTATATACGATGGAAAAACTGTTGTATTTATATTGTATTTTATGCTTCTGGCGTTCACTTCTTGGGCCGTAACTATTCGACCTGGTGAAACAACGCCCTAGGGTGAAGCCTAGATTGCCCGGAACGTAGAAATGACCATAACATTTACACTGGTAGCAATTATTCGTTTTATACAATGGACTAACTGTTCTTTTTATTTTGTATTTTATGCTTCGGGCGCTGACTTCTAAGGCCCTAACTGTTTGATCTGGTGGAGCAACGCCCTAGAGTGAAGCCTAGGTTGGCCGGAACGAAGAAATGACAATTACTTTCACACTGTTTGCAATTATTCGTTTTTTACGATGGAAAAGCTGTTGTATTTATATTGTATTATATGCCTCTGGCGTTGACTTCTAAGGCCCTAGCTATTCGATCTAGTGGAGCAACGCCCTAGAGTGAAGCCTAGGTTGCACGGAACGTAGAAATGACCATCACTTTCAAACAGGCTGCAATTAATCCTGTTATACGATGGAAAAACTGTTGTATTTTTATTGCATTTTATGCTTCGGGCGTTGACTTCTAAGGCCCTAACTATTCAATCTGTTGGAGCAACGCCCTAGAGTGAAGCCTAGGTTGGCCGGAACGAAGAAATGACAATTACTTTCACACTGTTTGCAATTATTCGTTTTTTACGATGGAAAAGCTGTTGTATTTATATTGTATTATATGCCTCTGGCGTTGACTTCTAAGGCCCTAGCTATTCGATCTGGTGGATCAACGTACTAGAGTGAAG
Source organism: Calliopsis andreniformis (assembly GCF_051401765.1). Taxonomy (NCBI): domain Eukaryota; kingdom Metazoa; phylum Arthropoda; class Insecta; order Hymenoptera; family Andrenidae; genus Calliopsis; species Calliopsis andreniformis. Next base: position 3,185,779 of record NW_027480465.1, on the reverse strand, counting down.
CCTAGGTTGCCCGGAACGTAGAAATGACCATAACTTTCACACTGGATGCTATTATAAGTTTTATACGATGTTGTATTTATATTGTATTTTATGCTCCTGGCGTTGACTTCTAAGGCCGTAGCTATTAGATGTGGTCGAGCAACGCCCTAGAGTGACACCTAGGTTGAACGGAACGTAGAAATGACCATTACTTTCACAATGTCTGCAATTATTCATTTTATACGATGGAAAAACTGTTGTACTTATATTGTATTTTATCCTTCTGGCGTTGAATTCTAAGTCCCTAGCTATCCGATCTGGTGGAGCAACGCCCTAGTGTGAAACCTAGGTTACCCGGGACGTAGAAATGGCCATTACCTTCACACTGTTTGCAATTATTCATTTTATACGATGGCAAAGCTGTTGTACTTATGTTGTATTTTATGCTTCGGGCGTTGACTTCTAAGGCCCTAACTATTCGATTTGGGTGGAGCAAAGCCCTACAGTGAAGCCTTGGTTGCCCGGAACGTAGAAATGACCATTACTTTCACAATGTCTGCAATTATTCATTTTATACGATGGAAAAGCTGTTGTATTTATATTGTATTTTATGCTCCTGGCGTTGACTTCTAAGTCCCTAGATATTCGATCTGGTGGAGCAACGCCCTAGTGTGAAACCTAGGTTACCCGGAACGTAGAAATGTCCAGTACTTTCAGACTGGTTGCTGTTATTCGTTTCATACGATGGAAAAGCTGTTATATTTATTTTGCATTTTATGCTTCGGGCGTTGACTTCTAAGGCACTAGCTGTTTGGTCTGGTGGAGCAAGGCCCTAGAGTGAAGCCTAGGTTGCCCGGAACGTAGAAATGATCATTACTTTCGCACTGGATGCAATTAGTCATGCTATACAATGGAAAAACAGTTGCATTTTTATTGTGTTTTATGCTTCTGGCGTTGACTTCTATGGCCCTACCTATTCGATCTGGTGGAGCAACGCCCTAGAGTGCAGCCTAGGTAGCCCGGGACGTAGAAATGACCATAACTTTCACACTGGTAGCAACTACTCATAATATACGATGGAAAAACTGTTGTACTTATATTGCATTTTATTCTTCTGGCGTTGAATTCTTAGTCCCTAGCTACTGGATCTGGTGGAGCAGCGCCCTAGAGTGAAGCCTGGATTACCCGGAACGTAGTAATGACCAGTACTATCACACTGTTTGCAGCTATTCCTGTTATACGATGGAAAGCTGTTGCATCTTTATGGTATTTTATGCTTCTGGCGTTGACTTCTAAGGCCCTAACTATTCGATCTGGTGGAGGAAGGCCCTAGACTGAAGCCTAGGTTGCCCGGAACGTAGAAATGGCCATAACATTCACACTGGTTGCCATTAATCGTTTTCTACGATGGAAAAGCTGTTTTATTTATATTGTATTTTATGCTTCTGGCGTTCACTTGTTAGGCCCTAACTATTCGATCTGGTAGAACAACGCCCTAGGGTGAAGCCTAGGTTGCCCGGAACGTAGAAATGACCATAACTTTTACACTGGTAGCAATTATTCGTTTTATACAATGGAAAAACTGTTGTATTTATATTGTATTTTATGCTTCTGGCGTTGACTTCTTAGGCCCTAACTATTCGATCTGGTGGAGCAATGCCTCAGAGTTAAGTCTAGGATGCCCGAAACGCCGAAATGATCATTACTTTCACGCTTGTTGCAATTATTCCTGTTATACGATGAAAAGACCGTTGTATTTTTATTGTATTTTATGCTTCAGGCGTGGACTTCTGAGGCCGTAGCTATTCGATGTGGTGGAAGAACGCCATACAGTGAAGCCTAGGTTGCCCGGAACGTAGAAATGACCATAACCTTCACACAGGTTGCAATTATTCGTTTTATACGGTGTAAAGGCTGTTGCATTTATTTTGTATTTTATTCTTCTGGTGTTGACTTCTTAGGACCTAACTATTCGATCTGGTGGAACAACGCTCTAGGGTGAAATCTAGGTTGCCCGGAAAGTAGAAATGGCGATAACTTTCACACTGGTAGCAATTATTCGTTTTATACGATGGAAAAACTGTTCTATTTATTTTATACTTTATGCTTCGGGAGTTGACTTCTAAGGCCCTAACTATTGGATCTGGTGGAACAACGCCCTAGGGTGAAGCCTAGGTTGCCCGGAACGTAGAAATGACCATAACATTTACACTGGTAGCAATTATTCGTTTTATACAATGGTCTAACTGTTCTTTTTATTTTGTATTTTATGCTTCGGGCGCTGACTTCTAAGGCCCTAACTGTTTGATCTGGTGGAGCAACGCCCTAGAGTGAAGCCTAGGTTGGCCGGAACGAAGAAATGACAATTACTTTCACACTGTTTGCAATTATTCGTTTTTTACGATGGCATAGCTGTTGTATTTATATTGTATTATATGCCTCTGGCGTTGACTTCTAAGGCACTAGCTATTCGATCTGGTGGAGCAACGCCCTAGAGTGAAACCTAGGTTACCCGGAACGTAGAAATGACAAGTACTTTCATACTGTTTGCAGTTATTCCTGTTATACGATGAAAAAACTTTTGCATCTTTATTGTATTTTATGCTTCTGGCGTTGACTTCTAAGGCCCTAGCTATTCCATCTGGTGGAACAACGCACTATGGTAAAGCCCAGATTGCGCGGAACGTAGAAATGACCATAACTTTCACACTGGTAGCAATTTTTCGTTTTATACGATGGAAAAACTGTTCTATTTATTTTATATTTTATGCTTCGGGCGTTGACTTCTAAGGCCCTAACTATTCGATCTGGTGGAGCAACGCCCTAGAGTGAAGCCTAGGTTGCCCGGAACGTAGAAATGACCATTACCTTCACACTGTTTGCAATTATTTTCTTTTATACGATGGAAAAGCTGTTGTATTTATATCGTATTTTATGCTTCTGGCGTTGACTTGTATGGCCCTAGCTATTCGATCTAGTGGAGCAACGCCCTAGAGTGAAGCCTAGGTGGCCCGGAACGTAGAAATGACCATCACTTTCAAACTGGATGCAATTAATCCTGTTATACGATGGAAAAACTGTTGTATTTTTATTGCATTTTATGCTTCAGGCGTTGACTTCTAAGGCCCTAACTATTCAATCTGTTGGAGCAACGCCCTAGAGTGAAGCCTAGGTTGCTCGGATTGTAGAAATGACCATAACTTTCACACTGGTTGCTATTATTCGTTTTATACGATGGAAAAACTGTTATATTTATTTTGTATTTAAGCTTCTGGCGTTGACTTCTGAGGCCGTTGCTATTCGATGTGGTGGAAGAACGCCATAGAGTGAAGCCTAGGTAGCCCGGATCGTAGAAATGTCCATATCTTTCACACTGTTTGCAATTTTTCGTTTTATACGATGGAAAAACTGTTTTATTTATTTTGTATTTTATGTTTCGGGCGTTGACTTCTAAGGCCCTAACTGTTTGATCTGGTGGAGCAACGCCCTAGAGTGAAGCCTAGGTTGCCCGGAACGTAGACATGACCATTACTTTCACACTGCTTGCTATTATTCATTTTATACGATGGAAAAGCTGTTGTATTTATATTGTATTTTATGCTCCTGGCGTTGACTTCTAAGGCCGTAGCTATTAGATGTGGTGGAGCAACGCCCTATAGTGACGCCTAGGTTGACCGGAACGTAGGAATGACCATTACTTTCACAATGTCTGCAATTATTCATTTTATACGATGGAAAAACTGTTGTACTTATATTGTATTTTATCCTTCTGGCGTTGAGCTCGAAGTCCCTAGCTATTCGATCTGGTGGAGCAACGCCCTAGTGTGAAACCTAGGTTACGCGGAACGTAGAAATGACCAGTACCTTCAGACTGGTTGCAGTTATTCGTTTTATACAATGGAAAAACTGTTCTATTTATTTTGCATTTTATGCTTCGGGCGTTGACTTCTAAGGCCCTAGCTATTCCATTTGGTGGAGCAACACCCTAGCGAGAAGCCTAGGTTGCCCGGAACGTAGAAGTGACCATTACTTCCACACTGTTTGCAAATATACATTATATACGATGTAAAAGCTGTTGTACTCATATTGTAATTTATGCTTCTGGCGTTGACTTCTTAGGCCCTAACTATTTAATCTGGTGGAGCACCGCCCTAGAGTGAAGCCTAGGTTGCTCGGAACGTAGAACATACCATTACCTTCACACTGGTTGCAATTATTCCTGCTATACGATGGAAAAACTGTTGCACCTTTATTGTATTTTATGCTTCTGGCGTTGACTTCATAGGCCCAAACTATTCGATCTGGTGGATTAACGTCCTAGAGTGAAGCCTAGGTTGACCGGAACGTAGAAATGACCATAACTTTCACACTGGTTACCATTATTCGTTTTATACGATGGAAAAGCTGTTGTATTTATATCGTATTTTATGCTTCTGGCGTTGGCTTCTTAGGCCCTAACTATTCCATCTGGTGGAACAACGCCCTAGGCTGAAGCCTAGGTTGCCCGGAACGCAGAAATGACCAGTACTTTCACACTGGTTGCAGTTAATCGTTTTATACAGTCGAAAAACTGTTCTATGTATTTTGCATTTTATGCTTCGGGCGTTGACTTCTAAGGCCCTAACTATTCGATCTGGTGGAGCAACGCCCTAGAGTGAAGCCTAGGTTGCCCGGGAAGTAGAAACGACCATAACTTTCACACTGGTTGCTATTATTCGTTTTATACGATGGAAAAGCTGTTATATTTATATTGCATATTATGCTTCTGGCATTGAATTCTAAGTCCCTAGCTATTCCATCTGGTGGAGCAACACCCTAGCGTGATGCCTAGGTTGCCCGGAACGTTGAAATGACCATAACTTTCACACTGGTTGCTATTATTGCTTTTATACGATGGAAAAGCTGTTAAATTTATATTGCATTTTATGCTTCTGGCATTGAATTCACAGTCCCTAGCAATTCCATCTGGTGGAGCAGCACCCTAGAGTGAAGCCTAGGTTGCCCGGAACGTAGAAGTGACCATTACTTCCACACTGTTTGCAAATATACATTATATACGATGGAAAAGCTGTTGTACTTAAATTGTAATTTATGCTTCTGGCGTTGACTTCATAGGCCCTAACTATTCGATCTGGTGGAGCAACGCCCTAGAGTGAAGCCTCGGTTGCCCGGGAAGTAGAAATGACCATAACTTTCACACTGGTTACTATTATTCGTTTTATACGATGGAAAAGCTGTTGTATTTATATTGTATTTCGTCCTTCTGGCGTTGAATTCTAAGCCCCTAGCTATTCGATTTGGTGGAGCAACGCCCTAGAGTGAAACCTAGGTTACCCGGAACGTAGAAATGACCAGTACTTTCACACTGGTTGCAGTTATTCGTTTTATACAATGGAAAAACTGTTGTATTTATATTGTATTTTATGCTTCTGGCGATGACTTCTTAGGCCCTAACTATTCGATCTGGTGGAGCAATGCCTCCGAGTTAAGTCTAGGATGCCCGAAACACCGAAATGATCATTACTTTCACGCTTGTTGCAATTATTCCTGTTATACGATGAAAAGACCGTTGTATTTTAATTGTATTTTATGCTTCAGGCGTAGGCTTCTAAGGCTGTAGTTATTGGATATGGTGGAGCACCGCCCTACAGTGAAGCCTAGGTAGCTCGGAATATAGAAATGACCATAACTTTCACACTGGTTGCAATTATTCGTTTTCTACAATGGAAAAACTGTTGTATTTATATTGTATTTTATGCTTCTGGCGTTCACTTCTTAGGGCCTAACTATTCGATCTGATGGAACAATGCCCTAGGGTGAAGCCTAGGTTGCCCCGAACGTAGAAATGACCATAACTTTTACACTGGTAGCAATTATACGTATTATACAATGGAGAAGCTCTTGTATTTATATTGTATTTTATGCCTCTGGCGTTGACTTCTAAGGCCCTAGCTATTCGATCTTTTGGAGCAACGAGCTAGAGTGAAGCCTAGGATGCCCGGAACGTAGAAATGACCATCACTTTCAAACTGGTTGCAATTAATCCTGTTATACGATGGAAAAACTGTTGTATTTTTATTGCATTTTATGCTTCGGGCGTTGACTTCTAAGGACCTGACTATTCAATCTGTCGGAGCAACGCCCTAGAGTGAAGCCTAGGTTGCTCGGAATGTAGAAATCACCATAGCTTTCACACTGGTTGCAATTATTCGTTTTATACGATGGAAAAACTGTTGTATTTATATTGTATTTTAAGATTCTGGCGTTCACTTCCTAGGCCCTAACTATTCGATCTGGTGGAACAACGCCCTAGGGTGAGGCCTAGGTTGCCCGGAACGCAGAAATGACCATAACTTTTACACTGGTAGCAATGACTCGTTTTATACAATGGAGAAACTGTTCTATTTATTTTGTATTTTATGCTTCGGGCGTTGACTTCTAAGGCCCTAACTGTTTGATCTGGTGGAGCAACGCCCTAGTGTGAAGCCTAGGTTGCCCGGAACGTAGAAATGACCATTACCTTCACACTGTTTGCAATTATTTTCTTTTATACGATGGAAAAGATGTTGTATTTATATCGTATTTTATGCTTCTGGCGTTGGCTTCTTAGGCCCTAACTATTCCATCTGGTGGAACAACGCCCGAGGCTGAAGCCTAGGTCGCCCGGAACGCAGAAATGACCAGTACTTTCACACTGGTTGCAGTTAATCGTTTTATACAGTGGAAAAACTGTTCTATGTATTTTGCATTTTATGCTTCGGGCGTTGACTTCTAAGGCCCTAACTATTCGATCTGGTGGAGCAACGCCCTAGAGTGAAGCCTAGGTTGCCCAGGAAGTAGAAATGACTATAACTTTCACACTGGTTGCTATTATTCGTTTTATACGATGGAAAAGCTGTTATATTTATATTGCATATTATGCTTCCGGCATTGAATTCTAAGTCCCTAGCTATTCGATCTGGTGGAGCAACACCCTAGAGTGAAGCCTAGGTTGCTCGGAACGTAGAAATGACCATTACCTTCACACTGTTTGCAATTATTCATTTTATACGATGGCAAAGCTGTTAAATTTATATTGCATTTTATGCTTCTGTCATTGAATTCTCAGTCCCTAGCAATTCCATCTGGTGGAGCAACGCCCTAGAGTGAAGCCTCGGTTGCCCGGGAAGTAGAAATGACCATAACTTTCACACTGGTTACTATTATTCGTTTTATACGATGGAAAAGCTGTTGTATTTATATTGTATTTCGTCCTTCTGGCGTTGAATTCTAAGCCCCTAGCTATTCGATTTGGTGGAGCAACGCCCTAGAGTGAAACCTAGGTTACCCGGAACGTAGAAATGACCAGTACTTTCACACTGGTTGCAGTTATTCGTTTTATACAATGGAAAAACTGTTGTATTTATATTGTATTTTATGCTTCTGGCGATGACTTCTTAGGCCCTAACTATTCGATCTGGTGGAGCAATGCCTCCGAGTTAAGTCTAGGATGCCCGAAACACCGAAATGATCATTACTTTCACGCTTGTTGCAATTATTCCTGTTATACGATGAAAAGACCGTTGTATTTTAATTGTATTTTATGCTTCAGGCGTAGGCTTCTAAGGCTGTAGTTATTGGATATGGTGGAGCACCGCCCTACAGTGAAGCCTAGGTAGCTCGGAATATAGAAATGACCATAACTTTCACACTGGTTGCAATTATTCGTTTTCTACAATGGAAAAACTGTTGTATTTATATTGTATTTTATGCTTCTGGCGTTCACTTCTTAGGGCCTAACTATTCGATCTGACGGAACAATGCCCAAGGGTGAAGCCTAGGTTGCCCGGAACGTAGAAATGACCATAACTTTTACACTGGTAGCAATTATACGTATTATACAATGGAGAAGCTCTTGTATTTATATTGTATTTTATGCCTCTGGCGTTGACTTCTAAGGCCCTAGCTATTCGATCTTTTGGAGCAACGAGCTAGAGTGAAGCCTAGGATGCCCGGAACGTAGAAATGACCATCACTTTCAAACTGGTTGCAATTAATCCTGTTATACGATGGAAAAACTGTTGTATTTTTATTGCATTTTATGCTTCGGGCGTTGACTTCTAAGGACCTGACTATTCAATCTGTCGGAGCAACGCCCTAGAGTGAAGCCTAGGTTGCTCGGAATGTAGAAATCACCATAGCTTTCACACTGGTTGCAATTATTCGTTTTATACGATGGAAAAACTGTTGTATTTATATTGTATTTTAAGATTCTGGCGTTCACTTCCTAGGCCCTAACTATTCGATCTGGTGGAACAACGCCCTAGGGTGAGGCCTAGGTTGCCCGGAACGCAGAAATGACCATAACTTTTACACTGGTAGCAATGACTCGTTTTATACAATGGAGAAACTGTTCTATTTATTTTGTATTTTATGCTTCGGGCGTTGACTTCTAAGGCCCTAACTGTTTGATCTGGTGGAGCAACGCCCTAGTGTGAAGCCTAGGTTGCCCGGAACGTAGAAATGACCATTACCTTCACACTGTTTGCAATTATTTTCTTTTATACGATGGAAAAGATGTTGTATTTATATCGTATTTTATGCTTCTGGCGTTGACTTCTATGGCCCTAGCTATTCGATCTAGTGGAGCAACGCCCTAGAGTGAAGCCTAGGTGGCCCGGAACGTAGAAATGACCATCACTTTCAAACTGGTTGCAATTAATCCTGTTATACGATGGAAAAACTGTTGTATTTTTATTGCATTTTATGCTTCGGGCGATGACTTCTAAGGCCCTAACTATTCAATCTGTTGGAGCAACGCCCTAGAGTGAAGCCTAGGTTGCTCGGAATGTAGAAATGACCATAACTTTCACACTGGTTGCTATTATTCGTTTTATATGATGGAAAAACTGTTGTATTTATATTGTATTTTATGCTTCTGGCGTTCACTTCTTAGGCCCTAACTATTCGATCTGGTGGAACAACGGCCTAGGGTGAAGCCTAGGATGCCCGGAAAGTAGAAATGACCATAACTTTCACACTGGTAGCAATTTTTCGTTTTATACGATGGAAAAACTGTTCTATTTATTTTATATTTTATGCTTCGGGCGTTGACTTCTAAGGCCCTAACTGTTTGATCTGGTGCAGCAACGCCCTAGTGTGAAGCCTAGGTTGCCCGGAACGTAGAAATGACCATTACCTTCACACTGTTTGCAATTATTTTCTTTTATACGAGGGAAAAGCTGTTGTATTTATATCGTATTTTATGCTTCTGGCGTTGACTTCTATGGCCCTAGCTATTCGATCTAGTGGAGCACCGCCCTAGAGTGAAGCCTAGGTTGCCCGGAACGTAGAAATGACCATAAATTCCACACTGGTTGCAATTATTCGTTTTATACGATGGAAATGCTGTTGTATTTATATCGTTTTTTATGCTCCTGGCGTTGACTTCTTAGGACCTAACTATTCCATCTGGTGGAACAACGCACTATGGTAAAGCCCAGATTGCGCGGAACGTAGAAATGACCATAACTTTCACACTGGTAGCAATTTTTCGTTTTATACGATGGAAAAACTGTTCTATTTATTTTGTATTTTATGCTTCGGGCGTTGACTTCTAAGGCCCTAACTATTCTATCTGGTAGAGCAACGCCCTAGAGTGAAGCCCAGGTTGCCCGGTACGTAGAAATGACCATAACTTTCACACTGGTTGCTATTATTCGTTTTATACGATGGAAAAACTGTTGTACTTATATTGTATTTTATTCTTATGGCGTTGAATTCTAAGTCCCTAGCTATTCGATCTGGTGGAGCAACGCCCTAGAGTGAAACCCAGGTTACCCGGAACGTAGAAATGACAAGTACTTTCATACTGTTTGCAGTTATTCCTGTTATACGATGTAAAAACTTTTGCATCTTTATTGTATTTTATGCTTCTGGCGTTGGCTTCTAAGGCCCTAGCTATTCGATTTGGTGGAACACCGCCCTAGAGTGAAGCCTAGGTTGCCCGGAACGTAGAAATGACCATAACTTCCACACTGGTTGCAATTATTCGTTTTATACGATGGAAAAGCTGTTGTATTTATATTGTTTTTTATGCTCCTGGCGTTGACTGCTTAGGCCCAAACTATTCCATCTGGTGGAACAACGCACTAGGGTAAAGCCCAGATTGCGCGGAACGTAGAAATGACCATAACTTTCACACTGGTAGCAATTTTTCGTTTTATACGATGGAAAAACTGTTCTATTTATTTTATATTTTATACTTCGGGCGTTGACTACTAAGGCCCTAACTGTTCGATCTGGTGGAGCAACGCCCTAGAGTGAAGCCTAGGTTGCCCGGTACGTAGAAATGACCATCACTATCAAACTTGTTACAAGTATTTGTTTTATGCGATGGAAAAGCTGTTGTATTTATATCGTATTTTATGCTTCTGGCGTTGACTTCTTAGGACCTAACTATTCCATCTGGTGGAACAACGCCCTAGGGTGAAGCCTAGGTTGTCCGGAAAGTAGAAATGACCATAACTTTCACACTGGTGGCAATTATTCGTTTTATACGATGGAAAGACTGTTCTATTTATTTTGTATTTTATGCTTCGGGCGCTGACTTCTAAGGCCCTCACTATTCGATCTGGTAGAGCAATGCCCTAGAGTGAAGCCTAGGTTGCCCGGTAAGTAGAAATGACCATAAGTTTCACACTGGTTGCAATTATTCGTTTTATACGATGGAAAAACTGTTTTATTTATTTTGTATTTTACGCTTCGGGCGTTGACTTCTAAGGCCCTAACTATTCGATCTGGTGGAGCAACGCCCTAGAGTGCAGCCTAGGTTGCCCGGAACGTAGAAATGACCATAGCTTTCACACTGGTTGCTATCATTCGTTTTATATGATGGAAAAACTGTTGTATTTATATTGTATTTTATGCTTCTGGCGTCCACTTCTTAGGCCCTAGCTATTCGATCTGGTGGAACAACGCCCTAGGGTGAAGCCTAGGTTGCCCGGAACGTAGTAATGACCATAACTTTTACACTGGCAGCAATTATTCGTTTTATACAATGGAAAAACCGTTGTATTTATTTTGTATTTTATGCTTCGGGCGTTGACTTCTAAGGCCCTAACTTTTTGATCTGGTGGAGCATCGCCGTAGAGTGAAGCCTAGGTTTCCCGGAACGTAGAAATGACCATAACTTTCAGACTGGTTGCTATTATTCGTTGGATACGATGGAAAAACTGTTGTGTTTATACTGTATTTTATGCTTCTGGCGTTCACTTCTTAGGGCCTAACTATTCGATCTGATGGAACAATGCCCTAGGGTGAAGCCTAGGTTGCCCGGAACGTAGAAATGACCATAACTTTTACACTGGTAGCAATTCTTCGTTTTATAAAATGGAAAAACTGTTCTATTTATTTTGTATTTTATGCTTCGGGCGTTGACTTCCTTGGCCCTAACAATTCGATCTGGTGGAGCAACGCCCTAGAGTGAAGCCTAGGTTCCCTGGAACGTACAAATGACCATCACTTTCACACGGGTTGCAATTATTCCTGTTATAGGATGGAAAGACTGTTGTATTTTTATTGCATTTTATTCTTCTGGCGTTCACTTCTTAGGCCCTGACTATTCGATCTGGTGGAGCAAGGCCCTAGAGTGAAGCCTAGGTTGCTCGGAATGTAGAAATGACCATAGCTTTCACACTGGTTGCAATTATTCGTTTTATACGATGGAAAAACTGTTGTATTTATATTGTATTTTATGCTTCTGGCGTTCACTTCCTAGGCCCTAGCTATTCGATTTGGTGGAACAACGCCCTAGGGTGAAGCCTAGGTTGCCCGGAACGCAGAAATGACCATAACTTTCACACTGGTGGCAATTATTCGTTTTATACGATGGAAAAACTGTTCTATTTATATTGTATTTTATGCTTCGGGCGTTGACTTCTAAGGACCTAACTATTCGATCTGGTAGAGCAACGCCCTAGAGTGAAGCCTAGGTTGCCCGGTAAGTAGAAATGACCATAAGTTTCATAATGGTTGCAATTATTCGTTTTATACGATGGAAAAACTGTTTTATTTATTTTGTATTTTACGCTTTGGGCGCTGACTTCTAAGGCCCTAACTATTCGATCTGGTGGAGCAACGCCCTAGAGTGCAGCCTAGGTTGCCCGGAACGTAGAAATGACCATAGCTTTCACACTGGTTGCTATCATTCGTTTTATATGATGGAAAAACTGTTGAATTTATATTGTATTTTATGCTTCTGGCGTCCACTTCTTAGGCCCTAACTTTCGACCTGGTGGAACAACGGCCTAGGGTGAAGCCTAGGTTGCCCGGAACGCAGAAATGACCATAACTTTTACACTGGTAGCAATTATTCGTTTTATACAATGGAAAAACTGTTCTATTTATTTTGTATTTTATGCTTCGGGCGTTGACTTCTAAGGCCCTAACTGTTTGATCTGGTGGAGCAACGCCCTAGAATGAAGCCTATGTTGCCCGGAACGTAGAAATGACCATAACCTTAACACTGATTGCAATTATTCCTGTTATACGATGGAAAAGGTATTGTATTTATATTGTATTTTATGCTTCTGGCGCTGACTTCTCGGGCCCTACCTATTCGATCTGGCGGAGCAACGCCCTAGAGTGAAGCCTAGGTTGCCCGAAACGTAGAAATGACCATCACTTTCACACTGGTTGCAATTATTCTTTTTATACGATGGAAAGACTGTTGTATTTTTATTGTATTTTATGCGTCTGGAGTTGCTTTCTAAGGCCCTACCTATTCGACCTGGTGGTGCAATGCCCTAGAGTGAAGCCTAGGCTGCACGGAACGTCGAAATGCCCATTACTTTCACACTGGTTGCAATATTCCTGTTATACGATGGACAAACTGTTGGATTTTTCTGTACTTTATGCTTCTGGCGTTGACTGCTAAGGCCCTTTGTATTCGATCTGGTTGAGCAATGCCTCACAGTTAAGTCTAGGATGCCCGAAACGTTGAAATGATCATTACTGTCACACTGGTTGCAATTATTCATGCTATACGATGGAAGAACTGTTGCATTTCTATTGTACCTTATGCTTCCGGCGTTGACTTCTTAGGCCCTAACTATTGGATCTCGCGGGCAGCGTCCAAGAGTGAAGCGTATGTTGCCCGAAACGTAGAAATGACCATTACATTCGCACTGGTTGCAATTACTCCTGTTATACGATGGACAAACTGTTGCATTTTTATTGTAATTTATGCTTCTGGCGTTGACTTCTAAGGCCCTACGTATTCGATCTGGTGGAGCAGTGCCTCACAGTTCAATCTAGGATGACCGAAACGTCGAAATGATCATTACTTTCACACTGATTACAATTATTCATTCTATATGATGGAAAATCTGTTCCATTTTTATTGTATTTTATGCTTCTGGCGTTGACTTCTTAGGCCCTAACTATTCGATCTGGTGGAACAACGCCCTAGAGTGAAGCCTGGGTTGCCCGAAACGTAGAAATGACCATCACTTTCGCACTGGTTGCAATTATTCCTGTTATACGATGGACAAACTGTTGCATTTTTATTGTACTTTATGCTTCTGGCGTTGACTTCTAAGGCCCTACGTATTCGATCTGGTGGAGCAGTGCCGCACAGTTAAATCTAGGATGCCCGAAACGCCGAAATGATCATTACTTTCACACTGATTGCAATTATTCCTGTTATACGATGGAAAGACTGTTGTATTTTTATTGTATTTTATGCTCTTGGCGTTGACCTCCAAGTCCCTAGCTATTCGATCTGGTGGAGCAATGCCCTAGTGCGAAGCCTAGGGTGCCCGGAACGTAGAAATGGCCATTACTTTCACACTGGTTGCAATTATTCGTTTTATACGATGGAAAAACTGTTGTATCTATATCGTATTTTATGCTTCTGGCGTTGACTTCTAAGGCCCTAACTATTCGATCTAGTGGAGCAACGCCCTAGAATGAAGCCTATGTTGCCCGGAACGTAGAAATGACCATAACCTGAACGCTGGTTGCAATTATTCCTGTTATACGATGGAAAAGGTGTTGTATTTATATTGTATTATATGCTTCTGGCGATGACTTCTTAGGCCCTAACTATTCGGTCTGGTACAGCAACGCCCTAGAGAGAAGCCTAGGTTGCCCGCAACGTAGAAATGACAATGTCTTTCAGACTGGTTGCAATTATTCCTGTTATACGACGGAAAAACTGTTGTATTTTTATTGTATTTTATGCTTCAGGCGTTGTCTTCTAAGGTCGCAGCTATTCGACCTGGTGGAGCAACGCCCTAGAGTGAAGCCTAGGTTGCCCGGAACATAGAAATGACCATTACTTTCACACTGTTTGCAAATATTCATTTTATATAGTGGAAAAGCTGTTGTATTTATATTGTATTTTATGCTTCTGGCGTTGACTTTTTAGGCCCTATCTATTCGATCTGGGGGAGCAATGCCCTAGAGTGAACCCTGGGTTGCCCGGAACGTAGGAATGACCGTTACTTTCACATTGTTTGCAATTATTCATTTTATACGATGGAAAAACTGTTTTAATTATATTGTATTTTATGCTTCTGGAGTTGACTTCTAAGGCCGTAACTATTTGATATGGTGGAGCAACGCCCTAGAGTGAAGCCTAGGCTGCCCGGAACGTAGAAATGACCGTTACTTTCCCATTGGTTGCAATTATTCCTGCTATACGAAGGAAAAACTGTTGTATTTATATTGTATTTTATGCTTCTGGCGTTGACTTCTAAGGCCGTAACTATTGGATCTGGTGTAGCAGCGCCCTAGAGTGAAGCCTGGGTTGACCGAAACGTAGGAATGACCGTTACCTTCACACTGTTTGCAATTATTCATTTTATACGATGGAAAAACTGTTTTATTTATATTGTATTTTATGCTTCGGGCGTTGACTTCCAAGGCCCTAACTATTCGATCTGGTGGAGCAACGCCCTAGAGTGAAGCCAATGTTGCCCTGAACGTAGAAATGACCATCACATTCACACTGGTTGCAATTATTCCTGTTATACGGTGGAAAAGCTGTTGTATTTTTATTGTATCTTATGCGTCTGGCGTTGACTTCTAATGCGCTAGCTATTCGATCTGGAGGAGCAACGCCCTAGTGTGAAGCATAGGTTGCCCGGAATGTAGAAATGACCGTTAGCTTCACACTGGTAGCAATTATTCGGTTTAAACGATGGAAAAGCAGTTTTGTTTATTTCGTATTTTATGCTTCTGGCGTTGACTTCTAAGGCCCTAACTATTCGATCTGGTGGAGGAACGCCGTAGAGTGAAGCCTAGGTTGCCCGGAACGTAGAAATGACCATAACTTTCACACCGGTAGCAATTATTCGTTTTATACGATGGAAAATCTGTTCTATTTATTATGTATTTTATGCTGCGGGCGTTGACTTCTAAGGCCCTAACTATTCAATCTGTTGGTGCAACGCCCAAGGGTGAAGCCTATGTTGCCCGGAAAGTAGAAATGACGTTGACTTTCATACTGGTTGCAATTATTCGTTTTATACGATGGAAAAACTGTTTGATTTATTTTGTATTTTATGCTTCGGGCGTTGACTTCTAAGGCCCTAACTATTCGATCTGTTGTCGCAACGCCCTCGAGTGATGCCTAGGTTGCCCGGAACGTAGAAATGACCATTACATTCACACTGGTTGCTATTATTCGTCTTATACGATGGAAAAGCTGTTGTATTTATATCGTATTTTATGCTTCTGGCGTTGACTTCTTAGGCCCTAACTATTCCATCTGGTGGAACAACGCCCATGGGTGAAGGCTAGGTTGCGCGGAACGTAGCAATGACCATAGCTTTCACACTGGTAGCAATTATTCGTTTTATACGATGGAAAAACTCTTCTATTTATTTTGTATTTTATGCCTCGGGCGTTGACTTCTAAGGCCCTAGCTATTCTATCTGGTCGAGCAACGCCCTAGATGAGGCCTATGTTGCCCGGAACGTAGAAATTACCGTGACTTTCACACTGGTTGCTATTATTTGTTTTAGAAGATGGAAAAACTGTTATATTTATATTGTATTTGATGCTTCTGGCGTTGACTTCTAAGGCCCTAGCTATTCGATCTGGTCGAGCAACGCCCTAGAGTGAAGCCTAGGTTGCCCGGAACGTAGAAATGACCGTAACTTCCGCACTGGTTGCAATTGTTCGTTTTATACGATGGAAAAACTGTTTTATTTATTTTGTATTTTATGCTTCTGGCGTTGACTTCTAAGGCCCTAACTATTCGATCTGGTGGAGCAACGCCCTAGAGTGAAGCCTAGGTTGCCCGGAAAGTAGAAATGACCATAACTTTCATCCTGGTTGCAATTATTCGTTTTATAGGATGGAAAAACTGTTGTATTTATTCTGTATGTTATGCTTCGGGCGTTGACTTCTAAGGCCCTAACTATTCGATCTGGTGGCGCAACGCCCTAGAGTGACGCCTAGGTTGCCCGGAACGTAGAAATGACCATCACTTTCACACGGGTTGCAATTATTCCTGTTATAGGATGGAAAGACAGTTGCATTTTTATTGTATTTTATACTTCAGGCGTTGACATCTAAGGCCCCAGCTATTCGATCCGGTCGAGCAACGCCCTAGAGTGAAGCCTACGTTGCCCGGTACGTAGAAATGACCATTACTTTCACACTGTTTGCAAATATACATTATATACGATGGAAAATCTGTTGTATTTGTGTTGTATTTTATGCTTCTTTCGTTGACTTCTTAGGCCCTAACTATTTGATCTGGTGGAGCACCGCCCTAGAGTGAAGCCTAGGTTGCCCGGAACGTAGAAAAAACCATTACCTTCACACTGGTTGCAATTATTCGTTTTATACGATGGAAAAACTGTTCTATTTATTTTGTATTTTATGCTTCGTGCGTTGACTTCTAAGGACCTAACTATTCAATCTGTTGGTGCAACGCCCAAGGGTGAAGCCTATGTTGCCCCGAAAGTAGAAATGACGTTAACTTTCATACTGGTTGCAATTATTCGTTTTATACGATGGAAAAGCTATTGTATTTATATCGTATTTTATGCTTCTGGCGTTGACTTCATAGGCCCTAACTATTCCATCTGGTGGAACAACGCCCTAGGGTGCAGCCAGGTTGCCCGGAACGGAGAAATGACCATAACTTTCACACTGTTTGCAGTTATTCCTGTTATACGATGGAAAAACTTTTGCATCTTTATTGTATTTTATGCTTCTGGCGTTGACTTCTAAGGCCCTAGCTATTCGGTTTGGTGGAGCACCGCCCGAGAGTGGGGCCTTGGTTGCCCGGTACATAGAAATGACCATTACTTTCACACTGTTTGCCAATACACATTATATACGATGGAAAATCTGTTGTATTTGTGTTGTATTTTATGCTTCTGGCGTTGACTTCTTAGGCCCTAACTATTCGATCTGGTGGCGCAATGCCCTAGAGTGACGCCTAGGTTGCCCGGAACGTAGAAATGACCATTACGTTCACACTGGTTGCAATTATTCGTCTTATACGATGGAAAAGCTGTTGTATTAATATCGTATTTTATGCTTCCGGCGTTGACTTCTTAGGCCCTAACTGTTCCATCTGGAGGAACAACGCCCTTGGGTGAAGCCTAGGTTGCGCGGAACGTAGCAATGACCATAACTTTCACACTGGTAGCAATTATTCGTTTTATACGATGGAAAAACTGTTCTATTTATTTTGTATTTTATGCTTCGGGCATTGACTTCTAAGGCACTAGCTACTCTATCTGGTCGAGCGACGCCCTAGAGTGAAGCCTAGGTTGCCCGGAACGTAGAAATGACCATAACTTCCACACTGGTTGCAATTATTCGTTTTATACGATGGAAAAGCTGTTGTATTTATATCGTATTTTATGCCTCTGGCGTTGACTTCTAAGGCCCTAGCTATTCGATTTGGTGGAGCAACGCCCGTGAGTGCAGCCTAGGTTGCCCGGTACGTAGAAATGACCATTACTTTCACACTGTTTGCAAATATACATTATATACGATGGAAAATCAGTTGTATTTATGTTGTATTTTATGCTTCTGGCGTTGACTTCTTAGGCCCTAACTATTTGATCTGGTGGTGCACCGCCCTAGTGTGAAGCCTTCGTTGCCCGGAACGTAGAAAAGACCATTACCTTCACACTGGTTGCAATTATTCCTGTTTTACGATGGAAAAACTGTTGCATCTTTATTGTATTTTATGCTTCTGGCGTTGATTTCTAAGGCCCTAATTATTCGATCTGGTGGAGCAACGCCCTACAGTGAAGCCTAGGTTGCCCGGAACGTAGAAATGACCATTACATTCACACTGGTTGCAATTATTCGTCTTATACAATGGAAAAGCTGTTGTATTTATATCGTATTTTATGCTTCCGGCGTTGACTTCTTAGGCCCTAACTATTCCATCTGGTGGAACAACGCCCTTCGGTGAAGCCTAGGTTGCGCGGAACGTAGCAATGACCATAACTTTCACACTGGTAGCAATTATTCGTTTTATACGATGGAAAAACTATTCTATTTATTTTGTATTTTATGCTTCGGGCGTTGACTTCTAAGGCCCTAGCTATTCTATCTGGTCGAGCGACGCCCTAGAGTGTAGCCTAGGTTGCCCGGAACGTAGAAATGACCGTAACTTCCACACTGGTTGCAATTATTCGTTTTATACGATAGGAAAGCTGTTGTATTTATATCGTATTTTATGCATCTGGCGTTGACTTCTAAGGACCTAACTATTCGATCTGGTGGAGCAACGCACTAGAGTGCAGTCTAGGTTGCGCGGAATGTAGAAATGACCATAACGTTCACACTGGTAGCAATTATTCGTTTTATACGATGGAAAAACTGTTTTATTTATTTTGTATTTTATGCTTCTGGCGTTGACTTCTAAGGCCCTAAGTATTCGATCTGGTAGAGCAACGCCCTAGAGTGAAGCCTAGGTTGCCCGGAAAGTAGAAATGACCATAACTTTCATCCTGGTTGCAATTATTCGTTTTATAGGATGGAAAAACTGTTGTATTTATTTTGTATTTTATGCTTCCGGCGTTGACTTCTTAGGCCCTAACTATTCGATCTGGTGGCGCAACGCCCTAGAGTGACGCCTAGGTTGCCCGGAACGTAGAAATGACCGTAACTTCCACACTGGTTGCAATTATTCGTTTTATACGATAGGAAAGCTGTTGTATTTATATCGTATTTTATGCATCCGGCGTTGACTTCTTAGGCCCTAACTATTCCATCTGGTGGAACAACGCCCTTCGGTGAAGCCTAGGTTGCGCGGAACGTAGCAATGACCATAACTTTCACACTGGTTGCAATTATTCGTTTTATACGATGGCAAAACTGTTCTATTTATTCTGTATTTTATGTTTCGGGCGTTGACTTCTAAGGCCCTAGCTATTCGATCTGGTCGAGCAACGCCCTAGAGTGAAGCCTAGGTTGCCGGGAACGTAGAAATGACCATAACTTCCACAATGGTTGCAATTATTCGTTTTATACGATGGAAAAGCTATTGTATTTATATCGTAGTTTATGCTTCTGCCGTTGACTTCTTAGGCCCTAACTATTCCATCTGGTGGAACAACGCCCTAGGGTTCAGCCAGGTTGCCCGGAACGGAGAAATGGCCATAACTTTCACACTGTTTGCCGTTATTCCTGTTATACGATGGAAAAACTGTTGCATCTTTATTGTATTTTATGCTTCTGGCGTTGACTTCTTAGGCCCTAACTATTCGATCTGGTGGAGCAACGTCCTAGAGTGAAGCCTAGGTTGCCCGGAACGTAGAAATGACCATTACATTCACACTGGTTGCAATTATTCGTCTTATACGATGGAAAAGCTGTTGTATTAATATCGTATTTTATGCTTCCGGCGTTGACTTCTTAGGCCCTAACTATTCCATCTGGTGGAACAACGCCCTTGGGTGAAGCCTAGGTTGCGCGGAACGTAGCAATGACCATAACATTCACACTGGTAGCAATTATTCGTTTTATACGATGGAAAAACTGTTCCATTTATTTTGTATTTTATGCTTCGGGCATTGACTTCTAAGGCCCTGGCAATTCTATCTGGTCGAGCGACGCCCTAGAGTGAAGCCTAGGCTGCCCGGAACGTAGAAATGACCATAACTTCCACACTGGTTGCAATTATTCGTCTTATACGATGGAAAAACTGTTGTACTTATATAGGGTTTTATGCTTCTGGCGTTAACTTCTAAGGCCCTAACTATTCCATCTGGTGGAACAACGCCCTAGGGTGAAGCCTAGGTTGCCTGGACGTAGAAATGACCATCACTTTCACACGGGTTGCAACTATTCCTGTTATAGGATGGAAAGACTGTTGTATTTTTATTGTATTTTATACTTCAGGCGTTGAGTTCTAAGGCCCCAGCTATTCGATCTGGTCGAGCAACGCCCTAGAGTGAAGCCTAGGTTGCCGGGAACGTAGAAATGACCATAACTTCCACAATGGTTGCAATTATTCGTTTTATACGATGGAAAAGCTATTGTATTTATATCGTAGTTTATGCTCCTGCCGTTGACTTCTTAGGCCCTAACTATTCCATCTGGTTGAAGAACGCCCTGGGGTGAAGCCTAGGTTGCCCCGAACGTAGAAAAGACCATTACCTTCACACTGGTTGCAATTATTCGTTTTATACGATGGAAAAACTGTTCTATTTATTTTGTATTTTATGCTTCGGGCGCTGACTTCTAAGGCCCTAACTATTCAATCTGTTGGTGCAGCGCCCAAGGGTGAAGCCTATATTGCCCGGAAAGTAGAAATGACGTTAACTTTCATACTGGTTGCAATTATTCGTTTTATACGATGGAAAAGCTGTTTGATTTATTTTGTATTTTATGCTTCGGGCGTTGACTTCTAAGGCCCTAACTATTCGATCTGGTGGCGCAACGCCCTAGAGTGACGCCTATGTTTCCCGGAACGTAGAAATGACCATTACTTTCACAATGTTTGCAATTATTCATTTTATACGATGGAAAAGCTTTTGTACTTATATTGTATTTTATTCTTCTGGCGTTGACTTCTTAGGCCCTAATTATTCGATCTGGTGGAACAACGCCCTAGAGTGAAGACTAGGTTGCCCGGAACATGGAAATGACCATTACTTTCACACTGTTTGCAGTTATTCCTGTTATACTATGGAAAAACTTTTGCATCTTTATTGTATTTTATGCTTCTGGCGTTGACTTCTAAGGCCCCAGCTATTCGATCCGGTCGAGCAACGCCCTAGAGTGAAGCCTACGTTGCCCGGTACGTAGAAATGACCATTACTTTCACACTGTTTGCAAATATACATTATATACGATGGAAAATCTGTTGTATTTGTGTTGTATTTTATGCTTCTTTCGTTGACTTCTTAGGCCCTAACTATTTGATCTGGTGGAGCACCGCCCTAGAGTGAAGCCTAGGTTGCCCGGAACGTAGAAAAAACCATTACCTTCACACTGGTTGCAATTATTCGTTTTATACGGTGGAAAAACTGTTCTATTTATTTTGTATTTTATGCTTCGGGCGTTGACTTCTAAGGACCTAACTATTCAATATGTTGGTGCAACGCCCAAGGGTGAAGCCTATGTTGCCCCGAAAGTAGAAATGACGTTAACTTTCATACTGGTTGCAATTATTCGTTTTATACGATGGAAAAACTGTTCTATTTATTCTGTATTTTATGATTCGGGCGTTGACTTCTAAGGCCCTAGCTATTCCATCTGGTCGAGCAACGCCCTAGAGTGAAGCCTAGGTTGCCCGGAACGTAGAAATGACCATAACTTCCACAATGGTTGCAATTTTTCGTTTTATACGATGGAAAAGCTATTGTATTTATATCGTATTTTATGCTTCTGGCGTTGACTTCATAGGCCCTAACTATTCCATCTGGTGGAACAACGCCCTAGGGTGCAGCCAGGTTGCCCGGAACGGAGAAATGACCATAACTTTCACACTGTTTGCAGTTATTCCTGTTATACGATGGAAAAACTTTTGCATCTTTATTGTATTTTATGCTTCTGGCGTTGACTTCTAAGGCCCTAGCTATTCGGTTTGGTGGAGCACCGCCCGAGAGTGGGGCCTTGGTTGCCCGGTACATAGAAATGACCATTACTTTCACACTGTTTGCCAATACACATTATATACGATGGAAAATCTGTTGTATTTGTGTTGTATTTTATGCTTCTGGCGTTGACTTCTTAGGCCCTAACTATTCGATCTGGTGGCGCAATGCCCTAGAGTGACGCCTAGGTTGCCCGGAACGTAGAAATGACCATTACGTTCACACTGGTTGCAATTATTCGTCTTATACGATGGAAAAGCTGTTGTATTAATATCGTATTTTATGCTTCCGGCGTTGACTTCTTAGGCCCTAACTGTTCCATCTGGAGGAACAACGCCCTTGGGTGAAGCCTAGGTTGCGCGGAACGTAGCAATGACCATAACTTTCACACTGGTAGCAATTATTCGTTTTATACGATGGAAAAACTGTTCTATTTATTTTGTATTTTATGCTTCGGGCATTGACTTCTAAGGCACTAGCTACTCTATCTGGTCGAGCGACGCCCTAGAGTGAAGCCTAGGTTGCCCGGAACGTAGAAATGACCATAACTTCCACACTGGTTGCAATTATTCGTTTTATACGATGGAAAAGCTGTTGTATTTATATCGTATTTTATGCCTCTGGCGTTGACTTCTAAGGCCCTAGCTATTCGATTTGGTGGAGCAACGCCCGTGAGTGCAGCCTAGGTTGCCCGGTACGTAGAAATGACCATTACTTTCACACTGTTTGCAAATATACATTATATACGATGGAAAATCAGTTGTATTTATGTTGTATTTTATGCTTCTGGCGTTGACTTCTTAGGCCCTAACTATTTGATCTGGTGGTGCACCGCCCTAGTGTGAAGCCTTCGTTGCCCGGAACGTAGAAAAGACCATTACCTTCACACTGGTTGCAATTATTCCTGTTTTACGATGGAAAAACTGTTGCATCTTTATTGTATTTTATGCTTCTGGCGTTGATTTCTAAGGCCCTAATTATTCGATCTGGTGGAGCAACGCCCTACAGTGAAGCCTAGGTTGCCCGGAACGTAGAAATGACCATTACATTCACACTGGTTGCAATTATTCGTCTTATACAATGGAAAAGCTGTTGTATTTATATCGTATTTTATGCTTCCGGCGTTGACTTCTTAGGCCCTAACTATTCCATCTGGTGGAACAACGCCCTTCGGTGAAGCCTAGGTTGCGCGGAACGTAGCAATGACCATAACTTTCACACTGGTAGCAATTATTCGTTTTATACGATGGAAAAACTATTCTATTTATTTTGTATTTTATGCTTCGGGCGTTGACTTCTAAGGCCCTAGCTATTCTATCTGGTCGAGCGACGCCCTAGAGTGTAGCCTAGGTTGCCCGGAACGTAGAAATGACCGTAACTTCCACACTGGTTGCAATTATTCGTTTTATACGATAGGAAAGCTGTTGTATTTATATCGTATTTTATGCATCTGGCGTTGACTTCTAAGGACCTAACTATTCGATCTGGTGGAGCAACGCACTAGAGTGCAGTCTAGGTTGCGCGGAATGTAGAAATGACCATAACGTTCACACTGGTAGCAATTATTCGTTTTATACGATGGAAAAACTGTTTTATTTATTTTGTATTTTATGCTTCTGGCGTTGACTTCTAAGGCCCTAAGTATTCGATCTGGTAGAGCAACGCCCTAGAGTGAAGCCTAGGTTGCCCGGAAAGTAGAAATGACCATAACTTTCATCCTGGTTGCAATTATTCGTTTTATAGGATGGAAAAACTGTTGTATTTATTTTGTATTTTATGCTTCCGGCGTTGACTTCTTAGGCCCTAACTATTCGATCTGGTGGCGCAACGCCCTAGAGTGACGCCTAGGTTGCCCGGAACGTAGAAATGACCGTAACTTCCACACTGGTTGCAATTATTCGTTTTATACGATAGGAAAGCTGTTGTATTTATATCGTATTTTATGCATCCGGCGTTGACTTCTTAGGCCCTAACTATTCCATCTGGTGGAACAACGCCCTTCGGTGAAGCCTAGGTTGCGCGGAACGTAGCAATGACCATAACTTTCACACTGGTTGCAATTATTCGTTTTATACGATGGCAAAACTGTTCTATTTATTCTGTATTTTATGTTTCGGGCGTTGACTTCTAAGGCCCTAGCTATTCGATCTGGTCGAGCAACGCCCTAGAGTGAAGCCTAGGTTGCCGGGAACGTAGAAATGACCATAACTTCCACAATGGTTGCAATTATTCGTTTTATACGATGGAAAAGCTATTGTATTTATATCGTAGTTTATGCTTCTGCCGTTGACTTCTTAGGCCCTAACTATTCCATCTGGTGGAACAACGCCCTAGGGTTCAGCCAGGTTGCCCGGAACGGAGAAATGGCCATAACTTTCACACTGTTTGCCGTTATTCCTGTTATACGATGGAAAAACTGTTGCATCTTTATTGTATTTTATGCTTCTGGCGTTGACTTCTTAGGCCCTAACTATTCGATCTGGTGGAGCAACGTCCTAGAGTGAAGCCTAGGTTGCCCGGAACGTAGAAATGACCATTACATTCACACTGGTTGCAATTATTCGTCTTATACGATGGAAAAGCTGTTGTATTAATATCGTATTTTATGCTTCCGGCGTTGACTTCTTAGGCCCTAACTATTCCATCTGGTGGAACAACGCCCTTGGGTGAAGCCTAGGTTGCGCGGAACGTAGCAATGACCATAACATTCACACTGGTAGCAATTATTCGTTTTATACGATGGAAAAACTGTTCCATTTATTTTGTATTTTATGCTTCGGGCATTGACTTCTAAGGCCCTGGCAATTCTATCTGGTCGAGCGACGCCCTAGAGTGAAGCCTAGGCTGCCCGGAACGTAGAAATGACCATAACTTCCACACTGGTTGCAATTATTCGTCTTATACGATGGAAAAACTGTTGTACTTATATAGGGTTTTATGCTTCTGGCGTTAACTTCTAAGGCCCTAACTATTCCATCTGGTGGAACAACGCCCTAGGGTGAAGCCTAGGTTGCCTGGACGTAGAAATGACCATCACTTTCACACGGGTTGCAACTATTCCTGTTATAGGATGGAAAGACTGTTGTATTTTTATTGTATTTTATACTTCAGGCGTTGAGTTCTAAGGCCCCAGCTATTCGATCTGGTCGAGCAACGCCCTAGAGTGAAGCCTAGGTTGCCGGGAACGTAGAAATGACCATAACTTCCACAATGGTTGCAATTATTCGTTTTATACGATGGAAAAGCTATTGTATTTATATCGTAGTTTATGCTCCTGCCGTTGACTTCTTAGGCCCTAACTATTCCATCTGGTTGAAGAACGCCCTGGGGTGAAGCCTAGGTTGCCCCGAACGTAGAAAAGACCATTACCTTCACACTGGTTGCAATTATTCGTTTTATACGATGGAAAAACTGTTCTATTTATTTTGTATTTTATGCTTCGGGCGCTGACTTCTAAGGCCCTAACTATTCAATCTGTTGGTGCAGCGCCCAAGGGTGAAGCCTATATTGCCCGGAAAGTAGAAATGACGTTAACTTTCATACTGGTTGCAATTATTCGTTTTATACGATGGAAAAGCTGTTTGATTTATTTTGTATTTTATGCTTCGGGCGTTGACTTCTAAGGCCCTAACTATTCGATCTGGTGGCGCAACGCCCTAGAGTGACGCCTATGTTTCCCGGAACGTAGAAATGACCATTACTTTCACAATGTTTGCAATTATTCATTTTATACGATGGAAAAGCTTTTGTACTTATATTGTATTTTATTCTTCTGGCGTTGACTTCTTAGGCCCTAATTATTCGATCTGGTGGAACAACGCCCTAGAGTGAAGACTAGGTTGCCCGGAACATGGAAATGACCATTACTTTCACACTGTTTGCAGTTATTCCTGTTATACTATGGAAAAACTTTTGCATCTTTATTGTATTTTATGCTTCTGGCGTTGACTTCTAAGGCCCCAGCTATTCGATCCGGTCGAGCAACGCCCTAGAGTGAAGCCTACGTTGCCCGGTACGTAGAAATGACCATTACTTTCACACTGTTTGCAAATATACATTATATACGATGGAAAATCTGTTGTATTTGTGTTGTATTTTATGCTTCTTTCGTTGACTTCTTAGGCCCTAACTATTTGATCTGGTGGAGCACCGCCCTAGAGTGAAGCCTAGGTTGCCCGGAACGTAGAAAAAACCATTACCTTCACACTGGTTGCAATTATTCGTTTTATACGGTGGAAAAACTGTTCTATTTATTTTGTATTTTATGCTTCGGGCGTTGACTTCTAAGGACCTAACTATTCAATATGTTGGTGCAACGCCCAAGGGTGAAGCCTATGTTGCCCCGAAAGTAGAAATGACGTTAACTTTCATACTGGTTGCAATTATTCGTTTTATACGATGGAAAAACTGTTCTATTTATTCTGTATTTTATGATTCGGGCGTTGACTTCTAAGGCCCTAGCTATTCCATCTGGTCGAGCAACGCCCTAGAGTGAAGCCTAGGTTGCCCGGAACGTAGAAATGACCATAACTTCCACAATGGTTGCAATTTTTCGTTTTATACGATGGAAAAGCTATTGTATTTATATCGTATTTTATGCTTCTGGCGTTGACTTCATAGGCCCTAACTATTCCATCTGGTGGAACAACGCCCTAGGGTGCAGCCAGGTTGCCCGGAACGGAGAAATGACCATAACTTTCACACTGTTTGCAGTTATTCCTGTTATACGATGGAAAAACTTTTGCATCTTTATTGTATTTTATGCTTCTGGCGTTGACTTCTAAGGCCCTAGCTATTCGGTTTGGTGGAGCACCGCCCGAGAGTGGGGCCTAGGTTGCCCGGTACATAGAAATGACCATTACTTTCACACTGTTTGCAATACACATTATATACGATGGAAAATCTGTTGTATTTGTGTTGTATTTTATGCTTCTGGCGTTGACTTCTTAGGCCCTAACTATTTGATCTGGTGGTGCACCGCCCTAGAGTGAAGCCTTCGTTGCCCGGAACGTAGAAAAGACCATTACCTTCACACTGGTTGCAATTATTCCTGTTTTACGATGGAAAAACTGTTGCATCTTTATTGTATTTTATGCTTCTGGCGTTGATTTCTAAGGCCCTAATTATTCGATCTGGTGGAGCAACGCCCTACAGTGAAGCCTAGGTTGCCCGGAACGTAGAAATGACCATTACATTCACACTGGTTGCAATTATTCGTCTTATACGATGGAAAAGCTGTTGTATTTATATCGTATTTTATACTTCCGGCGTTGACTTCTTAGGCCCTAACTATTCCATCTGGTGGAACAACACCCTTCGGTGAAGCCTAGGTTGCGCGGAACGTAGCAATGACCATAACTTTCACACTGGTAGCAATTATTCGTTTTATACGATGGAAAAACTATTCTATTTATTTTGTATTTTATGCTTCGGGCGTTGACTTCTAAGGCCCTAGCTATTCTATCTGGTCGAGCGACGCCCTAGAGTGAAGCCTAGGTTGACCGGTACGTAGAAGTGACCATTACATTCACACTGGTTGCAATTATTCTTCTTATACGATGGAAAAGCTGTTGTATTAGTATCGTATTTTATGCTTCCGGCGTTGACTTCTTAGGCCCTAACTATTCCATCTGGTTGAACAACGCCCTTGGGTGAAGCCTAGGTTGCCCCGAACGTAGAAAAGACCATTACCTTCACACTGGTTGCAATTATTCGTTTTATACGATGGAAAAACTGTTCTATTTATTTTGTATTTTATGCTTCGGGCGCTGACTTCTAAGGCCCTAACTATTCAATCTGTTGGTGCAGCGCCCAAGGGTGAAGCCTATATTGCCCGGAAAGTAGAAATGACGTTAACTTTCATACTGGTTGCAATTATTCGTTTTATACGATGGAAAAACTGTTTGATTTATTTTGTATTTTATGCTTCGGGCGTTGACTTCTAAGGCCCTAACTATTAGATCTGGTGGCGCAACGCCCTAGAGTGACGCCTATGTTTCCCGGAACGTAGAAATGACCATTACTTTCACAATGTTTGCAATTATTCATTTTATACGATGGAAAAGCTTTTGTACTTATATTGTATTTTATTCTTCTGGCGTTGACTTCTTCGGCCCTAATTATTCGATCTGGTGGAACAACGCCCTAGAGTGAAGACTAGGTTGCCCGGAACATGGAAATGACCATTACTTTCACACTGTTTGCAGTTATTCCTGTTATACTATGGAAAAACTTTTGCATCTTTATTGTATTTTATGCTTCAGGCGTTGACTTCTAGGGCCCTAGCTATTCGATTTGGTGGAGCAACGCCCGAGAGTGGGGCCTAGGTTGCCCGGTACATAGAAATGACCATTACTTTCACACTGTTTGCAAATATACATTATATACGATGGAAAATCTGTAGTATTTATGTTGTATTTTATGCTTCTGGCGTTGACTTCTAAGGCCCTAACTATTCAATCTGTTGGTGCAGCGCCCAAGGGTGAAGCCTATTTTGCCCGGAAAGTAGAAATGACGTTAACTTTCATACTGGTTGCAATTATTCGTTTTATACGATGGAAAAACTGTTTTAGTTATTTTGTATTTTGTGCTTCGGGCATTGACCTCTAAGGCCCTAACTACTCAATCCGTTGGAGCAACGCCCTAGGGTGAAGCCTACGTTGCCCGGAAAGTAGAAATGACCATAACTTTAATCCTGGTTGCTATTATTCGTTTTATATGATGGAAAAACTGTTATATTTATATAGTGTTTTATGCTTCTGGCGTTGACTTCTTAGGCCCTAACTATTCCATCTGGTGGAACAACGCCCTTGGGTGAAGCGTAGGTTGCCTGGAACGTAGAAATGACCATCACTTTCACACGGGTTGCAATTATTCCTGTTATAGGATGGAAAGACAGTTGCATTTTTATTGTATTTTATACTTCAGGCGTTGACATCTAAAGCCCCAGCTATTCGATCCGGTCGAGCAACGCCCTAGAGTGAAGCCTACGTTGCCCGGTACGTAGAAATGACCATTACTTTCACACTGTTTGCAAATATACATTATATACGATGGAAAATCTGTTGTATTTGTGTTGTATTTTCTGCTTCTTTCGTTGACTTCTTAGGCCCTAACTATTTGATCTGGTGGAGCACCGCCCTAGAGTGAAGCCTAGGTTGCCCGGAACGTAGAAAAAACCATTACCTTCACACTGGTTGCAATTATTCGTTTTATACGATGGAAAAACTGTTCTATTTATTTTGTATTTTATGCTTCGGGCGTTGACTTCTAAGGACCTAACTATTCAATCTGTTGGTGCAACGCCCAAGGGTGAAGCCTATGTTGCCCCGAAAGTAGAAATGACCATAACTTTGATCCTGGTTGCAATTATTCGTTTTATAGAATGGAAAAACTGTTGTATTTATTTTGTATTTTATGCTTCCGGCGTTGACTTCTAAGGCCCTAACTATTCGATCTGGTGGCGCAATGCCCTAGAGTGACGCCTAGGTTGCCCGGAACGTAGAAATGACTATTACTTTCACACCGGTAGCAATTATTCGTTTTATACGATGGAAAAACAGTTTTATTTATTTTGTATTTTATGCTTCGGGCGTTGACTTCTAAGGACCTAGCTATTCAATCTGTTGGTGCAACGCCCAAGGGTGAAGCCTATGTTTCCCCGAAAGTAGAAATGACGTTAACTTTCATACTGGTTGCAATTATTCGTTTTATACGATGGAAAAACTGTTCTATTTATTCTGTATTTTATGATTCGGGCGTTGACTTCTAAGGCCCTAGCTATTCGATCTGGTCGAGCAACACCCTAGAGTGAAGCCTAGGTTGCCGGGAACGTAGAAATGACCATAACTTCCACAATGGTTGCAATTATTCGTTTTATACGATGGAAAAGCTATTGTATTTATATCGTAGTTTATGCTTCTGCCGTTGACTTCTTAGGCCCTAACTATTCCATCTGGTGGAACAACGCCCTAGGGTTCAGCCAGGTTGCCCGGAACGGAGAAATGACCATAACTTTCACACTGTTTGCCGTTATTCCTGTTATACGATGGGAAAACTGTTGCATCTTTATTGTATTTTATGCTTCTGGCGCTGACTTCTTAGGCCCTAACTATTCGATCTGGTAGAGCAACGTCCTAGAGTGAAGCCTTCGTTGCCCGGAACGTAGAAATGACCATTACTTTCACACTGTTTGCCAATACACATTATATACGATGGAAAATCTGTTGTATTTGTGTTGTATTTTATGCTTCTGGCGTTGACTTCTTAGGCCCTAACTATTTGATCTGGTGGTGCACCGCCCTAGAGTGAAGCCTTCGTTGCCCGGAACGTAGAAAAGACCATTACCTTCACACTGGTTGCAATTATTCGTCTTATACGATGGAAAAGCTGTTGTATTTATATCGTATTTTATGCTTCCGGCGTTGACTTCTTAGGCCCTAACTATTCCATCTGGTGGAACAACGCCCTTCGGTGAAGCCTAGGTTGCGCGGAACGTAGCAATGACCATAACTTTCACACTGGTAGCAATTATTCGTTTTATACGATGGAAAAACTATTCTATTTATTTTGTATTTTATGCTTCGGGCGTTGACTTCTAAGGCCCTAGCTATTCTATCTGGTCGAGCGACGCCCTAGAGTGTAGCCTAGGTTGCCCGGAACGTAGAAATGACCGTAACTTCCACACTGGTTGCAATTATTCGTTTTATACGATGGAAAAGCTGTTGTATTTATATCGTATTTTATGCATCTGGCGTTGACTTCTAAGGACCTAACTATTCGATCTGGTGGAGCAACGCACTAGGGTGAAGCCTAGGTTGCGCGGAATGTAGAAATGACCATAACATCCGCACTGGCTGCAATTATTCGTTTTATACGATGGAAAAGCTGTTGTATTTATATCGTATTTTATGCATCTGGCGTTGACTTCTAAGGACCTAACTATTCGATCTGGTGGAGCAACGCACTAGAGTGCAGTCTAGGTTGCGCGGAATGTAGAAATGACCATAACGTTCACACTGGTAGCAATTATTCGTTTTATACGATGGAAAAACTGTTTTATTTATTTTGTATTTTATGCTTCTGGCGTTGACTTCTAAGGCCCTAAGTATTCGATCTGGTGGAGCAACGCCCTAGAGTGAAGCCTAGGTTGCCCGGAAAGTAGAAATGACCATAACTTTGATCCTGGTTGCAATTATTCGTTTTATAGGATGGAAAAACTGTTGTATTTATTTTGTATTTTATGCTTCCGGCGTTGACTTCTAAGGCCCTAACTATTCGATCTGGTGGCGCAATGCCCTAGAGTGACGCCTAGGTTGCCCGGAACGTAGAAATGACTATTACTTTCACACCGGTAGCAATTATTCGTTTTATACGATGGAAAAACAGTTTTATTTATTTTGTATTTTATGCTTCGGGCGTTGACTTCTAAGGACCTAGCTATTCAATCTGTTGGTGCAACGCCCAAGGGTGAAGCCTATGTTTCCCCGAAAGTAGAAATGACGTTAACTTTCATACTGGTTGCAATTATTCGTTTTATACGATGGAAAAACTGTTCTATTTATTCTGTATTTTATGATTCGGGCGTTGACTTCTAAGGCCCTAGCTATTCGATCTGGTCGAGCAACACCCTAGAGTGAAGCCTAGGTTGCCGGGAACGTAGAAATGACCATAACTTCCACAATGGTTGCAATTATTCGTTTTATACGATGGAAAAGCTATTGTATTTATATCGTAGTTTATGCTTCTGCCGTTGACTTCTTAGGCCCTAACTATTCCATCTGGTGGAACAACGCCCTAGGGTTCAGCCAGGTTGCCCGGAACGGAGAAATGACCATAACTTTCACACTGTTTGCCGTTATTCCTGTTATACGATGGAAAAACTGTTGCATCTTTATTGTATTTTATGCTTCTGGCGCTGACTTCTTAGGCCCTAACTATTCGATCTGGTGGAGCAACGTCCTAGAGTGAAGCCTAGGTTGCCCGGAACGTAGAAATGACCATTACATTCACACTGGTTGCAATTATTCGTCTTATACGATGGAAAAGCTGTTGTATTAATATCGTATTTTATGCTTCCGGCGTTGACTTCTTAGGCCCTAACTATTCCATCTGGTGGAACAACGCCCTTGGGTGAAGCCTAGGTAGCGCGGAACGTAGCAATGACCAGAACATTCACACTGGTAGCAATTATTCGTTTTATACGATGGAAAAACTGTTCTATTTATTTTGTATTTTATGCTTCGGGCATTGACTTCTAAGGCCCTAGCAATTCTATCTGGTCGAGCGACGCCCTAGAGTGAAGCCTAGGTTGCCCGGAACGTAGAAATGACCATAACTTCCACACTGGTTGCAATTATTCGTTTTATACGATGGAAAATCTGTTGTATTTGTGTTGTATTTTATGCTTCTGGCGTTGACTTCTTAGGCCCTAACTATTTGATCTGGTGGCGCAACGCCCCAGAGTGAAGCGTAGGTTGCCCGGAACGTAGAAATGACCATTACTTTCACACTGGTTGCTATCATTCGTTTTATACGATGGAAAAAATGTTATATTTATATTGTATTTTATGCTTCTGGCGTTGACTTCTTAGGCCCTAACTGTTCGATATGGTGGAGCAACGTCCTAGGGTGAAGCCTAGGATGCCCGGAACGTACAAATGACCATAACTTTTGCACTGGTAGCTATTATTCGTTTTATACAATGGAAAAACCGTTCTATTTATTTTGTGTTTTATGCGTCGGGCGTTGACTTCTAAGGGCCTAACTATTCAATCTGTTGGTGCAACGCCATAGAGTAAAGCCTAGGTTGCCCGGAACGGAGAAATGACCATTACTTTCACAATGTTTGCAATTATTCATTTTATACGATGGAAAAGCATTTGTACTTATATTGTATTTTATTCTTCTGGCGTTGACTTCTTAGGCCCTAACTATTCGATCTGATGGAGCAACGCCCTAGAGTGAAGCCTAGGTTGCCCGGAACGTAGAAATGACCATTACATTCACACTGGTTGCAATTATTCGTCTTATACGATGGAAAAGCTGTTGTATTAATATCGTATTTTATGCTTCCGGCGTTGACTTCTTAGGCCCTAACTGTTCCATCTGGTGGAACAACGCCCTTGGGTGAAGCCTAGGTTGCGCGGAACGTAGCAATGACCATAACTTTCACACTGGTAGCAATTATTCGTTTTATACGATGGAAAAACTGTTCTATTTATTTTGTATTTTATGCTTCGGGCATTGACTTCTAAGGCACTAGCTATTCTATCTGGTCGAGCGACGCCCTAGAGTGAAGCCTAGGTTGCCCGGAACGTAGAAATGACCATAACTTCCACACTGGTTGCAATTATTCGTTTTATACGATGGAAAAGCTTTTGTATTTATATCGTATTTTATGCCTCTGGCGTTGACTTCTAAGGCCCTAGCTATTCGATTTGGTGGAGCAACGCCCGTGAGTGCAGCCTAGGTTGCCCGGGACGTAGAAATGACCATTACTTTCACACTGTTTGCAAATATACATTATATACGATGGAAAATCAGTTGTATTTATGTTGTATTTTATGCTTCTGGCGTTGACTTCTTAGGCCCTAACTATTTGATCTGGTGGTGCACCGCCCTAGTGTGAAGCCTTCGTTGCCCGGAACGTAGAAATGACCATTACATTCACACTGGTTGCAATTATTCGTCTTATACAATGGAAAAGCTGTTGTATTTATATCGTATTTTATGCTTCCGGCGTTGACTTCTTAGGCCC
Organism: Calliopsis andreniformis; assembly: GCF_051401765.1. NCBI lineage: Eukaryota > Metazoa > Arthropoda > Insecta > Hymenoptera > Andrenidae > Calliopsis > Calliopsis andreniformis. The sequence continues at coordinate 3,151,975 of NW_027480465.1, read as the reverse complement.
TAACTATTCCATCTGGTGGAACAACGCCCTTCGGTGAAGCCTAGGTTGCGCGGAACGTAGCAATGACCATAACTTTCACACTGGTAGCAATTATTCGTTTTATACGATGGAAAAACTATTCTATTTATTTTGTATTTTATGCTTCGGGCGTTGACTTCTAAGGCCCTAGCTATTCTATCTGGTCGAGCGACGCCCTAGAGTGTAGCCTAGGTTGCCCGGAACGTAGAAATGACCGTAACTTCCACACTGGTTGCAATTATTCGTTTTATACGATGGAAAAGCTGTTGTATTTATATCGTATTTTATGCATCTGGCGTTGACTTCTAAGGACCTAACTATTCGATCTGGTGGAGCAACGCACTAGGGTGAAGCCTAGGTTGCGCGGAATGTAGAAATGACCATAACTTCCGCACTGGCTGCAATTATTCGTTTTATACGATTGAAAAGCTGTTGTATTTATATCGTATTTTATGCATCTGGCGTTGACTTCTAAGGACCTAACTATTCGATCTGGTGGAGCAACGCACTAGAGTGCAGTCTAGGTTGCGCGGAATGTAGAAATGACCATAACGTTCACACTGGTAGCAATTATTCGTTTTATACGATGGAAAAACTGTTTTATTTATTTTGTATTTTATGCTTCTGGCGTTGACTTCTAAGGCCCTAAGTATTCGATCTGGTAGAGCAACGCCCTAGAGTGAAGCCTAGGTTGCCCGGAAAGTAGAAATGACCATAACTTTCATCCTGGTTGCAATTATTCGTTTTATAGGATGGAAAAACTGTTGTATTTATTTTGTATTTTATGCTTCCGGCGTTGACTTCTAAGGCCCTAACTATTCGATCTGGTGGCGCAACGCCCTAGAGTGACGCCTAGGTTGCCCGGAACGTAGAAATGACCATTACTTTCACACCGGTAGCAATTATTCGTTTTATACGATGGAAAAACAGTTTTATTTATTTTGTATTTTATGCTTCGGGCGTTGACTTCTAAGGACCTAACTATTCAATCTGTTGGTGCAACGCCCAAGGGTGAAGCCTATGTTGCCCCGAAAGTAGAAATGACGTTAACTGTCATACTGGTTGCAATTATTCGTTTTATACGATTGAAAAACTGTTCTATTTATTCTGTATTTTATGTTTCGGGCGTTGACTTCTAAGGCCCTAGCTATTCGATCTGGTCGAGCAACGCCCTAGAGTGAAGCCTAGGTTGCCGGGAACGTAGAAATGACCATAACTTCCACAATGGTTGCAATTATTCGTTTTATACGATGGAAAAGCTATTGTATTTATATCGTAGTTTATGCTTCTGCCGTTGACTTCTTAGGCCCTAACTATTCCATCTGGTGGAACAACGCCCTAGGGTTCAGCCAGGTTGCCCGGAACGGAGAAATGGCCATAACTTTCACACTGTTTGCCGTTATTCCTGTTATACGATGGAAAAACTGTTGCATCTTTATTGTATTTTATGCTTCTGGCGTTGACTTCTTAGGCCCTAACTATTCGATCTGGTGGAGCAACGTCCTAGAGTGAAGCCTAGGTTGCCCGGAACGTAGAAATGACCATTACATTCACACTGGTTGCAATTATTCGTCTTATACGATGGAAAAGCTGTTGTATTAATATCGTATTTTATGCTTCCGGCGTTGACTTCTTAGGCCCTAACTATTCCATCTGGTGGAACAACGCCCTTGGGTGAAGCCTAGGTTGCGCGGAACGTAGCAATGACCATAACATTCACACTGGTAGCAATTATTCGTTTTATACGATGGAAAAACTGTTCTATTTATTTTGTATTTTATGCTTCGGGCATTGACTTCTAAGGCCCTGGCAATTCTATCTGGTCGAGCGACGCCCTAGAGTGAAGCCTAGGCTGCCCGGAACGTAGAAATGACCATAACTTCCACACTGGTTGCAATTATTCGTCTTATACGATGGAAAAACTGCTGTACTTATATAGGGTTTTATGCTTCTGGCGTTAACTTCTAAGGCCCTAACTATTCCATCTGGTGGAACAACGCCCTAGGGTGAAGCCTAGGTTGCCTGGACGTAGAAATGACCATCACTTTCACACGGGTTGCAACTATTCCTGTTATAGGATGGAAAGACTGTTGTATTTTTATTGTATTTTATACTTCAGGCGTTGAGTTCTAAGGCCCTAGCTATTCGATCTGGTCGAGCAACGCCCTAGAGTGAAGCCTAGGTTGCCGGGAACGTAGAAATGACCATAACTTCCACAATGGTTGCAATTATTCGTTTTATACGATGGAAAAGCTATTGTATTTATATCGTAGTTTATGCTCCTGCCGTTGACTTCTTAGGCCCTAACTATTCCATCTGGTTGAACAACGCCCTTGGGTGAAGCCTAGGTTGCCCCGAACGTAGAAAAGACCATTACCTTCACACTGGTTGCAATTATTCGTTTTATACGATGGAAAAACTGTTCTATTTATTTTGTATTTTATGCTTCGGGCGCTGACTTCTAAGGCCCTAACTATTCAATCTGTTGGTGCAGCGCCCAAGGGTGAAGCCTATATTGCCCGGAAAGTAGAAATGACGTTAACTTTCATACTGGTTGCAATTATTCGTTTTATACGATGGAAAAGCTGTTTGATTTATTTTGTATTTTATGCTTCGGGCGTTGACTTCTAAGGCCCTAACTATTCGATCTGGTGGCGCAACGCCCTAGAGTGACGCCTATGTTTCCCGGAACGTAGAAATGACCATTACTTTCACAATGTTTGCAATTATTCATTTTATACGATGGAAAAGCTTTTGTACTTATATTGTATTTTATTCTTCTGGCGTTGACTTCTTAGGCCCTAATTATTCGATCTGGTGGAACAACGCCCTAGAGTGAAGACTAGGTTGCCCGGAACATGGAAATGACCATTACTTTCACACTGTTTGCAGTTATTCCTGTTATACTATGGAAAAACTTTTGCATCTTTATTGTATTTTATGCTTCTGGCGTTGACTTCTAAGGCCCCAGCTATTCGATCCGGTCGAGCAACGCCCTAGAGTGAAGCCTACGTTGCCCGGTACGTAGAAATGACCATTACTTTCACACTGTTTGCAAATATACATTATATACGATGGAAAATCTGTTGTATTTGTGTTGTATTTTATGCTTCTTTCGTTGACTTCTTAGGCCCTAACTATTTGATCTGGTGGAGCACCGCCCTAGAGTGAAGCCTAGGTTGCCCGGAACGTAGAAAAAACCATTACCTTCACACTGGTTGCAATTATTCGTTTTATACGGTGGAAAAACTGTTCTATTTATTTTGTATTTTATGCTTCGGGCGTTGACTTCTAAGGACCTAACTATTCAATATGTTGGTGCAACGCCCAAGGGTGAAGCCTATGTTGCCCCGAAAGTAGAAATGACGTTAACTTTCATACTGGTTGCAATTATTCGTTTTATACGATGGAAAAACTGTTCTATTTATTCTGTATTTTATGATTCGGGCGTTGACTTCTAAGGCCCTAGCTATTCCATCTGGTCGAGCAACGCCCTAGAGTGAAGCCTAGGTTGCCCGGAACGTAGAAATGACCATAACTTCCACAATGGTTGCAATTATTCGTTTTATACGATGGAAAAGCTATTGTATTTATATCGTATTTTATGCTTCTGGCGTTGACTTCATAGGCCCTAACTATTCCATCTGGTGGAACAACGCCCTAGGGTGCAGCCAGGTTGCCCGGAACGGAGAAATGACCATAACTTTCACACTGTTTGCAGTTATTCCTGTTATACGATGGAAAAACTTTTGCATCTTTATTGTATTTTATGCTTCTGGCGTTGACTTCTAAGGCCCTAGCTATTCGGTTTGGTGGAGCACCGCCCGAGAGTGGGGCCTAGGTTGCCCGGTACATAGAAATGACCATTACTTTCACACTGTTTGCAATACACATTATATACGATGGAAAATCTGTTGTATTTGTGTTGTATTTTATGCTTCTGGCGTTGACTTCTTAGGCCCTAACTATTTGATCTGGTGGTGCACCGCCCTAGAGTGAAGCCTTCGTTGCCCGGAACGTAGAAAAGACCATTACCTTCACACTGGTTGCAATTATTCCTGTTTTACGATGGAAAAACTGTTGCATCTTTATTGTATTTTATGCTTCTGGCGTTGATTTCTAAGGCCCTAATTATTCGATCTGGTGGAGCAACGCCCTACAGTGAAGCCTAGGTTGCCCGGAACGTAGAAATGACCATTACATTCACACTGGTTGCAATTATTCGTCTTATACGATGGAAAAGCTGTTGTATTTATATCGTATTTTATGCTTCCGGCGTTGACTTCTTAGGCCCTAACTATTCCATCTGGTGGAACAACGCCCTTCGGTGAAGCCTAGGTTGCGCGGAACGTAGCAATGACCATAACTTTCACACTGGTAGCAATTATTCGTTTTATACGATGGAAAAACTATTCTATTTATTTTGTATTTTATGCTTCGGGCGTTGACTTCTAAGGCCCTAGCTATTCTATCTGGTCGAGCGACGCCCTAGAGTGTAGCCTAGGTTGCCCGGAACGTAGAAATGACCGTAACTTCCACACTGGTTGCAATTATTCGTTTTATACGATGGAAAAGCTGTTGTATTTATATCGTATTTTATGCATCTGGCGTTGACTTCTAAGGACCTAACTATTCGATCTGGTGGAGCAACGCACTAGGGTGAAGCCTAGGTTGCGCGGAATGTAGAAATGACCATAACATCCGCACTGGCTGCAATTATTCGTTTTATACGATGGAAAAGCTGTTGTATTTATATCGTATTTTATGCATCTGGCGTTGACTTCTAAGGACCTAACTATTCGATCTGGTGGAGCAACGCACTAGAGTGCAGTCTAGGTTGCGCGGAATGTAGAAATGACCATAACGTTCACACTGGTAGCAATTATTCGTTTTATACGATGCAAAAACTGTTTTATTTATTTTGTATTTTATGCTTCTGGCGTTGACTTCTAAGGCCCTAAGTATTCGATCTGGTGGAGCAACGCCCTAGAGTGAAGCCTAGGTTGCCCGGAAAGTAGAAATGACCATAACTTTGATCCTGGTTGCAATTATTCGTTTTATAGGATGGAAAAACTGTTGTATTTATTTTGTATTTTATGCTTCCGGCGTTGACTTCTAAGGCCCTAACTATTCGATCTGGTGGCGCAACGCCCTAGAGTGACGCCTAGGTTGCCCGGAACGTAGAAATGACCATTACTTTCACACCGGTAGCAATTATTCGTTTTATACGATGGAAAAACAGTTTTATTTATTTTGTATTTTATGCTTCTGGCGTTGACTTCTTAGGCCCTAACTATTCGATCTGGTGGAGCAACGTCCTAGAGTGAAGCCTAGGTTGCCCGGAACGTAGAAATGACCATTACATTCACACTGGTTGCAATTATTCGTCTTATACGATGGAAAAGCTGTTGTATTAATATCGTATTTTATGCTTCCGGCGTTGACTTCTTAGGCCCTAACTATTCCATCTGGTGGAACAACGCCCTTGGGTGAAGCCTAGGTTGCGCGGAACGTAGCAATGACCATAACATTCACACTGGTAGCAATTATTCGTTTTATACGATGGAAAAACTGTTCTATTTATTTTGTATTTTATGCTTCGGGCATTGACTTCTAAGGCCCTGGCAATTCTATCTGGTCGAGCGACGCCCTAGAGTGAAGCCTAGGCTGCCCGGAACGTAGAAATGACCATAACTTCCACACTGGTTGCAATTATTCGTCTTATACGATGGAAAAACTGCTGTACTTATATAGGGTTTTATGCTTCTGGCGTTAACTTCTAAGGCCCTAACTATTCCATCTGGTGGAACAACGCCCTAGGGTGAAGCCTAGGTTGCCTGGACGTAGAAATGACCATCACTTTCACACGGGTTGCAACTATTCCTGTTATAGGATGGAAAGACTGTTGTATTTTTATTGTATTTTATACTTCAGGCGTTGAGTTCTAAGGCCCTAGCTATTCGATCTGGTCGAGCAACGCCCTAGAGTGAAGCCTAGGTTGCCGGGAACGTAGAAATGACCATAACTTCCACAATGGTTGCAATTATTCGTTTTATACGATGGAAAAGCTATTGTATTTATATCGTAGTTTATGCTCCTGCCGTTGACTTCTTAGGCCCTAACTATTCCATCTGGTTGAACAACGCCCTTGGGTGAAGCCTAGGTTGCCCCGAACGTAGAAAAGACCATTACCTTCACACTGGTTGCAATTATTCGTTTTATACGATGGAAAAACTGTTCTATTTATTTTGTATTTTATGCTTCGGGCGCTGACTTCTAAGGCCCTAACTATTCAATCTGTTGGTGCAGCGCCCAAGGGTGAAGCCTATATTGCCCGGAAAGTAGAAATGACGTTAACTTTCATACTGGTTGCAATTATTCGTTTTATACGATGGAAAAGCTGTTTGATTTATTTTGTATTTTATGCTTCGGGCGTTGACTTCTAAGGCCCTAACTATTCGATCTGGTGGCGCAACGCCCTAGAGTGACGCCTATGTTTCCCGGAACGTAGAAATGACCATTACTTTCACAATGTTTGCAATTATTCATTTTATACGATGGAAAAGCTTTTGTACTTATATTGTATTTTATTCTTCTGGCGTTGACTTCTTAGGCCCTAATTATTCGATCTGGTGGAACAACGCCCTAGAGTGAAGACTAGGTTGCCCGGAACATGGAAATGACCATTACTTTCACACTGTTTGCAGTTATTCCTGTTATACTATGGAAAAACTTTTGCATCTTTATTGTATTTTATGCTTCTGGCGTTGACTTCTAAGGCCCCAGCTATTCGATCCGGTCGAGCAACGCCCTAGAGTGAAGCCTACGTTGCCCGGTACGTAGAAATGACCATTACTTTCACACTGTTTGCAAATATACATTATATACGATGGAAAATCTGTTGTATTTGTGTTGTATTTTATGCTTCTTTCGTTGACTTCTTAGGCCCTAACTATTTGATCTGGTGGAGCACCGCCCTAGAGTGAAGCCTAGGTTGCCCGGAACGTAGAAAAAACCATTACCTTCACACTGGTTGCAATTATTCGTTTTATACGGTGGAAAAACTGTTCTATTTATTTTGTATTTTATGCTTCGGGCGTTGACTTCTAAGGACCTAACTATTCAATATGTTGGTGCAACGCCCAAGGGTGAAGCCTATGTTGCCCCGAAAGTAGAAATGACGTTAACTTTCATACTGGTTGCAATTATTCGTTTTATACGATGGAAAAACTGTTCTATTTATTCTGTATTTTATGATTCGGGCGTTGACTTCTAAGGCCCTAGCTATTCCATCTGGTCGAGCAACGCCCTAGAGTGAAGCCTAGGTTGCCCGGAACGTAGAAATGACCATAACTTCCACAATGGTTGCAATTATTCGTTTTATACGATGGAAAAGCTATTGTATTTATATCGTATTTTATGCTTCTGGCGGTGACTTCATAGGCCCTAACTATTCCATCTGGTGGAACAACGCCCTAGGGTGCAGCCAGGTTGCCTGGAACGGAGAAATGACCATAACTTTCACACTGTTTGCAGTTATTCCTGTTATACGATGGAAAAACTTTTGCATCTTTATTGTATTTTATGCTTCTGGCGTTGACTTCTAAGGCCCTAACTATTCGATCTGGTGGAGCAACGTCCTAGAGTGAAGCCTAGGTTGCCCGGAACGTAGAAATGACCATTACATTCACACTGGTTGCAATTATTCGTCTTATACGATGGAAAAGCTGTTGTATTAATATCGTATTTTATGCTTCCGGCGTTGACTTCTTAGGCCCTAACTATTCCATCTGGTGGAACAACGCCCTTGGGTGAAGCCTAGGTTGCGCGGAACGTAGCAATGACCAGAACATTCACACTGGTAGCAATTATTCGTTTTATACGATGGAAAAACTGTTCTCTTTATTTTGTATTTTATGCTTCGGGCATTGACTTCTAAGGCCCTAGCAATTCTATCTGGTCGAGCGACGCCCTAGAGTGAAGCCTAGGTTGCCCGGAACGTAGAAATGACCATAACTTCCACACTGGTTGCAATTATTCGTTTTATACGATGGAAAATCTGTTGTATTTGTGTTGTATTTTATGCTTCTGGCGTTGACTTCTTAGGCCCTAACTATTTGATCTGGTGGCGCAACGCCCCAGAGTGAAGCCTAGGTTGCCCGGAACGTAGAAATGACCATTACTTTCACACTGGTTGCTATCATTCGTTTTATACGATGGAAAAAATGTTATATTTATATTGTATTTTATGCTTCTGGCGTTGACTTCTTAGGCCCTAACTGTTCGATATGGTGGAACAACGTCCTAGGGTGAAGCCTAGGATACCCGGAACGTACAAATGACCATAACTTTTACACTGGTAGCTATTATTCGTTTTATACAATGGAAAAACCGTTCTATTTATTTTGTGTTTTATGCGTCGGGCGTTGACTTCTAAGGGCCTAACTATTCAATCTGTTGGTGCAACGCCCTAGAGTAAAGCCTAGGTTGCCCGGAACGGAGAAATGACCATTACTTTCACAATGTTTGCAATTATTCATTTTATACGATGGAAAAGCATTTGTACTTATATTGTATTTTATTCTTCTGGCGTTGACTTCCTAGGCCCTAACTATTCGATCTGATGGAGCAACGCCCTAGAGTGAAGCCTAGGTTGCCCGGAACGTAGAAATGACCATTACATTCACACTGGTTGCAATTATTCGTCTTATACGATGGAAAAGCTGCTGTATTAATATCGTATTTTATACTTCCGGCGTTGACTTCTTAGGCCCTAACTGTTCCATCTGGTGGAACAACGCCCTTGGGTGAAGCCTAGGTTGCGCGGAACGTAGCAATGACCATAACTTTCACACTGGTAGCAATTATTCGTTTTATACGATGGAAAAACTGTTCTATTTATTTTGTATTTTATGCTTCGGGCATTGACTTCTAAGGCCCTAGCTATTCTATCTGGTCGAGCGACGCCCTAGAGTGAAGCCTAGGTTGCCCGGAACGTAGAAATGACCATAACTTCCACACTGGTTGCAATTATTCGTTTTATACGATGGAAAAGCTGTTGTATTTATATCGTATTTTATGCCTCTGGCGTTGACTTCTAAGGCCCTAGCTATTCGATTTGGTGGAGCAACGCCCGTGAGTGCAGCCTAGGTTGCCCGGTACGTAGAAATGACCATTACTTTCACACTGTTTGCAAATATACATTATATACGATGGAAAATCAGTTGTATTTATGTTGTATTTTATGCTTCTGGCGTTGACTTCTTAGGCCCTAACTATTTGATCTGGTGGTGCACCGCCCTAGTGTGAAGCCTTCGTTGCCCGGAACGTAGAAAAGACCATTACCTTCACACTGGTTGCAATTATTCCTGTTTTACGATGGAAAAACTGTTGCATCTTTATTGTATTTTATGCTTCTGGCGTTGATTTCTAAGGCCCTAATTATTCGATCTGGTGGAGCAACGCCCTACAGTGAAGCCTAGGTTGCCCGGAACGTAGAAATGACCATTACATTCACACTGGTTGCAATTATTCGTCTTATACGATGGAAAAGCTGTTGTATTTATATCGTATTTTATGCTTCCGGCGTTGACTTCTTAGGCCCTAACTATTCCATCTGGTGGAACAACGCCCTTCGGTGAAGCCTAGGTTGCGCGGAACGTAGCAATGACCATAACTTTCACACTGGTAGCAATTATTCGTTTTATACGATGGAAAAACTATTCTATTTATTTTGTATTTTATGCTTCGGGCGTTGACTTCTAAGGCCCTAGCTATTCTATCTGGTCGAGCGACGCCCTAGAGTGTAGCCTAGGTTGCCCGGAACGTAGAAATGACCGTAACTTCCACACTGGTTGCAATTATTCGTTTTATACGATGGAAAAGCTGTTGTATTTATATCGTATTTTATGCATCTGGCGTTGACTTCTAAGGACCTAACTATTCGATCTGGTGGAGCAACGCACTAGAGTGCAGTCTAGGTTGCGCGGAATGTAGAAATGACCATAACGTTCACACTGGTAGCAATTATTCGTTTTATACGATGGAAAAACTGTTTTATTTATTTTGTATTTTATGCTTCTGGCGTTGACTTCTAAGGCCCTAAGTATTCGATCTGGTAGAGCAACGCCCTAGAGTGAAGCCTAGGTTGCCCGGAAAGTAGAAATGACCATAACTTTCATCCTGGTTGCAATTATTCGTTTTATAGGATGGAAAAACTGTTGTATTTATTTTGTATTTTATGCTTCCGGCGTTGACTTCTAAGGCCCTAACTATTCGATCTGGTGGCGCAACGCCCTAGAGTGACGCCTAGGTTGCCCGGAACGTAGAAATGACCATTACTTTCACACCGGTAGCAATTATTCGTTTTATACGATGGAAAAACAGTTTTATTTATTTTGTATTTTATGCTTCGGGCGTTGACTTCTAAGGACCTAACTATTCAATCTGTTGGTGCAACGCCCAAGGGTGAAGCCTATGTTGCCCCGAAAGTAGAAATGACGTTAACTGTCATACTGGTTGCAATTATTCGTTTTATACGATGGAAAAACTGTTCTATTTATTCTGTATTTTATGTTTCGGGCGTTGACTTCTAAGGCCCTAGCTATTCGATCTGGTCGAGCAACGCCCTAGCGTGAAGCCTAGGTTGCCGGGAACGTAGAAATGACCATAACTTCCACAATGGTTGCAATTATTCGTTTTATACGATGGAAAAGCTATTGTATTTATATCGTAGTTTATGCTTCTGCCGTTGACTTCTTAGGCCCTAACTATTCCATCTGGTGGAACAACGCCCTAGGGTTCAGCCAGGTTGCCCGGAACGGAGAAATGACCATAACTTTCACACTGCTTGCCGTTATTCCTGTTATACGATGGAAAAACTGTTGCATCTTTATTGTATTTTATGCTTCTGGCGTTGACTTCTTAGGCCCTAACTATTCGATCTGGTGGAGCAACGTCCTAGAGTGAAGCCTAGGTTGCCCGGAACGTAGAAATGACCATTACATTCACACTGGTTGCAATTATTCGTCTTATACGATGGAAAAGCTGTTGTATTAATATCGTATTTTATGCTTCCGGCGTTGACTTCTTAGGCCCTAACTATTCCATCTGGTGGAACAACGCCCTTGGGTGAAGCCTAGGTTGCGCGGAACGTAGCAATGACCATAACATTCACACTGGTAGCAATTATTCGTTTTATACGATGGAAAAACTGTTCTATTTATTTTGTATTTTATGCTTCGGGCATTGACTTCTAAGGCCCTGGCAATTCTATCTGGTCGAGCGACGCCCTAGAGTGAAGCCTAGGTTGCCCGGGACGTAGAAATGACCATAACTTCCACACTGGTTGCAATTATTCGTTTTATACGATGGAAAAGCTGTTGTATTTATATCGTATTTTATGCTTCTGGCGTTGACTTCTAAGGCCCTAGCTATTCGATTTGGTGGAGCAACGCCCGTGAGTGGTGCCTAGGTTGCCCGGTACGTAGAAATGACTATTACTTTCACACTATATGCAAATATACATTATGTACGATGGAAAATCGGTTGTATTTATGTTGTATTTTATGCTTCTGGCGTTGACTTCTTAGGCCCTAACTATTTGATCTGGTGGTGCACCGCCCTAGAGTGAAGCCTTGGTTGCCCGGAACGTAGAAAAGACCATTACCTTCACACTGGTTGCAATTATTCCTGCTTTACGATGGAAAAACTGTTGCATCTTTATTGTATTTTATGCTTCTGGCGTTGATTTCTAAGGCCCCAGCTATTCTATCTGGTCGAGCGACGCCCTAGAGTGTAGCCTAGGTTGCCCGGAACGTAGAAATGACCGTAACTTCCACACTGGTTGCAATTATTCGTTTTATACGATGGAAAAGCTGTTGTATTTATATCGTATTTTATGCATCTGGCGTTGACTTCTAAGGACCTAACTATTCGATCTGGTGGAGCAACGCACTAGGGTGAAGCCTAGGTTGCGCGGAATGTAGAAATGACCATAACTTCCGCACTGGTTGCAATTATCCGTTTTATACGATGGAAAAGCTGTTGTATTTATATCGTATTTTATGCTTCTGGCGTTGACGTCTTAGGCCCTAACTATTCCATCTGGTGGAACAACGCCCTAGGGTGCAGCCTATGTTGCCCGGAAAGTAGAAATGACGTTAACTTTCATACTGGTTGCAATTATCCGTTTTATGCGATGGAAAAACTATTTTATTTATTTCGTGTTTTATGCTTCGGGCGTTGACTTCTAAGGCCCTAACTATTCGATCTGGTGGCGCAACGCCCTAGAGTGAAGCCTAGGTTGCCCAGAAAGTAGAAATGACCATAACATTCATCCTGGTTGCAATTATTCGTTTTATATGATGGAAAAACTGTTGTACTTATATAGGGTTTTATGCTTCTGGCGTTAACTTCTAAGGCCCTAACTATTCCATCTGGTGGAACAACGCCCTAGGGTGAAGCCTAGGTTGCCTGGACGTAGAAATGACCATCACTTTCACACGGGTTGCAACTATTCCTGTTATAGGATGGAAAGACTGTTGTATTTTTATTGTATTTTATACTTCAGGCGTTGAGTTCTAAGGCCCTAGCTATTCGATCTGGTCGAGCAACGCCCTAGAGTGAAGCCTAGGTTGCCGGGAACGTAGAAATGACCATAACTTCTACACTGGTTGCAATTATTCGTTTTATACGATGGAAAAGCTGTTCTATTTATATCGCATTTTATGCTTCTGCCGTTGACCTCTTAGGCCCTAACTATTCCATCTGGTGGAACAACGCCCTCGGGTGAAGCCTAGGTTGCGCGGAACGTAGAAATGACCTTAACTTTCACACTGGTAGCAATTATTCGTTTTACACGATGGTAAAGCTGTTTTATTTATTTGGTATTTTATGCTTCCGGCGTTGACTTCTAAGGCCCTAACTATTCGATCTGGTGCCGCAACGCCCTAGAGTGAGGCCGAGGTTGCCCGGAACGTAGAAATGACCATAACTTACACACTGTTTGCAGTTATTCCTGTTATACGATGGAAAAACTTTTGCATCTTTATTGTACTTTATGCTTCGGGCGTTGACTTCTAAGGCCCTAACTGATTGACCTGGTGGAGCAACGCCGTAGAGTGAAGCCTAGATTGCCCGGAACGTTGAAATGACCATAACTTTCACACTGTTTGCAGTTATTCCTGTTATACGATGGAAAAACTGTTGCATCTTTATTGCATTTTATGCTTCTGGCGTTGACTTCTAAGGCCCTAACTATTCGATCTGGTGGAGGAAGGCCCTAGACTGAAGCCTAGGTTGCCCGGAACGTAGAAATGACCATAATATTCACACTGGTTGCCATTAATCGTTTTCTACGATGGAAAAGCTGTTGTATTTATATCGTATTTTATGCTTCTGGCGTTCACTTGTTAGTCCCTAACTATTCGATCTGGTGGAACAACGCCCTAGGGTGAAGCCTAGGCTGCCCGGAACGTAGAAATGACCATCACTCTCACACGGGTTGCAATTATTCCTGTTATAGGATGGAAAAGCTGTTGTATTTATATCGTATTTTATGCTTCTGGCGTTGACTTCTAAGGCCCTGGCTATTCGATCTAGTGGAGCAACGCCCTAGAGTGAAGCCTAGGTTTCCCGGAACGTAGAAATGGCCATCACTTTCACACTGGTTGCAATTAATCCTGTTATACGATGGAAAAACTGTTGTATTTTTATTGCATTTTATGCTTCGGGCGTCGACTTCTAAGGCCCTAACTATTCAATCTGTTCGTGCAACGCCCTAGAGTGAAGCCTAGGTTGTTCGGAATGTAGAAATGACCATTACTTTCACACTGGTTGCAATTATTCGTTTTATACGATGGAAAAACTGTTTTATTTATATTGTATTTAATGCTTCTGGCGTTCACTTGTTAGGCCCTAACTATTCGATCTGGTGGAACAACGCCCTATGGTGAAGCCTAGGTTGCCCGGAACGTAGAAATGACCATAACTTTTACACTGGTAGCAATTATTCGTTTTATACAATGGAAGAACTGTCGTATTTATATTGTATTTTATGCTTCTGGCGTTGACTTCTTAGGCCCTAACTATTCGATCTGGTGGAGCAATGCCTCAGAGTTAAGTCTAGGATGCCCGAAACGCCGAAATGATCATTACTTTCACGCTTGTTGCAATTATTCCTGTTATACGATGAAAAGACCGTTGTATTTTTATTGTATTTTATGCTTCAGGCGTAGGCTACTAAGGCCGTAGCTATTCGATATGGTGGAGCACCGCCCTAGAGTGAAGCCTAGGTTCCTCGGAATATACAAATGACCATAACTTTCACAGTGGTTGCAATTATTCGTTTTCTACGATGGAAAAACTGTTGTATTTATATTGTATTTTATGCTTCTGGCGTTCACTTCTTAGGGCCTAATTGTTCGATCTGATGGAACAATGCCCTAGGATGAAGCCTAGGTTGCCCGGAAAGTAGAAATGACCATAACTTTTACACTTGTAGCAATTATTCGTTTTATACAATGGAAAAACCGTTCTATTTATTTTGTATTTTATGCTTCGGGCGCTGACTTCTTTGGCCCTAACAATTCGATGTGGTGGAGCAACGCCCTAGAGCGAAGCCTAGGTTCCCTGGAACGTACAAATGACCATCGCTTTCACACGGGTTGCAATTATTCGTTTTATACAATGGAAAAACTGTTCTATTTATTTTGTATTTTATGCTTCGGGCGTTGACTTCTAAGGACCTAACTGTTTGATCTGGTGGAGCAACGCCCTAGAGTGAAGCCTAGGTTGCCCGGAACGTAGAAATGACCATAAGTTTCATAATGGTTGCAATTATTCGTTTTATACGATGGAAAAACTGTTGTATTTCCATTGTATTTTATGCTTCGGGCGTTGACTTCTTAGGCCCTAACACTTCGATCTGGTGGAGCAACGCCCTACAGTGAAGCCTAGGTTGCCCGGAACGTAGATATGACCATAACCTTCACACAGGTTGCAATTATTCGTTTTATACGGTGTAAAGGCTGTTGTATTTATTTTGTATTTTATTCTTCTGGTGTTGACTTCTTAGGCCCTAACTATTCGATCTGGCGGAACAAAGCCGTAGAGTGAAGCCTAGGTTGCCCGGAACGTAGAAATGACCATTACTTTCACACTGTTGCAATTATTCCTTTTATACGATGGAAAAACTGTTCTATTTATTTTGTATTTTATTCTTCGGGCGTTGACTTCTTTGGCCCTAACAATTCGATCTGGTGGAGCAACGCCCTAGAGTGAAGCCTAGGTTGCCTGGAACGTACAAATGACCATCACTTTCACACGGATTGCAATTATTCCTGTTATAGGATGGAAAGACTGTTGTATTTTTATTGCATTTTATGCTTCTGGCGTTCACTTCTTAGGCCTATCTATTCGATCTGGTGGAACAACGCCCTAGGGTGAAGCCTAGGTTGCCCGGAACGTAGAAATGACCATAACTTTTACACTGGTAGCAATTATTCGTTTTTTACAATGGAAAAACTGTTCTATTTATTTTGTACTTTATGCTTCAGGCGTTGACTTCTAAGGCCCTAACTGTTTGATCTGGTGGAGCAACGCCCTAGAGTGAAGCCCAGGTTGCCCGGAACGTAGAAATGACCATCACTTTCAAACTGGTTGCAATTAATCCTGTTATACGATGGAAAAACTGTTGTATTTTTATTGCATTTTATGCTTCGGGCGTTGACTTCTAAGGCCCTAACTATTCGATCTGGTGGAGGAAGGCCCTAGACTGAAGCCTAGGATGCCCGGAACGTAGAAATGACCATAACATTCACACTGGTTGCCATTAATCGTTTTCTACGATGGAAAAGCTGTTTTATTTATATTGTATTTTATGCTTCTGGCGTTCACTTGTTAGGCCCTAACTATTCGATCTGGTGGAACAACGCCCTAGGGTGAAGCCTAGGTTGCCCGGAACGTAGAAATGACCATAACTTTTACACTGGTAGCAATTATTCGTTTTATACAATGGAAAAACTGTTGTATTTATATTGTATTTTATGGTTCTGGCGTTGACTTCTTAGGCCCTAACTATTCGATCTGGTGGAGCAATGCCTCAGAGTTAAGTCTAGGATGCCCGAAACGCCGAAATGGTCATTACTTTCACGCTTGTTGCAATTATTCCTGTTATACGATGAAAAGACCGTTGTATTTTTATTGTATTTTATGCTTCAGGCGTAGGCTACTAAGGCCGTAGCTATTCGATATGGTGGAGCACCGCCCTAGAGTGAAGCCTAGGTTCCTCGGAATATACAAATGACCATAACTTTCACAGTGGTTGCAATTATTCGTTTTCTACGATGGTAAAACTGTTGTATTTATATTGTATTTTATGCTTCTGGCGTTCACTTCTTAGGGCCTAATTGTTCGATCTGATGGAACAATGCCCTAGGATGAAGCCTAGGTTGCCCGGAAAGTAGAAATGACCATAACTTTTACACTGGTAGCAATTATTCGTTTTATACAATGGAAAAACTGTTCTATTTATTTTGTATTTTATTCTTCGGGCGTTGATTTCTTTGGCCCTAACAATTCGATGTGGTGGAGCAACGCCCTAGAGCGAAGCCTAGGTTCCCTGGAACGTACAAATGACCATCGCTTTCACACGGGTTGCAATTATTCGTTTTATACAATGGAAAAACTGTTCTATTTATTTTGTATTTTATGCTTCGGGCGTTGACTTCTAAGGACCTAACTGTTTGATCTGGTGGAGCAACGCCCTAGAGTGAAGCCTAGCTTGCCCGGAACGTAGAAATGACCATAACTTTTACAGTGGTAGCAATTATTACTTTTATACAATGGAAAAAATGTTCTATTTATTTTGTATTTTATGCTTCGGGCGTTGACTTCTAAGGCCCTAACTGTTTGATCTGGTGGAGCAACGCCCTAGAGTGAAGCCTAGGTTGCCCGGAACGTAGAAATAACCATTACTTTCACACTGTTTGCAATTATCCCTTTTATACGATGGAAAAGCTGCTGTATTAATATCGTATTTTATGCTTCTGGCGTTGACTTCTAAGGACTTAACTATTCGATCTGGTGGAGCAACGCCCTAGAGTGAAGCCTAGGTTGCCCGGAACGTAGAAATGACCATAAGTTTCATAATGGTTGCAATTATTCGTTTTATACGATGGAACAACTGTTGTATTCCCATTGTATTTTATGCTTCGGGCGTTGACTTCTTAGGCCCTAACACTTCGATCTGGTGGAGCAACGCCCTACAGTGAAGCCTAGGTTGCCCGGAACGTAGATATGACCATAACCTTCACACAGGTTGCAATTATTCGTTTTATACGGTGTAAAGGCTGTTGTATTTATTTTGTATTTTATTCTTCTGGTGTTGACTTCTTAGGCCCTAACTATTCGATCTGGCGGAACAAAGCCGTAGAGTGAAGCCTAGGTTGCCCGGAACGTAACAATGACCATTACTTTCACACTGCTTGCAATTATTCCTATTATACGATGGAAAAACTGTTCTATTTATTTTGTATTTTATTCTTCGGGCGTTGACTTCTTTGGCCCTAACAATTCGATCTGGTGGAGCAACGCCCTAGAGTGAAGCCTAGGTTGCCTGGAACGTACAAATGACCATCACTTTCACACGGATTGCAATTATTCCTGTTATAGGATGGAAAGACTGTTGTATTTTTATTGCATTTTATGCTTCTGGCGTTCACTTCTTAGGCCCTAACTATTCGATCTGGTGGAACAACGCCCTAGGGTGAAGCCTAGGTTGCCCGGAACGTAGAAATGACCATAACTTTTACACTGGTAGCAATTATTCGTTTTTTACAATGGAAAAACTGTTCTATTTATTTTGTACTTTATGCTTCTGGCGTTCACTTCTTAGGGCCTAACTGTTTGATCTGGTGGAGCAACGCACTAGAGTGAAGCCCAGGTTGCCCGGAACGTAGAAATGACCATCACTTTCAAACTGGTTGCAATCAATCCTGTTATACGATGGAAAAACTGTTGTATTTTTATTGCATTTTATGCTTCGGGCGTTGACTTCTAAGGCCCTAACTATTCAATCTGTTGGAGCAACACCCTAGAGTGAAGCCTAGGTTGCTCGGAATGTAGAAATGACCATAACTTTCACACTGGTTGCAATTATTCGTTTTATACGATGGAAAAACTGTTGTATTTATATTGTATTTTATGCTTCTGGCGTTCACTTGTTAGTCCCTAACTATTCGATCTGGTGGAACAACGCCCTAGGGTGAAGCCTAGGCTGCCCGGAACGTAGAAATGACCATCACTCTCACACGGGTTGCAATTATTCCTGTTATAGGATGGAAAAGCTGTTGTATTTATATCGTATTTTATGCTTCTGGCGTTGACTTCTAAGGCCCTGGCTATTCGATCTAGTGGAGCAACGCCCTAGAGTGAAGCCTAGGTTTCCCGGAACGTAGAAATGGCCATCACTTTCAAACTGGTTGCAATTAATCCTGTTATACGATGGAAAAACTGTTGTATTTTTATTGCATTTTATGCTTCGGGCGTCGACTTCTAAGGCCCTAACTATTCAATCTGTTCGTGCAACGCCCTAGAGTGAAGCCTAGGTTGTTCGGAATGTAGAAATGACCATTACTTTCACACTGGTTGCAATTATTCGTTTTATACGATGGAAAAACTGTTTTATTTATATTGTATTTAATGCTTCTGGCGTTCACTTGTTAGGCCCTAACTATTCGATCTGGTGGAACAACGCCCTATGGTGAAGCCTAGGTTGCCCGGAACGTAGAAATGACCATAACTTTTACACTGGTAGCAATTATTCGTTTTATACAATGGAAGAACTGTCGTATTTATATTGTATTTTATGCTTCTGGCGTTGACTTCTTAGGCCCTAACTATTCGATCTGGTGGAGCAATGCCTCAGAGTTAAGTCTAGGATGCCCGAAACGCCGAAATGATCATTACTTTCACGCTTGTTGCAATTATTCCTGTTATACGATGAAAAGACCGTTGTATTTTTATTGTATTTTATGCTTCAGGCGTAGGCTACTAAGGCCGTAGCTATTCGATATGGTGGAGCACCGCCCTAGAGTGAAGCCTAGGTTGCTCGGAATATACAAATGACCATAACTTTCACACTGGTTGCAATTATTCGTTTTCTACGATGGAAAAACTGTTGTATTTATATTGTACTTTATGCTTCTGGCGTTCACTTCTTAGGGCCTAATTGTTCGATCTGATGGAACAATGCCCTAGGATGAAGCCTAGGTTGCCCGGAACGTAGAAATGACCATAACTTTTATACTGGTAGCAATTATTCGTTTTATACAATGGAAAAACTGTTCTATTTATTTTGTATTTTATGCTTCGGGCGTTGACTTCTAAGGACCTAACTGTTTGATCTGGTGGAGCAACGCCCTAGAGTGTAGCCTAGGTTGCCCGGAACGTAGAAATGACAATTACTTTCACACTGTTTGCAATTATTCCTTTTATACGATGCGAAAGCTGTTGTATTTATATCGAATTTTATGCTTCTGGCGTTGACTTCTAAGGATCTAACTATTCGATCTGGTGGAGCAACGCCCTAGAGTGAAGCCTAGGTTGCTTGGAATGTAGAAATAACCATAACTTTCACACTGGTTGCAATTATACGTTCTTTACGATGGAAAAACTGTTGCATTTATATTGTATTTTATGCTTCTGGCGTTCACTTGTTAGGCCCTAACTATTCGATCTGGTGGAACAGCGCCCTAGGGTGAAGCCTAGGCTGCCCGGAACGTAGAAATGACCTTCACGTTCACACGGGTTGCAATTATTCCTGTTATAGGATGGAAAGACTGTTGCATTTTTATTGTATTTTATGCTTCGGGCGTTGACTTCTAAGGCCCTAACTATTCAATCTGTTGGAGCAACACCCTAGAGTGAAGCCTATGTTGCCCGGAACGTAGAAATGGCCATCACTTTCAAACTGGTTGCAATTAATCCTGTTATACGATGGAAACACTGTTGTATTTTTATTGCATTTTATGCTTCGGGCGTTGACTTCTAAGGCCCTAACTATTCAATCTGTTGGAGCAACACCCTAGAGTGAAGCCTAGGTTGCTCGGAATGTAGAAATGACCATAACTTTCACACTGGTTGCAATTATTCGTTTTATACGATGGAAAAACTGTTGTATTTATATTGTATTTTATGCTTCTGGCGTTCACTTGTTAGGCCCTAACTATTCGATCTGGTGGAACAACGCCCTAGGGTGAAGCCTAGGTTGCCCGGAACGTAGAAATGACCATAACTTTTACACTGGTAGCAATTATTCGTTTTATACAATGGAAAATATGTTGTATTTATATTGCATTTTATGCTTCTGGCGTTGACTTCTTAGGCCCTAACTATTCGATCTGGTGGAGCAATGCCTCAGAGTTAAGTCTAGGATGCCCGAAACGCCGAAATGATCATTACTTTCACGCTTGTTGCAATTATTCCTGTTATACGATGAAAAGACCGTTGTATTTTTATTGTATTTTATGCTTCAGGCGTGGACTTCTGAGGCCGTAGCTATTCGATGTGGTGGAAGAACGCCATACAGTGAAGCCTAGGTTGCCCGGAACGTAGAAATGACCATAACCTTCACACAGGTTGCAATTATTCGTTTTATACGGTGTAAAGGCTGTTGCATTTATTTTGTATTTTATTCTTCTGGTGTTGACTTCTTAGGACCTAACTGTTCGATCTGGTGGAACAACGCTCTAGGGTGAAATCTAGGTTGCCCGGAAAGTAGAAATGGCGATAACTTTCACACTGGTAGCAATTATTCGTTTTATACGATGGAAAAACTGTTCTATTTATTTTATACTTTATGCCTCGGGCGTTGACTTCTAAGGCCCTAACTATTGGATCTGGTGGAACAACGCCCTAGGGTGAAGCCTAGATTGCCCGGAACGTAGAAATGACCATAAGTTTCATAATGGTTGCAATTATTCGTTTTATACGATGGAAAAACTGTTGTATTTATATTGTATTTTATGCTTCTGGCGTTCACTTCTTGGGCCGTAACTATTCGATCGGGTGAAACAACGCCCTAGGGTGAAGCCTAGGTTGCCCGGAACGTAGAAATGACCATAACATTTACACTGTTAGCAATTATTCGTTTTACACAATGGACTAACTGTTCTTTTTATTTTGTATTTTATGCTTCGGGCGCTGACTTCTAAGGCCCTAACTGTTTGATCTGGTGGAGCAACGCCCTAGAGTGAAGCCTAGGTTGGCCGGAACGAAGAAATGACAATTACTTTCACACTGTTTGCAATTATTCGTTTTTTACGATGGAAAAGCTGTTGTATTTATATTGTATTATATGCCTCTGGCGTTGACTTCTAAGGCCCTAGCTATTCGATCTAGTGGAGCAACGCCCTAGAGTGAAGCCTAGGTTGCCCGGAACGTAGAAATGACCATCACTTTCAAACTGGCTGCAATTAATCCTGTTATACGATGGAAAAACTGTTGTATTTTTATTGCATTTTATGCTTCGGGCGTTGACTTCTAAGGCCGTAACTATTCAATCTGTTGGTGCAACGCCCTAGAGTGAAGACTAGGTTGCTCGGAATGTAGAAATGATCATTACTTTCACACTGGTTGCAATTATTCGTTTTATACGATGGAAAAACTGTTGTATTTATATTGTATTTTATGCTTCTGGCGTTCACTTCTTAGGCCCTAACTATTCGACCTGGTAGAGCAACTCCCTAGAGTGAAGCCTAGGCTGCTCGGAATATAGAAATGTCCATAACTTTCACACTGGTTGCAATTATTCGTTTTCTGCGATGGAAGAACTGTTCTATTTATTTTGTATTCTATGCTTCGGGCGTTGACTTCTAAGGACCTAACTGTTTGATCTGGTGGAGCAACGCCCTAGAGTGTAGCCTAGGTTGCCCGGAACGTAGAAATGACAATTACTTTCACACTGTTTGCAATTATTCCTTTTATAAGGTGCAAAAGCTGTTGTATTTATATCGTATTTTATGCTTCTGGCGTTGACTTCTAAGGACCTAACTATTCGATCTGGTGGAGCAACGCCCCAGAGTGAAGCCTAGGTTGCTCGGAATGTAGAAATAACCATAACTTTCACACTGGTTGCAATTATACGTTCTTTACGATGGAAAAGCAGTTGTATTTATATTGTATTTTATGACTCTGGCGTTGACTTCTAAGGCCCTAGCTATTCGATCTAGTGTAGCAACGCCCTAGAGTGAAGCCTAGGTTTCCCGGAACGGAGAAGTGACCATCAGCTTCAAACTGGTTGCATTTAATCCTGTTATACGATGGAAAAACTGTTGTATTTTTATTGTATTTAATGCTTCTGGCGTTCACTTCTTAGGCCCTAACTATTCGAGCTGGTGGAACAACGCCCTAGAGTGAAGCCTAGGTTGCACGGAATGTAGAAATAACCATAACGTTCACACTGGTTGCAATTATTCGTTTTATACGATGGAAAAACTGTTGTATGTATATTGTATTTTATGCTTCTGGCGTTCACTTCTTAGGCCCTAACTATTCGATCTGGTGGAACAACGCCCTAGGGTGAAGCCTAGGTTGCCCGGAACGTAGAAATGACCATAACTTTTACACTGGTAGCAATTATTCGTTTTATACAATGGAGAAACTGTTCTATTTATTTTGTATTTTATGCTTCGGGCGTTGACTTCTAAGGCCCTAACTGTTTAATCTGGTGGAGCAACGCCCTAGGGTGAAGCCTAGGTTGCCCGGAACGTAGAAATGACCATTACTTTCACACTGCTTGCAATTATTCCTTATATACGATTGAAAAGCTGTTGTATTTATATCATATTTTATGCTTCTGGCGTTGACTTCTAAGGCCCTAGCTATTCGATCTAGTGGAGCAACGCCCTAGAGTGAAGCCTAGGTTGCCCGGAACGTAGAAATGACCTTCACTATCAAACTGGTTGCAATTAATCCTGTTATACGATGGAAAAACTGTTGTATTTTTATTGCATTTTATGCTTCTGGCGTTCACTTCTTAGGCCCTAACTATTCGATCTGGTGGAACAACGCCCTAGGGTGAAGCCTAGGTTGCCCGGAACGTAGAAATGACCATAAGTTTCATAATGGTTGCAATTATTCGTTTTATACGATGGAAAAACTGTTGTATTTATATCGTATTTTATGCTTCTGGCGTTGACTTCTTAGGCCCTAACTATTCCATCTGGTGGAACAACGCCCTAGGGTTAAATCTAGGTTGCTCGGAAAGTAGAAATGACGATAACTTTCACACTGGTAGCAATTATTCGTTTTATACGATGGAAAAACTGTTCTATTTATTTTGTATTTTATGCTTCGGGCGTTGACTTCTAAGGACCTAACTGTTTGATCTGGTGGAGCAACGCCCTAGAGTGTAGCCTAGGTTGCCCGGAACGTAGAAATGACAATTACTTTCACACTGTTTGCAATTATTCCTTTTATACGATGCGAAAGCTGTTGTATTTATATCGTATTTTATGCTTCTGGCGTTGACTTCTAAGGATCTAACTATTCGATCTGGTGGAGCAACGCCCTAGAGTGAAGCCTAGGTTGCTTGGAATGTAGAAATAACCATAACTTTCACACTGGTTGCAATTATACGTTCTTTACGATGGAAAAACTGTTGCATTTATATTGTATTTTATGCTTCTGGCGTTCACTTGTTAGGCCCTAACTATTCGATCTGGTGGAACAGCGCCCTAGGGTGAAGCCTAGGCTGCCCGGAACGTAGAAATGACCATTACGTTCACACGGGTTGCAATTATTCCTGTTATAGGATGGAAAGACTGTTGCATTTTTATTGTATTTTATGCTTCAGGCGTTGACTTCTGAGGCCGTAGCTATTCGAAGTGGTGGAAGAACGCCATAGAGTGAAGCGTAGGTTGCCCGGAACGTAGAAATGTCCATATCTTTCTCACTGTTTGCAATTGTTCATTTTATACGATGGCAAAGCTGTTGTATTTATATTGTATTTTATGCTTCTGGCGTTGACTTCTTAGGCCCTAACTATTCGATCTGGTGGAGCAATTCCTCAGAGTTAAGTCTAGGATGCCCGAAACGCCGAAATGATCATTACTTTCACGCTTGATGCAATTATTCCTGTTATACGATGAAAAGACCATTGTATTTTAATTGTATTTTATGCTTCAGGCGTAGGCTTCTAAGGCCGTAGCTATTCGATATGGTGCAGCACCGCCCTAGATTGAGGCCTAGGTTGCTCGGAACGTAGAAATGACCACTACTTTCACACTGTTTGCAATTATTCATTTTATACGATGGAAAAGCTGTTGTATTTATATCGTATTTTATGCTTCGGGCGTTGACTTCTAAGGCCCTAACTGTTTAATCTGGTGGAGCAACGCCCTAGGGTGAAGCCTAGGTTGCCCGGAACGTAGAAATGACCATTACTTTCACACTGTTTGCAATTATTCCTTTTATACGATTGAAAAGCTGTTGTATTTATATCGTATTTTATGCTTCTGGCGTTGACTTCTATGGCCCTAACTATTCGATCTAGTGGAGCAACGCCCTAGGGTGAAGCCTAGGTTGCCCGGAACGAAGAAATGATCATAACTTCTACACTGGTAGCAATTATTCGTTTTATACATTGGAAAAACTGTTGTATTTATATTGTATTTTATGCTTCTGGCTTTGACTTCTTAGGCCCTAACTATTCGATCTGGTGGAGCAGTGCCTCAGAGTTAAGTCTAGGATGCCCGAAACGCCGAAATGATCATTACTTTCACGCTTGTTGAAATTATTCCTGTTATACGATGAAAAGACCGTTGTATATTTACTGTATTTTATGCTTCAGGCGTAGGCTTCTAAGGCCGTAGCTATTCGATATGGTGGATCACCGCCCTAGAGTGAAGCCTAGGTTGCACGGAACGTAGAAATGACCATAACTTTTACACTGTTAGCAATTATTCGTTTTATACCATGGAAAAACTGTTCTATTTATTTGGTGTTTTATGCTTCGGGCGTTGACTTCTAAGGCCCTAACTGTTTGATCTGGTGGAGCAACGCCCTAGAGTGAAGCCTAGGATGCCCGGAATGTAGAAATGACCATTACTTTCACACTGGGTGCAATTATTCCTTTTATGCGATGGACAAACTGTTGTATTTTTATTGCATTTTATGCTTCTGGCGTTCACTTCTTAGGCCCTAACTATTCCCTCTGGTGGATCAACGCCGTAGAGTGAAACCTACGTTGGCGGGAACGTAGAAATGACCATTACTTTCACACTGGTTGCAATTATTCGTTTTATACGATGGAAAAGCTGTTGTATTTATATCGTATTTTATGCTTCTGGCGTTGACTTCTTAGGACCTAACTATTCGATCTGGTGGAGCAACGCCCTAGAGTGAAGCCTAGGTTGTCTGGAACGTATAAATGACCATCACTTTCAAACTGGTTGCAATTATTCCTGTTATATGATGGAAAAACTGCTGTATTTTTATTGCATTTTATGCTCCGGGCATTGACTTCTAAGGCCCTAACTATTCAATCTGTTGGAGCAACGCCCTAGGGTGAAGCCTAGGGTGCCCGGAAAGTAGAAGTGACCATAACTTTTACACTGGTAGCAATTATTCGTTTTATACAATGGAAAAACTGTTCTATTTATTTTGTATTTTATGCTTCGGGCGTTGACTTCTTTGGCCCTAACAATTCGATCTGGTGGAGCAACGCCCTAGAGTAAAGCCTAGGATCCCTGGAACGTACAAATGACCACCGCTTTCACACGGGTTGCAATTATTCCTGTTATAGGATGGAAAGACTGTTGTATATTTATTGCATTTTATGCTTCTGGCGTTCACTTCTTAGGCCCTGGCTATTCGATCTGGTGGAACAACGCCCTAGGGTGAAGCCTAGGTTGCCCGGAACGTAGAAATGACCATAACTTTTACACTGGTAGCAATTATTCGTTTTATACAATGGAAAAACTGTTCTATTTATTTTGTACTTTATGCTTCGGGCGTTGACTTCTAAGGCCCTAACTGTTTCATCTGGAGGAGCAACGCCCTAGAGTGAAGCCCAGGTTGCCCGGAACGTAGAAATGACCATCACTTTCAAACTGGTTGCAATTAATCCTGTTATACGATGGAAAAACTGTTGTATTTTTATTGCATTTTATGCTTCTGGCGTTGACTTCTAAGGCCCTAACTATTCAATCTGTCGGAGCAACACCCTAGAGTGAAGCCTAGGTTGCCCGGAACGTAGAAATGGCCATCACTTTCAAACTGGTTGCAATTAATCCTGTTATACGATGGAAAAACTGTTGTATTTTTATTGCATTTTATGCTTCGGGCGTTGACTTCTAAGGCCCAAACTATTCAATCTGTTGGAGCAACACCCTAGAGTGAAGCCTAGGTTGCTCGGAATGTAGAAATGACCATAACTTTCACACTGGTTGCAATTATTCGTTTTATACGATGGAAAAACTGTTGTATTTATATTGTATTTTATGCTTCTGGCGTTGACTTCTTAGGCCCTAACTATTCGATCTGGTGGAGCAATGCCTCAGAGTTAAGTCTAGGATGCCCGAAACGCCGAAATGATCATTACTTTCACGCTTGTTGCAATTATTCCTGTTATACGATGAAAAGACCGTTGTATTTTTATTGTATTTTATGCTTCAGGCGTGGACTTCTGAGGCCGTAGCTATTCGATGTGGTGGAAGAACGCCATACAGTGAAGCCTAGGTTGCCCGGAACGTAGAAATGACCATAACCTTCACACAGGTTGCAATTATTCGTTTTATACGGTGTAAAGGCTGTTGCATTTATTTTGTATTTTATTCTTCTGGTGTTGACTTCTTAGGACCTAACTATTCGATCTGGTGGAACAACGCTCTAGGGTGAAATCTAGGTTGCCCGGAAAGTAGAAATGGCGATAACTTTCACACTGGTAGCAATTATTCGTTTTATACGATGGAAAAACTGTTCTATTTATTTTATACTTTATGCTTCGGGAGTTGACTTCTAAGGCCCTAACTATTGGATCTGGTGGAACAACGCCCTAGGGTGAAGCCTAGGTTGCCCGGAACGTAGAAATGACCATAACATTTACACTGGTAGCAATTATTCGTTTTATACAATGGTCTAACTGTTCTTTTTATATTGTATTATATGCCTCTGGCGTTGACTTCTAAGGCCCTAGCTATTCGATCTAGTGGAGCAACGCCCTAGAGTGAAGCCTAGGTTGCCCGGAACGTAGAAATGACCATCACTTTCAAACTGGCTGCAATTAATCCTGTTATACGATGGAAAAACTGTTGTATTTTTATTGCATTTTATGCTTCGGGCGTTGACTTCTAAGGCCCTAACTATTGAATCTGTTGGTGCAACGCCCTAGAGTGAAGACTAGGTTGCTCGGAATGTAGAAATGATCATTACTTTCACACTGGTTGCAATTATTCGTTTTATACGATGGAAAAACTGTTGTATGTATATTGTATTTTATGCTTCTGGCGTTCACTTCTTAGGCCCTAACTATTCGATCTGGTGGAACAACGCCCTAGGGTGAAGCCTAGGTTGCCCGGAACGTAGAAATGACCATAACTTTTACACTGGTAGCAATTATTCGTTTTATACAATGGAGAAACTGTTCTATTTATTTTGTATTTTATGCTTCGGGCGTTGACTTCTAAGGCCCTAACTGTTTGATCTGGTGGAGGAACGCCCTAGAGTGAAGCCCAGGTTGCCCGGAACGTAGAAATGACCATCACTTTCAAACTGGTTGCAATTAATCCTGTTATACGATGGAAAAACTGTTGTATTTTTATTGCATTTTATGCTTCGGGCGTTGACTTCTAAGGCCCTAACTATTCAATCTGTTGGAGCAACACCCTAGAGTGAAGCCTAGGTTGCCCGGAACGTAGAAATGGCCATCACTTTCAAACTGGTTGCAATTAATCCTGTTATACGATGGAAAAACTGTTGTATTTTTATTGCATTTTATGCTTCGGGCGTTGACTTCTAAGGCCCTAACTATTCAATCTGTTGGAGCAACACCCTAGAGTGAAGCCTAGGTTGCTCGGAATGTAGAAATGACCATAACTTTCACACTGGTTGCAATTATTCGTTTTATACGATGGAAAAACTGTTGTATTTATATTGTATTTTATGCTTCTGGCGTTCACTTGTTAGGCCCTAACTATTCGATCTGGTGGAACAACGCCCTAGGGTGAAGCCTAGGTTGCCCGGAACGTAGAAATGACCATAACTTTTACACTGGTAGCAATTATTCGTTTTATACAATGGAAAATATGTTGTATTTATATTGTATTTTATGCTTCTGGCGTTGACTTCTTAGGCCCTAACTATTCGATCTGGTGGAGCAATGCCTCAGAGTTAAGTCTAGGATGCCCGAAACGCCGAAATGATCATTACTTTCACGCTTGTTGCAATTATTCCTGTTATACGATGAAAAGACCGTTGTATTTTTATTGCATTTTATGCTTCTGGCGTTCACTTCTTAGGCCCTAACTATTCGATCTGGTGGAACAACGCCCTAGGGTGAAGCGTAGGTTGCCCGGAACGTAGAAATGACCATAAGTTTCATAATGGTTGCAATTATTCGTTTTATACGATGGAAAAGCTGTTGTATTTATATCGTATTTTATGCTTCTGGCGTTGACTTCCTAGGCCCTAACTATTCCATCTGGTGGAACAACGCCCTAGGGTGAAATCTAGGCTGCCCGGAACGTAGAAATGACCATCACGTTCACACGGGTTGCAATTATTCCTGTTATAGGATGGAAAGACTGTTGTATTTTTATTGTATTTTATGCTTCAGGCGTTGACTTCTGAGGCCGTAGCTATTCGAAGTGGTGGAAGAACGCCATAGAGTGAAGCGTAGGTTGCCCGGAACGTAGAAATGTCCATATCTTTCTCACTGTTTGCAATTGTTCATTTTATACGATGGCAAAGCTGTTGTATTTATATTGTATCTTATGCTTCTGGCGTTGACTTCTTAGGCCCTAACTATTCGATCTGGTGGAGCAATTCCTCAGAGTTAAGTCTAGGATGCCCGAAACGCCGAAATGATCATTACTTTCACGCTTGATGCAATTATTCGTTTTATACGATGGAAAAACTGTTCTATTTATTTTATACTTTATGCTTCGGGCGTTGACTTCTAAGGCCCTAACTACTGGATCTGGTGGAACAACGCCCTAGAGTGAAGCCTAGGTTGGCCGGAACGAAGAAATGACAATTACTTTCACACTGTTTGCAATTATTCGTTTTTTACGATGGAAAAGCTGTTGTATTTATATTGTATTATATGCCTCTGGCGTTGACTTCTAAGGCCCTAGCTATTCGATCTAGTGGAGCAACGACCTAGAGTGAAGCCTAGGTTGCACGGAACGTAGAAATGACCATCACTTTCAAACAGGCTGCAATTAATCCTGTTATACGATGGAAAAACTGTTGTATTTTTATTGCATTTTATGCTTCGGGCGTTGACTTCTAAGGCCCTAACTATTCAATCTGTTGGAGCAACGCCCTAGAGTGAAGCCTAGGTTGGCCGGAACGAAGAAATGACAATTACTTTCACACTGTTTGCAATTATTCGTTTTTTACGATGGAAAAGCTGTTGTATTTATATTGTATTTTATGCTTCTGTCGTTGACTTCTTAGGCCCTAACTATTCCATCTGGTGGAACAACGCTCTAGGGTGAAATCTGGGTTGCCCGGAAAGTAGAAATGGCGATAACTTTCACACTGTAAGCAATTATTCGTTTTCTGCGATGGAAGAACTGTTCTATTTATTTTGTATTCTATGCTTCGGGCGATGACTTCTAAGGACCTAACTGTTTGATCTGGTGGAGCAACGCCCTAGAGTGTAGCCTAGGTTGCGCGGAACGTAGAAATGACAATTACTTTCACACTGTTTGCAATTATTCCTTTTATACGATGCAAAAGCTGTTGTATTTATATCGTATCTTATGCTTCTGGCGTTGACTTCTAAGGACCTAACTATTCGATCTGGTGGAGCAACGCCCTAGAGTGAAGCCTAGGTTGCTCGGAATGTAGAAATAACCATAACTTTCACACTGGATGCAATTATACGTTCTTTACGATGGAAAAACTGTTGTATTTTTATTGTATTTAATGCTTCTGGCGTTCACTTCTTAGGCCCTAACTATTCGATCTGGTGGAACAGCGCCCTAGGGTGAAGCCTAGGCTGCCCGGAACGTAGAAATGACCATCACGTTCACACGGGTTGCAATTATTCCTGTTATAGGATGGAAAGACTGTTGCATTTTTATTGTATTTTATGCTTCAGGCGTTGACTTCTGAGGCCGTAGCTATTCGAAGTGGTGGAAGAACGCCATAGAGTGAAGCGTAGGTTGCCCGGAACGTAGAAATGTCCATATCTTTCTCACTGTTTGCAATTGTTCATTTTATACGATGGCAAAGCTGTTGTATTTATATTGTATTTTATGCTTCTGGCGTTGACTTCTAAGGCCCTAACTACTCGATCTGGTGGAGCAATTCCTCAGAGTTAAGTCTAGGATGCCCGAAACGCCGAAATGATCATTACTTTCACGCTTGATGCATTTATTCCTGTTATACGATGAAAAGACCGTTGTATTTTTATTGTATTTTATGCTTCAGGCGTAGGCTTCTAAGGCCGTAGCTATTCGATATGGTGGAGCACCGCCCTAGATTGAGGCCTAGGTTGCTCGGAACGTAGAAATGACCACTACTTTCACACTGTTTGCAATTATTCATTTTATACGATGGAAAAGCTGTTGTATTTATATCGTATTTTATGCTTCGGGCGTTGACTTCTAAGGCCCTAACTGTTTAATCTGGTGGAGCAACGCCCTAGGGTGAAGCCTAGGTTGCCCGGAACGTAGAAATGACCATTACTTTCACACTGTTTGCAATTATTCCTTTTATACGATTGAAAAGCTGTTGTATTTATATCGTATTTTATGCTTCTGGCGTTGACTTCTAAGGCCCTAGCTATTCGATCTAGTGGAGCAACGCCCTAGGGTGAAGCCTGGGTTGCCCGGAACGAAGAAATGATCATAACTTCTACACTGGTAGCAATTATTCGTTTTATTCATTGGAAAAACTGTTGTATTTATATTGTATTTTATGCTTCTGGCTTTGACTTCTTAGGCCCTAACTATTCGATCTTGTGGAGCAATGCCTCAGAGTTAAGTCTAGGATGCCCGAAACGCCGAAATGATCATTACTTTCACGCTTGTTGCAATTATTCCTGTTATACGATGAAAAGACCGTTGTATTTTTATTGTATTTTATGCTTCAGGCGTAGGCTTCTAAGGCCGTAGCTATTCGATATGGTGGATCACCGCCCTAGAGTGAAGCCTAGGTTGCACGGAACGTAGAAATGACCATAACTTTTACACTGGTAGCAATTATTCGTTTTATACAATGGAAAAACTGTTCTATTTATTTTGTATTTTATGCTTCGGGCGTTGACTTCTTTGGCCCTAACAATTCGATCTGGTGGAGCAACGCCCTAGAGCGAAGCCTAGGTTCCCTGGAACGTACAAATGACCATCGCTTTCACACGGGTTGCAATTATTCCTGTTATAGGATGGAAAGACTGTTGTATTTTTATTGCATTTTATGCTTCTTGCGTTCACTTCTTAGGCCCTAACTATTCGATCTGGTGGAACAACTCCCGAGGGTGAAGCCTAGGTTGCCCAGAACGTAGAAATGACCATAACTTTTACACTGGTAGCAATTATTCGTTTTATACAATGGAAAAACTGTTCTATTTATTTTGTACTTTATGCTTCGGGCGTTGACTTCTAAGGACCTAACTGTTTGATCTGGTGGAGCAACGCCCTAGAGTGAAGCCTAGGTTGCCCGGAACGTAGAAATGACCATAACTTTTACACTGGTAGCAATTATTCCTTTTATACGATGGAAAAGCTGTTGTATTTATATCGTATTTTATGCTTCTGGCGTTGACTTCTAAGGCCCTAGCTATTCGATCTAGTGGAGCAACGACCTAGAGTGAATCCTAGGTTGCCCGGAACGTAGAAATGACCATAAGTTTCATAATGGTTGCAATTATTCGTTTTATACGATGGAAAAACTGTTGTATTTATATCGTATTTTATGCTTCTGCCGTTGACTTCTTAGGCCCTAACTATTCCATCTGGTGGAACAACGCTCTAGGGTGAAATCTAGGTTGCCCGGAAAGTAGAAATGGCGATAACTTTCACACTGGTAGCAATTATTCGTTTTATACGATGGAAAAACTGTTCTATTTATTTTATACTTTATGCTTCGGGCGTTGACTTCTAAGGCCCTAGCTATTCGATCTAGTGGAGCAACGCCCTAGAGTGAAGCCTAGGTTGCCCGGAACGTAGAAATGACCATCACTTTCAAACTGGCTGCAATTAATCCTGTTATACGATGGAAAAACTGTTGTATTTTTATTGCACTTTATGCTTCGGGAGTTGACTTCTAAGGCCCTAACTATCCAATCTATTGGAGCAACGCCCTAGAGTGAAGCCTAGGTTGGCCGGAACGAAGAAATGACAATTACTTTCACACTGTTTGCAATTATTCGTTTTTTACGATGGAAAAGCTGTTGTATTTATATTGTATTTTATGCTTCTGGCGTTGACTTCTTAGGCCCTAACTATTCCATCTGGTGGAACAACGCTCTAGGGTGAAATCTAGGTTGCCAAAAGTAGAAATGGCGATAACTTTCACACTGGTAGCAATTATTCGTTTTATACGATGGAAAAACTGTTCTATTTATTTTATACTTTATGCTTCGGGCGTTGACTTCTAAGGCCTTAACTATTGGATCTGGTGGAACAACGCCCTAGGGTGAAGCCTAGGTTGCTCGGAATGTAGAAATGATCATTACTTTCACACTGGTCGCAATTATTCGTTTTATACGATGGAAAAACTGTTGTATTTATATTGTATTTTATGCTTCTGGCGTTCACTTCTTAGGCCCTAACTATTCGACCTGGTAGAGCAACGCCCTAGAGTGAAGCCTAGGTTGCTCGGAATATAGAAATGTCCATAACTTTCACACTGGTTGCAATTATTCGTTTTCTGCGATGGAAGAACTGTTCTATTTATTTTGTATTCTATGCTTCGGGCGTTGACTTCTAAGGACCTAACTGTTTGATCTGGTGGAGCAACGCCCTAGAGTGTAGCCTAGGTTGCCCGGAACGTAGAAATGACAATTACTTTCACACTGTTTGCAATTATTCCTTTTATACGATGCAAAAGCTGTTGTATTTATATCGTATTTTATGCTTCTGGCGTTGACTTCTAAGGACCTAACTATTCGATCTGGTGGAGCAACGCCCTAGAGTGAAGTCTAGGTTGCTCGGAATGTAGAAATAACCATAACTTTCACACTGGTTGCAATTATACGTTCTTTACGATGGAAAAACTGTTGTATTTATATTGTATTTTATGACTCTGGCGTTGACTTCTAAGGCCCTAGCTATTCGATCTAGTGTAGCAACGCCCTAGAGTGAAGCCTAGGTTGCCCGGAACGTAGAAGTGACCATCACTTTCAAACTGGTTGCAATTAATCCTGTTATACGATGGAAAAAGTGTTGTATTATTATTGTATTTAATGCTTCTGGCGTTGACTTCTAAGGATCTAACTATTCGATCTGGTGGAGCAACGCCCTAGAGTGAAGCCTGGGTTGCTCGGAATGTAGAAATAACCATAACTTTCACACTGGTTGCAATTATACGTTCTTTACGATGGAAAAACTGTTGCATTTATATTGTATTTTATGCTTCTGGCGTTCACTTGTTATGCCCTAACTATTCGATCTGGTGGAACAGCGCGCTAGGGTGAAGCCTAGGCTGCCCGGAACGTAGAAATGACCATCACGTTCACACGGGTTGCAATTATTCCTGTTATAGGATGGATAGACTGTTGCATTTTTATTGTATTTTATGCTTCAGGCGTTGACTTCTGAGGCCGTAGCTATTCGATCTAGTGGAGCAACGCCCTAGAGTGAATCCTAGGTTGCCCGGAACGTAGAAATGACCATAAGTTTCATAATGGTTGCAATTATTCGTTTTATACGATGGAAAAACTGTTGTATTTATAACGTATTTTATGCTTCTGGCGTTGACTTCTTAGGCCCTAACTATTCCATCTGGTGGAACAACGCTCTAGGGTGAAATCTAGGTTGCCCGGAAAGTAGAAATGGCGATAACTTTCACACTGGTAGCAATTATTCGTTTTATACGATGGAAAAACTGTTCTATTTATTTTATAATTTATGCTTCGGGCGTTGACTTCTAAGGCCCTAACTATTGGATCTGGTGGAACAACGCCCTAGGGTGAAGCCTAGGTTGCCCGGAACGTAGAAATGACCATAAGTTTCGTAATGGTTGCAATTATTCGTTTTATACGATGGAAAAACTGTTGTATTTATATTGTATTTTATGCTTCTGGCGTTGACTTCTAAGGACCTAACTATTCGATCTGGTGGAGCAACGCCCTAGAGTGAAGCCTAGGTTGCTCGGAATGTAGAAATAACCATAACTTTCACACTGGTTGCAATTATACGTTCTTTACGATGGAAAAGCTGTTGTATTTATATTGTATTTTATGACTCTGGCGTTGACTTCTAAGGCCCTAGCTATTCGATCTAGTGTAGCAACGCCCTAGAGTGAAGCCTAGGTTTCCCGGAACGTAGAAGTGACCATCACCTTCAAACTGGTTGCAATTAATCCTGTTATACGATGGAAAAACTGTTGTATTTTTATTGTATTTAATGCTTCTGGCGTTCACTTCTTAGGCCCTAACTATTCGAGCTGGTGGAACAACGCCCTAGAGTGAAGCCTAGGTTGCTCGGAATGTAGAAATAACCATAACCTTCACACTGGTTGCAATTATTCGTTTTATACGATGGAAAAACTGTTGTATGTATATTGTATTTTATGCTTCTGGCGTTCACTTGTTATGCCCTAACTATTCGATCTGGTGGAACAGCGCCCTAGGGCGAAGCCTAGGCTGCCCGGAACGTAGAAATGACCATCACGTTCACACGGGTTGCAATTATTCCTGTTATAGGATGGATAGACTGTTGCATTTTTATTGTATTTTATGCTTCAGGCGTTGACTTCTGAGGCCGTAGCTATTCGAAGTGGTGGAAGAACGCCATAGAGTGAAGCGTAGGTTGCCTGGAACGTAGAAATGTCCATATCTTTCTCACTGTTTGCAATTGTTCATTTTACACGATGGCAAAGCTGTTGTATTTATATTGTATTTTATGCTTCTGGCGTTGACTTCTTAGGCCCTAACTATTCGATCTGGTGGAGCAATTCCTCAGAGTTAAGTCTAGGATGCCCGAAACGCCGAAATGATCATTACTTTCACGCTTGATGCAATTATTCCTGTTATACGATGAAAAGACCGTTGTATTTTTATTGTATTTTATGCTTCAGGCGTAGGCTTCTAAGGCCGTAGCTATTCGATATGGTGGAGCACCGCCCTAGATTGAGGCCTAGGTTGCTCGGAACGTAGAAATGACCACTACTTTCACACTGTTTGCAATTATTCATTTTATACGATGGAAAAGCTGTTGTATTTATATCGTATTTTATGCTTCGGGCGTTGACTTCTAAGGCCCTAACTGTTTAATCTGGTGGAGCAACGCCCTAGGGTGAAGCCTTGGTTGCCCGGAACGTAGAAATGACCATTACTTTCACACTGGTTGCAGTTATTCCTTTTATACGATGGAAAGGCTGTTGTATTTATTTTGTATTTTATGCTTCCGGCTTTGACTTCTAAGGCCCTAACTATTTGATCTGGTGGAGCAACGCCCTAGAGTGAAGCCTAGGTTGCCCGGAACGTAGAAATGACCATTACTTTCACACTGTTTGCAATTATTCCTTTTATACGATGGAAAAGCTGTTGTATTTATATCGTATTTTATGCTTCTGGCGTTGACTTCTAAGGCCCGAGCTATTCGATCTAGTGGAGCAACGCCGTAGAGTGAAGCGTAGAATGCCCGGAACGTAGAAATGACCATTACATTCACACTGGTTGCAATTATTCGATTTATACGATGGAAAAACTGTTGTATTTATATTGTATTTTATGCTTCTGGCGTTCACTTGTTAGTCCCTAACTATTCGATCTGGTGGAACAACGCCCTAGGGTGAAGCCTAGGTTGCCCGGAACGTAGAAATGACCATCACTTTCAAACTGGTTGCAATTAATCCTGTTATACGATGGAAAAACTGTTGTATTTTTATTGCATTTTATGCTTCGGGCGTTGACTTCTAAGGCCCTAACTATTCAATCTGTTGGTGCAACGCCCTAGAGTGAAGCCTAGGTTGCTCGGAATGCAGATATGACCATTACTTTCACACTGGTTGCAATTATTCGTTTTATACGATGGAAAAACTGTTGTATTTATATTGTATTTTATGCTTCTGGCGTTCACTTGTTAGGCGCTAACTATTCGATCTGGTGGAACAACGCCCTAGGGTGAAGCCTAGGCTGCCCGGAACGTAGAAATGACCATCACTTTCGCACGGGTTGCAATTATTCCTGTTATAGGATGGAAAGACTGTTGCATTTTTATTGTATTTTATGCTTCAGGCGTTGACTTCTGAGGCCGTAGCTATTCGAAGTGGTGGAAGATCGCCATAGAGTGAAGCGTAGGTTGCCCGGAACGTAGAAATGTTCATATCTATCTCACTGGTTGCAATTATTCGTTTTATACGATGGAAAAACTGTTGTATTTATATTGTATTTTATGCTTCTGGCGTTGACTTCTTAGGCCCTAACTATTCCGTCTGGTGGAACAACGCCCTAGAGTGAATCCTAGGTTGCTCGGAATGTAGAAATGACCATTACCTTCACACTGTTTGCAATTATTCATTTTATACGATGGCGAAGCTGTTGTATTTATATTGTATTTTATGCTTCCGGCGGTAACTTCTAAGGCCGTAGCTATCAGATTAGGATCAGCAACGCCCTAGAGTGACGCGTAGGTTGCCAGGCACGCAGAAATGACCATTACTTTCACAATGTTCGCAATCATTCATTTTATACGATGGAAAAACTGTTGTACTTATATCGTATTTTATTCTTCTGGCGTTGACATCTTAGGCCCTAACTATTTGATCTGGTGGAGCACCGCCCTAGAGTGGAGCCTAGGTTGCCCGGAACGTAGACCATACCATTACCTTCACGCTGGTGGTAATTATTCCTGTTATGTGACGGAAAAACTTTTGCATCTTTATTGCATTTTATGCTTCGGGCGTTGACTTCTAAGGCCCTAACTATTCGATCTGGTGGAGCAACGCCCTAGAGTGAAGCCTAGGTTGCCCGGAACGTAGAAATGTCCATAACTTTCAGACTGGTTGCTATTATTCGTTGTAAACGATGGAAAAGCTGTTCTATTTATATTGCATTTTATGATCCTGGCATTGAATTCTAAGTCCCTAGCTATTCGATCTGGCGGAGCAACGCCCTAGAGTGAAGCCTAGGTTGCCCGGAACGTAGAAATGACCATTACTTGCACAGTGTTTGCAATTATTCATTTTATACGATGGAAAAGCGGTTGTATTTATATTGTATTTTATGCTCCTGGCGTTGACTTCTAAGGCCGTAGATATTAGACGTGGTGGAGCAACGCCCTAGAGTGACGCCTAGGTTGACCGGAACGTAGAAATGACCATTACTTTGTCAATGTCTGCAATTATTCATTTTATACGATGGAAAAACTGTTGTACTTATATTGTATTCTATCCTTCTGGCGTTAAATTCTAAGTCCCTAGCTATTCGATCTGGTAGAGCAACGCCCTAGAGTGAAACATAGGTTACCCGGGACGCAGAAATGACCAGTACTTTCACAATGGTTGCAGTTATTCGTTTTATACCATGGAAAAACTGTTCTATTTATTTCGCATTTTATGCTTCGGGCGTTGACTTCTAAGGCCCTAGCTATTCCATCTGGTGGAGCAACACCCTAGCGTGAAGTCTAGGTTGCCCGGAACGTAGAAATGACAATTACTTCCACACTGCTTGCAAATATACATTATATACGATGGAAAAACTGTTGCACCTTTATTGTATTTTATGCTTCTGGCGTTGACTTCATAGGCCCTAACTATTCGATCTGGTGGAGCAACGTCCTAGAGTGAAGCCTAGGTTGACCGGACCGTAGAAATGACCATAAGTTTCACACTGGATACCATTATTCGTTTTATACGATGGAAAAACTGTTCTATTTATTTTGTGTTTTATGCTTCGGGCGTTGACTTCTTTGGCCCGAGCTATTCGATCTAGTGGAGCAACGCCGTAGAGTGAAGCGTAGAATGCCCGGAACGTAGAAATGACCATTACATTCACACTGGTTGCAATTATTCGATTTATACGATGGAAAAACTGTTGTATTTATATTGTATTTTATGCTTCTGGCGTTCACTTGTTAGTCCCTAACTATTCGATCTGGTGGAACAACGCCCTAGGGTGAAGCCTAGGTTGCCCGGAACGTAGAAATGACCATCACTTTCAAACTGGTTGCAATTAATCCTGTTATACGAT
The DNA here is from genome assembly GCF_051401765.1 of Calliopsis andreniformis. Lineage (NCBI taxonomy): Eukaryota > Metazoa > Arthropoda > Insecta > Hymenoptera > Andrenidae > Calliopsis > Calliopsis andreniformis. Next base: position 3,113,367 of record NW_027480465.1, on the reverse strand, counting down.
GGAAAAACTGTTGTATTTATATTGTATTTTATGCTTCTGGCGTTCACTTGTTAGGCCCTAACTATTCGATCTGGTGGAACAACGCCCTAGGGTGAAGCCTAGGCTGCCCGGAACGTAGAAATGACCATCACTTTCGCACGGGTTGCAATTATTCCTGTTATAGGATGGAAAGACTGTTGCATTTTTATTGTATTTTATGCTTCAGGCGTTGACTTCTGAGGCCGTAGCTATTCGAAGTGGTGGAAGATCGCCATAGAGTGAAGCGTAGGTTGCCAGGAACGTAGAAATGTTCATATCTATCTCACTGTTTGCAATTGTTCATTTTATACGATGGCAAAGCTGTTGTATTTATATCGTATTTTATGCTTCTGGCGTTCACTTCTTAGGCCCGAACTATTCGATCTGGTGGAACAACGCCCTAGGGTGAAGCCTAGGTTTCCCGGAACGTAGAAATGACCATAAGTTTCATAATGGTTGCAATTATTCGTTTTTTACAATGGAAAAACTGTTCTATTTATTTTGTACTTTATGCTTCGGGCGTTGACTTCTAAGGCCCTAACTGTTTGATCTGGTGGAGCAACGCCCTAGAGTGAAGCCTAGGTTGCCTGGAACGTAGAAATGACCATCACTTTCAAACTGGTTGCAATTAATCCTGTTATACGATGGAAAAACTGTTGTATTTTTATTGCATTTTATGCTTCGGGCGTTGACTTCTAAGGCCCTAACTATTCAATCTGTTGGAGCAACGCCCTAGAGTGAGGCCTAGGTTGCTCGGAATGTAGAAATGATCATTACCTTCACACTGGTTGCAATTATTCGTTTTATACGATGGAAAAACTGTTGTATTTATATTGTATTTTATGCTTCTGGCGTTCACTTCTTAGGCCCTAACTATTCGATCTGGTGGAACAACGCCCTAGGGTGAAGCCTAGGTTGCCCGGAACGTAGAAATGACCGTAAGTTTCATAATGGTTGCAATTATTCGTTTTATACGATGGAAAAGCTGTTGTATTTCTATTGTATTTTATGCTTCGGGCGTTGACTTCTTAGGCCCTAACACTTCGATCTGGTGGAGCAACGCCCTACAGTGAAGCCTAGGTTGCCCGGAACGTAGATATGACCATAACCTTCACACAGGTTGCAATTATTCGTTTTGTACGGTGTAAAGGCTGTTGCATTTATTTTGTATTTTATTCTTCTGGTGTTGACTTCTTATGCCCTAACTATTCGATCTGGTGGAACAACGCCGTAGAGTGAAGCCTAGGTTGCCCGGAACGTATAAATGACCATTACTTTCACACTGTTTGCAATTATTCCTTTTATACGATGGAAAAGCTGCTGTATTTATATCGTATTTTATGCTTCTGGCGTTGACTTCTAAGGACCTAACTATTCGATCTGGTGGAACAACGCCCTAGGGTGAAGCCTAGGTTGCCCGGGAGGTAGAAATGACCATAACATTTACACTGGTAGCAATTATTCGTTTTATACAATGGAAAAACTGTTCTTTTTATTTTGTATTTTATGCTTCGGGCGTTGACTTCTAAGGCCCTAACTGTTTGATCTGGTGGAACAACGCCGTAGAGTGAAGCCTAGGTTGCCCGGAACGTATAAATGACCATTACTTTCACACTGTTTGCAATTATTCCTTTTATACGATGGAAAAGCTGCTGTATTTATATCGTATTTTATGCTTCGGGCGTTGACTTCTAAGGCCCTAACTGTTTGATCTGGTGGAGCAACGCCCTAGAGTGTAGCCTAGGTTGCCCGGAACATAGAAATGACAATTACTTTCACACTGTTTGCAATTATTCCTTTTATACGATGCAAAAGCTGTTGTATTTATATCGTATTTTATGCTTCTGGCGTTGACTTCTAAATACCTAACTATTCGATCTGGTGGAGCAACGCCCTAGAGTGAAGCCTAGGTTGCCCGGAACGTAGGAATGACCATAACCTTCACACTGGTTGCAATTATTCATTTTATACGATGGAAAAACTGTTGTACTTATATCGTATTTTATTCTTCTGGCGTTGACATCTTAGGCCCTAACTATTTGATCTGGTGGAGCACCGCCCTAGAGTGAAACCTAGGTTGCTCGGAATGTAGAAATGACCATAACCTTCACACTGGTTGCAATTATTCAATTTATACGATGGAAAAACTGTTGTACTTATATTGTATTTTATTCTTATGGCGTTGAATTCAAAGTCCCTAGCTATTCGATCTGGTGGAGCAACGCCCTAGAGTGAAACCTAGGTTACCCGGAACGTAGAAATGACAAGTACTTTCATACTGTTTGCAGTTATTCCTGTTATACGATGGAAAAGCTTTTGCATCTTTATTGTATTTTATGCTTCTGGCGCTGACTTCTAAGGCCCTAGCTACTCGATTTGGTGGAGCACCTCCCTAGAGTGAAGCCTAGGTTGCCCGGAACGTAGAAATGACCATAACTTCCACACTGGTTGCAATTATTCGTTTTATACGATGGAAAAGCTGTTGTATTTATATCGTTTTTTATGCTCCTGGCGTTGACTTCTTAGGCCCTAACTATTCCGTCTGGTGGAACAACGCCCTAGAGTGAATCCTAGGTTGCTCGGAATGTAGAAATGACCATTACCTTCACACTGTTTGCAATTATTCATTTTATACGATGGCGAAGCTGTTGTATTTATATTGTATTTTATGCTTCCGGCGTTAACTTCTAAGGCCGTAGCTATCAGATTAGGAGCAGCAACGCCCTAGAGTGACGCGTAGGTTGCCAGGCACGCAGAAATGACCATTACTTTCACAATGTTCGCAATCATTCATTTTATACGATGGAAAAACTGTTGTACTTATATCGTATTTTATTCTTCTGGCGTTGACATCTTAGGCCCTAACTATTTGATCTGGTGGAGCACCGCCCTAGAGTGGAGCCTAGGTTGCCCGGAACGTAGACCATACCATTACCTTCACGCTGGTGGTAATTATTCCTGTTATGTGACGGAAAAACTTTTGCATCTTTATTGCATTTTATGCTTCGGGCGTTGACTTCTAAGGCCCTAACTATTCGATCTGGTGGAGCAACGCCCTAGAGTGAAGCCTAGGTTGCCCGGAACGTAGAAATGTCCATAACTTTCACACTGGTTGCTATTATTCGTTGTAAACGATGGAAAAACTGTTGTATTTATATTGCATTTTATGATCCTGGCATTGAATTCTAAGTCCCTAGCTATTCGATCTGGCGGAGCAACGCCCTAGAGTGAAGCCTAGGTTGCCCGGAACGTAGAAATGACCATTACTTGCACAGTGTTTGCAATTATTCATTTTATACGATGGAAAAGCGGTTGTATTTATATTGTATTTTATGCTCCTGGCGTTGACTTCTAAGGCCGTAGATATTAGACGTGGTGGAGCAACGCCCTAGAGTGACGCCTAGGTTGACCGGAACGTAGAAATGACCATTACTTTGTCAATGTCTGCAATTATTCATTTTATACGATGGAAAAACTGTTGTACTTATATTGTATTCTATCCTTCTGGCGTTAAATTCTAAGTCCCTAGCTATTCGATCTGGTAGAGCAACGCCCTAGAGTGAAACATAGGTTACCCGGGACCCAGAAATGACCAGTACTTTCACAATGGTTGCAGTTATTCGTTTTATACCATGGAAAAACTGTTCTATTTATTTCGCATTTTATGCTTCGGGCGTTGACTTCTAAGGCCCTAGCTATTCCATCTGGTGGAGCAACACCCTAGCGTGAAGTCTAGGTTGCCCGGAACGTAGAAATGACAATTACTTCCACACTGCTTGCAAATATACATTATATACGATGGAAAAACTGTTGCACCTTTATTGTATTTTATGCTTCTGGCGTTGACTTCATAGGCCCTAACTATTCGATCTGGTGGAGCAACGTCCTAGAGTGAAGCCTAGGTTGACCGGAACGTAGAAATGACCATAAGTTTCACACTGGATACCATTATTCGTTTTATACGATGGAAAAACTGTTCTATTTATTTTGTGTTTTATGCTTCGGGCGTTGACTTCTTTGGCCCGAGCTATTCGATCTAGTGGAGCAACGCCGTAGAGTGAAGCGTAGAATGCCCGGAACGTAGAAATGACCATTACATTCACACTGGTTGCAATTATTCGATTTATACGATGGAAAAACTGTTGTATTTATATTGTATTTTATGCTTCTGGCGTTCACTTGTTAGTCCCTAACTATTCGATCTGGTGGAACAACGCCCTAGGGTGAAGCCTAGGTTGACCGGAACGTAGAAATGACCATCACTTTCAAACTGGTTGCAATTAATCCTGTTATACGATGGAAAAACTGTTGTATTTTTATTGCATTTTATGCTTCGGGCGTTGACTTCTAAGGCCCTAACTATTCAATCTGTTGGTGCAACGCCCTAGAGTGAAGCCTAGGTTGCTCGGAATGCAGATATGACCATTACTTTCACACTGGTTGCAATTATTCGTTTTATACGATGGAAAAACTGTTGTATTTATATTGTATTTTATGCTTCTGGCGTTCACTTGTTAGGCCCTAACTATTCGATCTGGTGGAACAACGCCCTAGGGTGAAGCCTAGGCTGCCCGGAACGTAGAAATGACCATCACTTTCGCACGGGTTGCAATTATTCCTGTTATAGGATGGAAAGACTGTTGCATTTTTATTGTATTTTATGCTTCAGGCGTTGACTTCTGAGGCCGTAGCTATTCGAAGTGGTGGAAGATCGCCATAGAGTGAAGCGTAGGTTGCCCGGAACGTAGAAATGTTCATATCTATCTCACTGTTTGCAATTGTTCATTTTATACGATGGCAAAGCTGTTGTATTTATATCGTATTTTATGCTTCTGGCGTTCACTTCTTAGGCCCGAACTATTCGATCTGGTGGAACAACGCCCTAGGGTGAAGCCTAGGTTTCCCGGAACGTAGAAATGACCATAAGTTTCATAATGGTTGCAATTATTCGTTTTTTACAATGGAAAAACTGTTCTATTTATTTTGTACTTTATGCTTCGGGCGTTGACTTCTAAGGCCCTAACTGTTTGATCTGGTGGAGCAACGCCCTAGAGTGAAGCCTAGGTTGCCTGGAACGTAGAAATGACCATCACTTTCAAACTGGTTGCAATTAATCCTGTTATACGATGGAAAAACTGTTGTATTTTTATTGCATTTTATGCTTCGGGCGTTGACTTCTAAGGCCCTAACTATTCAATCTGTTGGAGCAACGCCCTAGAGTGAGGCCTAGGTTGCTCGGAATGTAGAAATGATCATTACCTTCACACTGGTTGCAATTATTCGTTTTATACGATGGAAAAACTGTTGTATTTATATTGTATTTTATGCTTCTGGCGTTCACTTCTTAGGCCCTAACTATTCGATCTGGTGGAACAACGCCCTAGGGTGAAGCCTAGGTTGCCCGGAACGTAGAAATGACCGTAAGTTTCATAATGGTTGCAATTATTCGTTTTATACGATGGAAAAGCTGTTGTATTTCTATTGTATTTTATGCTTCGGGCGTTGACTTCTTAGGCCCTAACACTTCGATCTGGTGGAGCAACGCCCTACAGTGAAGCCTAGGTTGCCCGGAACGTAGATATGACCATAACCTTCACACAGGTTGCAATTATTCGTTTTGTACGGTGTAAAGGCTGTTGCATTTATTTTGTATTTTATTCTTCTGGCGTTGACTTCTAAGGACCTAACTATTCGATCTGGTGGAACAACGCCCTAGGGTGAAGCCTAGGTTGCCCGGGAGGTAGAAATGACCATAACATTTACACTGGTAGCAATTATTCGTTTTATACAATGGAAAAACTGTTCTTTTTATTTTGTATTTTATGCTTCGGGCGTTGACTTCTAAGGCCCTAACTGTTTGATCTGGTGGAACAACGCCGTAGAGTGAAGCCTAGGTTGCCCGGAACGTATAAATGACCATTACTTTCACACTGTTTGCAATTATTCCTTTTATACGATGGAAAAGCTGCTGTATTTATATCGTATTTTATGCTTCGGGCGTTGACTTCTAAGGCCCTAACTGTTTGATCTGGTGGAGCAACGCCCTAGAGTGTAGCCTAGGTTGCCCGGAACATAGAAATGACAATTACTTTCACACTGTTTGCAATTATTCCTTTTATACGATGCAAAAGCTGTTGTATTTATATCGTATTTTATGCTTCTGGCGTTGACTTCTAAATACCTAACTATTCGATCTGGTGGAGCAACGCCCTAGAGTGAAGCCTAGGTTGCCCGGAACGTAGGAATGACCATAACCTTCACACTGGTTGCAATTATTCATTTTATACGATGGAAAAACTGTTGTACTTATATCGTATTTTATTCTTCTGGCGTTGACATCTTAGGCCCTAACTATTTGATCTGGTGGAGCACCGCCCTAGAGTGAAACCTAGGTCGCTCGGAATGTAGAAATGACTATAACCTTCACTCTGGTTGCAATTATTCAATTTATACGATGCAAAAGCTGTTGTATTTATATCGTATTTTATGCTTCTGGCGCTGACTTCTAAGGCCCTAGCTACTCGATTTGGTGGAGCACCTCCCTAGAGTGAAGCCTAGGTTGCCCGGAACGTAGAAATGACCATAACTTCCACACTGGTTGCAATTATTCGTTTTATACGATGGAAAAGCTGTTGTATTTATATCGTTTTTTATGCTCCTGGCGTTGACTTCTTAGGCCCTAACTATTCCGTCTGGTGGAACAACGCCCTAGAGTGAATCCTAGGTTGCTCGGAATGTAGAAATGACCATTACCTTCACACTGTTTGCAATTATTCATTTTATAGGATGGCGAAGCTGTTGTATTTATATTGTATTTTATGCTTCCGGCGTTAACTTCTAAGGCCGTAGCTATCAGATTAGGAGCAGCAACGCCCTAGAGTGACGCGTAGGTTGCCAGGCACGCAGAAATGACCATTACTTTCACAATGTTCGCAATCATTCATTTTATACGATGGAAAAACTGTTGTACTTATATCGTATTTTATTCTTCTGGCGTTGACATCTTAGGCCCTAACTATTTGATCTGGTGGAGCACCGCCCTAGAGTGGAGCCTAGGTTGCCCGGAACGTAGACCATACCATTACCTTCACGCTGGTGGTAATTATTCATGTTATGTGACGGAAAAACTTTTGCATCTTTATTGCATTTTATGCTTCGGGCGTTGACTTCTAAGGCCCTAACTATTCGATCTGGTGGAGCAACGCCCTAGAGTGAAGCCTAGGTTGCCCGGAACGTAGAAATGTCCATAACTTTCACACTGGTTGCTATTATTCGTTGTAAACGATGGAAAAGCTGTTCTATTTATATTGCATTTTATGATCCTGGCATTGAATTCTAAGTCCCTAGCTATTCGATCTGGCGGAGCAACGCCCTAGAGTGAAGCCTAGGTTGCCCGGAACGTAGAAATGACCATTACTTGCACAGTGTTTGCAATTATTCATTTTATACGATGGAAAAGCGGTTGTATTTATATTGTATTTTATGCTCCTGGCGTTGACTTCTAAGGCCGTACATATTAGACGTGGTGGAGCAACGCCCTAGAGTGACGCCTAGGTTGACCGGAACGTAGAAATGACCATTACTTTGTCAATGTCTGCAATTATTCATTTTATACGATGGAAAAACTGTTGTACTTATATTGTATTTTATCCTTCTGGCGTTAAATTCTAAGTCCCTAGCTATTCGATCTGGTAGAGCAACGCCCTAGAGTGAAACATAGGTTACCCGGGACGCAGAAATGACCAGTACTTTCACAATGGTTGCAGTTATTCGTTTTATACCATGGAAAAACTGTTCTATTTATTTCGCATTTTATGCTTCGGGCGTTGACTTCTAAGGCCCTAGCTATTCCATCTGGTGGAGCAACACCCTAGCGTGAAGTCTAGGTTGCCCGGAACGTAGAAATGACAATTACTTCCACACTGCTTGCAAATATACATTATATACGATGGAAAAACTGTTGCACCTTTATTGTATTTTATGCTTCTGGCGTTGACTTCATAGGCCCTAACTATTCGATCTGGTGGAGCAACGTCCTAGAGTGAAGCCTAGGTTGACCGGAACGTAGAAATGACCATCACTTTCACACGGATTGCAATTATTCCTGTTATAGGATGGAAAGGCTGTTGTATTTTTATTGCATTTTATGCTTCTGGCGTTCACTTCTTATGCCCTAACTATTCGATCTGGTGGAACAACGCCCTAGGGTGAAGCCTAGGTTGCCCGGAACGTAGAAATGACCATAAGTTTCATAATGGTTGCAATTATTCGTTTTATACGATGGAAAAACTGTTGTATTTCTATTCTATTTTATGCTTCGGGCGTTGACTTCTTAGGTCCTAACACTTCGATCTGGTGGAGCAACGCCCTAGAGTGAAGCCTAGGTTGCCCGGAACGTAGAAATGACCATTACTTTCACACTGTTTGCAGTTATTCCTTTTATACGATGGAAAAACTGTTCTATTTATTTTGTATTTTATGCTTCGGGCGTTGACTTCTTTGGCCCTAACTATTCGATCTGGTGGAGCAATGCCGTACAGTGAAGCCTAGGTTGCCCGGAACATAGATATGACCATAACCTACACACAGGTTGCAATTATTCGTTTTATACGATGGAAAAACTGTTGTATTTAAATTGTATTTTATGCTTCTGGCGTTCACTTCTTAGGCCCTAACTATTCAATCTGGTGGAACAACGCCCTAGGGTGTAGCCTTGGTTGCCCGGAACGTAGAAATGACCAATACTTTCACACTGGTTGCAATTATTCGTTTTATACGATGGAAAAACTGTTGTATTTATATTGTATTTTATGCTTCGGGCGTAGGCTTCTAAGGCCGTAGCTATTCGATATGGTGGAGCACCGCCCTAGAGTGAAGCCTAGGTTGCCCGGAACGTAGAAATGACCATAACTTTTACACTGGTAGCAATTATTCGTTTTATACAATGGAAAAGCTGATGTATTTATACTGTATTTTATGCTTCTGGCGTTGACTTCTTAGGCCCTAACTTTTCGATCTGGTGGAGCAATGCCTCAGAGTTAAGTCTAGGATGCCCGAAACGCCGAAATGATCGTTACTTTCACGCTTGTTGCAATTATTCCTGTTATACGATGAAAAGACCGTTGTATTTTTATTGTATTTTATGCTTCAGGCGTAGGCTTCTCAGGCCGTAGCTATTCGATATGGTGGAGCACCGCCCTAGAGTGAAGCCTAGGTTGCCCGGAACGTAGAAATGACCATAACTTTTACACTGTTTGCAACTATTCCTTTTATACGATGGAAAAACTGTTCTATTTATTTTGTATTTTATGCTTCGGGCGTTGACTTCTTTGGCCCTAACAATTCGATCTGGTGGAGCAACGCCCTAGAGTGAAGCCTAGGTTGCCTGGAACGTACAAATGACCATCACTTTCACACGGATTGCAATTATTCCTGTTATAGGATGGAAAGACTGTTGTATTTTTATTGCATTTTGTGCTTCTGGCGTTCACTTCTTAGGCCCTAACTATTCCATCTGTTGGAACAACGCCCTAGAGTAAAGCCCAGGTTGCGCGGAACGTAGAAATGACCATAGCTTTCACACTGGTAGCAATTATTCGTTTTATACAATGGAAAAACTGTTGTACTTATATTGTATTTTATTCTTATGGCGTTGAATTCAAAGTACCTAGCTATTCGATCTGGTGGAGCAACGCCCTAGAGTGAAACCTAGGTTACCCGGAACGTAGAAATGACAAGTACATTCATACTGTTTGCAGTTATTCCTGTTATACGATGGAAAAGCTTTTGCATCTTTATTGTATTTTATGCTTCTGGCGCTGACTTCTAAGGCCCTAGCTACTCGATTTGGTGGAGCACCGCCCTAGAGTGAAGCCTAGGTTGCCCGGAACGTAGAAATGACCATAACTTCCACACTGGTTGCAATTATTCGTTTTATACGATGGAAAAGCTGTTGTATTTATATCGTATTTTATTCTTCTGGCGTTGGCTTCTTAGGCCCTAACTATTTGATCTGGTGGAGCACCGCCCTAGAGTGAAGCCTAGGTTGCCCGGAACGTAGACCATACCATTACCTTCACACTGGTGGTTATTATTCCTGTTATGCGATGGAAAAACTTTTGCATCTTTATTGCATTTTATGCTTCGGGCGTTGACTTCTAAGGCCCTAACTATTCGATCTGGTGGAGCAACGCCCTAGAGTGAAGCCTAGGTTGCCGGGAACGTAGAAATGTCCATAACTTTCACACTGGTTGCTATTATTCGTTGTAAACGATGGAAAAGCTGTTCTATTTATATTGCATTTTATGATCCTGGCATTGAATTCTATGTCCCTAGCTATTCGTTCTGGCGGAGCAACGCCCTAGAGTGAAGCCTAGGTTGCCCGGAACGTAGAAATGACCATTACTTGCACAGTGTTTGCAATTATTCATTTTATACGATGGAAAAGCGGTTGTATTTATATTGTATTTTATGCTCCTGGCGTTGACTTCTAAGGCCGTAGATATTAGACGTGGTGGAGCAACGCCCTAGAGTGACGCCTAGGTTGACCGGAACGTAGAAATGACCATTACTTTGTCAATGTCTGCAATTATTCATTTTATACGATGGAAAAACTGTTGTACTTATATTGTATTTTATCCTTCTGGCGTTAAATTCTAAGTCCCTAGCTATTCGATCTGGTAGAGCAACGTCCTAGAGTGAAACATAGGTTACCCGGGACGTAGAAATGACCAGTACTTTCACACTGGTTGCAGTTATTCGTTTTATACAATGGAAAAACTGTTCTATTTATTTTGTATTTTATGCTTCGTGCGTTGACTTCTTTGGCCCTAACAATTCGATCTGGTGGCGCAACGCCCTAGAGTGAAGCCTAGGTTCCCTGGAACGTACAAATGACATTCACTTTCACACGGGTTGCAATTATTCCTGTTATAGGGTGGAAAGACTGTTGTATTTTTATTGCATTTTATGCTTCTGGCGTTCACTTCTTAGGCCCTGACTATTCGATCTGGTGGAACAACGCCCTAGGGTGAAGCCTAGGTTGCCCGGAACGTAGAAATGACCATTGCTTTCACACTGTTTGCAATTATTCGTTTTATACGATGGAAAAGCTGTTGTATTTATATCGTATTTTATACTTCTGGCGTTGGCTTCTTAGGCCCTAACTATTTGATCTGGTGGAGCACCGCCCTAGAGTGAAGCCTAGGTTGCCCGGAACGTAGACCATACCATTACCTTCACACTGGTGGTTATTATTCCTGTTATGCGATGGAAAAACTTTTGCATCTTTATTGCATTTTATGCTTCGGGCGTTGACTTCTAAGGCCCTAACTATTCGATCTGGTGGAGCAACGCCCTAGAGTGAAGCCTAGGTTGCCGGGAACGTAGAAATGTCCATAACTTTCACACTGGTTGCTATTATTCGTTGTAAACGATGGAAAAGCTGTTCTATTTATATTGCATTTTATGATCCTGGCATTGAATTCTATGTCCCTAGCTATTCGTTCTGGCGGAGCAACGCCCTAGAGTGAAGCCTAGGTTGCCCGGAACGTAGAAATGACCATTACTTGCACAGTGTTTGCAATTATTCATTTTATACGATGGAAAAGCGGTTGTATTTATATTGTATTTTATGCTCCTGGCGTTGACTTCTAAGGCCGTAGATATTAGACGTGGTGGAGCAACGCCCTAGAGTGACGCCTAGGTTGACCGGAACGTAGAAATGACCATTACTTTGTCAATGTCTGCAATTATTCATTTTATACGATGGAAAAACTGTTGTACTTATATTGTATTTTATCCTTCTGGCGTTAAATTCTAAGTCCCTAGCTATTCGATCTGGTAGAGCAACGTCCTAGAGTGAAACATAGGTTACCCGGGACGTAGAAATGACCAGTACTTTCACACTGGTTGCAGTTATTCGTTTTATACAATGGAAAAACTGTTCTATTTATTTTGTATTTTATGCTTCGTGCGTTGACTTCTTTGGCCCTAACAATTCGATCTGGTGGCGCAACGCCCTAGAGTGAAGCCTAGGTTCCCTGGAACGTACAAATGACATTCACTTTCACACGGGTTGCAATTATTCCTGTTATAGGGTGGAAAGACTGTTGTATTTTTATTGCATTTTATGCTTCTGGCGTTCACTTCTTAGGCCCTGACTATTCGATCTGGTGGAACAACGCCCTAGGGTGAAGCCTAGGTTGCCCGGAACGTAGAAATGACCATTGCTTTCACACTGTTTGCAATTATTCCTTTTATACCATGGAAAAGCTGTTGTATTTATATCGTATTTTATGATTCTGGCGTTGCCTTCTTAGGCCCTAACTATTCGACCTGGTGGAACAACGCCCTAGGGTGAAGCCTAGGTTTCCCGGAACGTAGAAATGACCATATCTTTTACACTGGTTGCAATTATTCGTTTTATACGGTGTAAAGGCTGTTGTATTTATTTTGTATTTTATTCTTCTGGTGTTGACTTCTTAGGCCCTAACTATTCGATCTGGTGGAGCAACGCCCTACAGTGAAGCCTAGGTTGCCCGGAACATAGATATGACCATAACCTACACACAGGTTGCAATTATTCGTTTTATACGATGGAAAAACTGTTGTATTTATATTGTATTTTATGCTTCTGGCGTTCACTTCTTAGGCCCTAACTATTCAATATGGTGGAACAACGCCCTAGGGTGTAGCCTTGGTTGCCCGGAACGTAGAAATGACCATTACTTTCACACTGGTTGCAATTATTCGTTTTATACGATGGAAAAACTGTTGTATTTATATTGTATTTTATGCTTCGGGCGTAGGCTTCTAAGGCCGCAGCTATTCGATATGGTGGAGCACCGCCCTAGAGTGAAGCCTAGGTTGCCCGGAACGTAGAAATGACCATAACTTTTACACTGGTAGCAATTATTCGTTTTATACGATGGAAAAGCTGTTGTATTTGTATTGTATTTTATGCTTCTGGCGTTCACTTCTTAGGCCCTAACTGTTTGATCTGGTGGAGCAACGCCCTAGAGTGAATCCTAGGTTGCCCGGAACGTAGAAATGACCATTACTTTCACACTGTTTGCAATTATTCCTTTTATACGATGGAAAAGCTGTTGTATTTTTATTGCATTTTATGCTTCGGGCGTTGACTTCTAAGGCCCTAACTATTCAATCTGTTGGAGCAACGCCCTAGAGTGAAGCCTAGGTTGCTCGGAATGTAGAAATGACCATAACTTTCACACTGGTTGCAATTATTCGTTTTATACGATGGAAAAACTGTTGTATTTATATTATATTATATGCTTCTTGCGTTCACTTCTTAGGCCCTAACTATTCGATCTGGTGGAACAACGCCCTAGGGTGAAGCCTAGGTTGCCCGGAACGTAGAAATGACCATAGCTTTTACCATGGCAGCAATTATTCGTTTTATACAATGGAAAAACCGTTCTATTTATTTTTTATTTTATGCTTCGGGCGTTGACTTCTAAGGCCCTAACTATAAAATCTGTTGGTGCAACGCCCTAGGATGAAGCCTAGGTTGCTCGGAAAGTAGAAATGACCATAAGTTTCATAATGGTTGCAATTATTCGTTTTATACGATGGAAAAACTGTTGTATTTATATTGTATTTTATGCTTCAGGCGTGGACTTCTGAGGCCGTAGCTATTCGACGTGGTGGAAGAACGCCATACAGTGAAGCCTAGGTTGCTCGGAACGTAGAATAGACCATAACTTTCACACTCGTTGCTATTATTCGTTTTATACGATGGAAAAACTGTTATATTTATATTGTATTTTATGCTTCTGGCGTTGACTTCTTAGGCCCTAACTATTCGATCTTGTGGAACAACGCCCTAAAGTGAAGCCTAGGTTGCCTCGAACGTAGAAATGACCATCACTTTCACACGGGTTGCAATTATTCATGTTATAGAATGTTAAGACTGTTGTATTTTTATTGTATTTTATACTTCAGGCGTTGACTTCTGAGGCCGTAGCTATTCGATGTGGTGGAATAACGCCATACACTGAAGCCTAGGTTGCCCGGAACGTAGAAATCACCATAAGTTTCATACTGGTAGCAATTATTCGGTTTATACGATGGAAAAACTGTTGTATTTATATTGTATTTTATGCTTCTGGCGTTCACTACTTAGGCCCTAACTATTCGATCTGGTGGAACAACGCCCTAGGGTGAAGGCTAGGTTGCCCGGAACGTAGAAATGACAATAGCTTTTACACTGGTAGCAAATATGCGTTTTATACACTGGAAAAACCGTTCTATTTATTTTGTATTTTATGCTTCGGGCGTTGACTTCTAAGGCCCTAACTATTCAATCTGTTGGTGCAACGCCCTAGGGTGAAGCCTAGGTTGCTCGGAAAGTAGAAATGACCATAAGCTTCATACTGGTTGCAATTATTCGTTTTATACGATGGAAAAACTGTTGTATTTATATTGTATTTTATGCTTCTGGCGTTGACTACTTAGGTCCTAACTATTCGATCTTGTGGAACAACGCCCTAGAGTGAATCCTAGGTTGCTCGGAATGTAGAAATGACCATTACGTTCACACTGTTTGCAATTATTCATTTTATACGATGGCGAAGCTGTTGTATTTATATTGTATTTTATGCTTCCGGCGTTAACTTCTAAGGCCGTAGCTATCAGATTAGGAGCAGCAACGCCCTAGAGTGACGCGTAGGTTGCCAGGCACGCAGAAATGACCATTACTTTCACAATGTTCGCAATCATTCATTTTATACGATGGAAAAACTGTTGTACTTATATCGTATTTTATTCTTCTGGCGTTGACTTCTTAGGCCCTAACTATTTGATCTGGTGGAGCACCGCCCTAGAGTGAAGCCTAGGTTGCCCGGAACGTAGACCATACCATTACCTTCACACTGGTGGTTATTATTCCTGTTATGTGATGGAAAAACTTTTGCATCTTTATTGCATTTTATGCTTCGGGCGTTGACTTCTAAGGCCCTAACTATTCGATCTGGTGGAGCAACGCCCTAGAGTGAAGCCTAGGTTGCCGGGAACGTAGAAATGTCCATAACTTTCACACTGGTTGCTATTATTCGTTGTAAACGATGGAAAAGCTGTTCTATTTATATTGCATTTTATGATCCTGGCATTGAATTCTAAGACCCTAGCTATTCGATCTGGCGGAGCAACGACCTAGAGTGAAGCCTAGGTTGCCCGGAACGTAGAAATGACCATTACTTGCACAGTGTTTGCAATTATTCATTTTATACGATGGAAAAGCGGTTGTATTTATATTGTATTTTATGCTCCTGGCGTTGACTTCTAAGGCCGTAGATATTAGACGTGGTGGAGCAACGCCCTAGAGTGACGCCTAGGTTGACCGGAACGTAGAAATGACCATTACTTTGTCAATGTCTGCAATTATTCATTTTATACGATGGAAAAACTGTTGTACTTATATTGTATTTTATCCTTCTGGCGTTAAATTCTAAGTCCCTAGCTATTCGATCTGGTAGAGCAACGCCCTAGAGTGAAACATAGGTTACCCGGGACGTAGAAATGACCAGTACTTTCACACTGGTTGCAGTTATTCGTTTTATACCATGGAAAAACTGTTCTATTTATTTCGCATTTTATGCTTCGGGCGCTGACTTCTAAGGCCCTAGCTATTCCATCTGGTGCAGCATCACCCTAGCGTGAAGTCTAGGTTGCCCGGAACGTAGAAATGACAATTACTTCCACACTGCTTGCAAATATACATTATATATGATGGAAAAACTGTTGCACCTTTATTGTATTTTATGCTTCTGGCGTTGACTTCATAGGCCCTAACTATTCGATCTGGTGGAGCAACGTCCTAGAGTGAAGCCTAGGTTGACCGGAACGTAGAAATGACCAGTACTTTCACACTGGCTGCAGTTATTCGTTTTATACGATGGAAAAACTGTTCTATTTATTTTGCATTTTATGCTTCGGGCGTTGACTTCATAGGCCCTAACTATTCGATCTGGTGGAGCAACGTCCTAGAGTGAAGCCTAGGTTGACCGGATCGTAGAAATGACCATAAGTTTCACACTGGATACCATTATTCGTTTTATACGATGGAAAAGCTGTTGAATTTATATCGTATTTTATGCTTCTGGCGTTCACTTCTTAGGGCCTAACTATTCGATCTGATGGAACAATGCCCTAGGGTGAAGCCTAGGTTGCCCGGAACATAGAAATGACCATAACTTTTACACTGGTAGCAATTATTCGTTTTATACAATGGAAAAACTGTTCTATTTATTTTGTATTTTATGCTTCGGGCGTTGACTTCTTTGGCTCTAACAATTCGATCTGGTGGCGCAACGCCCTAGAGTGAAGCCTAGGTTCCCTGGAACGTACAAATGACATTCACTTTCACACGGGTTGCAATTATTCCTGTTATAGGGTGGAAAGACTGTTGTATTTTTATTGCATTTTATGCTTCTGGCGTTCACTTCTTAGGCCCTGACTATTCGATCTGGTGGAACAACGCCCTAGGGTGAAGCCTAGGTTGCCCGGAACGTAGAAATGACCATTGCTTTCACACTGTTTGCAATTATTCCTTTTATACCATGGAAAAGCTGTTGTATTTATATCGTATTTTAAGATTCTGGCGTTGCCTTCTTAGGCCCTAACTATTCGACCTGGTGGAACAACGCCCTAGGGTGAAGCCTAGGTTTCCCGGAACGTAGAAATGACCATATCTTTTACACTGGTTGCAATTATTCGTTTTATACGGTGTAAAGGCTGTTGTATTTATTTTGTATTTTATTCTTCTGGTGTTGACTTCTTAGGCCCTAACTATTCGATCTGGTGGAACAACGCCGTAGAGTGAAGCCTAGGTTGCCCGGAACGTAGAAATGACCATTACTTTCACACTGGTTGCAATTATTCGTTTTATACGATGGAAAAACTGTTGTATTTATATTGTATTTTATGCTTCGCGCGTTGACTTCTAAGGCCCTAACTATTCGATCTGGTGGAGCAACGCCCTACAGTGAAGCCTCGGTTGCCCGGAACATAGATATGACCATAACCTACACACAGGTTGCAATTATTCGTTTTATACGATGGAAAAACTGTTGTATTTATATTGTATTTTATGCTTCTGGCGTTCACTTCTTAGGCCCTAACTATTCAATCTGGTGGAACAACGCCCTAGGGTGTAGCCTTGGTTGCCCGGAACGTAGAAATGACCATTACTTTCACACTGGTTGCAATTATTCGTTTTATACGATGGAAAAACTGTTGTATTTATATTGTATTTTATGCTTCGGGCGTAGGCTTCTAAGGCCGTAGCTATTCGATATGGTGGAGCACCGCCCTAGAGTGAAGCCTAGGTTGCCCGGAACGTAGAAATGACCATAACCTTTACACTGGTAGCAATTATTCGTTTTATACAATGGAAAAGCTGATGTATTTATATTGTATTTTATGCTTCTGGCGTTGACTTCTTAGGCCCTAACTTTTCGATCTGGTGGAGCAATGCCTCAGAGTTAAGTCTAGGATGCCCGAAACGCCGAAATGATCATTACTTTCACGCTTGTTGCAATTATTCCTGTTATACGATGAAAAGACCGTTGTATTTTTATTGTATTTTATGCTTCAGGCGTAGGCTTCTCAGGCCGTAGCTATTCGATATGGTGGAGCACCGCCCTAGAGTGAAGCCTAGGTTGCCCGGAACGTAGAAATGACCATAACTTTTACACTGTTTGCAACTATTCCTTTTATACGATGGAAAAACTGTTCTATTTATTTTGTATTTTATGCTTCGGGCGTTGACTTCTTTGGCCCTAACAATTCGATCTGGTGGAGCAACGCCCTAGAGTGAAGCCTAGGTTGTCTGGAACATACAAATGACCATCACTTTCACACGGATTGCAATTATTCCTGTTATAGGATGGAAAGACTGTTGTATTTTTATTGCATTTTGTGCTTCTGGCGTTCACTTCTTAGGCCCTAACTATTCCATCTGTTGGAACAACGCCCTAGAGTAAAGCCCAGGTTGCGCGGCACGTAGAAATGACCATAGCTTTCACACTGGTAGCAATTATTCGTTTTATACAATGGAAAAACTGTTGTACTTATATTGTATTTTATTCTTATGGCGTTGAATTCAAAGTCCCTAGCTATTCGATCTGGTGGAGCAACGCCCTAGAGTGAAACCTAGGTTACCCGGAACGTAGAAATGACAAGTACTTTCATACTGTTTGCAGTTATTCCTGTTATACGATGGAAAAGCTTTTGCATCTTTATTGTATTTTATGCTTCTGGCGCTGACTTCTAACGCCCTAGCTACTCGATTTGGTGGAGCACCGCCCTAGAGTGAAGCCTAGGTTGCCCGGAACGTAGAAATGACCATAACTTCCACACTGGTTGCAATTATTCGTTTTATACGATGGAAAAGCTGTTGTATTTATATCGTATTTTATTCTTCTGGCGTTGGCTTCTTAGTTCCTAACTATTTGATCTGGTGGAGCACCGCCCTAGAGTGAAGCCTAGGTTGCCCGGAACGTAGACCATACCATTACCTTCACACTGGTGGTTATTATTCCTGTTATGTGATGGAAAAACTTTTGCATCTTTATTGCATTTTATGCTTCGGGCGTTGACTTCTAAGGCCCTAACTATTCGATCTGGCGGAGCAACGCCCTAGAGTGAAGCCTAGGTTGCCCGGAACGTAGAAATGACCATTACTTGCACAGTGTTTGCAATTATTCATTTTATACGATGGAAAAGCGGTTGTATTTATATTGTATTTTATGCTCCTGGCGCTGACTTCTAAGGCCGTAGATATTAGACGTGGTGGAGCAACGCCCTAGAGTGACGCCTAGGTTGACCGGAACGTAGAAATGACCATTACTTTGTCAATGTCTGCAATTATTCATTTTATACGATGGAAAAACTGTTGTACTTATATTGTATTTTATCCTTCTGGCGTTAAATTCTAAGTCCCTAGCTATTCGATCTGGTAGAGCAACGCCCTAGAGTGAAACATAGGTTACCCGGGACGTAGAAATGACCAGTACTTTCACACTGGTTGCAGTTATTCGTTTTATACCATGGAAAAACTGTTCTATTTATTTCGCATTTTATGCTTCGGGCGTTGACTTCTAAGGCCCTAGCTATTCCATCTGGTGCAGCATCACCCTAGCGTGAAGTCTAGGTTGCCCGGAACGTAGAAATGACAATTACTTCCACACTTTTTGCAAATATACATTATATACGATGGAAAAACTGTTGCACCTTTATTGTATTTTATGCTTCTGGCGTTGACTTCATAGGCCCTAACTATTCGATCTGGTGGAGCAACGCCCTAGAGTGAAGCCTAGGTTGACCGGAACGTAGAAATGACCAGTACTTTCACACTGGTTGCAGTTATTCGTTTTATACGATGGAAAAACTGTTCTATTTATTTTGCATTTTATGCTTCGGGCGTTGACTTCATAGGCCCTAACTATTCGATCTGGTGGAGCAACGTCCTAGAGTGAAGCCTAGGTTGACCGGAACGTAGAAATGACCATAAGTTTCACACTGGATACCATTATTCGTTTTATACGATGGAAAAGCTGTTGAATTTATATCGTATTTTATGCTTCTGGCGTTCACTTCTTAGGGCCTAACTATTCGATCTGATGGAACAATGCCCTAGGGTGAAGCCTAGGTTGCCCGGAACATAGAAATGACCATAACTGTTACACTGGTAGCAATTATTCGTTTTATACAATGGAAAAACTGTTCTATTTATTTTGTATTTTATGCTTCGGGCGTTGACTTCTTTGGCCCTAACAATTCGATCTGGTGGCGCAACGCCCTAGAGTGAAGCCTAGGTTCCCTGGAACGTACAAATGACATTCACTTTCACACGGGTTGCAATTATTCCTGTTATAGGGTGGAAAGACTGTTGTATTTTTATTGCATTTTATGCTTCTGGCGTTCACTTCTTAGGCCCTGACTATTCGATCTGGTGGAACAACGCCCTAGGGTGAAGCCTAGGTAGCCCGGAACGTAGAAATGACCATTGCTTTCACACTGTTTGCAATTATTCCTTTTATACCATGGAAAAGCTGTTGTATTTATATCGTATTTTATGATTCTGGCGTTGCCTTCTTAGGCCCTAACTATTCGACCTGGTGGAACAACGCCCTAGGGTGAAGCCTAGGTTTCCCGGAACGTAGAAATGACCATATCTTTTACACTGGTTGCAATTATTCGTTTTATACGGTGTAAAGGCTGTAGTATTTATTTTGTATTTTATTCTTCTGGTGTTGACTTCTTAGGCCCTAGCTATTCGATGTGGTGGAACAACGCCGTAGAGTGAAGCCTAGGTTGCCCGGAACGTAGAAATGACCATTACTTTCACACTGGTTGCAATTATTCGTTTTATACGATGGAAAAACTGTTGTATTTATAACGTATTTTATGCTTCGGGCGTTGACTTCTAAGGCCCTAACTATTCGATCTGGTGGAGCAACGCCCTACAGTGAAGCCTAGGTTGCCCGGAACATAGATATGACCATAACCTACACACAGGTTGCAATTATTCGTTTTATACGATGGACAAACTGTTGTATTTATATTGTATTTTATGCTTCTGGCGTTCACTTCTTAGGCCCTAACTATTCAATCTGGTGGAACAACGCCCTAGGGTGTAGCCTTGGTTGCCCGGAACGTAGAAATGACCATTACTTTCACACTGGTTGCAATTATTCGTTTTATACGATGGAAAAACTGTTGTATTTATATTGTATTTTATGCTTCGGGCGTAGGCTTCTAAGGCCGTAGCTATTCGATATGGTGGAGCACCGCCCTAGAGTGAAGCCTAGGTTGCCCGGAACGTAGAAATGACCATAACTTTTACACTGGTAGCAATTATTCGTTTTATACGATGGAAAAACTGTTGTATTTATAATGTATTTTATGCTTCGGGCGTTGACTTCTAAGGCCCTAACTATTCGATCTGGTGGAGCAACGCCCTACAGTGAAGCCTAGGTTGCCCGGAACATAGATATGACCATAACCTACACACAGGTTGCAATTATTCGTTTTATACGATGGAAAAACTGTTGTATTTATATTGTATTTTATGCTTCTGGCGTTCACTTCTTAGGCCCTAACTATTCAATATGGTGGAACAACGCCCTAGGGTGTAGCCTTGGTTGCCCGGAACGTAGAAATGACCATTACTTTCACACTGGTTGCAATTATTCGTTTTATACGATGGAAAAACTGTTGTATTTATATTGTATTTTATGCTTCGGGCGTAGGCTTCTAAGGCCGCAGCTATTCGATATGGTGGAGCACCGCCCTAGAGTGAAGCCTAGGTTGCCCGGAACGTAGAAATGACCATAGCTTTTACACTGGTAGCAATTATTCGTTTTATACGATGGAAAAGCTGTTGTATTTGTATTGTATTTTATGCTTCTGGCGTTCACTTCTTAGGCCCTAACTGTTTGATCTGGTGGAGCAACGCCCTAGAGTGAAGCCTAGGTTGCCCGGAACGTAGAAATGACCATTACTTTCACACTGTTTGCAATTATTCCTTTTATACGATGGAAAAGCTGTTGTATTTTTATTGCATTTTATGCTTCGGGCGTTGACTTCTAAGGCCCTAACTATTCAATCTGTTGGAGCAACGCCCTAGAGTGAAGCCTAGGTTGCTCGGAATGTAGAAATGACCATAACTTTCACACTGGTTGCAATTATTCGTTTTATACGATGGAAAAACTGTTGTATTTATATTGTATTATATGCTTCTGGCGTTCACTTCTTAGGCCCTAACTATTCGATCTGGTGGAACAACGCCCTAGGGTGAAGCCTAGGTTGCCCGGAACGTAGAAATGACCATAGCTTTTACACTGGTAGCAATTATTCGTTTTATACAATGGAAAAACCGTTCTATTTATTTTGTATTTTATGCTTCGGGCGTTGACTTCTAAGGCCCTAACTATAAAATCTGTTGGTGCAACGCCCTAGGGTGAAGCCTAGGTTGCTCGGAAAGTAGAAATGACCATAAGTTTCATAATGGTTGCAATTATTCGTTTTATACGATGGAAAAACTGTTGTATTTATATTGTATTTTATGCTTCAGGCGTGGACTTCTGAGGCCGTAGCTATTCGACGTGGAGGAAGAACGCCATACAGTGAAGCCTAGGTTGCTCGGAACGTAGAATAGACCATAACTTTCACACTCGTTGCTATTATTCGTTTTATACGATGGACAAACTGTTATATTTATATTGTATTTTATGCTTCTGGCGTTGACTTCTTAGGCCCTAACTATTCGATCTTGTGGAACAACGCCCTAAAGTGAAGCCTAGGTTGCCTCGAACGTAGAAATGACCATCACTTTCACACGGGTTGCAATTATTCATGTTATAGAATGTTAAGACTGTTGTATTTTTATTTTATTTTATACTTCAGGCGTTGACTTCTGAGGCCGTAGCTATTCGATGTGGTGGAATAACGCCATACACTGAAGCCTAGGTTGCCCGGAACGTAGAAATCACCATAAGTTTCATACTGGTAGCAATTATTCGGTTTATACGATGGAAAAACTATTGTATTTATATTGTATTTTATGCTTCTGGCGTTCACTTCTTAGGCCCTAACTATTCGATCTGGTGGAACAACGCCCTAGGGTGAAGGCTAGGTTGCCCGGAACGTAGAAATGACAATAGCTTTTACACTGGTAGCAAATATTCGTTTTATACACTGGAAAAACCGTTCTATTTATTTTGTATTTTATGCTTCGGGCGTTGACTTCTATGGCCCTAACTATTCAATCTGTTGGTGCAACGCCCTAGGGTGAAGCCTAGGTTGCTCGGAAAGTAGAAATGACCATAAGCTTCATACTGGTTGCAATTATTCGTTTTATACGATGGAAAAACTGTTGTATTTATATTGTATTTTATGCTTCTGGCGTTGACTACTTAGGCCCTAACTTTTCGATCTGGTGGAGCAATGCCTCAGAGTTAAGTCTAGGATGCCCGAAACGCCGAAATGATCATTACTTTCACGCTTGTTGCAATTATTCCTGTTATACGATGAAAAGACCGTTGTATTTTTATTGTATTTTATGCTTCAGGCGTAGGCTTCTAAGGCCGTAGCTATTCGATATGGTGGAGCACCGCCCTAGAGTGAAGCCTAGGTTGCCCGGAACGTAGAAATGACCATAACTTTTACACTGTTTGCAACTATTCCTTTTATACGATGGAAAAACTGTTCTATTTATTTTGTATTTTATGCTTCGGGCGTTGACTTCTTTGGCCCTAACAATTCGTTCTGGTGGAGCAACGCCCTAGAGTGAAACCTAGGTTGCCTGGAACGTACAAATGACCATCACTTTCACACGGATTGCAATTATTCCTGTTATAGGATGGAAAGACTGTTGTATTTTTATTGCATTTTATGCTTCTGGCGTTCACTTCTTAGGCCCTAACTATACCATCTGTTGGAACAACGCCCTAGAGTAAAGCCCAGGTTGCGCGGAACGTAGAAATGACCATAACTTTCACACTGGTAGCAATTATTCGTTTTATGCAATGGAAAAACTGTTGTACTTATATTGTATTTTATTCTTATGGCGTTGAATTCAAAGTCCCTAGCTATTCGATCTGGTGGAGCAACGCCCTAGAGTGAAACCTAGGTTACCCGGAACGTATAAATGACAAGTACTTTCATACTGTTTGCAGTTATTCCTGTTATACGATGGAAAAGCTTTTGCATCTTTATTGTATTTTATGCTTCTGGCGCTGACTTCTAAGGCCCTAGCTACTCGATTTGGTGGAGCACCGCCCTAGAGTGAAGCCTAGGTTGCCCGGAACGTAGAAATGACCATAACTTCCACACTGGTTGCAATTATTCGTTTTATACGATGGAAAAGCTGTTGTATTTATATCGTTTTTTATGCTCCTGGCGTTGACTTCTTAGGCCCTAACTATTCCGTCTGGTGGAACAACGCCCTGGAGTGAATCCTAGGTTGCTCGGAATGTAGAAATGACCATTACGTTCACACTGTTTGCAATTATTCATTTTATACGATGGCGAAGCTGTTGTATTTATATTGTATTTTATGCTTCCGGCGTTAACTTCTAAGGCCGTAGCTATCAGATTAGGAGCAGCAACGCCCTAGAGTGACGCGTAGGTTGCCAGGCACGCAGAAATGACCATTACTTTCACAATGTTCGCAATCATTCATTTTATACGATGGAAAAACTGTTGTACTTATATCGTATTTTATTCTTCTGGAGTTGACTTCTAAGGCCCTAACTATTCGATCTGGTGGAGCAACGCCCTAGAGTGAAGCCTAGGTTGCCGGGAACGTAGAAATGTCCATAACTTTCACACTGGTTGCTATTATTCGTTGTAAACGATGGAAAAGCTGTTCTATTTATATTGCATTTTATGATCCTGGCATAGTATTCTAAGTCCCTAGCTATTCGATCTGGCGGAGCAACGCCCTAGAGTGAAGCCTAGGTTGCCCGGAACGTAGAAATGACCATTACTTGCACAGTGTTTGCAATTATTCATTTTATACGATGGAAAAGCGGTTGTATTTATATTGTATTTTATGCTCCTGGCGTTGACTTCTAAGGCCGTAGATATTAGACGTGGTGGAGCAACGCCCTAGAGTGACGCCTAGGTTGACCGGAACGTAGAAATGACCATTACTTTGTCAATGTCTGCAATTATTCATTTTATACGATGGAAAAACTGTTGTACTTATATTGTATTTTATCCTTCTGGCGTTAAATTCTAAGTCCCTAGCTATTCGATCTGGTAGAGCAACGCCCTAGAGTGAAACATAGGATACCCGGGACGTAGAAATGACCAGTACTTTCACACTGGTTGCAGTTATTCGTTTTATACCATGGAAAAACTGTTCTATTTATTTCGCATTTTATGCTTCGGGCGTTGACTTCTAAGGCCCTAGCTATTCCATCTGGTGGAGCAACACCCTAGCGTGAAGTCTAGGTTGCCCGGAACGTAGAAATGACAATTACTTCCACACTGCTTGCAAATATACATTATATACGATGGAAAAACTGTTGCACCTTTATTGCATTTTATGCTTCTGGCGTTGACTTCATAGGCCCTAACTATTCGATCTGGTGGAGCAACGTCCTAGAGTGAAGCCTAGGTTGACCGGAACGTAGAAATGACCATAAGTTTCACACTGGATACCATTATTCGTTTTATACGATGGAAAAGCTGTTGAATTTATATCGTATTTTATGCTTCTGGCGTTGACTTCTTAGGCCATAACTATTCCATCTGGTGGATCAACGCCCTAAGGTGAAGCCTAGGTTGCCCGGATCGTAGAAATGACCAGTACTTTCACACTGGTTGCAGTTATTCGTTTTATACGATGGAAAAACTGTTCTATTTATTTTGCATTTTATGCTTCGGGCGTTGACTTCATAGGCCCTAACTATTCGATCTGGTGGAGCAACGTCCTAGAGTGAAGCCTAGGTTGACCGGAACGTAGAAATGACCATAAGTTTCACACTGGATACCATTATTCGTTTTATACGATGGAAAAGCTGTTGAATTTATATCGTATTTTATGCTTCTGGCGTTCACTTCTTAGGGCCTAACTATTCGATCTGATGGAACAATGCCCTAGGGTGAAGCCTAGGTTTCCCGGAACATAGAAATGACCATAACTTTTACACTGGTAGCAATTATTCGTTTTATACAATGGGAAAACTGTTCTATTTATTTTGTATTTTATGCTTCGGGCGTTGACTTCTTTGGCCCTAACAATTCGATCTGGTGGCGCAACGCCCTAGAGTGAAGCCTAGGTTCCCTGGAACGTACAAATGACATTCACTTTCACACGGGTTGCAATTATTCCTGTTATAGGGTGGAAAGACTGTTGTATTTTTATCGCATTTTATGCTTCTGGCGTTCACTTCTTAGGCCCTGACTATTCGATCTGGTGGAACAACGCCCTAGGGTGAAGCCTAGTTTGCCCGGAACGTAGAAATGACCATTGCTTTCACACTGTTTGGAATTATTCCTTTTATACCATGGAAAAGCTGTTGTATTTATATCGTATTTTATGATTCTGGCGTTGCCTTCTAAGGACCTAGCAATTCGATCTGGTGGAGCAACGCCCTAGAGTGAAGCCTAGGTTGCTCGGAATATAGAAATGACCATAACTTTCACACTGGTTGCAATTATTCGTTTTCTACGATGGAAAAACTGTTGTATTTATATTGTATTTTATGCTTCTGGCGTTCACTTCTTAGGCCCTAACTATTCGACCTGGTGGAACAACGCCCTAGGGTGAAGCCTAGGTTTCCCGGAACGTAGAAATGACCATATCTTTTACACTGGTTGCAATTATTCGTTTTATACGGTGTAAAGGCTGTTGTATTTATTTTGTATTTTATTCTTCTGGTGTTGACTTCTTAGGCCCTAACTATTCGATCTGGTGGAACAACGCCGTAGAGTGAAGCCTAGGTTGCCCGGAACGTAGAAATGACCATTACTTTCACACTGGTTGCAATTATTCGTTTTATACGATGGAAAAACTGTTGTATTTATATTGTATTTTATGCTTCGGGCGTTGACTTCTAAGGCCCTAACTATTCGATCTGGTGGAGCAACGCCCTACAGTGAAGACTAGGTTGCCCGGAACATAGATATGACCATAACCTACACACAGGTTGCAATTATTCGTTTTATACGATGGAAAAACTGTTGTATTTATATTGTATTTTATGCTTCTGGCGTTCACTTCTTATGCCCCAACTATTCAATCTGGTGGAACAACGCCCTAGGGTGTAGCCTTGGTGGCCCGGAACGTAGAAATGACCATTACTTTCACACTGGTTGCAATTAATCGTTTTATACGATGGAAAAACTGTTGTATTTATATTGTATTTTATGCTTCGGGCGTAGGCTTCTAAGGCCGTAGCTATTCGATATGGTGGAGCACCGCCCTAGAGTGAAGCCTAGGTTGCCCGGAACGTAGAAATGACCATAACTTTTACACTGGCAGCAATTATTCGTTTTATACGATGGAAAAACTGTTGTATTTATATTGTATTATATGCTTCTGGCGTTCACTTCTTAGGCCCTAACTATTCGATCTGGTGGAACAACGCCCTAGGGTGAAGCCTAGGTTGCCCGGAACGTAGAAATGACCATAGCTTTTACACTGGTAGCAATTATTCGTTTTATACAATGGAAAAACCGTTCTATTTATTTTGTATTTTATGCTTCGGGCGTTGACTTCTAAGGCCCTAACTATAAAATCTGTTGGTGCAACGCCCTAGGGTGAAGCCTAGGTTGCTCGGAAAGTAGAAATGACCATAAGCTTCATACTGGTTGCAATTATTCGTTTTATACGATGGAAAAACTGTTGTATTTATATTGTATTTTATGCTTCTGGCGTTGACTACTTAGGTCCTAACTATTCGATCTTGTGGAACAACGCCCCAGAGTGAAGCCTAGGTTGCCTGGAACGTAGAAATGATCATTACTTTCACGCTTGCTGCAATTATTCCTGTTATGCGATGAAAAGACTGTTTGTATTTTTATTGTACTTTATGCTTCAGGCGTGGACTTCTGAGGCCGTAGCTATTCGATGTGGTGGAAGAACGCCATACAGTGAAGCCTAGGTTGCCCGGAACGTAGAAATGACCACTACTTTCACACTGTTTGCAATTATTCATTTAATACGATGGAAATGCTGTTGTATTTATATCGTATTTTATGCTTCGGGCGTTGACTTCTTAGGCCCTAACATTTCGATCTGGTGGAGCAACGCCCGACAGTGAAGCCTATGTTGCCCGGAACGTAGATATGACCATAACCTTCACACAGGTTGCAATTATTCGTTTTATACGGTGTAAAGGCTGCTGTATTTATTTTGTATTTTATTCTTCTGGTGTTGACTTCTTAGGCCCTAACTATTCGATC
The DNA here is from genome assembly GCF_051401765.1 of Calliopsis andreniformis. Lineage (NCBI taxonomy): Eukaryota > Metazoa > Arthropoda > Insecta > Hymenoptera > Andrenidae > Calliopsis > Calliopsis andreniformis. The sequence goes on along the minus strand of NW_027480465.1, from coordinate 3,085,407 downwards.
TGGTGGAACAACGCCGTAGAGTGAAGCCTAGGTTGCCCGAACGTAGAAATGACCATTACTTTCACACTGTTTGCAATTATTCCTTTTATACGATGGAAAAGCTGTTGTATTTATATCGTATTTTGTGCTTCTGGCGTTGACTTCTTAGGCCCTAACTTTTCGATCTGGTGGAGCAATGCCTCAGAGTTAAGTCTAGGATGCCCGAAACGCCGAAATGATCATTACTTTCACGCTTGTTGCAATTATTCCTGTTATACGATGAAAAGACCGTTGTATTTTTATTGTATTTTATGCTTCAGGCGTAGGCTTCTAAGGCCGTAGCTATTCGATATGGTGGAGCACCGCCCTAGAGTGAAGCCTAGGTTGCCCGGAACGTAGAAATGACCATAACTTTTACACTGGTAGCAATTATTCGTTTTATACAATGGAAAAACTGTTCTTTTTATTTTGTATTTTATGCTTCGGGCGTTGACTTCTAAGGCCCTAACTGTTTGATCTGGTCTAGGAACGCCCTAGAGTGAAGCCTAGGTTGCCCAGAACGTAGAAATGACCATTACTTTCACACTGTTTGCAATTATTCCTTTTATACGATGGAAAAACTGTTCTATTTATTTTGTATTTTATGCTTCGGGCGTTGACTTCTTTGGCCCTAACAATTCGATCTGGTGGAGCAACGCCCTAGAGTGAAGCCTAGGTTGCCTGGAACGTACAAATGACCATTACTTTCACACGGATTGCAATTATTCCTGTTATAGGATGGAAAGACTGTTGTATTTTTATTGCATTTTATGCTGCGGGCATTGACTCCTAAGGCCCTAACTATTCAATCTGTTGGAGCAACGCCCTAGGGTGAAGCCTAGGTTGCTCGGAATGTAGAAATGACCATAACTTTCACACTGGTTGCAATTATTCGTTTTATACGATGGAAAAACTGTTGTATTTATATTGTATTTTATGCTTCTGGCGTTCACTTCTTAGGCCCTAACTATTCGACCTGGTGGAACAACGCCCTAGGGTGAACCCTAGGTTGCCCGGAACGTAGAAATGACCATAACTTTTACACTGGTAGCAATTATTCGTTTTATACAATGGAAAAGCTGATGTATTTATATTGTATTTTATGCTTCTGGCGTTGACTTCTTAGGCCCTAACTTTTCGATCTGGTGGAGCAATGCCTCAGAGTTAAGTCTAGGATGCCCGAAACGCCGAAATGATCATTACTTTCACGCTTGTTGCAATTATTCCTGTTATACGATGAAAAGACCGTTGTATTTTTATTGTATTTCATGCTTCAGGCGTAGGCTTCTAAGGCCGTAGCTATTCGATATGGTGGAGCACCGCCCTAGAGTGAAGCCTAGGTTGCCCGGAACGTAGAAATGACCATAACTTTTACACTGTTTGCAACTATTCCTTTTATACGATGGAAAAACTGTTCTATTTATTTTGTATTTTATGCTTCGGGCGTTGACTTCTTTGGCCCTAACAATTCGATCTGGTGGAGCAACGCCCTAGAGTGAAACCTAGGTTGCCTGGAACGTACAAATGACCATCACTTTCACACGGATTGCAATTATTCCTGTTATAGGATGGAAAGACTGTTGTATTTTTATTGCATTTTATGCTTCTGGCGTTCACTTCTTAGGCCCTAACTATTCCATCTGTTGGAACAACACCCTAGAGTAAAGCCCAGGTTGCGCGGAACGTAGAAATGACCATAACTTTCACACTGGTAGCAATTATTCGTTTTATGCAATGGAAAAACTGTTGTACTTATATTGTATTTTATTCTTATGGCGTTGAATTCAAAGTCCCTAGCTATTCGATCTGGTGGAGCAACGCCCTAGAGTGAAACCTAGGTTACCCGGAACGTAGAAATGACAAGTACTTTCATACTGTTTGCAGTTATTCCTGTTATACGATGGAAAAGCTTTTGCATCTTTATTGTATTTTATGCTTCTGGCGCTGACTTCTAAGGCCCTAGCTACTCGATTTGGTGGAGCACCGCCCTAGAGTGAAGCCTAGGTTGCCCGGAACGTAGAAATGACCATAACTTCCACACTGGTTGCAATTTTTCGTTTTATACGATGGAAAAGCTGTTGTATTTATATCGTTTTTTATGCTCCTGGCGTTGACTTCTTAGGCCCTAACTATTCCGTCTGGTGGAACAACGCCCTAGAGTGAATCCTAGGTTGCTCGGAATGTAGAAATGACCATTACGTTCACACTGTTTGCAATTATTCATTTTATACGATGGCGAAGCTGTTGTATTTATATTGTATTTTATGCTTCCGGCGTTAACTTCTAAGGCCGTAGCTATCAGATTAGGAGCAGCAACGCCCTAGAGTGACGCGTAGGTTGCCAGGCACGCAGAAATGACCATTACTTTCACAATGTTCGCAATCATTCATTTTATACGATGGAAAAACTGTTGTACTTATATCGTATTTTATTCTTCTGGAGTTGACTTCTAAGGCCCTAACTATTCGATCTGGTGGAGCAACGCCCTAGAGTGAAGCCTAGGTTGCCGGGAACGTAGAAATGTCCATAACTTTCACACTGGTTGCTATTATTCGTTGTAAACGATGGAAAAGCTGTTCTATTTATATTGCATTTTATGATCCTGGCATAGTATTCTAAGTCCCTAGCTATTCGATCTGGCGGAGCAACGCCCTAGAGTGAAGCCTAGGTTGCCCGGAACGTAGAAATGACCATTACTTGCACAGTGTTTGCAATTATTCATTTTATACGATGGAAAAGCGGTTGTATTTATATTGTATTTTATGCTCCTGGCGTTGACTTCTAAGGCCGTAGATATTAGACGTGGTGGAGCAACGCCCTAGAGTGACGCCTAGGTTGACCGGAACGTAGAAATGACCATTACTTTGTCAATGTCTGCAATTATTCATTTTATACGATGGAAAAACTGTTGTACTTATATTGTATTTTATCCTTCTGGCGTTAAATTCTAAGTCCCTAGCTATTCGATCTGGTAGAGCAACGCCCTAGAGTGAAACATAGGATACCCGGGACGTAGAAATGACCAGTACTTTCACACTGGTTGCAAATATACATTATATACGATGGAAAAACTGTTGCACCTTTATTGTATTTTATGCTTCTGGCGTTGACTTCATAGGCCCTAGCTATTCGATCTGGTGGAGCAACGTCCTAGAGTGAAGCCTAGGTTGACCGGAACGTAGAAATGACCATAAGTTTCACACTGGATACCATTATTCGTTTTATACGATGGAAAAGCTGTTGAATTTATATCGTATTTTATGCTTCTGGCGTTGACTTCTTAGGCCATAACTATTCCATCTGGTGGAACAACGCCCTAAGGTGAAGCCTAGGTTGCCCGGATCGTAGAAATGACCAGTACTTTCACACTGGTTGCAGTTATTCGTTTTATACGATGGAAAAACTGTTCTATTTATTTTGCATTTTATGCTTCGGGCGTTGACTTCATAGGCCCTAACTATTCGATCTGGTGGAGCAACGTCCTAGAGTGAAGCCTAGGTTGACCGGAACGTAGAAATGACCATAGGTTTCACACTGGATACCATTATTCGTTTTATACGATGGAAAAGCTGTTGAATTTATATCGTATTTTATGCTTCTGGCGTTCACTTCTTAGGGCCTAACTATTCGATCTGATGGAACAATGCCCTAGGGTGAAGCCTAGGTTGCCCGGAACATAGAAATGACCATAACTTTTACACTGGTAGCAATTATTCGTTTTATACAATGGGAAAACTGTTCTATTTATTTTGTATTTTATGCTTCGGGCGTTGACTTCTTTGGCCCTAACAATTCGATCTGGTGGCGCAACGCCCTAGAGTGAAGCCTAGGTTCCCTGGAACGTACAAATGACATTCACTTTCACACGGGTTGCAATTATTCCTGTTATAGGGTGGAAAGACTGTTGTATTTTTATCGCATTTTATGCTTCTGGCGTTCACTTCTTAGGCCCTGACTATTCGATCTGGTGGAACAACGCCCTAGGGTGAAGCCTAGTTTGCCCGGAACGTAGAAATGACCATTGCTTTCACACTGTTTGGAATTATTCCTTTTATACCATGGAAAAGCTGTTGTATTTATATCGTATTTTATGATTCTGGCGTTGCCTTCTAAGGACCTAGCAATTCGATCTGGTGGAGCAACGCCCTAGAGTGAAGCCCAGGTTGCTCGGAATATAGAAATGACCATAACTTTCACACTGGTTGCAATTATTCGTTTTCTACGATGGAAAAACTGTTGTATTTATATTGTATTTTATGCTTCTGGCGTTCACTTCTTAGGCCCTAACTATTCGACCTGGTGGAACAACGCCCTAGGGTGAAGCCTAGGTTTCCCGGAACGTAGAAATGACCATATCTTTTACACTGGTTGCAATTATTCGTTTTATACGGTGTAAAGGCTGTTGTATTTATTTTGTATTTTATTCTTCTGGTGTTGACTTCTTAGGCCCTAACTATTCGATCTTGTGGAACAACGCCGTAGAGTGAAGCCTAGGTTGCCCGGAACGTAGAAATGACCATTACTTTCACACTGGTAGCAATTATTCGTTTTATACAATGGGAAAACTGTTCTATTTATTTTGTATTTTATGCTTCGGGCGTTGACTTTTTTGGCCCTAACAATTCGATCTGGTGGCGCAACGCCCTAGAGTGAAGCCTAGGTTCCCTGGAACGTACAAATGACATTCACTTTCACACGGGTTGCAATTATTCCTGTTATAGGGTGGAAAGACTGTTGTATTTTTATCGCATTTTATGCTTCTGGCGTTCACTTCTTAGGCCCTGACTATTCGATCTGGTGGAACAACGCCCTAGGGTGAAGCCTAGTTTGCCCGGAACGTAGAAATGACCATTGCTTTCACACTGTTTGGAATTATTCCTTTTATACCATGGAAAAGCTGTTGTATTTATATCGTATTTTATGATTCTGGCGTTGCCTTCTAAGGACCTAGCAATTCGATCTGGTGGAGCAACGCCCTAGAGTGAAGCCCAGGTTGCTCGGAATATAGAAATGACCATAACTTTCACACTGGTTGCAATTATTCGTTTTCTACGATGGAAAAACTGTTGTATTTATATTGTATTTTATGCTTCTGGCGTTCACTTCTTAGGCCCTAACTATTCGACCTGGTGGAACAACGCCCTAGGGTGAAGCCTAGGTTTCCCGGAACGTAGAAATGACCATATCTTTTACACTGGTTGCAATTATTCGTTTTATACGGTGTAAAGGCTGTTGTATTTATTTTGTATTTTATTCTTCTGGTGTTGACTTCTTAGGCCCTAACTATTCGATCTGGTGGAACAACGCCGTAGAGTGAAGCCTAGGTTGCCCGGAACGTAGAAATGACCATTACTTTCACACTGGTTGCAATTATTCGTTTTATACGATGGAAAAACTGTTGTATTTATATTGTATTTTATGCTTCGGGCGTTGACTTCTAAGGCCCTAACTATTCGATCTGGTGGAGCAACGCCCTACAGTGAAGACTAGGTTGCCCGGAACATAGATATGACCATAACCTACACACAGGTTGCAATTATTCGTTTTATACGATGGAAAAACTGTTGTATTTATATTGTATTTTATGCTTCTGGCGTTCACTTCTTATGCCCCAACTATTCAATCTGGTGGAACAACGCCCTAGGGTGTAGCCTTGGTGGCCCGGAACGTAGAAATGACCATTACTTTCACACTGGTTGCAATTAATCGTTTTATACGATGGAAAAACTGTTGTATTTATATTGTATTTTATGCTTCGGGCGTAGGCTTCTAAGGCCGTAGCTATTCGATATGGTGGAGCACCGCCCTAGAGTGAAGCCTAGGTTGCCCGGAACGTAGAAATGACCATAACTTTTACACTGGCAGCAATTATTCGTTTTATACGATGGAAAAACTGTTGTATTTATATTGTATTATATGCTTCTGGCGTTCACTTCTTAGGCCCTAACTATTCGATCTGGTGGAACAACGCCCTAGGGTGAAGCCTAGGTTGCCCGGAACGTAGAAATGACCATAGCTTTTACACTGGTAGCAATTATTCGTTTTATACAATGGAAAAACCGTTCTATTTATTTTGTATTTTATGCTTCGGGCGTTGACTTCTAAGGCCCTAACTATAAAATCTGTTGGTGCAACGCCCTAGGGTGAAGCCTAGGTTGCTCGGAAAGTAGAAATGACCATAAGCTTCATACTGGTTGCAATTATTCGTTTTATACGATGGAAAAACTGTTGTATTTATATTGTATTTTATGCTTCTGGCGTTGACTACTTAGGTCCTAACTATTCGATCTTGTGGAACAACGCCCCAGAGTGAAGCCTAGGTTGCCTGGAACGTAGAAATGATCATTACTTTCACGCTTGCTGCAATTATTCCTGTTATGCGATGAAAAGACTGTTTGTATTTTTATTGTACTTTATGCTTCAGGCGTGGACTTCTGAGGCCGTAGCTATTCGATGTGGTGGAAGAACGCCATACAGTGAAGCCTAGGTTGCCCGGAACGTAGAAATGACCACTACTTTCACACTGTTTGCAATTATTCATTTAATACGATGGAAATGCTGTTGTATTTATATCGTATTTTATGCTTCGGGCGTTGACTTCTTAGGCCCTAACATTTCGATCTGGTGGAGCAACGCCCGACAGTGAAGCCTATGTTGCCCGGAACGTAGATATGACCATAACCTTCACACAGGTTGCAATTATTCGTTTTATACGGTGTAAAGGCTGCTGTATTTATTTTGTATTTTATTCTTCTGGTGTTGACTTCTTAGGCCCTAACTATTCGATCTGGTGGAACAACGCCGTAGAGTGAAGCCTAGGTTGCCCGAACGTAGAAATGACCATTACTTTCACACTGTTTGCAATTATTCCTTTTATACGATGGAAAAGCTGTTGTATTTATATCGTATTTTGTGCTTCTGGCGTTGACTTCTTAGGCCCTAACTTTTCGATCTGGTGGAGCAATGCCTCAGAGTTAAGTCTAGGATGCCCGAAACGCCGAAATGATCATTACTTTCACGCTTGTTGCAATTATTCCTGTTATACGATGAAAAGACCGTTGTATTTTTATTGTATTTTATGCTTCAGGCGTAGGCTTCTAAGGCCGTAGCTATTCGATATGGTGGAGCACCGCCCTAGAGTGAAGCCTAGGTTGCCCGGAACGTAGAAATGACCATAACTTTTACACTGGTAGCAATTATTCGTTTTATACAATGGAAAAACTGTTCTATTTATTTTGTATTTTATGCTTCGGGCGTTGACTTCTAAGGCCCTAACTGTTTGATCTGGTCTAGGAACGCCCTAGAGTGAAGCCTAGGTTGCCCAGAACGTAGAAATGACCATTACTTTCACACTGTTTGCAATTATTCCTTTTATACGATGGAAAAACTGTTCTATTTATTTTGTATTTTATGCTTCGGGCGTTGACTTCTTTGGCCCTAACAATTCGATCTGGTGGAGCAACGCCCTAGAGTGAAGCCTAGGTTGCCTGGAACGTACAAATGACCATTACTTTCACACGGATTGCAATTATTCCTGTTATAGGATGGAAAGACTGTTGTATTTTTATTGCATTTTATGCTGCGGGCATTGACTCCTAAGGCCCTAACTATTCAATCTGTTGGAGCAACGCCCTAGGGTGAAGCCTAGGTTGCTCGGAATGTAGAAATGACCATAACTTTCACACTGGTTGCAATTATTCGTTTTATACGATGGAAAAACTGTTGTATTTATATTGTATTTTATGCTTCTGGCGTTCACTTCTTAGGCCCTAACTATTCGACCTGGTGGAACAACGCCCTAGGGTGAACCCTAGGTTGCCCGGAACGTAGAAATGACCATAACTTTTACACTGGTAGCAATTATTCGTTTTATACAATGGAAAAGCTGATGTATTTATATTGTATTTTATGCTTCTGGCGTTGACTTCTTAGGCCCTAACTTTTCGATCTGGTGGAGCAATGCCTCAGAGTTAAGTCTAGGATGCCCGAAACGCCGAAATGATCATTACTTTCACGCTTGTTGCAATTATTCCTGTTATACGATGAAAAGACCGTTGTATTTTTATTGTATTTCATGCTTCAGGCGTAGGCTTCTAAGGCCGTAGCTATTCGATATGGTGGAGCACCGCCCTAGAGTGAAGCCTAGGTTGCCCGGAACGTAGAAATGACCATAACTTTTACACTGTTTGCAACTATTCCTTTTATACGATGGAAAAACTGTTCTATTTATTTTGTATTTTATGCTTCGGGCGTTGACTTCTTTGGCCCTAACAATTCGATCTGGTGGAGCAACGCCCTAGAGTGAAACCTAGGTTGCCTGGAACGTACAAATGACCATCACTTTCACACGGATTGCAATTATTCCTGTTATAGGATGGAAAGACTGTTGTATTTTTATTGCATTTTATGCTTCTGGCGTTCACTTCTTAGGCCCTAACTATTCCATCTGTTGGAACAACACCCTAGAGTAAAGCCCAGGTTGCGCGGAACGTAGAAATGACCATAACTTTCACACTGGTAGCAATTATTCGTTTTATGCAATGGAAAAACTGTTGTACTTATATTGTATTTTATTCTTATGGCGTTGAATTCAAAGTCCCTAGCTATTCGATCTGGTGGAGCAACGCCCTAGAGTGAAACCTAGGTTACCCGGAACGTAGAAATGACAAGTACTTTCATACTGTTTGCAGTTATTCCTGTTATACGATGGAAAAGCTTTTGCATCTTTATTGTATTTTATGCTTCTGGCGCTGACTTCTAAGGCCCTAGCTACTCGATTTGGTGGAGCACCGCCCTAGAGTGAAGCCTAGGTTGCCCGGAACGTAGAAATGACCATAACTTCCACACTGGTTGCAATTATTCGTTTTATACGATGGAAAAGCTGTTGTATTTATATCGTTTTTTATGCTCCTGGCGTTGACTTCTTAGGCCCTAACTATTCCGTCTGGTGGAACAACGCCCTAGAGTGAATCCTAGGTTGCTCGGAATGTAGAAATGACCATTACGTTCACACTGTTTGCAATTATTCATTTTATACGATGGCGAAGCTGTTGTATTTATATTGTATTTTATGCTTCCGGCGTTAACTTCTAAGGCCGTAGCTATCAGATTAGGAGCAGCAACGCCCTAGAGTGACGCGTAGGTTGCCAGGCACGCAGAAATGACCATTACTTTCACAATGTTCGCAATCATTCATTTTATACGATGGAAAAACTGTTGTACTTATATCGTATTTTATTCTTCTGGAGTTGACTTCTAAGGCCCTAACTATTCGATCTGGTGGAGCAACGCCCTAGAGTGAAGCCTAGGTTGCCGGGAACGTAGAAATGTCCATAACTTTCACACTGGTTGCTATTATTCGTTGTAAACGATGGAAAAGCTGTTCTATTTATATTGCATTTTATGATCCTGGCATAGTATTCTAAGTCCCTAGCTATTCGATCTGGCGGAGCAACGCCCTAGAGTGAAGCCTAGGTTGCCCGGAACGTAGAAATGACCATTACTTGCACAGTGTTTGCAATTATTCATTTTATACGATGGAAAAGCGGTTGTATTTATATTGTATTTTATGCTCCTGGCGTTGACTTCTAAGGCCGTAGATATTAGACGTGGTGGAGCAACGCCCTAGAGTGACGCCTAGGTTGACCGGAACGTAGAAATGACCATTACTTTGTCAATGTCTGCAATTATTCATTTTATACGATGGAAAAACTGTTGTACTTATATTGTATTTTATCCTTCTGGCGTTAAATTCTAAGTCCCTAGCTATTCGATCTGGTAGAGCAACGCCCTAGAGTGAAACATAGGATACCCGGGACGTAGAAATGACCAGTACTTTCACACTGGTTGCAAATATACATTATATACGATGGAAAAACTGTTGCACCTTTATTGTATTTTATGCTTCTGGCGTTGACTTCATAGGCCCTAGCTATTCGATCTGGTGGAGCAACGTCCTAGAGTGAAGCCTAGGTTGACCGGAACGTAGAAATGACCATAAGTTTCACACTGGATACCATTATTCGTTTTATACGATGGAAAAGCTGTTGAATTTATATCGTATTTTATGCTTCTGGCGTTGACTTCTTAGGCCATAACTATTCCATCTGGTGGAACAACGCCCTAAGGTGAAGCCTAGGTTGCCCGGATCGTAGAAATGACCAGTACTTTCACACTGGTTGCAGTTATTCGTTTTATACGATGGAAAAACTGTTCTATTTATTTTGCATTTTATGCTTCGGGCGTTGACTTCATAGGCCCTAACTATTCGATCTGGTGGAGCAACGTCCTAGAGTGAAGCCTAGGTTGACCGGAACGTAGAAATGACCATAGGTTTCACACTGGATACCATTATTCGTTTTATACGATGGAAAAGCTGTTGAATTTATATCGTATTTTATGCTTCTGGCGTTCACTTCTTAGGGCCTAACTATTCGATCTGATGGAACAATGCCCTAGGGTGAAGCCTAGGTTGCCCGGAACATAGAAATGACCATAACTTTTACACTGGTAGCAATTATTCGTTTTATACAATGGGAAAACTGTTCTATTTATTTTGTATTTTATGCTTCGGGCGTTGACTTCTTTGGCCCTAACAATTCGATCTGGTGGCGCAACGCCCTAGAGTGAAGCCTAGGTTCCCTGGAACGTACAAATGACATTCACTTTCACACGGGTTGCAATTATTCCTGTTATAGGGTGGAAAGACTGTTGTATTTTTATCGCATTTTATGCTTCTGGCGTTCACTTCTTAGGCCCTGACTATTCGATCTGGTGGAACAACGCCCTAGGGTGAAGCCTAGTTTGCCCGGAACGTAGAAATGACCATTGCTTTCACACTGTTTGGAATTATTCCTTTTATACCATGGAAAAGCTGTTGTATTTATATCGTATTTTATGATTCTGGCGTTGCCTTCTAAGGACCTAGCAATTCGATCTGGTGGAGCAACGCCCTAGAGTGAAGCCCAGGTTGCTCGGAATATAGAAATGACCATAACTTTCACACTGGTTGCAATTATTCGTTTTCTACGATGGAAAAACTGTTGTATTTATATTGTATTTTATGCTTCTGGCGTTCACTTCTTAGGCCCTAACTATTCGACCTGGTGGAACAACGCCCTAGGGTGAAGCCTAGGTTTCCCGGAACGTAGAAATGACCATATCTTTTACACTGGTTGCAATTATTCGTTTTATACGGTGTAAAGGCTGTTGTATTTATTTTGTATTTTATTCTTCTGGTGTTGACTTCTTAGGCCCTAACTATTCGATCTTGTGGAACAACGCCGTAGAGTGAAGCCTAGGTTGCCCGGAACGTAGAAATGACCATTACTTTCACACTGGTAGCAATTATTCGTTTTATACAATGGGAAAACTGTTCTATTTATTTTGTATTTTATGCTTCGGGCGTTGACTTCTTTGGCCCTAACAATTCGATCTGGTGGCGCAACGCCCTAGAGTGAAGCCTAGGTTCCCTGGAACGTACAAATGACATTCACTTTCACACGGGTTGCAATTATTCCTGTTATAGGGTGGAAAGACTGTTGTATTTTTATCGCATTTTATGCTTCTGGCGTTCACTTCTTAGGCCCTGACTATTCGATCTGGTGGAACAACGCCCTAGGGTGAAGCCTAGTTTGCCCGGAACGTAGAAATGACCATTGCTTTCACACTGTTTGGAATTATTCCTTTTATACCATGGAAAAGCTGTTGTATTTATATCGTATTTTATGATTCTGGCGTTGCCTTCTAAGGACCTAGCAATTCGATCTGGTGGAGCAACGCCCTAGAGTGAAGCCCAGGTTGCTCGGAATATAGAAATGACCATAACTTTCACACTGGTTGCAATTATTCGTTTTCTACGATGGAAAAACTGTTGTATTTATATTGTATTTTATGCTTCTGGCGTTCACTTCTTAGGCCCTAACTATTCGACCTGGTGGAACAACGCCCTAGGGTGAAGCCTAGGTTTCCCGGAACGTAGAAATGACCATATCTTTTACACTGGTTGCAATTATTCGTTTTATACGGTGTAAAGGCTGTTGTATTTATTTTGTATTTTATTCTTCTGGTGTTGACTTCTTAGGCCCTAACTATTCGATCTGGTGGAACAACGCCGTAGAGTGAAGCCTAGGTTGCCCGGAACGTAGAAATGACCATTACTTTCACACTGGTTGCAATTATTCGTTTTATACGATGGAAAAACTGTTGTATTTATATTGTATTTTATGCTTCGGGCGTTGACTTCTAAGGCCCTAACTATTCGATCTGGTGGAGCAACGCCCTACAGTGAAGACTAGGTTGCCCGGAACATAGATATGACCATAACCTACACACAGGTTGCAATTATTCGTTTTATACGATGGAAAAACTGTTGTATTTATATTGTATTTTATGCTTCTGGCGTTCACTTCTTATGCCCCAACTATTCAATCTGGTGGAACAACGCCCTAGGGTGTAGCCTTGGTGGCCCGGAACGTAGAAATGACCATTACTTTCACACTGGTTGCAATTAATCGTTTTATACGATGGAAAAACTGTTGTATTTATACTGTATTTTATGCTTCGGGCGTAGGCTTCTAAGGCCGTAGCTATTCGATATGGTGGAGCACCGCCCTAGAGTGAAGCCTAGGTTGCCCGGAACGTAGAAATGACCATAACTTTTACACTGGCAGCAATTATTCGTTTTATACGATGGAAAAGCTGTTGTATTTAGATTGTATTTTATGCTTCTGGCGTTCACTTCTTAGGCCCTAACTGTTTGATCTGGTGGAGCAACGCCTTAGAGTGAAGCCTAGGTTGCCCGGAACGTAGAAATGACCATTACTTTCACACTGTTTGCAATTATTCCTTTTATACGATGGAAAAGCTGTTGTATTTTTATTGCATTTTATGCTTCGGGCGTTGACTTCTAAGGCCCTAACTATTTAATCTGTTGGACCAACGCCCTAGAGTGAAGCCTAGGTTGCTCGGAATGTAGAAATGACCATATCTTTCACACTGGTTGCAATTATTCGTTTTATACGATGGAAAAACTGTTGTATTTATATTGTATTATATGCTTCTGGCGTTCACTTCTTAGGCCCTAACTATTCGATCTGGTGGAACAACGCCCTAGGGTGAAGCCTAGGTTGCCCGGAACGTAGAAATGACCATAGCTTTTACACTGGTAGCAATTATTCGTTTTATACAATGGAAAAACCGTTCTATTTATTTTGTATTTTATGCTTCGGGCGTTGACTTCTAAGGCCCTAACTATAAAATCTGTTGGTGCAACGCCCTAGGGTGAAGCCTAGGTTGCTCGGAAAGTAGAAATGACCAAAAGTTTCATAATGGTTGCAATTATTCGTTTTATACGATGGAAAAACTGTTGTATTTATACTGTATTTTATGCTTCAGGCGTGGACTTCTGAGGCCGTAGCTATTCGACGTGGTGGAAGAACGCCATACAGTGAAGCCTAGGTTGCTCGGAACGTAGAATAGACCATAACTTTCACACTCGTTGCTATTATTCGTTTTATACGATGGAAAAACTGTTATATTTATATTGTATTTTATGCTTCTGGCGTTGACTTCTTAGGCCCTAACTATTCGATCTTGTGGAACAACGCCCTAAAGTGAAGCCTAGGTTGCCTCGAACGTAGAAATGACCATCACTTTCACACGGGTTGCAATTATTCATGTTATAGAATGTTAAGACTGTTGTATTTTTATTGTATTTTATACTTCAGGCGTTGACTTCTGAGGCCGTAGCTATTCGATGTGGTGGAAGAACGCCCTACACTGAAGCCTAGGTTGCCCGGAACGTAGAAATCACCATAAGTATCATAGTGGTTGCAATTATTCGGTTTATACGATGGAAAATCTGTTGTATTTATATTGTATTTTATGCTTCTGGCGTTCACTTCTTAGGCCCTAACTATTCGATCTGGTGGAACAACGCCCTAGGGTGAAGGCTAGGTTGCCCGGAACGTAGAAATGACAATAGCTTTTACACTGGTAGCAAATATTCGTTTTATACACTGGAAAAACCGTTCTATTTATTTTGTATTTTATGCTTCGGGCGTTGACTTCTAAGGCCCTAACTATTCAATCTGTTGGTGCAACGCCCTAGGGTGAAGCCTAGGTTGCTCGGAAAGTAGAAATGACCATAAGCTTCATACTGGTTGCAATTATTCGTTTTATACGATGGAAAAACTGTTGTATTTATATTGTATTTTATGCTTCTGGCGTTGACTACTTAGGTCCTAACTATTCGATCTTGTGGAACAACGCCCTAGAGTGAAGCCTAGGTTGCCTGGAACGTAGAAATGATCATTACTTTCACGCTTGCTGCAATTATTCCTGTTATGCGATGAAAAGACTGTTTGTATTTTTATTGTATTTTATGCTTCAGGCGTGGACTTCTGAGGCCGTAGCTATTCGATGTGGTGGAAGAACGCCATACAGTGAAGCCTAGGTTGCCCGGAACGTAGAAATGACCACTACTTTCACACTGTTTGCAATTATTCATTTAATACGATGGAAATGCTGTTGTATTTATATCGTATTTTGTGCTTCTGGCGTTGACTTCTAAGGACCTATCTATTCGATCTGGTGGAGCAACGCCCTAGAGTGAAGCCTAGGTTGCTCGGAATGTAGAAATGACCATAACTTCCACACTGATTGCAATTATTCGTTTTATACGATTGAAAAAAAGTTGCATCTTCATCGTATTTTATGCTTCTGGCGTTGACTTCTTAGGCCGTAACTATTCGATATGGTGGAGCAACGCCCTGGAGTGAAACCTGGGTTGCCCGGAACGTAGAAATGACCACTACTATCACACTGGTTGCAAATTATTCCTGCTATACGATGGAAAAACTGTTGTATTTTTATTGCATTTTATGCTTCTGGCGTTCACTTCTTAGGCCCTAACTATTCGATCTGGTGGAACAACGGCCTAGGGTGAAGCCTAGGTTGCCCGGAACGTAGAAATGACCATAACTTTCATACTGGTTGCAATTATTTGCTTTATACGATGGAAAAGCTGTTGTATTTATATCGTATTTTATGCTTCTGGCGTTGACTTCTCAGGCCCTAATTATTCGATCTGGTGGAGCAATGCCTCAGAGTTAAGTCTAGGATACCCGAAACGCCGAAATGATCATTACTTTCACGCTTGTTGCAATTATTCCTCTTATGCGATGAAAAGACTGTTGTATTTTTATTGTATTTTATGCTTCAGGCGTGGACATCTGAGGCCGTAGCTATTCGATGTGGTGGAAGAACGCCATACAGTGAAGCCTAGGTTGCCCGGAACGTAGAAATGGCCTCTACTTTCACACTGTTTGCAATTATTCATTTAATACGATGGAAATGCTGTTGTATTTATATCGTATTTTATGCTTCGGGCGTTGACTTCTCAGGCCCTAACATTTCGATCTGGTGGAACAACGCCGCAGAGTGTAGCCTATGTTGGCCGGAACGTAGAAATGACCATAAGTTTCATACTGGTTGCAATTATTCGTTTCATACGATGGAAAAACTGTTGCAATTTTATCGTATTTTATGCTTCTGGCGTTGACTTCTAAGGCCCTAACTATTCAATCTGTTGGAGCAAAGCCCTAGGGTGAAGCCTAGGCTGATCGGAAAGTAGAAATGACCATAAGTTTCATACTGGTTGCAATTATTCGTTTTATACGATGGAAAAACTGTTCTATTTATTTTATATTTTATGCTACGGGCGTTGACTTCTAAGGCCCTAACTATACGATCTGGTGGAGCAACGCCCTAGAGTGAAGCCTAGGTTGCCCGGTACGTAGAAATGACCATCACTATCAAACTGGTTGCAATTATTTGTTTTATACTATGGAAAAGCTGTTGTATTTATATCGTATTTTATGCTTCTGTCGTTGACTTCTTAGGCCCTAACTATTCCATCTGGTGGCACAACGCCCTAGGGTGAAGCCTAGGTTGCCCGGAAAGTAGAAATGACCATAACTTTCACACTGGTAGCAATTATTCGTTTTATACGATGGAAAAACTGTTGTATTTATTTTGTATTTTATGCTTCGGGCGTTTACTTCTAAGGCCCTAACTATTCGATCTGGTAGAGCAACGCCCTAGAGTGAAGCCTAGGTTGCCCGGTACTTAGAAATGACCATAAGTTTCATACTGGTTGCAATTATTCGTTTTATACGATGGAAAAACTGTTGTATTTATATTGTATTTTATGCTTCTGGCGTTCACTTCATAGGCCCTAACTATTCGATCTGGTGGTACAACGCCCTAGTGTGAAGCCTAGGTTGCCCGGAACGTAGAAATGACCATAACTTTTACACTGGCAGCAATTATTCGTTTTATACAATGGAGAAACCGTTCCATTTATTTTGTATTTTATGCTTCGGGCGTTGACTTCTAATGCCCTATCTGTTTGATCTGGTCGAACAACGCCGTAGAGTGAAGCCTAGGTTGCCCGGAACGTAGAAATGACCATTACTTTCACACTGTTTGCAATTATTCCTTTTATACGATGGAAATGCTGTTGTATTTATATCGTATTTTATGCTTCGGGCGTTGACTTCTTAGGCCCTAACATTTCGATCTGGTGGAGCAACGCCCGGCAGTGAAGCCTAGGTTGCCCGGAACGTAGATATGACCATAACCTTCACACAGGTTGCAATTATTCGTTTTATACGGTGTAAAGGCTGCTGTATTTATTTTGTATTTTATTGTTCTGGTGTTGACTTCACAGGCCCTAACTATTCGATCTGGTGGAACAACGCCGTAGAGTGAAGCCTAGGTTGCCCGAACGTAGAAATGACCATTACTTTCACACTGTTTGCAATTATTCCTTTTATACGATGGAAAAGCTGTTGTATTTATATCGTATTTTATGCTTCTGGCGTTGACTTCTTAGGCCCTAACTATTCGATCTGGTGGAACAACGCCGTAGAGTGAAGCCTAGGTTGCCCGGAACGTAGAAATGACCATTACTTTCACACTGTTTGCAATTATTCGTTTTATACGATGGAAAAAGTGTTGTATTTTTATTGCATTTTATGCGTCTGGCGTTCACTTCTTAGGCCCTAACTATTGGATCTGGTGGAACAACGCCCTAGGGTCAAGCCTAGGTTGCCCGGAACGTAGAAATGACCATAGCTTTTACACTCGTAGCAATTATTCGTTTTATACAATGGAAAGACCGTTCTATTTATTTTGTATTTTATGCTTAGGGCGTTGACTTCTAAGGCCCTAACTATTCAATCTGTTGGAGCAAAGCCCTAGGGTGAAGCCTAGGCTGCTCGGAAAGTAGATATGACCATAAGTTTCATACTGGTTGCAATTATTCGATTTATACGATGGAAAAACTATTGTATTTATATTGTATTTGATGCATCTGGCGTTGACTTCTCCGGCCCTAATTATTCGATCTGGTGGTACAACGCCGTAGAGTGAAGCCTAGGTTGCCCGAACGTAGAAATGACCATTACTTTCACACTGTTTGCAATTATTCCTTTTATACGATGGAAAAACTGTTGTATTTTTATTGCATTTTATGCTTCTGGCGTTCACTTCTTAGGCCCTAACTATTCGATCTTGTGGAACAACGGCCTAGGGTGAAGCCTAGGTTGCCCGGAACGTAGAAATGACCATAACTTTCACACTGGTTGCAATTATTTGCTTTATACGATGGAAAAGCTGTTGTATTTATATCGTATTTTATGCTTCTGGCGTTGACTTCTCAGGCCCTAATTATTCGATCTGGTGGAGCAATGCCTCAGAGTTAAGTCTAGGATACCCGAAACGCCGAAATGATCATTACTTTCACGCTTGTTGCAATTATTCCTCTTATGCGATGAAAAGACTGTTGTATTTTTATTGTATTTTATGCTTCAGGCGTGGACATCTGAGGCCGTAGCTATTCGATGTGGTGGAAGAACGCCATACAGTGAAGCCTAGGTTGCCCGGAACGTAGAAATGGCCTCTACTTTCACACTGTTTGCAATTATTCATTTAATACGATGGAAATGCTGTTGTATTTATATCGTATTTTATGCTTCGGGCGTTGACTTCTCAGGCCCTAACATTTCGATCTGGTGGAACAACGCCGCAGAGTGTAGCCTATGTTGGCCGGAACGTAGAAATGACCATAAGTTTCATACTGGTTGCAATTATTCGTTTCATACGATGGAAAAACTGTTGCAATTTTATCGTATTTTATGCTTCTGGCGTTGACTTCTAAGGCCCTAACTATTCAATCTGTTGGAGCAAAGCCCTAGGGTGAAGCCTAGGCTGATCGGAAAGTAGAAATGACCATAAGTTTCATACTGGTTGCAATTATTCGTTTTATACGATGGAAAAACTGTTCTATTTATTTTATATTTTATGCTACGGGCGTTGACTTCTAAGGCCCTAACTATACGATCTGGTGGAGCAACGCCCTAGAGTGAAGCCTAGGTTGCCCGGTACGTAGAAATGACCATCACTATCAAACTGGTTGCAATTATTTGTTTTATACTATGGAAAAGCTGTTGTATTTATATCGTATTTTATGCTTCTGTCGTTGACTTCTTAGGCCCTAACTATTCCATCTGGTGGCACAACGCCCTAGGGTGAAGCCTAGGTTGCCCGGAAAGTAGAAATGACCATAACTTTCACACTGGTAGCAATTATTCGTTTTATACGATGGAAAAACTGTTGTATTTATTTTGTATTTTATGCTTCGGGCGTTTACTTCTAAGGCCCTAACTATTCGATCTGGTAGAGCAACGCCCTAGAGTGAAGCCTAGGTTGCCCGGTACTTAGAAATGACCATAAGTTTCATACTGGTTGCAATTATTCGTTTTATACGATGGAAAAACTGTTGTATTTATATTGTATTTTATGCTTCTGGCGTTCACTTCATAGGCCCTAACTATTCGATCTGGTGGTACAACGCCCTAGTGTGAAGCCTAGGTTGCCCGGAACGTAGAAATGACCATAACTTTTACACTGGCAGCAATTATTCGTTTTATACAATGGAGAAACCGTTCCATTTATTTTGTATTTTATGCTTCGGGCGTTGACTTCTAATGCCCTATCTGTTTGATCTGGTCGAACAACGCCGTAGAGTGAAGCCTAGGTTGCCCGGAACGTAGAAATGACCATTACTTTCACACTGTTTGCAATTATTCCTTTTATACGATGGAAATGCTGTTGTATTTATATCGTATTTTATGCTTCGGGCGTTGACTTCTTAGGCCCTAACATTTCGATCTGGTGGAGCAACGCCCGGCAGTGAAGCCTAGGTTGCCCGGAACGTAGATATGACCATAACCTTCACACAGGTTGCAATTATTCGTTTTATACGGTGTAAAGGCTGCTGTATTTATTTTGTATTTTATTGTTCTGGTGTTGACTTCACAGGCCCTAACTATTCGATCTGGTGGAACAACGCCGTAGAGTGAAGCCTAGGTTGCCCGAACGTAGAAATGACCATTACTTTCACACTGTTTGCAATTATTCCTTTTATACGATGGAAAAGCTGTTGTATTTATATCGTATTTTATGCTTCTGGCGTTGACTTCTTAGGCCCTAACTATTCGATCTGGTGGAACAACGCCGTAGAGTGAAGCCTAGGTTGCCCGGAACGTAGAAATGACCATTACTTTCACACTGTTTGCAATTATTCGTTTTATACGATGGAAAAAGTGTTGTATTTTTATTGCATTTTATGCGTCTGGCGTTCACTTCTTAGGCCCTAACTATTGGATCTGGTGGAACAACGCCCTAGGGTCAAGCCTAGGTTGCCCGGAACGTAGAAATGACCATAGCTTTTACACTCGTAGCAATTATTCGTTTTATACAATGGAAAGACCGTTCTATTTATTTTGTATTTTATGCTTAGGGCGTTGACTTCTAAGGCCCTAACTATTCAATCTGTTGGAGCAAAGCCCTAGGGTGAAGCCTAGGCTGCTCGGAAAGTAGATATGACCATAAGTTTCATACTGGTTGCAATTATTCGATTTATACGATGGAAAAACTATTGTATTTATATTGTATTTGATGCATCTGGCGTTGACTTCTCCGGCCCTAATTATTCGATCTGGTGGTACAACGCCGTAGAGTGAAGCCTAGGTTGCCCGAACGTAGAAATGACCATTACTTTCACACTGTTTGCAATTATTCCTTTTATACGATGGAAAAACTGTTGTATTTTTATTGCATTTTATGCTTCTGGCGTTCACTTCTTAGGCCCTAACTATTCGATCTTGTGGAACAACGGCCTAGGGTGAAGCCTAGGTTGCCCGGAACGTAGAAATGACCATAACTTTCACACTGGTTGCAATTATTTGTTTTATACGATGGAAAAGCTGTTGTATTTATATCGTATTTTATGCTTCCGGCGTTGACTTCTTAGGCCCTAAATATTCGATATGGTGGAGCAACGCCCGAGAGTGAAGCCTAGGTTGCCCGGAAGATAGAAATGACCATTACTTTCATACTGTTTGCAATTATTCATTCTATACGATGGAAAAGCAGATGTATTTATATTGTATTTTATGCTTCTGGCGTTGACTTCTAAGGCCGCAGCTATCAGATGTGGTGGAGCAACGCCCTAGAGTGACGACCTAGGTTGCCCGGAACGTAGAAATGACCATTACCTTCACACTGGTTGCAATTATTAATATTATACGATGGTAAAGCTGTTGTATTTATATTGAATTTTATGCTTCTGTCGATGACTTCTAAGGCCCTAGCTATTAGATGTGGTGCAGCAACGCCCTAGAGTGAAGCATAGGTAGCCCGCGACCTAGAAATGACCATCACTTTCACACTGTTTGCAATTATTCATTTTATACGATGGAAAAGCTGTTGTATTTATGTTGTATTCTATGCTTCTGGCGTTGACTTCTAAGGCCGTAGCTATTAGATGTGGTGGAGCGATGCCCTATAGTGACGCCTAGGTTGCACGGAACGTAGAAATGACCATTACTTTCACACTGGGTGCAATTATTCCTGTTATACAATGGAACAACTGTTGTATTTTTAATGTATTTTATGCTTTTGGCGTTGACTTCTAAGTCCCTAGCTATTCGACCTGGTGGAGCAACGCCCTAGAGCGGAGCCTAGGTTGCCCGGAACGTAGAAATGACCATCACTTTCACACTGTTACCAATTGCTCATTCTATATGATGGAAAAGCAGTTGTACTTATATTGGATTTTATGTATCGGGCGTTGACTTCTATGGCCCTACCTATTCGATCTGGTGTAGCAACGCCCTAGAGTGAAGCCTAGGTTGCCCGGAAGTTAGAAATGACCATTACTTTCATACTGTTTGCAATTATTCATTCTATACGATGGAAAAGCAGATGTATTTATATTGTATTTTATGCTTCTGGCGTCGACTTCTAAGGCCGCAGCTATCAGATGTGGTGGAGCAACGCCCTAGAGTGACGACCTAGGTTGCACGGAACGTAGGAATGACCATCATCTTCACTCTGGTTGCAATGATTCCTGTTATACGATGGAAAAGCGGTTGTATTTATATTGTATTTTATGCTTCTAGCGTCGAGTTCTAAGGCCGTAGCTATTAGATGTGGTGCAGCAACGCCCTAGAGTAAAGCCTAGGTGGCCCGCGACCTAGAAATGACAATCACTTTCACACTGTTTGCAATTATTCATTTTATACGATGGAAAAGCTGTTGTACTTATATTGTATTCTATGCTTCTGGCGTTGACTTCTAAGGCCGTAGCTATTAGATGTGGTGGAGCAATGCCCTAGAGTGACGCCTAGGTTGCACGGAACGTAGAAATGACCATTGCTTTCACACTGGGTGCAATTATTCCTGTTATACAATGAAACAACTGTTGTATTTTTGATGTATTTTATGCTTCTGGCGTTGACTTCTAAGTCCCTAGCTATTTGACCTGGTGGAGCAACGCCCTAGAGCGGAGACTAGGTTGCCCGGAACGTAGAAATGACCATCACTTTCACACTGTTTGCAATTGTTCATTTTATATGATGGAAAAGCTGTTGTACTTATATTGGATTTTATGTATCGGGCGTTGACTTCTATGGCCCTACCTATTCGATCTGGTGTAGCAACGCCCTAGAGTGAAGCCTAGGTTGCCCGGAAGATAGAAATGACCATTACTTTCACACTGGTTGCAATTATACCTGTTATACGATGGAGAAACTCTTGCATCTTTATTGTATTTTATGCTTCAGGCATTGACTTCTATAGCCATACCTGTTCCATATGGAGGAGCAACGCCCTAGTGTCAAGCCTAGGTTGCCCGGAACGTAGAAACGGCCATTACTTTCACACTGGTTGCAATTATTCCTTTTATACGATGGAAAAACTGTTGTATTTTTATTGTATTTTTTGCCTCTTGCGCTGAATTATAGGTCCCTAGCTATTCGATCTGGTGGAGCAACGCCCTAGAGCGGAGCCTAGGTTGCCCGGGACCTAGAAATGACCATCACTTCCACACTGTTTGCAATTATTCATTTTATACGATGGAAAAGCTGTTGTATTTTTATTGTATTTTATGCTTCTTGCGTTGACTTCTATGTCCCTAGCTATTCGAGCTGGCGGTGCAACGCCCTAGAGTGAAGCCTAGGTTGTCCGGAACGCTGCAATGACCATTACTTTCACACTGTTTGCAATTATTCGTTTTATACGATGGAAAAGCAGTTGTATTTATATTGTATTTTATGCTTCTGGCGTTGACTTCTAAGGTCCTAGCTATTCCGTCTGGTGGGGCAACGTCCAACAGTGAACCCTATGTTGCCCGGAACGTAGAAATGACCACAACTTTCACACTGGTTGCAATTATTCGTTTTATACAATGAAAAAACTTTTGTATTTATGGTGTATTTTATGCCTCTGGCGTTGACATCTAAGGCCGTAGCTATTCGATGTGGTGGAGCAGCGCCCTATAGTGAAGCCTAGGTCGCCCGGAACGTAGAAATGACAATTACTTTCACACTGGTTGCAATTATTCGTTTTATACGATGGAAAAACAGTTGTATTTATTTTATATTTGGTGCTTCTGGCGTTGACTTCTTAGGCTCCAACTATTCGATTTGGTGGACCAACGCCCTAGACTGAAGCCTAGGTTGCCCGGAACGTAGAAATGACCGTCACCTTGACACTGGCTGCAATTGTTCCCATTACACGATGGAAAAACTGTTATATTTTTATTGTATTTTATGCTTCCGGCGTTGACTTCTTAGGCCCTAAATATTCGATCTGGTGCAGCAACGCCCGAGAGTGAAGCCTAGGTTGCCGGGAGCGCACAAACAACCGTAACTTTCACAATGTTTGCAATTATTCATTTTATACGATCGAAAAACTGTTGTATTTATATTGTATTCTATGCTTCTGACGCTGACTTCTAAGGCCGTAGCTATTCGATGTGGTGGAGCAACGACCTAGAGTGAAGCCTAGGTAGCCAGGAACGTAGAAATGACCATCATTTTCACACTGTTTGCAATTATCCATTTTATATGATGGAAAAGCTGTTGTATTTATATTGTATTTTATGATTCTGGCGTTGACTTCTAAGACCGTAGCTATTCGATGTGGTGGAGCCACGCCCTAGAGTGAAGCCTAGGTTGCCCGGAACGTAGAAATGACAATTACTTTCACACTGGTTGCAATTATTCGTTTTATACGATGGAAAAACAGTTGTATTTATTTTGTATTTGGAGCTTCTGGCGTTGACTTCTTAGGCTCTAACTATTCGATTTGGTGGACCAACAGGCTAGAGTGAAGCCTAGGTTGCCCGCAACGTAGAAATGACCATCACTTTCACACTGTTTGCAATTGTTCATTTTATATGATGGAAAAGCTGTTGTACTTATATTGTATTATTGTATCGGATGTTGACTTCTATGGCCCTACCTATTCGATCTGGTGTAGCAACGCCCTAGAGTGAAGCCTAGGTTGCCCGGAAGGTAGAAATGACCATTACCTTCACACTCATTGCAATTATTCGTTTTATTCAATGGAAAAACTGTTGTATTTATATTGTATTTTATGCTACTGGCGTTGACTTCTAAGGCCGCAGCTATAAGATGTGGTTGAACAACGCCATACAGTGAAGCCTAGGATGCCCGGAACGTAGAAATGACCATTATCTTCACACTGGTTGCAATTATTCGTTTTATGCGATGGAAAAACTGTTGTATTTATTTTGTATTTGGTGCTTCTGGCGTTTACTTCTTAGGCCCTAACTATTGGATTTGTTGGACCAACACCCTAGAGTGAAGCCTAGGTTGGCCGGAACGTAGAAATGACCATCACCTTCAAACGGGCTGCAATTATTCCTGTTATGCGATGGAAAAACTGTTATATTTTTATTGTATTTTATGCTTCTGGCGTTGACTTCTGAGGCCCTAGCTATTCGATGTGGTGGAGCAACGCCCTAGAGTGAAGCCCAGGTTGCCCGGATCGTAGAAATTACCAGCATTTTCACACTGTTTGCAATTATTCATTTCATACGATGGAAAGAGTGTTGTACTTATATTGTATTCAATTCTCCTGGCGTTGACTTCTTAGGCCCTAACTATTTGATCTGCTGGAGCACCGCCCTAGGGTGAAGCCTACGTTGCCCGGAACGTAGAACATACCATTACCCTCACACTGGTTGCAATTATTCCTGTTATACGATGGAAAAACTCTTGCATCTTTATTGTACTTTATGCTCCTGGCGCTGACTTCTAAGGCCCTAGCTATTCGATCAGGTGGAGCTACGCCTTAGAGTGAAGCCTAGGTTACCCGGAACGTAGAAATGACCAGTACTTTCACACTGGTTGCAGTTATTCCAGTTATACGATGGAAAAACTGTTGCATTTTTATTGTATTTTATGCTTCTAGCGTTGAATTCTAAGTCCCTAAATATTCGATCTCGTGGAGCAACGCCCCAGAGTGAAGCCTAGGTCGCTCGGAACGTAGAAACGACCATCACTTTTACTCTGGTTGCAATTATTCCTGTTATACGATGGAAAAACTCTTGTATCTTTATTGCATTTTATGCTTCGGGCATTGACTTCTATGGCCCTACCTATTCGATCTGGTGGAGCAACGCCCTAGAGTGAAGCCAAGGTTGCCCGGAACATAGAAATGACCATTAATTTCACACTGGTTGCAGTTATTCCTATTGTACAATGGAAAAACTGCTGCATTTTTATTGCATTTTATGCTTCGGGCATTGACTTCTATGCCCGTAGCTATTCGATGTGGTGGAGCAACGCCACAGAGTGAAGCCTAGGTAGCCCGTGACGTAGAAATGACCATCACTTTCACACTGGTTGCAATTATTCCTGTTATACGATGGAAAAAATCTTGTATCTTTATTGTATTTTATGCTTCGGGCATTGACTTCTATGGCCCTACCTATTCGATCTGGTGGACCACCGCCCGAGAGTGAAGCCTAGGTTGCCGGGAACGCACAAACGACCGTTACTTTCACAATGTTTGCAATTATTCATTTTATACGATCGAAAAACTGTTGTATTTATGTTGTATTCTATGCTTCTGACGTTGACTTCTAAGGCCGTAGCTATTAGATGTGGTGCAGCAACGCCCTAGGGTGACGCCTAGGTTGCCCGGAACGTAGAAATAACCATCACTTTCACTCTGTTTGCAATTGTTCATTTTATATGATGGAAAGCTGTTGTAGTTATACTGTATTTTATGTATCGGGCGTTGACTTCTATGGCCCTACCTATTCGATCTGGTGTAGCAACGCCCTAGAGTGAAGCCTAGGTTGCCCGGAAGGTAGAAATGACCATTACTTTCACACTGTTTGCAATTATTCATTCTATACGATGGAAAAGCTGCTGTATTTTTATCGTATTTTCTGCTTCTGGCATTGACTTCTAAGGTCCAACTACTCAATCTGGTGGGGCAACGTCCAGAGTGAACCCTATGTTGCCCGGAACGCAGAAATGACCACAACTTTCACACTGGTTGCAATTATTCGTTTTACACAATGGAAAAACTGTTGTATTTATGGTGTATTTTATGCTTCTGGCGTTGACTTCTAAGGTCGTAACTATTAGATGTGGTGGAGCAACGCCCTAGAGTCAAGCCTAGGTTGCCCGGAACGTAGATATGACCATAACTTTCACAGTGGTTGCAATTATTCATGCTATACGGTAGAAATACTGTTGCATTTTTATTGTATTTTCTGCTTCTGGCTTTGACTTCTAAGGTCCTAGCTGTTCCGTCTGGTGGGGCAACGTCCAAGAGTGAAGCCTATGTTGCCCGGAACGTAGAAATGACCATCACTTTCACATTGGTAGCAATTAGTCGTTTTATGCGAAGGAACAGCTGTTGTATTTATATTGTATTTTATGCTTCTGGCGTTGACTTCTAAGGCGCTAACTATTCGATCTGGTGGAGCAACGCACTAGAGTGAAGCCTAGCTTGCTCGGAATGCAGAAA
Source organism: Calliopsis andreniformis (assembly GCF_051401765.1). NCBI lineage: Eukaryota > Metazoa > Arthropoda > Insecta > Hymenoptera > Andrenidae > Calliopsis > Calliopsis andreniformis. The sequence continues at coordinate 3,058,968 of NW_027480465.1, read as the reverse complement.
TGTCCATAACTTTCACACTGGTTGCAATTATTCGTTTTATACGATGGAAAAGCTGTTGTATTTATATTGTATTTAATGCTTCTGGCGTTGACTTCTTAGGGCCTAACTATTCGATCTGGTGGAGCAACGCCAAAGAGTGAAACCTAGGTTACCCGGAACGTGGAAATGACCAGTACTTTCACACTGGTTGCAGTTATTCCTGCTATACGATGGAAAAACTGTTGCATCTTTACTGTATTTTATGCTTCTGGCGTTGACTTCTAAGGCCTTAACTGTTTGATCTGGTGGAGCAACGCCCTACAGTGAAGCCTAGGTTGCCCGGAACGTAGAAATAACCATAACTTTCACACTGGGAGCAATTAGTCGTTTTATGCGAAGGAAAAGCTGTTGTATTTATATTGTATTTTATGTTTCTGCTGTTGACTTCTTAGGCACTAACTATTCGATCTGGTGGAGCACCGCCCTAGAGTGAAGCATACGTTGCCCGGAACGTAGAACATACCATTACCTTCACACTGGTTGCAATTATTCCTGTTATACGATGGAAAAACTGTTGCATCATTATTGTATTTTATGCTCCTGGCGTTGACTTCTAAGGCCCTATCTATTGGATCTGGTGGAGCAATGCCCTAGAGTGAAGCCTAGGTTGCACGGAACGTAGAAATGCCATTACTTTCACACTGGTTGCAATTACTCCTGTTATACGATGGAAAAGCTGTTGTATTTTTATTGTATCTAATGCTCCTGGCGTTTAATTCTAAGTCCCTAGCTATTCGATCTGGTGGAGCAACGCACTAGAGTGTCGCCTATGTTGCCGGGAAGTTAGAAATGACCATCACTTTCACAATGCTTGCAATTATGCATTTTATACGATGGAAAAGCTGTTGTACTTATATCGTATTTTATTCTTCTGGCGTTGACTTCTTTGGCCCTAACTATTCAATCTGGTTGAACAACGCCCTAGAGTGAAGCGTAGGTTGCCCGGAATGTAGAAATGACCATAATTTTCATACTGGTTTCAGTTATTCTTTTTATACGATGGAATAACTGTTGTATTTATATTGTATTTTATGCTTCTGGCGATCACTTCTTAGGTCCTAACTATTCGATCTGGTGGAGCAACGTCCTAGGCTGAAACCTAGGTTGCCCGGAACATAGAAATGACCATGACTTTCACACTGGTAGCAATTATTCGTTATATACAATGGAAAAACTGTTATATTTTTATTGCATTTTATGCTTCGGGCGTTGACTTCCAAGGCCCTAACTATTCGATCTGGTGGAGCAACGCCCTAGAGTGAAGCCAAGGTTGCCCTGAACGTAGAAATGACCATCACATTCACACTGGCTGCAATTATTCCTGTTATACGGTGGAAAAACTGTTGTATTTTTATTGTATCTTATGCGTCTGGCGTTGACTTCTAATGCGCTAGCTATTCAATCTGGAGGAGCAACGCCCTAGTGTGAAGCATAGGTTGCCCGGTACGTAGAAATGACCGTTAGCTTCACACTGTTTGCAATTATTCATTTTATCCGATGGAAAAGCTGTTTTACTTATATTGTATTTTATGCTTCTGGCGTTGACTTCTAAGGCCATAGCTATTCGATGTGGTGGCGCACCGACCTAGGGTGAAGCCTAGGGTGCCCGGAACGTAGATATGACCTTTACCGCCACACTTGTTGCAATTATTCCGGTTATACGATTGAAACATTGTGTATTTTTACTTTATTTTATGCTTCTGGCGTTGGCTTCAAAGGCCCTAGCTATTGGATCTGGTGGAGCAACGCCCTAGAGTGAAGCCTAGGTTGCCCGAAACCTAGAAATGGCCATTACTTTCACTCTGGTTGCAATTATTCCTGCTATACGATGGAAAACCGGTTGGATTTTTATTGTATTTTATGCTTATGGCGTTGACTTCTTAGGCCCTAACTTTCGATCTTGTGGAGCAACGTCCTAGAGTGAAGCCTAGGTTGCCCGGAGCGTAGAAATGACCATAACTTTCACACTGGTTGTCATTATTCGTTTTATACGATGGAAAAGCTGTTGTATTTATATCGTATTTTACGCTTCTGGCGTTGACTTCTAAGGGCGTAGCTATTAGCTGTGGTGGAGCTATGCCCTAGAGTGACGACTAGGTTGCCCGGAACGTGGAAATGACCATTACTTTCACAATGTTCGCAATTACTCATTTCATACGATGGAAAAACTGTGGTATTTATATCGTATTTTATGCTTCTGGCGTTGACTTCTTATGCCCTAACTTTTCGATCTGGTGGAAAAACGCCCTAGAGTGAAGTCTGGGCTGACCGGAACATAGAAATGACCATCATATTCAGGCTGGTTGCAGTTATTCCTGTTATACGATGGAAAAACTGTTGCATCTTTATTGTATTTTATGCTTCTGGCGTTGACTTCTAAGGCCCTAACTATTCGATCAGGTGGCGCAACTCCCTAGAGTGATGCCTAGGTTTCTCGGAACATAGAGATGTCCATTACCTTCACATTGTTTGCAAATATTCATTTTATACAGTGGAAAAGCTGTTGTATTTATATTGTATTTTATGATTCTGGCGTTGACTTCTTAGGCCCTAACTATTCGATCTGGTGGAGCAATGCCCTATAGTGAAGCCTAGGTTGCCCGGAACGTAGAAATGACCGTTACTTTCACAGTGTTTGAAATTATTCATTATATAGGGTGGAAAAACAGTTTAATTATATTGTATTTTATGCTTCTGGCGTTGACTTCTAAGGCCATATCTATTCGATGTGGTGGAGCAACTCCCTAGAGTGAAGCCTAGGTTGCCCGGTACGTAGAAGTGACCATTACTTTCACATTGGTTGCAATTATTCCTGCTACACGAAGGAAAAACTGTTGTATTTATATTGTATTTTATGCTTCTGGTGTTGACTTCTAAGGCCGTCACTATTCGATCTGGTGTATCATCGCCCTAGAGTGAAGCCTGGGTTGCCCGGAACGTAGGAATGACCGTTACTTTCACACTGTTTGCAATTATTCATTTTATACGATGGAAAAACTGTTTTATTTATATTGTATTTTATGCTTCGGGCGTTGACTTCCAAGGCCCTAACTATTCGATCTCGTGGAGCGACGCCCTAGAGTGAAGCCAAGGTTGCCCTCAACGTAGAAATGACCATCACATTCACACTGGTTGCAATTATTCCTGTTATACGGTGGAAAAACTGTTGAATTTTTATTGTACCTTATGCGTCTGGCGTTGACTTCTAATGCGCTAGCTATTCAATCTGGAGGAGCAACGCCCTAGTGTGAAGCATAGGTTGCCCGGTACGTAGAAATAACCGTTAGCTTCACACTGTTTGCAATTATTCATTTTAACCGATGGAAAAGCTGTTTTACTTATATTGTATTTTATGTTTCTGGCGTTGACTTCTAAGGCCATAGCTATTCGATGTGGTGGCGCACCGACCTAGGGTGAAGCCTAGGGTGCCCGGAACGTAGAAATGACCTTTACCGTCACACTTGTTGCAATTATTCCTGTTATACGATTGAAACATTGTGTATTTTTACTTTATTTTATGCTTCTGGCGTTGGCTTCAAAGGCCCTAGCTATTGGGTCTGGTGGAGCAACGCCCTAGAGTGAAGCCTAGGTTGCCCGAAACCTAGAAATGACCATTACTTTCACTCTGGTTGCAATTATTCCTGCTATACGATGGAAAAACTGTTGCATCTTTACTGTATTTTATGCTTCTGGCGTTGACTTCTAAGGCCTTAACTATTTGATCTGGTGGAGCAACGCCCTACAGTGAAGCCTAGGTTGCCCGGAACGTAGAAATAACCATAACTTTCACACTGGGAGCAATTAGTCGTTTTATGCGAAGGAAAAGCTGTTGTATTTATATTGTATTTTATGTTTCTGCTGTTGACTTCTTAGGCACTAACTATTCGATCTGGTGGAGCACCGCCCTAGAGTGAAGCCTACGTTGCCCGGAACGTAGAACATACCATTACCTTCACACTGGTTGCAATTATTCCTGTTATACGATGGAAAAACTGTTGCATCATTATTGTATTTTATGCTCCTGGCGTTGACTTCTAAGGCCCTATCTATTGGATCTGGTGGAGCAATGCCCTAGAGTGAAGCCTAGGTTGCACGGAACGTAGAAATGCCATTACTTTCACACTGGTTGCAATTACTCCTGTTATACGATGGAAAAGCTGTTGTATTTTTATTGTATCTAATGCTCCTGGCGTTTAATTCTAAGTCCCTAGCTATTCGATCTGGTGGAGCAACGCACTAGAGTGTCGCCTATGTTGCCGGGAAGTTAGAAATGACCATCACTTTCACAATGCTTGCAATTATGCATTTTATACGATGGAAAAGCTGTTGTACTTATATCGTATTTTATTCTTCTGGCGTTGACTTCTTTGGCCCTAACTATTCAATCTGGTTGAACAACGCCCTAGAGTGAAGCGTAGGTTGCCCGGAATGTAGAAATGACCATAATTTTCATACTGGTTTCAGTTATTCTTTTTATACGATGGAATAACTGTTGTATTTATATTGTATTTTATGCTTCTGGCGATCACTTCTTAGGTCCTAACTATTCGATCTGGTGGAGCAACGTCCTAGGCTGAAACCTAGGTTGCCCGGAACATAGAAATGACCATGACTTTCACACTGGTAGCAATTATTCGTTATATACAATGGAAGAACTGTTATATTTATTTTGCATTTTATACTTCGGGCGTTGACTTCTAAGGCCCTAACTATTGGATCTGATGAAGCAACATCCTACAGAGAAGCCAAGGTTGCCCAGAACGTAGAAATGACCATGACATTCACACTGGTAGCAATTATTCGTTTTATACAATGGAATAACTGTTCTATTTCATTTGTATTTTATGCTTTGGGCGATGACTTCTAAGGCTCTAACTATTCGATCTGGTGGAGAGACGCCCTAGAGTGAAGCCTAGGTTGCCCGGAACGTAGAAATGACCATAACTTTCACACTGGTTGCAATTATTCGTTTTATACGATGGAAAAGCTGTTGTATTTATATCGTAATTTACGCTTCAGGGGTTGACTTCTTGGACCCTGACTATTCCATCTGTTGGAACAACGCCCTAGGGTGAAGTGTAGGTTGCGCGGAACTTAGAAATGACCATAACTTTCACACTGGCAGCAATTATTCGTTTTATACGATGGAAAAACTGTTCTATTTATTTTATATTTTATGCTTCGGGCGTTGACTTCTAATGCCCTAACTATTCGATCTGGCGGAGCAACGCCCTAGAGTGAAGCCCAGGTTGCCCGGAACGCAGAAATGACCATAACTTTCATACTGGTTGCTATTATTCGTTTTATACGATGGAAAAACTGTTGTATTTGTATTGTATTTTATGCCTCTGGCGTCCACTACTTAGGCCCTAACTTTTCGATCTGGTGGAACAAAGCCCTAGAGTGAAGTCTGGGTTGACCGGAACATAGAAATGACCATCATTTTCACACTGGTTGCAGTTATTCCTGTTATACGATGGAAAAACTATTGCATCTTTATTGTATTTTATGCTTCTGGCGTTGACTTCTTAGGCCCTAACTTTTCGATCTGGTGGAACAAAGCCCTAGAGTGAAGTCTGGGTTGACCGGAACATAGAAATGACCATCATTTTCACACTGTTTGCAATTATTCATTTTATACGATGGCAAAGCTGTTGTATTTATATGGTATTTTATGCTTCCTGCGTTGACTTCTAAGGCCGTAGCTATCCGATGTGGTGCAGCAACGCCCTAGAGTGACGCCTAGGTTGCCAGGGACGTAGAAATGACCATTACTTTCACATTGTTTACAATTATTCATTTTATACAGTGGAAAATCTGTTGTATTTTTATTGTATTTTATGCTTCTGTCGTTATTTTCTAAGGCCCTAACTATTCCATCTGGTGGAGCAACGCCCTAGAGTGAAGCCTAGGTTGCCCGGAACGTTGAAATGACCACTACTTCCACATTGGCTGCAATTATCCCTGCCATACGACGGAAAAACTGTTGTATTTATATTGTATTTTATGCTTCTGGCGTTGGCTTCTAAGACCGTAAGTATTCGATCTGGTGTAGCAACGCCCTAGAGTGAAGCCCAGGTTGCACGGAACGTAGAAATGACAATGTCTTTCAAACTGGTTGCAGTTATTCCTGTTATACGATGGAAAGACTGTTGCATGTTTATTGTGTTTTATGCTTCTGGCGTTGACTTCTAAGGCCGTAGCTATTCGATGTGGTGGAGCAACGCCCTAGAGTGTCCCCTAGGTTACCCGGAACGCAGAAATGGCCAGTACTTTCACACTTGTTGCAGTTATTCCTGTTATACGATGGAAAGACTTCTGCATCTTTATTGTATTTTATGCTTCTGGCGTTGACTTCTAAGGCCCTATCTATAGGATCTGGTGGAGCAATGACTCAGAGTTAAGTCTAGGATGCCCGAAACGTAGAAATGGACATTACTTCCACCCTGTTTGTAATTATTTATTTTATACGATGGCTAAGCTGTTGTATTTATATTGTATTTTATGCTCCTGGCATTGACTTCTAAGGCCGTAGTTATTAGATGTGGTGGAGCAACGCCCTAGAGTGACGCCAAGGTTAACCGGAACGTAGAAATGGCCATTACTTTCACAATGTTTGCAATTATTCATTTTATACGATGGAAAAACTGTTGTACTTATATTGTATTTTATGCTTCTGGCGATGAATTCTAAGTCCCTAACTATGCGATCTGATGGAGCAACGCCCTAGTGTGAAGCAGAGGTTGCCCCGAACGTAGAAATGACCATTACTTTCACACTATTTGCAAATATACATTATATACGATGGAAAAGCTGTTGTATTTATATTGTATTTTATGCTTCTGGCGTTGACCTCTTAGGCCCTAACTATTTTATCTTGTGGAGCACCGCCCTAGAGTGAAGCCTAGGTTGCCCGGACGTAGAAATGACCATTACCGTCACACTTGTTGCAATTATCCCTGTTATACGATTGAAACATTGAGTATTTTTATTTTATTTTAAGCTTCGGGCGTTGACTTCCAAGGCCCTAACTATTCGATATGGTGGAGCAACGCCCTAGAGTGAAGCCAAGGTTGCCCTGATCGTAGAAATGACCATTACCTTCACACTGGTTGCAATTATTCCTGTTATACGATGGAAAAACTGTTGCATCTTTATTGTATTTTATGATTCTGACGTTGACATCTTAGGCACTAACCATTCGATCTGGTGGAGTAAGGCCATAGAGTGAAGACTAGGTTGCCCGAAACGTAGAAATGGCCATAACTTTCACACTGGTTGCCATTATTTGTTTTATACGATGGAAAAACTGTGGTATTTATATCGTATTTTATGCTTCTGGCGTTGACTTCTTAGGCCCTAACTTTTCGATCTGGTGGAACAAAGCCCTAGAGTGAAGTCTGGGTTGACCGGAACATAGAAATGACCATCATTTTCACACTGGTTGCAGTTATTCCTGTTATACGATGGAAAAACTATTGCATCTTTATTGTATTTTATGCTTCTGGCGTTGACTTCTAAGGCCCTAACTATTCGATCAGGTGGCGCAACGCCCTAGAGTGAAGCCTAGGTTTCTCGGAACGTAGACATAACCATTACCTTCACACTGTTTGCAATTATTCATTTTATACGATGGCAAAGCTGTTGTATTTATATGGTATTTTATGCTTCCTGCGTTGACTTCTAAGGCCGTAGCTATCCGATGTGGTGCAGCAACGCCCTAGAGTGACGCCTAGGTTGCCAGGGACGTAGAAATGACCATTACTTTCACATTGTTTACAATTATTCATTTTATACAGTGGAAAAGCTGTTGTATTTTTATTGTATTTTATGCTTCTGTCGTTATTTTCTAAGGCCCTAACTATTCCATCTGGTGGAGCAACGCCCTAGAGTGAAGCCTAGGTTGCCCGGAACGTTGAAATGACCACTACTTCCACATTGGCTGCAATTATCCCTGCCATACGACGGAAAAACTGTTGTATTTATATTGTATTTTATGCTTCTGGCGTTGGCTTCTAAGACCGTAAGTATTCGATCTGGTGTAGCAACGCCCTAGAGTGAAGCCCAGGTTGCACGGAACGTAGAAATGACAATGTCTTTCAAACTGGTTGCAGTTATTCCTGTTATACGATGGAAAGACTGTTGCATGTTTATTGTGTTTTATGCTTCTGGCGTTGACTTCTAAGGCCGTAGCTATTCGATGTGGTGGAGCAACGCCCTAGAGTGTCCCCTAGGTTACCCGGAACGTAGAAATGGCCAGTACTTTCACACTTGTTGCAGTTATTCCTGTTATACGATGGAAAGACTTCTGCATCTTTATTGTATTTTATGCTTCTGGCGTTGACTTCTAAGGCCCTATCTATAGGATCTGGTGGAGCAATGACTCAGAGTTAAGTCTAGGATGCCCGAAACGTAGAAATGGACATTACTTCCACCCTGTTTGTAATTATTCATTTTATACGATGGCTAAGCTGTTGTATTTATATTGTATTTTATGCTCCTGGCATTGACTTCTAAGGCCGTAGTTATTAGATGTGGTGGAGCAACGCCCTAGAGTGACGCCAAGGTTAACCGGAACGTAGAAATGGCCATTACTTTCACAATGTTTGCAATTATTCATTTTATACGATGGAAAAACTGTTGTACTTATATTGTATTTTATGCTTCTGGCGATGAATTCTAAGTCCCTAACTATGCGATCTGATGGAGCAACGCCCTAGTGTGAAGCAGAGGTTGCCCCGAACGTAGAAATGACCATTACTTTCACACTATTTGCAAATATACATTATATACGATGGAAAAGCTGTTGTATTTATATTGTATTTTATGCTTCTGGCGTTGACCTCTTAGGCCCTAACTATTTTATCTTGTGGAGCACCGCCCTAGAGTGAAGCCTAGGTTGCCCGGACGTAGAAATGACCATTACCGTCACACTTGTTGCAATTATCCCTGTTATACGATTGAAACATTGAGTATTTTTATTTTATTTTAAGCTTCGGGCGTTGACTTCCAAGGCCCTAACTATTCAATATGGTGGAGCAACGCCCTAGAGTGAAGCCAAGGTTGCCCTGATCGTAGAAATGACCATTACCTTCACACTGGTTGCAATTATTCCTGTTATACGATGGAAAAACTGTTGCATCTTTATTGTATTTTATGATTCTGACGTTGACATCTTAGGCACTAACCATTCGATCTGGTGGAGTAAGGCCATAGAGTGAAGACTAGGTTGCCCGAAACGTAGAAATGGCCATAACTTTCACACTGGTTGCCATTATTTGTTTTATACGATGGAAAAGCTGTTGTATTTATATCGTATTGTATGCTTCTGGCGTTGACATCTTAGGCCCTAACTATTCGATCTGGTGGAACAACGCCCTAGAGTGAAGCCTAGGTTGCCCGGAACGTAGAAATGACCATAACTTTCACACTGGTCGCAATTATTCATTTTATACGATGGAAAAGCTGTTGCATTTATATTGTATTTCATTCTTCTGGCTTCGACTCCTTAGGCCCTAACTATGCGATCTGGTGGAGCAACGCCCTAGAGTGAAGCCTAGGTTGCTCGGAACGTAGAAATGACCATTACCTTCACACTGTTTGCAATTATTCATTTTATACGATGCCAAATCTGTTGCATTTATATTGTATTTTATGCTTCCGGCGTTGACTTCTAAGGCCGTAGCTATCAGATGTGGTGCAGCAACGCCCTAGAGTGACGCCTAGGTTGCCAGGAAGGTAGAAATGACCATTACTTTCAATCTATTTGCTAATATACATTATATACGATGGTAAAGCTGTTGTATTTATATTGTATTTTATGCTTCTGGCGTTGACTTCTCAGGCCCTAACTATTTTATCTTGTGGAGCACCGCCCTAGGGTGAAACCTAGGTTGCCCGAACGTAGAACATATCATTACCTTCACACTGGTTGCAATTATTCCTGTTATAAGATAGAAAAACTGTTGTATTTTTATTGTATTTTATGCTTCTGTCGTTGTTTTCTAAGGCCCTAACTATTCGATCTGGTGGAGCAACGCCCTAGAATGAAGCATAGGTTGCCCGGAACGTAGACATGACCGTTACCTTCACACTGTTTGCAATTATTCATTTTATAAAATGGAAAAACTGTTGTATTTATATTGTATTTTATGCTCCCGGTGTTGACTTCTCAGGCCCTAACTATCGATCTGGTTGAGCAACGCCTCAGAGTTATATCTAGGCCGTCCGGAACGTAGAAATGGCCGTCACATTCACACTGGTTGCAATTATTCGTTTTATACGATGGAAAAGCTGTTGTATTTATATCGTATTTTATGCTTCTGGCGTTGACTTCTTAGGCCCTAACTATTCAGTCTGGTGAAACAACGCCCTTGGGTGAAGCCTAGGTTGCCCGGAACGTAGAAATGACCATTACCTTCACACTGTTTGCAATTATTCCTGTTATACGACAGAAAAACTCTTGTATTTTTATTGTATTTTATGCTTCTGTCGTTGTTTTCTAAGGCCCTAACTATTCGATCTGGTGGAGCGACGCCCTAGAATGAAGCCTAGGTTGCCCGTGACGTAGAAATGACCATAACTTTCACACTGGTTTCTACTATTCGTTTTATACGATGGAAAAACTGTTATATTTATATTGTATTTTATGCTTCTGGCGTTGACTTCTGAGGCCGTTGCTTTTCCATGTGGTGGAAGAACGCCATAGAGTGAAGCCTAGGTAGCCCGGAACGTAGAAATGTCCAAATCTTTCACACTGTTTGCAATTATTCGTTTTATACGATGGAAAAACATTTGTACTTATATTGTATTTTATTCTTCTGGCGTTGACTTCTTAGTCCCTAACTATTCGATGTGGAGGAAGAACGCCATAGAGTGAAGCCTAGGTAGCCCGGAACGTAGGAGTGTCTATATCTTTCACACTGTTTGCAATTATTCGTTTTATACGATGGAAAAACTTTTTTACTTATATTGTATTTTATGCTTCTGGCGTTGACTTCTAAGGCCCTAGCTATTCGATATGGTGGAACAACGCCCTAGGGTGAAGCCTAAGTTGCCCGGAACGTCGAAATGACCATAACTTTTACACTGGTAGCAATTATTCGTTTTATACAATGGAAAAACCGTTCTACTTATTTTATGTTTTATGCTTCGGGCGTTGACTTCTAAGGCCCTAACTGTTTGATCTGATGGAGCAACGCCCTAGAATGAAGCCTAGGTTTCTCGGAACGTAGACATGACCGTTACCTTCACACTGTTTGCAATTATTCATTTTATACGATGGCAAAGCTGTTGTATTTATATGGTATTTTATGCTTCCTGCGTTGACATCTAAGGCCGTAGCTATCAGATGTGGTGCAGCAACGCCCTAGAGTGACGCCTAGGTTGCCAGGGACGTAGAAATGACCATTACTTTCACATTGTTTACAATTATTCATTTTATACAGTGGAAAAGCTATTGTATTTTTATTGTATTTTATGCTTCTGTCGTTATTTTCTAAGGCCCTAACTATTCGATCTGGTGGAGCAACGCCCTAGAGTGAAGCCTAGGTTGCCCGGAACGTTGAAATGACCACTACTTCCACATTGGCTGCAATTATCCCTGCCATACGACGGAAAAACTGTTGTATTTATATTGTATTTTATGCTTCTGGCGTTGGCTTCTAAGACCGTAAGTATTCGATCTGGAGTAGCAACGCCCTAGAGTGAAGCCCAGGTTGCACGGAACGTTGAAATGACAATGTCTTTCAAACTGGTTGCAGTTATTCCTGTTATACGATGGAAAGACTGTTGCATGTTTATTGTGTTTTATGCTTCTGGCGTTGACTTCTAAGGCCGTAGCTATTCGATGTGGTGGAGCAACGCCCTAGAGTGTCCCCTAGGTTAACCGGAACGTAGAAATGGCCAGTACTTTCACACTTGTTGCAGTTATTCCTGTTATACGATGGAAAGACTTCTGCATCTTTATAGTATTTTATGCTTCTGGCGTTGACTTCTAAGGCCCTATCTATAGGATCTGGTGGAGCAATGACTCAGAGTTAAGTCTAGGATGCCCGAAACGTAGAAATGGACATTACTTCCACCCTGTTTGTAATTATTCATTTTATACGATGGCTAAGCTGTTGTATTTATATTGTATTTTATGCTCCTGGCATTGACTTCTAAGGCCGTAGTTATTAGATGTGGTGGAGCAACGCCCTAGAGTGACGCCAAGGTTAACCGGAACGTAGAAATGGCCATTACTTTCACAATGTTTGCAATTATTCATTTTATACGATGGAAAAACTGTTGTACTTATATTGTATTTTATGCTTCTGGCGATGAATTCTAAGTCCCTAACTATGCGATCTGATGGAGCAACGCCCTAGTGTGAAGCAGAGGTTGCCCCGAACGTAGAAATGACCATTACTTTCACACTATTTGCAAATATACATTATATACGATGGAAAAGCTGTTGTATTTATATTGTATTTTATGCTTCTGGCGTTGACCTCTTAGGCCCTAACTATTTTATCTTGTGGAGCACCGCCCTAGAGTGAAGCCTAGGTTGCCCGGACGTAGAAATGACCATTACCGTCACACTTGTTGCAATTATCCCTGTTATACGATTGAAACATTGAGTATTTTTATTTTATTTTAAGCTTCGGGCGTTGACTTCCAAGGCCCTAACTATTCGATATGGTGGAGCAACGCCCTAGAGTGAAGCCAAGGTTGCCCTGATCGTAGAAATGACCATTACCTTCACACTGGTTGCTATTATTCCTGTTATACGATGGAAAAACTGTTGCATCTTTATTGTATTTTATGATTCTGACGTTGACATCTTAGGCACTAACCATTCGATCTGGTGGAGTAAGGCCATAGAGTGAAGACTAGGTTGCCCGAAACGTAGAAATGGCCATAACTTTCACACTGGTTGCCATTATTTGTTTTATACGATGGAAATGCTGTTGTATTTATATCGTATTTTATGCTTCTGGCGTTGACTTCTTAGGCCCTAACTATTCGATCTGGTGGAACAACGCCCTAGAGTGAAGCCTAGGTTGCCTGGAACGTAGAAATGACCATAACTTTCACACTGGTCGCAATTATTCATTTTATACGATGGAAAAGCTGTTGTATTTATATTGTATATCATTCTTCTGGCTTCGACTCCTTAGGCCCTAACTATGCGATCTGGTGGAGCAACGCCCTAGAGTGAAGCCTAGGTTGCTCGGAACGTAGAAATGACCATTACCTTCACACTGTTTGCAATTATTCATTTTATACGATGGCAAATCTGTTGCATTTATATTGTATTTTATGCTTCCGGCGTTGACTTCTAAGGCCGTAGCTATCAGATGTGGTGCAGCAACGCCCTAGAGTGACGCCTACGTTGCCAGGAAGGTAGAAATGACCATTACTTTCACACTATTTGCAAATATACATTATATACGATGGTAAAGCTGTTGTATTTATATTGTATTTTATGCTTCTGGCGTTGACTTCTCAGGCCCTAACTATTTTATCTTGTGGAGCACCGCCCTAGGGTGAAACCTAGGTTGCCCGAACGTAGAACATATCATTACCTTCACACTGGTTGCAATTATTCCTGTTATACGATAGAAAAACTGTTGTGTTTTTATTGTATTTTATGCTTCTGTCGTTGTTTTCTAAGGCCCTAACTATTCGATCTGGTGGAGCAACGCCCTAGAATGAAGCATAGGTTGCCCGGAACGTGGAAATGACCATTACATTCACACTGGTTGCAATTATTCGTTTTATACGATGGAAAAACTGTTATATTTATATTGTATTTTATGCTTCTGGCGTTGACTTCTGAGGCCGTTGCTTTTCGATGTGGTGGAAGAACGCCATAGAGTGAAGCCTATGTAGCCGGGAACGTAGAAATGTCCATATCTTTCACACTGTTTGCAATTATTCGTTTTATACGATGGAAAATCTTTTGCACTTATATTGTATTTTATTCTTCTGGCGTTGACTTCTTAGTCCCTAACTATTCGATGTGGTGGAAGAACGCCATAGAGTGAAGCCTAGGTAGCCCGGAACGTAGAAATGTCCATATCTTTCACACTGTTTGCAATTATTCGTTTTATACGATGGAAAAACTTTTGTACTTATATTGTATTTTATGCTCCTGGCGTTGACTTCTAAGGCCCTAGCTATTCGATTTGGTGGAGCAACGCCCGAGAGTGGAGCCTAGGTTGGCCGCTACGTAGAAATGACCATTACTTTCACACTGTTTGCAAATATACATTATATACGATGGAAAATCTGTTGTATTTATGTTGTATTTTATGCTTCTGGCGCTGACTTCTTAGGCCCTAACTATTTGATCTGGTGGTGCACCGCCCTAGAGTGAAGCCTAGGTTGCCCGGAACGTAGAAAAGACCATTACCTTCACACTGGTTGCAATTATTCCTGTTTTACGATGGAAAAACTGTTGCATCTTTATTGTATTTTATGCTTCTGGCGTTGATTTCTAACGCCCTAATTATTCGATCTGGTGGAGCAATGCCCTAGAGTGAAGCTTAGGCTGCCCAGAACGTAGAAATGACGATTACATTCTCACTGGTTGCAATTACTCGCCTTATACGATGGAAAAGCTGTTGTATTCATATCGTATTTTATGCTTCTGGCGTTGACTTCTTAGGCCCTAACTATTCCATCTGGTGGAACAACGCCCTAGGGTGAAGCCTAGGTTGCCCGGAACGTAGAAATGACCAGTACTTTCACAGTGGTTGCAGTTATTCGTTTTACACTATGGAAAAACTGTTCTATTTATTTTGTATTTTATGCTTCGCGCGTTGACTTCTAAGGCGCTAACTACTCAATCTGTTGGAGCAACGCCCTAGGGTGTATCCTAGGTTGCCCGGAAAGTAGAAATGACCATAACTTTCATACTGGTTGCAATTATTCGTTTTATATGATGGAAAAACTGTTGTATTTATATTGTATTTTATGCTTCTGGCGTTCACTTCTTAAGCCCTAACTATTCGATCTGGTGGAACAACGCCCTAGGGTGAAGCCTAGGTTGCCTGGAACATAGAAATGACCATCACTTTCACACGGGTTGCAATTATTCCTGCTATAGAATGGAAAGACTGTTGTATTTTTATTGTATTTTATACTTCAGGCGTTGACTTCTAAGGCCCTAGCTATTCGATCTGGTCGAGCAACGCCCTAGAGTGAAGCCTAGGTTGCCCGGAACGTAGAAATGACCATAACTTCCACACTGGTTGCAATTATTCGTTTTATACGATGGAAAAACTGTTGTATTTATATTGTATTATATGCTTCTGGCGTTCACTTCTTAGGCCCTAACTATTCGATCTGGTGGAACAACGCCCTAGGGTGAAGCCTAGGTTGCCCGGAACGTAGACATGACCATTACGTTCACACTGTTTGCAATTATTCATTTTATACGATGGCGAAGCTGTTGTATTTATATTGTATTTTATGCTTCTGGCGTTGACTTCTAAGGCCCTAGCTATTCGATATGGTGGAACAACGCCCTAGGGTGAAGCCTAAGTTGCCCGGAACGTAGAAATGACCATAACTTTTACACTAGTAGCAATTATTCGTTTTATACAATGGAAAAACCGTTCTACTTATTTTGTGTTTTATGCTTCGGGCGTTGACTTCTAAGGCCCTAACTGTTTGATCTGATGGAGCAACGCCCTAGAATGAAGCCTAGGTTTCTCGGAACGTAGACATGACCGTTACCTTCACACTGTTTGCAATTATTCATTTTATACGATGGCAAAGCTGTTGTATTTATATGGTATTTTATGCTTCCTGCGTTGACATCTAAGGCCGTAGCTATCAGATGTGGTGCAGCAACGCCCTAGAGTGACGCCTAGGTTGCCAGGGACGTAGAAATGACCATTACTTTCACATTGTTTACAATTATTTATTTTATACAGTGGAAAAGCTATTGTATTTTTATTGTATTTTATGCTTCTGTCGTTATTTTCTAAGGCCCTAACTATTCGATCTGGTGGAGCAACGCCCTAGAGTGAAGCCTAGGTTGCCCGGAACGTTGAAATGACCACTACTTCCACATTGGCTGCAATTATCCCTGCCATACGACGGAAAAACTGTTGTATTTATATTGTATTTTATGCTTCTGGCGTTGGCTTCTAAGACCGTAAGTATTCGATCTGGAGTAGCAACGCCCTAGAGTGAAGCCCAGGTTGCACGGAACGTAGAAATGACAATGTCTTTCAAACTGGTTGCAGTTATTCCTGTTATACGATGGAAAGACTGTTGCATGTTTATTGTGTTTTATGCTTCTGGCGTTGACTTCTAAGGCCGTAGCTATTCGATGTGGTGGAGCAACGCCCTAGAGTGTCCCCTAGGTTAACCGGAACGTAGAAATGGCCAGTACTTTCACACTTGTTGCAGTTATTCCTGTTATACGATGGAAAGACTTCTGCATCTTTATAGTATTTTATGCTTCTGGCGTTGACTTCTAAGGCCCTATCTATAGGATCTGGTGGAGCAATGACTCAGAGTTAAGTCTAGGATGCCCGAAACGTAGAAATGGACATTACTTCCACCCTGTTTGTAATTATTCATTTTATACGATGGCTAAGCTGTTGTATTTATATTGTATTTTATGCTCCTGGCATTGACTTCTAAGGCCGTAGTTATTAGATGTGGTGGAGCAACGCCCTAGAGTGACGCCAAGGTTAACCGGAACGTAGAAATGGCCATTACTTTCACAATGTTTGCAATTATTCATTTTATACGATGGAAAAACTGTTGTACTTATATTGTATTTTATGCTTCTGGCGATGAATTCTAAGTCCCTAACTATGCGATCTGATGGAGCAACGCCCTAGTGTGAAGCAGAGGTTGCCCCGAACGTAGAAATGACCATTACTTTCACACTATTTGCAAATATACATTATATACGATGGAAGAGCTGTTGTATTTATATTGTATTTTATGCTTCTGGCGTTGACCTCTTAGGCCCTAACTATTTTATCTTGTGGAGCACCGCCCTAGAGTGAAGCCTAGGTTGCCCGGACGTAGAAATGACCATTACCGTCACACTTGTTGCAATTATCCCTGTTATACGATTGAAACATTGAGTATTTTTATTTTATTTTAAGCTTCGGGCGTTGACTTCCAAGGCCCTAACTATTCGATATGGTGGAGCAACGCCCTAGAGTGAAGCCAAGGTTGCCCTGATCGTAGAAATGACCATTACCTTCACACTGGTTGCTATTATTCCTGTTATACGATGGAAAAACTGTTGCATCTTTATTGTATTTTATGATTCTGACGTTGACTTCTAAGGCCCTAACTATTCGATCTGGTGGAGCAACGCCCTAGAGTGAAGCCTAGGTTGCCGGGAACGTAGAAATGTCCATAACTTTCACACTGGTTGCTATTATTCGTTGTAAACGATGGAAAAGCTGTTCTATTTATATTGCATTTTATGATCCTGGCATTGAATTCTAAGACCCTAGCTATTCGATCTGGCGGAGCAACGCCCTAGAGTGAAGCCTAGGTTGCCCGGAACGTAGAAATGACCATTACTTGCACAGTGTTTGCAATTATTCATTTTATACGATGGAAAAGCGGTTGTATTTATATTGTATTTTATGCTCCTGGCGTTGACTTCTAAGGCCGTAGATATTAGACGTGGTGGAGCAACGCCCTAGAGTGACGCCTAGGTTGACCGGAACGTAGAAATGACCATTACTTTGTCAATGTCTGCAATTATTCATTTTATACGATGGAAAAACTGTTGTACTTATATTGTATTTTATCCTTCTGGCGTTAAATTCTAAGTCCCTAGCTATTCGATCTGGTAGAGCAACGCCCTAGAGTGAAACATAGGTTACCCGGGACGTAGAAATGACCAGTACTTTCACACTGGTTGCAGTTATTCGTTTTATACCATGGAAAAACTGTTCTATTTATTTCGCATTTTATGCTTCGGGCGTTGACTTCTAAGGCCCTAGCTATTCCATCTGGTGCAGCATCACCCTAGCGTGAAGTCTAGGTTGCCCGGAACGTAGAAATGACAATTACTTCCACACTGCTTGCAAATATACATTATATACGATGGAAAAACTGTTGCACCTTTATTGTATTTTATGCTTCTGGCGTTGACTTCATAGGCCCTAACTATTCGATCTGGTGGAGCAACGTCCTAGAGTGAAGCCTAGGTTGACCGGAACGTAGAAATGACCAGTACTTTCACACTGGTTGCAGTTATTCGTTTTATACGATGGAAAAACTGTTCTATTTATTTTGCATTTTATGCTTCGGGCGTTGACTTCATAGGCCCTAACTATTCGATCTGGTGGAGCAACGTCCTAGAGTGAAGCCTAGGTTGACCGGATCGTAGAAATGACCATAAGTTTCACACTGGATACCATTATTCGTTTTATACGATGGAAAAGCTGTTGAATTTATATCGTATTTTATGCTTCTGGCGTTCACTTCTTAGGGCCTAACTATTCGATCTGATGGAACAATGCACTAGGGTGAAGCCTAGGTTGCCCGGAACATAGAAATGACCATAACTTTTACACTGGTAGCAATTATTCGTTTTATACAATGGAAAAACTGTTCTATTTATTTTGTATTTTATGCTTCGGGCGTTGACTTCTTTGGCTGTAACAATTCGATCTGGTGGCGCAACGCCCTAGAGTGAAGCCTAGGTTCCCTGGAACGTACAAATGACATTCACTTTCACACGGGTTGCAATTATTCCTGTTATAGGGTGGAAAGACTGTTGTATTTTTATTGCATTTTATGCTTCTGGCGTTCACTTCTTAGGCCCTGACTATTCGATCTGGTGGAACAACGCCCTAGGGTGAAGCCTAGGTTGCCCGGAACGTAGAAATGACCATTGCTTTCACACTGTTTGCAATTATTCCTTTTATACCATGGAAAAGCTGTTGTATTTATATCGTATTTTAAGATTCTGGCGTTGCCTTCTTAGGCCCTAACTATTCGACCTGGTGGAACAACGCCCTAGGGTGAAGCCTAGGTTTCCCGGAACGTAGAAATGACCATATCTTTTACACTGGTTGCAATTATTCGTTTTATACGGTGTAAAGGCTGTTGTATTTATTTTGTATTTTATTCTTCTGGTGTTGACTTCTTAGGCCCTAACTATTCGATCTGGTGGAACAACGCCGTAGAGTGAAGCCTAGGTTGCCCGGAACGTAGAAATGACCATTACTTTCACACTGGTTGCAATTATTCGTTTTATACGATGGAAAAACTGTTGTATTTATATTGTATTTTATGCTTCGGGCGTTGACTTCTAAGGCCCTAACTATTCGATCTGGTGGAGCAACGCCCTACAGTGAAGCCTCGGTTGCCCGGAACATAGATATGACCATAACCTACACACAGGTTGCAATTATTCGTTTTATACGATGGAAAAACTGTTGTATTTATATTGTATTTTATGCTTCTGGCGTTCACTTCTTAGGCCCTAACTATTCAATCTGGTGGAACAACGCCCTAGGGTGTAGCCTTGGTTGCCCGGAACGTAGAAATGACCATTACTTTCACACTGGTTGCAATTATTCGTTTTATACGATGGAAAAACTGTTGTATTTATATTGTATTTTATGCTTCGGGCGTAGGCTTCTAAGGCCGTAGCTATTCGATATAGTGGAGCACCGCCCTAGAGTGAAGCCTAGGTTGCCCGGAACGTAGAAATGACCATAACTTTTACACTGGTAGCAATTATTCGTTTTATACAATGGAAAAGCTGATGTATTTATATTGTATTTTATGCTTCTGGCGTTGACTTCTTAGGCCCTAACTTTTCGATCTGGTGGAGCAATGCCTCAGAGTTAAGTCTAGGATGCCCGAAACGCCGAAATGATCATTACTTTCACGCTTGTTGCAATTACTCCTGTTATACGATGAAAAGACCGTTGTATTTTTATTGTATTTTATGCTTCAGGCGTAGGCTTCTCAGGCCGTAGCTATTCGATATGGTGGAGCACCGCCCTAGAGTGAAGCCTAGGTTGCCCGGAACGTAGAAATGACCATAACTTTTACACTGTTTGCAACTATTCCTTTTATACGATGGAAAAACTGTTCTATTTATTTTGTATTTTATGCTTCGGGCGTTGACTTCTTTGGCCCTAACAATTCGATCTGGTGGAGCAACGCCCTATAGTGAAGCCTAGGTTGCCTGGAACGTACAAATGACCATCACTTTCACACGGATTGCAATTATTCCTGTTATAGGATGGAAAGACTGTTGTATTTTTATTGCATTTTGTGCTTCTGGCGTTCACTTCTTAGGCCCTAACTATTCCATCTGTTGGAGCGACGCCCTAGAGTAAAGCCCAGGTTGCGCGGAACGTAGAAATGACCATAGCTTTCACACTGGTAGCAATTATTCGTTTTATACAATGGAAAAACTGTTGTACTTATATTGTATTTTATTCTTATGGCGTTGAATTCAAAGTCCCTAGCTATTCGATATGGTGGAGCAACGCCCTAGAGTGAAACCTAGGTTACCCGGAACGTAGAAATGACAAGTACTTTCATACTGTTTGCAGTTATTCCTGTTATACGATGGAAAAGCTTTTGCATCTTTATTGTATTTTATGCTTCTGGCGCTGACTTCTAAGGCCCTAGCTACTCGATTTGGTGGAGCACCGCCCTAGAGTGAAGCCTAGGTTGCCCGGAACGTAGAAATGACCATAACTTCCACACTGGTTGCAATTATTCGTTTTATACGATGGAAAAGCTGTTGTATTTATATCGTATTTTATTCTTCTGGCGTTGGCTTCTTAGGCCCTAACTATTTGATCTGGTGGAGCACCGCCCTAGAGTGAAGCCTAGGTTGCCCGGAACGTAGACCATACCATTACCTTCACACTGGTGGTTATTATTCCTGTTATGTGATGGAAAAACTTTTGCATCTTTATTGCATTTTATGCTTCGGGCGTTGACTTCTAAGGCCCTAACTATTCGATCTGGTGGAGCAACGCCCTAGAGTGAAGCCTAGGTTGCCGGGAACGTAGAAATGTCCATAACTTTCACACTGGTTGCTATTATTCGTTGTAAACGATGGAAAAGCTGTTCTATTTATATTGCATTTTATGATCCTGGCATTGAATTCTAAGTCCCTAGCTATTCGATCTGGCGGAGCAACGCCCTAGAGTGAAGCCTAGGTTGCCCGGAACGTAGAAATGACCATTACTTGCACAGTGTTTGCAATTATTCATTTTATACGATGGAAAAGCGGTTGTATTTATATTGTATTTTATGCTCCTGGCGTTGACTTCTAAGGCCGTAGATATTAGACGTGGTGGAGCAACGCCCTAGAGTGACGCCTAGGTTGACCGGAACGTAGAAATGACCATTACTTTGTCAATGTCTGCAATTATTCATTTTATACGATGGAAAAACTGTTGTACTTATATTGTATTTTATCCTTCTGGCGTTAAATTCTAAGTCCCTAGCTATTCGATCTGGTAGAGCAACGCCCTAGAGTGAAACATAGGTTACCCGGGACGTAGAAATGACCAGTACTTTCACACTGGTTGCAGTTATTCGTTTTATACCATGGAAAAACTGTTCTATTTATTTCGCATTTTATGCTTCGGGCGTTGACTTCTAAGGCCCTAGCTATTCCATCTGGTGCAGCATCACCCTAGCGTGAAGTCTAGGTTGCCCGGAACGTAGAAATGACAATTACTTCCACACTTTTTGCAAATATACATTATATACGATGGAAAAACTGTTGCACCTTTATTGTATTTTATGCTTCTGGCGTTGACTTCATAGGCCCTAACTATTCGATCTGGTGGAGCAACGTCCTAGAGTGAAGCCTAGGTTGACCGGAACGTAGAAATGACCAGTACTTTCACACTGGTTGCAGTTATTCGTTTTATACGATGGAAAAACTGTTCTATTTATTTTGCATTTTATGCTTCGGGCGTTGACTTCATTGGCCCTAACTATTCGATCTGGTGGAGCAACGTCCTAGAGTGAAGCCTAGGTTGACCGGAACGTAGAAATGACCATAAGTTTCACACTGGATACCATTATTCGTTTTATACGATGGAAAAGCTGTTGAATTTATATCGTATTTTAAGCTTCTGGCGTTGACTTCTAAGGCCCTAACTATTCGATCTGGTGGAGCAACGCCCTACAGTGAAGCCTAGGTTGCCCGGAACATAGATATGACCATAACCTACACACAGGTTGCAATTATTCGATTTATACGATGGAAAAACTGTTGTATTTATATTGTATTTTATGCTTCTGGCGTTCACTTCTTATGCCCCAACTATTCAATCTGGTGGAACAACGCCCTAGGGTGTAGCCTTGGTTGCCCGGAACGTAGAAAAGACCATTACTTTCACACTGGTTGCAATTATTCGTTTTATACGATGGAAAAACTGTTGTATTTATATTGTATTTTATGCTTCGGGCGAAGGCTTCTAAGGCCGTAGCTATTCGATATGGTGGAGCACCGCCCTAGAGTGAAGCCTAGGTTGCCCGGAACGTAGAAATGACCATAACTTTTACACTGGCAGCAATTATTCGTTTTATACGATGGAAAAGCTGTTGTATTTAGATTGTATTTTATGCTTCTGGCGTTCACTTCTTAGGCCCTAACTGTTTGATCTGGTGGAGCAACGCCCTAGAGTGAAGCCTAGGTTGCCCGGAACGTAGAAATGACCATTACTTTCACACTGTTTGCAATTATTCCTTTTATACGATGGAAAAGCTGTTGTATTTTTATTGCATTTTATGCTTCGGGCGTTGACTTCTAAGGCCCTAACTATTCAATCTGTTGGAGCAACGCCCTAGAGTGAAGCCTAGGTTGCTCGGAATGTAGAAATGACCATATCTTTCACACTGGTTGCAATTATTCGTTTTATACGATGGAAAAACTGTTGTATTTATATTGTATTATATGCTTCTGGCGTTCACTTCTTAGGCCCTAACTATTCGATCTGGTGGAACAACGCCCTAGGGTGAAGCCTAGGTTGCCCGGAACGTAGAAATGACCATAACTTTTACACTGTTTGCAACTATTCCTTTTATACGATGGAAAAACTGTTCTATTTATTTTGTATTTTATGCTTCGGGCGTTGACTTCTTTGGCCCTAACAATTCGATCTGGTGGAGCAACGCCCTAGAGTGAAGCCTAGGTTGCCGGGAACGTAGAAATGTCCATAACTTTCACACTGGTTGCTATTATTCGTTGTAAACGATGGAAAAGCTGTTCTATTTATAATGCATTTTATGATCCTGGCATAGTATTCTAAGTCCCTAGCTATTCGATCTGGCGGAGCAACGCCCTAGAGTGAAGCCTAGGTTGCCCGGAACGTAGAAATGACCATTACTTGCACAGTGTTTGCAATTATTCATTTTATACGATGGAAAAGCGGTTGTATTTATATTGTATTTTATGCTCCTGGCGTTGACTTCTAAGGCCGTAGATATTAGACGTGGTGGAGCAACGCCCTAGAGTGACGCCTAGGTTGACCGGAACGTAGAAATGACCATTACTTTGTCAATGTCTGCAATTATTCATTTTATACGATGGAAAAACTGTTGTTCTTATATTGTATTTTATCCTTCTGGCGTTAAATTCTAAGTCCCTAGCTATCCGATCTGGTAGAGCAACGCCCTAGAGTGAAACATAGGTTACCCGGGACGTAGAAATGACCATAACTTTCACACTGGTTGCAGTTATTCGTTTTATACCATGGAAAAACTGTTGTATTTATTTTGTATTTTATGCTTCGGACGTTGACTTCTAAGACCCTAACTATTCGATCTGGTGGGGCAACGCCCTAGAGCGAAGCCTAGGCTGCCCGGAAAGTAGAAATGACCATAACTTTCATCCTGGTTGCAATTATTCGTTTTATATGATGGAAAAACTGTTGTATTTATATAGGGTTTTATGCTTCTGGCGTTAACTTCTTAGGCCCTAACTATTCCATCTGGTGGAACAACGCCCTAGTGTGAAGCGTAGGTTGCCTGGAACGTAGAAATGACCATCACTTTCACACGGGTTGCAATTATTCCTTTTATACGATGGAAAAGCTGTTGTATTTTTATTGCATTTTATGCTTCGGGCGTTGACTTCTAAGGCCCTAACTATTCAATCTGTTGGAGCAACGCCCTAGAGTGAAGCCTAGGTTGCTCGGAATGTAGAAATGACCATATCTTTCACACTGGTTGCTATCATTCGTTTTATACGATGGAAAAACTGTTATATTTATATTGTATTTTATGCTTCTGGCATTGACTTCTTAGGCCCTAACTGTTCGATCTGGTGGAACAACGTCCTAGCGTGAAGCCTAGGATGCCCGGAAAGTAGAAATGACCATAACTTTCACACTGGTTGCAATTATTCGTTTTATACGATGGAAAAACTGTTGTATTTATATTGTATTTTATGCTTCTGGCGTTCACTTGTTAGGCCCTAGCTGTTCGATCTGGTGGAACAACGCCCTAGGGTGAAGCCTAGGTTGCCCGGGAGGTAGAAATGACCATAACTTTCACACGGGTTGCAATTATTCGTTTTATACGATGGAAAAGCTGTGGCACCTTTATTGTATTTTATTCATCTGCGGTTGACTTCTAAGGCCGTAGCTATTATATGTGTTGGAGCAACGCCCTAGAGTGAAGACTTGGTTGCCCGGAACGTAGAAATGACCATTACATCCACACTGGTTGCAATTATTCGTCTTATACGATGGAAAAGCTGTTGTTATTATATCGTATTTTATGCTTCTGGCGTTGACTTCTTAGGCCCTAACTATTCCATCTGGTCGAATAACGCCCTTGGGTGAAGCCTAGGTTGCGCGGAACGTAGCAATGACCATAACTTTCACACTGGTAGCAATTATTCGTTTTATACGATGGAAAAACAGTTTTATTTATTTTGTATTTTATGCTTCTGGCGTTGACTTCTAAAGCCCCAACTATTCGATCTGGTGGAGCAGCGCGCTAGAGTGAAGCCTAGGTTCCCCGGAACGGAGAAATGACCATAACTTTCACACCGGTAGCAATTATTCGTTTTATACAATGGAAAGACTGTTCTATTTATTTTGTATTTTATGCTTCGGGCGTTGATTTCTAAGGCCCTAACTATTCAATCTGTTGGTGCAACGACCAAGGGTGAAGCCTATGTTGCCCGGAAAGTAGAAATGACGTTAACTTTCATACTGGTTGCAATTATTCGTTTGATACGATGGAAAAACAGTTCTATCTATTTTGTATGTTATGCTACGGGCGTTGACTCCTAAGGCCATAACTATTCAATCTGTTGGTGCAACGCCCAAGGGTGAAGCCTATGTTGCCCGGAAAGTAGAAATGACGTTAACTTTCATACTGGTTCCAATTATTCGTTTTATACGATGGAAAAGCTGTTTTATTTATTTTGTATTTTATGCTTCTGGCGTTGACTTCTTATGCCCTAACTATTCCCTCTGGCGGATCAACGCCCTAGAGTGAAACCTACGTTGCCCGGAACGTAGAAATGACTATTACTTTCACACTGGTTGCAATTATTCGTTTTATACGATGGAAAAGCTGTTGCATTTATTTTGTGTTTTATGCTTCGGGCGTTGACTTCTAAAGCCCTAACTATTCCATCTGGTGGAACAACGCCCTAGGGTGAAGCCTAGGTTGCCTGGAACGTAGAAATGACCATCACTTTCACACTGGTTGCAATTATTCGTTTTATACGATGGAAAAGCTGTGGCACCTTTATTGTATTTTATTCATCTGCGGTTGACTTCAAAGGCCGTAGCTATTAGATGTGTTGGAGCAACGCCCTAGAGTGAAGACTTGGTTGCCCGGAACGTAGAAATGACCATTACATCCACACTGGTTGCAATTATTCGTCTTATACGATGGAAAAGCTGTCGTTATTATATCGTATTTTATGCTTCTGGCGTTGACTTCTTAGGCCCTAACTATTCCATCTGGTCGAACAACGCCCTTGGGTGAAGCCTAGGTTGCGCGGAACGTAGCAATGACCATAAATTTCACACTGGTAGCAATTATTCGTTTTATACGATGGAAAAACAGTTTTATTTATTTTGTATTTTATGCTTCTGGCGTTGACTTCTAAAGCCCCAACTATTCGATCTGGTGGAGCAGCGCGCTAGAGTGAAGCCTAGGTTGCCCGGAACGGAGAAATGACCATAACTTTCACACCGGTAGCAATTATTCGTTTTATACAATGGAAAAACTGTTCTATTTATTTTGTATTTTATGCTTCGGGCGTTGATTTCTAAGGCCCTAACTATTCAATCTGTTGGTGCAACGACCAAGGGTGAAGCCTATGTTGCCCGGAAAGTAGAAATGACGTTAACTTTCATACTGGTTGCAATTATTCGTTTTATACGATGGAAAAACTGTTTTAGTTATTTTGTATTTTGTGCTTCGGGCGTTGACATCTAAGGCCCTAACTATTCGATCTGGTGGCGCAACGCCCTAGAGTGAAGCCTAGGTTGCCCGGAACGTAGAAATGACCATAACTTTCACACTGGTTGCTATCATTCGTTTTATACGATGGAAAGACTGTTATATTTATATTGTATTTTATGCTTCTGGCGTTGACTTCCTAGGCCCTAACTGTTCAATCTGGTGGAACCACGTCCTAGGGTGAAGCCTAGAATGCCCGGAAAGTAGAAATGACCATAACTTTCACACTGGTTGCAATTATTCGTCTTATACGATGGAAAAACTGTTATATTTATATTGTATTTTATGCTTCTGGCGTTGACTTCTTAGGCCCTAACTGTTCGATCTGGCGGAACAACGTCCTAGGGTGAAGCCTAGGATGCCCGGAAAGTAGAAATGACCATAACTTTCACACTGGCTGCAATTATTCGTTTTATACGATGGAAAAGCTGTGGCATCTTTATTGTATTTTATTCATCTGGGGTTGTCTTCCAAGGCCGTAGCTATTAGATGTCGTGGAGCAACGCCCTAGAGTGACGCCCAAGTTGCCCGGAACGTAGATATGACCATTACCTTCACACTGGTTGCAATTATTCGCTTTATACGATGGAAAAACTGTTCTATTTATTTTGTATTTTATGCTTCGGACGTTGACTTCTAAGACCCTAACTATTCGATCTGGTGGGGCAACGCCCTAGAGCGAAGCCTAGGCTGCCCGGAAAGTAGAAATGACCATAACTTTCATCCTGGTTGCAATTATTCGTTTTATATGATGGAAAAACTGTTGTATTTATATAGGGTTTTATGCTTCTGGCGTTAACTTCTTAGGCCATAACTATTCCATCTGGTGGAACAACGCCCTAGTGTGAAGCGTAGGTTGCCTGGAACGTAGAAATGACCATCACTTTCACACGGGTTGCAATTATTCCTGTTATACGATGGAAAGACTGTTGTATTTTTATTGTATTTTATACTTCAGACGTTGACTTCTAAGGCCCTAGCTATTCGATCTGGTCGAGCAACGCCCTAGAGTGAAGCCTAGGTTGCCCGGAACGTAGAAATGACCATAACTTCCACACTGGTTGCAATTATTCGTTTTATACGGTGGAAAAACTGTTTTAGTTGTTTTGTATTTTGTGCTTCGGGCGTTGACTTCTAAGGCCCTAACTATTCGATATGGTGGCGCAACGCCCTAGAGTGAAGCCTAGGTTGCCCGGAACGTAGAAATGACCATAACTTTCACACTGGTTGCTATCATTCGTTTTATACGATGGAAAAACTGTTATATTTATATTGTATTTTATGCTTCTGGCATTGACTTCTTAGGCCCTAACTGTTCGATCTGGTGGAACAACGTCCTAGGGTGAAGCCTAGGATGCCCGGAAAGTAGAAATGACCATAACTTTCACACTGGTTGCAATTATTCGTTTTATTCGATGGAAAAACTGTTCTATTTATTTTGTATTTTGTGCTTCGGGCGTTGACTTCTAAGGCCCTAACTGTTTGATGTGGTGGAGCAACGCCCTAGAGTGATGCCCATGTTGCCCGGAACGTAGAAATGACCATAACTTTCACACTGGTTGCTATTATTCGTTTTAGACGATGGAAAAACTGTTATATTTATATTGTATTTGATGCTTCTGGCGTTGACTTCTTAGGCCCTAACTGTTCGATCTGGTGGAACAACGCCCTAGGGTGAAGCCTAGGTTGCCCGGGAGGTAGAAATGACCATAACTTTCACACGGGTTGCAATTATTCGTTTTATACGATGGAAAAGCTGTGGCACCTTTATTGTATTTTATTCATCTGCGGTTGACTTCTAAGGCCGTAGCTATTATATGTGTTGGAGCAACGCCCTAGAGTGAAGACTTGGTTGCCCGGAACGTAGAAATGACCATTACATCCACACTGGTTGCAATTATTCGTCTTATACGATGGAAAAGCTGTTGTTATTATATCGTATTTTATGCTTCTGGCGTTGACTTCTTAGGCCCTAACTATGCCATCTGGTCGAACAACGCCCTTGGGTGAAGCCTAGGTTGCGCGGAACGAAGAAATGACCATAACTTTCACACTGGTAGCAATTATTCGTTTTATACGATGGAAAAACTGTTTTATTTATTTTGTATTTTATGCTTCTGACGTTGACTCCTAAGGACCTAACTATTCGATCTGGTGGAACAACGCCCTAGGGTCAAGCCTAGGTTGCGCGGAACGTAGAAATGACCATAAGTTTCACACTGGTAACAATTATTCGTTTTATACGATGGAAAAACTGTTTTATTTATTTTGTATTTTATGCTTCTGGCGTTGACTTCTTATGCCCTAACTATTCCCTCTGGCGGATCAACGCCCTAGAGTGAAACCTACGTTGCCCGGAACGTAGAAATGACTATTACTTTCACACTGGTTGCAATTATTCGTTTTATACGATGGAAAAGCTGTTCCATTTATTTTGTATTTTATGCTTCGGGCGTTGACTTCTAAGGCCCTAACTATTCCATCTGGTGGAACAACGCCCTAGGGTGAAGCCTAGGTTGCCTGGAACGTAGAAATGACCATCACTTTCACACGGGTTGCAATTATTCCTGTTATAGGATGGAAAGACTGTTGTATTTTTATTGTATTTTATACTTCAGGCGTTGACTTCTAAGGCCCTAGCTATTCGATCTGGTCGAGCAACGCCCTAGAGTGAAGCCTAGGTTGCCCGGAACGTAGAAATGACCATAACTTCCACACTGGTTGCAATGATTCGTTTTATACGATGGAAAAGATGTTGTATTTATATCGTATTTTATGCTTCTGGCGTTGACCTCTTAGGCCCTAACTATTCCATCTGGTGGAACAACGCCGTCGGGTGAAGCCTAGGTTGCGCGGAACGTAGAAATGACCATAACTTTCACACTGGTAGCAATTATTCGTTTTATACGATGGTAAAACTGTTTTATTTATTTGGGATTTTATGCTTCCGGCGTTGACTTCTAAGGCCCTAACTATTTGATCTGGTGGAGCACCGCCCTAGAGTGAAGCCTAGGTTGCCCGGAACGTAGAAAAGACCATTACCTTCACACTGGTTGCAATTATTCGCTTTACACGATGGAAAAACTGATCTATTTATTTTGTATTTTATGCTCCTGGCGTTGACTTCTTAGGCCCTAACTGTTCGATCTGGTGGAACAACGTCCTAGGGTGAAGCCTAGGGTGCCCGGAAAGTAGAAATGACCATAACTTTCACACTGGTTGCAATTATTCGATTTATACGATGGAAAAGCTGTTGCACCTTTATTGTATTTTATTCATCTGGGGTTGACTGCTAAGGCCGTAGCTATTAGATGTGGTGGAGCAACGCCCTAGAGTGACGCCTAGGTTGCCCGCGACGTAGAAATGACCATTACTTTCACAATGTTTGCAATTATTCATTTTATACGATGGAAAAGCTTTTGTACTTATATTGTATTTTATTCTCTGGAGTCGACTTCTTAGGCCCTAAGTATTCGATCTAGTGGAACAACGCCCTAGAGTGAAGACTTGGTTTCCCGGAACATGGAAATGGCCATTACATTCACACTGGTTGCAATTATTCGTCTTATACGATGGAAAAGCTGTTGTATTTATATCGTATTTTATGCTTCTCGCGATGACTTCGTAGGCCCTAACTATTCCATCTGGTGGAACAACGCCCTTGGGTGAAGCCTAGGTTGCGCGGAACGAAGAAATGCCCATAACTTTCACACTGGTAGCAATTATTCGTTTTATACGATGGAAAAACTGTTTTATTTATTTTGTATTTTATGCTTCTGACGTTGACTTCTTATGCCCTAACTATTCCCTCTGGCGGATCAACGCCCTAGAGTGAAACCTACGTTGCCCGGAACGTAGAAATGACTATTACTTTCACACTGCTTGCAATTATTCGTTTTATACGATGGAAAAACTGATCTATTTATTTTGTATTTTATGCTTCTGGCGTTGACTTCTTAGGCCCTAACTGTTCGATCTGGTGGAACAACGTCCTAGGGTGAAGCCTAGGATGCCCGGAAAGTAGAAATGACCATAACTTTCACACTGGTTGCAATTATTCGCTTTATACGATGGAAAAGCTGTTGCATCTTTATTGTATTTTATTCTTCTGGGGTTGACTTCGAAGGCCGTAGCTATTAGATGTGGTGGAGCAACGCCCTAGAGTGACGCCTAGGTTGCCCGGGACGTAGAAATGACCATTACTTTCACAATGTTTGTAATTATTCATTTTATACGATGGAAAAGCTTTTGTACTTATATTGTATTTTATTCTTCTGGCGTCGGCTTCTTAGGCCCTAACTATTCGATCTAGTGGAACAACGCCCTAGAGTGAAGACTTGGTTTCCCGGAACATGGAAATGACCATTACTTTCACACTGTTTGCAGTTATTCCTGTTATACGATGGAAAGACTTTTGCATCTTTATTGCATTTTATGCTTCTGGCGTTGACTTCTGAGGCCCTAGCTATTCGATTTGGTGGAGCAACGCCCGAGAGAGAAGCCTAGGTTGCCCGGAACGTAGAAATGACAATTACATTCACACTGGTTGCAATTATTCGTCTTATACGATGGAAAAGCTGTTGTATTTATATCGTATTTTATGCTTCTGGCGTTCACTTCTTAGGGCCTAACTATTCGATCTGATGGAACAACGTCCTAGGGTGAACCCTAGGATGCCCGGAAAGTAGAAATGAACATAACTTCCACACTGGTTGCAATTATTCGTTTTATACGATGGAAAAACTGTTTTAGTTGTTTTGTATTTTGTGCTTCGGGCGTTGACTTCTAAGGCCCTAACTATTCGATATGGTGGCGCAACGCCCTAGAGTGAAGCCTAGGTTGCCCGGAACGTAGAAATGACCATAACTTTCACACTGGTTGCAATTATTCGTTTTATACGATGGAAAAACTGTTTTAGTTATTTTGTATTTTGTGCTTCGGGCGTTGAGTTCTAAGGCCCTAACTATTCGATCTGGTGGCGCAACGCCCTAGTGTGAAGCCTAGGTTGCCCGGAACGCAGAAATGACCATAACTTTCACACTGGTTGCTATCATTCGTTTTATACGATGGAAAAACTGTTATATTTATATTGTATTTTATGCTTCTGGCGTTGACTTCTTAGGCCCTAACTGTTCGATCTGGCGGAACAACGTCCTAGGGTGAAGCCTAGGTTGCCCGGAACGTAGAAAAGACCATTACCTTCACACTGGTTGCAATTATTCCTGTTATAGGATGGAAAGACTGTTGTATTTTTATTGTATTTTTTACTTCAGGCGTTGACTTCTAAGGCCCAAGCTATTCGATCTGGTCGAACAACGCCCTGGAGTGAAGCCTAGGTTGACCGGAACGTAGAAATGACCATAACTTCCACGCTGGTTGCAATTATTCGTTTTATACGATGGAAAAACTGTTTTATTTATTTTGTATTTTATGCTTCGGGCGTTGACTTCTAAGGCCTTAACTATTCAATCTGTTGGTGCAACGCCCTAGGGTGAAGCCTAGGTTGCCCAGAAAGTAGAAATGATGTTAACTTTCTTACTGGTTGCAATTATTCGTTTTATACGATGGAAAAACTGTTGTATTTATATTGTATTTTAGGCTTCGGGCATTGACCTCTAAGGCCCTAACTACTCAATCTGTTTTAGCAACGCCCTAGGGTGAAGCCTAGGTTGCCCGGAAAGTAGAAATGACCATAACTTTAATCCTGGTTGCAATTATTCGTTTTATATGATGGAAAATCTGTTGTATTTATGTAGTGTTTTATGCTTCTGGCGTTGACTTCTTGGGCCCTAACTATTCCATCTGGTGGAACAACGCCCTAGGGTGCAGCCAGGTTGCCCGGAACGGAGAAATGACCATAACTTTCACACTGTGTGCAGTTATTCCTGTTATACGATGGAAAAACTTTTGCATTTTTATTGTACTTTATGCTTCAGGCGTTGACTTCTAAGGCCCTAGCTATTCGATTTGGTGGAGCAACGCCCGAGAGTGAAGCCTAGGTTGCCCGGAACGTAGAAATGACAATAACATTCACACTGGTTGCTATCATTCGTTTTATACGATGGAAAAAC
This sequence comes from Calliopsis andreniformis, assembly GCF_051401765.1. NCBI lineage: Eukaryota > Metazoa > Arthropoda > Insecta > Hymenoptera > Andrenidae > Calliopsis > Calliopsis andreniformis. The sequence goes on along the minus strand of NW_027480465.1, from coordinate 3,026,398 downwards.
TGTTATATTTATATTGTATTTTATGCTTCTGGCGTTGACTTCTTAGGCCCTAACTGTTCGATCTGGCGGAACAACGTCCTAGGGTGAAGCCTAGGATGCCCGGAAAGTAGAAATGACCATAACTTTCACACTGGCTGCAATTATTCGTTTTATACGATGGAAAAGCTGTGGCATCTTTATTGTATTTTATTCATCTGGGGTTGACTTCCAAGGCCGTAGCTATTAGATGTGGTGGAGCAACGCCCTAGAGTGACGCCCAAGTTGCCCGGAACGTAGATATGACCATTACCTTCACACTGGTTGCAATTATTCGCTTTATACGATGGAAAAACTGTTCTATTTATTTTGTCTTTTATGCTTCGGGCGTTGACTTCTAAGACCCTAACTATTCGATCTGGTGGGGCAACGCCCTAGAGCGAAGCCTAGGCTGCCCGGAAAGTAGAAATGACCACAACTTTCATCCTGGTTGCAATTATTCGTTTTATATGATGGAAAAACTGTTGTATTTATATAGGGTTTTATGCTTCTGGCGTTAACTTCTTAGGCCCTAACTATTCCATCTGGTGGAACAACGCCCTAGTGTGAAGCGTAGGTTGCCTGGAACGTAGAAATGACCATCACTTTCACACGGGTTGCAATTATTCCTGTTATACGATGGAAAGACTGTTGTATTTTTATTGTATTTTATACTTCAGGCGTTGACTTCTAAGGCCCTAGCTATTCGATCTGGTCGAGCAACGCCCTAGAGTGAAGCCTAGGTTGACCGGAACGTAGAAATGACCATAACTTCCACACTGGTTGCAATTATTCGTTTTATACGATGGAATAGCTGGTCTATTTATATCGTATTTTATGCTTCTGGCGTTGACTTCTTAGGCCCTAACTATTCCATCTGGTGGAACAACGCCCTCGGGTGAAGCCTACGTTGCGCGGAACGTAGAAATGACCTTAACTTTCACACTGGTAGCAATTATTCGTTTTATACGATGGAAAAACTGTTCTATTTATTTTGTATGTTATGCTACGGGCGTTGACTCCTAAGGCCATGACTATTCAATCTGTTGGTGCAACGCCCAAGGGTGAAGCCTATGTTGCCCGTAATGTAGAAATGACGTTAACTTTCATACTGGTTCCAATTATTCGTTTTATACGATGGAAAAGCTGTTTTATTTATTTTGTATTTTATGCTTCTGGCGTTAACTTCTTATGCCCTAACTATTCCCTCTGGCGGCTCAACGCCCTAGAGTGAAACCTACGTTGCCCGGAACGTAGAAATGACTATTACTTTCACACTGGTTGCAATTATTCGTTTTACACGATGGAAAAGCTGTTCCATTTATTTTGTATTTTATGCTTCGGGCGTTGACTCCTAAGGCCCTAACTATTCGAACTGGTGGAACAACGCCCTAGGGTCAAGCCTAGGTTGCGCGGAACGTAGAAATGACCATAAGTTTCACTCTGGTAGCAATTATTCGTTTTATACGATGGAAAAACTGTTCTATTTATTTAGTATTTTATGCTTCTGGCGTTGACTTCTTATGCCCTAACTATTCCCTCTGGCGGATCAACGCCCTAGAGTGAAACCTACGTAGCCCGGAACGTAGAAATGACTATTACTTTCACACTGGTTGCAATTATTCGTTTTATACGATGGAAAAGCTGTTCCATTTATTTTGCGTTTTATGCTTCGGGCGTTGACTTCTAAGGCCCTAACTATTCCATCTGGTGGAACAACGCCCTAGGGTGAAGCCTAGGTTGCCTGGAACGTAGAAATGACCATCACTTTCACACGGGCTGCAATTATTCCTGTTATAGGATGGAAAGACTGTTGTATTTTTATTGTATTTTATACTTCAGGCGTTGACTTCTAAGGCCCTAGCTATTCGATCTGGTCGAGCAACGCCCTAGAGTGAAGCCTAGGTTGCCCGGAACGTAGAAATGAACATAACTTCCACACTGGTTGCAATTATTCGTTTTATACGATGGAAAAACTGTTTTAGTTGTTTTGTATTTTGTGCTTCGAGCGTTGACTTCTAAGGCCCTAACTATTCGATATGGTGGCGCAACGCCCTAGAGTGAAGCCTAGGTTGCCCGGAACGTAGAAAAGACCATTACCTTCACACTGGTTGCAATTATTCCTGTTATAGGATGGAAAGACTGTTGTATTTTTATTGTATTTTATACTTCTGGCGTTGACTTCTTATGCCCTAACTGTTCGATCTGGCGGAACAACGTCCTAGGGTGAAGCCTAGGTTGCCCGGAACGTAGAAAAGACCATCACTTTCACACGGGTTGCAATTATTCCTGTTATAGGATGGAAAGACTGTTGTATTTTTATTGTATTTTATACTTCAGGCGTTGACTTCTAAGGCCCTAGCTATTCGATCTGGACGAGCAACGCCCTAGAGTGAAGCCTAGGTTGCCCGGAACGTAGAAATGACCATAACTTCCACACTGGTTGCAATTATTCGTTTTATACGATGGAAATGCTGTTGTATTTATATCGTATTTTATGCTTCTGGCGTTGACCTCTTAGGCCCTATCTATTCCATCTGGTGGAACAACGCCGTCGGGTGAAGCCTAGGTTGCGCGGAACGTAGCAATGACCATAACTTCCACACTGGTTGCAATTATTCGTTTTATACGATGGAAAAGCTGTTGTATTTATATTGTATTTTATGCATCTGGCGTTGACGTCTAAGGACCTAACTATTCGATCTGGTGGAGCAACGCACTGGGGTGCAGCCTAGGTTGCGCGGAATGTAGAAATGACCATAACGTTCACACTGGTAGCAATTATTCGTTTTATACGATGGAAAAACTGTTTTACTTATTTTGTATTTTATGCTTCTGGCGTTGACTTCTAAGGCCGTAACTATTCGATCTGGTGGAGCAACGCCCTAGAGTGAAGACTTGGTTGCCCGGAACGTAGAAATGACCATTACATTCACACTGGTTGCAATTATTCGTCTTATACGATGGAAAAGCTGTTGTACTTATATTGTATTTTATGCTTCTGGCGTTGACTTCTTAGGCCCTAACTATTCCATCTGGTCGAACAACGCCCTTGGGTGAAGCCTAGGTTGCGCGGACCGTAGCAATGACCATAACTTTCACACCGGTAGCAATTATTCGTTTTATACGATGGAAAAACTGTTCTATTTATTTTGTATTTTATGCTTCGCGCGTTGACTTCTAAGGCCCTAACTATTCGATCTGGTCGCGCAAGGCCCTAGAGTGACGCCTAGGTTCCCCGGAACGTAGAAATGACCATTACTTTCACAATGTTTGCAATTATTCATTTTATACGATGGAAAAGCTTTTGTACTTATATTGTATTTTATTCTTCTGGCGTTGACTTCTTAGGCCCTAATTATTCGATCTGGTGGAACAACGCCCTAGAGTGAAGACTAGGTTGCCCGGAACAAGGAAATGACCAATACTTTCACACTGTTTGCAGTTATTCCTGTTATACGATGGAAAAACTTTTGCATCTTTATTGTATTTTATGCTTCTGGCGTTGACTTCTAAGACCCTACCTATTCGATTTGGTGGAGCAACGCCCGAGAGTGGGGCCTAGGATGCCCGGTACATAGAAATGACCATTACTTTCACACTGTTTGCAAATATACATTATATACGATGGAAAATCTGTTGTATTTATGTTGTATTTTATGCTTCTGGCGTTGACTTCTTAGGCCCTAACTATTTGATCTGGTGGAGCACCGCCCTAGGGTGAAGCCTAGGTTGCCCGGAACGTAGAAAAGACCATTACCTTCACACTGGTTGCAATTATTCGTTTTATACGGTGGAAAAACTGTTTTATTTATTTTGTATTTTATGCTTCGGGCGTTGACTTCTAAGGCCCTAACTATTCGATCTGGTGGCGCAACGCCCTAGAGTGAAGCCTAGGTTGCCCGGAACGTAGAAATGACCATAACTTTCACACTGGTTGCTATCATTCGTTTTATACGATGGAAAAACTGTTATATTTATATTGTATTTTATGCTTCTGGCGTTGACTTCCTAGGCCCTAACTGTTCAATCTGGTGGAGCAACGTCCTAGGGTGAAGCCTAGGATGCCCGGAAAGTAGAAATGACCATAACTTTCAAACTGGTTGCAATTATTCGTTTTATACGATGGAAAAACTGTTTTATTTATTTTGTATTTTATGCTTCGGGCGATGACTTCTAAGGCCCTAACTATTCAATCTGTTGGTGCAACGCCCAAGGGTGAAGCCTATGTTGCCCGGAAAGTAGAAATGACGTTAACTTTCATACTGGTTGCAATTATTCGTTTTATACGATGGAAAAACTGTTTTATTTATTTTGTATTTTATGCTTCTGGCGTTGACTTCTAGGGCCCTAACTATTCGATCTGGTGGAGCAACGCCCTAGAGTGAAGCCTAGGTTGCCCGGAACGGAGAAATGACCATAACTTTCACACCGGTAGCAATTATTCGTTTTATACGATGGTAAAGCTGATCCATTTATTTTGTATTTTATGCTTCGGGCGTTGACTCCTAAGGCCCTAACTATTCGATCTGGTGGAACAACGCCCTAGGGTCAAGCCTAGGGTGCGCGGAACGTAGAAATGACCATAAGTTTCACACTGGTAGCAATTATTCGTTTTATACGATGGAAAAGCTGTTCCATTTATTTTGCGTTTTATGCTTCGGGCGTTGACTTCTAAGGCCCTAACTATTCCATCTGGTGGAACAACGCCCTAGGGTGAAGCCTAGGTTGCCTGGAACGTAGAAATGACCATCACTTTCACACGGGTTGCAATTATTCCTGTTATAGGATGGAAAGACTGTTGTATTTTTATTGTATTTTATACTTCAGGCGTTGACTTCTAAGGCCCTAGCTATTCGATCTGGTCGAGCAACGCCCTAGAGTAAAGCCTAGGTTGCCCGGAACGTAGAAATGACCATAACTTCCACACTGGTTGCAATTATTCGTTTTATACGATGGAAAAGCTGTTGTATTTATATCGTATTTTATGCTTCTGGCGTTGATCTCTTAGGCCCTAACTATTCCATCTGGTGGAACAATGCCGTCGGGTGAAGCCTAGGTTGCGCGGAACGTAGCAATGACCATAACTTTCACACTGGTAGCAATTATTCGTTTTATACGATGGAAAAACTGTTCTATTTATTTTGTATTTTATGCATCGGGCGTTGACTTCTAAGGCCCTAGCAATTCGATCTGGACGAGCAACGCCCTAGAGTGAAGCCTAGGTTGCCCGGAACGTAGAAATGACCATAACTTCCACACTGGTTGCAATTATTCGTTTTATACGATGGAAAAGCTGTTGTATTTATATTGTATTTTATGCATCTGGCGTTGACTTCTAAGGACCTAACTATTCGATCTGGTGGAGCAACGCACTGGGGTGAAGCCTAGGTTGCGCGGAATGTAGAAATGACCATAACGTTCACACTGGTAGCTATTATTCGTTTTATACGATGGAAAAACAGTTTTATTTATTTTGTATTTTATGCTTCTAGCGTTGACTTCTAAGGCCCTAACTATTCGATCTGGTGGAGCAACGCCCTAGAGTGAAACCTACGTTGCCCGGAACGTAGAAATGAATATTACTTTCACACTGGTTGCAATTATTCGTTTTATACGATGGAAAAGCTGTTCCATTTATTTTGCGTTTTATGCTTCGGGCGTTGACTTCTAAGGCCCTAACTATTCCATCTGGTGGAACAACGCCCTAGGGTGAAGCCTAGGTTGCCTGGAACGTAGAAATGACCATCACTTTCACACGGGTTGCAATTATTCCTGTTATAGGATGGAAAGACTGTTGTATTTTTATTGTATTTTATACTTCAGGCGTTGACTTCTAAGGCCCTAGCTATTCGATCTGGTCGAGCAACGCCCTAGAGTGAAGCCTAGGTTGCGCGGACCGTAGCAATGACCATAACTTTCACACTGGTAGCAATTACTCGTTTTATACGATGGAAAAACAGTTTTATTTATTTTGTATTTTATGCTTCTGGCGTTGACTTCTAAGGCCCTAACTATTCGATCTGGTGGAGCAGCGCCCTAGAGTGAAGCCTAGGTTGCCCGGAACGCAGAAATGACCATAACTTTCACACCGGTAGCAATTATTCGTTTTATACGATGGAAAAACTGTTCTATTTATTTTGTATTTTATGCTTCGCGCGTTGACTTCTAAGGCCCTAACTATTCGATCTGGTGGCGCAAGGCCCTAGAGTGACGCCTAGGTTCCCCGGAACGTAGAAATGACCATTACTTTCACAATGTTTGCAATTATTCATTTTATACGATGGAAAAGCTTTTGTACTTATATTGTATTTTATTCTTCTGGCGTTGACTTCTTAGGCCCTAATTATTCGATCTGGTGGAGCAACGCCCTAGAGTGAAGACTAGGTTGCCCGGAACAAGGAAATGACCAATACTTTCACACTGTTTGCAGTTATTCCTGTTATACGATGGAAAAACTTTTGCATCTTTATTGTATTTTATGCTTCTGGCGTTGACTTCTAAGACCCTACCTATTCGATTTGGTGGAGCAACGCCCGAGAGTGGGGCCTAGGTTGCCCGGTACATAGAAATGACCATTACCTTCACACTGTTTGCAAATATACATTATATGCGATGGAAAATCTGTTGTATTTATGTCGTATTTTACGCTTCTGGCGCTGACTTCTTAGGCCCTAACCGTTTGATCTGGTGGAGCACCGCCCTAGAGTGAAGCCTAGGTTGCCCGGAACGTAGAAAAGACCATTACCTTCACACTGGTTGCAATTATTCGTTTTATACGGTGGAAAAACTGTTTTATTTATTTTGTATTTTATGCTCCGGGCGTTGACTTCTAAGGCCCTAACTATTCAATCTGTTGGTGCAACGCCCAAGGGTGAAGCCTATGTTGCCCGGAAAGTAGAAATGACGTTAACTTTCATACTGGTTGCAATTATTCGTTTTATACAGTGGAAAAACTGTTTTAGTTATTTTGTATTTTGTGCTTCGGGCGTTGACTTCTAAGGCCCTAACTATTCGATCTGGTGGCGCAACGCCCTAGAGTGAAGCCTAGGTTGCCCGGAACGTAGAAATGACCATAACTTTCACACTGGTTGCTATCATTCGTTTTATACGATGGAAAAACTGTTATATTTATATTGTATTTTATGCTTCTGGCGTTGACTTCCTAGGCCCTAACTGTTCAATCTGGTGGAGCAACGTCCTAGGGTGAAGCCTAGGATGCCCGGAAAGTAGAAATGACCATAACTTTCAAACTGGTTGCAGTTATTCGTTTTATACGATGGAAAAACTGTTTTATTTATTTTGTATTTTATGCTTCGGGCGATGACTTCTAAGGCCCTAACTATTCAATCTGTTGGTGCAACGCCCAAGGGTGAAGCCTATGTTGCCCGGAAAGTAGAAATCACGTTAACTTTCATACTGGTTGCAATTATTCGTTTTATACGATGGAAAAACTGTTTTATTTATTTTGTATTTTATGCTTCTGGCGTTGACTTGTAGGGCCCTAACTATTCGATCTGGTGGAGCAACGCCCTAGAGTGAAGCCTAGGTTGCCCGGAACGGAGAAATGACCATAACTTTCACACCGGTAGCAATTATTCGTTTTATACGATGGTAAAGCTGATCCATTTATTTTGTATTTTATGCTTCGGGCGTTGACTCCTAAGGCCCTAACTATTCGATCTGGTGGAACAACGCCCTAGGGTCAAGCCTAGGGTGCGCGGAACGTTGAAATGACTATAAGTTTCACACTGGTAGCAATTATTCGTTTTATACGATGGAAAAACTGTTTTATTTATTTTGTATTTTATGCTTCTGGCGTTGACTTCTTATGCCCTAACTATTCCCTCTGGCGGATCAACGCCCTAGAGTGAAACCTACGTTGCCCGGAACGTAGAAATGACTATTACTTTCACACTGGTTGCAATTACTCGTTTTATACGATGGAAAAGCTGTTCCATTTATTTTGCGTTTTATGCTTCGGGCGTTGACTTCTAAGGCCCTAACTATTCCATCTGGTGGAACAACGCCCTAGGGTGAAGCCGAGGTTGCCTGGAACGTAGAAATGACCATCACTTTCACACGGGTTGCAATTATTCCTGTTATAGGATGGAAAGACTGTTGTATTTTTATTGTATTTTATACTTCAGGCGTTGACTTCTAAGGCCCTAGCTATTCGATCTGGTCGAGCAACGCCCTAGAGTGAAGCCTAGGTTGCCCGGAACGTAGAAATGACCATAACTTCCACACTGGTTGCAATTATTCGTTTTATACGATGGAAAAGCTGTTGTATTTATATCGTATTTTATGCTTCTGGCGTTGACCTCTTAGTCCCCAACTATTCCATCTGGTGGAACAATGCCGTCGGGTGAAGCCTAGGTTGCGCGGAACGTAGCAATGACCATAACTTTCACACTGGTAGCAATTATTCGTTTTATACGATGGAAAAACTGTTCTATTTATTTTGTATTTTATGCATCGGGCGTTGACTTCTAAGGCCCTAGCAATTCGATCTGGTCGAGCAACGCCCTAGAGTGAAGCCTAGGTTGCCCGGAACGTAGAAATGACCATAACTTCCACACTGGTTGCAATTATTCGATTTATACGATGGAAAAGCTGTTGTATTTATATTGTATTTTATGCATCTGGCGTTGACTTCTAAGGACCTAACTATTCGATCTGGTGGAGCAACGCACTGGGGTGAAGCCTAGGTTGCGCGGAATGTAGAAATGACCATAACGTTCACACTGGTAGCAATTATTCGTTTTATACGATGGAAAAACAGTTTTATTTATTTTGTATTTTATGCTTCTAGCGTTGACTTCTAAGGCCCTAACTATTCGATCTGGTGGAGCAACGCCCTAGAGTGAAACCTACGTTGCCCGGAACGTAGAAATGACTATTACTTTCACACTGGTTGCAATTATTCGTTTTATACGATGGAAAAGCTGTTCCATTTATTTTGCGTTTTATGCTTCGGGCGTTGACTTCTAAGGCCCTAACTATTCCATCTGGTGGAACAACGCCCTAGGGTGAAGCCTAGGTTGCCTGGAACGTAGAAATGACCATCACTTTCACACGGGTTGCAATTATTCCTGTTATAGGATGGAAAGACTGTTGTATTTTTATTGTATTTTATACTTCAGGCGTTGACTTCTAAGGCCCTAGCTATTCGATCTGGTCGAGCAACGCCCTAGAGTGAAGCCTAGGTTGCCCGGAACGTAGAAATGACCATAACTTCCACACTGGTTGCAATGATTCGTTTTATACGATGGAAAAGCTGTTGTATTTATATCGTATTTTATGCTTCTGGCGTTGACCTCTTAGGCCCTAACTATTCCATCTGGTGGAACAACGCCGTCGGGTGAAGCCTAGGTTGCCCGGTACATAGAAATGACCATTACTTTCACACTGTTTGCAAATATACATTATATACAATGGAAAATCTGTTGTATTTATGTCGTATTTTTCGCTTCTGGCGTTGACTTCTTAGGCCCTAACCATTTGATCTGGTGGAGCACCGCCCTAGAGTGAAGCCTAGGTTGCCCGGAACGTAGATAAGACCATTACCTTCACACTGGTTGCAATTATTCGTTTTATACGATGGAAAAACTGTTCTATTTATTTTGTATTTTATGCTTCGGGCGTTGACTTCTAAGGCCCTAACTATTCAATCTGTTGGTCCAACGCCCAAGGGTGAAGCCTATGTTGCCCGGAAAGTAGAAATGACGTTAACTTTCATACTGGTTGCAATTATTCGTTTTATACGATGGACAAACTGTTTTAGTTGTTTTGTATTTTGTGCTTCGGGCGTTGACTTCTAAGGCCCTAACTATTCGATCTGGTGGCGCAACGCCCTAGAGTGAAGCCTAGGTTGCCCGGAACGTAGAAATGACCATAACTTTCACACTGGTTGCTATCATTCGTTCTATACGATGGAAAAACTGTTATATTTATATTGTATTTTATGCTTCGGGCATTCACTTCTAAGGCCCAAACTATTCAATCTGTTGGAGCAACGCCCTAGAGTGAAGCCTAGGTTGCCCGGATCGAAGAATTGGCCATCGCTTTCAAACTGTTTGCAATTATTCCTGTTATATTATGGAAACGCTGTTGTATTTTTATTGCATTTTATGCTTCGGGCGTTGACTTCTAAGGCCCTAACTATTCAATCTGTTGGAGCAACGCCCTAGGGTGAAGCCTAGGTTGCTCGGAAAGTAGAAATGACCATAAGTTTCATACTGGTTGCAATTATTCGTTTTATACGATGGAAAAACTGTTGTATTTATATTGTTTTTTATGCTTCTGGCGTTGACTTCTTAGGCCCTAACAATTCGATCTGGTGGAGCAACGCACTGGGGTGAAGCCTAGGTTGCGCGGAATGTAGAAATGACCATAACGTTCACACTGGTTGCAATTACTCGTTTTATACGATGGAAAAGCTGTTCCATTTATTTTGCGTTTTATGCTTCGGGCGTTGACTTCTAAGGCCCTAACTATTCCATCTGGTGGAACAACGCCCTAGGGTGAAGCCGAGGTTGCCTGGAACGTAGAAATGACCATCACTTTCACACTGGTTGCAATTACTCGTTTTATACGATGGAAATGCTGTTCCATTTATTTTGCGTTTTATGCTTCGGGCGTTGGCTTCTAAGGCCCTAGCTATTCGATCTGGTCGAGCAACGCCATAGAGTGAAGCCTAGGTTGCCCGGAACGTAGAAATGACCATAACTTCCACACTGGTTGCAATTATTCGTTTTATACGATGGAAAAGCTGTTGTATTTATATCGTATTTTATGCTTCTGGCGTTGAACTCTTAGGCCCCAACTATTCCATCTGGTGGAACAATGCCGTCGGGTGAAGCCTAGGTTGCGCGGAACGTAGCAATGACCATAACTTTCACACTGGTAGCAATTATTCGTTTTATACGATGGAAAAACTGTTCTATTTATTTTGTATTTTATGCATCGGGCGTTGACTTCTAAGGCCCTAGCAATTCGATCTGGTCGAGCAACGCCCTAGAGTGAAGCCTAGGTTGCCCGGAACGTAGAAATGACCATAACTTCCACACTGGTTGCAATTATTCGATTTATACGATGGAAAAGCTGTTGTATTTATATTGTATTTTATGCATCTGGCGTTGACTTCTAAGGACCTAACTATTCGATCTGGTGGAGCAACGCACTGGGGTGAAGCCTAGGTTGCGCGGAATGTAGAAATGACCATAACGTTCACACTGGTAGCAATTATTCGTTTTATACGATGGAAAAACAGTTTTATTTATTTTGTATTTTATGCTTCTAGCGTTGACTTCTAAGGCCCTAACTATTCGATCTGGTGGAGCAACGCCCTAGAGTGAAACCTACGTTGCCCGGAACGTAGAAATGACTATTACTTTCACACTGGTTGCAATTATTCGTTTTATACGATGGAAAAGCTGTTCCATTTATTTTGCGTTTTATGCTTCGGGCGTTGACTTCTAAGGCCCTAACTATTCCATCTGGTGGAACAACGCCCTAGGGTGAAGCCTAGGTTGCCTGGAACGTAGAAATGACCATCACTTTCACACGGGTTGCAATTATTCCTGTTATAGGATGGAAAGACTGTTGTATTTTTATTGTATTTTATACTTCAGGCGTTGACTTCTAAGGCCCTAGCTATTCGATCTGGTCGAGCAACGCCCTAGAGTGAAGCCTAGGTTGCCCGGAACGTAGAAATGACCATAACTTCCACACTGGTTGCAATGATTCGTTTTATACGATGGAAAAGCTGTTGTATTTATATCGTATTTTATGCTTCTGGCGTTGACCTCTTAGGCCCTAACTATTCCATCTGGTGGAACAACGCCGTCGGGTGAAGCCTAGGTTGCCCGGTACATAGAAATGACCATTACTTTCACACTGTTTGCAAATATACATTATATACAATGGAAAATCTGTTGTATTTATGTCGTATTTTTCGCTTCTGGCGTTGACTTCTTAGGCCCTAACCATTTGATCTGGTGGAGCACCGCCCTAGAGTGAAGCCTAGGTTGCCCGGAACGTAGATAAGACCATTACCTTCACACTGGTTGCAATTATTCGTTTTATACGATGGAAAAACTGTTCTATTTATTTTGTATTTTATGCTTCGGGCGTTGACTTCTAAGGCCCTAACTATTCAATCTGTTGGTCCAACGCCCAAAGGTGAAGCCTATGTTGCCCGGAAAGTAGAAATGACGTTAACTTTCATACTGGTTGCAATTATTCGTTTTATACGATGGACAAACTGTTTTAGTTGTTTTGTATTTTGTGCTTCGGGCGTTGACTTCTAAGGCCCTAACTATTCGATCTGGTGGCGCAACGCCCTAGAGTGAAGCCTAGGTTGCCCGGAACGTAGAAATGACCATAACTTTCACACTGGTTGCTATCATTCGTTCTATACGATGGAAAAACTGTTATATTTATATTGTATTTTATGCTTCGGGCATTCACTTCTAAGGCCCAAACTATTCAATCTGTTGGAGCAACGCCCTAGAGTGAAGCCTAGGTTGCCCGGATCGAAGAATTGGCCATCGCTTTCAAACTGTTTGCAATTATTCCTGTTATATTATGGAAACGCTGTTGTATTTTTATTGCATTTTATGCTTCGGGCGTTGACTTCTAAGGCCCTAACTATTCAATCTGTTGGAGCAACGCCCTAGGGTGAAGCCTAGGTTGCTCGGAAAGTAGAAATGACCATAAGTTTCATACTGGTTGCAATTATTCGTTTTATACGATGGAAAAACTGTTGTATTTATATTGTTTTTTATGCTTCTGGCGTTGACTTCTTAGGCCCTAACAATTCGATCTGGTGGAGCAACGCACTGGGGTGAAGCCTAGGTTGCGCGGAATGTAGAAATGACCATAACGTTCACACTGGTTGCAATTACTCGTTTTATACGATGGAAAAGCTGTTCCATTTATTTTGCGTTTTATGCTTCGGGCGTTGACTTCTAAGGCCCTAACTATTCCATCTGGTGGAACAACGCCCTAGGGTGAAGCCGAGGTTGCCTGGAACGTAGAAATGACCATCACTTTCACACTGGTTGCAATTACTCGTTTTATACGATGGAAATGCTGTTCCATTTATTTTGCGTTTTATGCTTCGGGCGTTGGCTTCTAAGGCCCTAGCTATTCGATCTGGTCGAGCAACGCCATAGAGTGAAGCCTAGGTTGCCCGGAACGTAGAAATGACCATAACTTCCACACTGGTTGCAATTATTCGTTTTATACGATGGAAAAGCTGTTGTATTTATATCGTATTTTATGCTTCTGGCGTTGAACTCTTAGGCCCCAACTATTCCATCTGGTGGAACAATGCCGTCGGGTGAAGCCTAGGTTGCGCGGAACGTAGCAATGACCATAACTTTCACACTGGTAGCAATTATTCGTTTTATACGATGGAAAAACTGTTCTATTTATTTTGTATTTTATGCATCGGGCGTTGACTTCTAAGGCCCTAGCAATTCGATCTGGTCGAGCAACGCCCTAGAGCGAAGCCTAGGTTGCCCGGAACGTAGAAATGACCATAACTTCCACACTGGTTGCAATTATTCGTTTTATACGATGGAAAAGCTGTTGTATTTATATTGTATTTTATGCATCTGGCGTTGACTTCTAAGGACCTAACTATTCGATCTGGTGGAGCAACGCACTGGGGTGAAGCCTAGGTTGCGCGGAATGTAGAAATGACCATAACGTTCACACTGGTAGCAATTATTCGTTTTATACGATGGAAAAACAGTTTTATTTATTTTGTATTTTATGCTTCTAGCGTTGAGTTCTAAGGCCCTAACTATTCGATCTGGTGGAGCAACGCCCTAGAGTGAAACCTACGTTGCCCGGAACGTAGAAATGACTATTACTTTCACACTGGTTGCAATTATTCGTTTTATACGATGGAAAAGCTGTTCCATTTATTTTGCGTTTTATGCTTCGGGCGTTGACTTCTAAGGCCCTAACTATTCCATCTGGTGGAACAACGCCCTAGGGTGAAGCCTAGGTTGCCTGGAACGTAGAAATGACCATCACTTTCACACGGGTTGCAATTATTCCTGTCATAGGATGGAAAGACTGTTGTATTTTTATTGTATTTTATTCTTCAGGCGATGACTTCTAAGGCCCTAGCTATTCGATCTGGTCGAGCAACGCCCTAGAGTGAAGCCTAGGTTGCCCGGAACGTAGAAATGACCATAACTTCCACACTGGTTGCAATGATTCGTTTTATACGATGGAAAAGCTGTTGTATTTATATCGTATTTTATGCTTCTGGCGTTGACCTCTTAGGCCCTAACTATTCCATCTGGTGGAACAACGCCGTCTGGTGAAGCCTAGGTTGCCCGGTACATAGAAATGACCATTACTTTCACACTGTTTGCAAATATACATTATATACGATGGAAAATCTGTTGTATTTATGTCGTATTTTTCGCTTCTGGCGTTGACTTCTTAGGCCCTAACCATTTGATCTGGTGGAGCACCGCCCTAGAGTGAAGCCTAGGTTGCCCGGAACGTAGAAAAGACCATTACCTTCACACTGGTTGCAATTATTCGTTTTATACGATGGAAAAACTGTTCTATTTATTTTGTATTTTATGCTTCGGGCGTTGACTTCTAAGGCCCTAACTATTCCATCTGTTGGTCCAACGCCCAAGGGTGTAGCCTATGTTGCCCGGAAAGTAGAAATGACGTTAACTTTCATACTGGTTGCAATTATTCGTTTTATACGATGGACAAACTGTTTTAGTTGTTTTGTATTTTGTGCTTCGGGCGTTGACTTCTAAGGCCCTAACTATTCGATCTGGTGGCGCAACGCCCTAGAGTGAAGCCTAGGTTGCCCGGAACGTAGAAATGACCATAACTTTCACACTGGTTGCTATCATTCGTTCTATACGATGGAAAAACTGTTATATTTATATTGTATTTTATGCTTCTGGCATTGACTTCTTAGGCCCTAACTGTTCGATCTGGTGGAACAACGTCCTAGGGTGAAGCCTAGGTTGCCCGGAACGTAGAAATGACCATCACTTTCATACTGGTTGCAATTATCTGTTTTATATGATGTAAGAACTGTTGTATTTATATTGTATTTTATGCTGCTGGCGTTCACTTCTTAGGCCCTAACTGTTCGATCTGGTGGAACAACGACCTGGGGTGAAGCCTAGGTTGCCCGGAACGTAGAAATGACCATAACTTTCACACTGGTTGCAATTGTTCGTTTTATACGATGGAAAAGCTGTTGTATTTATATCGTATTTTATGCTTCTGGCGTTGACATCTTAGGCCGTAACTATTCGATCTGGTGGAGCAACGCCCTGGAGTGAAGCCTAGGTTGCGCGGAACGTAGAATTGGCCACCACTTTCAAACTGTTTGCAATTATTCCTGTTATATGATGGAAACACTGTTGTATTTTATTGCATTTTATGTTTCGGGCGTTGACTTCTAAGTCCCTAACTATTCGATCTGGAGGAGTAACGCCCTAGAGTGAAGCCTAGGTTGCCCGGAACGTAGAAGTGACCATAACTTTCAGACTGGTTGCAATTATTCGTTTTATACCATGGAAAAACTGTTGTATTTATATTGTATTTTATGCTTCTGGCGTTGACTTCTAAGGCCCTAGTTATTCGATCTGGTGGATCAACGCCCTAGAGTGAAGCCTAGGTTGCCCGGAACGTAGAAATGACCATCACTTTCAAACTGGTTGCAATTAATCCTTTTATACGATGGAAAAACTGTTGTATTTATATTGTATTTTATGCTTCTGGCGTTGACTTCTAAGGGACTAACTATTCGATCTGGTGGAGCAACGCCCTAGAGTGAAGCCTAATTTGCCCGGAACGTAGCAATTACCATCACTTTCAAAGTGGATGAAAATATTCCTGTTATATGATGGAAAATCTGTTGTATTTACATTGTATTTTATGCTTCTGGCGTTGACTTCTAAGGCACTAACTATTCGACCTCGTGGAGCAACTCCCTAGAGTGAAGACTAAGTTGCCCGGGACGTAGCAATTACCATCACTTTCAAACTGGTTGCAAATATTCCTGTCATATGCACGAAAGACTGTTGTATTTTTATTGCATTTTATGCTTCGGGCATTAACTTCTAAGGCCCTAACTATTCAATCTGTTGATTCAACGCCCTAGGGTGAAGCCTAGGTTGCCCGGAAAGTAGAAATGACGTTAACTTTCACACTGGTTGCTATTATTTGTCCTATACGATCGAAAAACTGTAATATTTATATTGTATTTTATGCTTCTGGCGTTGCCTTCTTAGGCCCTAGCTGTTCGATCTGGTGGAACAACGCCCTAGAGTGGAGCCTAGGTTACCCCGAACGTAGAAATGACCAGTACTTTCACACTGTCTGCAGTTATTCCTGTTATTTGATGGAAAAGCTGTTGCATCCTTATTGAATTTTATGCTTCTAGCGTTGACTTCTAAGGTCCCAACTATTCTATCTGGTGGATCAACGCCCTAGAGTGAAGCCTAGGTTGCTCGGAATGTAAAAATTACAATAACATTCACACTGGTTGAAATTATTCGTTTTATACGATGGAAAAGCTGTTGCATCTTTATTGTATTTTATGCTTCTGGCGTTGACTTCTAAGGCCCTAACTATTCGATCTGGTGGAGCAACGCCCTAGAGTGAAGCCTAGGTTGCCCGGAACGTTGAAATGACCATCACTTTCAAACTGGTTGCAATTAATCCTTTTATACGATGGAAAAACTGTTGTATTGTTATTGCATTTTATGCTTCCGGCGTTGACTTCTGAGGCCGTAGCTATTCGATGTGGTGGAAGAACGCCATAGAGTGAAGCCTGGGTTGCCCGGAACGTTGAAATAACCATAACTTTCATACTGGTTGCAATTATTCGTTTTATACGATGGAAAAACTGTTGTATTTATATTATATTTTGAGCTTCTGGCGTCGACTTCTAAGGCACTAACTATTCGATCTGGTGGAGCAACGCAATAGAGTGAAGCCTAGGTTGCCCGGAACGTAGAATTGGCCATCACTTTCAAACTGGTTGCAATTATTCCTGTTATATGATGGTAACACTGTTGTATTCTGTTTGCATTTTATGGTTCGGGCGTTGACTTCTAAGGCCCTAACTATTCAATCTGTTGGATCAACGCCCAAGGGTGAAGCCTAGGTTTCCCGGAAAGAAGAAATGACGTTAACTTTCATACTGGTTGCAATTATTCGTTTTATACAAGGAAAAACTGTTCTATTTATTTTGTATTTAATGCTTCGGGCGTTGGGTTCTAAGGCCCTAACTGTTTGATCTGGTGGAGCAACGCCCTAGAGTGAAGCCTAGGTTGCCCGGAACGTAGAAAAGACCACTACCTTCACACTGGTTGCAATTATTCGTTTTATACGATGGAAAAACTGTTCTATTTATTTTGTATTTTATGCTTCGGGCGTTGACTTCTAAGGCCCTAACTATTCCATCTGTTGGTCCAACGCCCAAGGGTGTAGCCTATGTTGCCCGGAAAGTAGAAATGACGTTAACTTTCATACTGGTTGCAATTATTCGTTTTATACGATGGACAAACTGTTTTAGTTGTTTTGTATTTTGTGCTTCGGGCGTTGACTTCTAAGGCCCTAACTATTCGATCTGGTGGCGCAACGCCCTAGAGTGAAGCCTAGGTTGCCCGGAACGTAGAAATGACCATAACTTTCACACTGGTTGCTATCATTCGTTCTATACGATGGAAAAACTGTTATATTTATATTGTATTTTATGCTTCTGGCATTGACTTCTTAGGCCCTAACTGTTCGATCTGGTGGAACAACGTCCTAGGGTGAAGCCTAGGATGCCAGGAAAGTAGAAATGACCATAACATTCACACTGGTTGCAATTATCCGCTTTATACGATGGAAAAGCTGTTGCATCTTTATTGTATTTTATGCTTCTGGCGTTGACTTCCAAGGCCCTAACTATTAGATCTGGTGGAGCAACGCCCTAGAGTGAAGCCTAGGTTGCCCGGAACGTAGAAATGACCATCACTTTCATACTGGTTGCAATTATCTGTTTTATATGATGTAAGAACTGTTGTATTTATATTGTATTTTATGCTGCTGGCGTTCACTTCTTAGGCCCTAACTGTTCGATCTGGTGGAACAACGACCTGGGGTGAAGCCTAGGTTGCCCGGAACGTAGAAATGACCATAACTTTCACACTGGTTGCAATTGTTCGTTTTATACGATGGAAAAGCTGTTGTATTTATATCGTATTTTATGCTTCTGGCGTTGACATCTTAGGCCGTAACTATTCGATCTGGTGGAGCAACGCCCTGGAGTGAAGCCTAGGTTGCGCGGAACGTAGAATTGGCCACCACTTTCAAGCTGTTTGCAATTATTCCTGTTATATGATGGAAACACTGTTGTATTTTATTGCATTTTATGTTTCGGGCGTTGACTTCTAAGTCCCTAACTATTCGATCTGGTGGAGTAACGCCCTAGAGTGAAGCCTAGGTTGCCCGGAACGTAGAAGTGACCATAACTTTCAGACTGGTTGCAATTATTCGTTTTATACCATGGAAAAACTGTTGTATTTATATTGTATTTTATGCTTCTGGCGTTGACTTCTAAGGCCCTAGTTATTCGATCTGGTGGATCAACGCCCTAGAGTGAAGCCTAGGTTGCCCGGAACGTAGAAATGACCATCACTTTCTAACTGGTTGCAATTAATCCTTTTATACGATGGAAAAACTGTTGTATTTATATTGTATTTTATGCTTCTGGCGTTGACTTCTAAGGGACTAACTATTCGATCTGGTGGAGCAACGCCCTAGAGTGAAGCCTAATTTGCCCGGAACGTAGCAATTACCATCACTTTCAAAGTGGATGAAAATATTCCTGTTATATGATGGAAAATCTGTTGTATTTATATTGTATTTTATGCTTCTGGCGTTGACTTCTAAGGCACTAACTATTCGATCTCGTGGAGCAACTCCCTAGAGTGAAGACTAAGTTGCCCGGGACGTAGCAATTACCATCACTTTCAAACTGGTTGCAAATATTCCTGTTATATGCACGAAAAACTGTTGTATTTTTATTGCATTTTATGCTTCGGGCATTAACTTCTAAGGCCCTAACTATTCAATCTGTTGATTCAACGCCCTAGGGTGAAGCCTAGGTTGCCCGGAAAGTAGAAATGACGTTAACTTTCACACTGGTTGCTATTATTTGTTCTATACGATCGAAAAACTGTAATATTTATATTGTATTTTATGCTTCTGGCGTTGTCTTCTTAGGCCCTAGCTGTTCGATCTGGTGGAACAACGCCCTAGAGTGGAGCCTAGGTTACCCCGAACGTAGAAATGACCAGTACTTTCACACTGTCTGCAGTTATTCCTGTTATTCGATGGAAAAGCTGTTGCATCCTTATTGAATTTTATGCTTCTAGCGTTGACTTCTAAGGTCCCAACTATTCTATCTGGTGGATCAACGCCCTAGAGTGAAGCCTAGGTTGCTCGGAATGTAAAAATTACAATAACATTCACACTGGTTGAAATTATTCGTTTTATACGATGGAAAAGCTGTTGCATCTTTATTGTATTTTATGCTTCTGGCGTTGACTTCTAAGGCCCTAACTATTCGATCTGGTGGAGCAACGCCCTAGAGTGAAGCCTAGGTTGCCCGGAACGTTGAAATGACCATCACTTTCAAACTGGTTGCAATTAATCCTTTTATACGATGGAAAAACTGTTGTATTGTTATTGCATTTTATGCTTCCGGCGTTGACTTCTGAGGCCGTAGCTATTCGATGTGGTGGAAGAACGCCATAGAGTGAAGCCTGGGTTGCCCGGAACGTTGAAATAACCATAACTTTCATACTGGTTGCAATTATTCGTTTTATACGATGGAAAAGCTGTTGTATTTATATTATATTTTGAGCTTCTGGCGTCGACTTCTAAGGCACTAACTATTCGATCTGGTGGAGCAACGCAATAGAGTGAAGCCTAGGTTGCCCGGAACGTAGAATTGGCCATCACTTTCAAACTGGTTGCAATTAATCCTTTTATACGATGGAAAAACTGTTGTATTTTTATTGCATTTTATGCTTCCGGCGTTGACTTCTAAGGCCCTAACTATTCAATCTGTTGGATCAACGCCCAAGGGTGAAGCCTAGGTTTCCCGGAAAGAAGAAATGACGTTAACTTTCATACTGGTTGCAATTATTCGTTTTATACAAGGAAAAACTGTTCTATTTATTTTGTATTTAATGCTTCGGGCGTTGGGTTCTAAGGCCCTAACTGTTTGATCTGGTGGAGCAACGCCCTAGAGTGAAGCCTAGGTTGCCCGGAACTTAGAAATGACCATAACTTTCACACTGGCTGCTATTATTCGTTTTATACGATGGAATAACTGTTATATTTATATTGTATTTAATGCTTCTGGCGTTGACTTCTTAGACCCTAACTATTCGATCTGGTGGAACAACGCAATAGAGTGAAGCCTAGGTTGCCCGGAACGTAGAATTGGCCATCACTTTCAAACTGGTTGCAATTATTCCTGTCATATGATGGTAACACTGTTGTATTTTTTTTGCTTTTTATGGTTCGGGCGTTGACTTCTACGGCCCTAACTATTCAACCTGTTGGAGCAACGCCCTAGGGTGAAGCCTAGGTTGCTCTGAAAGTAGAAATGACCATAAGATTCATACTGGTTGCAATTATCCGTTTTATACGATGGAAAAACTGTTGTATTTATATTATATTTTGAGCTTCTGGCGTCGACTTCTAAGGCACTAACTATTCGATCTGGTGGAGCAACGCAATAGAGTGAAGCCTAGGTTGCCCGGAACGTAGAATTGGCCATCACTTTCAAACTGGTTGCAATTATTCCTGTTATATGATGGAAAAACTGTTGTATTTTTATTGCATTTTATGCTTCCGGCGTTGACTTCTAAGGCCCTAACTATTCAATCTGTTGGATCAACGGCCAAGGGTGAAGCCTAGGTTTCCGGAAAGAAGAAATGACGTTAACTTTCATACTGGTTGCAATTATTCGTTTTATACGATGGAAAAACTCTTGTATTTATATTGTATTTTATGCTACTGTCGTTGACTTCTAATGCACTAACTATTCGATCTGGCGGAGCAACGCCCTAGAGTGAAGCCGAGGTTTCCCGGAACGTAGATATGACCATCACTTTCAAACTGGTTGCAATTATTCCTGTTATATGACGGAAAAACTGTTATATTTTTATTGCATTTTATGCTTCGGGCATTGACTTCTAAGGCCCTAACTATTCAATCTGCAGGAGCAAGGCCCTAGGGTTTAGCCTAGGTTGCCCGTAAAGGAGAAATGACCATAGCTTTCATACTGGTTGCAATTATTCGTTTTATATGATGGAAAAACTGTTGTATTTATATTGTACTTTATGCTTCTGTCGTTGACGTCTAAGGCCGTATCTATTAGATGTGGTGGAGCAACGCATTAGAGTGACGCCTATGTTGCCCGGAACGTAGAAATGACCATTACTTTCGCAATGTTTGCAATTATACATTTTATACGATGGAAAAACTGTTGTACTTATATCGTATTTTATGCTTCTGGCATTGACTTCTTATGCCCTAACTTTTCCATCTGGTGGAACAACGCCCTCGGGTGAAGCCTAGGTTGCCCGGAACGTAGAAATGGAAATAACTTTCTCACCGGTTGCAATTATTCGTTTTATACGATGGAAAAACAGTTGTATTTATATTGTATTTTATGCTTCTGGCGTAGACTTCTAAGGCCCTAGTTTTCGATCTGGTGTAGCAACGCCCTAGAGTGAAGCCTGGGTTGCCCGGAAAGTAGAAATGACCATAACATTCATACTGGTTGCAATTATTCGTTTTATACGATGGAAAAACTGTTGTATTTATATTGTACTTTATGCTTCGGGCGTTGACTTCTAAGGCACTAAATATTCAATCTGTTGGATCAACGCCCTAGGGTGAAGCCTAGGTTGTTCGGAATGTAGAAATGACCATAAGTATCGTACTGGTTGCAATTATTCGTTTTATACGATGGAAAAACTGTTGTATTTATATTGTATTTTATGTTTCTGGCGTTGACTTCTAAGGCTCTAACTATTCGATCTGGTGGAGCAACGCAATAGAGTGAAGCCTAGGTTGCCCGGAACGTAGAATTGGCCATCACTTTCAAACTGGTTGCAATTATTCCTGTTATATGATGGAAACACTGTTGTATTGTTATTGCATTTTATGCTTCCGGCGTTGACTTCTGAGGCCGTAGCTATTCGATGTGGTGGAAGAACGCCATAGAGTGAAGCCTGGGTTGCCCGGAACGTTGAAATAACCATAACTTTCATACTGGTTGCAATTATTCGTTTTATACGATGGAAAAACTGTTGTATTTATATTATATTTTGAGCTTCTGGCGTCGACTTCTAAGGCACTAACTATTCGATCTGGTGGAGCAACGCAATAGAGTGAAGCCTAGGTTGCCCGGAACGTAGAATTGGCCATCACTTTCAAACTGGTTGCAATTAATCCTTTTATACGATGGAAAAGCTGTTGTATTTTTATTGCATTTTATGCTTCCGGCGTTGACTTCTAAGGCCCTAACTATTCAATCTGTTGGATCAACGCCCAAGGGTGAAGCCTAGGTTTCCCGGAAAGAAGAAATGACGTTAACTTTCATACTGGTTGCAATTATTCGTTTTATACAAGGAAAAACTGTTCTATTTATTTTGTATTTAATGCTTCGGGCGTTGGGTTCTAAGGCCCTAACTGTTTGATCTGGTGGAGCAACGCCCTAGAGTGAAGCCTAGGTTGCCCGGAACTTAGAAATGACCATAACTTTCACACTGGCTGCTATTATTCGTTTTATAAGATGGAATAACTGTTATATTTATATTGTATTTAATGCTTCTGGCGTTGACTTCTTAGACCCTAACTATTCGATCTGGTGGAACAACGCAATAGAGTGAAGCCTAGGTTGCCCGGAACGTAGAATTGGCCATCACTTTCAAACTGGTTGCAATTATTCCTGTCATATGATGGTAACACTGTTGTATTTTTTTTGCTTTTTATGGTTCGGGCGTTGACTTCTACGGCCCTAACTATTCAACCTGTTGGAGCAACGCCCTAGGGTGAAGCCTAGGTTGCTCTGAAAGTAGAAATGACCATAAGATTCATACTGGTTGCAATTATCCGTTTTATACGATGGAAAAACTGTTGTATTTATATTATATTTTGAGCTTCTGGCGTCGACTTCTAAGGCACTAACTATTCGATCTGGTGGAGCAACGCAATAGAGTGAAGCCTAGGTTGCCCGGAACGTAGAATTGGCCATCACTTTCAAACTGGTTGCAATTATTCCTGTTATATGATGGAAAAACTGTTGTATTTTTATTGCATTTTATGCTTCCGGCGTTGACTTCTAAGGCCCTAACTATTCAATCTGTTGGATCAACGGCCAAGGGTGAAGCCTAGGTTTCCGGAAAGAAGAAATGACGTTAACTTTCATACTGGTTGCAATTATTCGTTTTATACGATGGAAAAACTCTTGTATTTATATTGTATTTTATGCTACTGTCGTTGACTTCTAATGCACTAACTATTCGATCTGGCGGAGCAACGCCCTAGAGTGAAGCCGAGGTTTCCCGGAACGTAGATATGACCATCACTTTCAAACTGGTTGCAATTATTCCTGTTATATGACGGAAAAACTGTTATATTTTTATTGCATTTTATGCTTCGGGCATTGACTTCTAAGGCCCTAACTATTCAATCTGCAGGAGCAAGGCCCTAGGGTTTAGCCTAGGTTGCCCGTAAAGGAGAAATGACCATAGCTTTCATACTGGTTGCAATTATTCGTTTTATATGATGGAAAAACTGTTGTATTTATATTGTACTTTATGCTTCTGTCGTTGACGTCTAAGGCCGTATCTATTAGATGTGGTGGAGCAACGCATTAGAGTGACGCCTATGTTGCCCGGAACGTAGAAATGACCATTACTTTCGCAATGTTTGCAATTATACATTTTATACGATGGAAAAACTGTTGTACTTATATCGTATTTTATGCTTCTGGCATTGACTTCTTATGCCCTAACTTTTCCATCTGGTGGAACAACGCCCTCGGGTGAAGCCTAGGTTGCCCGGAACGTAGAAATGGAAATAACTTTCTCACCGGTTGCAATTATTCGTTTTATACGATGGAAAAACAGTTGTATTTATATTGTATTTTATGCTTCTGGCGTAGACTTCTAAGGCCCTAGTTTTCGATCTGGTGTAGCAACGCCCTAGAGTGAAGCCTGGGTTGCCCGGAAAGTAGAAATGACCATAACATTCATACTGGTTGCAATTATTCGTTTTATACGATGGAAAAACTGTTGTATTTATATTGTACTTTATGCTTCGGGCGTTGACTTCTAAGGCACTAAATATTCAATCTGTTGGATCAACGCCCTAGGGTGAAGCCTAGGTTGTTCGGAATGTAGAAATGACCATAAGTATCGTACTGGTTGCAATTATTCGTTTTATACGATGGAAAAACTGTTGTATTTATATTGTATTTTATGTTTCTGGCGTTGACTTCTAAGGCTCTAACTATTCGATCTGGTGGAGCAACGCAATAGAGTGAAGCCTAGGTTGCCCGGAACGTAGAATTGGCCATCACTTTCAAACTGGTTGCAATTATTCCTGTTATATGATGGAAACACTGTTGTATTGTTATTGCATTTTATGCTTCCGGCGTTGACTTCTGAGGCCGTAGCTATTCGATGTGGTGGAAGAACGCCATAGAGTGAAGCCTGGGTTGCCCGGAACGTTGAAATAACCATAACTTTCATACTGGTTGCAATTATTCGTTTTATACGATGGAAAAACTGTTGTATTTATATTATATTTTGAGCTTCTGGCGTCGACTTCTAAGGCACTAACTATTCGATCTGGTGGAGCAACGCAATAGAGTGAAGCCTAGGTTGCCCGGAACGTAGAATTGGCCATCACTTTCAAACTGGTTGCAATTATTCCTGTTATATGATGGTAACACTGTTGTATTCTGTTTGCATTTTATGGTTCGGGCGTTGACTTCTAAGGCCCTAACTATTCAATCTGTTGGATCAACGCCCAAGGGTGAAGCCTAGGTTTCCCGGAAAGAAGAAATGACGTTAACTTTCATACTGGTTGCAATTATTCGTTTTATACAAGGAAAAACTGTTCTACTTATTTTGTATTTAATGCTTCGGGCGTTGGGTTCTAAGGCCCTAACTGTTTGATCTGGTGGAGCAACGCCCTAGAGTGAAGCCTAGGTTGCCCGGAACGTAGAAAAGACCATTACCTTCACACTGGTTGCAATTATTCGTTTTATACGATGGAAAAACTGTTCTATTTATTTTGTATTTTATGCTTCGGGCGTTGACTTCTAAGGCCCTAACTATTCCATCTGTTGGTCCAACGCCCAAGGGTGTAGCCTATGTTGCCCGGAAAGTAGAAATGACGTTAACTTTCATACTGGTTGCAATTATTCGTTTTATACGATGGACAAACTGTTTTAGTTGTTTTGTATTTTGTGCTTCGGGCGTTGACTTCTAAGGCCCTAACTATTCGATCTGGTGGCGCAACGCCCTAGAGTGAAGCCTAGGTTGCCCGGAACGTAGAAATGACCATAACTTTCACACTGGTTGCTATCATTCGTTCTATACGATGGAAAAACTGTTATATTTATATTGTATTTTATGCTTCTGGCATTGACTTCTTAGGCCCTAACTGTTCGATCTGGTGGATCAACGTCCTAGGGTGAAGCCTATGATGCCAGGAAAGTAGAAATGACCATAACATTCACACTGGTTGCAATTATCCGCTTTATACGATGGAAAAGCTGTTGCATCTTTATTGTATTTTATGCTTCTGGCGTTGACTTCTAAGGCCCTAACTATTAGATCTGGTGGAGCAACGCCCTAGAGTGAAGCCTAGGTTGCCCGGAACGTAGAAATGACCATCACTTTCATACTGGTTGCAATTATCTGTTTTATATGATGTAAGAACTGTTGTATTTATATTGTATTTTATGCTGCTGGCGTTCACTTCTTAGGCCCTAACTGTTCGATCTGGTGGAACAACGACCTGGGGTGAAGCCTAGGTTGCCCGGAACGTAGAAATGACCATAACTTTCACACTGGTTGCAATTGTTCGTTTTATACGATGGAAAAGCTGTTGTATTTATATCGTATTTTATGCTTCTGGCGTTGACATCTTAGGCCGTAACTATTCGATCTGGTGGAGCAACGCCCTGGAGTGAAGCCTAGGTTGCGCGGAACGTAGAATTGGCCACCACTTTCAAGCTGTTTGCAATTATTCCTGTTATATGATGGAAACACTGTTGTATTTTATTGCATTTTATGTTTCGGGCGTTGACTTCTAAGTCCCTAACTATTCGATCTGGTGGAGTAACGCCCTAGAGTGAAGCCTAGGTTGCCCGGAACGTAGAAGTGACCATAACTTTCAGACTGGTTGCAATTATTCGTTTTATACCATGGAAAAACTGTTGTATTTATATTGTATTTTATGCTTCTGGCGTTGACTTCTAAGGCCCTAGTTATTCGATCTGGTGGATCAACGCCCTAGAGTGAAGCCTAGGTTGCCCGGAACGTAGAAATGACCATCACTTTCTAACTGGTTGCAATTAATCCTTTTATACGATGGAAAAACTGTTGTATTTATATTGTATTTTATGCTTCTGGCGTTGACTTCTAAGGGACTAACTATTCGATCTGGTGGAGCAACGCCCTAGAGTGAAGCCTAATTTGCCCGGAACGTAGCAATTACCATCACTTTCAAAGTGGATGAAAATATTCCTGTTATATGATGGAAAATCTGTTGTATTTATATTTTATTTTATGCTTCTGGCGTTGACTTCTAAGGCACTAACTATTCGATCTCGTGGAGCAACTCCCTAGAGTGAAGACTAAGTTGCCCGGGACGTAGCAATTACCATCACTTTCAAACTGGTTGCAAATATTCCTGTTATATGCACGAAAAACTGTTGTATTTTTATTGCATTTTATGCTTCGGGCATTAACTTCTAAGGCCCTAACTATTCAATCTGTTGATTCAACGCCCTAGGGTGAAGCCTAGGTTGCCCGGAAAGTAGAAATGACGTTAACTTTCACACTGGTTGCTATTATTTGTTCTATACGATCGAAAAACTGTAATATTTATATTGTATTTTATGCTTCTGGCGTTGTCTTCTTAGGCCCTAGCTGTTCGATCTGGTGGAACAACGCCCTAGAGTGGAGCCTAGGTTACCCCGAACGTAGAAATGACCAGTACTTTCACACTGTCTGCAGTTATTCCTGTTATTCGATGGAAAAGCTGTTGCATCCTTATTGAATTTTATGCTTCTAGCGTTGACTTCTAAGGTCCCAACTATTCTATCTGGTGGATCAACGCCCTAGAGTGAAGCCTAGGTTGCTCGGAATGTAAAAATTACAATAACATTCACACTGGTTGAAATTATTCGTTTTATACGATGGAAAAGCTGTTGCATCTTTATTGTATTTTATGCTTCTGGCGTTGACTTCTAAGGCCCTAACTATTCGATCTGGTGGAGCAACGCCCTAGAGTGAAGCCTAGGTTGCCCGGAACGTTGAAATGACCATCACTTTCAAACTGGTTGCAATTAATCCTTTTATACGATGGAAAAACTGTTGTATTGTTATTGCATTTTATGCTTCCGGCGTTGACTTCTGAGGCCGTAGCTATTCGATGTGGTGGAAGAACGCCATAGAGTGAAGCCTGGGTTGCCCGGAACGTTGAAATAACCATAACTTTCATACTGGTTGCAATTATTCGTTTTATACGATGGAAAAGCTGTTGTATTTATATTATATTTTGAGCTTCTGGCGTCGACTTCTAAGGCACTAACTATTCGATCTGGTGGAGCAACGCAATAGAGTGAAGCCTAGGTTGCCCGGAACGTAGAATTGGCCATCACTTTCAAACTGGTTGCAATTATTCCTGTTATATGATGGTAACACTGTTGTATTCTGTTTGCATTTTATGGTTCGGGCGTTGACTTCTAAGGCCCTAACTATTCAATCTGTTGGATCAACGCCCAAGGGTGAAGCCTAGGTTTCCCGGAAAGAAGAAATGACGTTAACTTTCATACTGGTTGCAATTATTCGTTTTATACAAGGAAAAACTGTTCTATTTATTTTGTATTTAATGCTTCGGGCGTTGGGTTCTAAGGCCCTAACTGTTTGATCTGGTGGAGCAACGCCCAAGAGTGAAGCCTAGGTTGCTCGGAAAGTAGAAATGACCATAGGTTTCATACTGGTTGCAATTATTCGTTTTATACGATGGAAAAACTGTTGTATTTATATTGCATTTTAAGCTTCTGGCGTCGACTTCTAAGGCACTAACTATTCGATCTGGTGGAGCAACGCAATAGAGTGAAGCCTAGGTTGCCCGGAACGTAGAATTGGCCATCACTTTCAAACTGGTTGCAATTAATCCTTTTATACGATGGAAAAACTGTTGTATTTTTATTGCATTTTATGCTTCCGGCGTTGACTTCTAAGGCCCTAACTATTCAATCTGTTGGATCAACGCCCAAGGGTGAAGCCTAGGTTTCCCGGAAAGAAGAAATGACGTTAACTTTCATACTGGTTGCAATTATTCGTTTTATACAAGGAAAAACTGTTCTATTTATTTTGTATTTAATGCTTCGGGCGTTGGGTTCTAAGGCCCTAACTGTTTGATCTGGTGGAGCAACGCCCTAGAGTGAAGCCTAGGTTGCCCGGAACTTAGAAATGACCATAACTTTCACACTGGCTGCTATTATTCGTTTTATACGATGGAATAACTGTTATATTTATATTGTATTTAATGCTTCTGGCGTTGACTTCTTAGACCCTAACTATTCGATCTGGTGGAACAACGCAATAGAGTGAAGCCTAGGTTGCCCGGAACGTAGAATTGGCCATCACTTTCAAACTGGTTGCAATTATTCGTGTCATATGATGGTAACACTGTTGTATTTTTTTTGCATTTTATGGTTCGGGCGTTGACTTCTACGGCGCTAACTATTCAACCTGTTGGAGCAACGCCCTAGGGTGAAGCCTAGGTTGCTCGGAAAGTAGAAATGACCATAAGTTTCATACTGGTTGCAATTATTCGTTTTATACGATGGAAAAACTGTTGTATTTATATTATATTTTGAGCTTCTGGCGTCGACTTCTAAGGCACTAACTATTCTATCTGGTGGAGCAACGCAATAGAGTGAAGCCTAGGTTGCCCGGAACGTAGAATTGGCCATCACTTTCAAACTGGTTGCAATTATTCCTGTCATATGATGGTAACACTGTTGTATTTTTTTTGCTTTTTATGGTTCGGGCGTTGACTTCTACGGCCCTAACTATTCAACCTGTTGGAGCAACGCCCTAGGGTGAAGCCGAGGTTGCTCTGAAAGTAGAAATGACCATAAGATTCATACTGGTTGCAATTATCCGTTTTATACGATGGAAAAACTGTTGTATTTATATTATATTTTGAGCTTCTGGCGTCGACTTCTAAGGCACTAACTATTCGATCTGGTGGAGCAACGCAATAGAGTGAAGCCTAGGTTGCCCGGAACGTAGAATTGGCCATCACTTTCAAACTGGTTGCAATTATTCCTGTTATATGATGGAAAAACTGTTGTATTTTTATTGCATTTTATGCTTCCGGCGTTGACTTCTAAGGCCCTAACTATTCAATCTGTTGGATCAACGGCCAAGGGTGAAGCCTAGGTTTCCGGAAAGAAGAAATGACGTTAACTTTCATACTGGTTGCAATTATTCGTTTTATACGATGGAAAAACTCTTGTATTTATATTGTATTTTATGCTACTGTCGTTGACTTCTAATGCACTAACTATTCGATCTGGCGGAGCAACGCCCTAGAGTGAAGCCGAGGTTTCCCGGAACGTAGATATGACCATCACTTTCAAACTGGTTGCAATTATTCCTGTTATATGACGGAAAAACTGTTATATTTTTATTGCATTTTATGCTTCGGGCATTGACTTCTAAGGCCCTAACTATTCAATCTGCAGGAGCAAGGCCCTAGGGTTTAGCCTAGGTTGCCCGTGAAGGAGAAATGACCATAGCTTTCATACTGGTTGCAATTATTCGTTTTATATGATGGAAAAACTGTTGTATTTATATTGTACTTTATGCTTCTGTCGTTGACGTCTAAGGCCGTATCTATTAGATGTGGTGGAGCAACGCATTAGAGTGACGCCTATGTTGCCCGGAACGTAGAAATGACCATTACTTTCGCAATGTTTGCAATTATACATTTTATACGATGGAAAAACTGTTGTACTTATATCGTATTTTATGCTTCTGGCATTGACTTCTTATGCCCTAACTTTTCCATCTGGTGGAACAACGCCCTCGGGTGAAGCCTAGGTTGCCCGGAACGTAGAAATGGAAATAACTTTCTCACCGGTTGCAATTATTCGTTTTATACGATGGAAAAACAGTTGTATTTATATTGTATTTTATGCTTCTGGCGTAGACTTCTAAGGCCCTAGTTTTTGATCTGGTGTAGCAACGCCCTAGAGTGAAGCCTGGGTTGCCCGGAAAGTAGAAATGACCATAACATTCATACTGGTTGCAATTATTCGTTTTATACGATGGAAAAACTGTTGTATTTATATTGTACTTTATGCTTCGGGCGTTGACTTCTAAGGCACTAAATATTCAATCTGTTGGATCAACGCCCTAGGGTGAAGCCTAGGTTGTTCGGAATGTAGAAATGACCATAAGTATCGTACTGGTTGCAATTATTCGTTTTATA
The DNA here is from genome assembly GCF_051401765.1 of Calliopsis andreniformis. NCBI lineage: Eukaryota > Metazoa > Arthropoda > Insecta > Hymenoptera > Andrenidae > Calliopsis > Calliopsis andreniformis. The sequence goes on along the minus strand of NW_027480465.1, from coordinate 2,995,549 downwards.
CGATGGAAAAACTGTTGTATTTATATTGTATTTTATGTTTCTGGCGTTGACTTCTAAGGCTCTAACTATTCGATCTGGTGGAGCAACGCAATAGAGTGAAGCCTAGGTTGCCCGGAACGTAGAATTGGCCATCACTTTCAAACTGGTTGCAATTATTCCTGTTATATGATGGAAACACTATTGTATTGTTATTGCATTTTATGCTTCCGGCGTTGACTTCTGAGGCCGTAGCTATTCGATGTGGTGGAAGAACGCCACAGAGTGAAGCCTGGGTTGCCCGGAACGTTGAAATAACCATAACTTTCATACTGGTTGCAATTATTCGTTTTATACGATGGAAAAACTGTTGTATTTATATTATATTTTGAGCTTCTGGCGTCGACTTCTAAGGCACTAACTATTCGATCTGGTGGAGCAACGCAATAGAGTGAAGCCTAGGTTGCCCGGAACGTAGAATTGGCCATCACTTTCAAACTGGTTGCAATTATTCCTGTTATATGATGGTAACACTGTTGTATTCTGTTTGCATTTTATGGTTCGGGCGTTGACTTCTAAGGCCCTAACTATTCAATCTGTTGGATCAACGCCCAAGGGTGAAGCCTAGGTTTCCCGGAAAGAAGAAATGACGTTAACTTTCATACTGGTTGCAATTATTCGTTTTATACAAGGAAAAACTGTTCTATTTATTTTGTATTTAATGCTTCGGGCGTTGGGTTCTAAGGCCCTAACTGTTTGATCTGGTGGAGCAACGCCCTAGAGTGAAGCCTAGGTCGCCCGGAACGTAGAAAAGACCATTACCTTCACACTGGTTGCAATTATTCGTTTTATACGATGGAAAAACTGTTCTATTTATTTTGTATTTTATGCTTCGGGCGTTGACTTCTAAGGCCCTAACTATTCCATCTGTTGGTCCAACGCCCAAGGGTGTAGCCTATGTTGCCCGGAAAGTAGAAATGACGTTAACTTTCATACTGGTTGCAATTATTCGTTTTATACGATGGACAAACTGTTTTAGTTGTTTTGTATTTTGTGCTTCGGGCGTTGACTTCTAAGGCCCTAACTATTCGATCTGGTGGCGCAACGCCCTAGAGTGAAGCCTAGGTTGCCCGGAACGTAGAAATGACCATAACTTTCACACTGGTTGCTATCATTCGTTCTATACGATGGAAAAACTGTTATATTTATATTGTATTTTATGCTTCTGGCATTGACTTCTTAGGCCCTAACTGTTCGATCTGGTGGATCAACGTCCTAGGGTGAAGCCTAGGATGCCAGGAAAGTAGAAATGACCATAACATTCACACTGGTTGCAATTATCCGCTTTATACGATGGAAAAGCTGTTGCATCTTTATTGTATTTTATGCTTCTGGCGTTGACTTCTAAGGCCCTAACTATTAGATCTGGTGGAGCAACGCCCTAGAGTGAAGCCTAGGTTGCCCGGAACGTAGAAATGACCATCACTTTCATACTGGTTGCAATTATCTGTTTTATATGATGTAAGAACTGTTGTATTTATATTGTATTTTATGCTGCTGGCGTTCACTTCTTAGGCCCTAACTGTTCGATCTGGTGGAACAACGACCTGGGGTGAAGCCTAGGTTGCCCGGAACGTAGAAATGACCATAACTTTCACACTGGTTGCAATTGTTCGTTTTATACGATGGAAAAGCTGTTGTATTTATATCGTATTTTATGCTTCTGGCGTTGACATCTTAGGCCGTAACTATTCGATCTGGTGGAGCAACGCCCTGGAGTGAAGCCTAGGTTGCGCGGAACGTAGAATTGGCCACCACTTTCAAGCTGTTTGCAATTATTCCTGTTATATGATGGAAACACTGTTGTATTTTATTGCATTTTATGTTTCGGGCGTTGACTTCTAAGTCCCTAACTATTCGATCTGGTGGAGTAACGCCCTAGAGTGAAGCCTAGGTTGCCCGGAACGTAGAAGTGACCATAACTTTCAGACTGGTTGCAATTATTCGTTTTATACCATGGAAAAACTGTTGTATTTATATTGTATTTTATGCTTCTGGCGTTGACTTCTAAGGCCCTAGTTATTCGATCTGGTGGAGCAACGCCCTAGAGTGAAGCCTAATTTGCCCGGAACGTAGCAATTACCATCACTTTCAAAGTGGATGAAAATATTCCTGTTATATGATGGAAAATCTGTTGTATTTATATTGTATTTTATGCTTCTGGCGTTGACTTCTAAGGCACTAACTATTCGATCTCGTGGAGCAACTCCCTAGAGTGAAGACTAAGTTGCCCGGGACGTAGCAATTACCATCACTTTCAAACTGGTTGCAAATATTCCTGTTATATGTACGAAAAACTGTTGTATTTTTATTGCATTTTATGCTTCGGGCATTAACTTCTAAGGCCCTAACTATTCAATCTGTTGATTTAACGCCCTAGGGTGAAGCCTAGGTTGCCCGGAAAGTAGAAATGACGTTAACTTTCACACTGGTTGCTATTATTTGTTCTATACGATCGAAAAACTGTAATATTTATATTGTATTTTATGCTTCTGGCGTTGCCTTCTTAGGCCCTAGCTGTTCGATCTGGTGGTACAACGCCCTAGAGTGGAGCCTAGGTTACCCCGAACGTAGAAATGACCAGTACTTTCACACTGTCTGCAGTTATTCCTGTTATTCGATGGAAAAGCTGTTGCATCCTTATTGAATTTTATGCTTCTAGCGTTGACTTCTAAGGTCCCAACTATTCTATCTGGTGGATCAACGCCCTAGAGTGAAGCCTAGGTTGCTCGGAATGTAAAAATTACAATAACATTCACACTGGTTGAAATTATTCTTTTTATACGATGGAAAAGCTGTTGCATCTTTATTGTATTTTATGCTTCTGGCGTTGACTTCTAAGGCCCTAACTATTCGATCTGGTGGAGCAACGCCCTAGAGTGAAGCCTAGGTTGCCCGGAACGTTGAAATGACCATCACTTTCAAACTGGTTGCAATTAATCCTTTTATACGATGGAAAAACTGTTGTATTGTTATTGCATTTTATGCTTCCGGCGTTGACTTCTGAGGCCGTAGCTATTCGATGTGGTGGAAGAACGCCATAGAGTGAAGCCTGGGTTGCCCGGAACGTTGAAATAACCATAACTTTCAAACTGGTTGCAATTAATCCTTTTATACGATGGAAAAACTGTTGTATTTTTATTGCATTTTATGCTTCCGGCGTTGACTTCTAAGGCCCTAACTATTCAATCTGTTGGATCAACGCCCAAGGGTGAAGCCTAGGTTTCCCGGAAAGAAGAAATGACGTTAACTTTCATACTGGTTGCAATTATTCGTTTTATACAAGGAAAAACTGTTCTATTTATTTTGTATTTAATGCTTCGGGCGTTGGGTTCTAAGGCCCTAACTGTTTGATCTGGTGGAGCAACGCCCTAGAGTGAAGCCTAGGTTGCCCGGAACTTAGAAATGACCATAACTTTCACACTGGCTGCTATTATTCGTTTTATACGATGGAATAACTGTTATATTTATATTGTATTTAATGCTTCTGGCGTTGACTTCTTAGACCCTAACTATTCGATCTGGTGGAACAACGCAATAGAGTGAAGCCTAGGTTGCCCGGAACGTAGAATTGGCCATCACTTTCAAACTGGTTGCAATTATTCGTGTCATATGATGGTAACACTGTTGTATTTTTTTTGCATTTTATGGTTCGGGCGTTGACTTCTACGGCGCTAACTATTCAACCTGTTGGAGCAACGCCCTAGGGTGAGGCCTAGGTTGCTCGGAAAGTAGAAATGACCATAAGTTTCATACTGGTTGCAATTATTCGTTTTATACGATGGAAAAACTGTTGTATTTATATTATATTTTGAGCTTCTGGCGTCGACTTCTAAGGCACTAACTATTCTATCTGGTGGAGCAACGCAATAGAGTGAAGCCTAGGTTGCCCGGAACGTAGAATTGGCCATCACTTTCAAACTGGTTGCAATTATTCCTGTCATATGATGGTAACACTGTTGTATTTTTTTTGCTTTTTATGGTTCGGGCGTTGACTTCTACGGCCCTAACTATTCAACCTGTTGGAGCAACGCCCTAGGGTGAAGCCTAGGTTGCTCTGAAAGTAGAAATGACCATAAGTTTCATACTGGTTGCAATTATTCGTTTTATACGATGGAAAAACTGTTGTATTTATATTATATTTTGAGCTTCTGGCGTCGACTTCTAAGGCACTAACTATTCGATCTGGTGGAGCAACGCAATAGAGTGAAGCCTAGGTTGCCCGGAACGTAGAATTGGCCATCACTTTCAAACTGGTTGCAATTATTCCTGTTATATGATGGAAAAACTGTTGTATTTTTATTGCATTTTATGCTTCCGGCGTTGACTTCTAAGGCCCTAACTATTCAATCTGTTGGATCAACGGCCAAGGGTGAAGCCTAGGTTTCCCGGAAAGAAGAAATGACGTTAACTTTCATACTGGTTGCAATTATTCGTTTTATACGATGGAAAAACTCTTGTATTTATATTGTATTTTATGCTACTGTCGCTGACTTCTAATGCACTAACTATTCGATCTGGCGGAGCAACGCCCTAGAGTGAAGCCGAGGTTTCCCGGAACGTAGATATGACCATCACTTTCAAACTGGTTGCAATTATTCCTGTTATATGACGGAAAAACTGTTATATTTTTATTGCATTTTATGCTTCGGGCATTGACTTCTAAGGCCCTAACTATTCAATCTGCAGGAGCAAGGCCCTAGGGTGTAGCCCAGGTTGCCCGTAAAGGAGAAATGACCATAGCTTTCATACTGGTTGCAATTATTCGTTTTATATGATGGAAAAACTGTTGTATTTATATTTTACTTTATGCTTCTGTCGTTGACGTCTAAGGCCGTATCTATTAGATGTGGTGGAGCAACGCATTAGAGTGACGCCTATGTTGCCCGGAACGTAGAAATGACCATTACTTTCGCAATGTTTGCAATTATACATTTTATACGATGGAAAAACTGTTGTACTTATATCGTATTTTATGCTTCTGGCATTGACTTCTTATGCCCTAACTTTTCCATCTGGTGGAACAACGCCCTCGGGTGAAGCCTAGGTTGCCCGGAACGTAGAAATGGAAATAACTTTCTCACCGGTTGCAATTATTCGTTTTATACGATGGAAAAACAGTTGTATTTATATTGTATTTTATGCTTCTGGCGTAGACTTCTAAGGCCCTAGTTTTCGATCTGGTGTAGCAACGCCCTAGAGTGAAGCCTGGGTTGCCCGGAAAGTAGAAATGACCATAACATTCATACTGGTTGCAATTATTCGTTTTATACGATGGAAAAACTGTTGTATTTATATTGTACTTTATGCTTCGGGCGTTGACTTCTAAGGCACTAAATATTCAATCTGTTGGATCAACGCCCTAGGGTGAAGCCTAGGTTGTTCGGAATGTAGAAATGACCATAAGTATCGTACTGGTTGCAATTATTCGTTTTATACGATGGAAAAACTGTTGTATTTATATTGTATTTTATGTTTCTGGCGTTGACTTCTAAGGCTCTAACTATTCGATCTGGTGGAGCAACGCAATAGAGTGAAGCCTAGGTTGCCCGGAACGTAGAATTGGCCATCACTTTCAAACTGGTTGCAATTATTCCTGTTATATGATGGAAACACTGTTGTATTTTTATTGCATTTGATGCTTCGGGCGTTGACTTCTAAGGCCCTAGCTATTCCATCTGTTGGAGCAACGGCCTAGGGTGAAGCCTAGGTTGCCCGGAAAGTAGAAATGACCATAAGTTTCATACTGGTTGCAATTATTCGTTTTATACAATGGAAAAACTGTTGTATTTATATTGTATTTTATGCTTCTGGCGTTGACTTCTAAGGCCCTAGCTATTCGACCTAGTGGAGCAACGCCCTAGAGTGAAGCCTAGGTTGCCCGGAAAGGAGAAATGACCATCACTTTCAAACTGGTTGCAATTAATCCTGTTATACGATGGAAAAACTGTTGTATTTTTATTGCATTTTATGCTTCTGGCGTTGACTTCTTAGGCCCTAACTATTCGATCTGGTGGAACGACGGCCCAGGGTGAAGCCTAGGTTGCCCGGAACGCAGAAGTGACCATAACTTTACACTGGTAGCAATTATTCGTTTTATACAAGGAAAAACAGTTCTATTTATTTTGCATTTTATGCTTCGGGCGTTGACTTCTAAGGCCCTAACTATTCGATCTGGTGGAACAACGCCCTGGGGTGAAGCCTAGGTTGGCGGAACGTAGAAATGACCATAACTTTCACACTGGTTTCTAATATTCGTTTTGTACGATGGAAAAACTGTTGTATTTATTTTGTATTATATGCTTCTGGCGTTGACTTTTAATGCACTAACTATTCCATCTGGCGGAGTAACGCCCTAGAGTGAAGCCGAGGTTTCCCGGAACGTAGAAATGACCATCACTTACAAACTGGTTGCAATTATTCCTGCTATATGATGGAAAAACTGTCGTATTTTTAACGCATTTTATGCTCCGGGCACTGACTTCTAGGGCCCTAACTACTCAATCTGTTGGAGCAACGCCCTAGGGTGTAGCCTAGGTTGCCCGGAAAGTAGAAATGACCATAACTTTCATACTGGTTGCAATTATTCGTTTTATATCATGGAAAAACTGTTGTATACATATTGCATTTTATGCTGCTGGCGTTCACTTCTTAGGCCCTAACTATTCGATCTGGTGGAACAACGCCCTGTGGTGAAGCCTAGGTTGCCCGGAACGTAGAAATGACCATAACTTTCACACTGGTTGCTATTATTCGCTTTATACGATTGAAAAACTGTTATATTTATATAGTATTTTATGCTTCTGGCGTTGCCTTCTTAGGCCCTAACTGTTCGATCTGGTGGAACAACGCCCTAGAGTGAAGCCAAGGTTACCCGGAACGTAGAAATGACCAGTACTTTCACACTATTTGCAGTTACTCCTGTTATACGATGGAAAAACTGTTGCATCTTTATTGAATTTTATGCTTCTGGCGTTGACTTCTAAGGCCCTAACTATTCTATCTGGTGGATCATCGCCCTAGAGTGAAGCCTAGGTTTCTCGGAACGTAGAAATGACCATAACTTTCACACTGGTAGCAATTATTCGTTTTATACAATGGAAAAACTGTTCTGTTTATTTCGTATTTTATGCTTCGGGCGTTGATTTCTAAGGCACTAACTGTTTGATATGGTGGAGCAACGCCCTAGAGTGAAGTCTAGGTTGCCCGGAACGTAGAAATGACTATAACTTTCACACTGGTTGCTATTATTCGTTCTATACGATGGAAAAACTGTTATATTTATATTGTACCTTATGCTTCTGGCGTTGACTTCTTAGGCCCTAACAATTCGATCTGGTGGAACAACGCCCTGGAGTGAATCCTAGGTTGCCTGGAACGTAAAAATGACCATCACTTTCAAACTGGTTGCAATTATTCCGGTTATATGATGGAAAAACTCTTGTATTTTTATTGCATTTTATGCTTCGGGCATTCACTTCTAAGGCCCAAACTATTCAATCTGTTGGAGCAACGCCATAGAGTGAAGCCTAGGTTGCCCGGAACGTAGAATTGGCCATCGCTTTCAAACTGTTTGCAATTATTCCTGTTATATTATGGAAACGCTGTTGTATTTTTATTGCATTTTATGCTTCGGGCGTTGACTTCTAAGGCCCTAACTATTCAATCTGTTGGAGCAACGCCCTAGGGTGTAGCCTAGGTTGCTCGGAAAGTAGAAATGACCATAAGTTTCATACTGGTTGCAATTATTCGTTTTATACGATGGAAAAACTGTTGTATTTATATTGTATTTTATGCTTCTGGCGTTGACTTCTAAGGCCCTAGCTGTTCGATCTAGTGGAGCAACGCCCTAGAGTGAAGCCTAGGTAGCCCGGAAAGGAGAAATGACCATCACGTTCAAACTGGTTGGAATTAATCCTTTTATACGATGGAAAAGCTGTTGTATTTATATCGTATTTTATGCTTGTGACGTTTACTTCTAAGGACCTAACTATTCGATCTGGTGGAGCAACGTCCTAGAGTGAAACCTAGGTTGCTCGGAATGTGGAAATGATCATAACTTTCACACTGGTTGCAATTATTCGTTTTATACGATGGAAACGCTGTTGTATTTATATTGCATTTTATGCCTCTGGCGTTGACTTCTAAGGCACTATCTATTCGATCTGGTGGAGCACCGCCCTAGAGTGAAGCCTAGGTTGCCCGAAACGTAGAAATGACAATTCCATTCACACTGGTTGCAATTATTCCTGTTATACGATGGAAAAACTGTTGTATTTTTATTGTATTATATGCTTCTGGCATTTAATTCTGAGTCGCTAGCTATTTGATCTGGTGGAGCAACGACCTAGAGTGAAGCCTAGGTTGACCGGAACGTAGAAATGACCATTACTTTCACACTGATTGCTATTATTCATTTTGTACGATGGAAAAGCTGTTGTATTTATATTGTATTGTATGCATCTGGCGTTGACTTCTAAGGCCGTAGCTATTAGATGTGGTGGAGCAGCGCCCTAGAGTGACGCCTCGGTTGCCCGGAACATAGAAATGACCATTACTTTCACAATGTTTGCAACTACTCATTTTATACGATGGAATAACTGTTGTACTTATATTGTATTTTATCCTTCTGGCGTTGAATTCTAAGTCCCTAGCTATTCGATCTGGTAGAGCAACGCCCTAGACTGAAACCTAGGTTGCCTGGAACGTAGAAATGACCATAACTTTCACACTGGTTGCTATTATTCGTTTTATACGATGGAATAACTGTTACATTTATATTGTATTTTATGCTTCTGGCGTTGACTTCTTAGGCCCTAACTATTCGATCAGGTGGAACAACGCCTTAGAGTGAAACCTATGTTGCCCGGACCGTAGAAATGACCATTACCTTCACCATGGTTGCAATTATTCCTGTTTTACGATGGAAAAACTGTTGCATCTTTATTGTATTTTATGCTTCTGGCGTTGATTTCTAAGGCCCTCACTATTCGGTCTGATGGAGCAACGCCCTAGAGTGAAGCCTAGTTTGCCCGGAACGTAGAAACGACCATTACATTCACACTGGTTGCAATTATTCGTTTTATACGATGGAAAAGCTTTTGCATTTATATCGTATTGTATGCTTCTGGCGTTGACTTCTTAGGCCCTAACTATTCGATCTGGTAGAACAACGCCCTAGTGTGAAGCCTAGGTTGCCCGGAACATGGAAATGACCATTACTTTCACACTGTTTGCAAATATACATTATATACGATGGAAAAGCTGTTGTATTTATATTTTATTTTATGCTTCTGGCGGTGACTTCTAAGGTACTAACTGTTCGATCCGGTGGAGCAACGCTTGAGAGTGAAGCCTAGATTGCCCGGAACGTAGAAATGACCATCACTTTCAAACTGGTTGCAATTATTCCAGTTATATGACGGAAAAACTGTTGTACTTCTATTGCATTTTATGCTTCGGGCATTACCTTCTAAGGCCCTCACTATTCAATCTGTTGGAGCGACGCCCTAGGGAGAAGCCTAGGTTGCCCGGAAAGTAGAAATGACCATAACTTTCACACTGGTTGCTATTATTCGTTTTATACGATGGAAAAACTGTTATATTTATATTGTATTTTATGCTTCTGGCGTTGACTTCTTAGGCCCTAACTATTCGATCTGGTGGAACAACGCCCTAGGGTGAAGCCTAGGTTGCCCGGAACGTAGAAATGGCCATAACTTTCACACTGGTAGCAATTATTCGTTTTATACCATGGAAACTCTGTTGTATTTTTATTGCATTTTATGCTTCGGGCGTTGACTTCTAAGGCCCTAACTATTCAATCTGTTGGAGCAACGCCCTAGCGTGAAGTCTAGGTTGCTCGGAAAGTAGAAATGACCTTAACTTTCACACTGGTTGCAATTATTCGTTTTATACTATGGAAAAGCTGTTGTATTTATATCGTGTTTTATGCTTCTGGCGTTGACATCTTAGGCCGTAACTATTCGGTCTGGTCGAGCAACGCCCTGGAGTGAAACCTAGGTTGCCCGGAACGTAGATTTGGCCATCACTTACAAACTGGTTGCAAATATTCCTGATATATGATGGAAACACTGTTGTATTTTTATTGTATTTTATGGTTTGGGCGTTGACTTCTAAGGCCCTAACTATTCAATCTGTTGGAGCAACGCCCTAGAGTGAAACCTAGCTTACCCGGAACGTACAAATGAGCAGTACTTTCACACTGGTTGCAGTTATTCGTTTTATACAATGGAAAAACTGTTCTATTTATTTTGCATTTTATGCCTCGGGCGTTGACTTCTAAGGCCCTAGCTATTCCATCTGGTGGAGCAACACCCTAGCGTGAAGCCTAGTTTGCCCGGAACGTAGAACGTACCATTACCTTCACACTGTTTGCAATTATTCCTGTTATACGATGGAAAAACTGTTGCATCTTTATTGTATTTTATGCTTCTGGCGTTGACTTCTAAGGCCCTAACTATTCGATCTGGTGGAGCAACGCCCTAGAATGAAGCTTAGGTTGCTCGGAACGTAGAAATGACCATTACCTTCACACTGTTTGCAATTATTCATTTTATACGATGGCAAAGCTGTTGTATTGATACTGTATTTTATGCTTCCGGCGTTAGCTTCTAAGGCCGTAGCTATCAGATGTGGAGCAGCAACGCCCTAGAGTGACGCGTAGGTTGCCAGGCACGTAGAAATGACCATTACTTTCACAATGTTCGCAATCATTCATTTTATACGATGGAAAAACTGTTGTACTTATATTGTATTTTATGCTTCGGGCGTTGACTTCTAAGGGCCTAACTATTCGATTTGGTGGAGCAACGCCCTACAGTGAAGCCTAGGTTGCCCGGAACGTAGATATGTCCATAACCATCACACAGGTTGCAATTATTCGTTTTATACGATGGAAAGACTGTTGTATTTATTTTGTAGTTTATGCTTCTGGCGTTGACTTCTAAGGCCCTAACTACTCCATCTGGTGGAACGACGCCCTAGGGTGAAGCCTAGGTTGCCCGGAAGGTAGAAATGACCAGTACTTTCACACTGGTTGCAGTTATTCGTTTTATACAATGGAAAAACTGTTCTAATTAATAGGCATTTTATGCTTCGGGCGTTGACTTCTAAGGCCCTAGCTATTCCATCTGGTGGAGCAACACCCTAGCGTGAAGCCTAGGTTGCCCGGAACGTAGAAATGACCATTACTTCCACACTGTTTGCAAATATACATTATATACGATGGAAAAGCTGTTGTACTTATATTGTAATTTATGCTTCTGGCGTTGACTTCTTAGGCCGTAACTATTTGATCTGGTGGAGCACCGCCCTAGAGTGAAACCTAGGTTGCCCGGAACGTAGAACATACTATTACCTTCACAATGGTTGCAATTATTCCTGTTATACGATGGAAAAACTGTTGCACCTTTATTGTATCTTATGCTTCTGTCGTTGACTTCATAGGCCCTAACTATTCCATCTGGTGGAGCAACGTCCTAGACTGAAGCCTTGGTTGACCGGAACGTAGAAATGACCACAACTTTCACACTGGTTACCATTATTCGTTTTATACGATAGAAAAGCTGTTGAATTTATATCGTATTTTATTCTTCTGGCGTTGACTTCTTAGGCCCTAACTATTCCATCTGGTGGAACAACGCCCTAGGGTGAAGCCTAATAGCTACGGCCTGAGAAGTCAACGCCAGGAGCATAAAATACAATATAAATACAACAGCTTTTCCATTATTTAAAATGAATAATTGCAAACAGTGTGAAAGTAATGGTCATGTCTACGTTCCGGGTAACCTAGGTTTCACTCTAGGGCGTTGCTCCACCAGATAGAATAGCTAGGGACTTCGAATTCAACGCCAGAAGAATAAAATACAATATAAGTACAACAGTTTTTCCATCGTATAAAATGAATATTTGCAAACATTGTGAAAGTAATGGTCATTTCTACGTTCCGGGCAACCCATGCGACACTCTAGGGCGTTGCTCCACCACATCTAATAGCTACGGCCTTCAAAGTCAACGCCAGAAGCATAAAATACAATATAGGTGCAACAGTTTTTCCATCGTATAACAGGAATAATTGCAAACAGTGTGAAGGTAATGGTGTGTTCTACGTTCCGGGCAACCTAGGCTTCACACTAGGGCGGTGCTCCACCAGATCAAATAGTTAGGTCCTAAGAAGTCAACGCTAGAAGCATAAATTACAATATAAGTACAACAGCTTTCCCATCGCATATAATGTATATTTGCAAACAGTGTGGAAGTAATGGACACTTCTACGTTCCGGGCAACCTAGGCTTCACTCTAGGGTGTTGCCCCACCCGATGGAATTGCTAGGGACTTAGAATCCAATGCCAGAAGCATAAAATGCAACATAAATTTTACAGCTTTTCCATCGTATAAAAGGTATAATAGCAACCAGTGTGAAAGTTATGGTCATTTCAACGTTCCGGGCAACCTAGGCTTCACTCTAGGGCGTTGCTCCTCCAGATCAAATAGTTAGGGCCTAAGAAGTCAACGCCAGAAGCATAAATTACAATATAAGTACAACAGCTTTTCCATCGTATATAATGTATATTTGCAAACAGTGTGGAAGTAATGGACACATCTACGTTCCGGGCAACCTAGGCTTCACTCTAGGGTGTTGCCCCACCAGATGGAATTGCTAGGGACTTAGAATCCAATGCCAGAAGCATAAAATGCAATATAAATTTTACAGCTTTTCCATCGTATAAAAGGTATAATAGCAACCAGTGTGAAAGTTATGGTCATTTCAACGTTCCGGGCAACCTAGGCTTCACTCTAGGGCGTTGCTCCTACAGATCAAATAGTTAGGGCCTAAGAAGTCAACGCCAGAAGCGTAAATTACAATATAAGTACAACAGCTTTTCCATCGTATGTAATGTATATTTACAAACAGTGTGGAAGTAATGGTCATTTCTACGCTCCGGGCAACCTAGGCTTCACTCTAGGGCGCTGCTCGACCAGATAGAATAGCTAGGGCCTTAGAAGTCAACGCCCGAAGCATAAAATACAAAATAAATAGAACAGTTTTTCCATCGTATAAAACGAATAATTGCTACCAGTGTGAAAGTTATGGTCATTGCTACGTTCCACGCAACCTAGGTTTCACCCAAGGGCGTTGTTCCACCAGATGGAATAGTTAGGGCCTAAGAAGTCAACGCCAGAAGCATAAAATACGATATAAATACAACAGCTTTTCCATCGTATAAGACGAATAATTGCAACCAGTGTGAATGTAATGTTCATTTCTACGTTCCGGGCAACCTAGGCTTCACTCTAGGGCGTTGCTCCACCAGATCGAATAATTAGGGTCTTAGAAATCAACGCCAGAAGCATAACATACAATAAAGATGCAACAGTTTTTCCATCGTAAAACAGGAATAATTGCAACCAGTGTGAAGGTAACGGTCTTTTCTACGTTCCGGGCAACCTAGGCTTCACTCTAGGGCGGTGCACCACCAGATCAAATAGTTAGGGCCTAAGAAGTCAACGCCAGAAGCATAAAATACAACATAAATACAACAGATTTTCCATCGTATATAATGTATATTTGCGAACAGTGTGAAAGTAATGGTCATTTCTACGTACCGGACAACCTAGGCTCCACTCTCTGGCGTTGCTCCACCAAATCGAATAGCTGGGGCCTTAGAAGTCAACGCCAGAAGCATAAAATACAATAAAGATGCAAAAGTTTTTCCATCGTATAACAGGAATAACTGCAAACAGTGTGGATGTAATGGTCATTTCCATATTCCGGTCCTCCTAGTCTTCACTCTGGGGCGTTGTTCCACCAGATCGAATAGTTAGGGACCAAGAAGTCAACGACAGAAGATTAAAATACAATATAAGTACAAAAGTTTTTCCATCGTATAAAACGAATAATTGCAAACAGTGTGAAAGACATGGACATTTCTACGTTCCGGGCTACCTAGGCTTCACTCTATGGCGTTCATCCACCACATCGAATAGCAACGGCCTCAGAAGTCAACGCCAGAAGAATAAAATACAATATAAATATAACAGTTTTTCCATCGTATAAAACGAATAATAGCAACCAGTGTGAAAGTTATGGTCATTTCTACGTTCCGGGCAAGCTAGGCTTCACTCTAGGGCGTTGCTCGACCAGATCAAACAGTTAGGGCCTGTGAAGTCAACGCCCGAAGCATAAAACACAAAATAAATAGAACGGTTTTTCCATTGTATAAAACGAATAATTGCTACCAGTGTAAAAGTTATGGTTATTTCTACGTTCCGGGCAACCTAGGCTTCACCCTAGGGCGTTGTTCCACCATATCGAATAGTTAGGGCCTAAGAAGTGAACGCCGGAAGCATAAAATACAATATAAATATAACAGTTTTTCCATCGTCTAAAACGAATAATAGCAACCAGTGTGAAAGTTATGGTCATTTCTACGTTCCGGGCAACATAGGCTTGACTCTAGTGCGTTGCGCCACCAGATCAAACAGTTAGGGCCTTAGAAGTCAACGCCCGAAGCATTAAATACAAAATAAATAGAACATTTTTTGCATTGTATAAAACGAATATTTGCTACCAGTGTAAAAGTCATGGTCATTTCTACGTCCCGGGCAACCTAGGTTTCACTCCAGGGCGTTGCTCCACCATATCTAATAGCTACGGCCTTAGAAGTCAACGCCAGAGGCATAAAATACAATATAAATACAACAGCGTTTCCATCGTATAAAACGAATAATTGCAACCAGTATGAAACTTATGGTCATTTCTACTTTCCGAGCAACATAGGCTTCACCCTAGGACGTTGCTCCAACAGATTGAATAGTTAGGGCCTTAGAAGTCTACGCCCGAACCATAAAATGCAAAAAAAATACAACAGTGTTTCCATCATATAACAAGAATAACTGCAACCCGTGTGAAAGTGATGGTCCTTTCTACGTTCCAGGCAACCTAGGCTTCACCCTAGGGCGTTGTTCCACCAGATGGAATAGTTAGGGACTAAGAAGTCAACACCAGAAGCATAAAGCACTATATAAATACAACAGTTTTTCCATCATATAAAACGAATAATTGCAACCAGGATGAAAGTTATGGTCATTTCTACTTTCCGGGCAACCTAGGCTTCACTCTAGGGCGTTGCTCCACCAGATCGAATAGTTAGGGCCTTAGAAGTCAACGCCAGAAGCATAAAATACAAAATAAATAAAACAGTTTTTCCATCGTATAAAACGAATAATTGCTACCAGTGTGAAAGTTGTGGTCATTTCTACGTTCCGCGCAACCTAGGTTTCACCATAGGGCGTTGTTCCACCAGGTGGAATAGTTAGGGCCTAAGAAGTCAACGCCAGAAGCATAAAATACGATATAAATACAACAGCTTTTCCATCGTATAAAACGAATAATTGCAACCAGCGTGGAAGTTATGGTCACTTCTACGTTCCGGGCAACCTAGGCTTCACTCTAGGGCGCTGCTCGACCAGATAGAATAGCTAGGGCCTTAGAAGTCAACGCCCGAAGCATAAAATACAAAATAAATAGAACAGTTTTTCCATCGTATAAAACGAATAATTGCTACCAGTGTGAAAGTTATGGTCATTGCTACTTTCCGCGCAACCTAGGTTTCACCCAAGGGCGTTGTTCCACCAGATGGAATAGTTAGGGCCTAAGAAGTCAACGCCAGAAGCATAAAATACGATATAAATACAACAGCTTTTCCATCGTATTAGACGAATAATTGCAACCAGTGTGAATGTAATGGTCATTTCTACGTTCCGGGCGACCTAGGCTTCACTCTGGGGCGTTGCTCCACCAGATCGAATAATTAGGGCCTTAGAAATCAACGCCAGAAGCATAAAATACAATAAAGATGCAACAGTTTTTCCATCGTAAAACAGGAATAATTGCAACCAGTGTGAAGGTAACGGTCTTTTCTACGTTCCGGCAACCTAGGCTTCACTCTAGGGCGGTGCACCACCAGATCAAATAGTTAGGGCCTAAGAAGTCAACGCCAGAAGCATAAAATACAACATAAATGCAACAGATTT
Source organism: Calliopsis andreniformis (assembly GCF_051401765.1). NCBI lineage: Eukaryota > Metazoa > Arthropoda > Insecta > Hymenoptera > Andrenidae > Calliopsis > Calliopsis andreniformis. Next base: position 2,979,454 of record NW_027480465.1, on the reverse strand, counting down.
TCCATCGTATATAATGTATATTTGCGAACAGTGTGAAAGTAATGGTCATTTCTACGTACCGGACAACCTAGGCTCCACTCTCTGGCGTTGCTCCACCAAATCGAATAGCTAGGGCCTTAGAAGTCAACGCCAGAAGCATAAAATACAATAAAGATGCAAAAGTTTTTCCATCGTATAACAGGAATAACTGCAAACAGTGTGGAAGTAATGGTCATTTCCATATTCCGGTCCTCCTAGTCTTCACTCTGGGGCGTTGTTCCACCAGATCGAATAGTTAGGGACCAAGAAGTCAACGCCAGAAGAATAAAATACAATATAAGTACAAAGTTTTTCCATCGTATAAAACGAATAATTGCAAACAGTGTGAAAGATATGGACATTTCTACCTTCCGGGCCACCTAGGCTTCACTCTATGGCGTTCTTCCACCACATCGAATAGCAACGGCTTCAGAAGTCAACGCCAGAAGCATAAACTACAATATAAATATAACAGTTTTTCCATCGTATAAAACGAATAATAGCAACCAGTGTGAAAGTTATGGTCATTTCTACGTTCCGGGCAACCTAGGCTTCACTCTAGGGCGTTGCTCCACCAGATCAAACAGTTAGGGCCTGTGAAGTCAACGCCCGAAGCATAAAACACAAAATAAATGGAACGGTTTTTCCATTGTATAAAACGAATAATTGCAACCAGTGTAAAAGTTATGGTCATTTCTACGTTCCGGGCAACCTAGGCTTCACTCTATGGCGTTCTTCCACCACATCGAATAGCAACGGCCTCAGAAGTCAACGCCAGAAGCATAAACTACAATATAAATATAACAGTTTTTCCATCGTATAAAACGAATAATTGCAACCAGTATGAAACTGATGGTCATTTCTACTTTCCGAGCAACCTAGGCTTCACCCTAGGGCGGTGCTCCAACAGATTGAATAGTTAGGGCCTTAGAAGTCTACGCCCGAACCATAAAATGCAAAAAAAATACAACAGTGTTTCCATCATATAACAGGAATACTTGCAACCAGTATGAAAGTGATGGCCAATTCTACGTTGCGGGCAACCTAGGTTTCACTCCAGGGCGTTGCACCACCACACCGAATAGTTACGGCCTAAGAACTCTACGCCAGAAGCATAAAATACGATATAAATACAACAGGTTTTCCATCGCATAAAACGAATAATTGCAACCAGTGTGAAAGTAATGGTCATTTCTACGTTCCGAGCACCCTAGGCGTGACTCTAGGGCGTTGCTCTACCACATCTAATAGCTACGGTCTTAGAAGTCAACGCCAGAGGCTTAAAGTACAATATAAATACAACAGCGTTTCCATTGTATAAAACGAATAATTGCAACCAGTGTGAAAGCTATGGTCATTTCTCCGTTACGGGCAACCTAGGCTACACCCTAGGGCCTTGCTCCTACAGATTGAATAGTTAGGGCCTTAGAAGTCAATGCCCGAAGCAAAATGCAATAAAAATACAACAGTGTTTCCATCATATAACAGGAATAATTGCAACCAGTTCGAAAGTGATGGCCAATTCTACGTTCCGGGCAACCTAGGCTTCACTCTATTGCGTTGCTCCACCAGATCGAATAGTTAGTGCCTTAGAAGTCGACGCCAGAAGCTTAAAATGCAATATAAATACAACAGTTTTTCCATCGTATAAAACGAATAATTGCAACCAGTATGAAACTTATTGTCATTTCTACTTTCCGAGCAACCTAGGCTTCACCCTAGGGCGTTGCTCCAACAGATTGAATAGTTTGTGCCGTAGAAGTCAACGCCCGAACCATAAAATGCAAACAAAATACAACAGTGTTACCATCATATAACAGGAATAATTGCAACCAGTTTGAAAGTGATGGCCAATTCTACGTTCCGGGCAACCTAGGCTTCACTCTAGGGCGTTGCTCCACCAGATCGAATAGTTAGGGCCTTAGAAGTCAACGCCCGAAGCATAAAATATAAAATAAATAGAACAGTTTTTCCACCGTATAAAACGAAAAATTGCTACCAGTGTGAAAGTTATGGTCATTTCTACTTTCCGGGCAACCTAGGCTTCACCCTAGGGCGTTGCTCCACCAGATGGAATAGTTAGGGCCTAAGAAGTCAGCGCCAGAAGCATAAAATACGATATAAATACAACAGCTTTTCCATCGTATAAAACAAGTAATTGCAACCAGTTTGATAGTGATGGTCATTTCTACGTACCGGGCAACCTAGGCTTCACTCTAGGGCGTTGCTCCACCAGATCGAATAGTTAGGGCCTTAGAAGTCAACGCCCGAAGCATAAAATATAAAATAAATAGAACAGTTTTTCCATTGTATGAAAAGAATAATTGCAACCAGTGTAAAAGTTATGGACATTTCTACGTTCCGGGCAACCTAGTCTTCACCCTAGGCCGTTGTTCCACCAGATCGAATAGTTAGGGCCTTAGAAGTCAACGCCCGAAGCATAAAATATAAAATAAATAGAACAGTTTTTCCATTGTATGAAAAGAATAATTGCAACCAGTGTAAAAGTTATGGACATTTCTACGTTCCGGGCAACCTAGTCTTCACCCTAGGCCGTTGTTCCACCAGATCGAATAGTTAGGGCCTAAGAAGTGAACGCCAGAAACATAAAATACAATATAAATACAACAGTTTTTCCATCATATAACAGGAATAATAGCAACCAGTTTGAAAGTGATGGCCAATTCTACGTTCCGGGCAACCTAGGCTTCACTCTATTGCGTTGCTCCACCAGATCGAATAGTTAGAGCCTTAGAAGTCAACGCCAGAAACATAAAATACAATATAAATACAAAAGTTTTTCCATCGTATAAAACGAATAATTGCAACCAGTACGATACTTATGGTCATTTCTACATTCCGAGCAACCTAGGCTTCACCCTAGGGCGTTGATCCAACAGATTGAATATTTAGGGCCTTAGAAGTCAACGCCCGAAGCATAAAGTACAATATAAATACAACAGTTTTTCCATCGTATAAAACGAATAATTGCAACCAGTATGAATGTTATGGTCATTTCTACTTTCCGGGCAACCTAGGCTTCACTCTAGGGCGTTGCTCCTCCAGATCGAAAACTAGGGCCTTAGAAGTCTACGCCAGAAGCATAAAATACAATATAAATACAACTGTTTTTCCATCGTATAAAACGAATAATTGCAACCGGTGAGAAAGTTATTTCCATTTCTACGTTTCGGGCAACCTAGGCTTCACCCGAGGGCGTTGTTCCACCAGATGGAACAGTTAGGGCATAAGAAGTCAACGCCAGAAGCATAAAATACGATATAAGTACAACAGTTTTTCCATCGTATAAAATGTATAATTGCAAACATTGCGAAAGTAATAGTCATTTCTACGTTCCGGGCAACATAGGCGTCACTCTAATGCGTTGCTCCACCACATCTAATAGATACGGCCTTAGACGTCAACGACAGAAGCATAAAATACAATATAAATACAACAGTTTTTCCATCATATAAAACGAATAATTGCAACCAGTATGAAACTGATGGTCATTTCTACTTTCCGAGCAACCTAGGCTTCACCCTAGGGCGGTGCTCCAACAGATTGAATAGTTAGGGCCTTAGAAGTCTACGCCCGAACCATAAAATGCAAAAAAAATACAACAGTGTTTCCATCATATAACAGGAATACTTGCAACCAGTATGAAAGTGATGGCCAATTCTACGTTGCGGGCAACCTAGGTTTCACTCCAGGGCGTTGCACCACCACACCGAATAGTTACGGCCTAAGAACTCTACGCCAGAAGCATAAAATACGATATAAATACAACAGGTTTTCCATCGCATAAAACGAATAATTGCAACCAGTGTGAAAGTAATGGTCATTTCTACGTTCCGAGCACCCTAGGCGTGACTCTAGGGCGTTGCTCTACCACATCTAATAGCTACGGTCTTAGAAGTCAACGCCAGAGGCTTAAAGTACAATATAAATACAACAGCGTTTCCATTGTATAAAACGAATAATTGCAACCAGTGTGAAAGCTATGGTCATTTCTCCGTTACGGGCAACCTAGGCTACACCCTAGGGCCTTGCTCCTACAGATTGAATAGTTAGGGCCTTAGAAGTCAATGCCCGAAGCATAAAATGCAATAAAAATACAACAGTGTTTCCATCATATAACAGGAATAATTGCAACCAGTTCGAAAGTGATGGCCAATTCTACGTTCCGGGCAACCTAGGCTTCACTCTATTGCGTTGCTCCACCAGATCGAATAGTTAGTGCCTTAGAAGTCGACGCCAGAAGCTTAAAATGCAATATAAATACAACAGTTTTTCCATCGTATAAAACGAATAATTGCAACCAGTATGAAACTTATTGTCATTTCTACTTTCCGAGCAACCTAGGCTTCACCCTAGGGCGTTGCTCCAACAGATTGAATAGTTTGTGCCGTAGAAGTCAACGCCCGAACCATAAAATGCAAACAAAATACAACAGTGTTACCATCATATAACAGGAATAATTGCAACCAGTTTGAAAGTGATGGCCAATTCTACGTTCCGGGCAACCTAGGCTTCACTCTAGGGCGTTGCTCCACCAGATCGAATAGTTAGGGCCTTAGAAGTCAACGCCCGAAGCATAAAATATAAAATAAATAGAACAGTTTTTCCATCGTATAAAACGAAAAATTGCTACCAGTGTGAAAGTTATGGTCATTTCTACTTTCCGGGCAACCTAGGCTTCACCCTAGGGCGTTGCTCCACCAGATGGAATAGTTAGGGCCTAAGAAGTCAGCGCCAGAAGCATAAAATACGATATAAATACAACAGCTTTTCCATCGTATAAAACAAGTAATTGCAACCAGTTTGATAGTGATGGTCATTTCTACGTACCGGGCAACCTAGGCTTCACTCTAGGGCGTTGCTCCACCAGATCGAATAGTTAGGGCCTTAGAAGTCAACGCCCGAAGCATAAAATATAAAATAAATAGAACAGTTTTTCCATTGTATGAAAAGAATAATTGCAACCAGTGTAAAAGTTATGGACATTTCTACGTTCCGGGCAACCTAGTCTTCACCCTAGGCCGTTGTTCCACCAGATCGAATAGTTAGGGCCTTAGAAGTCAACGCCCGAAGCATAAAATATAAAATAAATAGAACAGTTTTTCCATTGTATGAAAAGAATAATTGCAACCAGTGTAAAAGTTATGGACATTTCTACGTTCCGGGCAACCTAGTCTTCACCCTAGGCCGTTGTTCCACCAGATCGAATAGTTAGGGCCTAAGAAGTGAACGCCAGAAACATAAAATACAATATAAATACAACAGTTTTTCCATCATATAACAGGAATAATAGCAACCAGTTTGAAAGTGATGGCCAATTCTACGTTCCGGGCAACCTAGGCTTCACTCTATTGCGTTGCTCCACCAGATCGAATAGTTAGAGCCTTAGAAGTCAACGCCAGAAACATAAAATACAATATAAATACAAAAGTTTTTCCATCGTATAAAACGAATAATTGCAACCAGTACGATACTTATGGTCATTTCTACATTCCGAGCAACCTAGGCTTCACCCTAGGGCGTTGATCCAACAGATTGAATATTTAGGGCCTTAGAAGTCAACGCCCGAAGCATAAAGTACAATATAAATACAACAGTTTTTCCATCGTATAAAACGAATAATTGCAACCAGTATGAATGTTATGGTCATTTCTACTTTCCGGGCAACCTAGGCTTCACTCTAGGGCGTTGCTCCTCCAGATCGAAAACTAGGGCCTTAGAAGTCTACGCCAGAAGCATAAAATACAATATAAATACAACTGTTTTTCCATCGTATAAAACGAATAATTGCAACCGGTGAGAAAGTTATTTCCATTTCTACGTTTCGGGCAACCTAGGCTTCACCCGAGGGCGTTGTTCCACCAGATGGAACAGTTAGGGCATAAGAAGTCAACGCCAGAAGCATAAAATACGATATAAGTACAACAGTTTTTCCATCGTATAAAATGTATAATTGCAAACATTGCGAAAGTAATAGTCATTTCTACGTTCCGGGCAACATAGGCGTCACTCTAATGCGTTGCTCCACCACATCTAATAGATACGGCCTTAGACGTCAACGACAGAAGCATAAAATACAATATAAATACAACAGTTTTTCCATCATATAAAACGAATAATTGCAACCAGTATGAAACTGATGGTCATTTCTACTTTCCGAGCAACCTAGGCTTCACCCTAGGGCGGTGCTCCAACAGATTGAATAGTTAGGGCCTTAGAAGTCTACGCCCGAACCATAAAATGCAAAAAAAATACAACAGTGTTTCCATCATATAACAGGAATACTTGCAACCAGTATGAAAGTGATGGCCAATTCTACGTTGCGGGCAACCTAGGTTTCACTCCAGGGCGTTGCACCACCACACCGAATAGTTACGGCCTAAGAACTCTACGCCAGAAGCATAAAATACGATATAAATACAACAGGTTTTCCATCGCATAAAACGAATAATTGCAACCAGTGTGAAAGTAATGGTCATTTCTACGTTCCGAGCACCCTAGGCGTGACTCTAGGGCGTTGCTCTACCACATCTAATAGCTACGGTCTTAGAAGTCAACGCCAGAGGCTTAAAGTACAATATAAATACAACAGCGTTTCCATTGTATAAAACGAATAATTGCAACCAGTGTGAAAGCTATGGTCATTTCTCCGTTACGGGCAACCTAGGCTACACCCTAGGGCCTTGCTCCTACAGATTGAATAGTTAGGGCCTTAGAAGTCAATGCCCGAAGCATAAAATGCAATAAAAATACAACAGTGTTTCCATCATATAACAGGAATAATTGCAACCAGTTCGAAAGTGATGGCCAATTCTACGTTCCGGGCAACCTAGGCTTCACTCTATTGCGTTGCTCCACCAGATCGAATAGTTAGTGCCTTAGAAGTCGACGCCAGAAGCTTAAAATGCAATATAAATACAACAGTTTTTCCATCGTATAAAACGAATAATTGCAACCAGTATGAAACTTATTGTCATTTCTACTTTCCGAGCAACCTAGGCTTCACCCTAGGGCGTTGCTCCAACAGATTGAATAGTTTGTGCCGTAGAAGTCAACGCCCGAACCATAAAATGCAAACAAAATACAACAGTGTTACCATCATATAACAGGAATAATTGCAACCAGTTTGAAAGTGATGGCCAATTCTACGTTCCGGGCAACCTAGGCTTCACTCTAGGGCGTTGCTCCACCAGATCGAATAGTTAGGGCCTTAGAAGTCAACGCCCGAAGCATAAAATATAAAATAAATAGAACAGTTTTTCCATCGTATAAAACGAAAAATTGCTACCAGTGTGAAAGTTATGGTCATTTCTACTTTCCGGGCAACCTAGGCTTCACCCTAGGGCGTTGCTCCACCAGATGGAATAGTTAGGGCCTAAGAAGTCAGCGCCAGAAGCATAAAATACGATATAAATACAACAGCTTTTCCATCGTATAAAACAAGTAATTGCAACCAGTTTGATAGTGATGGTCATTTCTACGTACCGGGCAACCTAGGCTTCACTCTAGGGCGTTGCTCCACCAGATCGAATAGTTAGGGCCTTAGAAGTCAACGCCCGAAGCATAAAATATAAAATAAATAGAACAGTTTTTCCATTGTATGAAAAGAATAATTGCAACCAGTGTAAAAGTTATGGACATTTCTACGTTCCGGGCAACCTAGTCTTCACCCTAGGCCGTTGTTCCACCAGATCGAATAGTTAGGGCCTTAGAAGTCAACGCCCGAAGCATAAAATATAAAATAAATAGAACAGTTTTTCCATTGTATGAAAAGAATAATTGCAACCAGTGTAAAAGTTATGGACATTTCTACGTTCCGGGCAACCTAGTCTTCACCCTAGGCCGTTGTTCCACCAGATCGAATAGTTAGGGCCTAAGAAGTGAACGCCAGAAACATAAAATACAATATAAATACAACAGTTTTTCCATCATATAACAGGAATAATAGCAACCAGTTTGAAAGTGATGGCCAATTCTACGTTCCGGGCAACCTAGGCTTCACTCTATTGCGTTGCTCCACCAGATCGAATAGTTAGAGCCTTAGAAGTCAACGCCAGAAACATAAAATACAATATAAATACAAAAGTTTTTCCATCGTATAAAACGAATAATTGCAACCAGTACGATACTTATGGTCATTTCTACATTCCGAGCAACCTAGGCTTCACCCTAGGGCGTTGATCCAACAGATTGAATATTTAGGGCCTTAGAAGTCAACGCCCGAAGCATAAAGTACAATATAAATACAACAGTTTTTCCATCGTATAAAACGAATAATTGCAACCAGTATGAATGTTATGGTCATTTCTACTTTCCGGGCAACCTAGGCTTCACTCTAGGGCGTTGCTCCTCCAGATCGAAAACTAGGGCCTTAGAAGTCTACGCCAGAAGCATAAAATACAATATAAATACAACTGTTTTTCCATCGTATAAAACGAATAATTGCAACCGGTGAGAAAGTTATTTCCATTTCTACGTTTCGGGCAACCTAGGCTTCACCCGAGGGCGTTGTTCCACCAGATGGAACAGTTAGGGCATAAGAAGTCAACGCCAGAAGCATAAAATACGATATAAGTACAACAGTTTTTCCATCGTATAAAATGTATAATTGCAAACATTGCGAAAGTAATGGTCATTTCTACGTTCCGGGCAACATAGGCGTCACTCTAATGCGTTGCTCCACCACATCTAATAGATACGGCCTTAGACGTCAACGACAGAAGCATAAAATACAATATAAATACAACAGTTTTTCCATCATATAAAACGAATAATTGCAACCAGTATGAAAGCTATGGTCATTTCTCCGTTACGGGCAACCTAGGCGTGACTCTAGGGCGTTGCTCTACCACATCTAATAGCTACGGTCTTAGAAGTCTAGCCAGAGGCTTAAAGTACAATATAAATACAACAGCGTTTCCATTGTATAAAACGAATAATTGCAACCAGTGTGAAAGCTATGGTCATTTCTCCGTTACGGGCAACCTAGGCTACACCCTAGGGCCTTGCTCCTACAGATTGAATAGTTAGGGCCTTAGAAGTCAATACCCGAAGCATAAAATGCAATAAAAATACAACAGTGTTTCCATCATATAACAGGAATAATTGCAACCAGTTCGAAAGTGATGGCCAATTCTACGTTCCGGGCAACCTAGGCTTCACTCTATTGCGTTGCTCGACCAGATCGAATAGTTAGTGCCTTAGAAGTCGACGCCAGAAGCTTAAAATGCAATATAAATACAACAGTTTTTCCATCGTATAAAACGAATAATTGCAACCAGTATGAAACTTATTGTCATTTCTACTTTCCGAGCAACCTAGGCTTCACCCTAGGGCGTTGCTCCAACAGATTGAATAGTTTGTGCCGTAGAAGTCAACGCCCGAACCATAAAATGCAAACAAAATACAACAGTGTTACCATCATATAACAGGAATAATTGCAACCAGTTTGAAAGTGATGGCCAATTCTACGTTCCGGGCAACATAGGCTTCACTCTAGGGCGTTGCTCCACCAGATCGAATAGTTAGTGCCTTAGAAGTCAACGCCCGAAGCATAAAATATAAAATAAATAGAACAGTTTTTCCATCGTATAAAACGAAAAATTGCTACCAGTGTGAAAGTTATGGTCATTTCTACTTTCCGGGCAACCTAGGCTTCACCCTAGGGCGTTGCTCCACCAGATGGAATAGTTAGGGCCTAAGAAGTCAGCGCCAGAAGCATAAAATACGATATAAATACAACAGCTTTTCCATCGTATAAAACGAATAATTGCAACCAGTATGAAACTTATTGTCATTTCTACTTTCCGAGCAACCTAGGCTTCACCCTAGGGCGTTGCTCCAACAGATTGAATAGTTAGTGCCGTAGAAGTCAACGCCCGAACCATAAAATGCCAACAAGATACAACAGTGTTACCATCATATAACAGGAATAATTGCAACCAGTTTGAAAGTGATGGCCAATTCTACGTTCCGGGCAACCTAGGCTTCACTCTAGGGCGTTGCTCCACCAGATCGAATAGTTAGGGTCTTAGAAGTCAACGCCCGAAGCATAAAATATAAAATAAATAGAACAGTTTTTCCATCGTATAAAACGAAAAATTGCTACCAGTGTGAAAGTTATGGTCATTTCTACGTTCCGCGCAATCTGGGCTTTACCATAGTGCGTTGTTCCACCAGATGGAATAGTTAGGGCCTAAGAAGTCAACGCCAGGAGCATAAAATACAATATAAGTACAACAGTTTTTCCATCGTATAAAACGAATAATAGCAACCAGTGTGAAAGTTATGGTCATTTCAACGTACCGGGAAACCTGGGCTTCACTCTAGGGCGTTGCTCTACCAGATCGAATAGTTAGGGCCTTAGAAGTCAACGCCCGAAGCATAAAATATAAAATAAATAGAACAGTTTTTCCATCATATAAAACGAATGATAGCAACCAGTGTGAAAGCTATGGTCATTTCTACGTTCCGGGCTACCTAGGTTGCACTCTAGGGCGTTGCTCCACCAGATCGAATAGTTAGGGCCTTAGAAGTCAACGCCCGAAGCGTAAAATACAAAATAAATAAAACAGTTTTTCCATCGTATACAACGAAAAATTGCAAACAGTGTGAAAGATATGGACATTTCTACGATCCGGGCTACCTAGGCTTCCCTCTATGGCGTTCTTCCACCACATCGAATAGCAACGGCCTCAGAAGTCAACGCCAGAAGCTTAAATACAATATAAATATATCAGTTTTTCCATCGTATACAACGAATAATAGCAACCAGTGTGAAAGTTGTGGTCATTTCTACGTTCCGGGCAACCTAGGCTTCACTGTACGGCGATGCTCCACCAGATCAAACAGTTAGGGCCTTGGAAGTCAACGCCCGAAGCATAAAATACAAAATAAATAGAACGGTTTTTCCATTGTATAAAACGAATAATTGCTGCCAGTGTGAAAGTTATGGTCATTTCTACTTTCCGGGCAACCTAGTCTTCACCCTAGGGCGTTGTTCCACCAGATGGAATAGTTAGGTCCTAATAAGTCAACGCCAGAAGCATAAAATACGATATAAATACAACAGCTTTTCCATCGTATAAAACAAATACTTGTAACCAGTTTGATAGTGATGGTCATTTCTACGTACCGGGCAGCCTAGGCTTCACTCTAGGGCGTTGCTCCACCAGATCGAATAGTTAGGGTCTTAGAAGTCAACGCCCGAAGCATAAAATATAAAATAAATAGAACAGTTTTTCCATCGTATAAAACGAAAAATTGCTACCAGTGTGAAAGTTATGGTCATTTCTACGTTCCGCGCAATCTGGGCTTTACCATAGTGCGTTGTTCCACCAGATGGAATAGTTAGGGCCTAAGAAGTCAACGCCAGGAGCATAAAATACAATATAAGTACAACAGTTTTTCCATCGTATAAAACGAATAATAGCAACCAGTGTGAAAGTTATGGTCATTTCAACGTACCGGGAAACCTGGGCTTCACTCTAGGGCGTTGCTCTACCAGATCGAATAGTTAGGGCCTTAGAAGTCAACGCCCGAAGCATAAAATATAAAATAAATAGAACAGTTTTTCCATCATATAAAACGAATGATAGCAACCAGTGTGAAAGCTATGGTCATTTCTACGTTCCGGGCAACCTAGGCTGCACTCTAGGGCGTTGCTCCACCAGATCGAATAGTTAGGGCCTTAGAAGTCAACGCCCGAAGCGTAAAATACAAAATAAATAAAACAGTTTTTCCATCGTATACAACGAAAAATTGCAAACAGTGTGAAAGATATGGACATTTCTACGATCCGGGCTACCTAGGCTTCCCTCTATGGCGTTCTTCCACCACATCGAATAGCAACGGCCTCAGAAGTCAACGCCAGGAGCATAAAATACAATATAAGTACAACAGTTTTTCCATCGTATAAAACGAATAATAGCAACCAGTGTGAAAGTTATGGTCATTTCAACGTACCGGGAAACCTGGGCTTCACTCTAGGGCGTTGCTCTACCAGATCGAATAGTTAGGGCCTTAGAAGTCAACGCCCGAAGCATAAAATATAAAATAAATAGAACAGTTTTTCCATCATATAAAACGAATGATAGCAACCAGTGTGAAAGCTATGGTCATTTCTACGTTCCGGGCTACCTAGGTTGCACTCTAGGGCGTTGCTCCACCAGATCGAATAGTTAGGGCCTTAGAAGTCAACGCCCGAAGCGTAAAATACAAAATAAATAAAACAGTTTTTCCATCGTATACAACGAAAAATTGCAAACAGTGTGAAAGATATGGACATTTCTACGATCCGGGCTACCTAGGCTTCCCTCTATGGCGTTCTTCCACCACATCGAATAGCAACGGCCTCAGAAGTCAACGCCAGAAGCTTAAATACAATATAAATATATCAGTTTTTCCATCGTATACAACGAATAATAGCAACCAGTGTGAAAGTTGTGGTCATTTCTACGTTCCGGGCAACCTAGGCTTCACTGTACGGCGATGCTCCACCAGATCAAACAGTTAGGGCCTTGGAAGTCAACGCCCGAAGCATAAAATACAAAATAAATAGAACGGTTTTTCCATTGTATAAAACGAATAATTGCTGCCAGTGTGAAAGTTATGGTCATTTCTACTTTCCGGGCAACCTAGTCTTCACCCTAGGGCGTTGTTCCACCAGATGGAATAGTTAGGTCCTAATAAGTCAACGCCAGAAGCATAAAATACGATATAAATACAACAGCTTTTCCATCGTATAAAACAAATACTTGTAACCAGTTTGATAGTGATGGTCATTTCTACGTACCGGGCAGCCTAGGCTTCACTCTAGGGCGTTGCTCCACCAGATCGAATAGTTAGGGTCTTAGAAGTCAACGCCCGAAGCATAAAATATAAAATAAATAGAACAGTTTTTCCATCGTATAAAACGAAAAATTGCTACCAGTGTGAAAGTTATGGTCATTTCTACGTTCCGCGCAATCTGGGCTTTACCATAGTGCGTTGTTCCACCAGATGGAATAGTTAGGGCCTAAGAAGTCAACGCCAGGAGCATAAAATACAATATAAGTACAACAGTTTTTCCATCGTATAAAACGAATAATAGCAACCAGTGTGAAAGTTATGGTCATTTCAACGTACCGGGAAACCTGGGCTTCACTCTAGGGCGTTGCTCTACCAGATCGAATAGTTAGGGCCTTAGAAGTCAACGCCCGAAGCATAAAATATAAAATAAATAGAACAGTTTTTCCATCATATAAAACGAATGATAGCAACCAGTGTGAAAGCTATGGTCATTTCTACGTTCCGGGCTACCTAGGTTGCACTCTAGGGCGTTGCTCCACCAGATCGAATAGTTAGGGCCTTAGAAGTCAACGCCCGAAGCGTAAAATACAAAATAAATAAAACAGTTTTTCCATCGTATACAACGAAAAATTGCAAACAGTGTGAAAGATATGGACATTTCTACGATCCGGGCTACCTAGGCTTCCCTCTATGGCGTTCTTCCACCACATCGAATAGCAACGGCCTCAGAAGTCAACGCCAGAAGCTTAAATACAATATAAATATATCAGTTTTTCCATCGTATACAACGAATAATAGCAACCAGTGTGAAAGTTGTGGTCATTTCTACGTTCCGGGCAACCTAGGCTTCACTGTACGGCGATGCTCCACCAGATCAAACAGTTAGGGCCTTGGAAGTCAACGCCCGAAGCATAAAATACAAAATAAATAGAACGGTTTTTCCATTGTATAAAACGAATAATTGCTGCCAGTGTGAAAGTTATGGTCATTTCTACTTTCCGGGCAACCTAGTCTTCACCCTAGGGCGTTGTTCCACCAGATGGAATAGTTAGGTCCTAATAAGTCAACGCCAGAAGCATAAAATACGATATAAATACAACAGCTTTTCCATCGTATAAAACAAATACTTGTAACCAGTTTGATAGTGATGGTCATTTCTACGTACCGGGCAGCCTAGGCTTCACTCTAGGGCGTTGCTCCACCAGATCGAATAGTTAGGGTCTTAGAAGTCAACGCCCGAAGCATAAAATATAAAATAAATAGAACAGTTTTTCCATCGTATAAAACGAAAAATTGCTACCAGTGTGAAAGTTATGGTCATTTCTACGTTCCGCGCAATCTGGGCTTTACCATAGTGCGTTGTTCCACCAGATGGAATAGTTAGGGCCTAAGAAGTCAACGCCAGGAGCATAAAATACAATATAAGTACAACAGTTTTTCCATCGTATAAAACGAATAATAGCAACCAGTGTGAAAGTTATGGTCATTTCAACGTACCGGGAAACCTGGGCTTCACTCTAGGGCGTTGCTCTACCAGATCGAATAGTTAGGGCCTTAGAAGTCAACGCCCGAAGCATAAAATATAAAATAAATAGAACAGTTTTTCCATCATATAAAACGAATGATAGCAACCAGTGTGAAAGCTATGGTCATTTCTACGTTCCGGGCAACCTAGGCTGCACTCTAGGGCGTTGCTCCACCAGATCGAATAGTTAGGGCCTTAGAAGTCAACGCCCGAAGCGTAAAATACAAAATAAATAAAACAGTTTTTCCATCGTATACAACGAAAAATTGCAAACAGTGTGAAAGATATGGACATTTCTACGATCCGGGCTACCTAGGCTTCCCTCTATGGCGTTCTTCCACCACATCGAATAGCAACGGCCTCAGAAGTCAACGCCAGAAGCTTAAATACAATATAAATATAACAGTTTTTCCATCGTATACAACGAATAATAGCAACCAGTGTGAAAGTTGTGGTCATTTCTACGTTCCGGGCAACCTAGGCTTCACTGTACGGCGATGCTCCACCAGATCAAACAGTTAGGGCCTTGGAAGTCAACGCCCGAAGCATAAAATACAAAATAAATAGAACGGTTTTTCCATTGTATAAAACGAATAATTGCTGCCAGTGTGAAAGTTATGGTCATTTCTACTTTCCGGGCAACCTAGTCTTCACCCTAGGGCGTTGCTCCACCAGATGGAATAGTTAGGGCCTAAGAAGTCAGCGCCAGAAGCATAAAATACGATATAAATACAACAGCTTTTCCATCGTATAAAACAAGTAATTGCAACCAGTTTGATAGTGATGGTCATTTCTACGTACCGGGCAACCTAGGCTTCACTGTACGGCGATGCTCCACCAGATCAAACAGTTAGGGCCTAGAAAGTCGACGCCCGAAGCATAAAATACAAAATAAATAGAACGGTTTTTCCATTGTATAAAACGTATAATTGCTGCCAGTGTAAAAGTTATGGTCATTTCTACGTTCCGGGCAACCTATGCTGCATTCTAGGGCGTTGCTCCACCAGATCGAATAGTTAGGGCCTTAGAAGTCAACGCCCGAAGCGTAAAATACAAAATAAATGCAACAGCCTTTCCATCGTATAAAACAAATACTTGTAACCAGTTTGAACGTGATGGTCATTTCTCCTTTCCGGGCAACCTAGGCTTCACTCTAGGGCGTTGCTCCACTAGATCGAACAGCTAGGGCCTTAGAAGTCAACGCCAGAAGCATAAAATACAATATAAATACAACAGTTTTTCCATCGTATAAAACGAATAATTGCAACCAGTATGAAACTTATGGTCATTTCTACTTTCCGAGCAACCTAGGCTTCACCCTAGGGCGTTGCTCCAACAGATTGAATAGTTAGGGCCTTAGAAGTCAACGCCCGAAGCATAAAATGCAATAAAAATACAACAGCGTTTCCATAATATAACAGGAATAATTGCAAACAGTTTGAAAGCGATGGCCAATTCTACGTTCCGGGCAACCTAGGCTTCACTCTAGGGCGTTGCTCCAACAGATTGAATAGTTTGGGCCTTAGAAGTGAATGCCCGAAGCATAAAATGCAATAAAAATACAACAGTTTTTCCATCATATAACCGGAATAATTGCAACCAGTTTGAAAGTGATGGTCATTTGTACGTTCCAGGCAACCTAGGATTCACTCCAGGGCGTCGTTCCACCAGATCCAATTGTTAGGGCCTAAGAAGTCAACGCCAGAAGCATAAGGTACAATATAAATATAACAGTTTTTCCATCATATAACCGGAATAATTGCAACCAGTTTGAAAGTGATGGTCATTTGTACGTTCCAGGCAACCTAGGATTCACTCCAGGGCGTCGTTCCACCAGATCCAATTGTTAGGGCCTAAGAAGTCAACGCCAGAAGCATAAGGTACAATATAAATATAACAGTTTTTCCATCGTATAGAACGAATAATAGCAACCAGTGTGAAAGTTATGGTCATTTCTACGTTCCGGGCAACCTAGTCTTCACTCTAGGGCGTTGCTCCACCATATCAAACAGTTAGTGCCTTAGAAATCAACACCCGAAGCATAAAATACGAAATAAACAGAACAGTTTTTCCATTGTATAAAACGAATAATTGCTACCAGTGTGAAAGTTATGGTCATTTCTACGTTCCGGGCAACCTAGGCCTCACTCTAGGTTGTTGTTCCACCAGATTGAATAGTTAGGGCCTCAGAAATCAACGCCAGAAGCATAAAATTCAATATAAATATAACAGTTTTTCCATCGTATAAAACGAATAATTGCAACCAGTGTGAAAGTTATGGTCATTTCTATATTCCGAGCAACCTGGGATTCACTCTATGGCGTTGCTCCACCAGATCGAGTAGTTAGGTCCTCAGAAGTAAACGCCAGGAGCATAAAATACGATATAAATACAACAGCGTTTCCATCATATAAAACGAATAATTGCAACAAGTGTGAAAGTTATGGTCATTTCTACATTCCGAGCAACCTAGGATTGACTCTAGGGCGCTCCTCCACCAGATCGAATAGTTAGGTCCTTAGAAGTAAACGCCAGAAGCATAAAATACGATATAAATACAACAGCGTTTCCATCGTATAAAACGAATAACTGCAACCAGTATGAAACTTATGGTCATTTCTACTTTCCGAGCAACCTAGGCTTCACCCTAGGGCCTTGCTCCAACAGATTGAATAGTTAGGGCCTTAGAAGTCAACGCCCGAACCATAAAATGCAAAAAAAATACAACAGTGTTTCCATCATATAACAGGAATAATTGCAACCAGTTTGAAAGTGATGGCCAATTCTACGTTCCGGGCAACCTAGGTTTCACTCCAGGGCGTTGCACCACCAGACCGAATAGTTACGGCCTAAGAACTCTACGCCAGAAGCATAAAATACGATATAAATACAACAGCTTTTCCATCGCATAAAACGAATAATTGCAACCAGTGTGAAAGTAATGGTCATTTCTATGTTCCGAGCACCCTAGGCGTGACTCTAGGGCGTTGCTCTACCACATCTAATAGCTACGGCCTTAGAAGTCAACGCCAGAGGCTTAAAGTACAATATAAATACAACAGCGTTTCCATTGTATAAAACGAATAATTGCAACCAGTGTGAAAGTTATGGTCATTTCTATATTCCGAGGAACCTGGGATTCACTCTATGGCGTTGCTCCAACAGATCGAGTAGTTAGGTCCTTAGAAGTAAACGCCAGGAGCATAAAATACGATATAAATACAACAGCGTTTCCATCGTATAAAACGAATAATTGCAACAAGTGTGAAAGTTATGGTCATTTCTACATTCCGAGCAACCTAGGATTGACTCTAGGGCGCTCCTCCACCAGATCGAATAGTTAGGTCCTTAGAAGTAAACGCCAGAAGCATAAAATACGATATAAATACAACAGCGTTTCCATCGTATAAAACGAATAACTGCAACCAGTATGAAACTTATGGTCATTTCTACTTTCCGAGCAACCTAGGCTTCACCCTAGGGCGTTGCTCCAACAGATTGAATAGTTAGGGCCTTAGAAGTCAACGCCCGAACCATAAAATGCAAAAAAAATACAACAGTGTTTCCAACATATAACAGGAATAATTGCAACCAGTTTGAAAGTGATGGCCAATTCTACGTTCCGGGCAACCTAGGCTTCTCTCTAGGGCGTTGCTCCACCAGATCGAATAGATAGTGCCTTAGAAGTCAACGCTAGAAGCATAAAATACAATATAAATACAACAGTTTTTCCATCGTATAAAACGAATAATTGCAACCAGTATGAAACTTATGGTCATTTCTACTTTCCGAGCAACCTAGGCTTCACCCTAGGGGCTTGCTCCAACAGATTGAATAGTTAGGGCCTTAGAAGTCAGCGCCCAAACCATAAAATGCAAAAAAAATACAACAGTGTTTCCATCATATATCAGGAATATTTGCAACCAGTTTGTAAGTGATGGCCAAATCTACGTTCCGGGCAACCTAGGTTTCACTCCAGGGCGTTGCTCGACCAGACCGAATAGTTACGGCCTAAGATGTCAACGCCAGAAGCATAAAACACGATATAAATACAACAGCTTTTCCATCGTATAAAACGAATAATTGCAACGAGTGTGAAAGTTATGGTCATTTCTACTTTCCGAGCAACCTAGACTTCACCCTAGGGCGTTGCTCCAACAGATTGAATAGTTAGGGCCTTAGAAGTCAACGCCCCAAGCATAAAATGCAATAAAAATACAACAGAGTTTCCATGGTATAAAACGAATAATTGCTACCAGTGTGAAAGTTATGGCCATTTCTACGTTCCGGGCAACCAAGGCTTCACCCTAGGGCGTTGTTCCACCAGATCGAATAGTTAGGGCCTAAGAAGTCAACGCCAGAAGCATAAACTACAATATAAATGTAACAGTTTTTCCATCGTATAAAACGAATAATATCAACCAGTGTGAAAGTTATGGTCATTTCTACTTTCCGGGCAACCTAGGCTTCTCCCTACGGCGTCGCTCCAACAGATTGAATAGTGAGGGCCTTAGAAGGTAATGCCCGAAGCATAAAATGCAATAGAAGTACAACAGTTTTTCCGTCATATAACTGGAATAATTGCAACCAGTTTGAAAGTGATGGTCATTTCTACGTTCCGGGCAACCTAGGCTTCACTCTCGGGCGTTGCTCCACCGGATCCAATAGTTAGTACCTTAGAAGTCAACGCCAGAAGCATAAAATACAACATAAATACAACAGATTTTCCATCGTATATAATGTATATTTGCAAACAGTGTGAAAGTAATGGTCATTTCTATGTACCGGGCAACCTAGGCCCCACTCTCGGGCGTTGCTCCACCAAATCAAATAGCTAGGGCCTTACAGGTCAACGCCAGAAGCATAAAATACAATAAAGGTGCAAAAGTTTTTCCATCGTATAACAGGAGTAACTGCAAACAGTGCGAAAGTAATGGTCATTTCCATGTTCCGGGCAACCTAGTCTTCACTCTAGGGCGTTGTTCCACCTGATCGAATAATTAGGGTCTAAGAAGTCAACACCAGAAGAATAAAATACAATATAAGTACAAAAGCTTTTCCATCGTCTAAAATGAGTAATTGCAAACATTGTGAAAGTAATGGTCATTTCTACGTTCCGGGCAACCTAGGCGTCACTCTAGGGCGTTGCTCCACCACATCTAATAGCTACGGCCTTAGAAGTCAACCCCAGATGAATAAAATACAATATAGATGCCACAGCTTTTCCATCGTATAAAACGAATAATTGCAACCAGTGTGAAAGTTATGGTCATTTCTACGTTCCGGGCAACCTAGGCTTCACTCTAGGGCGTTGCGCCACCAGATCGAATAGCTAGGGCCTTAGAAGTCAACGCCCGAAGCATGAAATACAAAATAAATAAAAGAGTTTTTCCATCGTATAAAACGAATAATTGCAACCAGTATGAAAGTTAACGTCACTTCTACTTTCCGGGCAACATAGGCTTCACCCTTGGTCGTTGCACCAACAGATTGAATAGTTAGGGCCTTAGAAGTCAACGCCCGAAGCATAAAATACAAAATAAAGAGAACAGTGTTTCCATCGTATTAAACGAATAATTGCTACCAGTATGAAACTTATGGTCATTTCTACTTTCCGAGCAACCTAGGCTTCACCCTAGGGCGTTGCTCCAACAGGTTGAATAGTTAGGGCCGTAGAAGTCAACGCCCGAACCATAAAATGCAAAAAAAATACAACAGTGTTACCATCATATGACACGAATAATTGCAACCAGTTTGAAAGTGATGGCCAATTCTAAGTTCCGGGCAACCTAGGCTTCACTCTATTGCGTTGTTCCACCAGATCGAATAGTTAGGGTCTAAGAAGTCAACGCCAGAAGCATTAAGTACAATATAAATATAACAGTTATTCCATCGTATAAAACGAATAATAGCAGCCAGTGTGAAAGTTATGGTCATTTCTAAGTTCCGGGCAACCTAGGCTTCACTCTAGGGCGTTGCTCCACCAGATCAAACAGTTAGGGCCTTAGAAGCCAACGCCCGAAGCATTAAATACAAAATAAATAGAACAGTTTTTCCTTGTATAAAACGAATAATTGCTACCAGTGTAAAGTTATGGTCATTTCTGCGTTCCGGGCAACCTAGGCTTCACCCTGGGCCGTCGTTCCACCAGATCGAATAGTTAGGGCCTAAGAAGTCAACGCCAGAAGCATAAAATGCAATAAAAATACAACAGTTTTTCCATGGTATAACAGGATTAATTGCAACCAGTTTGAAAGTGAAGGTCATTTCTCCTTTCCGGGCAACCTAGGCTTCACTCTAGGGCGTTGCTCCACTAGGTCGAATAGCTAGGGCCTTAGACGTCAACGCCAGAAGCATAAAATGCAATATAAATACAACAGTTTTTCCATTGTATAAAACGAATAATTGCAACCAGTATGAAACTTATGGTCATTTCTACTTTCCGGGCAACCTAGGCTTCACCCTAGGCCGTTGCTCCAACAGATGGAATAGCTAGGGCCTTAGAAGTCAACGCCCGAAGCATCAAATGCAATAAAAATACAACAGTGTTTCCATCATATAACAGGAATAATTGCAACCAGTTTGAAAGTGATGGCCAATTCTACGTTCCGGGCAACCTAGGCATCACTCTATTGCGTTGCTCCACCAGATCGAATAGTTAGAGCCTTAGAAGTCAACGCCAGAAACATAAAATACAATATAAATACAAAAGTTTTTCCATCGTATAAAACGAATAATTGCAACCAGTACGATACTTATGGTCATTTCTACATTCCGAGCAACCTAGGCTTCACCCTAGGGCGTTGATCCAACAGATTGAATATTTAGGGCCTTAGAAGTCAACGCCCGAAGCATAAAGTACAATATAAATACAACAGTTTTTCCATCGTATAAAACGAATAATTGCAACCAGTATGAATGTTATGGTCATTTCTACTTTCCGGGCAACCTAGGCTTCACTCTAGGGCGTTGCTCCACCAGATCGAATAGTTAGGGCCTTAGAAGTCAACGCCCGAAGCATAAAATATAAAATAAATAGAACAGTTTTTCCATCGTATAAAACGAAAAATTGCTACCAGTGTGAAAGTTATGGTCATTTCTACTTTCCGGGCAACCTAGGCTTCACCCTAGGGCGTTGCTCCACCAGATGGAATAGTTAGGGCCTAAGAAGTCAGCGCCAGAAGCATAAAATACGATATAAATACAACAGCTTTTCCATCGTATAAAACAAGTAATTGCAACCAGTTTGATAGTGATGGTCATTTCTACGTACCGGGCAACCTAGGCTTCACTCTAGGGCGTTGCTCCACCAGATCCAATAGTTAGGGCCTTAGAAGTCAACGCCCGAAGCATAAAATATAAAATAAGTAGAACAGTTTTTCCATTGTATGAAACGAATAATTGCAACCAGTGTAAAAGTTATGGACATTTCTACGTTCCGGGCAACCTAGGCTTCACCCTAGGCCGTTGTTCCACCAGATCGAATAGTTAGGGCCTAAGAAGTGAACGCCAGAAGCATAAAATACAATATATATACAACAGTTTTTCCATCATATAACAGGAATAATTGCAACCAGTTTGAAAGTGATGGCCAATTCTACGTTCCGGGCAACCTAGGCTTCACTCTATTGCGTTGCTCCACCAGATCGAATAGTTAGAGCCTTAGAAGTCAACGCCAGAAACATAAAATACAATATAAATACAAAAGTTTTTCCATCGTATAAAACGAATAATTGCAACCAGTACGATACTTATGGTCATTTCTACATTCCGAGCAACCTAGGCTTCACCCTAGGGCGTTGATCCAACAGATCGAATAGTTAGGGCCTAAGAAGTGAACGCCAGAAGCATAAAATACAATATAAATACAACAGTTTTTCCATCATATAACAGGAATAATTGCAACCAGTTTGAAAGTGATGGCCAATTCTACGTTCCGGGCAACCTAGGCTTCACTCTATTGCGTTGCTCCACCAGATCGTATAGTTAGAGCCTTAGAAGTCAACGCCAGAAACATAAAATACAATATAAATACAAAAGTTTTTCCATCGTATAAAACGAATAATTGCAACCAGTACGATACTTATGGTCATTTCTACATTCCGAGCAACCTAGGCTTCACCCTAGGGCGTTGGTCCAACAGATTGAATATTTAGGGCCTTAGAAGTCAACGCCCGAAGCATAAAGAACAATATAAATACAACAGTTTTTCCATCGTATAAAACGAATAATTGCAACCAGTATGAATGTTATGGTCATTTCTACTTTCCGGGCAACCTAGGCTTCACTCTAGGGCGTTGCTCCACCAGGTCGAAAACTAGGGCCTTAGAAGTCTACGCCAGAAGCATAAAATACAATATAAATACAACTGTTTTTCCATCGTATAAAACGAATAATTGCAACCGGTGAGAAAGTTATTTCCATTTCTACGTTCCGGGCAACCTAGGCTTCACCCTAGGCCGTTGTTCCACCAGATCGAATAGTTAGGGCCTAAGAAGTGAACGCCAGAAGCATAAAATACAATATAAATACAACAGTTTTTCCATCATATAACAGGAATAATTGCAACCAGTTTGAAAGTGATGGCCAATTCTACGTTCCGGGCAACCTAGGCTTCACTCTATTGCGTTGCTCCACCAGATCGAATAGTTAGGGCCTTAGAAGTCAACGCCCGAAGCATAAAATATAAAATAAATAGAACAGTTTTTCCATCGTATAAAACGAAAAATTGCTACCAGTGTGAAAGTTATGGTCATTTCTACTTTCCGGGCAACCTAGGCTTCACCCTAGGGCGTTGCTCCACCAGATGGAATAGTTAGGGCCTAAGAAGTCAGCGCCAGAAGCATAAAATACGATATAAATACAACAGCTTTTCCATCGTATAAAACAAGTAATTGCAACCAGTTCGAAAGTGATGGCCAATTCTACGTTCCGGGCAACCTAGGCTTCACTCTATTGCGTTGCTCCATCAGATCGAATAGTTAGTGCCTTAGAAGTCGACGCCAGAAGCTTAAAATGCAATATAAATACAACAGTTTTTCCATCGTATAAAACGAATAATTGCAACCAGTATGAAACTTATTGTCATTTCTACTTTCCGAGCAACCTAGGCTTCACCCTAGGGCGTTGCTCCAACTGATTGAATAGTTAGTGCCGTAGAAGTCAACGCCCGAACCATAAAATGCAAACAAAATACAACAGTTTTTCCATCGTATAAAACGAATAATTGCAACCAGTATGAAACTTATGATCACTTCTACTTTCCGAGCAACCTAGGCTTCAACCCTAGGGAGTTGCTCCAACAGATTGAATGGTTAGGGCCTTAGAAGTCAACGCCCGAAGCATAAAATGCAATAAAAATACAACAGTGTTTCCATCATATAACAGGAATAATTGCAACCAGTTTGAAAGTGATGGCCAATTCTACGTTCCGGGCAACCTAGGCTTCACTCTATTGCGTTGCTCCACCAGATCGAATAGTTAGTGCCTTAGATGTCGACGCCAGAAGCTCAAAATATAATATAAATACAACAGTTTTTCCATCGTATAAAACGAATAATTGCAACCAGTATGAAACTTATGGTCATTTCTACTTTCCGGGCAACCTAGGCTTCACCCGAGGGCGTTGTTCCACCAGATGGAATAGTTAGGGCATAAGAAGTCAACGCCAGAAGCATAAAATGCAATAAAGATGCAACAGCTTTTCCATCGTATAAAACGAATAATTGCAACCAGTGTGAAAGTTATTGTCATTTCTACTTTCCGGGCAACCTAGGCTTCACCCTAGGGCGTTGCTCCAACAGATTGAATAGTTAGGACCTTAGAATTCAATACCCGAAGCAAAAAATGCAACAAAAATAAGACAGTTTTTCCATGATATAACAGGAATAATTGCAACCAGTTTGAAAGTGATGGTCATTTCTACGTTCCGGGCAACCTAGGCTTCAATCTAGGGCGTTGCTCCACCAGATCGAATAGTTAGTGCCTTAGAAGTCAACGCCAGAAGCATAAAAAACAATATAAATACAACAGTTTTTCCATCGTATAAAACGAATAATTGCAACCAGTATGAAGGTTAACGTCATTTCTACTTTCCGGGCAACCTAGGCTTCACCCTAGGGCGTTGCTCCACCAGATCAAACAGCTAGGGCCTTGGAAGTCACGCCCGAAGCATAGAATACAAAATAAATAGAACAGTTTTTCCATTGTATAAAACGAATAATTGCTACCAGTGGAAAAGTTATGGTCAGTTCTACGTTCCGGACAACCTGGGCTTCACCCTAGGGCGCTGTTCCACCAGATCGAATGGTTAGGGCTTAAGAAGTGAACGCCAGAAGCATAAAATACAATATAAATACAACAGTTTTTCCATCATATAAAACGAGTAATTGCAACCAGTATGAAAGTTATGGTCATTTCTACTTTCCGGGCAACCTAGGCTTCACCCTAGGGCGTTGCTTCAACAGAATGAATAGTTAGGGCCTTAGAAGTCAACACCCGAAGCATAAAATACAAAATAAATAGAACAGTTTTTCCATCGTATAAAACGAATAATTGCTACCGGTGTGAAAGTTATGGTCCTTTCTACGTTCCGGGCAACCTAGGCTTCACCATAGGGCGTTGTTCCACCAGATGGAAGAGTTAGGGCATAAGAAGTCAACGCCAGAAGCATAAAATACAATATAAATACAACTGTTTTTCAATCGTATAAAACGAGTAATTGCAACCAGTATGAAAGTTAACGTCATTGCTACGTTCCGGGCAACCTAGGCTTCACCCTAGGGCGTCCCTCCAACAGATTGAATAGTTAGGGCCTTAGAAGTCAACGCCGGAAGCATAAAATGCAATAAAAATACAACAGTTTATCCATCGTATAAAAGGATTAATTGCAACCAGTTTGAAAGTGATGGTCATTTCTACGTTCCGGGCAACGTAGGCTTCACTCTAGGGCGTTGTTCCACCCGATCGAACACTTAGGGCCTAAGAAGGCACCGCCAGAAGCATAAAATACAATATAAATATAACAGTTTTTCCATCGTGTAAAACGAATAATTGCTACCGGTGTGAAAGTTATTTCCGTTTCTACGTTCCGGGCAACCTAGGCTTCACCCGAGGGCGTTGTTCCACCAGATGGAATAGTTAGGGCATAAGAAGTCAACGCCAGAAGCATAAAATACGATATAAGTACAACAGTTTTTCCATCGTATAAAATGTATAATTGCAAACATTGCGAAAGTAATGGTCATTTCTACGTTACGGGCAACATAGTCGTCACTCTAATGCGTTGCTCCACCACATCTAATAGCTACGGCCTTAGACGTCAACGACAGAAGCATAAAATACAATATAAATACAACAGTTTTTCCATCATATAAAACGAATAATTATAACCAGTATGAAAGCTATGGTCATTTCTCCTCTACGGGCAACCTAGGCTACACCCTAGGGCGTTGCTCCTACAGATTGAATAGTTAGGGCCTTGGAAGTCAATGCCCGAAGCATAAAATGCAATAAAAATACAACAGTTTTTCCATCATATAACAGGAATATTTGCAACCAGATTGAAAGTGATGGCCAATTCTACGTTCCGCGCAACCTAGGCTTCACTCCAGGGCGTTGCTCCACCAGATCGAATAGTTACGGCCTAAGATGTCAACGCCAGAAGCATAAAATACGATATAAATACAACAGCTTTTCCATCGTCTAAAACGAACAATTGCAACCAGTGTGAATGTTATGGTCATTTCTACGTTCCGGGCAACCTAGGCTTCACCCCAGGTCGTTGTTCCACCAGATCGAATAGTTAGGGCCTAAGAAGTGAACGCCAGCAGCATAAAATACAATATAAATACAACAGTTCTTCCATCATATAAAACAGATAATTGCAACCAGTATGAAAGTTATGGTCATTTCTACGTTCCAGGCAACCCAGGCTTCGCTCTATGGCGTTCTTCCACCACATCGAATAGCTACGGCCTCAGAAGTCAACGCCTCAAGCATAAAATACAATAAAAATACAACAGTCTTTCCATCCTATAACAGGAATAATTGCAACCAGTTTGAAAGTGATGGTCATTTCTACGTTCCGGGCAACCTAGGCTTCACTCTAGGGCGTTGCTCCACCAGATCGAATAGTTAGTGCCTTCGAAGTCAACGCCAGAAGCATAAAATAAAATATAAACACAACAGTTTTTCCATCGTTTAAAACGAATAATTGCTACCAGTATGGAAGTGATGGTCATTTCTACGTTCCGGGCAACCTAGGCCTCACTCTAGGGCGTTGTTCCACCAGATTGAATAGTTAGGGCCTTAGAAGTCAACGCCAGAAGCATAAAATTCAATAAAGATGCAACAGTTTCTCCATCGTATAGCACGAATAACTGCAAACAGTGTGAAAGTACTCGCCATTTCTACGTTCCGGCTAACCTAGGCTTCACTCTAGGGCGTTGTTCCACCAGATCGAACAGTTAGGGCCTAAGAAGGCAACGCCAGAAGCATAAAATACAATATAAATATAACAGTTTTTCCATCGTATAAAACGAATAATAGCAACCAGTGTGAACGTTATGGTCATTTCTGCGTTCCGTGCAACCTAGGCTTAACCCCAGGTCGTTGTTGCACCAGATAGAATAGTTAGGCCCTAAGAAGTGAATGCCAGCTGCATAAAATACAATATAAATACACCAGTTCTTCCATCATATAAAACGAATAATTGCAACCAGTATGAAGGTTATGGTTATTTCTACGTTCCGGGCGACCTAGGCTTCACTCTATGGCGTTCTTCCACCACATCGAATAGCTACGGCCTCAGAAGTCAGCGCCTGAAGCATAAAATACAATAAAAATACAACAGTCTTTCCATCCTATAACAGGAATAATTGCAACCAGTTAGAGTGTGATGGTCGTTTCTACGTTCCGGGCAACCTAGGCTTCACTCTAGGGCGTTGTTCCACCAGATCGAACAGTTAGGGCCTAAGAAGGCAACGCCAGAACCATAAAATACAATATAAATATAACAGCTTTTCCATCGTATTAAACGAATAATAGCAACCAGTGAGAAAGTTATGGTCATTTCTACGTTCCGGGCAACCTAGGCTTCACTCTAGGTCGTTGATCCAACAGATTGAATAGTTAGGGCCTTAGCAGTCAACGCCAGAAGCATAAAATACAATATAAATACAACAGTTTTTCCATCATATAACAGGAATAATTGCAACCAGTTTGAAAGTGATGGCCAATTCTACGTTCCGGGCAACCTAGGCTTCACTCTATTGCGTTGCCCCACCAGATCGAAAAGTTAGTGCCTTAGAAGTCAACGCCAGAAGCATAAAATACAATATAAATACAACAGTTTTTCCATCGTATAAAACGAATAATTGCAACCAGTACGAGACTTATGGACATTTCTACATTCCGAGAAACCTAGGTTTCACTCTAGGGCGTTGATCCAACAGATTGAATATTTGGGGCCTTAGAAGTCAACGCCAGAAGCATAAAATACAATATAAATACAACAGTTTTTCCATCATATAAAACGAAAAATCGCGAACCAGTATGAAAGTTATGGTCATTTCTACTTTCCGGGCAACCTAGGCTTCACCCTAGGGCGTTGCTCCAACAGATGGAATAGTTAGGGCCTTAGAAGTCAACGACCGAAGCGTAAAATAAAAAATAAATAGAACTGTTTTTCCATCGTATAAACCGAATAATTGCTACCGGTGTGATAGTTATTTCCATTTCTACGTTCCGGGCAACCTAGGCTTCTCCCCAGGGCGTTGTTCCACCAGATGGAATAGTTAGGGCATAAGAAGTCAACGCCAGAAGCATAAAATACAATATAAGTGCAACAGTTTTTCCATCGTATAAAATGAATAATTGCAAACATTGCGAAAGTAATGGTTATTTCTACGTTCCGGGCAACCTAGGCGTCACTCTAGTGCGTCGCTCCACCACATATAATAGCTACGGCCTTAGGCGTCAACGACAGAAGTATAAAATGCAATAAAGATGCAACAGCTTTTCCATCGTATAAAACGAATAATTGCAACCAGTGTGAAAGTTATTGTCATTTCTACTTTCCGGGCAACCTAGGCTTCACCCTAGGGCGTTGCTCCAACAGATTGAATAGTTAGGACCTTAGAAGTCAATACCCGAAGCAAAAAATGCAATAAAAATAAAACAGTTTTTCCATCATATAACAGGAATAATTGCAACCAGTTTGAAAGTGATGGTCATTTCTACGTTCCGGGCAACCTAGGCTTCAATCTAGGACGTTGCTCCACCAGATCGAATAGTTAGTGCCTTAGAAGTCAACGCCAGAAGCATAAAAAACAATATAAATACAACAGTTTTTCAATCGTATAAAACGAATAATTGCAACCAGTATGAAAGTTAACGTCATTTCTACTTTCCGGGCAACATAGGCTTCACCCTAGGGCGTTGCTCCAACAGATTGAATTGTTAGGGCCTTAGAAGTCAACGCCGGAAGCATAAAATGCAATAAAAATACAACAGTTTTTCCATCGTATAAAAGGATTAATTGCAACCAGTTTGAAAGTGATGGTCATTTCTACTTTCCGGGCAACCTAGGCTACACACTAGGGCGTTGCTCCAACAGATTCAATAGTTAGGGCCTAAGAAGTGAACGCCAGAAGCATAAAATACAATATAAATACAACAGTTTTTCCATCATATAAAACGAGTAATTGCAACCAGTATGAAAGTTGTGGTCATTTCTACTTAACCGGGCAACCTAGGCTACACCCTAGGGCGTTGCTCCAACAGATTGAATAGTAAGGGCCTTAGAAGTCAATGCCCGAAGCATAAAGTGCAATAAAAATACTACAGTTTTTCCATCATATAAACGGAATAATTGCAACCAGTTTGAAAGTGATGGTCATTTCCACGTTCCGGGCAACATCGGCTTCACGCTAGGGCGTTGCTCCATCAGATTGAATTGTTAGGGCCTTAGAAGTCAACGCCGGAAGCATAAAATGCAATAAAAATACAACAGCTTTTCCATCGTACAAAAGGATTAATTGCAACCAGTTTGAAAGTGATGGTGATTTCTACGTTCAGGGTTCCGGGCAACCTAGGCTTCACTCTAGGGCTTTGCTCCACCAGATCGAATAACTAGGGTCTTAGAAGTCAACGCCCGAAGCATAAAATACAAAATAAATAGTACAGTTTTTCCATTGTATAAAACGTATAATTGCTACCGGTGTGAAAGTTATGGTCATTTCTACGTTCCGGGCAAGCTAGGCTTCACCCTAGGTCGTTGTTCCACCAGATGGAATAGTTAGGGCCTTAGAAGTCAACGCCCGAAGTATAAAATACAAAATAAAGAGAACAGTTTTTCCATCGTATAAAACTAATAATTTCAACCAGTGTGAAAGTAATGGGCATTTCTACGTTCCGGGCAACCTAGGCTTCACTCTAGGGCGTTGCTCCACCAGGTCGAAGAGTTAGGGTCTAGGAAGTCAACACCGGAATCATAAAATACAATATAAAAACAACAGCTTTTCCATCGTAGAAAACGAATAATTGCAACCTGTGTGAAGGTTATGGTCATATCTACGTTCCGGGCAACCTTGGCTCCACCGTAGGGTGTTGCTCCAACAGATTGAATAGTTAGGGCCTTAGAAGTCAACGCCGGAAGCATAAAATGCAATAAATATACAACAGCTTTTCCATCGTACAAAAGGATTAATTGCAACCAGTTTGAAAGTGATGGTCATTTCAACGTTCCGGGCAACCTAGGCTTCACTCTAGGGCGTTGCTCCACCAGATCGAATAACTAGTGCCTTAGAAGTCTACGCCAGAATCATAAAATACAATATAAATACAACGGTTTTTCCATCGTATAAAACGAATAATTGCAACCGGTGTGAAAGTTATTTCCATTTCTACGTTCCGGGCAACCTAGGCTTCACCCGAGGGCGTTGTTCCACCAGATGAAATAGTTAGAGCATAAGAAGTCAACGCCAGAAGCATAAAATACGATATAAGTGCAACAGCTTTTCCATCGTATAAAATGTATAATTGCAAACATTGCGAAAGTAATGGTCATTTCTACGTTCCGGGCAACATAGGCGTCACTCTAATGCGTTGCTCCACCACATCTAATAGCTACGGCCTTAGACGTCAACGACAGAAGCATAAAATACAATATAAATACAACAGTTTTTCCATCATATAAAACGAATAATTGCAATCAGTATGAAAGCTATGGTCATTTCTCCTTTACGGGCAACCTAGGCTACACCCTAGGGCGTTGCTCCTACAGATTGAATAGTTAGGGCCTTAGAAGTCAATGCCCGAAGCATAAAATGAAATAAACATACAACAGTTTTTCCATCATATAACAGGAATATTTGCAACCAGTTTGAAAGTGATGGTCATTTCTACGTTCCGGGCAACCTAGGCTTCACTCTAGGGCGTTGCTCCACCAGATCGAATAACTAGGGCCTTAGAAGTCAACGCCAGAAGCATAAAATACAATACAAATACAACAGTTTTTCCATGGTATAAAACGAATAATAGCAACCAGTATGAAAGTTATGGTCACTTCTACGTTCCGGGCAACCTAGGCTTCACTCTAGGGCGTTGCTCCACCAGATCGAATAGTTAGGGACTTAGAAGTCAACGCCCGAAGCATAAAATGCAATAAAAATACAACAGTCTTTCCATCCTATAACAGGAATAATTGCAAACAGTTTGAAAGTGATGGTCATTTCTACGTTCCGGGCAACCTAGGCTTCACTCTAGGGCGTTGCTCCACCAGATCGAATAGTTAGTGCCTTAGAAGTCAACGCCAGAAGCATAAAATACAATATAAACACAACAGTTTTTCCATCGTATAAAACGAATAATTGCTACCAGTATGGAAGTGATGGTCATTTCTACGTTCCGGGCAACCTAGGCCTCACTCTAGGGCGTTGCTCCACCAGCTCGAATTGTTAGTGCCTTAGAAGTCTACGCCAGAAGCATAAAATACACTATAAATACAACAGTTTTTCCATCGTATAAAACGAATAATTGCAACCAGTATGAAAGTTAACGTCATTTCTACTTTCCGGTCAACCTCGGCTTCACCCTAGGGCGTTGCTCCAACAGATTGAATAGTTAGGGCCTTAGAAGTCAACGCCGGAAGCATAAAATGCAATAAAAATACAACAGCTTTTCCATCGTACAAAAGGATTAATTGAAACCAGTTTGAAAGTGATGGTGATTTCTACGTTCCGGGCAACCTAGGCTTCACTCTAGGGCTTTGCTCCACCAGATCGAATATCTAGGGCCTTAGAAGTCAACGCCCGAAGCACAAAATACAAAATAAATAGTACAGTTTTTCCATTGTATAAAACGTATAATTGCTACCGGTGTGAAAGTTATGGTCATTTCTACGTTCCGGGCAACCTAGGCTTCACCCTATGTCGTTGTTCCACCAGATGGAATAGTTAGGGCCTTAGAAGTCAACGCCCGAAGTATAAAATACAAAATAAAGAGAACAGTTTTTCCATCGTATAAAACTAATAATTTCAACCAGTGTGAAAGTAATGGGCATTTCTACGTTCCGAGCAACCGAGGCTACACTCTAGGGCGTTGCGCCACCAGGTCGAAGAGTTAGGGTCTAAGAAGTCAACACCGGAAGCATAAAATACAATATAAAAACAACAGCTTTTCCATCGTAGAAAACGAATAATTGCATCCTGTGTGAAGGTTATGGTCATATCTACGTTCCGGGCAACCTTGACTACACCGTAGGGTGTTGCTCCAACAGATTGAATAGTTAGGGCCTTAGAAGTCAACGCCGGAAGCATAAAATGCAATAAATATACAACAGCTTTTCCATCGTACAAAAGGATTAATTGCAACCAGTTTGAAAGTGATGGTCATTTCAACGTTCCGGGCAACCTAGGCTTCACTCTAGGGCGTTGCTCCACCAGATCGAATAACTAGGGCCTTAGAAGTCTACGCCCGAATCATAAAATACAATATAAATACAACGGTTTTTCCATCGTATAAAACGAATAACTGCAACCGGTGTGAAAGTTATTTCCATTTCTACGTTCCGGGCAACCTAGGCTTCACCCGAGGGCGTTGTTCCACCAGATGGAATAGTTACGGCATAAGAAGACAACTCCAGAAGCATAAAATACGATATAAGTACAACAGTCTTTCCATCGTATAAAATGTATAATTGCAAACATTGCGAAAGTAATGGTCATTTCTACGTTACGGGCAACATAGTCGTCACTCTAATGCGTTGCTCCACCACATCTAATAGCTACGGCCTTAGACGTCAACGACAGAAGCATAAAATACAATATAAATACAACAGTTTTTCCATCGTATAAAACGAATAATCGCAACCAGTATGAAA
Organism: Calliopsis andreniformis; assembly: GCF_051401765.1. Classification (NCBI taxonomy): domain Eukaryota; kingdom Metazoa; phylum Arthropoda; class Insecta; order Hymenoptera; family Andrenidae; genus Calliopsis; species Calliopsis andreniformis. The sequence continues at coordinate 2,946,719 of NW_027480465.1, read as the reverse complement.
GTTATGGTCATTTCTACTTTCCGGGCAACCTAGGCTTCACCCTAGGGCGTTGCTCCAACAGATGGAATAGTTAGGGCCTTAGAAGTCAACGGCCGAAGCGTAAAATAAAAAATAAATAGAACTGTTTTTCCATCGTATAAACCGAATAATTGCTACCGGTGTGAAAGTTATTTCCATTTCTACGTTCCGGGCAACCTAGGCTTCTCCCCAGGGCGTTGTTCCACCAGATGGAATAGTTAGGGCATAAGAAGTCAACGCCAGAAGCATAAAGTGCAATAAAAATACTACAGTTTTTCCATCATATAAACGGAATAATTGCAACCAGTTTGAAAGTGATGGTCATTTCCACGTTCCGGGCAACATCGGCTTCACGCTAGGGCGTTGCTCCATCAGATCGAATAGTTAGTGCCTTAGAAGTCAACGCCAGAAGCATAAAATACAATATAAATACAACAGTTTTTCCATCATATAAAACGAGTAATTGCAACCAGTATGAAAGTTGTGGTCATTTCTACTTAACCGGGCAACCTAGGCTACACCCTAGGGCGTTGCTCCAACAGATTGAATAGTAAGGGCCTTAGAAGTCAATGCCCGAAGCATAAAGTGCAATAAAAATACTACAGTTTTTCCATCATATAAACGGAATAATTGCAACCAGTTTGAAAGTACTGGTCATTTCTACGTTCCGGGTAACCTAGGCTCCACTCTAGGGCGTTGTTCCACCAGATCGAACAGCTAGGGCCTAAGAAGGCAACGCCAGAAGCATAAAATACAATATAAATGTAACAGTTTTTCGACCGTATAGAACGAATAATAGCAACCAGTGTGAAAGTTAACGTCATTTCTACTTTCCGGGCAACCTAGGCTTCACCCTAGGGCGTTGCTCCAACAGATTGAATAGTTAGGGCCTTAGAAGTCAACGCCGGAAGCATAAAATGCAATAAAAATACAACAGTTTTTCCATCGTATAAAAGGATTAATTGCAACCAGTTTGAAAGTGATGGTCATTTCAACGTTCCGACCAACCTAGGCTTCACTCTAGGGCGTTGCTCCACCAGATCGAATAGTTAGGTCCTTAGAAGTCAACGCCAGAAGCATAAAATACAATAAAGATGCAACAGCTTTTCCATCGTATAAAACGAATAATTTCAACCAGTGTGAATGGTATGGTAATTTTTACATTCCGAGCAACCTAGGCTTCACTCTAGGGCGTTGATCCACCAGATAGAATAGTTAGGACCTTAGAAGTCAATGCCAGAAGCATAAAATTCAATAAAGATGCTACAGCTTTTCCATCGTATAACAGGAATAACTGCAAACAGTGTGAAAGTACTGGTCATTTCTACGTTCCGGGTAACCTAGGCTCCACTCTAGGGCGTTGTTCCACCAGATCGAAAAGCTAGGGCCCAAGAAGGCAACGCCAGAAGCATAAAATACAATATAAATATAACAGTTTTTCGATCGTATAGAACGAATAATAGCAACCAGTGTGAAAGTTAACGTCATTTCTACTTTCCGGGCAACCTAGGCTTCACCCTAGGGCGTTGCATCAACAGATTGAATAGTTAGGGCCTTAGAAGTCAATGCTCGAAGCATAAAATGCAATAAAAATACAACAGTTTTTCCATCATATAACAGGAGTATTTGCAACCAGTTTGAAAGTGATGGTAATTGCTACGTCCCGGGCAACTTAAGCTTCACTCTAGGGCATTGCTCCACCAGATCGAATAGTTAGTGCCTTAGAAGTCAACGCCAGAAGCATAAAATACAGTATAAATGCAACAGTTTTTCCATCGTATAAAACGAATAATTGCAACCAGTATGAAAGTTAACGTCATTTCTACTTTCCGGGCAACCTAGGCTTCACCCTAGGGCGTTGTTCCACCAGATGAAATAGTTAGGGCATAAGAAGTCAACGGCAGAAGCATAAAATACGATATAAGTACAACAGTTTTTCCATCGTATAAAATGTATAATTGCAAACATTGCGAAAGTAATGGTCATTTCTACGTTCCGGGCAACATAGGCGTCACTCTAATGCGTTGCTCCACCACATCTAATAGCTACGGCCTTAGACGTCAACGACAGAAGCATAAAATACAATATAAATACAACAGTTTTTCCATCATATAAAACGAATAATTGCAATCAGTATGAAAGCTATGGTCATTTCTCCTTTACGGGCAACCTAGGCTACACCCTAGGGCGTTGCTCCTACAGATTGAATAGTTAGGGCCTTAGAAGTCAATGCCCGAAGCATAAAATGAAATAAACATACAACAGTTTTTCCATCATATAACAGGAATATTTGCAACCAGTTTGAAAGTGATGGTCATTTCTACGTTCCGGGCAACCTAGGCTTCACTCTAGGGCGTTGCTCCACCAGATCGAATAACTAGGGCCTTAGAAGTCAACGCCAGAAGCATAAAATACAATACAAATACAACAGTTTTTCCATGGTATAAAACGAATAATAGCAACCAGTATGAAAGTTATGGTCACTTCTACGTTCCGGGCAACCTAGGCTTCACTCAAGGGCGTTGCTCCACCAGATCGAATAGTTAGGGACTTAGAAGTCAACGCCCGAAGCATAAAATGCAATAAAAATACAACAGTCTTTCCATCCTATAACAGGAATAATTGCAAACAGTTTGAAAGTGATGGTCATTTCTACGTTCCGGGCAACCTAGGCTTCACTCTAGGGCGTTGCTCCACCAGATCGAATAGTTAGTGCCTTAGAAGTCAACGCCAGAAGCATAAAATACAATATAAACACAACAGTTTTTCCATCGTATAAAACGAATAATTGCTACCAGTATGGAAGTGATGGTCATTTCTACGTTCCGGGCAACCTAGGCCTCACTCTAGGGCGTTGCTCCACCAGCTCGAATTGTTAGTGCCTTAGAAGTCTACGCCAGAAGCATAAAATACACTATAAATACAACAGTTTTTCCATCGTATAAAACGAATAATTGCAACCAGTATGAAAGTTAACGTCATTTCTACTTTCCGGTCAACCTCGGCTTCACCCTAGGGCGTTGCTCCAACAGATTGAATAGTTAGGGCCTTAGAAGTCAACGCCGGAAGCATAAAATGCAATAAAAATACAACAGCTTTTCCATCGTACAAAAGGATTAATTGCAACCAGTTTGAAAGTGATGGTGATTTCTACGTTCCGGGCAACCTAGGCTTCACTCTAGGGCTTTGCTCCACCAGATCGAATAACTAGGGTCTTAGAAGTCAACGCCCGAAGCATAAAATACAAAATAAATAGTACAGTTTTTCCATTGTATAAAACGTATAATTGCTACCGGTGTGAAAGTTATGGTCATTTCTACGTTCCGGGCAACCTAGGCTTCACCCTAGGTCGTTGTTCCACCAGATGGAATAGTTAGGGCCTTAGAAGTCAACGCCCGAAGTATAAAATACAAAATAAAGAGAACAGTTTTTCCATCGTATAAAACTAATAATTTCAACCAGTGTGAAAGTAATGGGCATTTCTACGTTCCGGGCAACCTAGGCTTCACTCTAGGGCGTTGCTCCACCAGGTCGAAGAGTTAGGGTCTAGGAAGTCAACACCGGAATCATAAAATACAATATCTAAACAACAGCTTTTCCATCGTAGAAAACGAATAATTGCAAAATGTGTGAAGCTTATGGTCATATCTACGTTCTGGGCAACCTTGACTACACCGCAGGGTGTTGCTCCAACAGATTGAATAGTTAGGGCCTTAGAAGTCAACGCCGGAAGCATAAAATGCAATAAATATACAACAGCTTTTCCATCGTACAAAAGGATTAATTGCAACCAGTTTGAAAGTGATGGTCATTTCAACGTTCCGGGCAACCTAGGCTTCACTCTAGGGCGTTGCTCCACCAGATCGAATAACTAGGGCCTTAGAAGTCTACGCCCGAATCATAAAATACAATATAAATACAACGGTTTTTCCATCGTATAAAACGAATAACTGCAACCGGTGTGAAAGTTATTTCCATTTCTACGTTCCGGGCAACCTAGGCTTCACCCGAGGGCGTTGTTCCACCAGATGGAATAGTTACGGCATAAGAAGACAACTCCAGAAGCATAAAATACGATATAAGTACAACAGTCTTTCCATCGTATAAAATGTATAATTGCAAACATTGCGAAAGTAATGGTCATTTCTACGTTACGGGCAACATAGTCGTCACTCTAATGCGTTGCTCCACCACATCTAATAGCTACGGCCTTAGACGTCAACGACAGAAGCATAAAATACAATATAAATACAACAGTTTTTCCATCATATAAAACGAATAATTATAACCAGTATGAAAGCTATGGTCATTTCTCCTCTACGGGCAACCTAGGCTACACCCTAGGGCGTTGCTCCTACAGATTGAATAGTTAGGGCCTTGGAAGTCAATGCCCGAAGCATAAAATGCAATAAAAATACAACAGTTTTTCCATCATATAACAGGAATATTTGCAACCAGATTGAAAGTGATGGCCAATTCCACGTTCCGCGCAACCTAGGCTTCACTCCAGGGCGTTGCTCCACCAGATCGAATAGTTACGGCCTAAGATGTCAACGCCAGAAGCATAAAATACGATATAAATACAACAGTTTTTCCATCGTATAAAACGAATAATCGCAACCAGTATGAAAGTTATGGTCATTTCTACTTTCCGGGCAACCTAGGCTTCACCCTAGGGCGTTGCTCCAACAGATGGAATAGTTAGGGCCTTAGAAGTCAACGGCCGAAGCGTAAAATAAAAAATAAATAGAACTGTTTTTCCATCGTATAAACCGAATAATTGCTACCGGTGTGAAAGTTATTTCCATTTCTACGTTCCGGGCAACCTAGGCTTCTCCCCAGGGCGTTGTTCCACCAGATGGAATAGTTAGTGCCTTAGAAGTCAACGCCAGAAGCATAAAATACAATATAAACACAACAGTTTTTCCATCGTATAAAACGAATAATTGCTACCAGTATGGAAGTGATGGTCATTTCTACGTTCCGGGCAACCTAGGCCTCACTCTAGGGCGTTGCTCCACCAGCTCGAATTGTTAGTGCCTTAGAAGTCTACGCCAGAAGCATAAAATACACTATAAATACAACAGTTTTTCCATCGTATAAAACGAATAATTGCAACCAGTATGAAAGTTAACTTCATTTCTACTTTCCGGTCAACCTCGGCTTCACCCTAGGGCGTTGCTCCAACAGATTGAATAGTTAGGGCCTTAGAAGTCAACGCCGGAAGCATAAAATGCAATAAAAATACAACAGCTTTTCCATCGTACAAAAGGATTAATTGCAACCAGTTTGAAAGTGATGGTGATTTCTACGTTCCGGGCAACCTAGGCTTCACTCTAGGGCTTTGCTCCACCAGATCGAATATCTAGGGCCTTAGAAGTCAACGCCCGAAGCACAAAATACAAAATAAAGAGAACAGTTTTTCCATCGTATAAAACTAATAATTTCAACCAGTGTGAAAGTAATGGGCATTTCTACGTTCCGAGCAACCGAGGCTACACTCTAGGGCGTTGCGCCACCAGGTCGAAGAGTTAGGGTCTAAGAAGTCAACACCGGAAGCATAAAATACAATATAAAAACAACAGCTTTTCCATCGTAGAAAACGAATAATTGCATCCTGTGTGAAGGTTATGGTCATATCTACGTTCCGGGCAACCTTGGCTCCACTGTAGGGTGTTGCTCCAACAGATTGAATAGTTAGGGCCTTAGAAGTCAACGCCGGAAGCATAAAATGCAATAAAAATACAACAGCTTTTCCATCGTACAAAAGGATTAATTGCAACCAGTTTGAAAGTGATGGTGATTTCTACGTTCAGGGTTCCGGGCAACCTAGGCTTCACTCTAGGGCTTTGCTCCACCAGATCGAATAACTAGGGTCTTAGAAGTCAACGCCCGAAGCATAAAATACAAAATAAATAGTACAGTTTTTCCATTGTATAAAACGTATAATTGCTACAGGTGTGAAAGTTATGGTCATTTCTACGTTCCGGGCAACCTAGGCTTCACCCTAGGTCGTTGTTCCACCAGATGGAATAGTTAGGGCCTTAGAAGTCAACGCCCGAAGTATAAAATACAAAATAAAGAGAACAGTTTTTCCATCGTATAAAACTAATAATTTCAACCAGTGTGAAAGTAATGGGCATTTCTACGTTCCGGGCAACCTAGGCTTCACTCTAGGGCGTTGCTCCACCAGGTCGAAGAGTTAGGGTCTAGGAAGTCAACACCGGAATCATAAAATACAATATAAAAACAACAGCTTTTCCATCGTAGAAAACGAATAATTGCAAAATGTGTGAAGCTTATGGTCATATCTACGTTCTGGGCAACCTTGACTACACCGTAGGGTGTTGCTCCAACAGATTGAATAGTTAGGGCCTTAGAAGTCAACGCCGGAAGCATAAAATGCAATAAATATACAACAGCTTTTCCATCGTACAAAAGGATTAATTGCAACCAGTTTGAAAGTGATGGTCATTTCAACGTTCCGGGCAACCTAGGCTTCACTCTAGGGCGTTGCTCCACCAGATCGAATAACTAGGGCCTTAGAAGTCTACGCCCGAATCATAAAATACAATATAAATACAACGGTTTTTCCATCGTATAAAACGAATAACTGCAACCGGTGTGAAAGTTATTTCCATTTCTACGTTCCGGGCAACCTAGGCTTCACCCGAGGGCGTTGTTCCACCAGATGGAATAGTTACGGCATAAGAAGACAACTCCAGAAGCATAAAATACGATATAAGTACAACAGTCTTTCCATCGTATAAAATGTATAATTGCAAACATTGCGAAAGTAATGGTCATTTCTACGTTACGGGCAACATAGTCGTCACTCTAATGCGTTGCTCCACCACATCTAATAGCTACGGCCTTAGACGTCAACGACAGAAGCATAAAATACAATATAAATACAACAGTTTTTCCATCATATAAAACGAATAATTATAACCAGTATGAAAGCTATGGTCATTTCTCCTCTACGGGCAACCTAGGCTACACCCTAGGGCGTTGCTCCTACAGATTGAATAGTTAGGGCCTTGGAAGTCAATGCCCGAAGCATAAAATGCAATAAAAATACAACAGTTTTTCCATCATATAACAGGAATATTTGCAACCAGATTGAAAGTGATGGCCAATTCCACGTTCCGCGCAACCTAGGCTTCACTCCAGGGCGTTGCTCCACCAGATCGAATAGTTACGGCCTAAGATGTCAACGCCAGAAGCATAAAATACGATATAAATACAACAGTTTTTCCATCGTATAAAACGAATAATCGCAACCAGTATGAAAGTTATGGTCATTTCTACGTTCCGGGCAACCTAGGCTTCACTCTAGGGCGTTGCTCCACCAGATCGAATAGCTATGGACTTAGAATTCAACGCCTGAAGCATAAAATACATTAAAAATACAACAGCTTTTCCATTGTATAAAACGAATAATTGCATCCAGTGTGAAAGTTATGGTCATTTCTACGTTCCGGGCAACCTAGGCTTCAACCTAGGGCGTTGCTCCACCAGATCGAATAGTTAGGGCCTTAGAAGTCAACGCCCGAAGCATAAAATACAAAATAAATAGAACAGTTTTTCCATTGTATTAAACGAATAATTGCTACCAGTGTGAAAGTGATGGTCATTTCTACGTTCCTGGCGACCTATGCTTCACTGTAGTGTGTTGCTCCACCAAATCGAATAGGTAGGGCCATGGAAGTCAACGCCCGAAGCATAAAATACAATAAATATACAAGAGCTTTTCCATCGTATAACAGGAATAATTGCAACAAGTATGAAAGTTGTGGTTATTTCTACTTTCCGGGCAACCTAGGCTTCACCCTAGGGCGTTGTTCCAACAGATTGAATAGTTAGGGCCTTAGAAGTCAACGCCCGAAGCATAAAATACAAAATAAATAGAAGAGTTTTTCCATCGTATAAAACTAATAATTGCAACCAGTGTGAAAGTAATGGGCATTTCTACGTTCCGGGAAACCTTGGTTTCACTCTATGGCGTTGCTCCACCAGATGGCATAGCTGCGGCCTTAGAAGTCAACGCCAGAAGCACAAAATACAGTATAAATACAACAGTTTTTCCATTGTATAGCATGACTATTTGCAACCAGTGCGAAAGTAACGATCATTTCGACGTTTCGGGCATCCTAGACTTAACTCTGAGGCGTTGCTCCACCAGGTCGAAGAGTTAGGGTCTAAGAAGTCAACACCGGAAGCATAAAATACAATTTAAATACAACAGCTTTTCCAACGTAGAAAACGAATAATTGCAACCTGTGTGAAGGTTATGGTCATATCTACGTTCCGGGCAACCTAGGCTTCACTGTAGGGTGTTGCTCCATCAGATCGAATAGGTAGGGCCATAGAAGTCTACGCCCGAAGCATAAAATGCAATATAAATACAACAGTTTTTCCATCGTATAAAAGGATTAATTGCAACCAGATTGAAAGTGATCATCATTTCTACGTTCCGGGCAACCTAGGCTTCACTCTAGGGCGTTGCTCCACCAGATCGAACACTTAGGGCCTAAGAAGTCAACGCCAGAAGCATAAAGTACAATATAAATATAACAGTTTCTCCATCGTATAAAACGAATAATAGCAACCAGTGTGAAAGTTCTGGTCATTTCTACGTTCCGGGCAACCTAGGCTTCACTCTAGGGCGTTGCTCCACCAGATCGAACAGTTAGGGCCTTAGGAGTCAACGCCCGAAGCATAAAATACAAAATAAATAGAACAGTTTTTCCATTGTATAAAACGAATAATTGCTACCAGTGTGAAAGTTATGTTCATTTCTACGTTTCTGACAGCCTAGGCTTCACTGTAGGGTGTTGCTCCACCAAATCGAATAGGTAGGGCCATAGAAGTCAACGCCAGAAGCATAAAATACAATATAAATATAACAGTTTCTCCATCGTATAAAACGAATAATAGCAACCAGTGTGAAAGTTCTGGTCATTTCTACGTTGCGGGCAACCTAGGCTTCACTCTAGGGCGTTGCTCCACCAGATCGAATAGTTAGGGCCTTAGAAGTCAACGCCCGAAGCATAAAATACAAAATAAATAGAACAGTTTTTCCATTGTATAAAACGAATAATTGCTACCAGTGTGAAAGTTATGTTCATTTCTACGTTTCTGACAACCTAGGCTTCACTGTAGGGTGTTGCTCCACCAAATCGAATAGGTAGGGCCATGGAAGTCAACGCCCGAAGCATAAAATACAATAAATATACAAGAGTTTTTCCATCGTATAACAGGAATAATTGCAACCAGTGTGAAAGTGATGGTCATTTCTACGTTCTGGGCAACCTAGGCTTCACTCTAGGGCGTCGCTCCACCAGATCGAATAGTTAGGGTCTAAGAAGTCAACACCGGGAGCAGAAAATACAATTTAAATACAACAGCTTTTCCATCGTAGAAAACGAATAATTGCAACCTGTGTGAAGGTAATGGTCATATCTACGTTCCGGGCAACCTAGGCTTCACTGTAGGGTGTTGCTCCACCAGATCGAATAGGTACAGCCATAGAAGTCTACGTCCGAAGCATAAAATGCAATATAAATACAACAGTTTTTCCATCGTATAAAACGATTAATTGCAACCAGTTTGAAAGTGATGATCATTTCTACGTTCCGGGCAACCTAGGCTTCACTCTAGGGCGTCGCTCCACCAGATCGAACACTTAGGGCCTAAGAAGTCAACGCCAGAAGCATAAAGTACAATATAAATATAACAGTTTTTCCATCGTATAAAACGAATAATAGCAACCAGTGTGAAAGTTCTGGTCATTTCTACGTTCCGGGCAACCTAGGCTTCACTCTAGGGCGTTGCTCCACCAGATCGAATAGTCAGGGCCTTAGAAGTCAACGCCCGAAGCATAAAATACAAAATAAATAGAACAGTTTTTCCATTGTATAAAACGAATAATTGCTACCAGTGTGAAAGTTATGTCCATTTCTACGTTTCTGACAGCCTAGGCTTCACTGTAGGGTGTTGCTCCACCAAATCGAATAGGTAGGGCCATAGAAGACAACGCCAGAAGCATAAAATACAATATAAATATAACAGTTTCTCCATCGTATGAAACGAATAATTGCTACCAGTGTGAAAGTTATGTTCATTTCTACGTTTCTGACAACCTAGGCTTCACTGTAGGGTGTTGCTCCACCAAATCGAGTAGGTAGGGCCATAGAAGTCAACGCCAGAAGCATAAAATACAATATAAATATAACAGTTTCTCCATCGTATAAAACGAATAATAGCAACCAGTGTGAAAGTTCTGGTCATTTCTACGTTCCCGGCAACCTAGGCTTCACCCTAGGGCGCTGCTCCACCAGATCGAATAGTTAGTGCCCTAGAAGTCAGCGCCAGAAGCATAAAATACAATATAAATACAACAGTTTTTCCATCGTATAAAACGAATAATTGCAACCAGTATGAAAGTTACAGTCATTTCTACTTTCCGGGCAACCTAGGCTTCACCATAGGGCGTTGTTACAACAGATTGAATAGTTAGGGCCTTAGAAGTCAACGCCCGAAGCATGAAATACAAAATAAATAGAACAGTTGTTCCATCGTATAAAACGAATAATTCCTACCAGTGTGACAGTTATGGTAATTTCTACGTTCCGGGCAACCTAGGTCTCACTCTAGGGCGTTGCTCCACCAGATCGCATAGCTAGGGACTTAGAATTCAACGCCATAAGAATAAAATACAATATAAGTACAACAGTTTTTCCATCGTATAAAATGAATAATTGGAAACATTGTGAAAGTAATGGTCATTTCTACGTTCCAGGCAACGTAGGCGTCACTCTAGGGCGTTACTCCGCCACATCTAATAGCTACGGCCTTAGCAGTCAACGCTAGAAGCATAAAATACAATATAAATACAACACCTTTTCCATCGTATAAAATGAATAATAGCAAACAGTGTGAAAGTAATGGTCATTTCTACGTTTCTGACAACCTAGGCTTCACTGTAGGGTGTTGCTCCACCAAATCGAATAGGTAGGGCCATACAAGTCTCCGCCAGAAGCATAAAATACAATATGAATATAACAGTTTTTCCATCGTATAAAACGAATTATAGCAACCAGTGTGAAAGTTCTGGTCATTTCTACCTTACGGGCAACCTAGGCTTCACCCTATGGCGTTGTTCCAACAGACTGAATAGTTTGGGCCTTAGAAGTCAACGCCCGAAGCATAAAATACAAAACAAATAGAACAGTTTTTCCATCGTATAAAACTAATAATTGCAACCAGTGTGAAAGTTCTGGTCATTTCTACGTTCCCGGCAACCTAGGCTTCACCCTAGGGCGCTGCTCCACCAGATCGAATAGTTAGTGCCATAGAAGTCAGCGCCAGAAGCATAAAATACAATATAAATACAACAGTTTTTCCATCGTATAAAACGAATAATTGCAACCAGTAAGAAAGTTACAGTCATTTCTACTTTCCGGGCAACCTAGCCCTCACCATAGGGCGTTGTTACAACAGATTCAATAGTTAGGGCCTTAGAAGTCAACGCCCGAAGCATGAAATACAAAATAAATAGAACAGTTGCTCCATCGTATAAAACGAATAATTCCTACCAGTGTGAAAGTTATGGTAATTTCTACGTTCCGGGCAGCCTAGGTTCCACTCTAGGGCGTTGCTCCACCAGATCGCATAGCTAGGGACTTAGAATTCAACGCCATAAGAATAAAATACAATATAAGTACAACAGTTATTCCATCGTATAAAATGAATAATTGGAAACATTGTGAAAGTAATGGTCATTTCTACGTTCCAGGCAACGTAGGCGTCACTCTAGGGCGTTACTCCGCCACATCTAATAGCTACGGCCTTAGCAGTCAACGCTAGAAGCATAAAATACAATATAAATACAACACCTTTTCCATCGTATAAAATGAATAATAGCAAACAGTGTGAAAGTAATGGTCATATCTACGTTTCTGACAACCTAGGCTTCACTGTAGGGTGTTGCTCCACCAAATCGAATAGGTAGGGCCATACAAGTCTCCGCCAGAAGCATAAAATACAATATGAATATAACAGTTTTTCCATCGTATAAAACGAATTATAGCAACCAGTGTGAAAGTTCTGGTCATTTCTACCTTACGGGCAACCTAGGCTTCACCCTATGGCGTTGTTCCAACAGACTGAATAGTTTGGGCCTTAGAAGTCAACGCCCGAAGCATAAAATACAAAACAAATAGAACAGTTTTTCCATCGTATAAAACTAATAATTGCAACCAGTGTGAAAGTTCTGGTCATTTCTACGTTCCCGGCAACCTAGGCTTCACCCTAGGGCGCTGCTCCACCAGATCGAATAGTTAGTGCCATAGAAGTCAGCGCCAGAAGCATAAAATACAATATAAATACAACAGTTTTTCCATCGTATAAAACGAATAATTGCAACCAGTAAGAAAGTTACAGTCATTTCTACTTTCCGGGCAACCTAGCCCTCACCATAGGGCGTTGTTACAACAGATTCAATAGTTAGGGCCTTAGAAGTCAACGCCCGAAGCATGAAATACAAAATAAATAGAACAGTTGCTCCATCGTATAAAACGAATAATTCCTACCAGTGTGAAAGTTATGGTAATTTCTACGTTCCGGGCAGCCTAGGTTCCACTCTAGGGCGTTGCTCCACCAGATCGCATAGCTAGGGACTTAGAATTCAACGCCATAAGAATAAAATACAATATAAGTACAACAGTTATTCCATCGTATAAAATGAATAATTGGAAACATTGTGAAAGTAATGGTCATTTCTACGTTCCAGGCAACGTAGGCGTCACTCTAGGGCGTTACTCCGCCACATCTAATAGCTACGGCCTTAGCAGTCAACGCTAGAAGCATAAAATACAATATAAATACAACACCTTTTCCATCGTATAAAATGAATAATAGCAAACAGTGTGAAAGTAATGGTCATATCTACGTTTCTGACAACCTAGGCTTCACTGTAGGGTGTTGCTCCACCAAATCGAATAGGTAGGGCCATAGAAGTCAACGCCAGAAGCATAAAATACAATATGAATATAACAGTTTTTCCATCGTATAAAACGAATTATAGCAACCAGTGTGAAAGTTCTGGTCATTTCTACGTTCCGGGCAACCTAGGCTTCACCCTAGGGCGTTGCTCCAACAGATCGAATAGTTAGGGCCTTAGAAGTCAACGCCCGAAGCATAAAATACAAAATAAATAGAACAGTTTTTCCATCGTATAAAACGAATAATTAAAACCAGTGTAAAAGTAATGGTCATTTCTACGTTCCTGGCAACCTAGGCTTCACCCTAGGGCGCTGCTCCACCAGAACGAATAGTTAGTGCCCTAGAAGTCAGCGCCAGAAGCATAAGATACAAAATAAATAGAACAGTTTTTCCATTGTATAAAACGAATAATTGCAACCAGTATGAAAGTTATGGTCATTTCTACCTTACGGGCAACCTAGGCTTCACCCTATGGCGTTGTTCCAACAGACTGAATAGTTTGGGCCTTAGAAGTCAACGCCCGAAGCATAAAATACAAAACAAATAGAACAGTTTTTCCATCGTATAAAACTAATAATTGCAACCAGTGTGAAAGTTCTGGTCATTTCTACGTTCCCGGCAACCTAGGCTTCACCCTAGGGCGCTGCTCCACCAGATCGAATAGTTAGTGCCATAGAAGTCAGCGCCAGAAGCATAAAATACAATATAAATACAACAGTTTTTCCATCGTATAAAACGAATAATTGCAACCAGTAAGAAAGTTACAGTCATTTCTACTTTCCGGGCAACCTAGCCCTCACCATAGGGCGTTGTTACAACAGATTCAATAGTTAGGGCCTTAGAAGTCAACGCCCGAAGCATGAAATACAAAATAAATAGAACAGTTGCTCCATCGTATAAAACGAAAGATTCCTACCAGTGTGAAAGTTATGGTAATTTCTACGTTCCGGGCAGCCTAGGTTTCACTCTAGGGCGTTGCTCCACCAGATCGCATAGCTAGGGACTTAGAATTCAACGCCATAAGAATAAAATACAATATAAGTACAACAGTTATTCCATCGTATAAAATGAATAATTGGAAACATTGTGAAAGTAATGGTCATTTCTACGTTCCAGGCAACGTAGGCGTCACTCTAGGGCGTTACTCCGCCACATCTAATAGCTACGGCCTTAGCAGTCAACGCTAGAAGCATAAAATACAATATAAATACAACACCTTTTCCATCGTATAAAATGAATAATAGCAAACAGTGTGAAAGTAATGGTCATATCTACGTTTCTGACAACCTAGGCTTCACTGTAGGGTGTTGCTCCACCAAATCGAATAGGTAGGGCCATAGAAGTCAACGCCAGAAGCATAAAATACAATATGAATATAACAGTTTTTCCATCGTATAAAACGAATTATAGCAACCAGTGTGAAAGTTCTGGTCATTTCTACGTTCCGGGCAACCTAGGCTTCACTCTAGGGCGTTGCTCCACCAGATGGAGTAGTTAGGGCCTTAGAAGTCAACGCCCGAAGCATAAAATACAAAATAAATAGAACAGTTTTTCCATTGTATAAAACTAATAATTGCAACCAGTGTGAAAGTAATGGGCATTTCTACGTTCCGGGCAACCTAGGCATCACTCTAGGGCCTTGCTCCACCACATCGAATAGCTGCGGCCTTAGAAGTCAACGCCAGAAGCACAAAATACAGTATAAATACAACAGTTTTTCCATTGTATAGCATGACTATTTGCAACCAATGCGAAAGTAACGACCATTTCGACGTTTCGGGCATCCTAGACTTAACTCTGAGGCGTTGCTCCACCAGGTCGAAGAGTTAGGGTCTAAGAAGTCAACATCGGAAGCATAAAATACAATTTAAATACAACAGCTTTTCCAACGTAGAAAACGAATAATTGCAACCTGTGTGAAGGTTATGGTCATATCTACGTTCCGGGCAACCTAGGCTTCACTGTAGGGTGTTGCTCCATTAGATCGAATAGGTAGGGCCATAGAAGTCTACGCCCGAAGCATAAAATGCAATATAAATACAACAGTTTTTCCATCGTATAAAAGGATTAATTGCAACCAGATTGAAAGTGATGATCATTTCTACGTTCCGGGCAACCTAGGCTTCACTCTAGGGCGTTGCTCCACCAGATCGAACACTTAGGGCCTAAGAAGTCAACGCCAGAAGCATAAAGTACAATATAAATATAACAGTTTTTCCATCGTATAAAACGAATAATAGCAACCAGTGTGAAAGTTCTGGTCATTTCTACGTTCCGGGCAACCTAGGCTTCAGTCTAGGGCGTTGCTCCACCAGATCGAATAGTTAGGGCCTTAGAAGTCAACGCCCGAAGCATAAAATACAAAATAAATAGAACAGTTTTTCCATTGTATAAAACGAATAATTGCTACCAGTGTGAAAGTTATGTTCATTTCTACGTTTCTGACAACCTAGGCTTCACTGTAGGGTGTTGCTCCACCAAATCGAATAGGTAGGGCCATGGAAGTCAACGCCCGAAGCATAAAATACAATAAATATACAAGAGTTTTTCCATCGTATAACAGGAATAATTGCAACCACTGTGAAAGTGATGGTCATTTCTACGTTCTGGGCAACCTAGGCTTCACTCTAGGGCGTCGCTCCACCAGATCGAATAGTTAGGGTCTAAGAAGTCAACACCGGGAGCAGAAAATACAATTTAAATACAACAGCTTTTCCATCGTAGAAAACGAATAATTGCAACCTGTGTGAAAGTTATGGTAATTTCTACGTTCCGGGCAACCTAGGTTTCACTCTAGGGCGTTGCTCCACCAGATCGAATAGCTAGGGACTTAGAATTCAACGCCATAAGAATAAAATACAATATAAATACAACAGTTTTTCCATCGTATAAAATGAATAATTGGAATCATTGTGAAAGTAATGGTCATTTCTACGTTCCAGGCAACGTAGGCGTCACTCTAGGGCGTTACGCCGCCACATCTAATAGCTACGGCCTTAGCAGTCAACGCTAGAAGCATAAAATACAATATAAATACAACCCCTTTTCCATCGTATAAAATGAATAATAGCAAACAGTGTGAAAGTAATGGTCATTTCTACGTTTCTGACAACCTAGGCTTCACTGTAGGGTGTTGCTCCACCAGATCGAATAGTTAGGTCCTTAGAATTCAACGCCCGAAGCATAAAATACAAAATAAATAGAACAGTTTTTCCATTGTATAAAACGAGTAATTGCTACCAGTGTGAAAGTTATGTTCATTTCTACGTTTCTGACAATCTAGGCTTCACTGTAGTGTGTTGCTCCATCAAATCGAATAGGTAGGGCCATGGAAGTCAACGCCCGAAGCATAAAATACAATAAATATACAAGAGTTTTTCCGTCGTATCACAGGAATAATTGCAACCAGTGTGAAAGTGATGGTCATTTCTACGTTCTGGGCAACCTAGGCTTCACTCTAGGGCTTCGTTCCGCCAGATCGAATAGCTAGGGTCTAAGAAGTCAACGCCCGAAGCATAAAATGCAATATAAATACAACAGTTTTTCCATCGTATAAAACGAATAATTGCAACAAGTATGAAAGTTGTGGTTATTTCTACTTTCCGGGCAACCTAGGCTTCACCCTAGGGCGTTGCTCCAACAGATTGAATAGTTAGGGCCTTAGAAGTCAACGCCCGAAGCATAACATACAAAATAAATAGAACAGTTTTTCCATCGTATAAAACGAATGATTGCTACCGGTGTGAATGTCATGGTCATTTCTACGTTCCGGGAAACACAGGCTTCTCCCTAGGGCGTTGTTCCACCAGATGGAATAGTTAGGGCATAAGAAGTCAACGCCAGAAGCATAAAATACGGTATAAATGCAACAGCTTTTCCAACGTAGAAAACGAATAATTGCAACCTGTGTGAAGGTTATGGTTATATCTACGTTCCGGGCAACCTAGGCTTCACTGTAGGGTGTTGCTCCACCAGATCGAATAGGTAGGGCCATAGAAGTCTACGCCCGAAGCATAAAATGCAATATAAATACAACAGTTTTTCCATCGTATAAAAGGATTAATTGCAACCAGTTTGAAAGTGATGATCATTTCTACGTTCCAGGCAACCTGGGCTTCACTCTAGGGCGTTGCTCCACCAGATCGAACACTTAGGGCCTAAGAAGTCAACGCCAGAAGCATAAAGTACAATATAAATATAACAGTTTTTCCATCGTATAAAACGAATAATAGCAACCAGTGTGAAAGTTCTGGTCATTTCTACGTTCCGGGCAACCTAGGCTTCACTCTAAGGCGTTGCTCCACCAGATCGAATAGTTAGGGCCTTAGAAGTCAACGCCCGAAGCATAAAATACAAAATAAATAGGTCAGTTTTTCCATTGTATAAAACGAATAATTGCTACTAGTGTCAAAGTTATGTTCATTTCTACGTTTCTGACAGCCTAGGCTTCACTGTAGGGTGTTGCTCCACCAAATCGAATAGGTAGGGCCATAGAAGTCAACGCCAGAAGCATAAAATACAATATGAATATAACAGTTTTTCCATCGTATGAAACGAATTATAGCAACCAGTGTGAAAGTTCTGGTCATTTCTACGTTCCGGGCAACCTAGGCTTCACTCTAGGGCGTTGCTCCACCAGATCGAATAGTTAGGGCCTTAGAAGTCAACGCCCGAAGCATTAAATACAAAATAAATAGAACAGTTTTTCCATTGTATAAAACGAGTAATTGCTACCTGTGTGAAAGTTATGTTCATTTCTACGTTTCTGACAACCTAGGCTTCACTGTAGTGTGTTGCTCCTCCAAATCGAATAGGTAGGGCCATGGAAGTCAACGCCCGAAGCATAAAATACAATAAATATACAAGAGTTTTTCCATCGTATAACAGGAATAATTGCAACCAGTGTGAAAGTGATGGTCATTTCTACGTTCTGGGCAACCTAGGCTTCACTCTAGGGCTTCGGTCCGCCAGATCGAATAGTTAGGGCCTAAGAAGTCAACGCCCGAAGCATAAAATACAATATAAATATAACAGTTTTTCAATCGTATAAAACGAATAATTGCAACAAGTATGAAAGTTGTGGTTATTTCTACTTTCCGGGCAACCTAGGCTTCACCCTAGGGCGTTGCTCCAACAGATTGAATAGTTAGGGCCTTAGAAGTCAACGCCCGAAGCATAACATACAAAATAAATAGAACAGTTTTTCCATCGTATAAAACGAATAATTGCTACCGGTGTGAAAGTTATGGTCATTTCTACGTTCCGGGAAACACAGGCTTCACCCTAGGGCGTTGTTCCACCAGATGGAATAGTTAGGGCATAAGAAGTCAACGCCAGAAGCATAAAATACGGTATAAATGCAACAGCTTTTCCGTCGTATAAAACAAATAATTGCAACCTGTGTGAAGGTTATGGTTATATCTACGTTCCGGGCAACCTAGGCTTCACTCTAGGGCGTTGCTCCACCAGATCGAATAGTTAGGGCCTTAGAAGTCAACGCCCGAAGCATAAAATACAAAATAAATAGAACAGTTTTTCCATTGTATAAAACGAATAATTGCTACCAGTGTGAAAGTTATGTTCATTTCTACGTTTCTGACAGCCTAGGCTTCACTGTAGGGTGTTGCTCCACCAAATCGAATAGGTAGGGCCATAGAAGTCAACGCCAGAAGCATAAAATACAATATAAATATAACAGTTTCTCCATTGTATAAAACGAATAATTGCTACCAGTGTGAAAGTTATGTTCATTTCTACGATTCTGACAGCCTAGGCTTCACTGTAGGGTGTTGCTCCACCAAATCGAATAGGTAGGGCCATAGAAGTCAACGCCAGAAGCATAAAATACAAAATAAATAGAACAGTTTTTCCATTGTATATAACGAGTAATTGCTACCAGTGTGAAAGTTATGTTCATTTCTACGTTTCTGACAGCCTAGGCTTCACTGTAGTGTGTTGCTCCACCAAATCGAATAGGTAGGGCCATGGAAGTCAACGCCCGAAGCATAAAATACAATAAATATACATGAGTTTTTCCATCGTATAACAGGAATAATTGCAACCAGTGTGAAAGTGATGGTCATTTCTACGTTCTGGGCAACCTAGGCTTCACTCTAGGGTTTCGTTCCGCCAGATCGAATAGTTAGGGCCTAAGAAGTCAACGCCCGAAGCATAAAATACAATATAAATATAATAGTTTTTCCATCGTATAAAACGAATAATTGCAACAAGTATGAAAGTTGTGGTTATTTCTACTTTCCGGGCAACCTAGGCTTCACCCTAGGGCGTTGCTCCAACAGATTGAATAGTTAGGGCCTTAGAAGTCAACGCCCGAAGCATAACATACAAAATAAATAGAACAGTTTTTCCATCGTATAAAACGAATGATTGCTACCGGTGTGAATGTCATGGTCATTTCTACGTTCCGGGAAACACAGGCTTCTCCCTAGGGCGTTGTTCCACCAGATGGAATAGTTAGGGCATAAGAAGTCAACGCCAGAAGCATAAAATACGGTATAAATGCAACAGCTTTTCCAACGTAGAAAACGAATAATTGCAACCTGTGTGAAGGTTATGGTTATATCTACGTTCCGGGCAACCTAGGCTTCACTGTAGGGTGTTGCTCCACCAGATCGAATAGGTAGGGCCATAGAAGTCTACGCCCGAAGCATAAAATGCAATATAAATACAACAGTTTTTCCATCGTATAAAAGGATTAATTGCAACCAGTTTGAAAGTGATGATCATTTCTACGTTCCAGGCAACCTGGGCTTCACTCTAGGGCGTTGCTCCACCAGATCGAACACTTAGGGCCTAAGAAGTCAACGCCAGAAGCATAAAGTACAATATAAATATAACAGTTTTTCCATCGTATAAAACGAATAATAGCAACCAGTGTGAAAGTTCTGGTCATTTCTACGTTCCGGGCAACCTAGGCTTCACTCTAAGGCGTTGCTCCACCAGATCGAATAGTTAGGGCCTTAGAAGTCAACGCCCGAAGCATAAAATACAAAATAAATAGGTCAGTTTTTCCATTGTATAAAACGAATAATTGCTACTAGCGTGAAAGTTATGTTCATTTCTACGTTTCTGACAGCCTAGGCTTCACTGTAGGGTGTTGCTCCACCAAATCGAATAGGTAGGGCCATAGAAGTCAACGCCAGAAGCATAAAATACAATATGAATATAACAGTTTTTCCATCGTATGAAACGAATTATAGCAACCAGTGTGAAAGTTCTGGTCATTTCTACGTTCCGGGCAACCTAGGCTTCACTCTAGGGCGTTGCTCCACCAGATCGAATAGTTAGGGCCTTAGAAGTCAACGCCCGAAGCATTAAATACAAAATAAATAGAACAGTTTTTCCATTGTATAAAACGAGTAATTGCTACCTGTGTGAAAGTTATGTTCATTTCTACGTTTCTGACAACCTAGGCTTCACTGTAGTGTGTTGCTCCTCCAAATCGAATAGGTAGGCCCATGGAAGTCAACGCCCGAAGCATAAAATACAATAAATATACAAGAGTTTTTCCATCGTATAACAGGAATAATTGCAACCAGTGTGAAAGTGATGGTCATTTCTACGTTCTGGGCAACCTAGGCTTCACTCTAGGGCTTCGGTCCGCCAGATCGAATAGTTAGGGCCTAAGAAGTCAACGCCCGAAGCATAAAATACAATATAAATATAACAGTTTTTCAATCGTATAAAACGAATAATTGCAACAAGTATGAAAGTTGTGGTTATTTCTACTTTCCGGGCAACCTAGGCTTCACCCTAGGGCGTTGCTCCAACAGATTGAATAGTTAGGGCCTTAGAAGTCAACGCCCGAAGCATAACATACAAAATAAATAGAACAGTTTTTCCATCGTATAAAACGAATAATTGCTACCGGTGTGAAAGTTATGGTCATTTCTACGTTCCGGGAAACACAGGCTTCACCCTAGGGCGTTGTTCCACCAGATGGAATAGTTAGGGCATAAGAAGTCAACGCCAGAAGCATAAAATACGGTATAAATGCAACAGCTTTTCCGTCGTATAAAACAAATAATTGCAACCTGTGTGAAGGTTATGGTTATATCTACGTTCCGGGCAACCTAGGCTTCACTGTAGGGTGTTGCTCCACCAGATCGAATAGGTAGGGCCATAGAAGTCTACGCCCGAAGCATAAAATGCAATATAAATACAACAGTTTTTCCATCGTATAAAAGGATTAATTGCAACCAGTCTGAAAGTGATGATCATTTCTACGTTCCAGGCAACCTGGGCTTCACTCTAGGGCGTTGCTCCACCAGATCGAACACTTAGGGCCTAAGAAGTCAACGCCAGAAGCATAAAGTACAATATAAATATAACAGTTTTTCCATCGTATAAAACGAATAATAGCAACCAGTGTGAAAGTTCTGGTCATTTCTACGTTCCGGGCAACCTAGGCTTCACTCTAAGGCGTTGCTCCACCAGATCGAATAGTTAGGGCCTTAGAAGTCAACGCCCGAAGCATAAAATACAAAATAAATAGGTCAGTTTTTCCATTGTATAAAACGAATAATTGCTACTAGTGTGAAAGTTATGTCCATTTCTACGTTTCTGACAGCCTAGGCTTCACTGTAGGGTGTTGGTCCACCAAATCGAATAGGTAGGGCCATAGAAGTCAACGCCAGAAGCATAAAATACAATATGAATATAACAGTTTTTCCATCGTATGAAACGAATTATAGCAACCAGTGTGAAAGTTCTGGTCATTTCTACGTTCCGGGCAACCTAGGCTTCACTCTAGGGCGTTGCTCCACCAGATCGAATAGTTAGGGCCTTAGAAGTCAACGCCCGAAGCATTAAATACAAAATAAATAGAACAGTTTTTCCATTGTATAAAACGAGTAATTGCTACCTGTGTGAAAGTTATGTTCATTTCTACGTTTCTGACAACCTAGGCTTCACTGTAGGGTGTTGCTCCACCAAATCGAATAGGTAGGGCCATGGAAGTCAACGCCCGAAGCATAAAATACAATAAATATACAAGAGTTTTTCCATCGTATAACAGGAATAATTGCAACCAGTGTGAAAGTGATGGTCATTTCTACGTTCTGGGCAACCTAGGCTTCACTCTAGGGCTTCGGTCCGCCAGATCGAATAGTTAGGGCCTAAGAAGTCAACGCCCGAAGCATAAAATACAATATAAATATAACAGTTTTTCAATCGTATAAAACGAATAATTGCAACAAGTATGAAAGTTGTGGTTATTTCTACTTTCCGGGCAACCTAGGCTTCACCCTAGGGCGTTGCTCCAACAGATTGAATAGTTAGGGCCTTAGAAGTCAACGCCCGAAGCATAACATACAAAATAAATAGAACAGTTTTTCCATCGTATAAAACGAATAATTGCTACCGGTGTGAAAGTTATGGTCATTTCTACGTTCCGGGAAACACAGGCTTCACCCTAGGGCGTTGTTCCACCAGATGGAATAGTTAGGGCATAAGAAGTCAACGCCAGAAGCATAAAATACGGTATAAATGCAACAGCTTTTCCGTCGTATAAAACAAATAATTGCAACCAGTATGAAAGGTATGGTCATTTCTACTTTCCGGGCAACCTAGGCTTCACCCTAGGGCGTTGATCCAACAGATTGAATAGGTAGGGCATTAGAAGTCAACGCCCGAAGCATAAAATACAAAATAAATAGAACAGTTTTTCCATCGTATAAAACTAATAATTGCAACCAGTGTGAAAGTAATGGGTATTTCTACGTTCCGGGCAACCTAGGCTTCACTCTAGGGCGCTGCTCCACCACATCGGAAAGCTACGGCCTTAGAAGTCAACGCCAGAAGCATAAAATACAGTATAAATACAACAATTTTTCCATTGTAGAGCATGACTAATTGCAACCAGTGCGAAAGTAACGATCATTTCGACGTTTCGAGCATCCTAGACTTAACTCTGAGGCGTTGCTCCAGCAGGTCGAAGAGTTAGGGTCTAAGAAGTCAACGCCAGAAGCATAAAGTACAATATAAATATAACAGTTTTTCCATCGTATAAAACGAATAATAGCAACCAGTGTGAAAGTTCTGGTCATTTCTACGTTCCGGGCAACCAAGGCTTCACTCTAGGGCGTTGCTCCACCAGATCGAATAGTTAGGGCCTTAGAAGTCAACGCCCGAAGCATAAAATACAAAATAAATAGAACAGTTTTTCCATTGTATAAAACGAATAATTGCTACCAGTGTGAAAGTTATGTTCATTTCTACGTTTCTGTCAGCCTAGGCTTCACTGTAGGGTGTTGCTCCACCAAATCGAATAGGTAGGGCCATAGAAGTCAACGCCAGAAGCATAAAATACAATATAAATATAACAGTCTCTCCATCGTATAAAACGAATAATAGCAACCAGTGTGAAAGTTCTGGTCATTTCTACGTTCCAGGCAACGTAGACGTCACTCTAGGGCGTTACTGCACCACATCTAATAGCTACGGCCTTAGCAGTCAACGCTAGAAGCATAAAATACAATATAAATACAACACCTTTTCCATCGTATAAGATGAATAATAGCAAACAGTGTGAAAGTAATGGTCATTTCTACGTTTCTGACAACCTAGGCTTCACTGTAGGGTGTTGCTCCACCAAATCGAATAGGTAGGGCCATGGAAGTCAACGCCCGAAGCATAAAATACAATAAATATACAAGAGTTTTTCCATCGTATAACAGGAATAATTGCAACCAGTGTGAAAGTGATGGTCATTTCTACGTTCTGGGCAACCTAGGCTTCACTCTAGGGCGTCGCTCCACCAGATCGAATAGTTAGGGCCTAAGAAGTCAACGCCAGAAGCATAAAATACAATATAAATATAACAGCTTTTCCATCGTATAAAACGAATAATTGCAACAAGTATGATAGTTGTGGTTATTTCTACTTTCCCGGCAACCTAGGCTTCACTCTAGGGCGTTGCTCCACCAGATCGAATAGTTAGGGCCTTAGAAGTCAACGCCCGAAGCATAAAATACAAAATAAATAGAACAGTTGTTCCATTGTATAATACGAATAATTGCTACCAGTGTGAAAGTTATGTTCATTTCTACGTTTCTGACAGCCTAGGCTTCACTGTAGGGTGTTGCTCCACCAAATCGAATAGGTAGGGCCATAGAAGTCAACGCCAGAAGCATAAAATACAATATAAATATAACAGTTTCTCCATCGTATAAAACGAATAATAGCAACCAGTGTGAAAGTTATGTTCATTTCTACGTTTCTGACAACCTAGGCTTCACTGTAGTGTGTTGCTCCACCAAATCGAATAGGTAGGGCCAGGGAAGTCAACGCCCGAAGCATAAAATACAATAAATATACAAGAGATTTTCCATCGTATAACAGGAATAATTGCAACCAGTGTGAAAGTGATGGTCATTTCTACGTTCTGGGCAACCAAGGCTTCACTCTAGGGCTTCGTTCCGCCAGATCGAATAGTTAGGGCCTAAGAAGTCAACGCCCGAAGCATAAAATACAATATAAATATAACAGTTTTTCCATCGTATAAAACGAATAATTGCAACAAGTATGAAAGTTATGGTTATTTCTACTTTCCGGGCAACCTAGGCTTCACCCTAGGGCGTTGCTCCAACAGATTGAATAGTTAGGGCCTTAGAAGTCAGCGCCCGAAGCATAAAATGCAATATAAATACAACAGTTTTTCCATCGTATAAAACGAATAATTGCAACCAGTATGAAAGTTACAGTCATTTCTACTTTCCGGGAAACCTAGGCTTCACCATAGGGCGTTGTTACAACAGATTGAATAGTTAGGGCCCTAGAAGTCAACGCCCGAAGCATGAAATACAAAATAAATAGAACAGTTGTTCCATCGTATAAACCGAATAATTCCTACCAGTGTGAAAGTTATGGTAATTTCTACGTTCCGGGCAACCTGGGTTTCACTCTAGGGCGTTGCTCCACCAGATCGCATACCTAGGGACTTAGAATTCAACGCCATAAGAATAAAATACACTATAAGTACAACAGTTATTCCATCGTATAAAATGAATAATTGGAAACATTGTGAAAGTAATGGTCATTTCTACGTTCCAGGCAACGTAGGCGTCACTCTAGGGCGTTACTCCACCACATCTAATAGCTACGGCCTTAGCAGTCAACGCAAGAAGCATAAAATACAAAATAAAAAGAACAGTTTTTCCATTGTATAAAACGAATAATTGCTACCAGTGTGAAAGTTATGTTCATTTCTACGATTCTGACAGCGTAGGCTTCACTGTATGGTGTTGCTCCACCAAATCGAATAGGTAGGGCCATAGAAGTCAACGCCAGAAGCATAAAATACAATATAAATATAACAGTTTCTCCATCGTATAAAACGAATAATAGCAACCAGTGTGAAAGTTCTGGTCATTTCTACGTTCCCTGCAACCTAGGCTTCTCCCTAGGGCGCTGCTCCACCAGATCGAATAGTTAGTGCCCTAGAAGTCAGCGCCAGAAGCATAAAATACAATATAAATACAACAGTTTTTCCATCGTATAAAACGAATAATTGCAACCAGTATGAAAGTTGTGGTTATTTCCACTTTCCGGGCAACCTAGGCTTCACCCTAGGGCGTTGCTCCAACAGATTGAATAGTTAGGGCCTTAGAAGTCAACGCCCGAAGCATAACATACAAAATAAATAGAACAGTTTTTCCATCGTATAAAACGAATAATTGCTACCGGTGTGAAAGTTATGGTCATTTCTACGTTCCGGGAAACACAGGCTTCACCCTAGGGCGTTGTTCCACCAGATGGAATAGTTAGGGCATAAGAAGTCAACGCCAGAAGCATAAAATACGGTATAAATGCAACAGCTTTTCCGTCGTATAAAACAAATAATTGCAACCAGTATGAAAGGTATGGTCATTTCTACTTTCCGGGCAACCTAGGCTTCACCCTAGGGCGTTGATCCAAGAGATTGAATAGGTAGGGCATTAGAAGTCAACGCCCGAAGCATAAAATACAAAATAAATAGAACAGTTTTTCCATCGTATAAAACTAATAATTGCAACCAGTGTGAAAGTAATGGGTATTTCTACGTTCCGGGCAACCTAGGCTTCACTCTAGGGCGTTGCTCCACCACATCGGAAAGCTACGGCCTTAGAAGTCAACGCCAGAAGCATAAAATACAGTATAAATACAACAATTTTTCCATTGTAGAGCATGACTAATTGCAACCAGTGCGAAAGTAACGATCATTTCGACGTTTCGAGCATCCTAGACTTAACTCTGAGGCGTTGCTCCAGCAGGTCGAAGAGTTAGGGTCTAAGAAGTCAACGCCGGAAGCATAAAATACAATTTAAATACAACAGCATTTCCAACGTAGAAAACGAATAATTGCAACCTGTGTGAAGGTTATGGTCATATCTACGTTCCGGGCAACCTAGGCTTCACTGTAGGGTGTTGCTCCATCAGATCGAATAGGTAGGGCCATAGAAGTCTACGCCCGAAGCATAAAATGCAATATAAATACAACAGTTATCCATCGTATAAAACGAATAATTGCAACCAGTATGAAAGTTACAGTCATTTCTACTTTCCGGGAAACCTAGGCTTCACCATAGGGCGTTGTTACAACAGATTGAATAGTTAGGGCCTTAGAAGTCAACGCCCGAAGCATGAAATACAAAATAAATAGAACAGTTGTTCCATCGTATAAACGGAATAATTCCTACCAGTGTGAAAGTAATGGTCATTTCTACGTTCCAGGCAACGTAGGCGTCACTCTAGGGCGTTACTCCACCACTTCTAATAGCTACGGCCTTAGCAGTCAACGCTAGAAGCATAAAATACAATATAAATACAACACCTTTTCCATCTTATAAAATCAATAATAGCAAACAGTGTGAAAGTAATGGTCATTTCTACGTTTCTGACAACCTAGGCTTCACTGTAGGGTGTTGCTCCACCAAATCGAATAGGTAGGGCCATAGAAGTCAACGCCAGAAGCATAAAATACAATATGAATATAACAGTTTTTCCATCGTATAAAACGAATAATAGCAACCAGTGTGAAAGTTCTGGTCATTTCTACGTTCCGGGCAACCTAGGCTTCACTCTAGGGCGTTGCTCCACCAGATCGAATAGTTAGGGCCTTAGAAGTCAACGCCCGAAGCATAAAATACAAAATAAATAGAACAGTTTTTCCATTGTATAAAACGAGTAATTGCTACCAGTGTGAAAGTTATGTTCATTTCTACGTTTCTGACAACCTAGGCTTCACTGTAGTGTGTTGCTCCACCAAATCGAATAGGTAGGGCCATGGAAGTCAACGCCCGAAGCATAAAATACAATAAATATACAAGAGTTTTTCCATCGTATAACAGGAATAATTGCAACCAGTGTGAAGGTGATGGTCCTTTCTACGTTCTGGGCAACCTAGGCTTCACTCTAGGGTTTCGTTCCGCCAGATCGAATAGTTAGGGCCTAAGAAGTCAACGCCCGAAGCATAAAACACAATATAAATATAACAGTTTTTCCATCGTATAAAACGAATAATTGCAACAAGTATGAAAGTTGTGGTTATTTCTACTTTCCGGGCAACCTAGGCTTCAGCCTAGGGCGTTGCTCCAACAGATTGAATAGTTAGGGCCTTAGAAGTCAACGCCCGAAGCATAACATACAAAATAAATAGAACAGTTTTTCCATCGTATAAAACGAATGATTGCTACCGGTGTGAATGTTATGGTCATTTCTACGTTCCGGGAAACACAGGCTTCTCCCTAGGGCGTTGTTCCACCAGATGAAATAGGTAGGGCATAAGAAGTCAACGCCAGAAGCATAAAATACGGTATAAATGCAACAGCTTTTCCATCGTAGAAAACGAATAATTGCAACCTGTGTGAAGGTTATGGTTATATCTACGTTCCGGGCAACCTAGGCTTCACTGTAGGGTGTTGCTCCACCAGATCGAATAGGTAGGGCCATAGAAGTCTACGCCCGAAGCATAAAATGCAATATAAATACAACAGTTTTTCCATCGTATAAAAGGATTAATTGCAACCAGTTTGAAAGTGATGATCATTTCTACGTTCCAGGCAACGTAGGCGTCACTCTAGGGCGTTACTCCACCACATCTAATAGCTACGGCCTTAGCAGTCAACGCTAGAAGCATAAAATACAATATAAATACAACACCTTTTCCATCGTATAAAATCAATAATAGCAAACAGTGTGAAAGTAATGGTCATTTCTACGTTTCTGACAACCTAGGCTTCACTGTAGGGCGTTGCTCCACCACATCTAATAGCTACGGCCTTAGCAGTCAACGCAAGAAGCATAAAATACAAAATAAAAAGAACAGTTTTTCCATTGTATAAAACGAATAATTGCTACCAGTGTGAAAGTTATGTTCATTTCTACGATTCTGACAGCCTAGGCTTCACTGTAGGGTGTTGCTCCACCAAATCGAATAGGTAGGGCCATAGAAGTCAACGCCAGAAGCATAAAATACAATATAAATATAACAGTTCCTCCATCGTATAAAACGAATAATAGCAACCAGTGTGAAAGTTCTGGTCATTTCTACGTTCCCTGCAACCAAGGCTTCGCCCTAGGGCGCTGCTCCACCAGATCGAATAGTTAGTGCCCTAGAAGTCAGCGCCAGAAGCATAAAATACAATATAAATACAACAGTTTTTCCATCGTATAAAACGAGTAATTGCAACCAGTATGAAAGTTACAGTCATTTCTACTTTCCGGGCAACCTAGGCTTCACCATAGGGCGTTGTTACAACAGATTGAACAGTTAGGGCCTTAGAAGTCAACGCCCGAAGCATGAAATACAAAATAAATAGAACAGTTGTTCCATCGTATAAAACGAATTATTCCTACCAGTGTGAAAGTTATGGTAATTTCTACGTTCCGGGCAACCTAGGTTTCACACTAGGGCGTTGCTCCACCAGATCGCATAGCTAGGGACTTAGAATTCAACGCCATAAGAATAAAATGCAATATAAGTACAACAGTTTTTCCATTGTATAAAATGAATAATTGGAAACATTGTGAAAGTAATGGTCATTTCTACGTTCCAGGCAACGTAGGCGTCACTCTAGGGCGTTACTCCACCACATCTAATAGCTACGGCCTTAGCAGTCAACGCTAGAAGCATAAAATACAATATAAATACAACACCTTTTCCATCGTATAAAATGAATAATAGCAAACAGTGTGAAAGTAATGGTCATTTCTACGTTTCTGACAACCTAGGCTTCACTGTAGGGTGCTGCTCCACCAAATCGAATAGGTAGGGCCATAGAAGTCAACGCCAGAAGCATAAAATACAATATGAATATAACAGTTTTTCCATCGTATAAAACGAATAATAGCAACCAGTGTGAAAGTTCTGGTCATTTCTACGTTCTGGGCAACCTAGGCTTCACTCTAGGGCGTTGCTCCACCACATCGGAAAGCTACGGCCTTAGAAGTCAACGCCAGAAGCATAAAATACAGTATAAATACAACAATTTTTCCATTGTATAGCATGACTAATTGCAACCAGTGCGAAAGTAACGATCATTTCGACGTTTCGGGCATCCTAGACTTAACTCTGAGGCGTTGCTCCACCAGATCGAAGAGTTAGGGTCTAAGAAGTCAACACCGGAAGCATAAAATACAATTTAAATACAACAGCTTTTCCATCGTAGAAAACGAATAATTGCAACCTGTGTGAAAGTTATGGTCATATCTACGTTCCGGGCAACCTAGGCTTCACTGTAGGGTGTTGCTCCACCAGATCGAATAGGTAGGGCCATAGAAGTCTACGCCCGAAGCATAAAATGCAATATAAATACAACAGTTTTTCCATCGTATAAAAGGATTAATTGCAACCAGTTTGAAAGTGATGATCATTTCTACGTTCCGGGCAACCTAGGCTTCACTCTAGGGCGTTGCTCCACCAGATCGAACACTTAGGGCCTAAGAAGTCAACGCTAGAAGCATAAAGTACAATATAAATATAACAGTTTTTCCATCGTATAAAACGAATAATAGCAACCAGTGTGAAAGTTCTGGTCATTTCTACGTTCCGCGCAACCTAGGCTTCACTCTAGGGCGTTGCTCCACCAGATCGAATAGTTAGGGCCTTAGAAGTCAACGCCCGAAGCATAAAATACAAAATAAATAGAACAGTTTTTCCATTGTATAAAACGAATAATTGCTACCAGTGTGAAAGTTATGTTCATTTCTACGTTTCTGACAGCCTAGGCTTCACTGTAGGGTGTTGCTCCACCAAATCGAATAGGTAGGGCCATAGAAGTCAACGCCAGAAGCATAAAATACAATATAAATATAACAGTTTCTCCATCGTATAAAACGAATAATAGCAACCAGTGTGAAAGTTCTGGTCATTTCTACGTTGCGGGCAACCTAGACTTCACTCTAGGGCGTTGCTCCACCAGATCGAATAGTTAGGACCTTAGAAGTCAACGCCCGAAGCATAAAATACAAAATAAATAGAACAGTTTTTCCATTGTATAAAACGAATAATTGCTACCAGTGTGAAAGTTATGTTCATTTCTACGTTTCTGACAACCTAGGCTTCACTGTAGGGTGTTGCTCCACCAAATCGAATAGGTAGGGCCATGGAAGTCAACGCCCGAAGCATAAAATACAATAAATATACAAGAGTTTTTGCATCGTATAACAGGAATAATTGCAACCAGTGTGAAAGTGATGGTCATTTCTACGTTCTGGGCAACCGAGGCTTCACTCTAGGGCTTCGTTCCGCCAGATCGAATAGTTAGGGCCTAAGAAGTCAACGCCCGAAGCATAAAATACAATATAAATATAACAGTTTTTCCATCGTATAAAACGAATAATTGCAACAAGTATGAAAGTTGTGGTTATTTCTACTTTCCGGGCAACCTAGGCTTCACCCTAGGGCGTTGCTCCAACAGATTGAATAGCTAGGGCCTTAGAAGTCAGCGCCCGAAGCATAACATACAAAATAAATAGAACAGTTTTTCCATCGTATAAAACGAATAATTGCTACCGGTGTGAAAGTTATGGTCACTTCTACGTTCCGGGAAACACAGGCTTCACCCTAGGGCGTTGTTCCACCAGATGGAATAGTTAGGGCATAAGAAGTCAACGCCAGAAGCATAAAATACGGTATAAATGCAACAGCTTTTCCGTCGTATAAAACAAATAATTGCAACCAGTATGAAAGGTATGGTCATTTCTACTTTCCGGGCAACCTAGGCTTCACCCTAGGGCGTTGATCCAACAGATTGAATAGTTAGGGCCTTAGAAGACAACGCCCGAAGCATAAAATACAAAATAAATAGAACAGTTTTTCCATCGTATAAAACTAATAATTGCAACCAGTGTGAAAGTAATGGGTATTTCTACGTTCCGGGCAACCTAGGCTTCACTCTAGGGCGTTGCTCCATCACATCGAAAAGCTACGGCCTTAGAAGTCAACCCCAGAAGCATAAAATACAGTATAAATACAACAATTTTTCCATTGTATAGCATGACTAATTGCAAGCAGTGCGAAAGTAACGATCATTTCGACGTTTCGGGCATCCTAGACTTAACTCTGAGGCGTTGCTCCACCAGGTCGAAGAGTTAGGGTCTAAGAAGTCAACACCGGAAGCATAAAATACAATTTAAATACAACAGCTTTTCCATCGTAGAAAACGAATAATTGCAACCTGTGTGAAGGTTATGGTCATATCCACGTTCCGGGCAACCTAGCCTTCACTGTAGGGTGTTGCTCCACCAGATCGAATAGGTAGGGCCATAGAAGTCTACGCCCGAGACATAAAATGCAATATAAATACAACAGTTTTTCCATCGTATAAAAGGATTAATTGCAACCAGTTTGAAAGTGATGATCATTTCTACGTTCCGGGCAACCTAGGCTTCACTCTAGGGCGTTGCTCCACCAGATCGAATAGTTAGGGCCTTAGAAGTCAACGCCCGAAGCATAAAATACAAAATAAATAGAACAGTTTTTCCATTGTATAAAACGAATAATTGCTACCAGTGTGAAAGTTATGTTCATTTCTACGTTTCTGACAACCTAGGCTTCACTGTAGGGTGTTGCTCCACCAAATCGAATAGGTAGGGCCATGGAAGTCAACGCCCGAAGCATAAAATACAATAAATATACAAGAGTTTTTCCATCGTATAACAGGAATAATTGCAACCAGTGTGAAAGTGATGGTCATTTCTACGTTCTGGGCAACCTAGGCTTCACTCTAGGGCGTGGCTCCACCAGATCGAATAGTTAGGGCCTAAGAAGTCAACGCCAGAAGCATAAAATACAATATAAATATAACAGATTTTCCATCGTATAAAACGTATAATTGCAACAAGTATGAAAGTTGTGGTTATTTCTACTTTCCGGGCAAGCTAGGCTTCACTCTAGTGCGTTGCTCCTCCAGATCGAATAGTTAGGGCCTTAGAAGTCAACGCCCGATGCATAAAATGCAAAATAAATAGAAAAGTTTTTCCATTGTATAAAACGAATAATTGCTACCAGTGTGAAAGTTATGTTCATTTCTACGTTTCTGACAGCCTAGGCTTCACTGTAGGGTGTTGCTCCACCAAATCGAATAGGTAGGGCCATAGAAGTCAACGCCAGAAGCTTAAAATACAATATAAATATAACAGTTTCACCATCGTATAAAACGAATAATAGCAACCAGTGTGAAAGTTCTGGTCATTTCTACGTTGCGGGCAACCTAGGCTTCACTCTAGGGCGTTGCTCCACCAGATCGAATAGTTAGGGCCTTAGAAGTCAACGCCCGAAGCATAAAATACAAAATAAATAGAACAGTTTTTCCATTGTATAAAACGAGTAATTGCTACCAGTATGAAAGTTATGTTCATTTCTACGTTTCTGACAACCTAGGCTTCACTGTAGTGTGTTGCTCCACCAAATCGAATAGGTAGGGCCATGGAAGTCAACGCCCGAAGCATAAAATACAATAAATATACAAGAGTTTTTCCATCGTATAACAGGAATAATTGCAACCAGTGTGAAAGTGATGGTCATTTCTACGTTCTGGGCAACCTAGGCTTCACTCTAGGGCTTCGTTCCGCCAGATCGAATAGTTAGGGCCTAAGAAGTCAACGCCCGAAGCATAAAATACAGTATAAATATAACAGTTTTTCCATCGTATAAAACGAATAATTGCAACAAGTATGAAAGTTGTGGTTATTTCTACTTTCCGGGCAACCTAGGCTTCACCCTAGGGCGTTGCTCCAACAGATTGAATAGTTAGGGCCTTAGAAGTCAGCGCCCGAAGCATAACGTACAAAATAAATAGAACAGTTTTTCCATCCTATAACAGGAATAATTGCAACCAGTATGAAAGGTATGGGTATTTCTACGTTCCGGGCAACCTAGGCTTCACTCCAGGGCGTTGCTCCACCACATCGAAAAGCTACGGCCTTAGAAGTCAACCCCAGAAGCATAAAATACAGTATAAATACAACAATTTTTCCATTGTATAGCATGACTAATTGCAAGCAGTGCGAAAGTAACGATCATTTCGACGTTTCGGGCATCCTAGACTTAACTCTGAGGCGTTGCTCCACCAGGTGGAAGAGTTAGGGTCTAAGAAGTCAACACCGGAAGCATAAAATACAATTTAAATACAACAGCTTTTCCATCGTAGAAAACGAATAATTGCAACCTGTGTGAAGGTTATGGTCATATCCACGTTCCGGGCAACCTAGGCTTCACTGTAGGGTGTTGCTCCACCAGATCGAATAGGTAGGGCCATAGAAGTCTACGCCCGAGGCATAAAATGCAATATAAATACAACAGTTTTTCCACCGTATAAAAGGATTAATTGCAACCAGTTTGAAAGTGATGATCATTTCTACGTTCCGGGCAACCTAGGCTTCACTCTAGGGCGTTGCTCCACCAGATCGAATAGTTAGGGCCTTAGAAGTCAACGCCCGAAGCATAAAATACAAAATAAATAGAACAGTTTTTCCATTGTATAAAACGAATAATTGCTACCAGTGTGAAAGTTATGTTCATTTCTACGTTTCTGACAACCTAGGCTTCACTGTAGGGTGTTGCTCCACCAAATCGAATAGGTAGGGCCATGGAAGTCAACGCCCGAAGCATAAAATACAATAAATATACAAGAGTTTTTCCATCGTATAACAGGAATAATTGCAACCAGTGTGAAAGTGATGGTCATTTCTACGTTCTGGGCAACCTAGGCTTCACTCTAGGGCGTGGCTCCACCAGATCGAATAGTTAGGGCCTAAGAAGTCAACGCCAGAAGCATAAAATACAATATAAATATAACAGATTTTCCATCGTATAAAACGTATAATTGCAACAAGTATGAAAGTTGTGGTTATTTCTACTTTCCGGGCAACCTAGGCTTCACTCTAGTGCGTTGCTCCACCAGATCGAATAGTTAGGGCCTTAGAAGTCAACGCCCGATGCATAAAATGCAAAATAAATAGAAATGTTTTTCCATTGTATAAAACGAATAATTGCTACCAGTGTGAAAGTTATGTTCATTTCTACGTTTCTGACAGCCTAGGCTTCACTGTAGGGTGTTGCTCCACCAAATCGAATAGGTAGGGCCATAGAAGTCAACGCCAGAAGCTTAAAATACAATATAAATATAACAGTTTCACCATCGTATAAAACGAATAATAGCAACCAGTGTGAAAGTTCTGGTCATTTCTACGTTGCGGGCAACCTAGGCTTCACTCTAGGGCGTTGCTCCACCAGATCGAATAGTTACGGCCTTAGAAGTCAACGCCCGAAGCATAAAATACAAAATAAATAGAACAGTTTTTCCATTGTATAAAACGAGTAATTGCTACCAGTATGAAAGTTATGTTCATTTCTACGTTTCTGACAACCTAGGCTTCACTGTAGTGTGTTGCTCCACCAAATCGAATAGGTAGGGCCATGGAAGTCAACGCCCGAAGCATAAAATACAATAAATATACAAGAGTTTTTCTATCGTATAACAGGAATAATTGCAACCAGTGTGAAAGTGATGATCATTTCTACGTTCTGGGCAACCTAGGCTTCACTCTAGGGCTTCGTTCCGCCAGATCGAATAGTTAGGGCCTAAGAAGTCAACGCCCGAAGCATAAAATACAATATAAATATAACAGTTTTTCCATCCTATAAAACGAATAATTGCAACAAGTATGAAAGTTGTGGTTATTTCTACTTTCCGGGCAACCTAGGCTTCACTCTAGTGCGTTGCTCCACCAGATCGAATAGTTAGGGCCTTAGAAGTCAACGCCCGATGCATAAAATGCAAAATAAATAGAACAGTTTTTCCATCGTATAAAACGAATAATTGCTACCGGTGTGAAAGTTATGGTCATTTCTACGTTCCGGGAAACACAGGCTTCACCCTAGGGCGTTGTTCCACCAGATGGAATAGTTAGGGCATAAGAAGTCAACGCCAGAAGCATAAAATACGGTATAAATGCAACAGCTTTTCCGTCGTATAAAACAAATAATTGCAACCAGTATGAAAGGTATGGTCATTTCTACTTTCCGGGCAACCTAGGCTTCACCCTAGGGCGTTGATCCAACAGATTGAATAGTTAGGGCCTTAGAAGTCAACGCCCGAAGCATAAAATACAAAATAAATAGAACAGTTTTTCCATCGTATAAAACTAATAATTGCAACCAGTGTGAAAGTAATGGGTATTTCTACGTTCCGGGCAACCTAGGCTTCACTCTAGGGCGTTGCTCCACCACATCGAAAAGCTACGGCCTTAGAAGTCAACGCCAGAAGCATAAAATACAGTATAAATACAACAATTTTTCCATTGTATAGCATGACTAATTGCAACCAGTGCGAAAGTAACGATCATTTCGACGTTTCGGGCATCCTAGACATAACTCTGAGGCGTTGCTCCACCAGGTCGAAGAGTTAGGGTCTAAGAAGTCAACACCGGAAGCATAAAATACAATTTAAATACAACAGTTTTTCCATTGTATAAAACGAATAATTGCTACCAGTGTGAAAGTTATTTTCATTTCTACGTTTCTGACAACCTAGGCTTCACTGTAGGGTGTTGCTCCACCAAATAGAATAGGTAGGGCCATGGAAGTCAACACCCGAAGCATAAAATACAATAAATATACATGAGTTTTTCCATCGTATAACAGGAATAATTGCAACCAGTGTGAAAGTGATGGTCATTTCTACGTTCTGGGCAACCTAGGCTTCACTCTAGGGCGTCGCTCCACCAGATCGAATAGTTAGGGCCTAAGAAGTCAACGCCAGAAGCATAAAATACAATATAAATATAACAGATTTTCCATCGTATAAAACGAATAATTGCAACAAGTATGAAAGTTGTGGTTATTTCTACTTTCAGGGCAACCTAGGCTTCACTCTAGTGCGTTGCTCCACCAGATCGAATAGTTAGGGCCTTAGAAGTCAACGCCCGATGCATAAAATGCAAAATAAATAGAACAGTTTTTCCATTGTATAAAACGAATAATTGCTACCAGTGTGAAAGTTATGTTCATTTCTACGTTTCTGACAGCCTAGGCTTCACTGTAGGGTGTTGCTCCACCAAATCGAATAGGTAGGGCCATAGAAGTCAACGCCAGAAGCATAAAATACAATATAAATATAACAGTTTCACCATCGTATAAAACGAATAATAGCAACCAGTGTGAAAGTTCTGGTCATTTCTACGTTGCGGGCAACCTAGGCTTCACTCTAGGGCGTTGCTCCAACAGATTGAATAGTTAGGGCCTTAGAAGTCAACGCCCGAAGCATAACATACAAAATAAATAGAACAGTTTTTCCATCGTATAAAACGAATAATTGCTACCGGTGTGAAAGTTATGGTCATTTCTACGTTCCGGGAAACACAGGCTTCACCCTAGGGCGTTGTTCCACCAGATGGAATAGTTAGGCCCTTAGAAGTCAACGCCCGAAGCATAAAATACAAAATAAATAGAACAGTTTTTCCATTGTATAAAACGAATAATTGCTACCAGTGTGAAAGTTATGTTCATTTCTACGTTTCTGACAGCCTAGGCTTCACTGTAGGGTGTTGCTCCACCAAATCGAATAGGTAGGGCCATGGAAGTCAACGCCCGAAGCATAAAATACAATAAATATACATGAGTTTTTCCATCGTATAGCAGGAATAATTGCAACCAGTGTGAAAGTGATGGTCATTTCTACGTTCTGGGCAACCTAGGCTTCACTCTAGGGCGTCGCTCCACCAGATCGAATAGTTAGGGCCTAAGAAGTCAACGCCAGAAGCATAAAATACAATATAAATATAACAGATTTTCCATCGTATAAAACGAATAATTGCAACAAGTATGAAAGTTGTGGTTATTTCTACTTTCCGTGCAACCTAGGCTTCACTCTAGTGCGTTGCTCCACCAGATCGAATAGTTAGGGCCTTAGAAGTCAACGCCCGATGCATAAAATGCAAAATAAATAGAACAGTTTTTCCATTGTATAAAACGAATAATTGCTACCAGTGTGAAAGTTATGTTCATTTCTACGTTTCTGACAGCCTAGGCTTCACTGTAGGGTGTTGCTCCACCAAATCGAATAGGTAGGGCCATAGAAGTCAACGCCAGAAGCATAAAATACAATATAAATATAACAGTTTCACCATCGTATAAAACGAATAATAGCAACCAGTGTGAAAGTTCTGGTCATTTCTACGTTGCGGGCAACCTAGGCTTCACTCTAGGGCGTTGCTCCACCAGATCGAATAGTTAGGGCCTTAGAAGTCAACGCCCGAAGCATAAAATACAAAATAAATAGAACAGTTTTTCCATTGTATAAAACGAGTAATTGCTACCAGTAAGAAAGTTATGTTCATTTCTACGTTTCTGACAACCTAGGCTTCACTGTAGTGTGTTGCTCCACCAAATCGAATAGGTAGGGCCATGGAAGTCAACGCCCGAAGCATAAAATACAATAAATATACAAGAGTTTTTCCATCGTATAACAGGAATAATTGCAACCAGTGTGAAAGTGATTGTCATTTCTACGTTCTGGGCAACCTAGGCTTCACTCTAGGGCTTCGTTCCGCCAGATCGAATAGTGAGGGCCTAAGAAGTCAACGCCCGAAGCATAAAATACAATATAAATATAACAGTTTTTCCATCGTATAAAACGAAAAATTGTAACAAGTATGAAAGTTGTGGTTATTTCTACTTTCCGGGCAACCTAGGCTTCGCCCTAGGGCGTTGCTCCAACAGATTGAATAGTTAGGGCCTTAGAAGTCAACGCCCGAAGCATAACATACAAAATAAATAGAACAGTTTTTCCATCGTATAAAACGAATAATTGCTACCGGTGTGAAAGTTATGGTCATTTCTACGTTCCGGGAAACACAGGCTTCACCCTAGGGCGTTGTTCCACCAGATGGAATAGTTAGGGCATAAGAAGTCAACGCCAGAAGCATAAAATACGGTATAAATGCAACAGCTTTTCCGTCGTATAAAACAAATAATTGCAACCAGTATGAAAGGTATGGTCATTTCTACTTTCCGGGCAACCTAGGCTTCACCCTAGGGCGTTGATCCAACAGATTGAATAGTTAGGGCCTTAGAAGTCAACGCCCGAAGCATAAAATACAAAATAAATAGAACAGTTTTTCCATCGTATAAAACTAATAATTGCAAGCAGTGTGAAAGTAATGGGTATTTCTATGTTCCGGGCAACCTAGGCTTCACTCTAGGGCGTTGCTCCACCACATCGAAAAGCTACGGCCTTAGAAGTCAACGCCAGAAGCATAAAATACAGTATAAATACAACAATTTTTCCATTGTATAGCATGACTAATTGCAACCAGTGCGAAAGTAACGATCATTTCGACGTTTCGGGCATCCTAGACTTAACTCTGAGGCGTTGCTCCACCAGGTCGAAGAGTTAGGGTCTAAGAAGTCAACACCGGAAGCATAAAATACAATTTAAATACAACAGTTTTTCCATCGTATAAAACGAATAATTTCTACCGGTGTGAAAGTTATGGTCATTTCTACGTTCCAGGCAACGTAGGCATCACTGTAGGGTGTTGCTCCACCAGATCGAATAGGTAGGGCCATAGAAGTCTACGCCCGAAGCATAAAATGCAATATAAATACAACAGTTTTTCCATCGTATAAAAGGATTAATTGGAACCAGTTTGAAAGTGATGATCAGTTCTACGTTCCGGGTAACCTAGGCTTCACTCTAGGGCGTTGCTCCACCAGATCGAATAGTTAGGGCCTTAGAAGTCAACGCCCGAAGCCTAAAATACAAAATAAATAGAACAGTTTTTCCATTGTATAAAACGAATAATTGCTACCAGTGTGAAAGTTATGTTCATTTCAACGTTTCTGACAACCTAGGCTTCACTGTAGGGTGTTGCTCCACCAAATCGAATAGGTAGGGCCATGGAAGTCAACGCCCGAAGCATAAAATACAATAAATATACATGAGTTTTTCCATCGTATAACAGGAATAATTGCAACCAGTGTGAAAGTGAAGGTCATTTCTACGTTCTGGGCAACCTAGGCTTCACTCTAGGGCGTCGCTCCACCAGATCGAATAGTTAGGGCCTTAGAAGTCAACGCCCGATGCATAAAATGCAAAATAAATAGAACAGTTTTTCCATTGTATAAAACGAATAATTGCTACCAGTGTGAAAGTTATGTTCATTTCTACGTTTCTGACAGCCTAGGCTTCACTGTAGGGTGTTGCTCCACCAAATCGAATAGGTAGGGCCATAGAAGTCAACGCCAGAAGCATAAAATACAATATAAAGATAACAGTTTCACCATCGTATAAAACGAATAATAGCAACCAGTGTGAAAGTTCTGGTCATTTCTACGTTGCGGGCAACCTAGGCTTCACTCTAGGGCGTTGCTCCACCAGATCGAATAGTTAGGGCCTTAGAAGTCAACGCCCGAAGCATAAAATACAAAATAAATAGAACAGTTTTTCCATTGTATAAAACGAGTAATTGCTACCAGTATGAAAGTTATGTTCATTTCTACGTTTCTGACAACCTAGGCTTCACTGTAGTGTGTTGCTCCACCAGATCGAATAGTTAGGGCCTAAGAAGTCAACGCCAGAAGCATAAAATACAATATAAATATAACAGTTTCACCATCGTATAAAACGAATAATAGCAACCAGTGTGAAAGTTCTGGTCATTTCTACGTTGCGGGCAACCTAGGCTTCACTCTAGGGCGTTGCTCCACCAGATCGAATAGGTAGGGCCATAGAAGTCTACGCCCGAAGCATAAAATGCAATATAAATACAACAGTTTTTCCACCGTATAAAAGGATTAATTGGAACCAGTTTGAAAGTGATGGTCATTTCTACGTTCTGGGCAACCTAGGCTTCACTCTAGTGCGTTGCTCCACCAGATTGAATAGTTAGGGCCTTAGAAGTCAACGCCCGATGCATAAAATACAAAATAAATAGAACAGTTTTTCCATTGTATAAAACGAATAATTGCTACCAGTGTGAAAGTTATGTTCATTTCTACGTTTCTGACAGCCTAGGCTTCACTGTAGGGTGTTGCTCCACCAAATCGAATAGGTAGGGCCATAGATGTCAACGCCAGAAGCATAAAATACAATATAAATATAACAGTTTCACCATCGTATAAAACGAATAATAGCAACCAGTGTGAAAGTTCTGGCCATTTCTACGTTGCGGGCAACCTAGGCTTCACTCTAGGGCGTTGCTCCACCAGATCGAATAGTTAGGGCCTTAGAAGTCAACGCCCGAAGCATAAAATACAAAATAAATAGAACAGTTTTTCCATTGTATAAAACGAGTAATTGCTACCAGTATGAAAGTTATGTTCATTTCTACGTTTCTGACAACCTAGGCTTCACTGTAGTGTGTTGCTCCACCAAATCGAATAGGTAGGGCCATGGAAGTCAACGCCCGAAGCATAAAATACAATAAATATACAAGAGTTTTTCCATCGTATAACAGGAATAATTGCAACCAGTGTGAAAGTGATTGTCATTTCTACGTTCTGGGCAACCTAGGCTTCACTCTAGGGCTTCGTTCCGCCAGATCGAATAGTTAGGGCCTAAGAAGTCAACGCCCGAAGCATAAAATACAATATAAATATAACAGTTTTTCCATCGTATAAAACGAATAATTGCAACAAGTATGAAAGTTGTGGTTATTTCTACTTTCCGGGCAACCTAGGCTTCGCCCTAGGGCGTTGCTCCAACAGATTGAATAGTTAGGGCCTTAGAAGTCAACGCCCGAAGCATAACATACAAAATAAATAGAACAGTTTTTCCATCGTATAAAACGAATAATTGCTACCGGTGTGAAAGTTATGGTCATTTCTACGTTCCGGGAAACACAGGCTTCACCCTAGGGCGTTGTTCCACCAGATGGAATAGTTAGGGCATAAGAGTCAACGCCAGAAGCATAAAATACGGTATAAATGCAACAGCTTTTCCGTCGTATAAAACAAATAATTGAACCAGTATGAAAGGTATGGTCATTTCTACTTTCCGGGCAACCTAGGCTTCACCCTAGGGCGTTGATCCAACAGATTGAATAGTTAGGGCCTTAGAAGTCAACGCCCGAAGCATAAAATACAAAATAAATAGAACAGTTTTTCCATCGTATAAAACTAATAATTGCAACCAGTGTGAAAGTAATGGGTATTTCTACGTTCCGGGCAACCTAGGCTTCACTCTAGGGCGTTGCTCCACCACATCGAAAAGCTACGGCCTTAGAAGTCAACGCCAGAAGCATAAAATACAGTATAAATACAACAATTTTTCCATTGTATAGCATGACTAATTGCAACCAGTGCGAAAGTAACGATCATTTCGACGTTTCGGGCATCCTAGACTTAACTCTGAGGCGTTGCTCCACCAGGTGGAAGAGTTAGGGTCTAAGTAGTCAACACCGGAAGCATAAAATACAATTTAAATACAACAGTTTTTCCATCGTATAAAAGGATTAATTGGAACCAGTTTGAAAGTGATGATCAGTTCTACGTTCCGGGTAACCTAGGCTTCACTCTAGGGCGTTGCTCCACCAGATCGAATAGTTAGGGCCTTAGAAGTCAACGCCCGAAGCATAAAATACAAAATAAATAGAACAGTTTTTCCATTGTATAAAACGAATAATTGCTACCAGTGTGAAAGTTATGTTCATTTCTACGTTTCTGACAGACTAGGCTTCACTGTAGGGTGTTGCTCCACCAAATCG
Source organism: Calliopsis andreniformis (assembly GCF_051401765.1). Taxonomy (NCBI): domain Eukaryota; kingdom Metazoa; phylum Arthropoda; class Insecta; order Hymenoptera; family Andrenidae; genus Calliopsis; species Calliopsis andreniformis. Next base: position 2,904,485 of record NW_027480465.1, on the reverse strand, counting down.
AATAGGTAGGGCCATAGAAGTCAACGCCAGAAGCATAAAATACAATATAAATATAACAGTTTTTCCATCGTATAAAACGAATAATTGCAACAAGTATGAAAGTTGTGGTTATTTCTACTTTCCGGGCAACCTAGGCTTCGCCCTAGGGCGTTGCTCCAACAGATTGAATAGTTAGGGCCTTAGAAGTCAACGCCCGAAGCATAACATACAAAATAAATAGAACAGTTTTTCCATCGTATAAAACGAATAATTGCTACCGGTGTGAAAGTTATGGTCATTTCTACGTTCCGGGAAACACAGGCTTCACCCTAGGGCGTTGTTCCACCAGATGGAATAGTTAGGGCATAAGAGTCAACGCCAGAAGCATAAAATACGGTATAAATGCAACAGCTTTTCCGTCGTATAAAACAAATAATTGAACCAGTATGAAAGGTATGGTCATTTCTACTTTCCGGGCAACCTAGGCTTCACCCTAGGGCGTTGATCCAACAGATTGAATAGTTAGGGCCTTAGAAGTCAACGCCCGAAGCATAAAATACAAAATAAATAGAACAGTTTTTCCATCGTATAAAACTAATAATTGCAACCAGTGTGAAAGTAATGGGTATTTCTACGTTCCGGGCAACCTAGGCTTCACTCTAGGGCGTTGCTCCACCACATCGAAAAGCTACGGCCTTAGAAGTCAACGCCAGAAGCATAAAATACAGTATAAATACAACAATTTTTCCATTGTATAGCATGACTAATTGCAACCAGTGCGAAAGTAACGATCATTTCGACGTTTCGGGCATCCTAGACTTAACTCTGAGGCGTTGCTCCACCAGGTGGAAGAGTTAGGGTCTAAGAAGTCAACACCGGAAGCATAAAATACAATTTAAATACAACAGTTTTTCCATCGTATAAAAGGATTAATTGGAACCAGTTTGAAAGTGATGATCAGTTCTACGTTCCGGGTAACCTAGGCTTCACTCTAGTGCGTTGCTCCACCAGATCGAATAGTTAGGGCCTTAGAAGTCAACGCCCGATGCATAAAATGCAAAATAAATAGAACAGTTTTTCCATTGTATAAAACGAATAATTGCTACCAGTGTGAAAGTTATGTTCATTTCTACGTTTCTGACAGCCTAGGCTTCACTGTAGGGTGTTGCTCCTCCAAATCGAATAGGTAGGGCCATAGAAGTCAACGCCAGAAGCATAAAATACAATATAAATATAACAGTTTCACCATCGTATAAAACGAATAATAGCAACCAGTGTGAAAGTTCTGGTCATTTCTACGTTCTGGGCAATCTAGGCTTCACTCTAGGGCTTCGTTCCGCCAGATCGAATAGTGAGGGCCTAAGAAGTCAACGCCCGAAGCATAAAATACAATATAAATATAACAGTTTTTCCATCGTATAAAACGAATAATTGTAACAAGTATGAAAGTTGTGGTTATTTCTACTTTCCGGGCAACCTAGGCTTCGCCCTAGGGCGTTGCTCCAACAGATTGAATAGTTAGGGCCTTAGAAGTCAACGCCCGAAGCATAACATACAAAATAAATAGAACAGTTTTTCCATCGTATAAAACGAATAATTGCTACCGGTGTGAAAGTTATGGTCATTTCTACGTTCCGGGAAACACAGGCTTCACCCTAGGGCGTTGTTCCACCAGATGGAATAGTTAGGGCATAAGAAGTCAACGCCAGAAGCATAAAATACGGTATAAATGCAACAGCTTTTCCGTCGTATAAAACAAATAATTGCAACCAGTATGAAAGGTATGGTCATTTCTACTTGCCGGGCAACCTAGGCTTCACCCTAGGGCGTTGATCCAACAGATTGAATAGTTAGGGCCTTAGAAGTCAACGCCCGAAGCATAAAATACAAAATAAATAGAACAGTTTTTCCATCGTATAAAACTAATAATTGCAACCAGTGTGAAAGTAATGGGTATTTCTACGTTCCGGGCAACCTAGGCTTCACTCTAGGGCGTTGCTCCACCACATCGAAAAGCTACGGCCTTAGAAGTCAACGCCTGAAGCATAAAATACAGTATAAATACAACAATTTTTCCATTGTATAGCATGACTAATTGCAACCAGTGCGAAAGTAACGATCATTTCGACGTTTCGGCCATCCTAGACTTAACTCTGAGGCGTTGCTCCACCAGGTCGAAGAGTTAGGGTCTAAGAAGTCAACACCGGAAGCATAAAATACAATTTAAATACAACAGTTTTTCCATCGTATAAAACGAATAATTTCTACCGGTGTGAAAGTTATGGTCATTTCTACGTTCCAGGCAACCTAGGCATCACTGTAGGGTGTTGCTCCACCAGATCGAATAGGTAGGGCCATAGAAGTCTACGCCCGAAGCATAAAACGCAATATAAATACAACAGTTTTTCCATCGTATAAAAGGATTAATTGGAACCAGTTTGAAAGTGATGGTCATTTCTACGTTCTGGGCAACCTAGGCTTCACTCTAGGGCGTCGCTCCACCAGATCGAATAGTTAGGGCCTAAGAAGTCAACGCCAGAAGCATAAAATACAATATAAATATAACAGATTTTCCATCGTATAAAACGAATAATTGCAACAAGTATGAAAGTTGTGGTTATTTCTACTTTCCGGGCAACCTAGGCTTCACTCTAGTGCGTTGCTCCACCAGATCGAATAGTTAGGGCCTTAGAAGTCAACGCCCGATGCATAAAATACAAAATAAATAGAACAGTTTTTCCATTGTATAAAACGAATAATTGCTACCAGTGTGAAAGTTATGTTCATTTCTACGTTTCTGACAGCCTAGGCTTCACTGTAGGGTGTTGCTCCACCAAATCGACTAGGTAGGGCCATAGAAGTCAACGCCAGAAGCATAAAATACAATATAAATATAACAGCATCACCATCGTATAAAACGAATAATAGCAACCAGTGTGAAAGTTCTGGCCATTTCTACGTTGCGGGCAACCTAGGCTTCACTCTAGGGCGTCGCTCCACCAGATCGAATAGTTAGGGCCTAAGAAGTCAACGCCAGAAGCATAAAATACAATATAAATATAACAGATTTTCCATCGTATAAAACGAATAATTGCAACAAGTATGAAAGTTGTGGTTATTTCTGCTTTCCGTGCAACCTAGGCTTCACTCTAGTGCGTTGCTCCATCAGATCGAATAGTTAGGGCCTTAGAAGTCAACGCCCGATGCATAAAATGCAAAATAAATAGAACAGTTTTTCCATTGTATAAAACGAATAATTGCTACCAGTGTGAAAGTTATGTTCATTTCTACGTTTCTGACAGCCTAGGCTTCACTGTAGGGTGTTGCTCCACCAAATCGAATAGGTAGGGCCATAGAAGTCAACGCCAGAAGCATAAAATACAATATAAATATAACAGTTTCACCATCGTATAAAACGAATAATTGCAACAAGTATGAAAGTTGTGGTTATTTCTACTTTCCGGGCAACCTAGGCTTCACTCTAGTGCGTTGCTCCACCAGATTGAATAGTTAGGGCCTTAGAAGTCAACGCCCGATGCATAAAATACAAAATAAATAGAACAGTTTTTCCATTGTATAAAACGAATAATTGCTACCAGTGTGAAAGTTATGTTCATTTCTACGTTTCTGACAGCCTAGGCTTCACTGTAGGGTGTTGCTCCACCAAATCGAATAGGTAGGGCCATAGATGTCAACGCCAGAAGCATAAAATACAATATAAATATAACAGTTTCACCATCGTATAAAACGAATAATAGCAACCAGTGTGAAAGTTCTGGCCATTTCTACGTTGCGGGCAACCTAGGCTTCACTCTAGGGCGTTGCTCCACCAGATCGAATAGTTAGGGCCTTAGAAGTCAACGCCCGAAGCATAAAATACAAAATAAATAGAACAGTTTTTCCATTGTATAAAACGATTAATTGCTACCAGTATGAAAGTTATGTTCATTTCTACGTTTCTGACAACCTAGGCTTCACTGTAGTGTGTTGCTCCACCAAATCGAATAGGTAGGGCCATGGAAGTCAACGCCCGAAGCATAAAATACAATAAACATACAAGAGTTTTTCCATCGTATAACAGGAATAATTGCAACCAGTGTGAAAGTGATTGTCATTTCTACGTTCTGGGCAACCTAGGCTTCACTCTAGGGCTTCGTTCCGCCAGATCGAATAGTTAGGGCCTAAGAAGTCAACGCCCGAAGCATAAAATACAATATAAATATAACAGTTTTTCCATCGTATAAAACGAATAATTGCAACAAGTATGAAAGTTGTGGTTATTTCTACTTTCCGGGCAACCTAGGCTTCGCCCTAGGGCGTTGCTCCAACAGATTGAATAGTTAGGGCCTTAGAAGTCAACGCCCGAAGCATAACATACAAAATAAATAGAACAGCTTTTCCATCGTATAAAACGAATAATTGCTACCGGTGTGAAAGTTATGGTCATTTCTACGTTCCGGGAAACACAGGCTTCACCCTAGGGCGTTGTTCCACCAGATGGAATAGTTAGGGCATAAGAAGTCAACGCCAGAAGCATAAAATACGGTATAAATGCAACAGCTTTTCCGTCGTATAAAACAAATAATTGCAACCAGTATGAAAGGTATGGTCATTTCTACTTTCCGGGCAACCTAGGCTTCACCCTAGGGCGTTGATCCAACAGATTGAATAGTTAGGGCCTTAGAAGTAAACGCCCGAAGCATAAAATACAAAATAAATAGAACAGTTTTTCCATCGTATAAAACTAATAATTGCAACCAGTGTGAAAGTAATGGGTATTTCTACGTTCCGGGCAACCTAGGCTTCACTCTAGGGCGTTGCTCCACCACATCGAAAAGCTACGGCCTTAGAAGTCAACGCCAGAAGCATAAAATACAGTATAAATACAACAATTTTTCCATTGTATAGCATGACTAATTGCAACCAGTGCGAAAGTAACGATCATTTCGACGTTTCGGGCATCCTAGACTTAACTCTGAGGCGTTGCTCCACCAGGTGGAAGAGTTAGGGTCTAAGAAGTCAACACCGGAAGCATAAAATACAATTTAAATACAACAGTTTTTCCATCGTATAAAACGAATAATTTCTACCGGTGTGAAAGTTATGGTCATTTCTACGTTCCAGGCAACCTAGGCATCACTGTAGGGTGTTGCTCCACCAGATCGAATAGGTAGGGCCATAGAAGTCTACGCCAGAAGCATCAAATGCAATATAAATACAACAGTTTTTCCATCGTATAAAAGGATTAATTGGAACCAGTTTGAAAGTGATGATCAGTTCTACGTTCCGGGTAACCTAGGCTTCACTCTAGGGCGTTGCTCCACCAGATCGAATAGTTAGGGCCTTAGAAGTCAACGCCCGAAGCATAAAATACAAAATAAATAGAACAGTTTTTCCATTGTATAAAACGAATAACTGCTGCCAGTGTGAAAGTTATGTTCATTTCTACGTTTCTGACAACCTAGGCTTCACTGTAGGGTGTTGCTCCACCAAATCGAATAGTTAGGGCCTTAGAAGGCAACGCCCGAAGCATAAAATACAAAATAAATAGAACAGTTTTTCCATTGTATAAAACGAATAATTGCTACCAGTGTGAAAGTTATGTTCATTTCTACATTTCTGACAACCTAGGCTTCACTGTAGGGTGCTGCTCCACCAAATCGAATAGGTAGGGCCATGGAAGTCAACGCCCGAAGCATAAAATACAATAAATATACAAGTGTTTTTCCATCGTATAACAGGAATAATTGCAACCAGTGTGAAAGTGAGGGTCATTTCTACGTTCTGGGCAACCTAGGCTTCACTCTAGGGCGTCGCTCCACCAGATCGAATAGTTAGCCCCTAAGAAGTCAACGCCAGAAGCATAAAATACAATATAAATATAACAGCTTTTCCATCGTATAAAACGAATAATTGCAACAAGTATGAGAGTTGTGGTTATTTCTACTTTCCGGGCAACCTAGGCTTCACCCTAGGCCGTTGCTCCAGCAGATTGAATAGTTAGGGCCTTACAAGTCAACGCACGAAGCATAAAATGCAATATAAATACAACAGTTTTTCCATCGTATAAAACGAATAATTTCTACCGGTGTGAAAGTTATGGTCATTTCTACGTTCCAGGCAACCTCGGCATCACCCTAGGGTGTTGCTCCACCAGATGGAATAGTTAGGGCATAAGAAGTCAACGCCAGAAGCATAAAATACGGTATAAATACAACAGCTTTTCCATCGTATAAAACGAATAATTGCAACCAGTGCGAAAGTTATAGTCATTTCTACTTTCCGGGCAACCTAGGCTTCACTCTAGGGCGTTGCTCCTCCAGACCGAATAGTTAGTGCCCTAGACGTCAACGCCAGAAGCATAAAATACAATATAAATGTAACAGTTTTTCCATCGTATAAAACGAATAATTGCAACAAGTATGAAAGTTGTGGTTATTTCTACTTTCCGGGCAACCTAGGCTTCACCCTAGGGCGTTGCTCCAGCAGATTGAATAGTTAGGGCCTTAGAAGTCAACGCCCGAAGCATAAAATACAAAATAAATAGAACAGCTTTTCCATCGTATAAAACGAATAATTGCTACCGGTGTGAAAGTTATGGTCAAATTCTACGTTCCGGGTAACCCAGGCTTCACCGTAGGGCGTTGTTCCACCAGATGGAATAGTTAGGGCATAAGAAGTCAACGCCAGAAGCATAAAATACGGTATAAATACAACAGCTTTTCCATCGTATAAAACAAATAATTGCAACCAGTATGAAAGGTATGGTCATTTCTACTTTCCGGGCAACCTAGGCTTCACCCTTGGGCGTTGCTCCAACAGATTGAATAGTTAGGGCCTTAGAAGTCAACGCCCGATGCATAAAATACAAAATAAATAGAACAGTTTTTCCATCGTATAAAACTAATAATTGCAACCAGTGTGAAAGTAATGGGCATTTCTACGTTCCGGGCAACCTAGGCTTCACTCTAGGGCGTTGCTCCACCACATCGAATAGCTACGGCCTTAGAAGTCAACGCCAGAAGCATAAAATACAGTATAAATACAACAATTTTTCCATTGTATAGCATGACTAATTGCAACCAGTGCGAAAGTAACGATCATTTCGACGTTTCGGGCATCCTAGACTTAACTCTGAGGCGCTGCTCCACCAGATCGAAGAGTTAGGGTCTAAGAAGTCAACACCGGAAGCATAAAATACAATTTAAATACAACAGCTTTTGCATCGTAGAAAACGAATAATTGCAACCTGTGTGAAGGTTATGGTCATTTCTACGTTTCTGACAGCCTAGGCTTCACTGTAGGGTGTTGCTCCACCAAATCGAATAGGTAGGGCCATAGAAGTCAACGCCAGAAGCATAAAATACAATATAAATATAACAGTTTCACCATCGTATAAAACGAATAATTGCAACAAGTATGAAAGTTGTGGTTATTTCTACTTTCCGGGCAACCTAGGCTTCACTCTAGTGCGTTGCTCCACCAGATTGAATAGTTAGGGCCTTAGAAGTCAACGCCCGATGCATAAAATACAAAATAAATAGAACAGTTTTTCCATTGTATAAAACGAATAATTGCTACCAGTGTGAAAGTTATGTTCATTTCTACGTTTCTGACAGCCTAGGCTTCACTGTAGGATGTTGCTCCACCAAATCTAATAGGTAGGGCCATAGACGTCAACGCCAGAAGCATAAAATACAATATAAATATAACAGTTTCACCATCGTATAAAACGAATAATAGCAACCAGTGTGAAAGTTCTGGCCATTTCTACGTTGCGGGCAACCTAGGCTTCACTCTAGGGCGTTGCTCCACCAGATCGAATAGTTAGGGCCTTAGAAGTCAACGCCCGAAGCATAAAATACAAAATAAATAGAACAGTTTTTCCATTGTATAAAACGATTAATTGCTACCAGTATGAAAGTTATGTTCATTTCTACGTTTCTGACAACCTAGGCTTCACTGTAGTGTGTTGCTCCACCAAATCGAATAGGTAGGGCCATGGAAGTCAACGCCCGAAGCATAAAATACAATAAATATACAAGAGTTTTTCCATCGTATAACAGGAATAATTGCAACCAGTGTGAAAGTGATTGTCATTTCTACGTTCTGGGCAACCTAGGCTTCACTCTAGGGCTTCGTTCCGCCAGATCGAATAGTTAGGGCCTAAGAAGTCAACGCCCGAAGCATAAAATACAATATAAATATAACAGTTTTTCCATCGTATAAAACGAATAATTGCAACAAGTATGAAAGTTGTGGTTATTTCTACTTTCCGGGCAACCTAGGCTTCGCCCTAGGGCGTTGCTCCAACAGATTGAATAGTTAGGGCCTTAGAAGTCAACGCCCGAAGCATAACATACAAAATAAATAGAACAGCTTTTCCATCGTATAAAACGAATAATTGCTACCGGTGTGAAAGTTATGGTCATTTCTACGTTCCGGGAAACACAGGCTTCACCCTAGGGCGTTGTTCCACCAGATGGAATAGTTAGGGCATAAGAAGTCAACGCCAGAAGCATAAAATACGGTATAAATGCAACAGCTTTTCCGTCGTATAAAACAAATAATTGCAACCAGTATGAAAGGTATGGTCATTTCTACTTTCCGGGCAACCTAGGCTTCACCCTAGGGCGTTGATCCAACAGATTGAATAGTTAGGGCCTTAGAAGTAAACGCCCGAAGCATAAAATACAAAATAAATAGAACAGTTTTTCCATCGTATAAAACTAATAATTGCAACCAGTGTGAAAGTAATGGGTATTTCTACGTTCCGGGCAACCTAGGCTTCACTCTAGGGCGTTGCTCCACCACATCGAAAAGCTACGGCCTTAGAAGTCAACGCCAGAAGCATAAAATACAGTATAAATACAACAATTTTTCCATTGTATAGCATGACTAATTGCAACCAGTGCGAAAGTAACGATCATTTCGACGTTTCGGGCATCCTAGACTTAACTCTGAGGCGTTGCTCCACCAGGTGGAAGAGTTAGGGTCTAAGAAGTCAACACCGGAAGCATAAAATACAATTTAAATACAACAGTTTTTCCATCGTATAAAACGAATAATTTCTACCGGTGTGAAAGTTATGGTCATTTCTACGTTCCAGGCAACCTAGGCATCACTGTAGGGTGTTGCTCCACCAGATCGAATAGGTAGGGCCATAGAAGTCTACGCCAGAAGCATCAAATGCAATATAAATACAACAGTTTTTCCATCGTATAAAAGGATTAATTGGAACCAGTTTGAAAGTGATGATCAGTTCTACGTTCCGGGTAACCTAGGCTTCACTCTAGGGCGTTGCTCCACCAGATCGAATAGTTAGGGCCTTAGAAGTCAACGCCCGAAGCATAAAATACAAAATAAATAGAACAGTTTTTCCATTGTATAAAACGAATAACTGCTGCCAGTGTGAAAGTTATGTTCATTTCTACGTTTCTGACAACCTAGGCTTCACTGTAGGGTGTTGCTCCACCAAATCGAATAGGTAGGGCCATGGAAGTCAACGCCCGAAGCATAAAATACAATAAATATACAAGAGTTTTTCCATCGTATAACAGGAATAATTGCAACCAGTGTGAAAGTGATGGTCATTTCTACGTTCTGGGCAACCTAGGCTTCACTCTAGGGCGTTGCTCCACCAGATCGAATAGTTAGGGCCTTAGAAGTCAACGCCCGAAGCATAAAATACAAAATAAATAGAACAGTTTTTCCATTGTATAAAACGAATAATTGCTACCAGTGTGAAAGTTATGTTCATTTCTACGTTTCTGACAGCCTAGGCTTCACTGTAGGGTGTTGCTCCAGCAGATTGAATAGTTAGGGCCTTAGAAGTCAACGCCCGAAGCATAAAATACAAAATAAATAGAACAGCTTTTCCATCGTATAAAACGAATAATTGCTACCGGTGTGAAAGTTATGGTCAAATTCTACGTTCCGGGTAACCCAGGCTTCACCCTAGGGCGTTGTTCCACCAGATGGAATAGTTAGGGCATAAGAAGTCAACACCAGAAGCATAAAATACGGTATAAATACAACAGCTTTTCCATCGTATAAAACAAATAATTGCAACCAGTATGAAAGGTATGGTCATTTCTACTTTCCGGGCAACCTAGGCTTCACCCTAGGGCGTTGCTCCAACAGATTGAATAGTTAGGGCCTTAGAAGTCAACGCCCGAAGCATAAAATACAAAATAAATAGAACAGCTTTTCCATTGTATAAAACGAATAATTGCTGCCAGTGTGAAAGTTATGTTCATTTCTACGTTTCTGACAACCTAGGCTTCACTGTAGGGTGTTGCTCCACCAAATCGAATAGTTAGGGCCTTAGAAGGCAACGCCCGAAGCATAAAATACAAAATAAATAGAACAGTTTTTCCATTGTATAAAACGAATAATTGCTACCAGTGTGAAAGTTATGTTCATTTCTACATTTCTGACAACCTAGGCTTCACTGTAGGGTGCTGCTCCACCAAATCGAATAGGTAGGGCCATGGAAGTCAACGCCCGAAGCATAAAATACAATAAATATACAAGTGATTTTCCATCGTATAACAGGAATAATTGCAACCAGTGTGAAAGTGAGGGTCATTTCTACGTTCTGGGCAACCTAGGCTTCACTCTAGGGCGTCGCTCCACCAGATCGAATAGTTAGCCCCTAAGAAGTCAACGCCAGAAGCATAAAATACAATATAAATATAACAGCTTTTCCATCGTATAAAACGAATAATTGCAACAAGTATGAAAGTTGTGGTTATTTCTACTTTCCGGGCAACCTAGGCTTCACCCTAGGCCGTTGCTCCAGCAGATTGAATAGTTAGGGCCTTACAAGTCAACGCACGAAGCATAAAATGCAATATAAATACAACAGTTTTTCCATCGTATAAAACGAATAATTTCTACCGGTGTGAAAGTTATGGTCATTTCTACGTTCCAGGCAACCTCGGCATCACCCTAGGGTGTTGCTCCACCAGATGGAATAGTTAGGGCATAAGAAGTCAACGCCAGAAGCATAAAATACGGTATAAATACAACAGCTTTTCCATCGTATAAAACGAATAATTGCAACCAGTGCGAAAGTTATAGTCATTTCTACTTTCCGGGCAACCTAGGCTTCACTCTAGGGCGTTGCTCCTCCAGACCGAATAGTTAGTGCCCTAGACGTCAACGCCAGAAGCATAAAATACAATATAAATGTAACAGTTTTTCCATCGTATAAAACGAATAATTGCAACAAGTATGAAAGTTGTGGTTATTTCTACTTTCCAGGCAACCTAGGCTTCACCCTAGGGCGTTGCTCCAGCAGATTGAATAGTTAGGGCCTTAGAAGTCAACGCCCGAAGCATAAAATACAAAATAAATAGAACAGCTTTTCCATCGTATAAAACGAATAATTGCTACCGGTGTGAAAGTTATGGTCAAATTCTACGTTCCGGGTAACCCAGGCTTCACCGTAGGGCGTTGTTCCACCAGATGGAATAGTTAGGGCATAAGAAGTCAACGCCAGAAGCATAAAATACGGTATAAATACAACAGCTTTTCCATCGTATAAAACAAATAATTGCAACCAGTATGAAAGGTATGGTCATTTCTACTTTCCGGGCAACCTAGGCTTCACCCTTGGGCGTTGCTCCAACAGATTGAATAGTTAGGGCCTTAGAAGTCAACGCCCGATGCATAAAATACAAAATAAATAGAACAGTTTTTCCATCGTATAAAACTAATAATTGCAACCAGTGTGAAAGTAATGGGCATTTCTACGTTCCGGGCAACCTAGGCTTCACTCTAGGGCGTTGCTCCACCACATCGAATAGCTACGGCCTTAGAAGTTAACGCCAGAAGCATAAAATACAGTATAAATACAACAATTTTTCCATTGTATAGCATGACTAATTGCAACCAGTGCGAAAGTAACGATCATTTCGACGTTTCGGGCATCCTAGACTTAACTCTGAGGCGCTGCTCCACCAGATCGAAGAGTTAGGGTCTAAGAAGTCAACACCGGAAGCATAAAATACAATTTAAATACAACAGCTTTTGCATCGTAGAAAACGAATAATTGCAACCTGTGTGAAGGTTATGGTCATATCTACGTTCCGGGCAACCTAGGCTTCACTGTAGGGTGTTTCTCCACCAGATCGAATGGGTAGGGCCATAGAAGTCTACGCCCGAAGCATAAATTGCAATATAAATACAACAGTTTTTCCATCGTATAAAAGGATTAATTGCAACCAGTTTGAAAGTGATGATCATTTCTACATTCCGGGCAACCTAGGCTTCACTCTAGTGCGTTGCTCCACCAGATCGAACACTTATGGCCTAAGAAGGCACCTTCAGAAGCATAAAATACAATATACATATAACAGTTTTTCCATCGTATAAGACTAATAATAGCAACCAGTGTGAAAGTTATGGTCATTTCTAAGTTCCTGGCAACCTAGACTTCACCCTAGGGCGTTGTTCCACCAGATGGAATGGTTAGGGCATAAGAAGTCAACGCCAGAAGCATAAAATACGGTATAAATACAACAGCTTTTCCATCGTATAAAACGAATAATTGCAACCAGTGTGAAAGTTATAGTCATTTCTACGTTCCGGGCAACCTAGGCCTCACTCTAGGGTGTTGTTCCACCAGATTGAATAGTTAGGGCCTAAGAAATCAACGCCAGAAGCATAAAATACAATTTAAATATAACAGCTTTTCCATCGTATAAAACGAATAATTTCAACCGGAGTGAAAGGTATGGTCATTTTTACATTCCGAGCAACCTAGGCTTCACTCTAGGGCGTTGATACACCAGATAGAATAGTTAGGGCCTTAGAAGTCAACGCCAGAAGCATAAAATTCAATAAAGATGCAACAGTTTTTCCATCGTATAACAGGAGTCACTGCGAACAGTGTGAAAGTACTGGTCATTTCTACGTTCCGGGTAACCTAGGCTTCACCCTAGGGCGTTGCTAGAACAGATCGAATAGTTAGGGCCTTAGAAGTCAACGGCCGAAGCATAAAATACAAAATAAATAGAACTGTTTTTCCATCGCATAAAGCGAATAATTGCTACCGGTGTGAAAGTTATTTCCATTTCTACGTTCCGGTCAACCTAGGCTTCACCCTAGGGCGTTGTTCCACCAGATGGGATAGTTGTGGCATAAGAAGTCAACGCCAGAAGCATAAAATACAATATAAGGACAACAGTTTTTCCATCGTATAAAATGAATAATTGCAAACATTGCGAAAGTAATGGTCATTTCTACGTTCCAGGCAACCTAGGCGTCACTGTAGTGCGTTGCTCCACCACATCTAATAGCTACGGCCTTAGACGTCAACGACAGAAGCATAAAATACAATAAAGATGCAACAGCTTTTCCATCGTATAAAACGAATAATAGCAGCCAGTGTGAAAGTTATGGTCATTTCTACGTTCCGGGCAACCTAGGCTTCACTCTAGGGCGTTGGTCCACCAGATCAAACATTTAGGGCCTTAGAAGTCAACGCCCGAAGCATAAAATACAAAATAAATACAACAGTTTTTCCATTGTATAAAACGAATAATTGCTACCAGTTTAAAAGTTATGGTCATTTCTACGTTCCGGGCAACCTAGGCTTCACCCTAGGGCGTTGTTCCACCAGATCGAATAGTTAGGGCCTAAGAAATGAACGCCAGAAGCATAAAATACAATATAAATACAACAGTTTATCAATCATATAAAACGAATGATAGCAACCAGTGTGAAAGTTATGGTCATTTCTACTTTCCGGGCAACCTACGCTTCACCCTAGGGCGTTGTTCCACCAGATGGAATAGATAGGGCCTAAGAAGTCAACGCCAGAAGAATAAAATGCAATATAAATATAACAGCTTTTCCATCGTATAAAATGAATAATTGCAAACAGTGTGAAAGTAATGGTTATTTCTACGTTCCGGGCAACCTAGGCTTCAATCTAGGGCGTTGCTCCACCAGATCAAACAGTTAGGGCCTTAGAAGTCAACGCCCGAAGCATAAAATGTAAAATAAATAGAACAGTTTTTCCATTGTATAAAACGAATAATTGCTACCAGTGTAAAAGTTATGGTCATTTCTACTTTCCGGGCAACCTACGCTTCACCCTAGGGCGTTGTTCCACCAGATGGAATAGTTAGGGCCTAAGAAGTCAACGCCAGAAGCATAAAATACGATATAAATTCAACAGCTTTTCCATCGTATAAACCGAATAATTGCAACCAGTGTGAAAGTTATGGTCATTTCTACGTTCCGGGCAACCTAGGCTTCACTCTAGGGCCTTGCTCCACCAGCTTCGAATGGTTAGGTCCTAAGAAATCAGCGCCAGAAGCATAAAATACAATAAAGACGCAACAGTTTTTCCATCGTATAACAGGAATAATTGCAACCAGTGTGAAGGTAATGGTACGTTCGACGTTCCGGGCAACCTAGACGTCACTGTAGTGCGTTGCTCCACCAGACCAAATAGTTAGGGCCTAAGAAGTGAACGCCAGAAGCATAAAATACAATATAAATGCAACGGCGTTTCCATCGTATATAATGTATATTTACAAACAGTGTGAAAGTAATGGTCATTTCTACGTTCCGGGCAACCTAGACTTCATACTAGGGCGCTGTTCCACCAGATCGAACAGACAGGGCATAAGAAGTCAACGGCAGAAGAATAAAATAATATATAAGTACAACAGTTTTTCCATTGTATAAAGTGAAGAATTGCAAACATTGTGAAAGTAATGGTCATTTCTACGTTCCGGGCAACCTAGACGTCACTCTAGGGCGTTGCTCCACCACATCGAATAGCTACGGCCTTAGAAGTCAACGCCAGAAGGGAAAAATGCAATAAAAATACAACAGTTTTTTCATCGTATAACAGGAATAATTGCAACAAGCGTGAAGGTAATGATCATTTCTACGTTCCGGGCATCGCAGGCTTCACTCTAGGGCTTTGTTCCACCAGATCGAATAGTTAGGGCGTAAGATGTCAACGCCAGAAGCATAAAATGCAATATAAATATAACAGTTTTTTCATCGTATAAAACGAATAATAGCAACCAGTGTGAAGTTATGGTCATTTCTACGTTCCGGCAACCTAGGCTTCACTGTAGGGTGTTGCTCCGCCAGATCGAATAGTTGGGGCCTTAGAAGTCAACGCCCGAAGCATAAAATGCAAAATAAATACAACAGTTTTTCCATTGTATAAAACGAATAATTGCTTCCAGAGTGAAAGTTATGGACATTTCTACGTTCCGGGCAACCTAGGCTTCACCCAAGTGCGTTGTTCCACCAGACGGAATAGTTGGGTCCTAAGAAGCCGACGCCAGAAGCATAAAATACGATATAAATACAACAGCTTTTCCATCGTATAAAACGAATAATGGCAACCAGTGTGAAAGTTATGGTCATTTCTACGTTCCGGGCAACCTAGGCTTCACTCTAGGCCGTTGCTCCGCCAGATCGAATAGCTAGGGCCTTAGAAGTCAACGCCCGAAGCATAAATTACAATATAAGTGCAACAGCTTTTCCATCGTATATAATGTATATTTGCAAACAGTGTGAAAGTAATGGTCATTTCTACGTTCCGGGCAACCTAGGCTTCATTCTAGGGCGCTCTTCCACCAGATCGAACAGACAGGGCCCAAGAAGTCAACGCCAGAAGTATAAGATACGATATAAGTACAACAGTTTTTCCATTGTATAAAGTGAATAATTGCAAACATTGTGAAAGTAATGGTGATTTCTACGTTCCGGGCAACCTAGACGTCACTGTAGGGCGTTGCTCCACCACAGCTAATAGCTGCGGCCTTAGAAGTCAACGCCAGAAGCAGAAGATACAATAATAATGCAACAGTCTTTCCATCGTATAGCATGACTAATTGCAACCAGTGCGAAAGTAATGATCATATCGACGTTTCGGGCATCCTGGGCTTAACTCTGAGGCGGTGTTCCAGCGGATCGAAGAGTTAGGGCCTTAGAAGTCAACGCCAAAAGCATATACTACAAAATAAATACAACAGTCTTTCCATCGTATAAAACGTATAATTGCTACCAGTGTGAAAGTTATGGTCATTTCTACGTTCCGGGCAACCTAGGCTTCACCCTAGGGCGTTGTTCCACCAGATGAAATAGTTAGGGCCTTAGAAGTCAAAGCCAGAAGCATAAAATACGATATAAATACAACAGCTTTTCCATCGTATAAAACGAATAATGGTAACCAGTGTGAAAGTTATGGTCATTTCTACGTTCCGGGCAACCTAGGCTTCACTCTGGGGCCTTGCTCCACCAGCTTCGAATGGTTAGGTCCTAAGAAATCAGCGCCAGAAGCATAAAATACAATAAAGACGCAACAGTTTTTCCATCGTATAACAGCAATAATTGCAACCAGTGTGAAAGTGATGGATATTTCTACGTTCCGGGCAACCTAGGTTTCACTCTAGGGCGTTGCTCCAACAGCTCGAATATTTAGGGCCTAAGAAGTCGACACCAGAAGCATAAAATGCAATAAAAGTACAACAGTTTTTCCATCGTATAACAGGAATAATTCCAACCAGTTTGAGAGTGATGGTCATTTCTACGTTCCGGGCAACCTAGGCTTCACTCTAGGGCGTTGTTACACCAGATCGAATTGTTAGGGCCTGAGAAGTCAACGCCAGAAGAATAAAACACAATATATGTACAACAGTTTTTTCATCGTATAAAATGAATAATTGCTAACATTGTGAAGGTACTGGTCATTTCTACGTTCCGGCAACCTAGGCGTCACTCTAGGGCGTTGCTCCACCACATCTAACAGCTACGGCCTTAGAAGTCAACGCCAGAGGCATAAAATACAATATAAATACATCAGCTTTACCATCGTACAAAATGAATAATTGCAACCAGTGTGAAAGTTATGGTCATTTCCACGTTCCGGGCAACCTAGGCTTCACTCTAGGGCGTTGCTCCACCAGATCGAATAGTTAGGGCCTTAGAAGTCAACGCCAGAAGTATAAAATACAATAAAGATGCAACAGTTTTTCCATCGTTTTACAGGAATAACTGCAACCAGTGTGAATGTACTGGTCATTTCTACGTTCCGGATAACCTAGGCTTCACTCTAGGGCGTTGTTCCACCAGATCGAACAGCTAGGGCCTTAGAAGTCAACGCCCGAAGCATAAAATACAAAATAAATAAAACAGTTTTTCCATCGTATAAAACGAATAATTGCTACCAGTGTGAAAGTTATGGTCATTTCTACGTTCCGCGCAACCTGGGCTTTACCCTAGGGCGTTGTTCCACGAGATGGAATAACTAGGGACTTAGAATTCAACGCCATAAGAATAAAATGCATTATAAACATAACAGTTTTTCCATCGTATAAAACGAATAATAGCAACCAGTGTGAAAGTTCTGGTCATTTCGACGTTCCGGGCAACCTAGGCTTCACTCAAGGGTGTTGCTCCACCAGATCGAATAGTTAGGGCCTTAGAAGTCAACGCCAGGAGCATAAGAAACAATAAAAATACAAGAGTCTTTTCATCGTATTACAGGAATAATTGCAATAAGCGTGAAAGTATTGATCATTTCGGCGTTTCGGGCATCCTAGACTTAACTCTGATGCATTGCTAGTCCAGATCGAATAGCTGGGGCCTAAGAAGTCAATGCCAGAAGCATAAAATACAATATAAATACAACAGCTTTGGCATCGAATAAATTAATAATTGCAAACAGTGTGAAAGATATGGTCATTTCTACGTTCCGGTCAACCTAGGCTTCATTCTAGGGCGTTGGTCCACCAGATCAAACAGTTAGGGTCTTAGAAGACAACGCCCGAAACATGAAATACAAAATAAATCGAACAGGTTTTCCATTGTATAAAACGAATAATTGCTACCAGTGTGAAAGTTCTGGTCATTTCGACGTTCCGGGCAACCTAGGCTTCACCCTAGGGCGTTGCTCCAACAGATCGAATAGTTAGGGCCTAAGAAGTCAACGCCAGAAGCATAAAATACAATATAAATATAACAGTTTTTCCATCGTATAACAGGAATAATTGCAACCAGTGTGAATGTAATGGTCATTTCTAGGTTCCGGGCAACCTAGGTTTCACTCTAGGGCGTTGCTCCGCCAGGTCGAGTAGTTAGGGCCTAAGAAGTCAACGGCAGAAGCATAAAATACAATATAAATAGAACAGTTTTTCCATTGTATAAAACGAATAATTGCTACCAGTGTGAAAGTTATGGTCATTTCTACGTTCCGCGCAACCTGGGCTTTACTCTAGGGCGTTGTTCCACCAGATGGAATAGTTAGGGGCTAAGAAGTCAACGCCAGAAGCATAAAATACTATATAAATACAACGGCTTTTGCATCGTATAAAACAAATAATTGCAACCAGTGTGAAAGTTATGGTCATTTCAACGTTCCGGGCAACCTAGGCTTCACCCTAGGCCGTTGTTCCACCAGATCGAATAGTTAGGTCCTAAGAAGTGAACGGCAGAAGCATAAAATGCAATAAAAGTACAACAGTTTTTCCATCGTATAGCAGGAATAATTTGCAACCAGTGTGATAGTAGTGGTCATTTCTACGTTCCGGGCAACCCAGGTTTCTTTCCAGGGCGTTGCTCCACCAGATCGAATAGTTACGGCCTAAGAAGTCAACGCCAGAAGCATAAAATACGATGAAGATGCAACAGTTTTTCCATCGTATAAAACGAATAATTGCAATCAGTGTGAAAGTTATGGTCATTTCTACATTCCGAGTAACCCAGGCTTCACTCTAGGGCGTTGCTCCACCTGATCGAACAGTTAGGGCCTAAGAAGTCAACGCCAGAAGCATAAAATACGATATGAATACAACAGCTTTTCCGTCGTATAAAAGGAATAATTGCAATCAGTGTGCAAGTAATGGTCATTACTACGTTCCGGGCAACCTAGGCTTTACTCTACGGCGTTGTTCCACCCGATGGAATAGTTAGGGCCTATGAAGTCAACGCCAGAAGCATAAAATACGATATAAATACAACAGCTTTTCCATCGTATAAAAGGAATAATTGCAAACTGTGTGAAAGTAATGGTCATTTCTACGTTCCGGGCAACCTAGGCTTCACTCTACGGCGTTGTTCCACCAGACCGAATAGTTAGGGCCTAAGAAGTCAACACCAGAAGAATAAAATACAAAATAAGTACAACAGCCTTTACACCAAATAAAACGAATAATTGCAACCTGTGTGAAGGTTATGGTCATATCTACGTTCCGGGCAACCTAGGCTTCACTGTCGGGCGTTGCTCCACCAGATCGAAATGTTAGGGCCTTAGAAGTCAACGCCAGAAGCATAAACTGCAAAATAAACACTACAGCCTTTCAATCGTATAAAACGAATAATTGCAACCAGTGTGAAAGTTATGGTCATTTCTACGTTCCGGGCAACCTAGGCTTCACTCTAGGGCGTTGCTCCACCAGATCGAATAGTTAGGGCCTTAGAAGTCAACGCCAGAAGTATAAAATACAATAAAGATGCAACAGTTTTTCCATCGTTTTACAGGAATAACTGCAACCAGTGTGAATGTACTGGTCATTTCTACGTTCCGGATAACCTAGGCTTCACTCTAGGGCGTTGTTCCACCAGATCGAACAGTTAGGGCCTAAGAAGTCAACGCCAGAAGCATAAAATACAATATAAATACAACATATTTTCAATCGTATAAAACGAATAATTGCAACCAGTGTGAAAGTTATGGTCATTTCTACGTTCCGGGCAACCTAGGCTTCACTCTAGGGCGTTGCTCCACCAGATCGAATAGTTAGGGCCTTAGAAGTCAACGCCAGAAGTATAAAATACAATAAAGATGCAACAGTTTTTCCATCGTTTTACAGGAATAACTGCAACCAGTGTGAATGTACTGGTCATTTCTACGTTCCGAATAACCTAGGCTTCACTCTAGGGCGTTGTTCCACCAGATCGAACAGCTGGGGCCTTAGAAGTCAACGCCCGAAGCATAAAATACAAAATAAATAAAACAGTTTTTCCATCGTATAAAACGAATAATTGCTACCAGTGTGAAAGTTATGGTCATTTCTACGTTCCGCGCAACCTGGGCTTTACCCTAGGGCGTTGTTCCACGAGATGGAATAACTAGGGACTTAGAATTCAACGCCATAAGAATAAAATACATTATAAACATAACAGTTTTTCCATCGTATAAAACGAATAATAGCAACCAGTGTGAAAGTTCTGGTCATTTCGACGTTCCGGGCAACCTAGGCTTCACTCAAGGGTGTTGCTCCACCAGATCGAATAGTTAGGGCCTTAGAAGTCAACGCCAGGAGCATAAGAAACAATAAAAATACAAGAGTCTTTTCATCGTATTACAGGAATAATTGCAATAAGCGTGAAAGTATTGATCATTTCGGCGTTTCGGGCATCCTAGACTTAACTCTGATGCATTGCTAGTCCAGATCGAATAGCTGGGGCCTAAGAAGTCAATGCCAGAAGCATAAAATACAATATAAATACAACAGCTTTGGCATCGAATAAATTAATAATTGCAAACAGTGTGAAAGATATGGTCATTTCTACGTTCCGGTCAACCTAGGCTTCATTCTAGGGCGTTGGTCCACCAGATCAAACAGTTAGGGTCTTAGAAGACAACGCCCGAAACATAAAATACAAAATAAATCGAACAGGTTTTCCATTGTATAAAACGA
Organism: Calliopsis andreniformis; assembly: GCF_051401765.1. Lineage (NCBI taxonomy): Eukaryota > Metazoa > Arthropoda > Insecta > Hymenoptera > Andrenidae > Calliopsis > Calliopsis andreniformis. Next base: position 2,883,822 of record NW_027480465.1, on the reverse strand, counting down.
ATAATTGCTACCAGTGTGAAAGTTCTGGTCATTTCGACGTTCCGGGCAACCTAGGCTTCACCCTAGGGCGTTGCTCCAACAGATCGAATAGTTAGGGCCTAAGAAGTCAACGCCAGAAGCATAAAATACAATATAAATATAACAGTTTTTCCATCGTATAACAGGAATAATTGCAACCAGTGTGAATGTAATGGTCATTTCTAGGTTCCGGGCAACCTAGGTTTCACTCTAGGGCGTTGCTCCGCCAGGTCGAGTAGTTAGGGCCTAAGAAGTCAACGGCAGAAGCATAAAATACAATATAAATAGAACAGTTTTTCCATTGTATAAAACGAATAATTGCTACCAGTGTAAAAGTTATGGTCATTTCTACGTTCCGCGCAACCTGGGCTTTACTCTAGGGCGTTGTTCCACCAGATGGAATAGTTAGGGGCTAAGAAGTCAACGCCAGAAGCATAAAATACTATATAAATACAACGGCTTTTGCATCGTATAAAACAAATAATTGCAACCAGTGTGAAAGTTATGGTCATTTCAACGTTCCGGGCAACCTAGGCTTCACCCTAGGCCGTTGTTCCACCAGATCGAATAGTTAGGTCCTAAGAAGTGAACGGCAGAAGCATAAAATGCAATAAAAGTACAACAGTTTTTCCATCGTATAGCAGGAATAATTTGCAACCAGTGTGATAGTAGTGGTCATTTCTACGTTCCGGGCAACCCAGGTTTCACTCCAGGGCGTTGCTCCACCAGATCGAATAGTTACGGCCTAAGAAGTCAACGCCAGAAGCATAAAATACGATGAAGATGCAACAGTTTTTCCATCGTATAAAACGAATAATTGCAATCAGTGTGAAAGTTATGGTCATTTCTACATTCCGAGTAACCCAGGCTTCACTCTAGGGCGTTGCTCCACCTGATCGAACAGTTAGGGCCTAAGAAGTCAACGCCAGAAGCATAAAATACGATATGAATACAACAGCTTTTCCGTCGTATAAAAGGAATAATTGCAATCAGTGTGCAAGTAATGGTCATTACTACGTTCCGGGCAACCTAGGCTTCACTCTACGGCGTTGTTCCACCCGATGGAATAGTTAGGGCCTATGAAGTCAACGCCAGAAGCATAAAATACGATATAAATACAACAGCTTTTCCATCGTATAAAAGGAATAATTGCAAACTGTGTGAAAGTAATGGTCATTTCTACGTTCCGGGCAACCTAGGCTTCACTCTACGGCGTTGTTCCACCAGACCGAATAGTTAGGGCCTAAGAAGTCAACACCAGAAGAATAAAATACAAAATAAATACAACAGCCTTTACACCAAATAAAACGAATAATTGCAACCTGTGTGAAGGTTATGGTCATATCTACGTTCCGGGCAACCTAGGCTTCACTGTCGGGCGTTGCTCCACCAGATCGAAATGTTAGGGCCTTAGAAGTCAACGCCAGAAGCATAAACTGCAAAATAAACACTACAGCCTTTCCATCGTATAAAACGTATAATTGCAACGTGTGTGATGGTTATGGACATATCTACGTTCCGGGCAACCTAGCCTTCACCGTAGGGCGTTGCTCCACCAAATCGGATAGTTAGGGACTTAGAAGTCAACGCCCGAAGCATAAAATACAATATAAGTACAAGAGTTTTTCCGTCGTATAAAATGAATGATTGCGAACATTGTGAAAGTAATGGTCATTTCTACGTTCCTGGCCACCTACGCGTCACTCTAGGGCGTTGCTGCTCCACATCTGATAGCTACGGCCTTAGAAGTTAACGCCGGAAGCATAAAATACAATATAAATACAACAGCTTTGCCATCGTATAAAATGAATAATTGCAAATAGTGTGAAGGTAATGGTCATTTCTCCGTTCCGAGCAACCTAGGCTTCACTCTAGGGCGTTGATCCACCAGATCGAATAGTTAGAGCCTTAGAAGTCGACGCCAGAAGCATAAAATACAATATAAATACAACAGTTTTTTCATCGTATAAAACGAATAATTGCAACCAGTATGAAGGTTATGGTCATTTCTACTTTCCGGGCAACCTAGGCTTCACCCTAGGGCGTAGCTCCCACAGATAGAATAGTTAGGGCCTTAGAAGTGAATGCCCGAAGCATAAAATGCAATAAAGATACAACAGCTTTTCCATCATATAACAGGAATAATTACAACCAGTTTGAAAGTGATGGTCATTTCTACGTTCCGGGCAACCTAGGCTTGATCATTTCGGCGTTTCGGGCATCCTAGACTTAACTCTGAGGCATTGCTCCACCAGATCGAATATTTAGGGCCTAAGAAGTCAACGCTAGAAGCATAAAATACTATATAAATACAACAGCTTTTCCATCGTGTAAAACAAATAATTGCAACCAGTGTGAAAGTTATGGTCATTTCTACGTTCCGGGCAACCTAGGCTTCACCCTAGGCTGTTGTTCCCCCAGATCGAATAGTTAGGTCCTAAGAAGTGAACGCCAGAAACATAAAATGCAATAAAAATACAACAGCTTTTCCATCGTATAGCAGGAATAATTTGCAACAAGTGTGATAGTAGTGGTCATTTCTACGTTCCGGGCAACCCAGGTTTCACTCCAGGGCGTTGCTCCACCAGATCGAATAGTTACGGCCTAAGAAGTCAACGCCAGAAGCATAAAATACGATGAAGATGCAACAGTTTTTCCATCGTATAAAACGAATAATTGCAATCAGTGTGAAAGTTATGGTCATTTCTACATTCCGAGCAACCCAGGCTTCACTCTAGGGCGTTGCTCCACCAGATCGAACAGTTAGGTCCTTAGAAGTCAACGCCAGAAGCATAAAATACGATATAAATACAACAGCTTTTCCATCGTATAAAAGGAATAATTGCAAACAGTGTGAAAGTAATGGTCATTTCTACGTTCGGGCAACCTAGGCTTCACTGTAGGGTGTTGTTCCACCAGATCGAATAGGTAAGGCCATAGAAGTCAACTCCCGAAGCATAAAATGCAATAAAAATACAACAGCTTTTCCATCGTATAACAGGAATAATTGCAACCAGTGTGAAAGTGATGGTCATTTCTACTTTCCGGGCAACCTAGGCTTCACCCTAGGGCGTAGCTCCCACAGATTGAATAGTTAGGGCCTTAGAAGTCAATGCCCGAAGCATAAAATGCAATAAAAATACAACAGTTTTTCCATCATATAACAGAAATAATTGCAACCAGTTTGAAAGTGATGGTCATTTCTATGTTCCGGGCAACCTAGGCTTCACTCTAGGGCGTTGCTCCGCCAGATCGAACCGTTAGGGCCTTAGAAGTCAACGCCCGAAGCATAAAATACAAAATAAATAGTACAGGTTTTCAATCGTATAAAACGAATAATTTCTACTAGAGTGGAAGCTATGGGCATTTCTACTTTCCGGGCAACCTAGGCTTCACCCTAGGGAGTTGTTCCACCAGATGGAATAGTTAGGGCCTAAGAAGTCAACGCCAGAAGCATAAAACACGATATAAATACAACAGTTTTTCCATCGTATAAAACGAATAATCGCAAGCAGCATGAAAGTTATGGTCATTTCTACTTTCAGAGCAACCTACGCTTCACCCTAGGGAGTTGCACCACCAGGTGGAATTGTTAGGGCCTTAAAAGTCAATGCCCGAAGCATAAAATGCAATAAAAATATAACAGTTTTTCCATCGTATAACAGGAATAAATGCAACCAGTGTGAAAGGAATGGTTATTTCTACGTTCCGCGCAACGTAGGTTTCACTCCAGGGCGTTGCTCCACCAGTTCGCATAGTTAGGTCATAAGAAGTCAACGCCAGAAGCATAAAATACGATATAAATACAACAGCTTTTCCATCGTATAAAATGAATAATTGCTAACATTGTGAAGGTACTGGTCATTTCTACGTTCAGGGCCACCTAGGCGTCACTCTAGGGCGTTGCTCCACCACAGCTAATAGCTGCGGCCTTAGAAGTCAACGCCAGAAGCAGAAGATACAATAATAATGCAACAGTTTTTCCATCGTATAGCATGACTAATTGCAACCAGTGCGAAAGTAATGATCATATCGACGTTTCGGGCATCCTGGGCTTAACTCTGAGGCGGTGTTCCACCGGATCGAAGAGTTAGGGCCTTAGAAGTCAACGCCAAAAGCATATACTACAAAATAAATACAACAGTCTTTCCATCGTATAAAACGTATAATTGCTACCAGTGTGAAAGTTATGGTCATTTCTACGTTCCGGGCAACCTAGGCTTCACCCTAGGGCGTTGTTCCACCAGATGAAATAGTTAGGGCCTTAGAAGTCAAAGCCAGAAGCATAAAATACGATATAAATACAACAGCTTTTCCATCGTATAAAACGAATAATGGTAACCAGCGTGAAAGTTATGGTCATTTCTACGTTCCGGGCAACCTAGGCTTCACTCTGGGGCCTTGCTCCACCAGCTTCGAATGGTTAGGTCCTAAGAAATCAGCGCCAGAAGCATAAAATACAATAAAGACGCAACAGTTTTTCCATCGTATAACAGCAATAATTGCAACCAGTGTGAAAGTGATGGATATTTCTACGTTCCGGGCAACCTAGGTTTCACTCTAGGGCGTTGCTCCAACAGCTCGAATATTTAGGGCCTAAGAAGTCGACACCAGAGGCATAAAATGCAATAAAAGTACAACAGTTTTTCCATCGTATAACAGGAATAATTCCAACCAGTTTGAAAGTGATGGTCATTTCTACGTTCCGGGCAACCTAGGTTTCACTCTAGGGCGTCGCTCCAATAGATCGAATAGCTAGGGACTTAGAATTCAACGCCAGAAGGATAAAATACAATATATGTACAACAGTCTTTTCATCGTATAAAATGAATAATTGCAAACATTGTGAAAGTTATGGTCATTTCTACTTTCCGGGCAACCTAGGCTTTACGCTAGGGCGTTGCTCCACCACATTGAATAGTTAGGGCCTTAGAGGTCAACGCCCGAAGCATAGAATGCAATAAAAATACAACAGTTTTTCGATCGTATAACAGGAATAATTCCAACCAGTTTGAAAGTGATGGTCATTTCTACGTTCCGGGCAACCTAGGCTTCACTCTAGGGCGCTGTTACACCAGATCGAATTGTTAGGGCCTGAGAAGTCAACGCCAGAAGAATAAAACACAATATATGTACAACAGTTTTTTCATCGTATAAAATGAATAATTGCTAACATTGTGAAGGTACTGGTCATTTCTACGTTCCGGCAACCTAGGCGTCACTCTAGGTCGTTGCTCTACCACATCTAACAGCTACGGCCTTAGAAATCAACGCCAGAGGCATAAAATACAATATAAATACATCAGCTTTACCATCGTACAAAATGAATAATTGCAAACAGTGTGAAAGTAATGGCCATTTCTACGTTCCGGGCAACCTAGGCTTCACTCTGGGTCGTTGCTCCACCAGATCGAATAGCTAGCGACTTAGAATGAAACGCCAGAAGCATAGAATGCAATAAAAATACAACAGTTTTTCCATCGTATAACCGGAATAATTGCAACCAGTGTGAATGTAATGGTCATTTCTACGTTCCGGGCAACCTAGGCTTCACTCTGGGTCGTTAATCCACCAGATCGAACAGCTAGGGACTTAGAATTAAACGCCAGAAGCATAAAATACAATAAAGATGCAACAGTTTTTCCATTGTGTAACAGGAATAACTGCAACCAGTATGAATGTAATAGTCATTTCTAGGTTCCGGGCAACCTAGATTTCACTCTAGGCCGTTGCTCCACCAGCTCGAATTGTTAGGGCCTTAGAAGTCAACGCCAGAGACATAAAATACAATATAAATACAACAGCTTTACCATCGTACAAAATGAAGAATTGCAAACAGTGTGAAAGTAATGGCCATTTCTACGTTCCGGGCAACCTAGGCTTCACTCTGAGTCGTTGCTCCAACAGATCGAATAGCTAGCGACTTAGAATTAAACGCCAGAAGCATAGAATGCAATAAAAATACAACAGTTTTTCCATTGTATAATCGGAATAATTGCAACCAGTGTGAATGTAATGGTCATTTCTACGTTCCGGGCAACCTAGGCTTCACTCTGGGTCGTTGCTCCACCAGATCGAACAGCTAGGGACTTAGAATTAAACGCCAGAAGCATAAAATACAATAAAGATGCAACAGTTTTTCCATCGTGTAACAGGAGTAACTGCAGCCAGTATGAATGTAATAGTCATTTCTACGTTCCGGGCAACCTAGATTTCACTCTAGGCCGTTGCTCCACCAGCTCGAATTGTTAGGGCCTAAGAAGTCAAAGCCAGAAGCATAAAATACGATATAAATACAACAGCTTTTCCAACGTATAAAACGAATAATTGCTACCAGTGTGAAAGTTATGGTCACTTCTACGTACCGGGATACCTAGGCTTCACTCTAGGACGTCGCTCCATCAGATCGAATAGTTAGAGCCTTAGAAGTCGACGCCAGAAGCATAAAATACAGTAAAGACGCAACTGTTTTTCCATCGTATGACAGGAATAATTGCAACAAGCGTGAAGGTAATGGTCATTTCTACGTTCTGGGCAACCTAGGCTTCGCCATACGGCGTTGTTCCACCAGATCGAATAGTTAGGACCTAAGAAGTGAACGCCAGAAGCATAAAATACGATATAAATACAACAGTTTTTTCATCGTATAAAACGAATAATTGCAACCAGTATGAAAGTTATGGTCATTTCTACTTTCCGGGCAACCTAGGCTTCACCCTAGGGCGTAGCTCCCACAGATTGAATAGTTAGGGCCTTAGAAGTCAATGCCCGAAGCATAAAATGCAATAAAAATACAACAGTTTTTCCATCATATAACAGGAATAATTGCAACCAGTTTGAAAGTGATGGTCATTTCTATGTTCCGGGCAACCTAGGCTTCACTCTAGGGCGTTGCTCCACCAGATCGAATAGTTAGGGCCTATGAAGTGAACGCCAGAAGCATAAAATACAATATATATATAACAGTCTTTCCATCGTATAAAACGAACGATAGCAACCAGTGTGAAAGTTATGGTCATTTCTACGTTCCGGGCAACCTCAGCTTCACTCTAGGGCGTTGCTCCACTAGATCGAACAGCTAGGGCCATAGAAGTCAACGCCAGAAGAATAAAATACAATATAAATACAACAGTTTTTCCATCGTATAAAACGAATGATTGCAACCAGGATGAAACTTATGTTCATTTCTACTTTCCGAGCAACCTAGGCTTCACTCTAGGGCGTGGCTCCAACAGATTGAATAGTTAGGGCCTTAGAAGTCAACGCCAGAAGCATAAAATACAATATAAGTACAACAGGATTTCCATCGTATAAAACGAATAATTGCAACCAGTATGAAACTTATGGTCATTTCTACTTTCCGAGAAACCTAGGCTTCCCTCTAGGGCGTTGCTCCACTAGATCGAATAGTTAGGGCCTAAGAAGTCAACGCCAGAAGCATAAAATACAATATAAATACAACAGCTTTGACATCGTATAAAATGAATAATTGCAAACAGTGTGAAAGATATGGACATTTCTACGTTCCGGGCAACCTAGGGTTCACTGTATGGCGTTCTTCCACGACATCGAATAGCTACGGCCTCAGAAGTCAACGCCTGAAGTATAAAATACGATATAAATACAACAGCTTTTCCATCGTATAAAACGAATAATTGCAACCAGTGTGAAAGTTATGGTCATTTCTACATTTCGAGCAATCGTGGCTTTACCCTAGGGCGTTGTTCCACCAGATAGAATAGTTAGGGCCTAAGAAGTCAACGCCATGAGCATAAAATACGATATAAATACAACAGCTTTTCCATCGTATAAAACGAATAATTGCAACCAGTGTGAAGGTTATGGCCATTTCTACATTTCGAGCAACATAGGCTTGACCCTAGGGCGTTGCTCCACCTGATCGAATAGTTAGGGCCTTAGAAGTCAACGCCAAAAGCATAAAACACAATATAAATACAACTGTTTTTCCACCATATAAAACGAATAATTGCAACCTGTAAGAAAGTTATGGTCATTTCTACATTTCGAGCAACATAGGCTTCACTCTAGGGCGTTGCTCCACCTGATCGAATAGTTAGGGCCTTAGAAGTCAACGCCAGAAGCATAAAATACAATATAAATACAACAGTTTTTCCACCATATAAAACGAATAATTGCAACCAGTATGAAAGTTATGGTCATTCCTACTTTCCGGGCAACCTAGTCTTCACCCTAGGGCGTTGCTCCAACAGATTGAATAGTTAGGGCCTTAGATGTCAATGCCCGAAGCATAAAATGCAATAGAAATACAACAGTTTTTCCATCATATAACAGGAATAATTGCAACCAGTTTGAAAGTGATGGTCATTTCTACGTACCGGGCAACCTAGGCTTCACTCTAGGGCGTTGTTCCACCAGATCGAACAGCTAGGGCCTTAGAAGTCAACGCCCGAAGCATAAAATACAAAATAAATAAAACAGTTTTTCCATCGTATAAAACGAATAATTGCTACCAGTGTGAAAGTTATGGTCATTTCTACGTTCCGCGCAACCTGGGCTTTACCCTAGGGCGTTGTTCCACGAGATGGAATAACTAGGGACTTAGAATTCAACGCCATAAGAATAAAATACATTATAAACATAACAGTTTTTCCATCGTATAAAACGAATAATAGCAACCAGTGTGAAAGTTATGAACAGTTCAACGTTCCGGGCAACCTAGGCTTCACCCTGGGGCGTTGTTCCACCAGATCGAATAGTTAGGGCCACAGAAGTGAACGCCAGAAGCATAAAATACGATATAAATACAACAGCTTTTACATCGTATAAAACGAATAATTGCAACCAGTGTGAGAGTTCTGGTCATTTCGACGTTCCGGGCAACCTAGGCTTCACTCAAGGGTGTTGCTCCACCAGATCGAATAGTTAGGGCCTTAGAAGTCAACGCCAGGAGCATAAGAAACAATAAAAATACAAGAGTCTTTTCATCGTATTACAGGAATAATTGCAATAAGCGTGAAAGTATTGATCATTTCGGCGTTTCGGGCATCCTAGACTTAACTCTGATGCATTGCTAGTCCAGGTCGAATAGCTGGGGCCTAAGAAGTCAATGCCAGAAGCATAAAATACAATATAAATACAACAGCTTTGGCATCGAATAAATTAATAATTGCAAACAGTGTGAAAGATATGGTCATTTCTACGTTCCGGTCAACCTAGGCTTCATTCTAGGGCGTTGGTCCACCAGATCAAACAGTTAGGGTCTTAGAAGACAACGCCCGAAACATAAAATACAAAATAAATCGAACAGGTTTTCCATTGTATAAAACGAATAATTGCTACCAGTGTGAAAGTTCTGGTCATTTCGACGTTCCGGGCAACCTAGGCTTCACCCTAGGGCGTTGCTCCAACAGATCGAATAGTTAGGGCCTAAGAAGTCAACGCCAGAAGCATAAAATACAATATAAATATAACAGTTTTTCCATCGTATAACAGGAATAATTGCAACCAGTGTGAATGTAATGGTCATTTCTAGGTTCCGGGCAACCTAGGTTTCACTCTAGGGCGTTGCTCCGCCAGGTCGAGTAGTTAGGGCCTAAGAAGTCAACGGCAGAAGCATAAAATACAATATAAATAGAACAGTTTTTCCATTGTATAAAACGAATAATTGCTACCAGTGTGAAAGTTATGGTCATTTCTACGTTCCGCGCAACCTGGGCTTTACTCTAGGGCGTTGTTCCACCAGATGGAATAGTTAGGGGCTAAGAAGTCAACGCCAGAAGCATAAAATACTATATAAATACAACGGCTTTTGCATCGTATAAAACAAATAATTGCAACCAGTGTGAAAGTTATGGTCATTTCAACGTTCCGGGCAACCTAGGCTTCACCCTAGGCCGTTGTTCCACCAGATCGAATAGTTAGGTCCTAAGAAGTGAACGGCAGAAGCATAAAATGCAATAAAAGTACAACAGTTTTTCCATCGTATAGCAGGAATAATTTGCAACCAGTGTGATAGTAGTGGTCATTTCTACGTTCCGGGCAACCCAGGTTTCACTCCAGGGCGTTGCTCCACCAGATCGAATAGTTACGGCCTAAGAAGTCAACGCCAGAAGCATAAAATACGATGAAGATGCAACAGTTTTTCCATCGTATAAAACGAATAATTGCAATCAGTGTGAAAGTTATGGTCATTTCTACATTCCGAGTAACCCAGGCTTCACTCTAGGGCGTTGCTCCACCTGATCGAACAGTTAGGGCCTAAGAAGTCAACGCCAGAAGCATAAAATACGATATGAATACAACAGCTTTTCCGTCGTATAAAAGGAATAATTGCAATCAGTGTGCAAGTAATGGTCATTACTACGTTCCGGGCAACCTAGGCTTCACTCTACGGCGTTGTTCCACCCGATGGAATAGTTAGGGCCTATGAAGTCAACGCCAGAAGCATAAAATACGATATAAATACAACAGCTTTTCCATCGTATGAAAGGAATAATTGCAAACTGTGTGAAAGTAATGGTCATTTCTACGTTCCGGGCAACCTAGGCTTCACTCTACGGCGTTGTTCCACCAGACCGAATAGTTAGGGCCTAAGAAGTCAACACCAGAAGAATAAAATACAAAATAAATACAACAGCCTTTACACCAAATAAAACGAATAATTGCAACCTGTGTGAAGGTTATGGTCATATCTACGTTCCGGGCAACCTAGGCTTCACTGTCGGGCGTTGCTCCACCAGATCGAAATGTTAGGGCCTTAGAAGTCAACGCCAGAAGCATAAACTGCAAAATAAACACTACAGCCTTTCCATCGTATAAAACGTATAATTGCAACGTGTGTGATGGTTATGGACATATCTACGTTCCGGGCAACCTAGCCTTCACCGTAGGGCGTTGCTCCACCAAATCGGATAGTTAGGGCCTTAGAAGTCAACGCCCGAAGCATAAAATACAATATAAGTACAAGAGTTTTTCCGTCGTATAAAATGAATGATTGCGAACATTGTGAAAGTAATGGTCATTTCTACGTTCCTGGCCACCTACGCGTCACTCTAGGGCGTTGCTGCTCCACATCTGATAGCTACGGCCTTAGAAGTTAACGCCGGAAGCATAAAATACAATATAAATACAACAGCTTTGCCATCGTATAAAATGAATAATTGCAAATAGTGTGAAGGTAATGGTCATTTCTCCGTTCCGAGCAACCTAGGCTTCACTCTAGGGCGTTGATCCACCAGATCGAATAGTTAGAGCCTTAGAAGTCGACGCCAGAAGCATAAAATACAATATAAATACAACAGTTTTTTCATCGTATAAAACGAATAATTGCAACCAGTATGAAGGTTATGGTCATTTCTACTTTCCGGGCAACCTAGGCTTCACCCTAGGGCGTAGCTCCCACAGATAGAATAGTTAGGGCCTTAGAAGTGAATGCCCGAAGCATAAAATGCAATAAAGATACAACAGCTTTTCCATCATATAACAGGAATAATTGCAACCAGTTTGAAAGTGATGGTCATTTCTACGTTCCGGGCAACCTAGGCTTGATCATTTCGGCGTTTCGGGCATCCTAGACTTAACTCTGAGGCATTGCTCCACCAGATCGAATATTTAGGGCCTAAGAAGTCAACGCTAGAAGCATAAAATACTATATAAATACAACAGCTTTTCCATCGTGTAAAACAAATAATTGCAACCAGTGTGAAAGTTATGGTCATTTCTACGTTCCGGGCAACCTAGGCTTCACCCTAGGCTGTTGTTCCCCCAGATCGAATAGTTAGGTCCTAAGAAGTGAACGCCAGAAACATAAAATGCAATAAAAATACAACAGCTTTTCCATCGTATAGCAGGAATAATTTGCAACAAGTGTGATAGTAGTGGTCATTTCTACGTTCCGGGCAACCCAGGTTTCACTCCAGGGCGTTGCTCCACCAGATCGAATAGTTACGGCCTAAGAAGTCAACGCCAGAAGCATAAAATACGATGAAGATGCAACAGTTTTTCCATCGTATAAAACGAATAATTGCAATCAGTGTGAAAGTTATGGTCATTTCTACATTCCGAGCAACCCAGGCTTCACTCTAGGGCGTTGCTCCACCAGATCGAACAGTTAGGTCCTTAGAAGTCAACGCCAGAAGCATAAAATACGATATAAATACAACAGCTTTTCCATCGTATAAAAGGAATAATTGCAAACAGTGTGAAAGTAATGGTCATTTCTACGTTCGGGCAACCTAGGCTTCACTGTAGGGTGTTGTTCCACCAGATCGAATAGGTAAGGCCATAGAAGTCAACTCCCGAAGCATAAAATGCAATAAAAATACAACAGCTTTTCCATCATATAACAGAAATAATTGCAACCAGTTTGAAAGTGATGGTCATTTCTATGTTCCGGGCAACCTAGGCTTCACTCTAGGGCGTTGCTCCGCCAGATCGAACAGTTAGGGCCTTAGAAGTCAACGCCCGAAGCATAAAATACAAAATAAATAGTACAGGTTTTCAATCGTATAAAACGAATAATTTCTACTAGAGTGGAAGCTATGGGCATTTCTACTTTCCGGGCAACCTAGGCTTCACCCTAGGGAGTTGTTCCACCAGATGGAATAGTTAGGGCCTAAGAAGTCAACGCCAGAAGCATAAAACACGATATAAATACAACAGTTTTTCCATCGTATAAAACGAATAATCGCAAGCAGCATGAAAGTTATGGTCATTTCTACTTTCAGAGCAACCTAGGCTTCACCCTAGGGAGTTGCACCACCAGGTGGAATTGTTAGGGCCTTAAAAGTCAATGCCCGAAGCATAAAATGCAATAAAAATATAACAGTTTTTCCATCGTATAACAGGAATAATTGCAACCAGTGTGAAAGGAATGGTTATTTCTACGTTCCGCGCAACGTAGGTTTCACTCCAGGGCGTTGCTCCACCAGTTCGCATAGTTAGGTCATAAGAAGTCAACGCCAGAAGCATAAAATACGATATAAATACAACAGCTTTTCCATCGTATAAAATGAATAATTGCTAACATTCTGAAGGTACTGGTCATTTCTACGTTCAGGGCCACCTAGGCGTCACTCTAGGGCGTTGCTCCACCACAGCTAATAGCTGCGGCCTTAGAAGTCAACGCCAGAAGCAGAAGATACAATAATAATGCAACAGTTTTTCCATCGTATAGCATGACTAATTGCAACCAGTGCGAAAGTAATGATCATATCGACGTTTCGGGCATCCTGGGCTTAACTCTGAGGCGGTGTTCCACCGGATCGAAGAGTTAGGGCCTTAGAAGTCAACGCCAAAAGCATATACTACAAAATAAATACAACAGTCTTTCCATCGTATAAAACGTATAATTGCTACCAGTGTGAAAGTTATGGTCATTTCTACGTTCCGGGCAACCTAGGCTTCACCCTAGGGCGTTGTTCCACCGGATGAAATAGTTAGGGCCTTAGAAGTCAAAGCCAGAAGCATAAAATACGATATAAATACAACAGCTTTTCCATCGTATAAAACGAATAATGGTAACCAGCGTGAAAGTTATGGTCATTTCTACGTTCGGGCAACCTAGGCTTCACTGTAGGGTGTTGTTCCACCAGATCGAATAGGTAAGGCCATAGAAGTCAACTCCCGAAGCATAAAATGCAATAAAAATACAACAGCTTTTCCATCATATAACAGGAATAATTGCAACCAGTGTGAAAGTGATGGTCATTTCTACTTTCCGGGCAACCTAGGTTTCACTCTAGGGCGTTGCTCCAACAGCTCGAATATTTAGGGCCTTAGAAGTCAATGCCCGAAGCATAAAATGCAATAAAAATACAACAGTTTTTCCATCATATAACAGAAATAATTGCAACCAGTTTGAAAGTGATGGTCATTTCTATGTTCCGGGCAACCTAGGTTTCACTCTAGGGCGTCGCTCCAATAGATCGAATAGCTAGGGACTTAGAATTCAACGCCAGAAGGATAAAATACAATATATGTACAACAGTCTTTTCATCGTATAAAATGAATAATTGCAAACATTGTGAAAGTTATGGTCATTTCTACTTTCCGGGCAACCTAGGCTTTACGCTAGGGCGTTGCTCCACCACATTGAATAGTTAGGGCCTTAGAGGTCAACGCCCGAAGCATAGAATGCAATAAAAATACAACAGTTTTTCGATCGTATAACAGGAATAATTCCAACCAGTTTGAAAGTGATGGTCATTTCTACGTTCCGGGCAACCTAGGCTTCACTCTAGGGCGTTGTTACACCAGATCGAATTGTTAGGGCCTGAGAAGTCAACGCCAGAAGAATAAAACACAATATATGTACAACAGTTTTTTCATCGTATAAAATGAATAATTGCTAACATTGTGAAGGTACTGGTCATTTCTACGTTCCGGCAACCTAGGCGTCACTCTAGGGCGTTGCTCTACCACATCTAACAGCTACGGCCTTAGAAGTCAACGCCAGAGGCATAAAATACAATATAAATACATCAGCTTTACCATCGTACAAAATGAATAATTGCAAACAGTGTGAAAGTAATGGCCATTTCTACGTTCCGGGCAACCTAGGCTTCACTCTGGGTCGTTGCTCCACCAGATCGAATAGCTAGCGACTTAGAATGAAACGCCAGAAGCATAGAATGCAATAAAAATACAACAGTTTTTCCATCGTATAACCGGAATAATTGCAACCAGTGTGAATGTAATGGTCATTTCTACGTTCCGGGCAACCTAGGTTTCACTCTGGGTCGTTAATCCACCAGATCGAACAGCTAGGGACTTAGAATTAAACGCCAGAAGCATAAAATACAATAAAGATGCAACAGTTTTTCCATCGTGTAACAGGAATAACTGCAACCAGTATGAATGTAATAGTCATTTCCAGGTTCCGGGCAACCTAGATTTCACTCTGGGTCGTTGCTCCACCAGATCGAACAGCTAGGGACTTAGAATTAAACGCCAGAAGCATAAAATACAATAAAGATGCAACAGTTTTTCCATCGTGTAACAGGAATAACTGCAGCCAGTATGAATGTAATAGTCATTTCTACGTTCCGGGCAACCTAGATTTCACTCTAGGCCGTTGCTCCACCAGCTCGAATTGTTAGGGCCTAAGAAGTCAAAGCCAGAAGCATAAAATACGATATAAATACAACAGCTTTTCCAACGTATAAAACGAATAATTGCTACCAGTGTGAAAGTTATGGTCACTTCTACGTACCGGGATACCTAGGCTTCACTCTAGGACGTCGCTCCATCAGATCGAATAGTTAGAGCCTTAGAAGTCGACGCCAGAAGCATAAAATACAGTAAAGACGCAACTGTTTTTCCATCGTATGACAGGAATAATTGCAACAAGCGTGAAGGTAATGGTCATTTCTACGTTCTGGGCAACCTAGGCTTCGCCATACGGCGTTGTTCCACCAGATCGAATAGTTAGGACCTAAGAAGTGAACGCCAGAAGCATAAAATACGATATAAATACAACAGTTTTTTCATCGTATAAAACGAATAATTGCAACCAGTATGAAAGTTATGGTCATTTCTACTTTCCGGGCAACCTAGGCTTCACCCTAGGGCATAGCTCCCACAGATTGAATAGTTAGGGCCTTAGAAGTCAATGCCCGAAGCATAAAATGCAATAAAAATACAACAGTTTTTCCATCATATAACAGGAATAATTGCAACCAGTTTGAAAGTGATGGTCATTTCTATGTTCCGGGCAACCTAGGCTTCACTCTAGGGCGTTGCTCCACCAGATCGAATAGTTAGGGCCTATGAAGTGAACGCCAGAAGCATAAAATACAATATATGTATAACAGTCTTTCCATCGTATAAAACGAACGATAGCAACCAGTGTGAAAGTTATGGTCATTTCTACGTTCCGGGCAACCTCAGCTTCACTCTAGGGCGTTGCTCCACCTGATCGAATAGTTAGGGCCTTAGAAGTCAACGCCAGAAGCATAAAATACAATATAAATACAACAGTTTTTCCACCATATAAAACGAATAATTGCAACCAGTATGAAAGTTATGGTCATTCCTACTTTCCGGGCAACCTAGTCTTCACCCTAGGGCGTTGCTCCAACAGATTGAATAGTTAGGGCCTTAGATGTCAATGCCCGAAGCATAAAATGCAATAGAAATACAACAGTTTTTCCATCATATAACAGGAATAATTGCAACCAGTTTGAAAGTGATGGTCATTTCTACGTACCGGGCAACCTAGGCTTCACTCTAGGGCGTTGTTCCACCAGATCGAACAGCTAGGGCCTTAGAAGTCAACGCCCGAAGCATAAAATACAAAATAAATAAAACAGTTTTTCCATCGTATAAAACGAATAATTGCTACCAGTGTGAAAGTTATGGTCATTTCTACGTTCCGCGCAACCTGGGCTTTACCCTAGGGCGTTGTTCCACGAGATGGAATAACTAGGGACTTAGAATTCAACGCCATAAGAATAAAATACATTATAAACATAACAGTTTTTCCATCGTATAAAACGAATAATAGCAACCAGTGTGAAAGTTATGGTCAGTTCAACGTTCCGGGCAACCTAGGCTTCACCCTGGGGCGTTGTTCCACCAGATCGAATAGTTAGGGCCACAGAAGTGAACGCCAGAAGCATAAAATACGATATAAATACAACAGCTTTTACATCGTATAAAACGAATAATTGCAACCAGTGTGAGAGTTCTGGTCATTTCGACGTTCCGGGCAACCTAGGCTTCACTCAAGGGTGTTGCTCCACCAGATCGAATAGTTAGGGCCTTAGAAGTCAACGCCAGGAGCATAAGAAACAATAAAAATACAAGAGTCTTTTCATCGTATTACAGAAATAATTGCAATAAGCGTGAAAGTATTGATCATTTCGGCGTTTCGGGCATCCTAGACTTAACTCTGATGCATTGCTAGTCCAGATCGAATAGCTGGGGCCTAAGAAGTCAATGCCAGAAGCATAAAATACAATATAAATACAACAGCTTTGGCATCGAATAAATTAATAATTGCAAACAGTGTGAAAGATATGGTCATTTCGACGTTCCGGGCAACCTAGGCTTCACCCTAGGGCGTTGCTCCAACAGATCGAATAGTTAGGGCCTAAGAAGTCAACGCCAGAAGCATAAAATACAATATAAATATAACAGTTTTTCCATCGTATAACAGGAATAATTGCAACCAGTGTGAATGTAATGGTCATTTCTAGGTTCCGGGCAACCTAGGTTTCACTCTAGGGCGTTGCTCCGCCAGGTCGAGTAGTTAGGGCCTAAGAAGTCAACGGCAGAAGCATAAAATACAATATAAATAGAACAGTTTTTCCATTGTATAAAACTAATAATTGCTACCAGTGTGAAAGTTATGGTCATTTCTACGTTCCGCGCAACCTGGGCTTTACTCTAGGGCGTTGTTCCACCAGATGGAATAGTTAGGGGCTAAGAAGTCAACGCCAGAAGCATAAAATACTATATAAATACAACGGCTTTTGCATCGTATAAAACAAATAATTGCAACCAGTGTGAAAGTTATGGTCATTTCAACGTTCCGGGCAACCTAGGCTTCACCCTAGGCCGTTGTTCCACCAGATCGAATAGTTAGGTCCTAAGAAGTGCACGGCAGAAGCATAAAATGCAATAAAAGTACAACAGTTTTTCCATCGTATAGCAGGAATAATTGCAACCAGTTTGAAAGTGATGGTCATTTCTACGTACCGGGCAACCTAGGCTTCACTCTAGGGCGTTGCTCCACCAGATCGAATAGTTAGGGCCTAAGAAGTCAACGCCAGAAGCATAAAATACAATATAAATACAACATATTTTCAATCGTATAAAACGAATAATTGCAACCAGTGTGAAAGTTATGGTCATTTCTACGTTCCGGGCAACCTAGGCTTCACTCTAGGGCGTTGCTCCACCAGATCGAATAGTTAGGGCCTTAGAAGTCAACGCCAGAAGTATAAAATACAATAAAGATGCAACAGTTTTTCCATCGTTTTACTGGAATAACTGCAACCAGTGTGAATGTACTGGTCATTTCTACGTTCCGGATAACCTAGGCTTCACTCTAGGGCGTTGTTCCACCAGATCGAACAGTTAGGGCCTAAGAAGTCAACGCCAGAAGCATAAAATACAATATAAATACAACATATTTTCTATCGTATAAAACGAATAATTGCAACCAGTGTGAAAGTTATGGTCATTTCTACGTTCCGGGCAACCTAGGCTTCACTCTAGGGCGTTGCTCCACCAGATCGAATAGTTAGGGCCTTAGAAGTCAACGCCAGAAGTATAAAATACAATAAAGATGCAACAGTTTTTCCATCGTTTTACAGGAATAACTGCAACCAGTGTGAATGTACTGGTCATTTCTACGTTCCGGATAACCTAGGCTTCACTCTAGGGCGTTGTTCCACCAGATCGAACAGCTAGGGCCTTAGAAGTCAACGCCCGAAGCATAAAATACAAAATAAATAAAACAGTTTTTCCATCGTATAAAACGAATAATTGCTACCAGTGTGAAAGTTATGGTCATTTCGACGTTCCGGGCAACCTAGGCTTCACCCTAGGGCGTTGCTCCAACAGATCGAATAGTTAGGGCCTAAGAAGTCAACGCCAGAAGCATAAAATACAATATAAATATAACAGTTTTTCCATCGTATAACAGGAATAATTGCAACCAGTGTGAATGTAATGGTCATTTCTAGGTTCCGGGCAACCTAGGTTTCACTCTAGGGCGTTGCTCCGCCAGGTCGAGTAGTTAGGGCCTAAGAAGTCAACGGCAGAAGCATAAAATACAATATAAATAGAACAGTTTTTCCATTGTATAAAACGAATAATTGCTACCAGTGTGAAAGTTATGGTCATTTCTACGTTCCGCGCAACCTAGGCTTCACTCAAGGGTGTTGCTCCACCAGATCGAATAGTTAGGGCCTTAGAAGTCAACGCCAGGAGCATAAGAAACAATAAAAATACAAGAGTCTTTTCATCGTATTACAGGAATAATTGCAATAAGCGTGAAAGTATTGATCATTTCGGCGTTTCGGGCATCCTAGACTTA
Organism: Calliopsis andreniformis; assembly: GCF_051401765.1. Taxonomy (NCBI): domain Eukaryota; kingdom Metazoa; phylum Arthropoda; class Insecta; order Hymenoptera; family Andrenidae; genus Calliopsis; species Calliopsis andreniformis. Next base: position 2,864,777 of record NW_027480465.1, on the reverse strand, counting down.
ACTCTGATGCATTGCTAGTCCAGATCGAATAGCTGGGGCCTAAGAAGTCAATGCCAGAAGCATAAAATACAATATAAATACAACAGCTTTGGCATCGAATAAATTAATAATTGCAAACAGTGTGAAAGATATGGTCATTTCTACGTTCCGGTCAACCTAGGCTTCATTCTAGGGCGTTGGTCCACCAGATCAAACAGTTAGGGTCTTAGAAGACAACGCCCGAAACATAAAATACAAAATAAATCGAACAGGTTTTCCATTGTATAAAACGAATAATTGCTACCAGTGTGAAAGTTCTGGTCATTTCGACGTTCCGGGCAACCTAGGCTTCACCCTAGGGCGTTGCTCCAACAGATCGAATAGTTAGGGCCTAAGAAGTCAACGCCAGAAGCATAAAATACAATATAAATATAACAGTTTTTCCATCGTATAACAGGAATAATTGCAACCAGTGTGAATGTAATGGTCATTTCTAGGTTCCGGGCAACCTAGGTTTCACTCTAGGGCGTTGCTCCGCCAGGTCGAGTAGTTAGGGCCTAAGAAGTCAACGGCAGAAGCATAAAATACAATATAAATAGAACAGTTTTTCCATTGTATAAAACGAATAATTGCTACCAGTGTGAAAGTTATGGTCATTTCTACGTTCCGCGCAACCTGGGATTTACTCTAGGGCGTTGTTCCACCAGATGGAATAGTTAGGGGCTAAGAAGTCAACGCCAGAAGCATAAAATACTATATAAATACAACGGCTTTTGCATCGTATAAAACAAATAATTGCAACCAGTGTGAAAGTTATGGTCATTTCAACGTTCCGGGCAACCTAGGCTTCACCCTAGGCCGTTGTTCCACCAGATCGAATAGTTAGGTCCTAAGAAGTGCACGGCAGAAGCATAAAATGCAATAAAAGTACAACAGTTTTTCCATCGTATAGCAGGAATAATTGCAACCAGTTTGAAAGTGATGGTCATTTCTACGTACCGGGCAACCTAGGCTTCACTCTAGGGCGTTGCTCCACCAGATCGAATAGTTAGGGCCTAAGAAGTCAACGCCAGAAGCATAAAATACAATATAAATACAACATATTTTCAATCGTATAAAACGAATAATTGCAACCAGTGTGAAAGTTATGGTCATTTCTACGTTCCGGGCAACCTAGGCTTCACTCTAGGGCGTTGCTCCACCAGATCGAATAGTTAGGGCCTTAGAAGTCAACGCCAGAAGTATAAAATACAATAAAGATGCAACCGTTTTTCCATCGTTTTACAGGAATAACTGCAACCAGTGTGAATGTACTGGTCATTTCTACGTTCCGGATAACCTAGGCTTCACTCTAGGGCGTTGTTCCACCAGATCGAACAGTTAGGGCCTAAGAAGTCAACGCCAGAAGCATAAAATACAATATAAATACAACATATTTTCTATCGTATAAAACGAATAATTGCAACCAGTGTGAAAGTTATGGTCATTTCTACGTTCCGGGCAACCTAGGCTTCACTCTAGGGCGTTGCTCCACCAGATCGAATAGTTAGGGCCTTAGAAGTCAACGCCAGAAGTATAAAATACAATAAAGATGCAACAGTTTTTCCATCGTTTTACAGGAATAACTGCAACCAGTGTGAATGTACTGGTCATTTCTACGTTCCGGATAACCTAGGCTTCACTCTAGGGCGTTGTTCCACCAGATCGAACAGCTAGGGCCTTAGAAGTCAACGCCCGAAGCATAAAATACAAAATAAATAAAACAGTTTTTCCATCGTATAAAACGAATAATTGCTACCAGTGTGAAAGTTATGGTCATTTCGACGTTCCGGGCAACCTAGGCTTCACCCTAGGGCGTTGCTCCAACAGATCGAATAGTTAGGGCCTAAGAAGTCAACGCCAGAAGCATAAAATACAATATAAATATAACAGTTTTTCCATCGTATAACAGGAATAATTGCAACCAGTGTGAATGTAATGGTCATTTCTAGGTTCCGGGCAACCTAGGTTTCACTCTAGGGCGTTGCTCCGCCAGGTCGAGTAGTTAGGGCCTAAGAAGTCAACGGCAGAAGCATAAAATACAATATAAATAGAACAGTTTTTCCATTGTATAAAACGAATAATTGCTACCAGTGTGAAAGTTATGGTCATTTCTACGTTCCGCGCAACCTAGGCTTCACTCAAGGGTGTTGCTCCACCAGATCGAATAGTTAGGGCCTTAGAAGTCAACGCCAGGAGCATAAGAAACAATAAAAATACAAGAGTCTTTTCATCGTATTACAGGAATAATTGCAATAAGCGTGAAAGTATTGATCATTTCGGCGTTTCGGGCATCCTAGACTTAACTCTGATGCATTGCTAGTCCAGATCGAATAGCTGGGGCCTAAGAAGTCAATGCCAGAAGCATAAAATACAATATAAATACAACAGCTTTGGCATCGAATAAATTAATAATTGCAAACAGTGTGAAAGATATGGTCATTTCTACGTTCCGGTCAACCTAGGCTTCATTCTAGGGCGTTGGTCCACCAGATCAAACAGTTAGGGTCTTAGAAGACAACGCCCGAAACATAAAATACAAAATAAATCGAACAGGTTTTCCATTGTATAAAACGAATAATTGCTACCAGTGTGAAAGTTCTGGTCATTTCGACGTTCCGGGCAACCTAGGCTTCACCCTAGGGCGTTGCTCCAACAGATCGAATAGTTAGGGCCTAAGAAGTCAACGCCAGAAGCATAAAATACAATATAAATATAACAGTTTTTCCATCGTATAACAGGAATAATTGCAACCAGTGTGAATGTAATGGTCATTTCTAGGTTCCGGGCAACCTAGGTTTCACTCTAGGGCGTTGCTCCGCCAGGTCGAGTAGTTAGGGCCTAAGAAGTCAACGGCAGAAGCATAAAATACAATATAAATAGAACAGTTTTTCCATTGTATAAAACGAATAATTGCTACCAGTGTGAAAGTTATGGTCATTTCTACGTTCCGCGCAACCTGGGCTTTACTCTAGGGCGTTGTTCCACCAGATGGAATAGTTAGGGGCTAAGAAGTCAACGCCAGAAGCATAAAATACTATATAAATACAACGGCTTTTGCATCGTATAAAACAAATAATTGCAACCAGTGTGAAAGTTATGGTCATTTCAACGTTCCGGGCAACCTAGGCTTCACCCTAGGCCGTTGTTCCACCAGATCGAATAGTTAGGTCCTAAGAAGTGCACGGCAGAAGCATAAAATGCAATAAAAGTACAACAGTTTTTCCATCGTATAGCAGGAATAATTGCAACCAGTTTGAAAGTGATGGTCATTTCTACGTACCGGGCAACCTAGGCTTCACTCTAGGGCGTTGCTCCACCAGATCGAATAGTTAGGGCCTAAGAAGTCAACGCCAGAAGCATAAAATACAATATAAATACAACATATTTTCAATCGTATAAAACGAATAATTGCAACCAGTGTGAAAGTTATGGTCATTTCTACGTTCCGGGCAACCTAGGCTTCACTCTAGGGCGTTGCTCCACCAGATCGAATAGTTAGGGCCTTAGAAGTCAACGCCAGAAGTATAAAATACAATAAAGATGCAACCGTTTTTCCATCGTTTTACAGGAATAACTGCAACCAGTGTGAATGTACTGGTCATTTCTACGTTCCGGATAACCTAGGCTTCACTCTAGGGCGTTGTTCCACCAGATCGAACAGTTAGGGCCTAAGAAGTCAACGCCAGAAGCATAAAATACAATATAAATACAACATATTTTCTATCGTATAAAACGAATAATTGCAACCAGTGTGAAAGTTATGGTCATTTCTACGTTCCGGGCAACCTAGGCTTCACTCTAGGGCGTTGCTCCACCAGATCGAATAGTTAGGGCCTTAGAAGTCAACGCCAGAAGTATAAAATACAATAAAGATGCAACAGTTTTTCCATCGTTTTACAGGAATAACTGCAACCAGTGTGAATGTACTGGTCATTTCTACGTTCCGGATAACCTAGGCTTCACTCTAGGGCGTTGTTCCACCAGATCGAACAGCTAGGGCCTTAGAAGTCAACGCCCGAAGCATAAAATACAAAATAAATAAAACAGTTTTTCCATCGTATAAAACGAATAATTGCTACCAGTGTGAAAGTTATGGTCATTTCGACGTTCCGGGCAACCTAGGCTTCACCCTAGGGCGTTGCTCCAACAGATCGAATAGTTAGGGCCTAAGAAGTCAACGCCAGAAGCATAAAATACAATATAAATATAACAGTTTTTCCATCGTATAACAGGAATAATTGCAACCAGTGTGAATGTAATGGTCATTTCTAGGTTCCGGGCAACCTAGGTTTCACTCTAGGGCGTTGCTCCGCCAGGTCGAGTAGTTAGGGCCTAAGAAGTCAACGGCAGAAGCATAAAATACAATATAAATAGAACAGTTTTTCCATTGTATAAAACGAATAATTGCTACCAGTGTGAAAGTTATGGTCATTTCTACGTTCCGCGCAACCTAGGCTTCACTCAAGGGTGTTGCTCCACCAGATCGAATAGTTAGGGCCTTAGAAGTCAACGCCAGGAGCATAAGAAACAATAAAAATACAAGAGTCTTTTCATCGTATTACAGGAATAATTGCAATAAGCGTGAAAGTATTGATCATTTCGGCGTTTCGGGCATCCTAGACTTAACTCTGATGCATTGCTAGTCCAGATCGAATAGCTGGGGCCTAAGAAGTCAATGCCAGAAGCATAAAATACAATATAAATACAACAGCTTTGGCATCGAATAAATTAATAATTGCAAGCAGTGTGAAAGATATGGTCATTTCTACGTTCCGGTCAACCTAGGCTTCATTCTAGGGCGTTGGTCCACCAGATCAAACAGGTAGGGTCTTAGAAGACAACGCCCGAAACATAAAATACAAAATAAATCGAACAGGTTTTCCATTGTATAAAACGAATAATTGCTACCAGTGTGAAAGTTCTGGTCATTTCGACGTTCCGGGCAACCTAGGCTTCACCCTAGGGCGTTGCTCCAACAGATCGAATAGTTAGGGCCTAAGAAGTCAACGCCAGAAGCATAAAATACAATATAAATATAACAGTTTTTCCATCGTATAACAGGAATAATTGCAACCAGTGTGAATGTAATGGTCATTTCTAGGTTCCGGGCAACCTAGGTTTCACTCTAGGGCGTTGCTCCGCCAGGTCGAGTAGTTAGGGCCTAAGAAGTCAACGGCAGAAGCATAAAATACAATATAAATAGAACAGTTTTTCCATTGTATAAAACGAATAATTGCTACCAGTGTGAAAGTTATGGTCATTTCTACGTTCCGCGCAACCTGGGCTTTACTCTAGGGCGTTGTTCCACCAGATGGAATAGTTAGGGGCTAAGAAGTCAACGCCAGAAGCATAAAATACTATATAAATACAACGGCTTTTGCATCGTATAAAAACAAATAATTGCAACCAGTGTGAAAGTTATGGTCATTTCAACGTTCCGGGCAACCTAGGCTTCACCCTAGGCCGTTGTTCCACCAGATCGAATAGTTAGGTCCTAAGAAGTGAACGGCAGAAGCATAAAATGCAATAAAAGTACAACAGTTTTTCCATCGTATAGCAGGAATAATTTGCAACCAGTGTGATAGTAGTGGTCATTTCTACGTTCCGGGCAACCCAGGTTTCACTCCAGGGCGTTGCTCCACCAGATCGAATAGTTAAGGCCTAAGAAGTCAACGCCAGAAGCATAAAATACGATGAAGATGCAACAGTTTTTCCATCGTATAAAACGAATAATTGCAATCAGTGTGAAAGTTATGGTCATTTCTACATTCCGAGTAACCCAGGCTTCACTCTAGGGCGTTGCTCCACCTGATCGAACAGTTAGGGCCTAAGAAGTCAGCGCCAGAAGCATAAAATACGATATGAATACAACAGCTTTTCCGTCGTATAAAAGGAGTAATTGCAATCAGTGTGCAAGTAATGGTCATTACTACGTTCCGGCAACATAGGCTTCACTCTACGGCGTTGTTCCACCCGATGGAATAGTTAGGGCCTATGAAGTCAACGCCAGAAGCATAAAATACGATATAAATACAACAGCTTTTCCATCGTATAAAAGGAATAATTGCAAACTGTGTGAAAGTAATGGTCATTTCTACGTTCCGGGCAACCTAGGCTTCACTCTACGGCGTTGTTCCACCAGACCGAATAGTTAGGGCCTAAGAAGTCAACACCAGAAGAATAAAATACAAAATAAATACAACAGCCTTTACACCAAATAAAACGAATAATTGCAACCTGTGTGAAGGTTATGGTCATATCTACGTTCCGGGCAACCTAGGCTTCACTCTAGGGCGTTGCTCCACCAGATCGAATAGTTAGGGCCTTAGAAGTCAACGCCAGAAGTATAAAATACAATAAAGATGCAACAGTTTTTCCATCGTTTTACAGGAATAACTGCAACCAGTGTGAATGTACTGGTCATTTCTACGTTCCGGATAACCTAGGCTTCACTCTAGGGCGTTGTTCCACCAGATCGAACAGCTAGGGCCTTAGAAGTCAACGCCCGAAGCATAAAATACAAAATAAATAAAACAGTTTTTCCATCGTATAAAACGAATAATTGCTACCAGTGTGAAAGTTATGGTCATTTCGACGTTCCGGGCAACCTAGGCTTCACCCTAGGGCGTTGCTCCAACAGATCGAATAGTTAGGGCCTAAGAAGTCAACGCCAGAAGCATAAAATACAATATAAATATAACAGTTTTTCCATCGTATAACAGGAATAATTGCAACCAGTGTGAATGTAATGGTCATTTCTAGGTTCCGGGCAACCTAGGTTTCACTCTAGGGCGTTGCTCCGCCAGGTCGAGTAGTTAGGGCCTAAGAAGTCAACGGCAGAAGCATAAAATACAATATAAATAGAACAGTTTTTCCATTGTATAAAACGAATAATTGCTACCAGTGTGAAAGTTATGGTCATTTCTACGTTCCGCGCAACCTAGGCTTCACTCAAGGGTGTTGCTCCACCAGATCGAATAGTTAGGGCCTTAGAAGTCAACGCCAGGAGCATAAGAAACAATAAAAATACAAGAGTCTTTTCATCGTATTACAGGAATAATTGCAATAAGCGTGAAAGTATTGATCATTTCGGCGTTTCGGGCATCCTAGACTTAACTCTGATGCATTGCTAGTCCAGATCGAATAGCTGGGGCCTAAGAAGTCAATGCCAGAAGCATAAAATACAATATAAATACAACAGCTTTGGCATCGAATAAATTAATAATTGCAAACAGTGTGAAAGATATGGTCATTTCTACGTTCCGGTCAACCTAGGCTTCATTCTAGGGCGTTGGTCCACCAGATCAAACAGTTAGGGTCTTAGAAGACAACGCCCGAAACATAAAATACAAAATAAATCGAACAGGTTTTCCATTGTATAAAACGAATAATTGCTACCAGTGTGAAAGTTCTGGTCATTTCGACGTTCCGGGCAACCTAGGCTTCACCCTAGGGCGTTGCTCCAACAGATCGAATAGTTAGGGCCTAAGAAGTCAACGCCAGAAGCATAAAATACAATATAAATATAACAGTTTTTCCATCGTATAACAGGAATAATTGCAACCAGTGTGAATGTAATGGTCATTTCTAGGTTCCGGGCAACCTAGGTTTCACTCTAGGGCGTTGCTCCGCCAGGTCGAGTAGTTAGGGCCTAAGAAGTCAACGGCAGAAGCATAAAATACAATATAAATAGAACAGTTTTTCCATTGTATAAAACGAATAATTGCTACCAGTGTGAAAGTTATGGTCATTTCTACGTTCCGCGCAACCTGGGCTTTACTCTAGGGCGTTGTTCCACCAGATGGAATAGTTAGGGGCTAAGAAGTCAACGCCAGAAGCATAAAATACTATATAAATACAACGGCTTTTGCATCGTATAAAAACAAATAATTGCAACCAGTGTGAAAGTTATGGTCATTTCAACGTTCCGGGCAACCTAGGCTTCACCCTAGGCCGTTGTTCCACCAGATCGAATAGTTAGGTCCTAAGAAGTGAACGGCAGAAGCATAAAATGCAATAAAAGTACAACAGTTTTTCCATCGTATAGCAGGAATAATTTGCAACCAGTGTGATAGTAGTGGTCATTTCTACGTTCCGGGCAACCCAGGTTTCACTCCAGGGCGTTGCTCCACCAGATCGAATAGTTACGGCCTAAGAAGTCAACGCCAGAAGCATAAAATACGATGAAGATGCAACAGTTTTTCCATCGTATAAAACGAATAATTGCAATCAGTGTGAAAGTTATGGTCATTTCTACATTCCGAGTAACCCAGGCTTCACTCTAGGGCGTTGCTCCACCTGATCGAACAGTTAGGGCCTAAGAAGTCAACGCCAGAAGCATAAAATACGATATGAATACAACAGCTTTTCCGTCGTATAAAAGGAGTAATTGCAATCAGTGTGCAAGTAATGGTCATTACTACGTTCCGGCAACATAGGCTTCACTCTACGGCGTTGTTCCACCCGATGGAATAGTTAGGGCCTATGAAGTCAACGCCAGAAGCATAAAATACGATATAAATACAACAGCTTTTCCATCGTATAAAAGGAATAATTGCAAACTGTGTGAAAGTAATGGTCATTTCTACGTTCCGGGCAACCTAGGCTTCACTCTACGGCGTTGTTCCACCAGACCGAATAGTTAGGGCCTAAGAAGTCAACACCAGAAGAATAAAATACAAAATAAATACAACAGCCTTTACACCAAATAAAACGAATAATTGCAACCTGTGTGAAGGTTATGGTCATATCTACGTTCCGGGCAACCTAGGCTTCACTGTCGGGCGTTGCTCCACCAGATCGAAATGTTAGGGCCTTAGAAGTCAACGCCAGAAGCATAAACTGCAAAATAAACACTACAGCCTTTCCATCGTATAAAACGTATAATTGCAACGTGTGTGATGGTTATGGAATATCTACGTTCCGGGCAACCTAGCCTTCACCGTAGGGCGTTGCTCCACCAAATCGGATAGTTAGGGCCTTAGAAGTCAACGCCCGAAGCATAAAATACAATATAAGTACAAGAGTTTTTCCGTCGTATAAAATGAATGATTGCGAACATTGTGAAAGTAATGGTCATTTCTACGTTCCTGGCCACCTACGCGTCACTCTAGGGCGTTGCTGCTCCACATCTGATAGCTACGGCCTTAGAAGTTAACGCCGGAAGCATAAAATACAATATAAATACAACAGCTTTGCCACCATATAAAACGAATAATTGCAACCAGTATGAAAGTTATGGTCATTCCTACTTTCCGGGCAACCTAGTCTTCACCCTAGGGCGTTGCTCCAACAGATTGAATAGTTAGGGCCTTAGATGTCAATGCTCGAAGCATAAAATGCAATAGAAATACAACAGTTTTTCCATCATATAACAGGAATAATTGCAACCAGTTTGAAAGTGATGGTCATTTCTACGTACCGGGCAACCTAGGCTTCACTCTAGGGCGTTGTTCCACCAGATCGAACAGCTATGGCCTTAGAAGTCAACGCCCGAAGCATAAAATACAAAATAAATAAAACAGTTTTTCCATCGTATAAAACGAATAATTGCTACCAGTGTGAAAGTTATGGTCATTTCTACGTTCCGCGCAACCTGGGCTTTACCCTAGGGCGTTGTTCCACGAGATGGAATAACTAGGGACTTAGAATTCAACGCCATAAGAATAAAATACATTATAAACATAACAGTTTTTCCATCGTATAAAACGAATAATAGCAACCAGTGTGAAAGTTATGGTCAGTTCAACGTTCCGGGCAACCTAGGCTTCACCCTGGGGCGTTGTTCCACCAGATCGAATAGTTAGGGCCACAGAAGTGAACGCCAGAAGCATAAAATACGATATAAATACAACAGCTTTTACATCGTATAAAACGAATAATTGCAACCAGTGTGAGAGTTCTGGTCATTTCGACGTTCCGGGCAACCTAGGCTTCACTCAAGGGTGTTGCTCCACCAGATCGAATAGTTAGGGCCTTAGAAGTCAACGCCAGGAGCATAAGAAACAATAAAAATACAAGAGTCTTTTCATCGTATTACAGAAATAATTGCAATAAGCGTGAAAGTATTGATCATTTCGGCGTTTCGGGCATCCTAGACTTAACTCTGATGCATTGCTAGTCCAGATCGAATAGCTGGGGCCTAAGAAGTCAATGCCAGAAGCATAAAATACAATATAAATACAACAGCTTTGGCATCGAATAAATTAATAATTGCAAACAGTGTGAAAGATATGGTCATTTCTACGTTCCGGTCAACCTAGGCTTCATTCTAGGGCGTTGGTCCACCAGATCAAACAGTTAGGGTCTTAGAAGACAACGCCCGAAACATAAAATACAAAATAAATCGAACAGGTTTTCCATTGTATAAAACGAATAATTGCTACCAGTGTGAATGTAATGGTCATTTCTAGGTTCCGGGCAACCTAGGTTTCACTCTAGGGCGTTGCTCCGCCAGGTCGAGTAGTTAGCGCCTAAGAAGTCAACGGCAGAAGCATAAAATACAATATAAATAGAACAGTTTTTCCATTGTATAAAACGAATAATTGCTACCAGTGTGAAAGTTATGGTCATTTCTACGTTCCGCGCAACCTGGGCTTTACTCTAGGGCGTTGTTCCACCAGATGGAATAGTTAGGGGCTAAGAAGTCAACGCCAGAAGCATAAAATACTATATAAATACAACGGCTTTTGCATCGTATAAAAACAAATAATTGCAACCAGTGTGAAAGTTATGGTCATTTCAACGTTCCGGGCAACCTAGGCTTCACCCTAGGCCGTTGTTCCACCAGATCGAATAGTTAGGTCCTAAGAAGTGAACGGCAGAAGCATAAAATGCAATAAAAGTACAACAGTTTTTCCATCGTATAGCAGGAATAATTGCAACCAGTTTGAAAGTGATGGTCATTTCTACGTACCGGGCAACCTAGGCTTCACTCTAGGGCGTTGCTCCACCAGATCGAATAGTTAGGGCGTAAGAAGTCAACGCCAGAAGCATAAAATACAATATAAATACAACATATTTTCAATCGTATAAAACGAATAATTGCAACCAGTGTGAAAGTTATGGTCATTTCTACGTTCCGGGCAACCTAGGCTTCACTCTAGGGCGTTGCTCCACCAGATCGAATAGTTAGGGCCTTAGAAGTCAACGCCAGAAGTATAAAATACAATAAAGATGCAACAGTTTTTCCATCGTTTTACAGGAATAACTGCAACCAGTGTGAATGTACTGGTCATTTCTACGTTCCGGATAACCTAGGCTTCACTCTAGGGCGTTGTTCCACCAGATCGAACAGTTAGGGCCTAAGAAGTCAACGCCAGAAGCATAAAATACAATATAAATACAACATATTTTCAATCGTATAAAACGAATAATTGCAACCAGTGTGAAAGTTATGGTCATTTCTACGTTCCGGGCAACCTAGGCTTCACTCTAGGGCGTTGCTCCACCAGATCGAATAGTTAGGGCCTTAGAAGTCAACGCCAGAAGTATTAAATACAATAAAGATGCAACAGTTTTTCCATCGTTTTACAGGAATAACTGCAACCAGTGTGAATGTACTGGTCATTTCTACGTTCCGGATAACCTAGGCTTCACTCTAGGGCGTTGTTCCACCAGATCGAACAGCTAGGGCCTTAGAAGTCAACGCCCGAAGCATAAAATACAAAATAAATAAAACAGTTTTTCCATCGTATAAAACGAATAATTGCTACCAGTGTGAAAGTTATGGTCATTTCGACGTTCCGGGCAACCTAGGCTTCACCCTAGGGCGTTGCTCCAACAGATCGAATAGTTAGGGCCTAAGAAGTCAACGCCAGAAGCATAAAATACAATATAAATATAACAGTTTTTCCATCGTATAACAGGAATAATTGCAACCAGTGTGAATGTAATGGTCATTTCTAGGTTCCGGGCAACCTAGGTTTCACTCTAGGGCGTTGCTCCGCCAGGTCGAGTAGTTAGGGCCTAAGAAGTCAACGGCAGAAGCATAAAATACAATATAAATAGAACAGTTTTTCCATTGTATAAAACGAATAATTGCTACCAGTGTGAAAGTTATGGTCATTTCTACGTTCCGCGCAACCTAGGCTTCACTCAAGGGTGTTGCTCCACCAGATCGAATAGTTAGGGCCTTAGAAGTCAACGCCAGGAGCATAAGAAACAATAAAAATACAAGAGTCTTTTCATCGTATTACAGGAATAATTGCAATAAGCGTGAAAGTATTGATCATTTCGGCGTTTCGGGCATCCTAGACTTAACTCTGATGCATTGCTAGTCCAGATCGAATAGCTGGGGCCTAAGAAGTCAATGCCAGAAGCATAAAATACAATATAAATACAACAGCTTTGGCATCGAATAAATTAATAATTGCAAACAGTGTGAAAGATATGGTCATTTCTACGTTCCGGTCAACCTAGGCTTCATTCTAGGGCGTTGGTCCACCAGATCAAACAGTTAGGGTCTTAGAAGACAACGCCCGAAACATAAAATACAAAATAAATCGAACAGGTTTTCCATTGTATAAAACGAATAATTGCTACCAGTGTGAAAGTTCTGGTCATTTCGACGTTCCGGGCAACCTAGGCTTCACCCTAGGGCGTTGCTCCAACAGATCGAATAGTTAGGGCCTAAGAAGTCAACGGCAGAAGCATAAAATACAATATAAATAGAACAGTTTTTCCATTGTATAAAACGAATAATTGCTACCAGTGTGAAAGTTATGGTCATTTCTACGTTCCGCGCAACCTGGGCTTTACTCTAGGGCGTTGTTCCACCAGATGGAATAGTTAGGGGCTAAGAAGTCAACGCCAGAAGCATAAAATACTATATAAATACAACGGCTTTTGCATCGTATAAAACAAATAATTGCAACCAGTGTGAAAGTTATGGTCATTTCAACGTTCCGGGCAACCTAGGCTTCACCCTAGGCCGTTGTTCCACCAGATCGAATAGTTAGGTCCTAAGAAGTGAACGGCAGAAGCATAAAATGCAATAAAAGTACAACAGTTTTTCCATCGTATAGCAGGAATAATTTGCAACCTGTGTGATAGTAGTGGTCATTTCTACGTTCCGGGCAACCCAGGTTTCACTCCAGGGCGTTGCTCCACCAGATCGAATAGTTACGGCCTAAGAAGTCAACGCCAGAAGCATAAAATACGATGAAGATGCAACAGTTTTTCCATCGTATAAAACGAATAATTGCAATCAGTGTGAAAGTTATGGTCATTTCTACATTCCGAGTAACCCAGGCTTCACTCTAGGGCGTTGCTCCACCTGATCGAACAGTTAGGGCCTAAGAAGTCAACGCCAGAAGCATAAAATACGATATGAATACAACAGCTTTTCCGTCGTATAAAAGGAGTAATTGCAATCAGTGTGCAAGTAATGGTCATTACTACGTTCCGGCAACATAGGCTTCACTCTACGGCGTTGTTCCACCCGATGGAATAGTTAGGGCCTATGAAGTCAACGCCAGAAGCATAAAATACGATATAAATACAACAGCTTTTCCATCGTATAAAAGGAATAATTGCAAACTGTGTGAAAGTAATGGTCATTTCTACGTTCCGGGCAACCTAGGCTTCACTCTACGGCGTTGTTCCACCAGACCGAATAGTTAGGGCCTAAGAAGTCAACACCAGAAGAATAAAATACAAAATAAATACAACAGCCTTTACACCAAATAAAACGAATAATTGCAACCTGTGTGAAGGTTATGGTCATATCTACGTTCCGGGCAACCTAGGCTTCACTGTCGGGCGTTGCTCCACCAGATCGAAATGTTAGGGCCTTAGAAGTCAACGCCAGAAGCATAAACTGCAAAATAAACACTACAGCCTTTCCATCGTATAAAACGTATAATTGCAACGTGTGTGATGGTTATGGACATATCTACGTTCCGGGCAACCTAGCCTTCACCGTAGGGCGTTGCTCCACCAAATCGGATAGTTAGGGCCTTAGAAGTCAACGCCCGAAGCATAAAATACAATATAAGTACAAGAGTTTTTCCGTCGTATAAAATGAATGATTGCGAACATTGTGAAAGTAATGGTCATTTCTACGTTCCTGGCCACCGACGCGTCACTCTAGGGCGTTGCTGCTCCACATCTGATAGCTACGGCCTTAGAAGTTAACGCCGGAAGCATAAAATACAATATAAATACAACAGCTTTGCCATCGTATAAAATGAATAATTGCAAATAGTGTGAAGGTAATGGTCATTTCTCCGTTCCGAGCAACCTAGGCATCACTCTAGGGCGTTGATCCACCAGATCGAATAGTTAGAGCCTTAGAAGTCGACGCGAGAAGCATAAAATACAATAAAGATGCAACTGTTTTTCCATCGTATAACAGGAATAATTGCAACAAGCGTGAAGGTAATGGTCATTTCTACGTTCCGGGCAACCTAGGCTTCACCCTATGGCGTTGTTCCACCAGGTCGAATAGTTAGGGCCTAAGAAGTGAACGCCAGAAGCATAAAATACAATATAAATACAACAGTTTTTTCATCGTATAAAACGAATAATTGCAACCAGTATGAAAGTTATGGTCATTTCTACTTTCCGGGCAACCTAGGCTTCACCCTAGGGCGTAGCTCCCACAGATAGAATAGTTAGGGCCTTAGAAGTGAATGCCCGAAGCATAAAATGCAATAAAAATACAACAGCTTTTCCATCATATAACAGGAATAATTGCAACCAGTTTGAAAGTGATGGTCATTTCTACGTTCCGGGCAACCTAGGCTTGATCATTTCGGCGTTTCGGGCATCCTAGACTTAACTCTGAGGCATTGCTCCACCAGATCGAATATTTAGGGCCTAAGAAGTCAACGCCAGAAGCATAAAATACTATATAAATACAACAGCTTTTCCATCGTGTAAAACAAATAATTGCAACCAGTGTGAAAGTTATGGTCATTTCTACGTTCCGGGCAACCTAGGCTTCACCCTAGGCTGTTGTTCCCCCAGATCGAATAGTTAGGTCCTAAGAAGTGAACGCCAGAACCATAAAATGCAATAAAAATACAACAGCTTTTCCATCGTATAGCAGGAATAATTTGCAACCAGTGTGATAGTAGTGGTCATTTCTACGTTCCGGGCAACCCAGGTTTCACTCCAGGGCGTTGCTCCACCAGATCGAATAGTTACGGCCTAAGAAGTCAACGCCAGAAGCATAAAATACGATGAAGATGCAACAGTTTTTCCATCGTATAAAACGAATAATTGCAATCAGTGTGAAAGTTATGGTCATTTCTACATTCCGAGTAACCCAGGCTTCACTCTAGGGCGTTGCTCCACCTGATCGAACAGTTAGGGCCTAAGAAGTCAACGCCAGAAGCATAAAATACGATATGAATACAACAGCTTTTCCGTCGTATAAAAGGAATAATTGCAATCAGTGTGCAAGTAATGGTCATTACTACGTTCCGGCAACCTAGGCTTCACTCTACGGCGTTGTTCCACCCGATGGAATAGTTAGGGCCTATGAAGTCAACGCCAGAAGCATAAAATACGATATAAATACAACAGCTTTTCCATCGTATAAAAGGAATAATTGCAAACTGTGTGAAAGTAATGGTCATTTCTACGTTCGGGCAACCTAGGCTTCACTGTAGGGTGTTGTTCCACCAGATCGAATAGGTAAGGCCATAGAAGTCAACTCCCGAAGCATAAAATGCAATAAAAATACAACAGCTTTTCCATCATATAACAGGAATAATTGCAACCAGTGTGAAAGTGATGGTCATTTCTACTTTCCGGGCAACCTAGGCTTCACCCTAGGGCGTAGCTCCCACAGATTGAATAGTTAGGGCCTTAGAAGTCAATGCCCGAAGCATAAAATGCAATAAAAATACAACAGTTTTTCCATCATATAACAGAAATAATTGCAACCAGTTTGAAAGTGATGGTCATTTCTATGTTCCGGGCAACCTAGGCTTCACTCTAGGGCGTTGCTCCGCCAGATCGAACAGTTAGGGCCTTAGAAGTCAACGCCCGAAGCATAAAATACAAAATAAATAGTACAGGTTTTCAATCGTATAAAACGAATAATTTCTACTAGAGTGGAAGCTATGGGCATTTCTACTTTCCGGGCAACCTAGGCTTCACCCTAGGGTGTTGTTCCACCAGATGGAATAGTTAGGGCCTAAGAAGTCAACGCCAGAAGCATAAAACACGATATAAATACAACAGTTTTTCCATCGTATAAAACGAATAATCGCAAGCAGCATGAAAGTTATGGTCATTTCTACTTTCAGAGCAACCTAGGCTTCACCCTAGGGAGTTGCACCACCAGGTGGAATTGTTAGGGCCTTAAAAGTCAATGCCCGAAGCATAAAATGCAATAAAAATATAACAGTTTTTCCATCGTATAACAGGAATAATTGCAACCAGTGTGAAAGGAATGGTCATTTCTACGTTCCGCGCAACGTAGGTTTCACTCCAGGGCGTTGCTCCACCAGTTCGCATAGTTAGGTCATAAGAAGTCAACGCCAGAAGCATAAAATACGATATAAATACAACAGCTTTTCCATCGTATAAAATGAATAATTGCTAACATTGTGAAGGTACTGGTCATTTCTACGTTCCGGCAACCTAGGCTTCACTCTAGGGCGTTGCTCCACCAGATCGACTAGTTGGGGCATTAGAAGTCAACGCCAGAAGCATAAAATACAATAAAGATGCAACGGCTTTTCCATCGTATAACAGGAATAATTGCAACCAGGGTGAAGGTAGTGGTATGTTCTACGTTCCGGGCAACCTAGGCTTCACTCTAGGGCGGTGCTCCACCAGATCAAACAGTTAGGGCCTAAGAAGTCAACGCCAGAAGCATAAAATAAAATATGAATACAACAGCTTTTCCATCGTATATAATGTATATTGGCAAACAGTGTGAAAGTAATGATCATTTCTGCGTCCCGGGCAACCTAGGATTCACTCTAGGGTGTTCTTCCACCAGATCGAATAGTTAGGGCCACAGAAGTGAACGCCAGAAGCATAAAATACGATATAAATACAACAGCTTTTACATCGTATAAAACGAATAATTGCAACCAGTGTGAGAGTTCTGGTCATTTCTACGTTCCGGGCAACCTAGGCTTGATCATTTCGGCGTTTCGGGCATCCTAGACTTAACTCTGAGGCATTGCTCCACCAGATCGAATATTTAGGGCCTAAGAAGTCAACGCCAGAAGCATAAAATACTATATAAATACAACAGCTTTTCCATCGTGTAAAACAAATAATTGCAACCAGTGTGAAAGTTATGGTCATTTCTACGTTCCGGGCAACCTAGGCTTCACCCTAGGCTGTTGTTCCCCCAGATCGAATAGTTAGGTCCTAAGAAGTGAACGCCAGAACCATAAAATGCAATAAAAATACAACAGCTTTTCCATCGTATAGCAGGAATAATTTGCAACCAGTGTGATAGTAGTGGTCATTTCTACGTTCCGGGCAACCCAGGTTTCACTCCAGGGCGTTGCTCCACCAGATCGAATAGTTACGGCCTAAGAAGTCAACGCCAGAAGCATAAAATACGATGAAGATGCAACAGTTTTTCCATCGTATAAAACGAATAATTGCAATCAGTGTGAAAGTTATGGTCATTTCTACATTCCGAGTAACCCAGGCTTCACTCTAGGGCGTTGCTCCACCTGATCGAACAGTTAGGGCCTAAGAAGTCAACGCCAGAAGCATAAAATACGATATGAATACAACAGCTTTTCCGTCGTATAAAAGGAATAATTGCAATCAGTGTGCAAGTAATGGTCATTACTACGTTCCGGCAACCTAGGCTTCACTCTACGGCGTTGTTCCACCCGATGGAATAGTTAGGGCCTATGAAGTCAACGCCAGAAGCATAAAATACGATATAAATACAACAGCTTTTCCATCGTATAAAAGGAATAATTGCAAACTGTGTGAAAGTAATGGTCATTTCTACGTTCGGGCAACCTAGGCTTCACTGTAGGGTGTTGTTCCACCAGATCGAATAGGTAAGGCCATAGAAGTCAACTCCCGAAGCATAAAATGCAATAAAAATACAACAGCTTTTCCATCATATAACAGGAATAATTGCAACCAGTGTGAAAGTGATGGTCATTTCTACTTTCCGGGCAACCTAGGCTTCACCCTAGGGCGTAGCTCCCACAGATTGAATAGTTAGGGCCTTAGAAGTCAATGCCCGAAGCATAAAATGCAATAAAAATACAACAGTTTTTCCATCATATAACAGAAATAATTGCAACCAGTTTGAAAGTGATGGTCATTTCTATGTTCCGGGCAACCTAGGCTTCACTCTAGGGCGTTGCTCCGCCAGATCGAACAGTTAGGGCCTTAGAAGTCAACGCCCGAAGCATAAAATACAAAATAAATAGTACAGGTTTTCAATCGTATAAAACGAATAATTTCTACTAGAGTGGAAGCTATGGGCATTTCTACTTTCCGGGCAACCTAGGCTTCACCCTAGGGAGTTGTTCCACCAGATGGAATAGTTAGGGCCTAAGAAGTCAACGCCAGAAGCATAAAACACGATATAAATACAACAGTTTTTCCATCGTATAAAACGAATAATCGCAAGCAGCATGAAAGTTATGGTCATTTCTACTTTCAGAGCAACCTAGGCTTCACCCTAGGGAGTTGCACCACCAGGTGGAATTGTTAGGGCCTTAAAAGTCAATGCCCGAAGCATAAAATGCAATAAAAATATAACAGTTTTTCCATCGTATAACAGGAATAATTGCAACCAGTGTGAAAGGAATGGTCATTTCTACGTTCCGCGCAACGTAGGTTTCACTCCAGGGCGTTGCTCCACCAGTTCGCATAGTTAGGTCATAAGAAGTCAACGCCAGAAGCATAAAATACGATATAAATACAACAGCTTTTCCATCGTATAAAATGAATAATTGCTAACATTGTGAAGGTACTGGTCATTTCTACGTTCCGGCAACCTAGGCTTCACTCTAGGGCGTTGCTCCACCAGATCGACTAGTTGGGGCATTAGAAGTCAACGCCAGAAGCATAAAATACAATAAAGATGCAACGGCTTTTCCATCGTATAACAGGAATAATTGCAACCAGGGTGAAGGTAGTGGTATGTTCTACGTTCCGGGCAACCTAGGCTTCACTCTAGGGCGGTGCTCCACCAGATCAAACAGTTAGGGCCTAAGAAGTCAACGCCAGAAGCATAAAATAAAATATGAATACAACAGCTTTTCCATCGTATATAATGTATATTGGCAAACAGTGTGAAAGTAATGATCATTTCTGCGTCCCGGGCAACCTAGGATTCACTCTAGGGCGTTCTTCCACCAGATCGAATAGTTAGGGCCACAGAAGTGAACGCCAGAAGCATAAAATACGATATAAATACAACAGCTTTTACATCGTATAAAACGAATAATTGCAACCAGTGTGAGAGTTCTGGTCATTTCTACGTTCCGGGCAACCTAGGCTTGATCATTTCGGCGTTTCGGGCATCCTAGACTTAACTCTGAGGCATTGCTCCACCAGATCGAATATTTAGGGCCTAAGAAGTCAACGCCAGAAGCATAAAATACTATATAAATACAACAGCTTTTCCATCGTGTAAAACAAATAATTGCAACCAGTGTGAAAGTTATGGTCATTTCTACGTTCCGGGCAACCTAGGCTTCACCCTAGGCTGTTGTTCCCCCAGATCGAATAGTTAGGTCCTAAGAAGTGAACGCCAGAACCATAAAATGCAATAAAAATACAACAGCTTTTCCATCGTATAGCAGGAATAATTTGCAACCAGTGTGATAGTAGTGGTCATTTCTACGTTCCGGGCAACCCAGGTTTCACTCCAGGGCGTTGCTCCACCAGATCGAATAGTTACGGCCTAAGAAGTCAACGCCAGAAGCATAAAATACGATGAAGATGCAACAGTTTTTCCATCGTATAAAACGAATAATTGCAATCAGTGTGAAAGTTATGGTCATTTCTACATTCCGAGTAACCCAGGCTTCACTCTAGGGCGTTGCTCCACCTGATCGAACAGTTAGGGCCTAAGAAGTCAACGCCAGAAGCATAAAATACGATATGAATACAACAGCTTTTCCGTCGTATAAAAGGAATAATTGCAATCAGTGTGCAAGTAATGGTCATTACTACGTTCCGGCAACCTAGGCTTCACTCTACGGCGTTGTTCCACCCGATGGAATAGTTAGGGCCTATGAAGTCAACGCCAGAAGCATAAAATACGATATAAATACAACAGCTTTTCCATCGTATAAAAGGAATAATTGCAAACTGTGTGAAAGTAATGGTCATTTCTACGTTCGGGCAACCTAGGCTTCACTGTAGGGTGTTGTTCCACCAGATCGAATAGGTAAGGCCATAGAAGTCAACTCCCGAAGCATAAAATGCAATAAAAATACAACAGCTTTTCCATCATATAACAGGAATAATTGCAACCAGTGTGAAAGTGATGGTCATTTCTACTTTCCGGGCAACCTAGGCTTCACCCTAGGGCGTAGCTCCCACAGATTGAATAGTTAGGGCCTTAGAAGTCAATGCCCGAAGCATAAAATGCAATAAAAATACAACAGTTTTTCCATCATATAACAGAAATAATTGCAACCAGTTTGAAAGTGATGGTCATTTCTATGTTCCGGGCAACCTAGGCTTCACTCTAGGGCGTTGCTCCGCCAGATCGAACAGTTAGGGCCTTAGAAGTCAACGCCCGAAGCATAAAATACAAAATAAATAGTACAGGTTTTCAATCGTATAAAACGAATAATTTCTACTAGAGTGGAAGCTATGGGCATTTCTACTTTCCGGGCAACCTAGGCTTCACCCTAGGGAGTTGTTCCACCAGATGGAATAGTTAGGGCCTAAGAAGTCAACGCCAGAAGCATAAAACACGATATAAATACAACAGTTTTTCCATCGTATAAAACGAATAATCGCAAGCAGCATGAAAGTTATGGTCATTTCTACTTTCAGAGCAACCTAGGCTTCACCCTAGGGAGTTGCACCACCAGGTGGAATTGTTAGGGCCTTAAAAGTCAATGCCCGAAGCATAAAATGCAATAAAAATATAACAGTTTTTCCATCGTATAACAGGAATAATTGCAACCAGTGTGAAAGGAATGGTCATTTCTACGTTCCGCGCAACGTAGGTTTCACTCCAGGGCGTTGCTCCACCAGTTCGCATAGTTAGGTCATAAGAAGTCAACGCCAGAAGCATAAAATACGATATAAATACAACAGCTTTTCCATCGTATAAAATGAATAATTGCTAACATTGTGAAGGTACTGGTCATTTCTACGTTCCGGCAACCTAGGCTTCACTCTAGGGCGTTGCTCCACCAGATCGACTAGTTGGGGCATTAGAAGTCAACGCCAGAAGCATAAAATACAATAAAGATGCAACGGCTTTTCCATCGTATAACAGGAATAATTGCAACCAGGGTGAAGGTAGTGGTATGTTCTACGTTCCGGGCAACCTAGGCTTCACTCTAGGGCGGTGCTCCACCAGATCAAACAGTTAGGGCCTAAGAAGTCAACGCCAGAAGCATAAAATAAAATATGAATACAACAGCTTTTCCATCGTATATAATGTATATTGGCAAACAGTGTGAAAGTAATGATCATTTCTGCGTCCCGGGCAACCTAGGATTCACTCTAGGGCGTTCTTCCACCAGATCGAATAGTTAGGGCCACAGAAGTGAACGCCAGAAGCATAAAATACGATATAAATACAACAGCTTTTACATCGTATAAAACGAATAATTGCAACCAGTGTGAGAGTTCTGGTCATTTCGACGTTCCGGGCAACCTAGGCTTCACTCAAGGGTGTTGCTCCACCAGATCGAATAGTTAGGGCCTTAGAAGTCAACGCCAGGAGCATAAGAAACAATAAAAATACAAGAGTCTTTTCATCGTATTACAGGAATAATTGCAATAAGCGTGAAAGTATTGATCATTTCGGCGTTTCGGGCATCCTAGACTTAACTCTGATGCATTGCTAGTCCAGATCGAATAGCTGGGGCCTAAGAAGTCAATGCCAGAAGCATAAAATACAATATAAATACAACAGCTTTGGCATCGAATAAATTAATAATTGCAAACAGTGTGAAAGATATGGTCATTTCTATGTTCCGGTCAACCTAGGCTTCACTCTAGGGCGTTGCTCCACCAGATCGAATAGTTAGGGCCTAAGAAGTCAACGCCAGAAGCATAAAATACAATATAAATACAACATATTTTCAATCGTATAAAACGAATAATTGCAACCAGTGTGAAAGTTATGGTCATTTCTACGTTCCGGGCAACCTAGGCTTCACTCTAGGGCGTTGCTCCACCAGATCGAATAGTTAGGGCCTTAGAAGTCAACGCCAGAAGTATAAAATACAATAAAGATGCAACAGTTTTTCCATCGTTTTACAGGAATAACTGCAACCAGTGTGAATGTACTGGTCATTTCTACGTTCCGGATAACCTAGGCTTCACTCTAGGGCGTTGTTCCACCAGATCGAACAGTTAGGGCCTAAGAAGTCAACGCCAGAAGCATAAAATACAATATAAATACAACATATTTTCAATCGTATAAAACGAATAATTGCAACCAGTGTGAAAGTTATGGTCATTTCTACGTTCCGGGCAACCTAGGCTTCACTCTAGGGCGTTGCTCCACCAGATCGAATAGTTAGGGCCTTAGAAGTCAACGCCAGAAGTATAAAATACAATAAAGATGCAACAGTTTTTCCATCGTTTTACAGGAATAACTGCAACCAGTGTGAATGTACTGGTCATTTCTACGTTCCGGATAACCTAGGCTTCACTCTAGGGCGTTGTTCCACCAGATCGAACAGCTAGGGCCTTAGAAGTCAACGCCCGAAGCATAAAATACAAAATAAATAAAACAGCTTTTCCATCGTATAAAACGAATAATTGCTACCAGTGTGAAAGTTATGGTCATTTCTACGTTCCGCGCAACCTGGGCTTTACCCTAGGGCGTTGTTCCACGAGATGGAATAACTAGGGACTTAGAATTCAACGCCATAAGAATAAAATACATTATAAACATAACAGTTTTTCCATCGTATAAAACGAATAATAGCAACCAGTGTGAAAGTTATGGTCAGTTCAACGTTCCGGGCAACCTAGGCTTCACCCTGGGGCGTTGTTCCACCAGATCGAATAGTTAGGTCCTAAGAAGTGAACGGCAGAAGCATAAAATGCAATAAAAGTACAACAGTTTTTCCATCGTATAGCAGGAATAATTTGCAACCAGTGTGATAGTAGTGGTCATTTCTACGTTCCGGGCAACCCAGGCTTCACTCCAGGGCGTTGCTCCACCAGATCGAATAGTTACGGCCTAAGAAGTCAACGCCAGAAGCATAAAATACGATGAAGATGCAACAGTTTTTCCATCGTATAAAACGAATAATTGCAATCAGTGTGAAAGTTATGGTCATTTCTACATTCCGAGTAACCCAGGCTTCACTCTAGGGCGTTGCTCCACCTGATCGAACAGTTAGGGCCTAAGAAGTCAACGCCAGAAGCATAAAATACGATATGAATACAACAGCTTTTCCGTCGTATAAAAGGAATAATTGCAATCAGTGTGCAAGTAATGGTCATTACTACGTTCCGGCAACCTAGGCTTCACTCTACGGCGTTGTTCCACCCGATGGAATAGTTAGGGCCTATGAAGTCAACGCCAGAAGCATAAAATACGATATAAATACAACAGCTTTTCCATCGTATAAAAGGAATAATTGCAAACTGTGTGAAAGTAATGGTCATTTCTACGTTCCGTGCAACCTAGGCTTCACTCTACGGCGTTGTTCCACCAGACCGAATAGTTAGGGCCTAAGAAGTCAACACCAGAAGAATAAAATACAAAATAAATACAACAGCCTTTACACCAAATAAATCGAATAATTGCAACCTGTGTGAAGGTTATGGTCATATCTACGTTCCGGGCAACCTAGGCTTCACTGTCGGGCGTTGCTCCACCAGATCGAAATGTTAGGGCCTTAGAAGTCAACGCCAGAAGCATAAACTGCAAAATAAACACTACAGCCTTTCCATCGTATAAAACGTATAATTGCAACGTGTGTGATGGTTATGGACATATCTACGTTCCGGGCAACCTAGCCTTCACCGTAGGGCGTTGCTCCACCAAATCGGGTAGTTAGGGCCTTAGAAGTCAACGCCCGAAGCATAAAATACAATATAAGTACAAGAGTTTTTCCGTCGTATAAAATGAATGATTGCGAACATTGTGAAAGTAATGGTCATTTCTACGTTCCTGGCCACCTACGCGTCACTCTAGGGCGTTGCTGCTCCACATCTGATAGCTACGGCCTTAGAAGTTAACGCCGGAAGCATAAAATACAATATAAATACAACAGCTTTGCCATCGTATAAAATGAATAATTGCAAATAGTGTGAAGGTAATGGTCATTTCTCCGTTCCGAGCAACCTAGGCATCACTCTAGGGCGTTCATCCACCAGATCGAATAGTTAGAGCCTTAGAAGTCGACGCCAGAAGCATAAAATACAATAAAGATGCAACTGTTTTTCCATCGTATAACAGGAATAATTGCAACAAGCGTGAAGGTAATGGTCATTTCTACGTTCAGGGCAACCTAGGCTTCACCCTATGGCGTTGTTCCACCAGGTCGAATAGTTAGGGCCTAAGAAGTGAACGCCAGAAGCATAAAATACAATATAAATACAACAGTTTTTTCATCGTATAAAACGAATAATTGCAACCAGTATGAAAGTTATGGTCATTTCTACTTTCCGGGCAACCTAGGCTTCACCCTAGGGCGTAGCTCCCACAGATAGAATAGTTAGGGCCTTAGAAGTGAATGCCCGAAGCATAAAATGCAATAAAAATACAACAGCTTTTCCATCATATAACAGGAATAATTGCAACCAGTTTGAAAGTGATGGTCATTTCTACGTTCCGGGCAACCTAGGCTTGATCATTTCGGCGTTTCGGGCATCCTAGACTTAACTCTGAGGCATTGCTCCACCAGATCGAATATTTAGGGCCTAAGAAGTCAACGCCAGAAGCATAAAATACTATATAAATACAACAGCTTTTCCATCGTGTAAAACAAATAATTGCAACCAGTGTGAAAGTTATGGTCATTTCTACGTTCCGGGCAACCTAGGCTTCACCCTAGGCTGTTGTTCCCCCAGATCGAATAGTTAGGTCCTAAGAAGTGAACGCCAGAAACATAAAATGCAATAAAAATACAACAGCTTTTCCATCGTATAGCAGGAATAATTTGCAACAAGTGTGATAGTAGTGGTCATTTCTACGTTCCGGGCAACCCAGGTTTCACTCCAGGGCGTTGCTCCACCAGATCGAATAGTGACGGCCTAAGAAGTCAACGCCAGAAGCATAAAATACGATGAAGATGCAACAGTTTTTCCATCGTATAAAACGAATAATTGCAATCAGTGTGAAAGTTATGGTCATTTCTACATTCCGAGCAACCCAGGCTTCACTCTAGGGCGTTGCTCCACCAGATCGAACAGTTAGGTCCTTAGAAGTCAACGCCAGAAGCATAAAATACGATATAAATACAACAGCTTTTCCATCGTATAAAAGGAATAATTGCAAACAGTGTGAAAGTAATGGTCATTTCTACGTTCGGGCAACCTAGGCTTCACTGTAGGGTGTTGTTCCACCAGATCGAATAGGTAAGGCCATAGAAGTCAACTCCCGAAGCATAAAATGCAATAAAAATACAACAGCTTTTCCATCATATAACAGGAATAATTGCAACCAGTGTGAAAGTGATGGTCATTTCTACTTTCCGGGCAACCTAGGCTTCACCCTAGGGCGTAGCTCCCACAGATTGAATAGTTAGGGCCTTAGAAGTCAATGCCCGAAGCATAAAATGCAATAAAAATACAACAGTTTTTCCATCATATAACAGAAATAATTGCAACCAGTTTGAAAGTGATGGTCATTTCTATGTTCCGGGCAACCTAGGCTTCACTCTAGGGCGTTGCTCCGCCAGATCGAACAGTTAGGGCCTTAGAAGTCAACGCCCGAAGCATAAAATACAAAATAAATAGTACAGGTATTCAATCGTATAAAACGAATAATTTCTACTAGAGTGGAAGCTATGGGCATTTCTACTTTCCGGGCAACCTAGGCTTCACCCTAGGGAGTTGTTCCACCAGATGGAATAGTTAGGGCCTAAGAAGTCAACGCCAGAAGCATAAAACACGATATAAATACAACAGTTTTTCCATCGTATAAAACGAATAATCGCAAGCAGCATGAAAGTTATGGTCATTTCTACTTTCAGAGCAACCTAGGCTTCACCCTAGGGAGTTGCACCACCAGGTGGAATTGTTAGGGCCTTAAAAGTCAATGCCCGAAGCATAAAATGCAATAAAAATATAACAGTTTTTCCATCGTATAACAGGAATAATTGCAACCAGTGTGAAAGGAATGGTCATTTCTACGTTCCGCGCAACGTAGGTTTCACTCCAGGGCGTTGCTCCACCAGTTCGCATAGTTAGGTCATAAGAAGTCAACGCCAGAAGCATAAAATACGATATAAATACAACAGCTTTTCCATCGTATAAAATGAATAATTGCTAACATTGTGAAGGTACTGGTCATTTCTACGTTCCGGCAACCTAGGCTTCACTCTAGGGCGTTGCTCCACCAGATCGACTAGTTGGGGCATTAGAAGTCAACGCCAGAAGCATAAAATACAATAAAGATGCAACGGCTTTTCCATCGTATAACAGGAATAATTGCAACCAGGGTGAAGGTAGTGGTATGTTCTACGTTCCGGGCAACCTAGGCTTCACTCTAGGGCGGTGCTCCACCAGATCAAACAGTTAGGGCCTAAGAAGTCAACGCCAGAAGCATAAAATAAAATATGAATACAACAGCTTTTCCATCGGATATAATGTATATTGGCAAACAGTGTGAAAGTAATGATCATTTCTGCGTCCCGGGCAACCTAGGATTCACTCTAGGGCGTTCTTCCACCAGATCGAATAGTTAGGGCCTAAGAAGTCAACACCAGAAGAATAAAATACAATATAAGAACATCAGCTTTTCCTTTGTATAAAATGGATAATTGCAAACATTGTGAAAGTAATGGTCATTTCTACGTTCAGGGCCACCTAGGCGTCACTCTAGGGCGTTGCTCCACCACATCTAACAGTTACGGCCTTAGAAGTCGACGCCAGAAGCATAAAATACAATAAAGATGCAACTGTTTTTCCATCGTATAACAGGAATAATTGCAACAAGCGTGAAGGTAATGGTCGTTTCAACGTTCCGGGCAATCTAGGCTTCACCCTACGGCGTTATTCCACCAGATCGAATAGTTAGGGCCTAAGAAGTGAACGCCAGAAGCATAAAATACAATATAAATACAACAGCTTTTTCATCGTATAAAACGAATAATTGCAACCAGTATGAAAGTTATGGTCATTTCTACTTTCCGGGCAACCTAGGCTTCACCCTAGGGCGTAGCTCCCACAGATTGAATAGTTAGGGCCTCAGAAGTCAATGCCCAAAGCATAAAATGCAATAAAAATACAACAGTTTTTCCATCATATAACAGGAATAATTGCAACCAGTTTGAAAGTGATGGTCATTCCTACGTTCCGGGCAACCTAGGCTTCATTCTAGGGCGTTGCTCCGCCAGATCGAACAGTTAGGGCCTTAGAAGTCAACGCCCGAAGCATAAAATACAATATAAATATAACAGCTTTTCCATCGTATAAAACGAATAATTGCAATCTGTGTGATGGTTATGGTCATATCTACGTTCCGGGCAACCTAGGATTCACTGTCGGGCGTTGCTCCACCAGATCCAAATGTTAGGGCCTAAGAAGTCAACGCCAGAAGCATAAAATACGATATAAATACAACAGCTGTTCCATCCTATAACAGGAATAATTGCAACCCGTGTGAAAGTGATGGTCATTTCTACGTTCCAGGCAACCTAAGCTTCACTCTAGGGCGTTGTTCCACAAGATCGAATAGTTAGGGCCTAAGAAGTCAACGCCAGAAGCATAAAATACGATATAAATACAACAGCTTTTCCATCGTATAAAACAAACAATTGCTACCAGTGTGAAAGTTATGGTCATTTCTACGTTCCGCGCAACCTGGGCTTTACTCTAGGGCGTTGCTCCACCAGATGGAATAGTTAGGGCCTAAGAAGTGAACGCCAGAAGCATAAAATACGATATAAATACAACAGCTTTTCATCGTATAAAACAAATAATTGCAACCAGTGTGAAAGTTATGGTCATTTTTACATTTCGTGCAACCTAGTCTTCACCCTAGGGCGTTGCTCCAACAGATTGAATAGTTAGGGCCTTAGATGTCAATGCCCGAAGCATAAAATGCAATAGAAATACAACAGTTTTTCCATCATATAACAGGAATAATTGCAACCAGTTTGAAAGTGATGGTCATTTCTACGTACCGGGCAAACTAGGCTTCACTCTAGGGCGTTGCTCCACCAGATCGAATAGCTAGGGCCTTAAAAGTCAAGGCCCGAAGCATAAAATACAAAATAAATAGAACAGTTTTTCCATCGTACAAAACGAATAATTGCAACCAGTATGAAAGTTATGGTCATTTCTACGTTCCGGCCAACCTAGGCTTCACCCTAGGCCGTTGCTCCACCAGATCGAATAGTTAGGGCCTTAGAAGTCAACGCCAGAAGCATAAAATACAATATAAATACAACAGCCTTTCCATCGTATAAAACGAATAAATGTAACCAGTGTGAAAGTTATGGTCATTTCTACGTTCCGGGCTATCTAGGCTTCACCCTAGGGCGTTGTTCCACCAGATGGAATAGTTAGGGCCTTAGAAGTCAACGCCAGAAGCATAAAATACAATATAAATACAACAGCCTTTCCATCGTATAAAACGAATAATTGCAACCAGTATTAAACTTATGGTCATTTCTACTTTCCGAGAAACCTAGGCTTCACTCTAGGGCGTTGCTCCACTAGATCGAATAGTTAGGGCCTAAGAAGTCAACGCCAGAAGCGTAAAATACAATATAAATATAACAGTTTTTCCATCGTATAAAACGAGTAATAGCAACCAGTGTGAAAGTTATGGTCATTTCTACGTTCCGGGCAACCTAGGTTTCACTCTACGGCGTTGCTCCACCAGATCAAACAGTTAGGGCCTTAGAAGACAAGGCCCGAAGCATTAAATACAAAATAAATAGAACAGTTTTTCCATAGTATAAAACGCATAATTGCTACCAGTGTAAAAGTTATGGTTATTTCTACGTTCCGGGCAACCTAGGCTTCACCCTAGGCCGTTGTTCCACCAGATCGAATAGTTAGGGCCTAAGAAGGGAACGCCAGAAGCATAAAATACAATATAAATACAACAGTTTTTCCGTCATATAAAACGAATAATTGCAACCAGTATGAAAACTATGGTCATTTCTACTTTCCGGGCAACCTAGGCTTCACCCTAGGGCGTTGCTACAACGGATAGAATAGTTAGGGCCTTAGACGTCAACGCCCGAACCATAAAATGCAAAAAAAATACAGCAGTGTTTCCATCATATAACAGGTATAATTGCAACCAGTTTGAAATTGATGGCCAATTCTACGTTCCGGGCAACCTAGGCATCACTCTATTGCATTGCTCCACCAGATCGAATAGGTAGTGCCTTAGAAGTCAACGCCAGAAGCATAAAATACAATATAAATACAACAGTTTTTCCATCGTATAAAACGAATAATAGCAACCAGTGTGAAAGTTATGGTCATTTCTGCGTTCCGGGCAGCCTAGGTTTCACTCTAGGGCGTTGCTCCACCAGATCAAACAGTTAGGGCCTCAGAAGCCACCGCCCGAAGCATTAAATACAAAATAAATAGAACAGTTTTTCCATAGTATAAAACGAATAATTGCTACCAGTGTAAAAGTTATGGTTATTTCTACGTTCCGGGCAACCTAGGCTTCACCCTAGGCCGTTGTTCCACCAGATCGAATAGTTAGGGCCTAAGAAGGGAACGCCAGAAGCATAAAATACAATGTAAATACAACAGTTTTTCCATCATATACAGCGAATAATTGCAACCAGTATGAAGCTTATGGACATTTCTACTTTCCGAGCAACCTAGGCTTCAGCCTAGGGCGTTGCTCCAACAGATTGAATAGTTAGGGCCTTAGAAGTCAACGCCCGAACCATAAAATGCAAAAAAAATACAGCAGTGTTTCCATCATATAAGAGCTATAATTGCAACCAGTTTGTAATTGATGGCCAATTCTACGTTCCGGGCAACCTAGGCTTCACTCTAGGGCGTTGTTCCACCAGATCGAATAGTTAGGGCCTAAGAAGTCGACGCCAGAAGCATAAAATACAATATAAATATAACAGTTTTTCCATCGTATAAAACGAATAATAGCAACCAGTATGAAACTTATGGTTATTTCTACTTTCCGAGCAAGCTAGGCTTCACCATAGGGCGTTGCTCCAGCAGATTGAATGGTTAGGGCCTTAGAAGTCAATGCCCGAAGCATAAAATGCAATAAAAATGCAACAGTGTATCCATCATATAACAGGAATAATTGCAACCAGTTTGAAAGTGATGGCCAATTCTACTTTCCGGGCAACCTAGGCTTCACCCTAGGGAGTTGCTCCAACAGATTGAATAGTTAGGGCCATAGAAGTCAACGCCCGAACCATAAAATGCAAAAAAAATACAACAGTGTTTCCATCATATATCAGGAATAATTGCAACCAGTTTGAAAGTGATGGCCAATTCTACGTTCCAGGCAACCTAGGCTTCACTCTAGGGCGTTGTTCCACCAGATCGAATAGTTAGGGCCTAAGAAGTCAACGCCAGAAGCATAAAATACAAAATAAATAGAACAGTTTTTCCATAGTATAAAACGCATAATTGCTACCAGTGTAAAAGTTATGGTTATTTCTACGTTCCGGGCAACCTAGGCTTCACCCTAGGCCGTTGTTCCACCAGATCGAATAGTTAGGGCCTTAGAAGTCAACGCCCGAACCATAAAATGCAAAAAAATACAACAGTGTTTCCATCATATATCAGGAATAATTGCAACCAGTTTGAAAGTGATGGCCAATTCTACGTTCCAGGCAACCTAGGCTTCACCATAGGGCGTTGCTCCAGCAGATTGAATAGTTAGGGCCTTAGAAGTCAATGCCCGAAGCATAAAATGCAATAAAAATGCAACAGTGTATCCATCATATAACAGGAATAATTGCAACCAGTTTGAAAGTGATGGCCAATTCTACTTTCCGGGCAACCTAGGCTTCACCCTAGGGAGTTGCTCCAACAGATTGAATAGTTAGGGCCATAGAAGTCAACGCCCGAACCATAAAATGCAAAAAAAATACAACAGTGTTTCCATCATATATCAGGAATAATTGCAACCAGTTTGAAAGTGATGGCCAATTCTACGTTCCAGGCAACCTAGGCTTCACTCTAGGGCGTTGTTCCACCAGATCGAATAGTTAGGGCCTAAGAAGTCAACGCCAGAAGCATAAAATACAAAATAAATAGAACAGTTTTTCCATAGTATAAAACGCATAATTGCTACCAGTGTAAAAGTTATGGTTATTTCTACGTTCCGGGCAACCTAGGCTTCACCCTAGGCCGTTGTTCCACCAGATCGAATAGTTAGGGCCTTAGAAGTCAACGCCCGAACCATAAAATGCAAAAAAATACAACAGTTCTTCCATCATATATCAGGAATAATTGCAACCAGTTTGAAAGTGATGGCCAATTCTACGTTCCGGGCAACCTAGGCTTCACCCTAGGGCGTTGCTCCACCAGATCGAATAGTTAGTGCCTTAGAAGTCAACGCCAGAAACATAAAATACAATATAAATAGAACAGTTTTTCCATCGTATAAAACGAATAATTGCAACCAGTATGAAACTTATGGTCATTTCTACTTTCCGAGCAACCTAGGCTTCACCCTAGGGCGTTGCTCCAACAGATTGAATAGTTAGGGTCTTAGAAGTCAACGCCCGAACCATAAAATGCAAAAAAAATACAACAGTGTTTCCATCATATATCAGGAATAATTGCAACCAGTTTGAAAGTGATGGCCAATTCTACGTTCCAGGCAACCTAGGCTTCACCCTAGGCCGTTGTTCCACCAGATCGAATAGTTAGGGCCTTAGAAGTCAACGCCCGAACCATAAAATGCAAAAAAATACAACAGTGCTTCCATCATATATCAGGAATAATTGCAAACAGTGTGAAAGTAATTGTCATTTCTACGTTCCGGGCAACCTAGGCTACACTCTAGGGCGTTGCTCCACCAGATCAAACAGTTAGGGCCTTAGAAGTCAACGCCCGAAGCATAAAATACAAAATAAATAGAACAGTCTTTCCATTGTATAAAACAAATAATTGCTACCAGTGTAAAAGTTATGGTCATTTCTACGTTCCGGGCAACCTAGGCTTCATCCTAGGGCATTGTTCCATCAGACCGAACAGTTAGGCCCTAAGAAGTGAACGCCAGAAGCATAAAATACAATATAAATACAACAGTTTTTCCATCGTATAAAACGAATAATCGCAAGCAGCATGAAAGTTATGGTCATTTCTACTTTCAGAGCAACCTAGGCTTCACCCTAGGGAGTTGCACCACCAGGTGGAATTGTTAGGGCCTTAAAAGTCAATGCCCGAAGCATAAAATGCAATAAAAATATAACAGTTTTTCCATCGTATAACAGGAATAATTGTAACCAGTGTGAAAGGAATGGTCATTTCTACGTTCCGCGCAACGTAGGTTTCACTCGAGGGCGTTGCTCCACCAGTTCGCATAGTTAGGTCATAAGAAGTCAACGCCAGAAGCATAAAATACGATATAAATACAACAGCTTTTCCATCGTATAAAATGAATAATTGCTAACATTGTGAAGGTACTGGTCATTTCTACGTTCCGGCAACCTAGGCTTCACTCTAGGGCGTTGCTCCACCAGATCGACTAGTTGGGGCATTAGAAGTCAACGCCAGAAGCATAAAATACAATAAAGATGCAACGGCTTTTCCATCGTATAACAGGAATAATTGCAACCAGGGTGAAGGTAGTGGTATGTTCTACGTTCCGGGCAACCTAGGCTTCACTCTAGGGCGGTGCTCCACCAGATCAAACAGTTAGGGCCTAAGAAGTCAACGCCAGAAGCATAAAATAAAATATGAATACAACAGCTTTTCCATCGTATATAATGTATAATGGCAAACAGTGTGAAAGTAATGATCATTTCTGCGTCCCGGGCAACCTAGGATTCACTCTAGGGCGTTCTTCCACCAGATCGAATAGTTAGGGCCTAAGAAGTCAACACCAGAAGAATAAAATACAATATAAGAACATCAGCTTTTCCATTGTATAAAATGGATAATTGCAAACATTGTGAAAGTAATGGTCATTTCTACGTTCAGGGCCACCTAGGCGTCACTCTAGGGCGTTGCTCCACCACATCTAACAGTTACGGCCTTAGAAGTCGACGCCAGAAGCATAAAATACAATAAAGATGCAACCGTTTTTCCATCGTATAACAGGAATAATTGCAACAAGCGTGAAGGTAATGGTCATTTCAACGTTCCGGGCAATCTAGGCTTCACCCTACGGCGTTATTCCACCAGATCGAATAGTTAGGGCCTAAGAAGTGAACGCCAGAAGCATAAAACACAATATAAATACAACAGCTTTTTCATCGTATAAAACGAATAATTGCAACCAGTATGAAAGTTATGGTCATTTCTACTTTCCGGGCAACCTAGGCTTCACCCTAGGGCGTAGCTCCCACAGATTGAATAGTTAGGGCCTCAGAAGTCAATGCCCAAAGCATAAAATGCAATAAAAATACAACAGTTTTTCCATCATATAACAGGAATAATTGCAACCAGTTTGAAAGTGATGGTCATTCCTACGTTCCGGGCAACCTAGGCTTCACTCTAGGGCGTTGCTCCGCCAGATCGAACAGTTAGGGCCTTAGAAGTCAACGCCCGAAGCATAAAATACAAAAAAATAGTAGAGTTTTTCAATCGTATAAAACGGATAATTTCTACCAGTGTGGAAGTTATGGGCATTTCTACGTTCCGGGCAACCTAGGCTTCACCCTATGGCGTTGCTCCAACAGATTGAATAGTTAGGGCCTTAGATGTCAATGCCCGAAGCATAAAATGCAAAAAAAATACAACAGTGTTTCCATCATATAACAGGAATAATTGCAACCAGTTTGAAAGTGAAGGCCAATTCTACGTTCCGGGCAACCTAGGCTTCACTCTAGGGCGTTGTTCCACCAGATCGAATAGTAAGGGCCTAAGAAGTCAACGCCAGATGTATAAAATACAATATAAGTACAACAGTTTTTCCATCGTATAAAACAAATAATTGCATCCAGTGTGAAAGTTATGGTCATTTCTACATTCCGAGCAACCTAGGCTTCACTCTAGGGCGTTGCTCCAACAGATTGAATAGTTAGGGCCTTAGAAGCCAACGCCCGAAGCATAAAATGCAATAAAAATACAACAGCTTTTCCATCGTAAAGAACGTATAATTGCAACCAGTGTGAAAGTTATGGTTATTTCTACATTCCGAGCAACCTAGGCTTCACTCTAGGGCGTTGCTCCACCAGATCAAACTGTTAGGGCCTAAGAAGTGAACGCCAGAAGCATAAAATACAATATAAATACAACAGCTTTTCCATCGTATAAAACGAATAATTGCAACCAGTGTGAAAGTTATGGTCATTTCTACATTCCGAGCAACCTAGGCTTCACTCTAGGGCGTTGCTCCACCAGATCGAATAGTTAGGTCCTTAGAAGTCAACGCCAGAAGCATAAAATACGATATAAATACAGCAGCATTTCCACCGTATAAAAGGGATAATTGCAAACAGTGTGAAAGTAATGGTAATTTCTACGTTCCGGGCAACCCAGGCTTCACTCTACGGCGTTGTTCTACCAGATCGAATAGTTAGGGCCTAAGAAGTCAACACCAGAAGAATAAAATACAAAATAAATACAACAGCCTTTACAACGTATAAAACGTATAATTGCAACCAGTGTGAAAGTTATGGTCATTTCTACATTCCGAGCAACCTAGGCTTCACTCTAGGGCGTTGCTCCACCAGATCGAATAGTTAGGTCCTTAGAAGTCAACGCCCGAAGCATAAAATACAAAATAAATAGAACAGTTTTTCCATTGTAAAAAACGTATAATTGCTACCAGTGTAACAGTTATGATCATTTCTACGTTCCGGGCAACCTAGGCTTCACCCTAGGGCGTTGTTCCACCAGATCGAATAGTTAGGGCCTAAGAAGTGAACGCCAGAAGCATAAAATACAATATAAATACAACAGCCTTTCCATCGTATAAAAGGAATAATTGCACATAGTGTGAAAGTAATGGTCATTTCTACGTTCCGGACAACCTAGGCTTCACTCTAGGGCGTTGCTCCACCAGATCAAACAGTTAGGGCCTTAGAAGTCAACGCCCGAAGCATAAAACACAAAATAAATAGAACAGTTTTTCCATGGTATAAAACGAATAATTGCTACCAGTGTAATAGTTATGGTCATTTCTACGTTCCGTGCAAGCTAGGCTTCACTCTAGGGCGGTGCTCCACCATATCGAATAGCTACGGCCTTAGAAGCCTACGCCTGAAGCTTAAAATACAATAAAAATACAACGGTATTTTCATCGTATAACAGGAATAATTGCAACAAGCGTGAAAGTAATGATCATTTCGGCGTTTCGGGCATCCTAGACTTAACTCTGAGGCATTGCTCCACCAGATCGAATAGTTAGGGCCTAAGAAGTCAACGCCAGAAGCATAAAATACAATATAAATACAACAGTTTTTCCATTGTATAAAACGAATAATTGCTACCAGTGTAAAAGTTATGATCATTTCTTCGTTCCGGGCAACCTAGGCTTCACCGTAGGGCGTTGTTCCACCAGATCGAATAGTTAGAGCCTAATAAGTGAACGCCAGAAGCATAAAATACAATTTAAATACAACAGTTTTTCCATCGTATAAAACGAATAATTGCAACCAGTGTGAAAGTTATGGTCATTTCTACATTCCGAGCAACCTAGGCTTCACTCTAGGGTGTTGCTCCAACAGATTGAATAGTTAGGGCCTTAGAAGTCAACGCCCGAAGCATAAAATGCAATAAAAATACAACAGTTTTTCCATCGTATAACAGGATTAATTGCAACCAGTTTGAAAGTGATGGTCATTTCTACGTTCCGGGCAACCTGGGCTTCACTCTAGGGCGTTGCTCCACCAGATCAAACAGTTAGGGCCTTAGAAGTCAACGCCCGAAGCATAAAGTACAAAATAAATACAACAGTTTTTCCATTGTAAAAAACGAATAATTGCTACCAGTGTAAAAGTTATGGTCATTTCTACGTTCCGGGCAACCTAGGCTTCACCCTTGGGCGTTGTTCCACCAGATCGAATAGTTAGGGCCTAAGAAGTGAACGCCAGAAGCATAAAATGCAATAAAAATACAACAGTCTTTCCATCCTATAACAGGAATAATTGCAATCCGTGTGAAAGTGATGGTCATTTCTACGTTCCGGGCAACCTAGGCTTCACTCTACGGCGTTGTTCCGCCAGATCGAATAGTTAGGGCCTAAGAAGTCAACACCAGAAGAATAAAATACAAAATAAGTACAACAGCCTTTACACCGTATAAAACGAATAATTGCAACCTGTGTGAAGGTTAAGTTCATACCTACGTTCCGGGCAACCTATGCTTCACTGTAGGGCGTTGATCCACCAGATCGAAGTGTTAGGGCCTAAGAAGTCAACGCCAGAAGCATTAAATACAATATAAATACAACAGTTTTTCCATCGTATAAAACTAATAATTGCAACCAGTGTGAAAGTTATGGTCATTTCTACATTCCGAGCAACCGAGGTTTCACTCTAGGGCGTTGCTCCACCAGTTGGAATAGCTAGGGCCTTAGAAGTCAACGCCCGAAGCATAAAATGCAAAATAAATATAACAGCTTTTCCATCGTATGAAACGAATAACAGCAACCAGTCTGAAAGTACTGGTCATTTCTACGTTCCGGGTAACCTAGGTTTCACACTAGGGCGTTGCTCCACCAGATCGAATAGCTAGGGACTTAGAATTCAACGCCAGAAGGATAAAATACAATATAAGTACAACAGTTTTTCCATCGTATGAAATGAATAATTGCAGACATTGTGAAAGTAATGGTCATTTCTACGTTCCGGGCACCCTAGGCTGCACTCTAGGGTGTTGCTCCACCAGATGGAATAGATAGGGACTTAGAATTCAATGCCAGAAGCATAAAATGCAATATAAATATAACAGCTTTTCCATCGTATAAAACCAATAATAGCAACCAGTGTGAAAGTTATGGTCATTTCCACTTTCCGGGCAACCTAGGCTTCACTCTAGGGCGTTGCTCCACCAGTTCGAATAGTTAGGGCCTTAGAAGTCAACGCCCGAAGCATAATATGCAAAATAAATAGAACAGTTTTTCGATTGTATAAAACGAATAACTGTAACCAGTGTGAAAGTACTGGTCATTTCTACGTTCCGGGCAACCTAGGCCTCACTGTAGGGCGTTGGTCCACCAAATCGAATAGTTAGGGCCTTAGAAGTCAACGCCCGAAGCATAAAATACAATATAAATACAACAGCTTTGCAATCTTATAAAATGAATAATTGCAACCAGTGTGAATGTTATGGTCATTTCTATGTGCCGGGAAACCTAGGCTTCAGTCTAGGGCCTTCCTCCACCAGATCGAATAGTTAGGGCCTTAGAAGTCAACGCCAGAAGCATAGAATTCCATAAAGATGCAACAGCTTTGCATCGTATAACAGGAATAACTGCAAACAGTGTGATAGTACTGGTCATTACTACGTTCCAGGTAATCTAGGCTTCACTGTAGGGCGTTGGTCCACCAAATTGAATAGTTAGGTCCTTAGAAGTCAACGCCCGAAGCATAAAATACAATATAAATACACCAGCTTTTCCATCGTATAAAATGAATAATTGCAAACAGTGTGAAAGTAATGGTCATTTCTACGTTCCGGGCAACCTAGGCTGCACTCTAGGGTGTTGCTCCACCAGATGGAATAGCTAGGGCCTTTGAAGTCAACGCCCGAAGCATAAAATGCAAAATAAATAAAACAGCTTTTCCATCGTATGAAACGAATAACAGCAACCAGTCTGCAAGTACTGGACATTTCTACGTTCCGGGTAACTTAGGTTTCACACTAGGGCGTTGCTCCACCAGATCGAATAGCTAGGGACTTAGAAGTCAACGCCAGGGGCATAAAATACAATATAAATGCAACAGCTTTTCCATCGTATAAAATGAATAATTGCAGACATTGTGAAAGTAATTGCCGTTACTACGTTCCGAGCAACCTAGGCTTCACTCTAGGGTGTTGCTCCACCAGATCGAATAGTTAGGGCCTAAGAAGTCAACGCCAGAAGCATAAACTACGATATAAATACAACAGCTTTTCCATCGTAGAAAACGATTAATGGCAACCAGTGTGAATGTTATGGTCATTTCTACGTTCCGGGCAACCTAGGCTTCAGTCTACGGCCTTGCTCCACCAGATCGAATAGTTAGGGCCTTAGAAGTCAACGCCAGAAGCATAAAATACGATATAAATACAACAGCTTTTCCATCGTAGAAAACGATTAATGGCAACCAGTGTGAATGTTATGGTCATTTCTACGTTCCGGGCAACCTAGGCTTCAGTCTAGGGCCTTGCTCCACCAGATCGAATAGTTAGGGCCTTAGAAGTCAACGCCAGAAGCATAAAATACGAAAAAGATGCAACAGCTTTCCATCGTATAACAGCAATAACTGCAAACAGTGTGATAGTACTAGTCATTACTACGTTCCGGGTAATCTAGGCTTCACTCTAGGGCGTTGCTCCACCAGATCGAATAGTTAGTGCCTTAGAAGACAACGCCAGAAGCATAAAATACAATATAAATACAACAGTTTTTGCATCGTATAAAACGAATAATAGGAACCAGCGTGAAAGTTATGGTCATTTCTACGTTTCGGGCAAACTAGGCTTCACCCCAGGGCGTTGTTCCACCAGATCGAATAGTTAGGGCCGAAGAAGTGAACCCCAGCAGCACAAAATACAATATAAATACAACAGCTTTTCCATCATATAAAACGAATAATCGCAACCAGTATGAAAGTTCTGGTCATTTCTACGTTCCGGGCAACCTAGGCTTCACTGTATGGCGTTCTTCCACCACATCGGATAGCTACGGCCTCAGAAGTCAAAGCCTGAAGCATAAAATACAATAAAAATACAACAGTCTTTCCATCCTATAACAGGAATAAGTGCAAACAGTGTGAAAGTAATGGTCATTTCTACGTTCCGGGCAACCTAGGCTTCACTCTAGGGCGTTGCTCCACCAGATAAAACAGTTAGGGCCTTAGAAGTCAACGCCCGAAGCATAAAATACAAAATAAATAGAACAGTTTTTCCATTGTATAAAACGAATAATTGCTACCAGTGTAAAAGTTATGGTCATTTCTACGTTCCGGGCAACCCAGGCTTCACTCTAGGGCGGTGCTCCACCAAATCGAGTAGCTAGGGCCTTAGAAGTCAGCGCCAGAAGCATAAAATACAATAAGGATGCAAAAGCTTTTCCATCGTATAACAGGAATAACTGCAAACAGTATGAAAGTACTTGTCATTTCTACGTTCCGGGTAACCTAGGTTTCACTCTAGGGCGTTGCTCCACCAGATCGAATAGCTAGGGCCTTAGAAGTCCACGCCTGAAGCATTAAATACAAAATAAATGGAACAGTTTTTCCATTGTATAAAACGAATAATTGCTACCAGTGTGACAGCTATGGTCAGTTCTACGTTCCGCGCAACCTGGGCTTTACTCTAGGGCTTTGTTCCACCAGATGGAATAGTTAGGGCCTAAGAAGTGAACGCCAGAAGCATAAAATGCAATAAAAATACAACAGTCTTTCCATCCTATAACAGGAATAATTGCAATCCGTGTGAAAGTGATGGTCATTTGTACGTTCCAGGCAACCTAGGCTTCACTCTAGGGCGTTGCTCCACCAGATCGAATTGTTAGGGCCAAAGAAGTCAACGCCCGAAGCATAAAATACAAAATAAATAGAACAGTTTTTCCATCGTATAAAAGGAATAATTGCAAACAGTGTGAAAGTAATGGTCATTTCTACGTTCCGGGCAACCTAGGCTTCACTCTAGGGCGTTGCTCCACCAGATCGAATAGTTAGGGCCTTAGAAGTCAACGCCCGAAGCATAAAATACAAAAAAAGTAGAACAGTTTTTCCATTGTATAAAATGAATAATTGCTACCAGTGTGAAAGTTATGTTAATTTCTACGTTTCTGACAACCTAGGCTTCACCCTAGGGCGTTGATCCAAGAGATTGAATAGTTAGAGCCTTAGAAGTCAACACCAGAAGAATAAAATACAAAATAAATACAACAGCCTTTACACCGTATAAAACGAATAACTGCTACCAGTGTAAAAGTTATGGTCATTTCTACGTTCCGGGCAACCTAGGCTTCATTCTAGGGCGGTGCTCCACCATATCGAATAGCTACGGCCTTAGAAGCCTACGCCTGAAGCATAAAATACAATAAAAATACAACGGTCTTTTCATCGTATAACAGGAGTCATTGCAACAAGCGTGAAAGTAATGACCATTTCGGCGTTTCGGGCATCCTAGACTTAACTCTGAGGCATTGCTCCACCAGATCGAATAGTTAGGGCCTAAGAAGTCATCGCCAGAAGCATAAAATACATTATAAATACAACAGTTTTTCCATTGTATAAAACGAATAATTGCTACCAGTGTAAAAGTTATGATCATTTCTTCGTTCCGGGCAACCTAGGCTTCACCCTAGGGCGTTGCTCCACCAGATCGAATAGTTAGGGCCTTAGAAGTCAACGCCCGAAGCATAAAGTATAAAATAAATAGGACAGTTTTTCCATCGTATAAAACGAATAATTGCTACCAGTGTGAAAGCTATGGTCATTTCTACTTTCCGGGCAACCTAGATTTCACCCTATGGCGTTGTTCCACCAGATGGAATAGTTAGGGCCTATGAAGTCAACGCCAGAAGCATAAAATACGATATAAATACAACAGCTTTTCCATCGTACGAAACGAATAATTGCAACCAGTGTGAAAGTTATGGTCATTTCTACGTTCCGGACAACCTAGGCTTCCCCCTAAGGCGTTGC
The DNA here is from genome assembly GCF_051401765.1 of Calliopsis andreniformis. NCBI lineage: Eukaryota > Metazoa > Arthropoda > Insecta > Hymenoptera > Andrenidae > Calliopsis > Calliopsis andreniformis. The sequence goes on along the minus strand of NW_027480465.1, from coordinate 2,823,486 downwards.
TCCAACAGATTGCATAGTTAGGGCCTTAGAAGTCAATGCCCGAAGCATAAAATGCAATAAAAATGCAACAGTTTTTCCATCGTATAACAGGATTAATTGCAACCAGTTTGAAAGTGATGGTCATTTCTACGTTCCGGGCAACCTAGGCTTCACTCTAGGGCGTTGCTCCACTAGATCGAATAGCTAGGGCCTTAGAAGTCAACGCCAGAAGCATAAAATACGATATAAATACAACAGCTTTTCCATCCTATAACAGGAATAATTGCAACCCGTGTGAGAGTGATGGTCATTTCTACGTTCCGGGCAACCTAGGCTTCACGCTAGGGCGTTGTTCCACCAGATCGTATAGATAGGGACTAACAAGTGAACGCCAGAAGCAAAAAATACAATATAAATACAACAGTTTTTCCATCGTATAAATCGAATAATTGCAACCAGTGTGAAAGTAATGGTCATTTCTACGTTCCGGGCAGCCTAGGCTTCACTCTAAGGCGTTGCTCCACTAGATCGAATAGCTAGGGCCTTAGAAGTCAACGCCAGAAGCATAAAATACGATATAGATACATCAGCATTTCCATCGTATAAATGGAATAATTGCAAATAGTGTGAAAGTAATGGTCATTTCTACGTTTCGGGCAACCTAGGCTTCACCCTAGGGCGTTGTTCCACAAGATCGAATAGTTAGGGCCTAAGAGGTGAACGCCAGAAGCATAAAATGCAATAAAAATACAACAGTCTTTCCATCCTATAACAGGAATAATTGCAATCCGTGTGAAAGTGATGGTCATTTGTACGTTCCAGGCAACCTAGGCTTCACTCTAGGGCGTTGCTCCACCAGATCAAACAGTTAGGGCCTTAGAAGTCAATGCCCGAAGCATAAAATACAAAATAAATAGAACAGTTTTTCCATCGTATAAATCGAATAATTGCAACCAGTGTGAAAGTAATGGTCATTTCTATGTTCCGGGCAGCCTAGGCTTCACTCTAAGGCGTTGCTCCACTAGATCGAATAGCTAGGGCCTTAGAAGTCAACGCCAGAAGCATAAAATACGATATAGATACAACAGCTTTTCCATCGTATAAAAGGAATAATTGCAAACAGTGTGAAAGTAATGGTCATTTCTACGTTCTGGGCAACCTAGGCTTCACTCTAGGGCGTTGCTCCACCAGATCAAACAGTTAGGGCCTTCGAAGTCAACGCCCGAAGCATAAAATACAAAATAAATACAACAGTTTTTCCATTGTATAAAACGGATAATTGCTACCAGTGTAAAAGTTATGGTCACTTCTACGTTCCGCGCAACCTAGGCTTCAGCCTAGGGCGTTGTTCCACCAGGTCGAATAGTTAGGGCCTAAGAAGTGAACGCCAGAAGCATAAAATACAATATAAATACAACAGCTTTTCCATCGTATAAAACGAATAATTGCAACCAGTGTGAAAGTTATGGTCATTTCTACATTCCGAGCAACCTAGGCTTCACTCTAGGGCGTTGTTCCACCAGCTCGAATAGTTAGAGCCTAAGAAGTGAACGCCAGAAGCATTAAATACAATAAAAACACAACAGTTTTTCCATCGTATAACAGGATTAATTGCAACCAGTTTGAAAGTGATGGTCACTTCTACGTTCCGGGCAACCTAGGCTTCACTCTAGGTCGTTGCTACAATAGATCAAATAGCTAGGGCCTTAGAAGTCAACGCCAGAGTCATAAAATACAATATAAATACAACAGCTTTTCCATCGTAAAGAACGTATAATTGCAACCAGTGTGAAAGTTATTGTTATTTCTACATTCCGAGCAACCTAGGCTTCATTCTAGGGCGTTGCTCCACCAGATCGAATAGTTAGGTCCTTAGAAGTCAACGCCAGAAGCATAAAATACGATATAAATTCAACAGTTTTGCATCGTATAAAAGGAATAATTGCAAACAGTGTGAAAGTAATTGTCATTTCTACGTTCCGGGCAACCTAGGCTACACTCTAGGGCGTTGCTCCACCAGATCAAACAGTTAGGGCCTTAGAAGTCAATGCCCGAAGCATAAAATACAAAATAAATAGAACAGTTTTTCCATCGTATAAATCGAATAATTGCAACCAGTGTGAAAGTAATGGTCATTTCCATGTTCCGGGCAGCCTAGGCTTCACTCTAAGGCGTTGCTCCACTAGATCGAATAGCTAGGGCCTTAGAAGTCAACGCCAGAAGCATAAAATACGATATAGATACAACAGCTTTTCCATCGTATAAAAGGAATAATTGCAAACAGTGTGAAAGTAATGGTTATTTCTACGTTCTGGGCAACCTAGGCTTCACTCTTGGGCGTTGCTCCACCAGATCAAACAGTTAGGGCCTTCGAAGTCAAAGCCCGAAGCATAAAATACAAAATAAATACAACAGTTTTTCCATTGTATAAAACGGATAATTGCTACCAGTGTAAAAGTTATGGTCACTTCTACGTTCCGCGCAACCTAGGCTTCAGCCTAGGGCGTTGTTCCACCAGGTCGAATAGTTAGGGCCTAAGAAGTGAACGCCAGAAGCATAAAATACAATATAAATGCAACAGGTTTTCCATCGTATAAAACGAATAATTGCAACCAGTGTGAAAGTTATGGTCATTTCTACATTCCGAGCTACCTAGGCTTCACTCTAGGGCGTTGCTCCACCAGATCGAATAGTTAGGTCCTTAGAAGTCAACGCCAGAAGCATAAAACACGATATAAATACAGCAGCATTTCCACCGTATAAAAGGGATAATTGCAAACAGGGTGAAAGTAATGGTCATTTCTACGTTCCGGGCAACCTAGGCTTCACTCTACGGCGTTGTTCTACCAGATCGAATAGTTAGGGCCTAAGAAGTCAACACCAGAAGAATAAAATACAAAATAAATACAACAGCCTTTACAACGTATAAAACGTATAATTGCAACCTGTGTGAAGGTTATGGTCATACCTACGTTCCGGGCAACCTAGGCTTCACTGTAGGGCGTTGCTCCACCAGATCGAAGTGTTAGGGCCTAAGAAGTCAACGCCAGAAGCATTAAATACAATATAAATACAACAGTTTTTCCATCGTATAAAACTAATAATTGCAACCAGTGTGAAAGTTATGGTCATTTCTACATTCCGAGCAACATAGGCTTCACTCTAGGGCGTTGCTCCAACAGATTGAATAGTTAGGGCCTTAGAAGTCAACGCCCGAAGCATAAAATGCAATAAAAATACAACAGTTTTTCCATCGTATAACAGGATTAATTGGAACCAGTTTGAAAGCGATGGTCATTTCTACGTTCCGGGCAACCTAGGCCTCACTCTAGGGCGTTGCTGCACCAGATCAAACAGTTAGGGCCTTAGAAGTCAACGCCCGAAGCATAAAATACAAAATAAATAGAACAGTTTTTCCATTGTAAAAAACGTATAATTGCTACCAGTGTAACAGTTATGATCATTTCTACGTTCCGGGCAACCTAGGCTTCACCCTAGGGCGTTGTTCCACCAGATCGAATAGTTAGGGCCTAAGAAGTGAACGCCAGAAGCATAAAATACAATATAAATACAACAGCCTTTCCATCGTATAAAAGGAATAATTGCACATAGTGTGAAAGTAATGGTCATTTCTACGTTCCGGACAACCTAGGCTTCACTCTAGGGCGTTGCTCCACCAGATCAAACAGTTAGGGCCTTAGAAGTCAACGCCCGAAGCATAAAACACAAAATAAATAGAACAGTTTTTCCATGGTATAAAACGAATAATTGCTACCAGTGTAATAGTTATGGTCATTTCTACGTTCCGTGCAAGCTAGGCTTCACTCTAGGGCGGTGCTCCACCATATCGAATAGCTACGGCCTTAGAAGCCTACGCCTGAAGCTTAAAATACAATAAAAATACAACGGTATTTTCATCGTATAACAGGAATAATTGCAACAAGCGTGAAAGTAATGATCATTTCGGCGTTTCGGGCATCCTAGACTTAACTCTGAGGCATTGCTCCACCAGATCGAATAGTTAGGGCCTAAGAAGTCAACGCCAGAAGCATAAAATACAATATAAATACAACAGTTTTTCCATTGTATAAAACGAATAATTGCTACCAGTGTAAAAGTTATGATCATTTCTTCGTTCCGGGCAACCTAGGCTTCACCCTAGGGCGTTGTTCCACCAGATCGAATAGTTAGAGCCTAATAAGTGAACGCCAGAAGCATAAAATACAATTTAAATACAACAGTTTTTCCATCGTATAAAACGAATAATTGCAACCAGTGTGAAAGTTATGGTCATTTCTACATTCCGAGCAACCTAGACTTCACTCTAGGGTGTTGCTCCAACAGATTGAATAGTTAGGGCCTTAGAAGTCAACGCCCGAAGCATAAAATGCAATAAAAATACAACAGTTTTTCCATCGTATAACAGGATTAATTGCAACCAGTTTGAAAGTGATGGTCATTTCTACGTTCCGGGCAACCTAGGCTTCACTCTAGGGCGTTGCTCCACCAAATCGAATAGTTAGGGCCTTAGAAGTCAACGCCCGAAGCATAAAATACAATATAAGTACAACAGTTTTTCCATCGTATAAAATGAATGATTGCGAACATTGTGAAAGTAATGGTCATTTCAACGTGCCTGGCAACCTACGTGTCACTCTAGGGCGTTGCTGCTCCACATCTGATAGCTACGGCCTTAGAAGTTAACGCCGGAAGCATAAAATACAATATAAATACAACAGCTTTGCCATCTTATAAAATGGATAATTGCAACCAGTGTGAATGTTATGGTCATTTCTACGTTCCGGGAAACCTAGGCTTCAGTCTAGGGCCTTCCTCCACCAGATCGAATAGTTAGGGACTTAGAAGTCAACGCCAGAAGCATAAAATTCCATAAAGATGCAACAGCTTTGCATCGTATAACAGGAATAACCGCAAACAGTGTGATAGTACTGGTCATTACTACGTTCCGGGTAATCTAGGCTTCACTGTAGGGCGTTGCTCCACCAAATCGAATAGTTAGGACCTTAGAAGTCAACGCCCGAAGCATAAAATACAATATAAGTACAACAGTTTTTCCATCGTATAAAATGAATGATTGCGAACATTGTGAAAGTAATGGTCATTTCTACGTTCCGGGCAACCTAGGCTGCACTCTGGGGTGTTGCTCCACCAGATGGAATAGCTAGGGCCTTAGAAGTCAACGCCCGAAGCATAAAATACGAAATAAATAGTACAGTTTTTCCATTGTATTAAACGAATAATTGCAACCAGTGTGAAGGTAATGGTCATTTCTACGTTCCGGTCAACGTAGGTTTCACTCTAGGGCGTTGATCCACCAGAGGGTATAGTTAGGGCCTAAGAAGTGAACGCCAGAAGCATAAAATACAATATAAATACAACAGTTTTTCCATCATATAAAACGAATAATTGCAACCAGTGTGAAAGTAATGGTCATTTCTACGTTCCGGGCAACGTAGGTTTCACTCTACGACGTTGCTCCACCAGAGGGAACAGTTACGGCCTAAGAAGTTAACGCCAGAAGCATAAAACACAATAAAGATGCAACAGTTTTTCCATCGTACAACAGGAATAATTGCAACCAGTTTGAAAGTGATGGTCATTTCTACGTTCCGGACAACCTAGGCTTCACTCTAGGGCGTTGCTCCACCAGATCGAATAGCTAGGGCCTTAGAAGTCAACGCCCGAAGCATAAAATACGAAATAAATAGTACAGTTTTTCCACTGTATTAATCGAATAATTTCTACCAGTGTGGAAGTTATGGTCATTTCTACTTTCCGGGCAACCTAGGCTTCACCCTAGGGTGTTGTTCCACCAGATCGAATAGCTTGGGCCTTAGAAGTCAACGCCCGAAGCATAAAATACGAAATAAATAGTACAGTTTTTCCATTGTATTAAACGAATAATTGCAACCAGTGTGAAGGTAATGGTCACTTCTACTTCCCGGGCAACCTAGGCTACACCCTAGGACGTTGCTCCAGCGGATTCAATAGTTAGGGCCTTAGAAGTCAATGCCCGAAGCATAAAATGCAATACAAATACAACAGTTTTTCCGTCATATAACAGGAATAATTGCAACCAGTTTGAAAGTGATGGTCATTTCTACGTTCCGGGCAACCTCGGCTTCACTCTAGGGCGTTGCTCCACCAGTTCGAATAGTTAGTGCCTTAGAAGGCAACGCCAGAAGCATAATATACAACATAAATATAACAGTTTTTCCATCGTATAAAACGAATAATAGCAATCAGTGTGAAAGTTATGGTAATTTCTACGTTCCGGGCAACGTAGGCTTCACTCTATGGCGTTCTTCCACCACATCGAATAGCTACGGCCTCAGAAGTCAACGCCCGAAGCATAAAATGCAATAAAAGTACAACAGTTTTTCCATCATATAAAACGAGTAATTGCAACCAGTATGAAAGTTATGGTCATTTCTACGTTCCGGGCAACCTAGGCTTCACTCTATGGCGTTCTTCCACCACATCGAATAGATACGGCCGCAGATGTCAACGCCTGAAGCATAAAATACAATATAAATACAACAGTTCTTCCATCGTATAACAGGAATAATTGCAACCAGTGTGAAGGTAATGGTATGTCCTACGTTCCGGGCAGCCTAGGCTTCACTCTAGGGCGTTGCTAAACCAGACCGAATGGTTACGGCCTTAGAAGTCAACGCCCGAAGCATAAAACACAAAATAAATAGAACAGTTTTTACATTGTATAAAACGAATAACTGCAAACAGTGTGAAGGTACTGGTCATTTCTACGCTCCGGGTAACCTAGGTTTCTTTCTAGGGCGTTGCTCCACCAGATCGAATAGCTTGGGCCTTAGAAGTCAACGCCCGAAGCATAAAATACGAAATAAATAGTACAGTTTTTCCATTGTATTAAACGAATAATTGCAACCAGTGTGAAGGTAATGGTCACTTCTACTTCCCGGGCAACCTAGGCTACACCCTAGGACGTTGCTCCAGCGGATTCAATAGTTAGGGCCTTAGAAGTCAATGCCCGAAGCATAAAATGCAATACAAATACAACAGTTTTTCCGTCATATAACAGGAATAATTGCAACCAGTTTGAAAGTGATGGTCATTTCTACGTTCCGGGCAACCTCGGCTTCACTCTAGGGCGTTGCTCCACCAGTTCGAATAGTTAGTGCCTTAGAAGGCAACGCCAGAAGCATAATATACAACATAAATATAACAGTTTTTCCATCGTATAAAACGAATAATAGCAATCAGTGTGAAAGTTATGGTAATTTCTACGTTCCGGGCAACGTAGGCTTCACTCTATGGCGTTCTTCCACCACATCGAATAGCTACGGCCTCAGAAGTCAACGCCCGAAGCATAAAATGCAATAAAAGTACAACAGTTTTTCCATCATATAAAACGAGTAATTGCAACCAGTATGAAAGTTATGGTCATTTCTACGTTCCGGGCAACCTAGGCTTCACTCTATGGCGTTCTTCCACCACATCGAATAGATACGGCCGCAGATGTCAACGCCTGAAGCATAAAATACAATATAAATACAACAGTTCTTCCATCGTATAACAGGAATAATTGCAACCAGTGTGAAGGTAATGGTATGTCCTACGTTCCGGGCAGCCTAGGCTTCACTCTAGGGCGTTGCTAAACCAGACCGAATGGTTACGGCCTTAGAAGTCAACGCCCGAAGCATAAAACACAAAATAAATAGAACAGTTTTTACATTGTATAAAACGAATAACTGCAAACAGTGTGAACGTACTGGTCATTTCTACGCTCCGGGTAACCTAGGTTTCTTTCTAGGGCGTTGCTCCACCAGATCGAATAGCTAGGGACTTAGAATTCAACGCCAGAAGAATAAAATACAATATAAGTACAAGAGTTTTTCCATCGTATAAAATGCATAATTGCAAACATTGTGAAAGTTATGGTCGTTTCTACGTTCGGGGCAACCTAGGCTTCACCCTAGGGCGTTGCTCCAACCGGTGGAATAGCTAGGGCCTTAGAAGTCAATGGCCGACGCATAAAATGCAATAAAAATACAACAGTTTTTACATCCTATAACAGGAATAATTGCAACCAGTGTGGAAGTTATGGTCATTTCTACTTTCCGGGCAACCTAGGCTTCACCCTAGGGTGTTGTTCCACCAGATGGAATAGTTAGGGCCTAAGAAGTCAACGCCAGAAGCATAAAACACGATATAAATACAGCAGCTTTTCCATCGTATGAAACGGATAATTGCAACCAATGTGAAAGTAATGGTCATTTCTACGTTCCGAGCAACCTAGGCTTCACTCTAGGGCGTTGCTCCACCAGATCGAATAGCTTGGGCCTTAGAAGTCAACGCCCGAAGCATAAAATACGAAATAAATAGTACAGTTTTTCCATTGTATTAAACGAATAATTGCAACCAGTGTGAAGGTAATGGTCACTTCTACTTCCCGGGCAACCTAGGCTACACCCTAGGACGTTGCTCCAGCGGATTCAATAGTTAGGGCCTTAGAAGTCAATGCCCGAAGCATAAAATGCAATACAAATACAACAGTTTTTCCGTCATATAACAGGAATAATTGCAACCAGTTTGAAAGTGATGGTCATTTCTACGTTCCGGGCAACCTCGGCTTCACTCTAGGGCGTTGCTCCACCAGTTCGAATAGTTAGTGCCTTAGAAGGCAACGCCAGAAGCATAATATACAATATAAATAGAACAGTTTTTCCATCGTATAAAACGAATAATAGCAACCAGTGTGAAAGTTATGGTCATTTCGACGTTCCGGGCAACCTAGGCTTCACCCTAGGACGTTGTTCCACCAGATCGAATAGTTAGGGCCTAAGAAGTGAACGCCAGAAGCATAAAATACAATATGAATAAAACAGTTTTTCCATCGTATAAAACGAATAATAGCAACCAGTGTGAAAGTTATGGTCATTTCGACGTTCCGGGCAACCTAGGTTTCACCCTAGGACGTTGTTCGACCAGATCGAATAGTTAGGGCCTAAGAAGTGAACGCCAGAAGCATAAAATACAATATAAATAGAACAGTTTTTCCATCATATAAAACGAATAATTGCAACCAGTATGAAAGTTATGGTCATTTCTACTTTCCGGGCGACCTAGGCTTCACCCTAGGGCGTTGCTCCAACCGGTGGAATAGCTAGGGCCTTAGAAGTCAATGCCCGACGCATAAAATGCAAAAAAATACAACAGTTTTTACATCCTATAACAGGAATAATTGCAACCAGTTTGAAAGAGATGGTTATTTCTACGTTCCGGGCAACCTAGGCTTCACCCTAGGGCGTTGCTCCAACAGATCGAATAGTAAGGGCCTTAAAAGTCGATGCCCGAAGCATAAAATACAATATAAATACAACAGCTTTTCAATCGTATAAAACGAATAATTGCAACCAGTGTGAAAGTTATGGACACTTCTACATTGCGGCCAACCTAGGCTTCACCCTAGGGCGTTGCTCCACCTGATCGAATAGTTAGGGCCTTAGAAGTCAACGCCAGAAGCATAAAATGCAAGAAAGGTGCAACAGTTTTTCCATCGTATAACAGGAATAACTGCAAATAGTGTGAAAGTACTGGTCATTACAACGTTCCGGGCAATCAAGGCTTCACTCTAGGGCGTTGCTCCACCAGATCAATCAGTTAGGGCCTTAGAAGTCAACGCCCGAAGCATAAAATGCAAAATAAATAGAACAGTTTTTCCATTGTATAAAACGAATAATTGCTACCAGTGTAAAAGTTATGGTCATTTCTACGTTCCGGGCAACCTAGGCTTCACTCTAGGGAGTTGCTCCACCAGATCGAATAGTTAGGGCCTAAGAAGTCCACGCCCGAAGCATAAAATACGATAAAGATGCAACAGTTTTTCCATCGTATAAAACGAATGATTGCAACCAGTGTGAAATTTATGGTCATTCCCACATTCCGAGCAACCTAGGCTTCACTCCAGAGCGTTGCCCCACAAGATCGAATAGTTAGGTCCTTAGACGTCAACGCCAGAAGCATAAAATACGATATAAATACAACAGTTTGTCCATCGTAGAACAGGAATAATTTCAACCAGTGTGAAAGTTATGGTCATTTCTATGTTCCGGGCAACCTAGGCTTCACTCTAGGCCGTTGCTCCACCAGATGAAACAGTTAGGGCCTTAGAAGTCAACGCCCGAAGCATAAAATACAAAATAAATGGAACAGTTTTTCCATTGTATAAAACGAATAATTGCTACCAGTGTGAAAGTTATGGTCATTTCTACTTTCCCGGCAACCTAGGCTTCAACCTAGGGCGTTTTTCCACCAGATGGAATAGCTAGGGCCTATGAAGTCAACGCGAGAAGCATAAAACACGATATTAATACAACAGCTTTTCCACCGTATGAAACGAATAATCGCAACCAGTATGAAAGTTATGGTCATTTCTACTTTCCGGGCTGCCTAGGCTTCACCCTAGGGCGTTGCACCACCAGATCGAATAATTAGGGCCTTAGAAGTCAACGCCCGAAGCATAAAATACAAAATAAATAGAACAGTTTTTCCATCGTATAAAACGAATAATTGCTACCAGTGTGAAAGTTATGGTCATTTCTACTTTCCGGCCAACCTAGGCTTCACCCTAGGGCGTTGTTCAACCAGATGGAATAGTCAGGGCCTAAGAAGTCAACACCAGAAGCATAAAATACGATATAAATTCAGCAGCTTTTCCACCGTATAAAACGAATAACTGCAACCAGTGTGATAGTTATGCTCATTTCTACGTTCCGGGCAACCTAGGCTTCACCCTTTGGCGTTGCTCCAACAGATCGAATAGTAAGGGCCTTAAAAGTCGATGCCCGAAGCATAAAATACAATTTAAATAGAACAGCTTTTCAATCGTATAAAACGAATAATTGCAACCAGTGTGAAAGTTATGGACATTTCTACATTGCGGCCAACCTAGGCTTCACCCTAGGGCGTTGCTCCACCTGATCAAATAGTCAGGGCCTTAGAAGTCAACGCCAAAAGCATAAAATGCAATAAAGATGCAACAGTTTTTCCATCGTAGAACAGGAATAATTGCAACCAGTGTGAATGTAATGGTCATTTCTACGTTCCGGGCAACCTAGGCTTCACTCTAGGGCGTTGTTCCACCAGATCGAATAGTTAGGGCCTAAGAAGTCAACGTCAGAAGCAAAAATACAATATCAATATAACAGTTGTTCCATCGTATAAAACGAATAATAGCAACCAGTGTGAAAGTTATGGTCATTTCGACGTTCCGGGCAACCTAGGCTTCACCCTAGGACGTTGTTCCACCAGATCGAATAGTTAGGGCCTAAGAAGTGAACGCCAGAAGCATAAAATACAATATAAATACAACAGTTTTTCCATCATATAAAACGTATAATTGCAACCAGTATGAAAGTTATGGGCATTTCCACGTTCCGGGCAACCTAGGCTTCACCCTAGGGAGTTGCTCCACCAGATCGAATAGTTAGGGCCTAACAAGTCCACGCCCGAAGCATAAAATACGATAAAGATGCAACAGCTTTTCCATCGTATAAAACGAATGATTGCAACCAGTGTGAAATTTATGGTCATTCCTACATTCCGAGCAACCTAGGCTTCACTCCAGAGCGTTGCACCACAAGATCGAATAGTTAGGTCCTTAGACGTCAACGCCAGAAGCATAAAATACGATATAAATACAACAGTTTGTCCATCGTAGAACAGGAATAATTTCAGCCAGTGTGAAAGTTATGGTCATTTCTATGTTCCGGGCAACCTAGGCTTCACTCTAGGGCGTTGCTTCACCAGATGAAACAGTTAGGGCCTTAGAAGTCAACGCCCGAAGCATAAAATACAAAATAAATGGAACAGTTTTTCCATTGTATAAAACGAATAATTGCTACCAGTGTGAAAGTTATGGTCATTTCTACGTTCCGGGCAACCTAGGCTTCACCCTAGGGCGTTGTTTCACCAGTTCGAATAGTTAGGGCCTAAGAAGTGAACGCCAGAAGCATAAAATACAATATAAATACAACAGTTTTTTCATCGTATAAAACGAATAATTGCAACCAGTGTGAAAGTTATGGTCACTTCTACTTTCCGGGCAATCTAGGCTTCACCCTAGGGCGTTGCTCCAACAGATTGAATAGTTAGGGCCTTAGAAGTCTATGCCCGAAGCATAAAATGCGTTAAAAATACAACAGTTTTTCCATCATATAACAGGAATAATTGCAACCAGTTTGAAAGTGATGGTCATTGCTACGTTCCGGGCAACCTAGGCTTCACTCTGGGGCGTTTTTCCACCAGATGGAATAGCTAGGGCCTATGAAGTCAACGCGAGAAGCATAAAACACGATATTAATACAACAGCTTTTCCACCGTATGAAACGAATAATCGCAACCAGTATGAAAGTTATGGTCATTTCTACTTTCCGGGCTGCCTAGGCTTCACCCTAGGGCGTTGCACCACCAGATCGAATAATTAGGGCCTTAGAAGTCAACGCCCGAAGCATAAAATACAAAATAAATAGAACAGTTTTTCCATCGTATAAAACGAATAATTGCTACCAGTGTGAAAGTTATGGTCATTTCTACTTTCCGGGCAACCTAGGCTTCACCCTAGGGCGTTGTTCAACCAGATGGAATAGTCAGGGCCTAAGAAGTCAACACCAGAAGCATAAAATACGATATAAATACAGCAGCTTTTCCACCGTATAAAACGAATAATTGCAACCAGTGTGATAGTTATGCTCATTTCTACGTTCCGGGCAACCTAGGCTTCACCCATTGGCGTTGCTCCAACAGATCGAATAGTAAGGGCCTTAAAAGTCGATGCCCGAAGCATAAAATACAATTTAAATAGAACAGCTTTTCAATCGTATAAAACGAATAATTGCAACCAGTGTGAAAGTTATGGACATTTCTACATTGCGGCCAACCTAGGCTTCACCCTAGGGCGTTGCTCCACCTGATCGAATAGTTAGGGCCTTAGAAGTCAATGCCAAAAGCATACAATGCAATAAAGATGCAACAGTTTTACCATCGTATAACAGGAATAACTGCAAACAGTGTGAAAGTACTGGTCACTTCTTCGTTCCCGGCAACCTAGGCGTCACTCTAGGGCGTTGCTCCACCTGATCGAATAGTTAGGGCCTTAGAAGTCAACGCCAGAAGCATAAAATGCAATAAAGATTCAACAGTTTTTCCATCGTATAACAGGAATAACTGCAAATAGTGTGAAAGTACTGGTCATTACAACGTTCCGGGCAATCTAGGCTTCACTCTAGGGCGCTGCTCCACCAGATCAATCAGTTAGGGTCTTAGAAGTCAACGCCCGAAGCATAAAATGCAAAATAAATAGAACAGTTTTTCCATTGTATAAAACGTATAATTGCTACCAGTGTAAAAGTTATGGTCATTTCCACGTTCCGGGCAACCTAGGCTTCACTCTAGGGAGTTGCTCCACCAGATCGAATAGTTAGGGCCTAACAAGTCCACGCCCGAAGCATAAAATACGATATAGATGCAACAGCTTTTCCATCGTATAAAACGAATGATTGCAACCAGTGTGAAATTTATGGTCATTCCTACATTCCGAGCAACCTAGGCTTCACTCCAGAGCGTTGCACCACAAGATCGAATAGTTAGGTCCTTAGACGTCAACGCCAGAAGCATAAAATACGATATAAATACAACAGTTTGTCCATCGTAGAACAGGAATAATTTCAACCAGTGTGAAAGTTATGGTCATTTCTATGTTCCGGGCAACCTAGGCTTCACTCTAGGGCGTTGCTCCACCAGATGAAACAGTTAGGGCCTTAGAAGTCAACGCCCGAAGCATAAAATACAAAATAAATGGAACAGTTTTTCCATTGTATAAAACGAATAATTGCTACCAGTGTGAAAGTTATGGTCATTTCTACGTTCCGGGCAACCTAGGCTTCACCCTAGGGCGTTGTTTCGCCAGTTCGAATAGTTAGGGCCTAAGAAGTGAACGCCAGAAGCATAAAATACAATATAAATACAACAGTTTTTTCATCGTATAAAACGAATAATTGCAACCAGTATGAAAGTTATGGTCACTTCTACTTTCCGGGCAACCTAGGCGTCACTCTAGGGCGTTGCTCTACCTGACCGAATAGTTAGGGCCTTAGAAGTCAACGCCAGAAGCATAAAATGCAATAAAGATGCAACAGTTTTTCCATCGTATAACAGGAATAACTGCAAACAGTGTGAAAGTTATGGTCATTTCAACGTTCCGGGCAATCTAGGCTTCACTCTAGGGCGTTGCTCCACCAGGTCAATCAGTTAGGGCCTTCGAAGTCAACGCCCGAAGCATAAAATGCAAAATAAATAGAACAGTTTTTCCATTGTATAAAACGAATAATTGCTACCAGTGTAAAAGTTAAGGTCATTTCTACGTTCCGGTCTACCTAGGCTTCACCCTAGGGTGTTTTTCCACCAGATCGAATAGTTAGGGCCTAAGAAGTGAACGCCAGAAGCATAAAATACAAAATAAATAAAACAGTTTTTCCATCGTATAAAACGAATAATTGCAACCAGTATGAAAGTTAACGTCATTTCTAGTTTCCGGGCAACATAGGCTTCACCCTTGGGCGTTGCACCAGCAGATTGAATAGTTAAGGCCTTAGAAGTCAACGCCCGAAGCATAAAATACAAAATAAATGGAACAGTTTTTCCATTGTATAAAACGAATAATTGCTACCAGTGTGAAAGGTATGGCCATTTCTACGTTCCGGGCAACCTAGGCTTCACCATAGGTCGTTGTTTCGCCAGTTCGAATAGTTAGAGCCTAAGAAGTGAACGCCAGAAGCATAAAATACAAAATAAATAAAACAGTTTTTCCATCGTATAAAACGAATAATTGCAACCAGTGTGAAGGTAATGGTCATTTCTACGTTCCGGGCAACTTAGGCGTCACTCTAGGGCGTTGCTCCACCACATCTAATAGCTACGGAATTAGAAGTCAACCCGAGATGAATAAAATACAATAAAGATGCCACAGCTTTTCCATCGTATAAAACGAATAATTGCAACCAGTGTGAAAGTTATGGTCATTTCTACTTTCCGGGCATCCTAGGCTTCACCCTAGGACGTTGTTCCACCAGATCGAACAGTTAGGGCCTAAGAAGTCAACGCCAGAAGCATAAACTACAATATAAATATAACAGTTTTTCCATCGTATAAAACGAATGATAGCAACCAGTGTGAAAGTTATGGTCATTTCTACTTTCCGGGCATCCTAGGCTTCACCCTAGGACGTTGTTCCACCAGATCGAACAGTTAGGGCCTAAGAAGTCAACGCCAGAAGCATAAACTACAATATAAATACAACAGTTTTTCCATCATATAAAACGAATAATTGCAACCAGGATGAAAGTTATGGTCATTTCTACGTTCCGTGCAACCTAGGCTTCACTCTAGGGCGTTGCTCCACCAGATCGAATAGCTAGGGCCTTAGAAGTCAACGCCCGAAGCATAAAATACAAAATAAATAGAACAGTTTTTCCATCGTATAAAACGAATAATTGCAACCAGTGTGAAAGTACTGTCCATTTCTACGTTCCGGGTAACCTAGGGGTCACTCTAGGGCGTTGCTCCACCACATCGAATAGCTACGGCCTTAGAAGTCAACGCCAGAAGCATAAAATACAATATAAATACAACAGTTTTTCCATCGTATGGCAGGGATAATTGCAACCAGCGTTAACGTTATGGACATTTCTACGTTCCGGGCAACATAGGCTTCATTCTACGGCGTTGCTCCAGTAGATCTAATAGTTAGGGCCTTAGAAGTCAACGCCAGAAGCATAAACTACGATATAGATACAACAGTTTTTCCATCGTATAAAACGAATAATTGCAACCAGTGTGAAAGTAATGGCCATTTCTACGTTCCGGGCACCCTAGGCTTCGCACTAGGGCGTTGCTCCACCAGATCGAATAGCTAGGGACTTGCAGGTCAACGCCAAGAGCATAAAATACAATAAAAATACAAGAGTCTTACCATCGTATAACAGGAATAATTGCAACCAGTGTGAAAGTATTGGGCACTTCGGCGTTCCGTGCAACCTAGGCTTCACTCTAGGGCATTGCACCACCAGGTCGAATAGTTAGGGCCTTAGAAAGCAACTCCAGACGCATAAAATACAATAAAAATACAACAGTTTTTCCATCGTATAAGAAGAATAATTGTAACCAGTGTGAAAGTAATGGTCATTTCTACGTTTCGGGCAACATACGCTTCACTCCTGAACGTTGCCCCACGAGATCGAATAGCTAGGACCTTAGAAGTCTACGCCAGAAACATAAAATACTATAAAAATCCAACAGTTTTTCCATCGTATAACAGGAATAACTGCAACCAGTGTGAAAGTACTGGTCATTTCTACGTTTCGGGCAACCTAGACTTCACGCTAGGGCGTTGCTCCGCCAAATCGAATAGCTAGGGCCTTCGAAGTCAACGCCAGAAGCATAAAATACAATAAAAATGCAACAGTTTTTCCATCCTATAACAGGAATAACCACAACCAGTGTGAAAGTACTGGTCATTTCTACGTTCCGGGTATCCTAGGCTTCTCTCTAGGGCGTTGCTCCACCAGAGCGAATAGTTAGGGCCTAAGAAGTCAACGCCAGAAGCATAAAATGCAATAAAGATGCAACAGTTTTACCATCGTATAACAGGAATAACTGCAAACAGTGTGAAGGTAATGGTCATTTCTACGTACAGGGCAACCTAGGCTCCGCTATCGGGCGTTGCTCCACCAAACCGAATAGCTAGGGCCTTAGAAGTCAACGCCAGAAGCATAAAATACAATAAAGATGCACAAGTTTTTCCATCGTATAACAGGAATAACTGCAAACAGTGTGAAAGTAATGGTCATATCCATGTTCCGGGCAACCTAGTCTTCAATCTAGGACGTTGTTCCACCAGATCGAAAAGTTAGGGCCTAAGAAGTCAACGCCAGAGGCATAAAATACAATATAAATATAACAGTTTTTCCATCGTATAAAACGAATGATAGCAACCAGTGTGAAAGTTATGGTCATTTCTACGTTCCGGACAACCTAGGCTTCACTCTAGGCCGTTGCGCCACCAGATCGAATAGTTAGGGCCTTCGAAGTCAACGCCCAAAGCATAAAATACAAAATAAATAAAACAGTTTTTCCATCGTATAAAACGAATAATTGCAACCAGTATGAAAGTTAACGCCATTTCTACTTTCCGGGCAACATAGCTTCACCCTTGGGCGTTGCACCACCAGATCAAATAGTTAGGGCCTCAGAAGTCAACGCCGGAAGCATAAAATACCAAATAAATAAAACAGTTTTACCATCGTATAAAACGTATAATTGCTACCAGTGTGAAAGTTATGGTCATTTCTACGTTCCGCGCAACCTAGGCTTCACCCGACGGCGTTGTTCCACCAGATGGAATAGTTAGGGCCTTAATAGTCAACGCCCGAAGCATAAAATACAAAATAAATGGAACAGTTTTTCCATCATATAAAACGAATAATTGCAACCAGGATGAAAGTTATGGTCATTTCTACTTTCCGGGCAGCCTAGGCTTCACTCTAGGGCGTTGCCCCACCAGATCGAATAGTTAGGGCCTTAGAAGACAACGCCCGAAGCATAAAACGCAAAATAAATAGAACAGTTTTTCCATCGCATAAAACGAATAATTGCAACCAGTATGAAAGTTAGCGTCATTTCTACCTTCCGGGCAACATAGGCTTCACCCTTGGGCGTTGCACCAACAGGTTGAAAAGTTAGGGCCTTAGAAGTCAACGCCCGAAGCATAAAATACAAAATAAATAAAACAGTTTTTCCATCGTATAAAACGAATAATTGCAACCAGTGTGAAGGTAATGGTCATTTCTACGTTCCGGGCAACTTAGGCGTCACTCTAGGGCGTTGCTCCACCACATCTAATAGCTACGGAATTAGAAGTCAACCCGAGATGAATAAAATACAATAAAGATGCCACAGCTTTTCCATCGTATAAAACGAATAATTGCAACCAGTGTGAAAGTTATGGTCATTTCTACTTTCCGGGCATCCTAGGCTTCACCCTAGGACGTTGTTCCACCAGATCGAACAGTTAGGGCCTAAGAAGTCAACGCCAGAAGCATAAACTACAATATAAATATAACAGTTTTTCCATCGTATAAAACGAATGATAGCAACCAGTGTGAAAGTTATGTTCATTTCTACTTTCCGGGCAACCTAGGCTTCACCCGACGGCGTTGTTCCACCAGATGGAATAGTTAGGGCCTTAATAGTCAACGCCCGAAGCATAAAATACAAAATAAATGGAACAGCTTTTCCATCGTATAAAACGAATAATTGCAACCAGTGTGAAAGTAATAGTCATTTCTACGTTCCGGGCAACGTAGGTTTCACTCTAGGGCGCTGATCCGCCAGAGGGAATAGTTAGGGCATAAGAAGTCAACGCCAGAAGTGTAAAATACAAAATAAATAAAACAGTTTTTCCATCGTATAAAACGAATAATTGCTACCAGTGTGACAGTTATGGTCATTTCTACGTTCCGCGCAACCTAGGCTTCACCCTAGGGCGTTGTTCCACCAGATCGAGTAGTTAGGGCCTTAGAAGTCAACGCCCGAAGCATAAAACCCTATATAAATACAACAGTTTTTCCATCATATAAAACGAATAATTGCAACCAGGATGAAAGTTATGGTCATTTCTACGTTCCGTGCAACCTAGGCTTCACTCTAGGGCGTTGCTCCACCAGATCGAATAGCTAGGGCCTTAGAAGTCAACGCCCGAAGCATAAAATACAAAATAAATAGAACAGTTTTTCCATCGTATAAAACGAATAATTGCAACCAGTGTGAAAGTACTGTCCATTTCTACGTTCCGGGTAACCTAGGGGTCACTCTAGGGCGTTGCTCCACCACATCGAATAGCTACGGCCTTAGAAGTCAACGCCAGAAGCATAAAATACAATATAAATACAACAGTTTTTCCATCGTATGGCAGGGATAATTGCAACCAGCGTTAACGTTATGGACATTTCTACGTTCCGGGCAACATAGGCTTCATTCTACGGCGTTGCTCCAGTAGATCTAATAGTTAGGGCCTTAGAAGTCAACGCCAGAAGCATAAACTACGATATAGATACAACAGTTTTTCCATCGTATAAAACGAATAATTGCAACCAGTGTGAAAGTAATGGCCATTTCTACGTTCCGGGCACCCTAGGCTTCGCACTAGGGCGTTGCTCCACCAGATCGAATAGCTAGGGACTTGCAGGTCAACGCCAAGAGCATAAAATACAATAAAAATACAAGAGTCTTACCATCGTATAACAGGAATAATTGCAACCAGTGTGAAAGTATTGGGCACTTCGGCGTTCCGTGCAACCTAGGCTTCACTCTAGGGCATTGCACCACCAGGTCGAATAGTTAGGGCCTTAGAAAGCAACTCCAGACGCATAAAATACAATAAAAATACAACAGTTTTTCCATCGTATAAGAAGAATAATTGTAACCAGTGTGAAAGTAATGGTCATTTCTACATTTCGGGCAACATACGCTTCACTCCTGAACGTTGCCCCACGAAATCGAATAGCTAGGACCTTAGAAGTCTACGCCAGAAACATAAAATACTATAAAAATCCAACAGTTTTTCCATCGTATAACAGGAATAACTGCAACCAGTGTGAAAGTACTGGTCATTTCTACGTTTCGGGCAACCTAGACTTCACGCTAGGGCGTTGCTCCGCCAAATCGAATAGCTAGGGCCTTCGAAGTCAACGCCAGAAGCATAAAATACAATAAAAATGCAACAGTTTTTCCATCCTATAACAGGAATAACCACAACCAGTGTGAAAGTACTGGTCATTTCTACGTTCCGGGTATCCTAGGCTTCTCTCTAGGGCGTTGCTCCACCAGAGCGAATAGTTAGGGCCTAAGAAGTCAACGCCAGAAGCATAAAATGCAATAAAGATGCAACAGTTTTACCATCGTATAACAGGAATAACTGCAAACAGTGTGAAGGTAATGGTCATTTCTACGTACAGGGCAACCTAGGCTCCGCTATCGGGCGTTGCTCCACCAAACCGAATAGCTAGGGCCTTAGAAGTCAACGCCAGAAGCATAAAATACAATAAAGATGCACAAGTTTTTCCATCGTATAACAGGAATAACTGCAAACAGTGTGAAAGTAATGGTCATATCCATGTTCCGGGCAACCTAGTCTTCAATCTAGGACGTTGTTCCACCAGATCGAAAAGTTAGGGCCTAAGAAGTCAACGCCAGAGGCATAAAATACAATATAAATATAACAGTTTTTCCATCGTATAAAACGAATGATAGCAACCAGTGTGAAAGTTATGGTCATTTCTACGTTCCGGACAACCTAGGCTTCACTCTAGGCCGTTGCGCCACCAGATCGAATAGTTAGGGCCTTCGAAGTCAACGCCCAAAGCATAAAATACAAAATAAATAAAACAGTTTTTCCATCGTATAAAACGAATAATTGCAACCAGTATGAAAGTTAACGCCATTTCTACTTTCCGGGCAACATAGCTTCACCCTTGGGCGTTGCACCACCAGATCAAATAGTTAGGGCCTCAGAAGTCAACGCCGGAAGCATAAAATACCAAATAAATAAAACAGTTTTACCATCGTATAAAACGTATAATTGCTACCAGTGTGAAAGTTATGGTCATTTCTACGTTCCGCGCAACCTAGGCTTCACCCGACGGCGTTGTTCCACCAGATGGAATAGTTAGGGCCTTAATAGTCAACGCCCGAAGCATAAAATACAAAATAAATGGAACAGTTTTTCCATCATATAAAACGAATAATTGCAACCAGGATGAAAGTTATGGTCATTTCTACTTTCCGGGCAGCCTAGGCTTCACTCTAGGGCGTTGCCCCACCAGATCGAATAGTTAGGGCCTTAGAAGACAACGCCCGAAGCATAAAACGCAAAATAAATAGAACAGTTTTTCCATCGCATAAAACGAATAATTGCAACCAGTATGAAAGTTAGCGTCATTTCTACCTTCCGGGCAACATAGGCTTCACCCTTGGGCGTTGCACCAACAGGTTGAAAAGTTAGGGCCTTAGAAGTCAACGCCCGAAGCATAAAATACAAAATAAATAAAACAGTTTTTCCATCGTATAAAACGAATAATTGCAACCAGTGTGAAGGTAATGGTCATTTCTACGTTCCGGGCAACTTAGGCGTCACTCTAGGGCGTTGCTCCACCACATCTAATAGCTACGGAATTAGAAGTCAACCCGAGATGAATAAAATACAATAAAGATGCCACAGCTTTTCCATCGTATAAAACGAATAATTGCAACCAGTGTGAAAGTTATGGTCATTTCTACTTTCCGGGCATCCTAGGCTTCACCCTAGGACGTTGTTCCACCAGATCGAACAGTTAGGGCCTAAGAAGTCAACGCCAGAAGCATAAACTACAATATAAATATAACAGTTTTTCCATCGTATAAAACGAATGATAGCAACCAGTGTGAAAGTTATGTTCATTTCTACTTTCCGGGCAACCTAGGCTTCACCCGACGGCGTTGTTCCACCAGATGGAATAGTTAGGGCCTTAATAGTCAACGCCCGAAGCATAAAATACAAAATAAATGGAACAGCTTTTCCATCGTATAAAACGAATAATTGCAACCAGTGTGAAAGTAATAGTCATTTCTACGTTCCGGGCAACGTAGGTTTCACTCTAGGGCGCTGATCCGCCAGAGGGAATAGTTAGGGCATAAGAAGTCAACGCCAGAAGTGTAAAATACAAAATAAATAAAACAGTTTTTCCATCGTATAAAACGAATAATTGCTACCAGTGTGACAGTTATGGTCATTTCTACGTTCCGCGCAACCTAGGCTTCACCCTAGGGCGTTGTTCCACCAGATCGAGTAGTTAGGGCCTTAGAAGTCAACGCCCGAAGCATAAAACCCTATATAAATACAACAGTTTTTCCATCATATAAAACGAATAATTGCAACCAGGATGAAAGTTATGGTCATTTCTACTTTCCGGGCAGCCTAGGCTTCACTCTAGGGCGTTGCCCCACCAGATCGAATAGTTAGGGCCTTAGAAGACAACGCCCGAAGCATAAAACGCAAAATAAATAAAACAGTTTTTCCATCGCATAAAACGAATAATTGCAACCAGTATGAAAGTTAGCGTCATTTCTACCTTCCGGGCAACATAGGCTTCACCCTTGGGCGTTGCACCAACAGGTTGAAAAGTTAGGGCCTTAGAAGTCAACGCCCGAAGCATAAAATACAAAATAAATAAAACAGTTTTTCCATCGTATAAAACGAATAATTGCAACCAGTGTGAAGGTAATGGTCATTTCTACGTTCCGGGCAACTTAGGCGTCACTCTAGGGCGTTGCTCCACCACATCTAATAGCTACGGAATTAGAAGTCAACCCGAGATGAATAAAATACAATAAAGATGCCACAGCTTTTCCATCGTATAAAACGAATAATTGCAACCAGTGTGAAAGTTATGGTCATTTCTACTTTCCGGGCATCCTAGGCTTCACCCTAGGACGTTGTTCCACCAGATCGAACAGTTAGGGCCTAAGAAGTCAACGCCAGAAGCATAAACTACAATATAAATATAACAGTTTTTCCATCGTATAAAACGAATGATAGCAACCAGTGTGAAAGTTATGTTCATTTCTACTTTCCGGGCAACCTAGGCTTCACTCTAGGGCGTTGCCCCACCAGATCGAATAGTTAGGGCCTTAGAAGACAACGCCCGAAGCATAAAACGCAAAATAAATAAAACAGTTTTTCCATCGTATAAAACGAATAATTGCAACCAGTATGAAAGTTAACGCTATTTCTACTTTCCGGGCAACATAGCTTCACCCTTGGGCGTTGCACCACCAGATCAAATAGTTAGGGCCTCAGAAGTCAGCGCCGGAAGCATAGAATACCAAATAAATAAAACAGTTTTACCATCGTATAAAACGAATAATTGCTACCACTGTGAATGTTATGGTCATTTCTACGTTCCGCGCAACCTAGGCTTCACCCGACGGCGTTGTTCCACCAGATGGAATAGTTAGGGCCTAAGAGGTCAACGCCAGAAGCATACAATACGATATAAATACAACAGCTTTTCCATCGTATAAAACGAATAATTGCATCCAGTGTGGAAGTTATGGTCATTTCTACGTTCCGGGCAACCTAGGCTTCACCCTAGGGCGTTGTTCCACCAGATGGAATAGTTAGGGCCTTAGAAGTCAACGCCCGAAGCATAAAATACAAAATAAATGGAACAGCTTTTCCATCGTATAAAACGAATAATTGCAACCAGTGTGAAAGTAATAGTCATTTCTACGTTCCGGGCAACGTAGGTTTCACTCTAGGACGTTGATCCGCCAGAGGGAATAATTAGGGCATAAGAATGCAACGCCAGAAGTGTAAAATACAAAATAAATAAAACAGTTTTTCCATCGTATAAAACGAATAATTGCTACCAGTGTGACAGTTATGGTCATTTCTACGTTCCGCGCAACCTAGGCTTCACCCTAGGGCGTTGTTCCACCAGATCGAATAGTTAGGGCCTTAGAAGTCAACGCCCGAAGCATAAAATACAAAATAAATGGAACAGCTTTTCCATCGTATAAACCGAATAATTGCAACCAGTGTGAAAGTAATAGTCATTTCTACGTTCCGGGCAACGTAGGTTTCACTCTAGGGCGTTGATCCGCCAGAGGGAATAGTTAGGGCATAAGAAGTCAACGCCAGAAGTGTAAAATACAAGATAAATAAAACAGTTTTTCCATCGTATGAAACGAATAATTGCTACCAGTGTGGAAGTTATCGTCATTTCTACGTTAGGGCAACCTAGACTTCATACTAGGGCGTTGCTCGACCAGATCGAATAGCTAGGGCCGTCGAAGTCAACGCCCGAAGCATAAAATACAAAATAAATAGAACAGTTTTTCCATCGTGTAAAACGAATAATTGCTACCAGTGTGAAAGTTATGGTCATTGCTACGTTCCGCGCAACCTAGGCTTCACCCAAGGGCGTTGTTCCACCAGATGGAATAGTTAGGGCCTAAGAAGTCAACGCCAGAAGCATAAACTACAATATAAATACAACAGTTTTTCCATCGTATAAAACGAATAATTGCAACCAGTGTGAAAGTACTGTCCATTTCTACGTTCCGGGTAACCTAGGGGTCACTCTAGGGCATTGCTCCACCACATCGAATAGCTACGGCCTTAGAAGTCAACGCCAGAAGCATAAAATACAATATAAATACAACAGTTTTTCCGTCGTATGGCAGGGATAATTGCAACCAGCGTTAACGTTATGGACATTTCTACGTTCCGGGCAACATAGGCTTCATTCTACGGCGTTGCTCCAGTAGATCTAATAGTTAGGGCCTTAGAAGTCAACGCCAGAAGCATAAACTACGATATAGATACAACAGTTTTTCCATCGTATAAAACGAATAATTGCAACCAGTGTGAAAGTAATGGCCATTTCTACGTTCCGGGCACCCTAGGCTTCGCACTAGGGCGTTGCTCCACCAGATCGAATAGCTAGGGACTTGCAGGTCAACGCCAAGAGCATAAAATACAATAAAAATACAAGAGTCTTACCATCGTATAACAGGAATAATTGCAACCAGTGTGAAAGTATTGGGCACTTCGGCGTTCCGTGCAACCTAGGCTTCACTCTAGGGCATTGCACCACCAGGTCGAATAGTTAGGGCCTTAGAAAGCAACTCCAGACGCATAAAATACAATAAAAATACAACAGTTTTTCCATCGTATAAGAAGAATAATTGTAACCAGTGTGAAAGTAATGGTCATTTCTACGTTTCGGGCAACATACGCTTCACTCCTGAACGTTGCCCCACGAGATCGAATAGCTAGGACCTTAGAAGTCTACGCCAGAAACATAAAATACTATAAAAATCCAACAGTTTTTCCATCGTATAACAGGAATAACTGCAACCAGTGTGAAAGTACTGGTCATTTCTACGTTTCGGGCAACCTAGACTTCACGCTAGGGCGTTGCTCCACCAAATCGAATAGCTAGGGCCTTCGAAGTCAACGCCAGAAGCATAAAATACAATAAAAATGCAACAGTTTTTCCATCCTATAACAGGAATAACCACAACCAGTGTGAAAGTACTGGTCATTTCTACGTTCCGGGTATCCTAGGCTTCTCTCTAGGGCGTTGCTCCACCAGAGCGAATAGTTAGGGCCTAAGAAGTCAACGCCAGAAGCATAAAATGCCATAAAGATGCAACAGTTTTACCATCGTATAACAGGAATAACTGCAAACAGTGTGAAGGTAATGGTCATTTCTACGTACAGGGCAACCTAGGCTCCGCTATCGGGCGTTGCTCCACCAAACCGAATAGCTAGGGCCTTAGAAGTCAACGCCAGAAGCATAAAATACAATAAAGATGCACAAGTTTTTCCATCGTATAACAGGAATAACTGCAAACAGTGTGAAAGTAATGGTCATATCCATGTTCCGGGCAACCTAGTCTTCAATCTAGGACGTTGTTCCACCAGATCGAAAAGTTAGGGCCTAAGAAGTCAACGCCAGAGGCATAAAATACAATATAAATATAACAGTTTTTCCATCGTATAAAACGAATGATAGCAACCAGTGTGAAAGTTATGGTCATTTCTACGTTCCGGACAACCTAGGCTTCACTCTAGGCCGTTGCGCCACCAGATCGAATAGTTAGGGCCTTAGAAGTCAACGCCCAAAGCATAAAATACAAAATAAATAAAACAGTTCTTCCATCGTATAAAACGAATAATTGCAACCAGTATGAAAGTTAACGCCATTTCTACTTTCCGGGCAACATAGCTTCACCCTTGGGCGTTGCACCACCAGATCAAATAGTTAGGGCCTCAGAAGTCAACGCCGGAAGCATAAAATACCAAATAAATAAAACAGTTTTACCATCGTATAAAACGTATAATTGCTACCAGTGTGAAAGTTATGGTCATTTCTACGTTCCGCGCAACCTAGGCTTCACCCGACGGCGTTGTTCCACCAGATGGAATAGTTAGGGCCTTAATAGTCAACGCCCGAAGCATAAAGTACAAAATAAATGGAACAGCTTTTCCATCGTATAAAACGAATAATTGCAACCAGTGTGAAAGTAATAGTCATTTCTACGTTCCGGGCAACGTAGGTTTCACTCTAGGGCGCTGATCCGCCAGAGGGAATAGTTAGGGCATAAGAAGTCAACGCCAGAAGTGTAAAATACAAAATAAATAAAACAGTTTTTCCATCGTATAAAACGAATAATTGCTACCAGTGTGGCAGTTATGGTCATTTCTACGTTCCGCGCAACCTAGGCTTCACCCTAGGGCGTTGTTCCACCAGATCGAGTAGTTAGGGCCTTAGAAGTCAACGCCCGAAGCATAAAACCCTATATAAATACAACAGTTTTTCCATCATATAAAACGAATAATTGCAACCAGGTTGAAAGTTATGGTCATTTCTACTTTCCGGGCAGCCTAGGCTTCACCCTAGGGCGTTGTTCCACCAGATGGAATAGTTAGGGCCTAAGAAGTCAACGCCCGAAGCATAAAATACAAAATAAATAAAACAGTTTTTCCATCGTATAAAACGAATAATTGCAACCAGTGTGAAGGTAATGGTCATTTCTACGTTCCGGGAAACTTAGGCGTCACTCTAGGGCGTTGCTCCACCACATCTAATAGCTACGGAATTAGAAGTCAACCCGAGATGAATAAAATACAATAAAGATGCCACAGCTTTTCCATCGTATAAAACGAATAATTGCAACCAGTGTGAAAGTTATGGTCATTTCTACTTTCCGGGCATCCTAGGCTTGACCCTAGGACGCTGTTCCACCAGATCGAACAGTTAGGGCCTAAGAAGTCAACGCCAGAAGCATAAACTACAATATAAATATAACAGTTTTTCCATCGTATAAAACGAATGATAGCAACCAGTGTGAAAGTTATGGTCATTTCTACTTTCCGGGCATCCTAGGCTTCACCCTAGGACGTTGTTCCACCAGATCGAACAGTTAGGGCCTAAGAAGTCAACGCCAGAAGCATAAACTACAATATAAATACAACAGTTTTTCCATCATATAAAACGAATAATTGCAACCAGGATGAAAGTTATGGTCATTTCTACGTTCCGCGCAACCTAGGCTTCACCCTAGGGCGTTGCTCCACCAGATCGAATAGCTAGGGCCTTAGAAGTCAACGCCCGAAGCATAAAATACAAAATAAATAGAACAGTTTTACCATCGTATAAAACGAATAATTGCAACCAGTGTGAAAGTACTGTCCATTTCTACGTTCCGGGTAACCTAGGGGTCACTCTAGGGCGTTGCTCCACCACATCGAATAGCTACGGCCTTAGAAGTCAACGCCAGAAGCATAAAATACAATATAAATACAACAGTTTTTCCATCGTATGGCAGGGATAATTGCAACCAGCGTTAACGTTATGGACATTTCTACGTTCCGGGCAACATAGGCTTCATTCTACGGCGTTGCTCCAGTAGATCTAATAGTTAGGGCCTTAGAAGTCAACGCCAGAAGCATAAACTACGATATAGATACAACAGTTTTTCCATCGTATAAAACGAATAATTGCAACCAGTGTGAAAGTAATGGCCATTTCTACGTTCCGGGCACCCTAGGCTTCGCACTAGGGCGTAGCTCCACCAGATCGAATAGCTAGGGACTTGCAGGTCAACGCCAAGAGCATAAAATACAATAAAAATACAAGAGTCTTTCCATCGTATAACAGGAATAATTGCAACCAGTGTGAAAGTATTGGGCACTTCAGCGTTCCGTGCAACCTAGGCTTCACTCTAGGGCATTGCACCACCAGGTCGAATAGTTAGGGCCTTAGAAAGCAACTCCAGACGCATAAAATACAATAAAAATACAACAGTTTTTCCGTCGTATAAGAAGAATAATTGTAACCAGTGTGAAAGTAATGGTCATTTCTACGTTTCGGGCAACATACGCTTCACTCCTGAACGTTGCCCCACGAGATCGAATAGCTAGGACCTTAGAAGTCTACGCCAGAAACATAAAATACTATAAAAATCCAACAGTTTTTCCATCGTATAACAGGAATAACTGCAACCAGTGTGAAAGTACTGGTCATTTCTACGTTTCGGGCAACCTAGACTTCACGCTAGGGCGTTGCTCCACCAAATCGAATAGCTAGGGCCTTCGAAGTCAACGCCAGAAGCATAAAATACAATAAAAATGCAACAGTTTTTCCATCCTATAACAGGAATAACCACAACCAGTGTGAAAGTACTGGTCATTTCTACGTTCCGGGTATCCTAGGCTTCTCTCTAGGGCGTTGCTCCACCAGAGCGAATAGTTAGGGCCTAAGAAGTCAACGCCAGAAGCATAAAATGCAATAAAGATGCAACAGTTTTACCATCGTATAACAGGAATAACTGCAAACAGTGTGAAGGTAATGGTCATTTCTACGTACAGGGCAACCTAGGCTCCGCTATCGGGCGTTGCTCCACCAAACCGAATAGCTAGGGCCTTAGAAGTCAACGCCAGAAGCATAAAATACAATAAAGATGCACAAGTTTTTCCATCGTATAACAGGAATAACTGCAAACAGTGTGAAAGTAATGGTCATATCCATGTTCCGGGCAACCTAGTCTTCAATCTAGGACGTTGTTCCACCAGATCGAAAAGTTAGGGCCTAAGAAGTCAACGCCAGAGGCATAAAATACAATATAAATATAACAGTTTTTCCATCGTATAAAACGAATGATAGCAACCAGTGTGAAAGTTATGGTCATTTCTACGTTCCGGACAACCTAGGCTTCACTCTAGGCCGTTGCGCCACCAGATCGAATAGTTAGGGCCTTAGAAGTCAACGCCCAAAGCATAAAATACAAAATAAATAAAACAGTTTTTCCATCGTATAAAACGAATAATTGCAACCAGTATGAAAGTTAACGCCATTTCTACTTTCCGGGCAACATAGCTTCACCCTTGGGCGTTGCACCACCAGATCAAATAGTTAGGGCCTCAGAAGTCAACGCCGGAAGCATAAAATACCAAATAAATAAAACAGTTTTACCATCGTATAAAACGTATAATTGCTACCAGTGTGAAAGTTATGGTCATTTCTACGTTCCGCGCAACCTAGGCTTCACCCGACGGCGTTGTTCCACCAGATGGAATAGTTAGGGCCTTAATAGTCAACGCCCGAAGCATAAAATACAAAATAAATGGAACAGCTTTTCCATCGTATAAAACGAATAATTGCAACCAGTGTGAAAGTAATAGTCATTTCTACGTTCCGGGCAACGTAGGTTTCACTCTAGGGCGCTGATCCGCCAGAGGGAATAGTTAGGGCATAAGAAGTCAACGCCAGAAGTGTAAAATACAAAATAAATAAAACAGTTTTTCCATCGTATAAAACGAATAATTGCTACCAGTGTGACAGTTATGGTCATTTCTACGTTCCGCGCAACCTAGGCTTCACCCTAGGGCGTTGTTCCACCAGATCGAGTAGTTAGGGCCTTAGAAGTCAACGCCCGAAGCATAAAACCCTATATAAATACAACAGTTTTTCCATCATATAAAACGAATAATTGCAACCAGGATGAAAGTTATGGTCATTTCTACTTTCCGGGCAGCCTAGGCTTCACTCTAGGGCGTTGCCCCACCAGATCGAATAGTTAGGGCCTTAGAAGACAACGCCCGAAGCATAAAACGCAAAATAAATAAAACAGTTTTTCCATCGCATAAAACGAATAATTGCAACCAGTATGAAAGTTAGCGTCGTTTCTACCTTCCGGGCAACATAGGCTTCACCCTTGGGCGTTGCACCAACAGGTTGAAAAGTTAGGGCCTTAGAAGTCAACGCCCGAAGCATAAAATACAAAATAAATAAAACAGTTTTTCCATCGTATAAAACGAATAATTGCAACCAGTGTGAAGGTAATGGTCATTTCTACGTTCCGGGCAACTTAGGCGTCACTCTAGGGCGTTGCTCCACCACATCTAATAGCTACGGAATTAGAAGTCAACCCGAGATGAATAAAATACAATAAAGATGCCACAGCTTTTCCATCGTATAAAACGAATAATTGCAACCAGTGTGAAAGTTATGGTCATTTCTACTTTCCGGGCATCCTAGGCTTCACCCTAGGACGTTGTTCCACCAGATCGAACAGTTAGGGCCTAAGAAGTCAACGCCAGAAGCATAAACTACAATATAAATATAATAGTTTTTCCATCGTATAAAACGAATGATAGCAACCAGTGTGAAAGTTATGTTCATTTCTACTTTCCGGGCAACCTAGGCTTCACTCTAGGGCGTTGCCCCACCAGATCGAATAGTTAGGGCCTTAGAAGACAACGCCCGAAGCATAAAACGCAAAATAAATAAAACAGTTTTTCCATCGTATAAAACGAATAATTGCAACCAGTATGAAAGTTAACGCTATTTCTACTTTCCGGGCAACATAGCTTCACCCTTGGGCGTTGCACCACCAGATCAAATAGTTAGGGCCTCAGAAGTCAGCGCCGGAAGCATAGAATACCAAATAAATAAAACAGTTTTACCATCGTATAAAACGAATAATTGCTACCACTGTGAAAGTTATGGTCATTTCTACGTTCCGCGCAACCTAGGCTTCACCCGACGGCGTTGTTCCACCAGATGGAATAGTTAGGGCCTAAGAGGTCAACGCCAGAAGCATAAAATACGATATAAATACAACAGCTTTTCCATCGTATAAAACGAATAATTGCATCCAGTGTGGAAGTTATGGTCATTTCTACGTTCCGGGCAACCTAGGCTTCACCCTAGGGCGTTGTTCCACCAGATGGAATAGTTAGGGCCTTAGAAGTCAACGCCCGAAGCATAAAATACAAAATAAATGGAACAGCTTTTCCATCGTATAAAACGAATAATTGCAACCAGTGTGAAAGTAATAGTCATTTCTACTTTCCGGGAAACGTAGGTTTCACTCTAGGACGTTGATCCGCCAGAGGGAATAATTAGGGCATAAGAATGCAACGCCAGAAGTGTAAAATACAAAATAAATAAAACAGTTTTTCCATCGTATAAAACGAATAATTGCTACCAGTGTGACAGTTATGGTCATTTCTACGTTCCGCGCAACCTAGGCTTCACCCTAGGGCGTTGTTCCACCAGATCGAATAGTTAGGGCCTTAGAAGTCAACGCCCGAAGCATAAAATACAAAATAAATGGAACAGCTTTTCCATCGTATAAACCGAATAATTGCAACCAGTGTGAAAGTAATAGTCATTTCTACGTTCCGGGCAACGTAGGTTTCACTCTAGGGCGTTGATCCGCCAGAGGGAATAGTTAGGGCATAAGAAGTCAACGCCAGAAGTGTAAAATACAAGATAAATAAAACAGTTTTTCCATCGTATAAAACGAATAATTGCTACCAGTGTGGAAGTTATCGTCATTTCTACGTTAGGGCAACCTAGACTTCATACTAGGGCGTTGCTCGACCAGATCGAATAGCTAGGGCCGTCGAAGTCAACGCCCGAAGCATAAAATACAAAATAAATAGAACAGTTTTTCCATCGTGTAAAACGAATAATTGCTACCAGTGTGAAAGTTATGGTCATTGCTACGTTCCGCGCAACCTAGGCTTCACCCAAGGGCGTTGTTCCACCAGATGGAATAGTTAGGGCCTAAGAAGTCAACGCCAGAAGCATAAACTACAATATAAATACAACAGTTTTTCCATCATATAAAACGAATAATTGCAACCAGGATGAAAGTTATGGTCATTTCTACGTTCCGTGCAACCTAGGCTTCACTCTAGGGCGTTGCTCCACCAGATCGAATAGCTAGGGCCTTAGAAGTCAACGCCCGAAGCATAAAATACAAAATAAATAGAACAGTTTTTCCATCGTATAAAACGAATAATTGCAACCAGTGTGAAAGTACTGTCCATTTCTACGTTCCGGGTAACCTAGGGGTCACTCTAGGGCGTTGCTCCACCACATCGAATAGCTACGGCCTTAGAAGTCAACGCCAGAAGCATAAAATACAATATAAATACAACAGTTTTTCCGTCGTATGGCAGGGATAATTGCAACCAGCGTTAACGTTATGGACATTTCTACGTTCCGGGCAACATAGGCTTCATTCTACGGCGTTGCTCCAGTAGATCTAATAGTTAGGGCCTTAGAAGTCAACGCCAGAAGCATAAACTACGATATAGATACAACAGTTTTACCATCGTATAAAACGAATAATTGCAACCAGTGTGAAAGTAATGGCCATTTCTACGTTCCGGGCACCCTAGGCTTCGCACTAGGGCGTTGCTCCACCAGATCGAATAGCT
This sequence comes from Calliopsis andreniformis, assembly GCF_051401765.1. Taxonomy (NCBI): domain Eukaryota; kingdom Metazoa; phylum Arthropoda; class Insecta; order Hymenoptera; family Andrenidae; genus Calliopsis; species Calliopsis andreniformis. The sequence continues at coordinate 2,791,109 of NW_027480465.1, read as the reverse complement.
AGGGACTTGCAGGTCAACGCCAAGAGCATAAAATACAATAAAAATACAAGAGTCTTACCATCGTATAACAGGAATAATTGCAACCAGTGTGAAAGTATTGGGCACTTCGGCGTTCCGTGCAACCTAGGCTTCACTCTAGGGCATTGCACCACCAGGTCGAATAGTTAGGGCCTTAGAAAGCAACTCCAGACGCATAAAATACAATAAAAATACAACAGTTTTTCCATCGTATAAGAAGAATAATTGTAACCAGTGTGAAAGTAATGGTCATTTCTACGTTTCGGGCAACATACGCTTCACTCCTGAACGTTGCCCCACGAGATCGAATAGCTAGGACCTTAGAAGTCTACGCCAGAAACATAAAATACTATAAAAATCCAACAGTTTTTCCATCGTATAACAGGAATAACTGCAACCAGTGTGAAAGTACTGGTCATTTCTACGTTTCGGGCAACCTAGACTTCACGCTAGGGCGTTGCTCCACCAAATCGAATAGCTAGGGCCTTCGAAGTCAACGCCAGAAGCATAAAATACAATAAAAATGCAACAGTTTTTCCATCCTATAACAGGAATAACCACAACCAGTGTGAAAGTACTGGTCATTTCTACGTTCCGGGTATCCTAGGCTTCTCTCTAGGGCGTTGCTCCACCAGAGCGAATAGTTAGGGCCTAAGAAGTCAACGCCAGAAGCATAAAATGCCATAAAGATGCAACAGTTTTACCATCGTATAACAGGAATAACTGCAAACAGTGTGAAGGTAATGGTCATTTCTACGTACAGGGCAACCTAGGCTCCGCTATCGGGCGTTGCTCCACCAAACCGAATAGCTAGGGCCTTAGAAGTTAACGCCAGAAGCATAAAATACAATAAAGATGCACAAGTTTTTCCATCGTATAACAGGAATAACTGCAAACAGTGTGAAAGTAATGGTCATATCCATGTTCCGGGCAACCTAGTCTTCAATCTAGGACGTTGTTCCACCAGATCGAAAAGTTAGGGCCTAAGAAGTCAACGCCAGAGGCATAAAATACAATATAAATATAACAGTTTTTCCATCGTATAAAACGAATGATAGCAACCAGTGTGAAAGTTATGGTCATTTCTACGTTCCGGACAACCTAGGCTTCACTCTAGGCCGTTGCGCCACCAGATCGAATAGTTAGGGCCTTAGAAGTCAACGCCCAAAGCATAAAATACAAAATAAATAAAACAGTTCTTCCATCGTATAAAACGAATAATTGCAACCAGTATGAAAGTTAACGCCATTTCTACTTTCCGGGCAACATAGCTTCACCCTTGGGCGTTGCACCACCAGATCAAATAGTTAGGGCCTCAGAAGTCAACGCCGGAAGCATAAAATACCAAATAAATAAAACAGTTTTACCATCGTATAAAACGTATAATTGCTACCAGTGTGAAAGTTATGGTCATTTCTACGTTCCGCGCAACCTAGGCTTCACCCGACGGCGTTGTTCCACCAGATGGAATAGTTAGGGCCTTAATAGTCAACGCCCGAAGCATAAAATACAAAATAAATGGAACAGCTTTTCCATCGTATAAAACGAATAATTGCAACCAGTGTGAAAGTAATAGTCATTTCTACGTTCCGGGCAACGTAGGTTTCACTCTAGGGCGCTGATCCGCCAGAGGGAATAGTTAGGGCATAAGAAGTCAACGCCAGAAGTGTAAAATACAAAATAAATAAAACAGTTTTTCCATCGTATAAAACGAATAATTGCTACCAGTGTGACAGTTATGGTCATTTCTACGTTCCGCGCAACCTAGGCTTCACCCTAGGGCGTTGTTCCACCAGATCGAGTAGTTAGGGCCTTAGAAGTCAACGCCCGAAGCATAAAACCCTATATAAATACAACAGTTTTTCCATCATATAAAACGAATAATTGCAACCAGGATGAAAGTTATGGTCATTTCTACTTTCCGGGCAGCCTAGGCTTCACTCTAGGGCGTTGCCCCACCAGATCGAATAGTTAGGGCCTTAGAAGACAACGCCCGAAGCATAAAACGCAAAATAAATAAAACAGTTTTTCCATCGCATAAAACGAATAATTGCAACCAGTATGAAAGTTAGCGTCGTTTCTACCTTCCGGGCAACATAGGCTTCACCCTTGGGCGTTGCACCAACAGGTTGAAAAGTTAGGGCCTTAGAAGTCAACGCCCGAAGCATAAAATACAAAATAAATAAAACAGTTTTTCCATCGTATAAAACGAATAATTGCAACCAGTGTGAAGGTAATGGTCATTTCTACGTTCCGGGCAACTTAGGCGTCACTCTAGGGCGTTGCTCCACCACATCTAATAGCTACGGAATTAGAAGTCAACCCGAGATGAATAAAATACAATAAAGATGCCACAGCTTTTCCATCGTATAAAACGAATAATTGCAACCAGTGTGAAAGTTATGGTCATTTCTACTTTCCGGGCATCCTAGGCTTCACCCTAGGACGTTGTTCCACCAGATCGAACAGTTAGGGCCTAAGAAGTCAACGCCAGAAGCATAAACTACAATATAAATATAATAGTTTTTCCATCGTATAAAACGAATGATAGCAACCAGTGTGAAAGTTATGTTCATTTCTACTTTCCGGGCAACCTAGGCTTCACTCTAGGGCGTTGCCCCACCAGATCGAATAGTTAGGGCCTTAGAAGACAACGCCCGAAGCATAAAACGCAAAATAAATAAAACAGTTTTTCCATCGTATAAAACGAATAATTGCAACCAGTATGAAAGTTAACGCTATTTCTACTTTCCGGGCAACATAGCTTCACCCTTGGGCGTTGCACCACCAGATCAAATAGTTAGGGCCTCAGAAGTCAGCGCCGGAAGCATAGAATACCAAATAAATAAAACAGTTTTACCATCGTATAAAACGAATAATTGCTACCACTGTGAAAGTTATGGTCATTTCTACGTTCCGCGCAACCTAGGCTTCACCCGACGGCGTTGTTCCACCAGATGGAATAGTTAGGGCCTAAGAGGTCAACGCCAGAAGCATAAAATACGATATAAATACAACAGCTTTTCCATCGTATAAAACGAATAATTGCATCCAGTGTGGAAGTTATGGTCATTTCTACGTTCCGGGCAACCTAGGCTTCACCCTAGGGCGTTGTTCCACCAGATGGAATAGTTAGGGCCTTAGAAGTCAACGCCCGAAGCATAAAATACAAAATAAATGGAACAGCTTTTCCATCGTATAAAACGAATAATTGCAACCAGTGTGAAAGTAATAGTCATTTCTACTTTCCGGGAAACGTAGGTTTCACTCTAGGACGTTGATCCGCCAGAGGGAATAATTAGGGCATAAGAATGCAACGCCAGAAGTGTAAAATACAAAATAAATAAAACAGTTTTTCCATCGTATAAAACGAATAATTGCTACCAGTGTGACAGTTATGGTCATTTCTACGTTCCGCGCAACCTAGGCTTCACCCTAGGGCGTTGTTCCACCAGATCGAATAGTTAGGGCCTTAGAAGTCAACGCCCGAAGCATAAAATACAAAATAAATGGAACAGCTTTTCCATCGTATAAACCGAATAATTGCAACCAGTGTGAAAGTAATAGTCATTTCTACGTTCCGGGCAACGTAGGTTTCACTCTAGGGCGTTGATCCGCCAGAGGGAATAGTTAGGGCATAAGAAGTCAACGCCAGAAGTGTAAAATACAAGATAAATAAAACAGTTTTTCCATCGTATAAAACGAATAATTGCTACCAGTGTGGAAGTTATCGTCATTTCTACGTTAGGGCAACCTAGACTTCATACTAGGGCGTTGCTCGACCAGATCGAATAGCTAGGGCCGTCGAAGTCAACGCCCGAAGCATAAAATACAAAATAAATAGAACAGTTTTTCCATCGTGTAAAACGAATAATTGCTACCAGTGTGAAAGTTATGGTCATTGCTACGTTCCGCGCAACCTAGGCTTCACCCAAGGGCGTTGTTCCACCAGATGGAATAGTTAGGGCCTAAGAAGTCAACGCCAGAAGCATAAACTACAATATAAATACAACAGTTTTTCCATCATATAAAACGAATAATTGCAACCAGGATGAAAGTTATGGTCATTTCTACGTTCCGTGCAACCTAGGCTTCACTCTAGGGCGTTGCTCCACCAGATCGAATAGCTAGGGCCTTAGAAGTCAACGCCCGAAGCATAAAATACAAAATAAATAGAACAGTTTTTCCATCGTATAAAACGAATAATTGCAACCAGTGTGAAAGTACTGTCCATTTCTACGTTCCGGGTAACCTAGGGGTCACTCTAGGGCGTTGCTCCACCACATCGAATAGCTACGGCCTTAGAAGTCAACGCCAGAAGCATAAAATACAATATAAATACAACAGTTTTTCCGTCGTATGGCAGGGATAATTGCAACCAGCGTTAACGTTATGGACATTTCTACGTTCCGGGCAACATAGGCTTCATTCTACGGCGTTGCTCCAGTAGATCTAATAGTTAGGGCCTTAGAAGTCAACGCCAGAAGCATAAACTACGATATAGATACAACAGTTTTTCCATCGTATAAAACGAATAATTGCAACCAGTGTGAAAGTAATGGCCATTTCTACGTTCCGGGCACCCTAGGCTTCGCACTAGGGCGTTGCTCCACCAGATCGAATAGCTAGGGACTTGCAGGTCAACGCCAAGAGCATAAAATACAATAAAAATACAAGAGTCTTACCATCGTATAACAGGAATAATTGCAACCAGTGTGAAAGTATTGGGCACTTCGGCGTTCCGTGCAACCTAGGCTTCACTCTAGGGCATTGCACCACCAGGTCGAATAGTTAGGGCCTTAGAAAGCAACTCCAGACGCATAAAATACAATAAAAATACAACAGTTTTTCCATCGTATAAGAAGAATAATTGTAACCAGTGTGAAAGTAATGGTCATTTCTACGTTTCGGGCAACATACGCTTCACTCCTGAACGTTGCCCCACGAGATCGAATAGCTAGGACCTTAGAAGTCTACGCCAGAAACATAAAATACTATAAAAATCCAACAGTTTTTCCATCGTATAACAGGAATAACTGCAACCAGTGTGAAAGTACTGGTCATTTCTACGTTTCGGGCAACCTAGACTTCACGCTAGGGCGTTGCTCCACCAAATCGAATAGCTAGGGCCTTCGAAGTCAACGCCAGAAGCATAAAATACAATAAAAATGCAACAGTTTTTCCATCCTATAACAGGAATAACCACAACCAGTGTGAAAGTACTGGTCATTTCTACGTTCCGGGTATCCTAGGCTTCTCTCTAGGGCGTTGCTCCACCAGAGCGAATAGTTAGGGCCTAAGAAGTCAACGCCAGAAGCATAAAATGCCATAAAGATGCAACAGTTTTACCATCGTATAACAGGAATAACTGCAAACAGTGTGAAGGTAATGGTCATTTCTACGTACAGGGCAACCTAGGCTCCGCTATCGGGCGTTGCTCCACCAAACCGAATAGCTAGGGCCTTAGAAGTTAACGCCAGAAGCATAAAATACAATAAAGATGCACAAGTTTTTCCATCGTATAACAGGAATAACTGCAAACAGTGTGAAAGTAATGGTCATATCCATGTTCCGGGCAACCTAGTCTTCAATCTAGGACGTTGTTCCACCAGATCGAAAAGTTAGGGCCTAAGAAGTCAACGCCAGAGGCATAAAATACAATATAAATATAACAGTTTTTCCATCGTATAAAACGAATGATAGCAACCAGTGTGAAAGTTATGGTCATTTCTACGTTCCGGACAACCTAGGCTTCACTCTAGGCCGTTGCGCCACCAGATCGAATAGTTAGGGCCTTAGAAGTCAACGCCCAAAGCATAAAATACAAAATAAATAAAACAGTTCTTCCATCGTATAAAACGAATAATTGCAACCAGTATGAAAGTTAACGCCATTTCTACTTTCCGGGCAACATAGCTTCACCCTTGGGCGTTGCACCACCAGATCAAATAGTTAGGGCCTCAGAAGTCAACGCCGGAAGCATAAAATACCAAATAAATAAAACAGTTTTACCATCGTATAAAACGTATAATTGCTACCAGTGTGAAAGTTATGGTCATTTCTACGTTCCGCGCAACCTAGGCTTCACCCGACGGCGTTGTTCCACCAGATGGAATAGTTAGGGCCTTAATAGTCAACGCCCGAAGCATAAAATACAAAGTAAATGGAACAGCTTTTCCATCGTATAAAACGAATAATTGCAACCAGTGTGAAAGTAATAGTCATTTCTACGTTCCGGGCAACGTAGGTTTCACTCTAGGGCGCTGATCCGCCAGAGGGAATAGTTAGGGCATAAGAAGTCAACGCCAGAAGTGTAAAATACAAAATAAATAAAACAGTTTTTCCATCGTATAAAACGAATAATTGCTACCAGTGTGGCAGTTATGGTCATTTCTACGTTCCGCGCAACCTAGGCTTCACCCTAGGGCGTTGTTCCACCAGATCGAGTAGTTAGGGCCTTAGAAGTCAACGCCCGAAGCATAAAACCCTATATAAATACAACAGTTTTTCCATCATATAAAACGAATAATTGCAACCAGGATGAAAGTTATGGTCATTTCTACTTTCCGGGCAGCCTAGGCTACACTCTAGGGCGTCGCCCCACCAGATCGAATAGTTAGGGCCTTAGAAGACAACGCCCGAAGCATAAAACGCAAAATAAATAAAACAGTTTTTCCATCGCATAAAACGAATAATTGCAACCAGTATGAAAGTTAGCGTCATTTCTACCTTCCGGGCAACATAGGCTTCACCCTTGGGCGTTGCACCAACAGGTTGAAAAGTTAGGGCCTTAGAAGTCAACGCCCGAAGCATAAAATACAAAATAAATAAAACAGTTTTTCCATCGTATAAAACGAATAATTGCAACCAGTGTGAAGGTAATGGTCATTTCTACGTTCCGGGAAACTTAGGCGTCACTCTAGGGCGTTGCTCCACCACATCTAATAGCTACGGAATTAGAAGTCAACCCGAGATGAATAAAATACAATAAAGATGCCACAGCTTTTCCATCGTATAAAACGAATAATTGCAACCAGTGTGAAAGTTATGGTCATTTCTACTTTCCGGGCATCCTAGGCTTCACCCTAGGACGTTGTTCCACCGGATCGAACAGTTAGGGCCTAAGAAGTCAACGCCAGAAGCATAAACTACAATATAAATATAACAGTTTTTCCATCGTATAAAACGAATGATAGCAACCAGTGTGAAAGTTATGGTCATTTCTACTTTCCGGGCATCCTAGGCTTCACCCTAGGACGTTGTTCCACCAGATCGAACAGTTAGGGCCTAAGAAGTCAACGCCAGAAGCATAAACTACAATATAAATACAACAGTTTTTCCATCATATAAAACGAATAATTGCAACCAGGATGAAAGTTATGGTCATTTCTACGTTCCGCGCAACCTAGGCTTCACCCTAGGGCGTTGCTCCACCAGATCGAATAGCTAGGGCCTTAGAAGTCAACGCCCGAAGCATAAAATACAAAATAAATAGAACAGTTTTACCATCGTATAAAACGAATAATTGCAACCAGTGTGAAAGTACTGTCCATTTCTACGTTCCGGGTAACCTAGGGGTCACTCTAGGGCGTTGCTCCACCACATCGAATAGCTACGGCCTTAGAAGTCAACGCCAGAAGCATAAAATACAATATAAATACAACAGTTTTTCCATCGTATGGCAGGGATAATTGCAACCAGCGTTAACGTTATGGACATTTCTACGTTCCGGGCAACATAGGCTTCATTCTACGGCGTTGCTCCAGTAGATCTAATAGTTAGGGCCTTAGAAGTCAACGCCAGAAGCATAAACTACGATATAGATACAACAGTTTTTCCATCGTATAAAACGAATAATTGCAACCAGTGTGAAAGTAATGGCCATTTCTACGTTCCGGGCACCCTAGGCTTCGCACTAGGGCGTAGCTCCACCAGATCGAATAGCTAGGGACTTGCAGGTCAACGCCAAGAGCATAAAATACAATAAAAATACAAGAGTCTTTCCATCGTATAAGAAGAATAATTGTAACCAGTGTGAAAGTAATGGTCATTTCTACGTTTCGGGCAACATACGCTTCACTCCTGAACGTTGCCCCACGAGATCGAATAGCTAGGACCTTCGAAGTCAACGCCAGAAGCATAAAATACAATAAAAATGCAACAGTTTTTCCATCCTATAACAGGAATAACCACAACCAGTGTGAAAGTACTGGTCATTTCTACGTTCCGGCTATCCTAGGCTTCTCTCTAGGGCGTTGCTCCACCAGAGCGAATAGTTAGGGCCTAAGAAGTCAACGCCAGAAGCATAAAGTGCTATAAAAATACAACAGTCCTTCCACCGTGTAACAGGAATAATTGCAACCAGTGTGAAGGAAATGGTCACTTCTACGTTCCGGGCAACCTAGGCTTCCCTCTAGGGTGTTGTTCCACCAGATCGAATTGCTAGGGCCTTAGAAGTCAGGGCCCAAAGCATAAAATACAATAAAAGGACAACAGTTTTTCCTTCATATAGCATGAATAATTGCAATCAGTGTGAAAGTAATGACCATTTCGACGTTTCCGGCATCCTAGATTTAACTGTGAGGTATTGCTCCACCAGATCGAATACGTAGGGCCTTAGAAGTCAAATCCAGAAGCATAAAGTACTATAAAAATCCAACATTTTGTCCATCGTATAACAGGAATAATTGCAACCCGTGCGAAAGTGATGGTCATTTCTACCTTCCGGGCAACCCAGGCTTCACTCTAGGGCGTTGTTCCACCAGATCGAATAGTTTGGGCCTAAGAAGTCAACGCCAGAAGCATAAAACCCTATATAAATACAACAGTTTTTCCATCATATAAAACGAATAATTGCAACCAGGATGAAAGTTATGTTCATTTCTACTTTCCGGGCAACCTAGGCTTCACTCTAGGGCGTTGCCCCACCAGATCGAATAGTTAGGGCCTTAGAAGACAACGCCCGAAGCATAAAACGCAAAATAAATAAAACAGTTATTCCATCGTATAAAACGAATAATTGCAACCAGTATGAAAGTTAACGCTATTTCTACTTTCCGGGCAACATAGCTTCACCCTTGGGCGTTGCACCACCAGATCAAATAGTTAGGGCCTCAGAAGTCAGCGCCGGAAGCATAGAATACCAAATAAATAAAACAGTTTTACCATCGTATAAAACGAATAATTGCTACCACTGTGAAAGTTATGGTCATTTCTACGTTCCGCGCAACCTAGGCTTCACCCGACGGCGTTGTTCCACCAGATGGAATAGTTAGGGCCTAAGAGGTCAACGCCAGAAGCATAAAATACGATATAAATACAACAGCTTTTCCATCGTATAAAACGAATAATTGCATCCAGTGTGGAAGTTATGGTCATTTCTACGTTCCGGGCAACCTAGGCTTCACCCTAGGGCGTTGTTCCACCAGATGGAATAGTTAGGGCCTTAGAAGTCAACGCCCGAAGCATAAAATACAAAATAAATGGAACAGCTTTTCCATCGTATAAAACGAATAATTGCAACCAGTGTGAAAGTAATAGTCATTTCTACGTTCCGGGCAACGTAGGTTTCACTCTAGGACGTTGATCCGCCAGAGGGAATAATTAGGGCATAAGAATGCAACGCCAGAAGTGTAAAATACAAAATAAATAAAACAGTTTTTCCATCGTATAAAACGAATAATTGCTACCAGTGTGACAGTTATGGTCATTTCTACGTTCCGCGCAACCTAGGCTTCACCCTAGGGCGTTGTTCCACCAGATCGAATAGTTAGGGCCTTAGAAGTCAACGCCCGAAGCATAAAATACAAAATAAATGGAACAGCTTTTCCATCGTATAAACCGAATAATTGCAACCAGTGTGAAAGTAATAGTCATTTCTACGTTCCGGGCAACGTAGGTTTCACTCTAGGGCGTTGATCCGCCAGAGGGAATAGTTAGGGCATAAGAAGTCAACGCCAGAAGTGTAAAATACAAGATAAATAAAACAGTTTTTCCATCGTATAAAACGAATAATTGCTACCAGTGTGGAAGTTATCGTCATTTCTACGTTAGGGCAACCTAGACTTCATACTAGGGCGTTGCTCGACCAGATCGAATAGCTAGGGCCGTCGAAGTCAACGCCCGAAGCATAAAATACAAAATAAATAGAACAGTTTTTCCATCGTGTAAAACGAATAATTGCTACCAGTGTGAAAGTTATGGTCATTGCTACGTTCCGCGCAACCTAGGCTTCACCCAAGGGCGTTGTTCCACCAGATGGAATAGTTAGGGCCTTACAAGTCAACGCCCGAAGCATAAATTACAATATAAGTGCACCAGCCTTTCCATCGTGTATAATGTATATTTGCAAGCAGTGTGGAAGTAATGGTCATTTCTACGTTCCGGGCATCCTAGGCTTCATTCTAGGGCGCTGTTCCACCAGATCGAACAGACAGGGCCTAAGAAGTCAACGCCAGAAGAATAAAATACGATATAAGTACAACAGTTTTTCCATTGTATAAAGTGAATAATTGCAAACATTGTGAAAGATATGGTCATTTCTACGTTCCGGGCAACCTAGACGTCACTGTAGGGCGTTGCTCCACCACAGCTAATAGCTACGGCCTTAGAAGTCAACGCCAGAAGCATAAACTACAATAAAAATGCAACAGTTTTTCCATCGTATAGCATGACTAATTGCAACCAGTGCGAATGTAATGATCATTTCGACGTTTCGGGCATCCTAGGCTTCACCATAGGGCGTTGTTCCACCAGATGGAATAGTTAGGGCCTAAGAAGTCAACTCCAGAAGCATAAAATATGATATAAATACAACAGCTTTTCCATCGTATAAAACGAATAATGGTAACCAGTGTGAAAGTTATGGTCATTTCTACGTTCCGGTCAACCTAGGCTTCACTCTAGGGCAGTGCTCCACCAGATCAAATAGTTAGGGCCTAAGAAGTCAACGCCAGTAGCATAAATTACAATATAAGTACAACAGATTTTCCATCGTATATAATGTATATTTGCAAACAGTGTGGAAGTAATGGTCACTTCTACGTTCCGGGCAACCTAGTCTTCACTCTAGTGCGTTGTTCCACCAGATGGAATAGTTAGGGCCTAAGAAGTCAACGCCAGAAGCATAAAATACGATATAAATACAACAGCTTTTCCATCCTATAAAACGAATAATGGTAACGAATGTGAAAGTTATGGTTATTTCTACGTTCCGGGCAACCTAGGCTTCACTCTAGGACGTTGCGCCACCAGATCGAATAGTTAGGGCCTAAGAAGTTAACTCCAGAAGCATAAAATGCAATAAAGATGCAACAGCTTTTCTATCGTATAACAGGAATAATTGCAACCAGTGTGAAGGTAATGGTACGTTCGACGTTCCGGGCAACCTAGGCGTCACTCTAGGGCGTTGCTCCACCAGATCGAATAGTTAGGGCCTTAGAAGTCAACGCCCGAAGCATAAAATGCAAAATAAATAGAACAGTTTTTCCATTGTATAAAACGAATAATTGCTACCAGAGTGAAAGTTATGGTCACTTCTACGTTCCGGGCAACCTAGGCTTCACCCTAGGGCGTTGTTCCACCAGATCGAATAGTTAGGGCCTAAGAAGTGAACGCCAGAAGCATAAAATACGATAAAGATGCAACAGTTTTTCCATCGTATAAAACGAATAATTGCAACCAGTGTGAAAGTTATGGTCATTTCTACGTTCCGGGCAACCTAGGCTTCACCCTAGGCCGTTGTTCCACCAGGTCGAATAGTTAGGGCCTAAGAAGTGAACGCCAGAAGCATAAAATGCAATAAAGATACAACAGTTTTTCCATCGTTTAGCAGGAATAATTTGCAAGCAGTGTGGAAGTAATGGTCGTTTCTACGTACCGGGCAACCTAGGCTTCATTCTAGGGCGCTGTTCCACCAGATCGAACAGACAGGGCCTAAGAAGTCAACGCCAGAAGAATAAAATACGATATAAGTACAACAGTTTTTCCATTGTATAAAGTGAATAATTGCAAACATTGTGAAAGTAATGGTCATTTCTACGTTCCGGGCAACCTAGACGTCACTGTAGGGCGTTGCCCCACCACAGCTAATAGATACGGCCTTAGAAGTCAACGCCAGAAGCATAAACTACAATAAAAATGCAACAGTTTTTCCATCGTATAGCATGACTAATTGCAACCAGTGCGAATGTAATGATCATTTCGACGTTTCGGGCATCCTAGGCTTAACTCTGAGGCGTTGCTCCACCGGATTGAAGAGTTAGGGCCTTAGAAGTCAACGCCCGAAGCATAAAATGCAAAATAAATAGAACAGTTGTTCCATTGTATAAAACGAATAATTGCTACCAGTGTGAAAGTTATGGTCATTTCTACTTCCCGGGCAACCTAGGCTTCACTCTAGGGCGTTGCTCCACCAGATCGAATGGTTAGGGCCTTAGAAGTCAACGCCCGAAGCATAAAATGCAAAATAAATAGAACAGTTGTTCCATTGTATAAAACGAGTAACTGCAACCAGTGTGAAAGTACTGGTCATTTCTACGTTCCGGGCAGCCTAGGCTTCACCCTAGGGCGTTGTTCCACCAGATGGAATAGTTAGGGCCTAAGAAGTCAACTCCAGAAGCATAAAATACGATATAAATACAACAGCTTTTCCATCGTATAAAACGAATAATGGTAACCAGTGTGAAAGTTATGGTCATTTCTATGTTCCGGTCAACCTAGGCTTCACTCTAGGGCAGTGCTCCACCAGATCAAATAGTTAGGGCCTAAGAAGTCAACGCCAGTAGCATAAATTACAATATAAGTACAACAGATTTTCCATCGTATATAATGTATATTTGCAAACAGTGTGGAAGTAATGGTCACTTCTACGTTCCGAGCAACCTAGTCTTCACTCTAGTGCGTTGTTCCACCAGATGGAATAGTTAGGGCCTAAGAAGTCAACGCCAGAAGCATAAAATACGATATAAATGCAACAGCTTTTCCATCCTATAAAACGGATAATGGTAACCAGTGTGAAAGTTATGGTTATTTCTACGTTCCGGGCAACCTAGGCTTCACTCTAGGACGTTGCGCCACCAGATCGAATAGTTAGGGCCTAAGAAGTCAACTCCAGAAGCATAAAATGCAATAAAGATGCAACAGCTTTTCTATCGTATAACAGGAATAATTGCAACCAGTGTGAAGGTAGTGGTACGTTCGAAGTTCCGGGCAACCTAGGCGTCACTCTAGGGCGTTGCTCCACCAGATCGAATAGTTAGGGCCTTAGAAGTCAACGCCCGAAGCATAAAATGCAAAATAAATAGAACAGTTTTTCCATTGTATAAAACGAATAATTGCTACCAGAGTGAAAGTTATGGTCACTTCTACGTTCCGGGCAACCTAGGCTTCACCCTAGGGCGTTGTTCCACCAGATCGAATAGTTAGGGCCTAAGAAGTGAACGCCAGAAGCATAAAATACGATAAAGATGCAACAGTTTTTCCATCGTATAAAACGAATAATTGCAACCAGTGTGAAGGTTATGGTCATTTCTACGTTCCGGGCAACCTAGGCTTCACCCTAGGCCGTTGTTCCACCAGATCGAATAGTTAGGGCCTAAGAAGTGAACGCCAGAAGCATAAAATGCAATAAAAATACAACAGTTTTTCCATCGTTTAGCAGGAATAATTTGCAACCAGTGTGATAGTAGTGGTCATTTCTACGTTCCGGGCAAATTAGGCTTCACTCTAGGGCGGTGCTCCACCTGATCGAATAGTTAGGGCCTTAGAAGCCAACGCCCGAAGCATTAAATACGATAAAGATGCAACAGTTTTTCCATCGTATAAAATGAATAATTGCAAACAGTGAAAGATATGGACATTTCTACGTTCCGGGCTACCTAGGCTTCACTCTATGGCGTTCCTCCACCACATCGAATAGCAACGGCCTCAGAAGTCAACGCCAGAAGCATAAAATACAATATAAATATAACAGCTTTTACATCGTATAAAACGAATAATTGCTACCAGTGTGAAAGGGATGGTCATTTCTACGTTCCAGGCAACCTAGGCTTCACTCTAGGGCGTTGCTCCACCAGATCAAACAGTTAGGGCCTTAGAAGTCAACGCCGGAAACATTAAATACAAAATAAATAGAACAGTTTTTCCATTGTATAAAACGAATAATTGCTACCAGTGTGAAAGTTATGGTCATTTCTACTTTCCGGGCAACCTAGGCTTCACCCTAGGGCGTTGTTCCACCAGATGGAATAGTTAGGGCCTAAGAAGTCAACGCCAGAAGCATAAAATACGATATAAATACAACAGCTTTTCCATCGTATAAAACAAATAATTGCTACCAGTTTGATAGTGATGGTCATTTCTACGTACGGGGCAACCTAGGCTTCACTCTAGGGCGTTGCTCTACCAGATCGAATAGTTAGGGCCTTAGACGTCAGCGCCAGAAGCATAAAATACGATATAAATACAACAGCTTTTCCATCGTATAAAACAAATAATTGCAACCAGTTTGATAGTGATGGTCATCTCTACGTTCCGGGCAACCTGGGCTTCACCCTAGGGCGCTGCTCCAACAGATTGAATAGTTAGGGCCTTAGAAGTCAATGCCCGAAGCATAAAATGCAATAAAAATACAACAGCTTTTCCATCGTATAGCAGGATTAATTTGCAACCAGTGTGATAGTAGTGGTCATTTCTACGTTCCGGGCAACCTAGGTTTCACTCCAGGGCGGTGCTCCACCAGATCGAATAGTTACGGCCTAAGAAGCCAACGCCAGAAGCACAAAATACGATAAAGATGCAACAGTTTTTCCATCGTATAAAACGAATAATTGCAACCAGTGTGAAAGTTATGGTCATTTCTACGTTCCGGGCAACCTAGGCTTCACCATAGGGCGTTGCTACAACAGATCGAATAGTTAGGGCCTTAGGAGTCAACGCCCGAAGCATAAAATATAAAATAAATAGAACAGTTTTTCCATCGTATAAAACTAATAATTGCTACCAGTGTGAAAGTTATGGTCATTTCTACTTCCCGGGCAACCTAGGCTTTACTTTAGGGCGTTGCTCCACCAGGTCGAATAGTTAGGGCCTTAGAAGTCAACGCCCGAAGCATAAAATGCAAAATAAATAGAACAGTTGTTCCATTGTATAAAACGAATAACTGCAACCAGTGTGAAAGTACTGGTCATTTCTACGTTCCGGGCAGCCTAGGCTTCACCCTAGGGCGTTGTTCCACCAGATGGAATAGTTAGGGCCTAAGAAGTCAACTCCAGAAGCATAAAATACGATGTAAATACAACAGCTTTTCCATCGTATAAAACGAATAATGGTAACCAGAGAGAAAGTCATGGTCATTTCTACGTTCCGGGCAACCTAGGCTTCACTCTAGGGCCTTGCTCCACCAGATCGAATGGTTAGGTCCTAAGAAGTCAACGCCAGAAGCATAAAATACAATAAAGATGCAACAGCTTTTCTATCGTGTAACAGGAATAATTGCAACCAGTGTGAAGGTAATGGTACGTTCGACGTTCCGGGCAACCTAGGCGTCACTCTAGGGCGTTGCTGCACCAGACCAAATAGTTAGGGCCTAAGAAGTCAACGCCAGAAGCATAAAATACAATATAAATGCAACAGCGTTTCCATCGTATATAATGTATATTTGCAAACAGTGTGAAAGTAATGGTCATTTCTACGTTCCGGGCAACCTAGGCTTCATTCTAGGGCGCTGTGCCACCAGATCGAACAGACAGGGCCTAAGAAGTCAACGGCAGGAGAATAAAATACTATATAAGTACAACAGTTTTTGCATTGTATAAAGTGAATAATTGCTAACATTGTGAAAGTAATGGTCATTTCTACGTTCCGGGCAACCTAGGCGTCACTCTAGGGCGTTGGTCCAACACATCGAATAGCTACGGCCTTAGAAGTCAACGCCTGAAGGAAAAAATGCAATAAAAATACAACAGATTTTTCATCGTATAACAGGAATAATTGCAACAAGCGTGAAGGTAATGATCATTTCTACGTTCCGGGCATCGCAGGCTTCACTCTAGGGCGTTGTTCCACCAGATCGAATAGTTAGGGCCTAAGAAGTCAACGCCAGAATCATAAAGTGCAATATGAATATAACAGTTTTTTCATCGTATAAAACGAATAATAGCAACCAGTGTGAAGTTATGGTCATTTCTGCGTTCAGGGCAACCTAGGCTTCATTCTAGGGCGCTGTTCCACCAGATCGAACAGACAGGGCCTAAGAAGTCAACGCCAGAAGAATAAAATACGATATAAGTACAACAGTTTTTCCATTGTATAAAGTGAATAATTGCAAACATTGTGAAAGTAATGGTCGTTTCTACGTTCCGGGCAACCTAGGCTTCCCTCTAGGCCGTTGCTCCACCAGATCGAATAGCTAGGGCCTTACAAGTCAACGCCCGAAGCATAAATTACAATATAAGTGCAACAGCTTTTCCATCGTGTGTAATGTATATTTGCAAGCAGTGTGGAAGTAATGGTCATTTCTACGTTCCGGGCAACCTAGGCTTCATTCTAGGGCGCTGTTCCACCAGATCGAACAGACAGGGCCTAAGAAGTCAACGCCAGAAGAATAAAATACGATATAAGTACAACAGTTTTTCCATTGTATAAAGTGAATAATTGCAAACATTGTGAAAGTAATGGTCGTTTCTACGTTCCGGGCAACCTAGACGTCACTGTAGGGCGTTGCTCCACCACAGCTAATAGCTACGGCCTTAGAAGTCAACGCCAGAAGCATAAACTACAATAAAAATGCAACAGTTTTTCCATCGTATAGCATGACTAATTGCAACCAGTGCGAATGTAATGATCATTTCGACGTTTTGGGCATCCTAGGCTTAACTCTGAGGCGTTGCTCCACCGGATTGAAGAGTTAGGGCCTTAGAAGTCAACGCCCGAAAAATAAAATGCAAAATAAATAGAACAGTTGTTCCATTGTATAAAACGAATAGTTGCTACCAGTGTGAAAGTTATGGTCATTTCTACTTCACGGGCAACCTAGGCTTCACTCTAGGGCGTTGCTCCACCAGATCGAATAGTTAGGGCCTTAGAAGTCAACGCCCGAAGCATAAAATGCAAAATAAATAGAACAGTTGTTCCATTGTATAAAACGAATAACTGCAACCAGTGTGAAAGTACTGGTCATTTCTACGTTCCGGGCAGCCTAGGCTTCACCCTAGGGCGTTGTTCCACCAGATGGAATAGTTAGGGCCTAAGAAGTCAACTCCAGAAGCATAAAATACGATATAAATACAACAGCTTTTCCATCGTATAAAACGAATAATGGTAACCAGTGTGAAAGTTATGGTCATTTCTACGTTCCGGTCAACCTAGGCTTCACGCTAGGGCAGTGCTCCACCAGATCAAATAGTTAGGGCCTAAGAAGTCAACGCCAGTAGCATAAATTGCAATATAAGTACAACAGATTTTCCATCGTATATAATGTATATTTGCAAACAGTGTGGAAGTAATGGTCACTTCTACGTTCCGGGCAACCTAGGCTTCACTCTAGTGCGTTGTTCCACCAGATGGAATAGTTAGGGTCTAAGAAGTCAACGCCAGAAGCATAAAATACGATATAAATACAACAGCTTTTCCATCATATAAAACGAATAATGGTAACCAGTGTGAAAGTTATGGTTATTTCTACGTTCCGGGCAACCTAGGCTTCACTCTAGGACGTTACGCCACCAGATCGAATAGTTAGGGCCTAAGAAGTCAACGCCAGAAGCATAAAATACGATATAAATACAACAGCTTTTCCATCGTATAAAACAAATAATTGCTACCAGTTTGATAGTGATGGTCATTTCTACGTACCGGGCAACCTAGGCTTCACTCTAGGGCGCTGCTGCACCAGATCGAATAGTTAGGGCCTAAGAAGTCAACGCCAGAAGCATAAAATACGATATAAATACAACAGCTTTTCCATCGTATAAAACGAATAATTGCAACCAGTGTGAAAGTTATGGTCATTTCTACGTTCCGGGCAACCTAGGGTTCACCATAGGGCGTTGCTACAACAGATTGAATAGTTAGGGCCTTAGAAGTCAATGCCCGAAGCATAAAATGCAATAAAAATACAACAGCTTTTCCATCGTATAGCAGGAATAATTTGCAACCAGTGTGGCTGTAGTGGTCATTTCTATGTTCCGGGCAACCTAGGTTTCACTGTATGGCGTTCTTCCACCACATCGGATAGCTACGGCCTCAGAAGTCAACGCCTGAAGTATAAAATACAATAAAAATACAACAGTCTTTCCATCCTATAACATGAATAATTGCAACCCGTGTGAAAGGGATGGTCATTTCTACGTTCCAGGAAACCTAGGCTTCACTCTAGGGCGTTGCTCCACCAGATCAAATAGTTAGGGCCTTAGAAGTCAACGCCCGAAGCATTAAGTACAAAATAAATACAGCAGTTTTTCCATTGTATAAAACGAATAATTGCTACCAGTGTAAAAGTTATGGTCATTTCTACGTTTCGGGCAACCTAGGCTTCACCCTAGGCTGTTGTTCCACCAGATCGAATAGTTAGGGCCTAAGAAGTCAACGCCAGAAGCATAAAATACGATATAAATACAACAGCTTTTCCATCGTATAAAACAAATAAATGCTACCAGTTTGATAGTGATGGTCATTTCTACGTACCGGGCAACCTATGCTTCGCTCTAGGGCGTTGCTCCACCAGATCGAATAGTTAGGGCCTTAGGAGTCAACGCCCGAAGCATAAAATATAAAATAAATAGAACAGTTTTTCCATCGTATAAAACGAATAATTGCTACCAGTGTGAAAGTTATGGTCATTTCTACTTCCCGGGCAACCTAGGCTTCACTCTAGGGCGTTGCTCCACCAGATCGAATAGTTAGGGCCTTAGAAGCCAACGCCCGAAGCATAAAATGCAAAATAAATAGAACAGTTGTTCCATTGTATAAAACGAATAACTGCAACCAGTGTGAAAGTACTGGTCATTTCTACGTTCCGGGCAGCCTAGCCTTCACCCTAGGGCGTTGTTCCACCAGATGGAATAGTTAGGGCCTAAGAAGTCAACTCCAGAAGCATAAAATACGATATAAATACAACAGCTTTTCTATCGTATAACAGGAATAATTGCAACCAGTGTGAAGGTAATGGTACGTTCGACGTTCCCGGCAACCTAGGCGTCACTCTAGGGCGTTGCTCCACCAGATCGAATAGTTAGGGCCTTAGAAGTCAACGCCCGAAGCATAAAATGCAAAATAAATAGAACAGTTTTTCCATTGTATAAAACCAATAATTGATACCAGAGTGAAAGTTATGGACATTTCTACGTTCCGGGCAACCTAGGCTTCACGCTAGTGCGTTGTTCCACCAGAGGGAACAGTTAGGGCCTAAGAAGTTAACGCCAGAAGCATAAAATACGATGTAAAAACAACAACTTTTCCATCGTATGAAACGAATAGTGGTAACCAGAGAGAAAGTCATGATCATTTCTACGTTCCGGGCAACCTAGGCTTCACTCTAGGGCCTTGCTCCACCAGATCGAATGGTTAGGTCCTAAGAAGTCAACGCCAGAAGCATAAAATACAATAAAGGTGCAACAGCTTTTCTATCGTATAACAGGAATAATTGCAACCAGTGTGAAGGTAATGGTACGTTCGACGTTCCGGGCAACCTAGGCGTCACTCTAGGGCGTTGCTGCACCAGACCAAATAGTTAGGGCCTAAGAAGTCAACGCCAGAAGCATAAAATACAATATAAATGCAACAACGTTTCCATCGTACATAATGTATATTTGCAAACAGTGTGAAAGTAATGGTCATTTCTACGTTCCGGGCAACCTAGGCTTCATTCTAGGGCGCTGTGCCACCAGATCGAACAGACAGGGCCTAAGAAGTCACCGACAGGAGAATAAAATACTATATAAGTACAACAGTTTTTCCATTGTATAAAGTGAATAATTGCTAACATTGTGAAAGTAACGGTCATTTCTACGTTCCGGGCAACCTAGGCGTCACTCTAGGGCGTTGCTCCAACACATCGAATAGCTACGGCCTTAGAAGTCAACGCCTGAAGGAAAAAATGCAATAAAAATACAACAGATTTTTCATCGTATAACAGGAATAATTGCAACAAGCGTGAAGGTAATGATCATTTCTACGTTCCGGGCATCGCAGGCTTCACTCTAGGGCGTTGTTTCACCAGATCGAATAGTTAGGGCCTAAGAAGTCAACGCCAGAATCATAAAATGCAATATAAATATAACAGTTTTTTCATCGTATAAAACGAATAATAGCAACCAGTGTGAAGTTATGGTCATTTCTGCGTTCAGGGCAACCTAGGCTTCACTCGAGGGCGTTGCTCCGCCAGATCGGATAGGTAGGGCCTTAGAAGTCAACGCCGAAAGCATAAAATACAAAATAAATAGAACAGTTTTTCCATGTATAAAACGAATAATGGCAACCAGTGTGAAAGTTATGGTCATTTCTGCGTTGCGGGCAACCTGGGCTTCTCTCTAGGCCGTTGCTCCACCAGATCGAATAGCTAGGGCCTTACAAGTCAACGCCCGAAGCATAAATTACAATATAAGTGCACCAGCTTTTCCATCGTGTATAATGTATATTTGCAAGCAGTGTGGAAGTAATGGTCATTTCTACGTTCCGGGCAACCTAGGCTTCATTCTAGGGCGCTGTTCCACCACATCGAACAGACAGGGCCTAAGAAGTCAACGCCAGAAGAATAAAATACGATATAAGTACAACAGTTTTTCCATTGTATAAAGTGAATAATTGCAAACATTGTGAAAGTAATGGTCATTTCTACGTTCCGGGCAACCTAGACGTCACTGTAGGGCGTTGCTCCACCACAGCTAATAGCTACGGCCTTAGAAGTCAACACCAGAAGCATAAACTACAATAAAAATGCAACAGTTTTTCCATCGTATAGCATGACTAATTGTAACCAGTGCGAATGTAATGATAATTTCGACGTTTCGGGCATCCTAGGCTTAACTCTGAGGCGTTGCTCCACCGGATTGAAGAGTTAGGGCCTTAGAAGTCAACGCCCGAAGCATAAAATGCAAAATAAATAGAACAGTTGTTCCATTGTATAAAACGAATAATTGCTACCAGTGTGAAAGTTATGGTCATTTCTACGTTCCAGGCAACCTAGGCTTCACTCTAGGGCGTTGCTCCACCAGATCAAACAGTTAGGGCCTTAGAAGTCAACGCCGGAAACATTAAATACAAAATAAATAGAACAGTTTTTCCATTGTATAAAACGAATAATTGCTACCAGTGTGAAAGTTATGGTCATTTCTACTTTCCGGGCAACCTAGGCTTCACCCTAGGGCGTTGTTCCACCAGATGGAATAGTTAGGGCCTAAGAAGTCAACGCCAGAAGCATAAAATACGATATAAATACAACAGCTTTTCCATCGTATAAAACAAATAATTGCTACCAGTTTGATAGTGATGGTCATTTCTACGTACGGGGCAACCTAGGCTTCACTCTAGGGCGTTGCTCTACCAGATCGAATAGTTAGGGCCTTAGACGTCAGCGCCAGAAGCATAAAATACGATATAAATACAACAGCTTTTCCATCGTATAAAACAAATAATTGCAACCAGTTTGATAGTGATGGTCATCTCTACGTTCCGGGCAACCTGGGCTTCACCCTAGGGCGCTGCTCCAACAGATTGAATAGTTAGGGCCTTAGAAGTCAATGCCCGAAGCATAAAATGCAATAAAAATACAACAGCTTTTCCATCGTATAGCAGGATTAATTTGCAACCAGTGTGATAGTAGTGGTCATTTCTACGTTCCGGGCAACCTAGGTTTCACTCCAGGGCGGTGCTCCACCAGATCGAATAGTTACGGCCTAAGAAGCCAACGCCAGAAGCACAAAATACGATAAAGATGCAACAGTTTTTCCATCGTATAAAACGAATAATTGCAACCAGTGTGAAAGTTATGGTCATTTCTACGTTCCGGGCAACCTAGGCTTCACCATAGGGCGTTGCTACAACAGATCGAATAGTTAGGGCCTTAGGAGTCAACGCCCGAAGCATAAAATATAAAATAAATAGAACAGTTTTTCCATCGTATAAAACTAATAATTGCTACCAGTGTGAAAGTTATGGTCATTTCTACTTCCCGGGCAACCTAGGCTTTACTTTAGGGCGTTGCTCCACCAGGTCGAATAGTTAGGGCCTTAGAAGTCAACGCCCGAAGCATAAAATGCAAAATAAATAGAACAGTTGTTCCATTGTATAAAACGAATAACTGCAACCAGTGTGAAAGTACTGGTCATTTCTACGTTCCGGGCAGCCTAGGCTTCACCCTAGGGCGTTGTTCCACCAGATGGAATAGTTAGGGCCTAAGAAGTCAACTCCAGAAGCATAAAATACGATGTAAATACAACAGCTTTTCCATCGTATAAAACGAATAATGGTAACCAGAGAGAAAGTCATGGTCATTTCTACGTTCCGGGCAACCTAGGCTTCACTCTAGGGCCTTGCTCCACCAGATCGAATGGTTAGGTCCTAAGAAGTCAACGCCAGAAGCATAAAATACAATAAAGATGCAACAGCTTTTCTATCGTGTAACAGGAATAATTGCAACCAGTGTGAAGGTAATGGTACGTTCGACGTTCCGGGCAACCTAGGCGTCACTCTAGGGCGTTGCTGCACCAGACCAAATAGTTAGGGCCTAAGAAGTCAACGCCAGAAGCATAAAATACAATATAAATGCAACAGCGTTTCCATCGTATATAATGTATATTTGCAAACAGTGTGAAAGTAATGGTCATTTCTACGTTCCGGGCAACCTAGGCTTCATTCTAGGGCGCTGTGCCACCAGATCGAACAGACAGGGCCTAAGAAGTCAACGGCAGGAGAATAAAATACTATATAAGTACAACAGTTTTTGCATTGTATAAAGTGAATAATTGCTAACATTGTGAAAGTAATGGTCATTTCTACGTTCCGGGCAACCTAGGCGTCACTCTAGGGCGTTGGTCCAACACATCGAATAGCTACGGCCTTAGAAGTCAACGCCTGAAGGAAAAAATGCAATAAAAATACAACAGATTTTTCATCGTATAACAGGAATAATTGCAACAAGCGTGAAGGTAATGATCATTTCTACGTTCCGGGCATCGCAGGCTTCACTCTAGGGCGTTGTTCCACCAGATCGAATAGTTAGGGCCTAAGAAGTCAACGCCAGAATCATAAAGTGCAATATGAATATAACAGTTTTTTCATCGTATAAAACGAATAATAGCAACCAGTGTGAAGTTATGGTCATTTCTGCGTTCAGGGCAACCTAGGCTTCATTCTAGGGCGCTGTTCCACCAGATCGAACAGACAGGGCCTAAGAAGTCAACGCCAGAAGAATAAAATACGATATAAGTACAACAGTTTTTCCATTGTATAAAGTGAATAATTGCAAACATTGTGAAAGTAATGGTCGTTTCTACGTTCCGGGCAACCTAGGCTTCCCTCTAGGCCGTTGCTCCACCAGATCGAATAGCTAGGGCCTTACAAGTCAACGCCCGAAGCATAAATTACAATATAAGTGCAACAGCTTTTCCATCGTGTGTAATGTATATTTGCAAGCAGTGTGGAAGTAATGGTCATTTCTACGTTCCGGGCAACCTAGGCTTCATTCTAGGGCGCTGTTCCACCAGATCGAACAGACAGGGCCTAAGAAGTCAACGCCAGAAGAATAAAATACGATATAAGTACAACAGTTTTTCCATTGTATAAAGTGAATAATTGCAAACATTGTGAAAGTAATGGTCGTTTCTACGTTCCGGGCAACCTAGACGTCACTGTAGGGCGTTGCTCCACCACAGCTAATAGCTACGGCCTTAGAAGTCAACGCCAGAAGCATAAACTACAATAAAAATGCAACAGTTTTTCCATCGTATAGCATGACTAATTGCAACCAGTGCGAATGTAATGATCATTTCGACGTTTTGGGCATCCTAGGCTTAACTCTGAGGCGTTGCTCCACCGGATTGAAGAGTTAGGGCCTTAGAAGTCAACGCCCGAAAAATAAAATGCAAAATAAATAGAACAGTTGTTCCATTGTATAAAACGAATAGTTGCTACCAGTGTGAAAGTTATGGTCATTTCTACTTCACGGGCAACCTAGGCTTCACTCTAGGGCGTTGCTCCACCAGATCGAATAGTTAGGGCCTTAGAAGTCAACGCCCGAAGCATAAAATGCAAAATAAATAGAACAGTTGTTCCATTGTATAAAACGAATAACTGCAACCAGTGTGAAAGTACTGGTCATTTCTACGTTCCGGGCAGCCTAGGCTTCACCCTAGGGCGTTGTTCCACCAGATGGAATAGTTAGGGCCTAAGAAGTCAACTCCAGAAGCATAAAATACGATATAAATACAACAGCTTTTCCATCGTATAAAACGAATAATGGTAACCAGTGTGAAAGTTATGGTCATTTCTACGTTCCGGTCAACCTAGGCTTCACGCTAGGGCAGTGCTCCACCAGATCAAATAGTTAGGGCCTAAGAAGTCAACGCCAGTAGCATAAATTGCAATATAAGTACAACAGATTTTCCATCGTATATAATGTATATTTGCAAACAGTGTGGAAGTAATGGTCACTTCTACGTTCCGGGCAACCTAGGCTTCACTCTAGTGCGTTGTTCCACCAGATGGAATAGTTAGGGTCTAAGAAGTCAACGCCAGAAGCATAAAATACGATATAAATACAACAGCTTTTCCATCATATAAAACGAATAATGGTAACCAGTGTGAAAGTTATGGTTATTTCTACGTTCCGGGCAACCTAGGCTTCACTCTAGGACGTTACGCCACCAGATCGAATAGTTAGGGCCTAAGAAGTCAACGCCAGAAGCATAAAATACGATATAAATACAACAGCTTTTCCATCGTATAAAACAAATAATTGCTACCAGTTTGATAGTGATGGTCATTTCTACGTACCGGGCAACCTAGGCTTCACTCTAGGGCGCTGCTGCACCAGATCGAATAGTTAGGGCCTAAGAAGTCAACGCCAGAAGCATAAAATACGATATAAATACAACAGCTTTTCCATCGTATAAAACGAATAATTGCAACCAGTGTGAAAGTTATGGTCATTTCTACGTTCCGGGCAACCTAGGGTTCACCATAGGGCGTTGCTACAACAGATTGAATAGTTAGGGCCTTAGAAGTCAATGCCCGAAGCATAAAATGCAATAAAAATACAACAGCTTTTCCATCGTATAGCAGGAATAATTTGCAACCAGTGTGGCTGTAGTGGTCATTTCTATGTTCCGGGCAACCTAGGTTTCACTGTATGGCGTTCTTCCACCACATCGGATAGCTACGGCCTCAGAAGTCAACGCCTGAAGTATAAAATACAATAAAAATACAACAGTCTTTCCATCCTATAACATGAATAATTGCAACCCGTGTGAAAGGGATGGTCATTTCTACGTTCCAGGAAACCTAGGCTTCACTCTAGGGCGTTGCTCCACCAGATCAAATAGTTAGGGCCTTAGAAGTCAACGCCCGAAGCATTAAGTACAAAATAAATACAGCAGTTTTTCCATTGTATAAAACGAATAATTGCTACCAGTGTAAAAGTTATGGTCATTTCTACGTTTCGGGCAACCTAGGCTTCACCCTAGGCTGTTGTTCCACCAGATCGAATAGTTAGGGCCTAAGAAGTCAACGCCAGAAGCATAAAATACGATATAAATACAACAGCTTTTCCATCGTATAAAACAAATAAATGCTACCAGTTTGATAGTGATGGTCATTTCTACGTACCGGGCAACCTATGCTTCGCTCTAGGGCGTTGCTCCACCAGATCGAATAGTTAGGGCCTTAGGAGTCAACGCCCGAAGCATAAAATATAAAATAAATAGAACAGTTTTTCCATCGTATAAAACGAATAATTGCTACCAGTGTGAAAGTTATGGTCATTTCTACTTCCCGGGCAACCTAGGCTTCACTCTAGGGCGTTGCTCCACCAGATCGAATAGTTAGGGCCTTAGAAGCCAACGCCCGAAGCATAAAATGCAAAATAAATAGAACAGTTGTTCCATTGTATAAAACGAATAACTGCAACCAGTGTGAAAGTACTGGTCATTTCTACGTTCCGGGCAGCCTAGCCTTCACCCTAGGGCGTTGTTCCACCAGATGGAATAGTTAGGGCCTAAGAAGTCAACTCCAGAAGCATAAAATACGATATAAATACAACAGCTTTTCTATCGTATAACAGGAATAATTGCAACCAGTGTGAAGGTAATGGTACGTTCGACGTTCCCGGCAACCTAGGCGTCACTCTAGGGCGTTGCTCCACCAGATCGAATAGTTAGGGCCTTAGAAGTCAACGCCCGAAGCATAAAATGCAAAATAAATAGAACAGTTTTTCCATTGTATAAAACGAATAATTGATACCAGAGTGAAAGTTATGGACATTTCTACGTTCCGGGCAACCTAGGCTTCACGCTAGTGCGTTGTTCCACCAGAGGGAACAGTTAGGGCCTAAGAAGTTAACGCCAGAAGCATAAAATACGATGTAAATACAACAACTTTTCCATCGTATGAAACGAATAATGGTAACCAGAGAGAAAGTCATGGTCATTTCTACGTTCCGGGCAACCTAGGCTTCACTCTAGGGCCTTGCTCCACCAGATCGAATGGTTAGGTCCTAAGAAGTCAACGCCAGAAGCATAAAATACAATAAAGGTGCAACAGCTTTTCTATCGTATAACAGGAATAATTGCAACCAGTGTGAAGGTAATGGTACCTTCGACGTTCCGGGCAACCTAGGCGTCACTCTAGGGCGTTGCTGCACCAGACCAAATAGTTAGGGCCTAAGAAGTCAACGCCAGAAGCATAAAATACAATATAAATGCAACAACGTTTCCATCGTACATAATGTATATTTGCAAACAGTGTGAAAGTAATGGTCATTTCTACGTTCCGGGCAACCTAGGCTTCATTCTAGGGCGCTGTGCCACCAGATCGAACAGACAGGGCCTAAGAAGTCACCGACAGGAGAATAAAATACTATATAAGTACAACAGTTTTTCCATTGTATAAAGTGAATAATTGCTAACATTGTGAAAGTAACGGTCATTTCTACGTTCCGGGCAACCTAGGCGTCACTCTAGGGCGTTGCTCCAACACATCGAATAGCTACGGCCTTAGAAGTCAACGCCTGAAGGAAAAAATGCAATAAAAATACAACAGATTTTTCATCGTATAACAGGAATAATTGCAACAAGCGTGAAGGTAATGATCATTTCTACGTTCCGGGCATCGCAGGCTTCACTCTAGGGCGTTGTTTCACCAGATCGAATAGTTAGGGCCTAAGAAGTCAACGCCAGAATCATAAAATGCAATATAAATATAACAGTTTTTTCATCGTATAAAACGAATAATAGCAACCAGTGTGAAGTTATGGTCATTTCTGCGTTCAGGGCAACCTAGGCTTCACTCGAGGGCGTTGCTCCGCCAGATCGGATAGGTAGGGCCTTAGAAGTCAACGCCGAAAGCATAAAATACAAAATAAATAGAACAGTTTTTCCATGTATAAAACGAATAATGGCAACCAGTGTGAAAGTTATGGTCATTTCTGCGTTGCGGGCAACCTGGGCTTCTCTCTAGGCCGTTGCTCCACCAGATCGAATAGCTAGGGCCTTACAAGTCAACGCCCGAAGCATAAATTACAATATAAGTGCACCAGCTTTTCCATCGTGTATAATGTATATTTGCAAGCAGTGTGGAAGTAATGGTCATTTCTACGTTCCGGGCAACCTAGGCTTCATTCTAGGGCGCTGTTCCACCACATCGAACAGACAGGGCCTAAGAAGTCAACGCCAGAAGAATAAAATACGATATAAGTACAACAGTTTTTCCATTGTATAAAGTGAATAATTGCAAACATTGTGAAAGTAATGGTCATTTCTACGTTCCGGGCAACCTAGACGTCACTGTAGGGCGTTGCCCCACCACAGCTAATAGCTACGGCCTTAGAAGTCAACACCAGAAGCATAAACTACAATAAAAATGCAACAGTTTTTCCATCGTATAGCATGACTAATTGTAACCAGTGCGAATGTAATGATCATTTCGACGTTTCGGGAATCCTAGGCTTAACTCTGAGGCGTTGCTCCACCGGATTGAAGAGTTAGGGCCTTAGAAGTCAACGCCCGAAGCATAAAATGCAAAATAAATAGAACAGTTGTTCCATTGTATAAAACGAATAATTGCTACCAGTGTGAAAGTTATGGTCATTTCTACTTCCCGGGCAACCTAGGCTTCACTCTAGGGCGTTGCTCCACCAGATCGAATAGTTAGGGCCTTAGAAGTCAACGCCCGAAGCATAAAATGCAAAATAAATAGAACAGTTGTTCCACTGTATAAAACGAATAACTGCAACCAGTGTGAAAGTACTGGTCATTTCTACGTTCCGGGCAACCTGGGCTTTACTCTAGGGCGTTGTTCCACCAGATGGAATAGTTAGGGCCTAAGAAGTCAACGCCAGAAGCATAAAATACGATATAAATACAACAGCTTTTCCATCGTATAAAACAAATAATTGCAACCAGTGTGAAAGTTATGGTCATTTCTACGTTCCGGGCAACCTAGGCTTCACTGTATGGCGTTCTTCCACCACATCGAATAGCTACGGCCTCAGAAGTCAACGCCTGAAGTATAAAATACAATAAAAATACAACAGTCTTTCCATCCTATAACAGGAATAATTGCAACCCGTGTGAAAGGGATGGTCATTTCTACGTTCCAGGCAACCTAGGCTTCACTCTAGGGCGTTGCTCCACCAGATCAATCAGTTAGGGCCTTAGAAGTCAACGCCCGAAGCTTCAAATACAAAATAAATAGAACAGTTTTTCCATTGTATAAAACGAATAATTGCTACCAGTGTAAAAGTTATGGTCATTTCTACGTTCCGGGCAACCTAGGCTTCACCCTAGGCCGTTGTTCCACCAGATCGAATAGTTAGGGCCTAAGAAGTGAACGCCAGAAGCATAAAATACAATATAAATACAACAGTTTTTCCATCATATAAAACGAATGATAGCAACCAGTGTGAAAGTTATGGTCATTTCTACGTTCCGGGCAATCTAGGCTGCACTCTAGGGCGTTGCTCCACCAGACCGAATAGTTAGGGCCTTAGAATTCAACGCCCGAAGCATAAAATACAAAATAAATAGAACAGTTTTTCCATCGTATAAAACGAATAATAGCAACCAGAGTGAAAGTTATGGTCATTTCTACGTACCGGGCAACCTAGGCTTCACTCTAGGGCGTTGCTCTACCAGATCGAATAGTTAGGGCCTTAGAAGTCAACGCCCGAAGCATAAAATACAAAATAAATACAACAGCTTTTCCATCGTATAAAACGAATAATTGCTACCAGTGTGAAAGTTATGGTCATTTCTACTTTCCGGGCAACCTAGGCTTCACCCTAGGCCGTTGTTCCACCAGATCGAATAGTGAGGGCCTAAGAAGTGAACGCCAGAAGCATAAAATACAATATAAATACAACAGTTTTTCCATCATATAAAACGAATGATAGCAACCAGTGTGAAAGTTATGGTCATTTCTACGTTCCGGGCAATCTAGGCTGCACTCTAGGGCGTTGCTCCACCAGACCGAATAGTTAGGGCCTTAGAATTCAACGCCCGAAGCATAAAATACAAAATAAATAGAACAGTTTTTCCATCGTATAAAACGAATAATAGCAACCAGAGTGAAAGTTATGGTCATTTCTACGTACCGGGCAACCTAGGCTTCACTCTAGGGCGTTGCTCTACCAGATCGAATAGTTAGGGCCTTAGAAGTCAACGCCCGAAGCATAAAATACAAAATAAATACAACAGCTTTTCCATCGTATAAAACGAATAATTGCTACCAGTGTGAAAGTTATGGTCATTTCTACTTTCCGGGCAACCTAGGCTTCACCCTAGGGCGTTGTTCCACCAGATGGAATAGTTAGGGCCTAAGAAGTCAACGCCAGAAGCATAAAATACGATATAAATACAACAGCTTTTCCATCGTATAAAACAAATAATTGCTACCAGTTTGATAGTGATGGTCATTTCTACGAACGGGGCAACCTAGGCTTCACTCTAGGGCGTTGCTCTACCAGATCGAATAGTTAGGGCCTTAGACGTCAGCGCCAGAAGCATAAAATATAAAATAAATAGAACAGTTTTTCCATCGTATAAAACTAATAATTGCTACCAGTGTGAAAGTTATGGTCATTTCTACTTCCCGGGCAACCTAGGCTTTACTCTAGGGCGTTGCTCCACCAGGTCGAATAGTTAGGGCCTAAGAAGTCAACTCCAGAAGCATAAAATACGATATAAATACAACAGCTTTTCCATCGTATAAAACGAATAATGGTAACCAGTGTGAAAGTTATGGTCATTTCTACGTTCCGGTCAACCTAGGCTTCACTCTAGGGCAGTGCTCCACCAGATCAAATAGTTAGGGCCTAAGCCGTCAACGCCAGTAGCATAAATTACAATATATGTACAACAGATTTTCCATCGTATATAATGTATATTTGCAAACAGTGTGGAAGTAATGGTCACTTCTACGTTCCGGGCAACCTAGGCTTCACTCTAGTGCGTTGTTCCACCAGATGGAATAGTTAGGGCCTAAGAAGTCAACGCCAGAAGCATAAAATACGATATAAATACAACAGCTTTTCCATCATATAAAACGAATAATGGTAACCACTGTGAAAGTTATGGTCATTTCTACGTTCCGGGCAACCTAGGCTTCACTCTAGGACGTTGCGCCAACAGATCGAATAGTTAGGGCCTAAGAAGTCAACGCCAGAAGCATGAAATACAATAAAGATGCAACAGCTTTTCTATCGTATAACAGGAATAATTGCAACCAGTGTGAAAGTACTGGTCATTTCTACGTTCCGGGCAGCCTAGGCTTCACCCTAGGGCGTTGTTCCACCAGATGGAATAGTTAGGGCCTAAGAAGTCAACTCCAGAAGCATAAAATACGATATAAATACAACAGCTTTTCCATCGTATAAAACGAATAATGGTAACCAGTGTGAAAGTTATGGTCATTTCTACGTTCCGGTCAACCTAGGCTTCACTCTAGGGCAGTGCTCCACCAGATCAAATAGTTAGGGCCTAAGGAGTCAACGCCAGTAGCATAAATTGCAATATAAGTACAACAGATTTTCCATCGCATATAATGTATATTTGCAAACAGTGTGGAAGTAATGGTCACTTCTACGTTCCGGGCAACCTAGGCTTCACTCTAGTGCGTTGTTCCACCAGATGGAATAGTTAGGGCCTAAGAAGTCAACGCCAGAAGCATAAAATACGATATAAATACAACAGCTTTTCCATCATATAAAACGAATAATGGTAACCAGTGTGAAAGTTATGGTTATTTCTACGTTCCGGGCAACCTAGGCTTCACTCTACGACGTTGCGCCACCAGATCGAATAGTTAGAGCCTAAGAAGTCAACGCCAGAAGCATAAAATACGATATAAATACAACAGCTTTTCCATCGTATAAAACAAATAATTGCTACCAGTTTGATAGTGATGGTCATTTCTACGTACCGGGCAACCTAGGCTTCACTCTAGGGCGCTGCTCCACCAGATCGAATTGTTAGGGCCTAAGAAGTCAACGCCAGAAGCATAAAATACGATATAAATACAACAGCTTTTCCATCGTATAAAACGAATAATTGCAACCAGTGTGAAAGTTATGGTCATTTCTACGTTCCGGTCAACCTAGGCTTCACTCTAGGGCAGTGCTCCACCAGATCAAATAGTTAGGGCCTAAGAAGTCAACGCCAGTAGCATAAATTACAATATAAGTACAACAGATATTCCAACGAATATAATGTATATTTGCAAACAGTGTGGAAGTAATGGTCACTTCTACGTTCCGGGCAGCCAAGGCTTCACTCTAGTGCGTTGTTCCACCAGATGGAATAGTTAGGGCCTAAGAAGTCAACGCCAGAAGCATAAAATACGATATAAATACAACAGCTTTTTTTTCATATAAAACAAATAATGGTAACCAGTGTGAAAGTTATGGTCATTTCTACGTTCCGGGCAACCTAGGCTTCACACTAGGACGTTGCGCCACCAGATCGAATAGTTAGGGCCTAAGAAGTCAACGCCAGAAGCATAAAATACAATAAAGATGCAACAGCTTTTCTATCGTATAACAGGAATAATTGCAACCAGTGTGAAGGTAATGGTACGTTCGACGTTCCGGGCAACCTAGGCGTCACTCTAGGGCGTTGCTCCACCAGATCGAATAGTTAGGGCCTTAGAAGTGAACGCCCGAAGCATAAAATGCAAAATAAATAGAACAGTTTTTCCATTGTATAAAACGAATAATTGCTACCAGAGTGAAAGTTATGGTCACTTCTACGTTCCGGGCAACCTAGGCTTCACCCTAGGGCGCTGTTCCACCAGATCGAATAGTTAGGGCCTAAGAAGTGAACGCCAGAAGCATAAAATACGATAAAGATGCAACAGTTTTTCCATAGTATAAAACGAATAATTGCAACCAGTGTGAAAGTTATGGTCATTTCTACGTTCCGGTCAACCTAGGCTTCACTCTAGGGCAGTGCTCCACCAGATCAAATAGTTAGGGCCTAAGAAGTCAACGCCAGTAGCATAAATTACAATATAAGTACAACAGATTTTCCATCGAATATAATGTATATTTGCAAACAGTGTGGAAGTAATGGTCACTTCTACGTTCCGGGCAACCAAGGCTTCACTCTAGTGCGTTGTTCCACCAGATGGAATAGTTAGGGCCTAAGAAGTCAACGCCAGAAGCATAAAATACGATATAAATACAACAGCTTTTCCATCATATAAAACAAATAATGGTAACCAGTGTGAAAGTTATGGTCATTTCTACGTTCCGGGCAACCTAGGCTTCACACTAGGACGTTGCGCCACCAGATCGAATAGTTAGGGCCTAAGAAGTCAACGCCAGAAGCATAAAATACAATAAAGATGCAACAGCTTTTCTATCGTATAACAGGAATAATTGCAACCAGTGTGAAGGTAACGGTACGTTCGACGTTCCGGGCAACCTAGGCGTCACTCTAGGGCGTTGCTCCACCAGATCGAATAGTTAGGGCCTTAGAAGTGAACGCCCGAAGCATAAAATGCAAAATAAATAGAACAGTTTTTCCATTGTATAAAACGAATAATTGCTACCAGAGTGAAAGTTATGGTCACTTCTACGTTCCGGGCAACCTAGGCTTCACCCTAGGGCGTTGTTCCACCAGATCGAATAGTTAGGGCCTAAGAAGTGAACGCCAGAAGCATAAAATACGATAAAGATGCAACAGTTTTTCCATAGTATAAAACGAATAATTGCAACCAGTGTGAAAGTTATGGTCATTTCTACTTTCCGGGCAACCTAGGCTTCACCCTAGGGCGTTGTTCCACCATATGGAATAGTTAGGGCCTAAGAAGTCAACGCCAGAAGCATAAAATACGATATAAATACAACAGCTTTTCCAACGTATAAAACAAATAATTGCTACCAGTTTGATAGTGATGGTCATTTCTACGTACCGGGCAACCTAGGCTTCACTCTAGGGCGTTGCTCCACCAGATCGAATAGTTAGGGCCTAAGAAGTCAACGCCAGAAGCATAAAATACGATATAAATACAACAGCTTTTCCATCGTATAAAACGAATAATTGCAACCAGTGTGAAAGTTATGGTCATTTCTACGTTCCGGGCAACCTAGGCTTCACTCTAGGGCGGTGGTCCACCAGATCAAACAGTTAGGGCCTTAGAAGTCAACGCCCGAAGCTTCAAATACAAAATAAATAGAACAGTTTTTCCATTGTATAAAACGAATAATTGCTACCAGTGTAAAAGTTATGGTCATTTCTACGTTCCGGGCAACCTAGGCTTCACCCTAGGCCGTTGTTCCACCAGATCGAATAGTTAGGGCCTAAGAAGTGAACGCCAGAAGCATAAAATACAATATAAATACAACAGTTTTTCCATCATATAAAACGAATGATAGCAACCAGTGTGAAAGTTATGGTCATTTCTACGTTCCGGGCAATCTAGGCTGCACTCTAGGGCGTTGCTCCACCAGACCGAATAGTTAGGGCCTTAGAAGTCAACGCCCGAAGCATAAAATACAAAATAAATAGAACAGTTTTTCCATCGTATAACAGGAATAATTGCAACCAGTGTGAAGGTAATGGTACGTTCGACGTTCCGGGCAACCTAGGCGTCACTCTAGGGCGTTGCTCCACCAGATCGAATACTTAGGGCCTTAGAAGTCAACGCCCGAAGCATAAAATGCAAAATAAATAGAACAGTTTTTCCATTGTATAAAACGAATAATTGATACCAGAGTGAAAGTTATGGACATTTCTACGTTCCGGGCTACCTAGGCTTGACGCTAGTGCGTTGTTCCACCAGATGGAACAGATAGAGCCTAAGAAGTTAACGCCAGAAGCATAAAATACGATGTAAATACAACAACTTTTCCATCGTATGAAACGAATAATGGTAACCAGAGAGAAAGTCATGGTCATTTCTACGTTCCGGGCAACCTAGGCTTCACTCTAGGGCCTTGCTCCACCAGATCGAATGGTTAGGTCCTAAGAAGTCAACGCCAGAAGCATAAAATACAATAAAGGTGCAACAGCTTTTCTATCGTATAACAGGAATAATTGTAACCAGTGTGAAGGTAATGGTACGTTCGACGTTCCGGGCAACCTAGGCGTCACTCTAGGGCGTTGCTGCACCAGACCAAATAGTTAGGGCCTAAGAAGTCAACGCCAGAAGCATAAAATACAATATAAATGCAACAGCGTTTCCATCGTAAATAATGTATATTTGCAAACAGTGTGAAAGTAATGGTCATTTCTACGTTCCGGGCAACCTAGGCTTCATTCTAGGGCGCTGTGCCACCAGATCGAACAGACAGGGCCTAAGAAGTCAACGGCAGGAGAATAAAATACTATATAAGTACAACAATTTTTCCATTGTATAAAGTGAATAATTGCTAACATTGTGAAAGTAATGGTCATTTCTACGTTCCGGGCAACCTAGGCGTCACTCTAGGGCGTTGCTCCAACACATCGAATAGCTACGGCCTTAGAAGTCAACGCCAGAAGCATAAACTACAATAAAAATGCAACAGTTTTTCCATCGTATAGCATGACTAATTGCAACCAGTGCGAATGTAATGATCATTTCAACGTTTCGGGCATCCTAGGCTTAACTCTGAGGCGTTGCTCCACCGGATTGAAGAGTTAGGGCCTTAGAAGTCAACGCCCGAAGCATAAAATGCAAAATAAATAGAACAGTTGTTCCATTGTATAAAACGAATAATTGCTACCAGTGTGAAAGTTATGGTCATTTCTACGTACCGGGCAACCTAGGCTTCACTCTAGGGCGTTGCTCTACCAGATCGAATAGTTAGGGCCTTAGAAGTCAACGCCCGAAGCATAAAATATAAAATAAATACAACAGCTTTTCCATCGTATAAAACGAATAATTGCTACCAGTGTGAAAGTTATGGTCATTTCTACTTTCCTGGCAACCTAGGCTTCACCCTAGGGCGTTGTTCCACCAGATGGAATAGTTAGGGCCTAAGAAGTCAACGCCAGAAGCATAAAATACGATATAAATACAACAGCTTTTCCATCTTATAAAACGAATAATGGTAACCAGTGTGAAAGTTATGGTCATTTCTACGTTCCGGTCAACCTAGGCTTCACTCTAGGGCAGTGCTCCACCAGATCAAATAGTTAGGGCCTAAGCCGTCAACGCCAGTAGCATAAATTACAATATATGTACAACAGACTTTCCATCGTATATAATGTATATTTGCAAACAGTGTGGAAGTAATGGTCACTTCTACGTTCCGGGCAACCTAGGCTTCACTCTAGTGCGTTGTTCCACCAGATGGAATAGTTAGGGCCTAAGAAGTCAACGCCAGAAGCATAAAATACGATATAAATACAACAGCTTTTCCATCATATAAAACGAATAATGGTAACCACTGTGAAAGTTATGGTCATTTCTACGTTCCGGGCAACCTAGGCTTCACTCTAGGGCGTTGCGCCAACAGATCGAATAGTTAGGGCCTAAGAAGTCAACGCCAGAAGCATGAAATACAATAAAGATGCAACAGCTTTTCTATCGTATAACAGGAATAATTGCAACCAGTGTGAAGGTAATGGTACGTTTGACGTTCCGGGCAACCTAGGCGTCACTCTAGGCCGTTGCTCCACCAGATCGAATAGCTAGGGCCTTAGAAGTCAACGCCCGAAGCATAAAATGCAAAATAAATAGAACAGTTGTTCCATTGTATAAAACGAATAACTGCAACCAGTGTGAAAGTACTGGTCATTTCTACGTTCCGGGCAGCCTAGGCTTCACCCTAGGGCGTTGTTCCACCAGATGGAATAGTTAGGGCCTAAGAAGTCAACTCCAGAAGCATAAAATACGATATAAATACAACAGCTTTTCCATCGTATAAAACGAATAATGGTAACCAGTGTGAAAGTTATGGTCATTTCTACGTTCCGGTCAACCTAGGCTTCACTCTAGGGCAGTGCTCCACCAGATCAAATAGTTAGGGCCTAAGGAGTCAACGCCAGTAGCATAAATTGCAATATAAGTACAACAGATTTTCCATCGTATATAATGTATATTTGCAAACAGTGTGGAAGTAATGGTCACTTCTACGTTCCGGGCAGCCAAGGCTTCACTCTAGTGCGTTGTTCCACCAGATGGAATAGTTAGGGCCTAAGAAGTCAACGCCAGAAGCATAAAATACGATATAAATACAACAGCTTTTTTTTCATATAAAACAAATAATGGTAACCAGTGTGAAAGTTATGGTCATTTCTACGTTCCGGGCAACCTAGGCTTCACACTAGGACGTTGCGCCACCAGATCGAATAGTTAGGGCCTAAGAAGTCAACGCCAGAAGCATAAAATACAATAAAGATGCAACAGCTTTTCTATCGTATAACAGGAATAATTGCAACCAGTGTGAAGGTAATGGTACGTTCGACGTTCCGGGCAACCTAGGCGTCACTCTAGGGCGTTGCTCCACCAGATCGAATAGTTAGGGCCTTAGAAGTGAACGCCCGAAGCATAAAATGCAAAATAAATAGAACAGTTTTTCCATTGTATAAAACGAATAATTGCTACCAGAGTGAAAGTTATGGTCACTTCTACGTTCCGGGCAACCTAGGCTTCACCCTAGGGCGCTGTTCCACCAGATCGAATAGTTAGGGCCTAAGAAGTGAACGCCAGAAGCATAAAATACGATAAAGATGCAACAGTTTTTCCATAGTATAAAACGAATAATTGCAACCAGTGTGAAAGTTATGGTCATTTCTACGTTCCGGTCAACCTAGGCTTCACTCTAGGGCAGTGCTCCACCAGATCAAATAGTTAGGGCCTAAGAAGTCAACGCCAGTAGCATAAATTACAATATAAGTACAACAGATTTTCCATCGAATATAATGTATATTTGCAAACAGTGTGGAAGTAATGGTCACTTCTACGTTCCGGGCAACCAAGGCTTCACTCTAGTGCGTTGTTCCACCAGATGGAATAGTTAGGGCCTAAGAAGTCAACGCCAGAAGCATAAAATACGATATAAATACAACAGCTTTTTTTTCATATAAAACAAATAATGGTAACCAGTGTGAAAGTTATGGTCATTTCTACGTTCCGGGCAACCCAGGCTTCACACTAGGACGTTGCGCCACCAGATCGAATAGTTAGGGCCTAAGAAGTCAACGCCAGAAGCATAAAATACAATAAAGATGCAACAGCTTTTCTATCGTATAACAGGAATAATTGCAACCAGTGTGAAGGTAATGGTACGTTCGACGTTCCGGGCAACCTAGGCGTCACTCTAGGGCGTTGCTCCACCAGATCGAATAGTTAGGGCCTTAGAAGTGAACGCCCGAAGCATAAAATGCAAAATAAATAGAACAGTTTTTCCATTGTATAAAACGAGTAATTGCTACCAGAGTGAAAGTTATGGTCACTTCTACGTTCCGGGCAACCTAGGCTTCACCCTAGGGCGCTGTTCCACCAGATCGAATAGTTAGGGCCTAAGAAGTGAACGCCAGAAGCATAAAATACGATAAAGATGCAACAGTTTTTCCATAGTATAAAACGAATAATTGCAACCAGTGTGAAAGTTATGGTCATTTCTGCTTTCCGGGCAACCTAGGCTTCACCCTAGGGCGTTGTTCCACCATATGGAATAGTTAGGGCCTAAGAAGTCAACGCCAGAAGCATAAAATACGATATAAATACAACAGCTTTTCCATCGTATAAAACAAATAATTGCTACCAGTTTGATAGTGATGGTCATTTCTACGTACCGGGCAACCTAGGCTTCACTCTAGGGCGTTGCTCCACCAGATCGAATAGTTAGGGCCTAAGAAGTCAACGCCAGAAGCATAAAATACGATATAAATACAACAGCTTTTCCATCGTATAAAACGAATAATTGCAACCAGTGTGAAAGTTATGGTCATTTCTACGTTCCGGTCAACCTAGGCTTCACTCTAGGGCAGTGCTCCACCAGATCAAATAGTTAGGGCCTAAGAAGTCAACGCCAGTAGCATAAATTACAATATAAGTACAACAGATTTTCCATCGAATATAATGTATATTTGCAAACAGTGTGGAAGTAATGGTCACTTCTACGTTCCGGGCAACCAAGGCTTCACTCTAGTGCGTTGTTCCACCAGATGGAATAGTTAGGGCCTAAGAAGTCAACGCCAGAAGCATAAAATACGATATAAATACAACAGCTTTTCCATCATATAAAACAAATAATGGTAACCAGTGTGAAAGTTATGGTCATTTCTACGTTCCGGGCAACCTAGGCTTCACACTAGGACGTTGCGCCACCAGATCGAATAGTTAGGGCCTAAGAAGTCAACGCCAGAAGCATAAAATACAATAAAGATGCAACAGCTTTTCTATCGTATAACAGGAATAATTGCAACCAGTGTGAAGGTAACGGTACGTTCGACGTTCCGGGCAACCTAGGCGTCACTCTAGGGCGTTGCTCCACCAGATCGAATAGTTAGGGCCTTAGAAGTGAACGCCCGAAGCATAAAATGCAAAATAAATAGAACAGTTTTTCCATTGTATAAAACGAATAATTGCTACCAGAGTGAAAGTTATGGTCACTTCTACGTTCCGGGCAACCTAGGCTTCACCCTAGGGCGTTGTTCCACCAGATCGAATAGTTAGGGCCTAAGAAGTGAACGCCAGAAGCATAAAATACGATAAAGATGCAACAGTTTTTCCATAGTATAAAACGAATAATTGCAACCAGTGTGAAAGTTATGGTCATTTCTACTTTCCGGGCAACCTAGGCTTCACCCTAGGGCGTTGTTCCACCATATGGAATAGTTAGGGCCTAAGAAGTCAACGCCAGAAGCATAAAATACGATATAAATACAACAGCTTTTCCAACGTATAAAACAAATAATTGCTACCAGTTTGATAGTGATGGTCATTTCTACGTACCGGGCAACCTAGGCTTCACTCTAGGGCGTTGCTCCACCAGATCGAATAGTTAGGGCCTAAGAAGTCAACGCCAGAAGCATAAAATACGATATAAATACAACAGCTTTTCCATCGTATAAAACGAATAATTGCAACCAGTGTGAAAGTTATGGTCATTTCTACGTTCCGGGCAACCTAGGCTTCACTCTAGGGCGGTGGTCCACCAGATCAAACAGTTAGGGCCTTAGAAGTCAACGCCCGAAGCTTCAAATACAAAATAAATAGAACAGTTTTTCCATTGTATAAAACGAATAATTGCTACCAGTGTAAAAGTTATGGTCATTTCTACGTTCCGGGCAACCTAGGCTTCACCCTAGGCCGTTGTTCCACCAGATCGAATAGTTAGGGCCTAAGAAGTGAACGCCAGAAGCATAAAATACAATATAAATACAACAGTTTTTCCATCATATAAAACGAATGATAGCAACCAGTGTGAAAGTTATGGTCATTTCTACGTTCCGGGCAATCTAGGCTGCACTCTAGGGCGTTGCTCCACCAGACCGAATAGTTAGGGCCTTAGAAGTCAACGCCCGAAGCATAAAATACAAAATAAATAGAACAGTTTTTCCATCGTATAACAGGAATAATTGCAACCAGTGTGAAGGTAATGGTACGTTCGACGTTCCGGGCAACCTAGGCGTCACTCTAGGGCGTTGCTCCACCAGATCGAATACTTAGGGCCTTAGAAGTCAACGCCCGAAGCATAAAATGCAAAATAAATAGAACAGTTTTTCCATTGTATAAAACGAATAATTGATACCAGAGTGAAAGTTATGGACATTTCTACGTTCCGGGCTACCTAGGCTTGACGCTAGTGCGTTGTTCCACCAGATGGAACAGATAGAGCCTAAGAAGTTAACGCCAGAAGCATAAAATACGATGTAAATACAACAACTTTTCCATCGTATGAAACGAATAATGGTAACCAGAGAGAAAGTCATGGTCATTTCTACGTTCCGGGCAACCTAGGCTTCACTCTAGGGCCTTGCTCCACCAGATCGAATGGTTAGGTCCTAAGAAGTCAACGCCAGAAGCATAAAATACAATAAAGGTGCAACAGCTTTTCTATCGTATAACAGGAATAATTGTAACCAGTGTGAAGGTAATGGTACGTTCGACGTTCCGGGCAACCTAGGCGTCACTCTAGGGCGTTGCTGCTCCAGACCAAATAGTTAGGGCCTAAGAAGTCAACGCCAGAAGCATAAAATACAATATAAATGCAACAGCGTTTCCATCGTAAATAATGTATATTTGCAAACAGTGTGAAAGTAATGGTCATTTCTACGTTCCGGGCAACCTAGGCTTCATTCTAGGGCGCTGTGCCACCAGATCGAACAGACAGGGCCTAAGAAGTCAACGGCAGGAGAATAAAATACTATATAAGTACAACAATTTTTCCATTGTATAAAGTGAATAATTGCTAACATTGTGAAAGTAATGGTCATTTCTACGTTCCGGGCAACCTAGGCGTCACTCTAGGGCGTTGCTCCAACACATCGAATAGCTACGGCCTTAGAAGTCAACGCCAGAAGCATAAACTACAATAAAAATGCAACAGTTTTTCCATCGTATAGCATGACTAATTGCAACCAGTGCGAATGTAATGATCATTTCAACGTTTCGGGCATCCTAGGCTTAACTCTGAGGCGTTGCTCCACCGGATTGAAGAGTTAGGGCCTTAGAAGTCAACGCCCGAAGCATAAAATGCAAAATAAATAGAACAGTTGTTCCATTGTATAAAACGAATAATTGCTACCAGTGTGAAAGTTATGGTCATTTCTACGTACCGGGCAACCTAGGCTTCACTCTAGGGCGTTGCTCTACCAGATCGAATAGTTAGGGCCTTAGAAGTCAACGCCCGAAGCATAAAATATAAAATAAATACAACAGCTTTTCCATCGTATAAAACGAATAATTGCTACCAGTGTGAAAGTTATGGTCATTTCTACTTTCCTGGCAACCTAGGCTTCACCCTAGGGCGTTGTTCCACCAGATGGAATAGTTAGGGCCTAAGAAGTCAACGCCAGAAGCATAAAATACGATATAAATACAACAGCTTTTCCATCTTATAAAACGAATAATGGTAACCAGTGTGAAAGTTATGGTCATTTCTACGTTCCGGTCAACCTAGGCTTCACTCTAGGGCAGTGCTCCACCAGATCAAATAGTTAGGGCCTAAGCCGTCAACGCCAGTAGCATAAATTACAATATATGTACAACAGACTTTCCATCGTATATAATGTATATTTGCAAACAGTGTGGAAGTAATGGTCACTTCTACGTTCCGGGCAACCTAGGCTTCACTCTAGTGCGTTGTTCCACCAGATGGAATAGTTAGGGCCTAAGAAGTCAACGCCAGAAGCATAAAATACGATATAAATACAACAGCTTTTCCATCATATAAAACGAATAATGGTAACCACTGTGAAAGTTATGGTCATTTCTACGTTCCGGGCAACCTAGGCTTCACTCTAGGGCGTTGCGCCAACAGATCGAATAGTTAGGGCCTAAGAAGTCAACGCCAGAAGCATGAAATACAATAAAGATGCAACAGCTTTTCTATCGTATAACAGGAATAATTGCAACCAGTGTGAAGGTAATGGTACGTTTGACGTTCCGGGCAACCTAGGCGTCACTCTAGGCCGTTGCTCCACCAGATCGAATAGCTAGGGCCTTAGAAGTCAACGCCCGAAGCATAAAATGCAAAATAAATAGAACAGTTGTTCCATTGTATAAAACGAATAACTGCAACCAGTGTGAAAGTACTGGTCATTTCTACGTTCCGGGCAGCCTAGGCTTCACCCTAGGGCGTTGTTCCACCAGATGGAATAGTTAGGGCCTAAGAAGTCAACTCCAGAAGCATAAAATACGATATAAATACAACAGCTTTTCCATCGTATAAAACGAATAATGGTAACCAGTGTGAAAGTTATGGTCATTTCTACGTTCCGGTCAACCTAGGCTTCACTCTAGGGCAGTGCTCCACCAGATCAAATAGTTAGGGCCTAAGGAGTCAACGCCAGTAGCATAAATTGCAATATAAGTACAACAGATTTTCCATCGTATATAATGTATATTTGCAAACAGTGTGGAAGTAATGGTCACTTCTACGTTCCGGGCAACCTAGGCTTCACTCTAGTGCGTTGTTCCACCAGATGGAATAGTTAGGGCCTAAGAAGTCAACGCCAGAAGCATAAAATACGATATAAATACAACAGCTTTTCCATCATATAAAACGAATAATGGTAACCACTGTGAAAGTTATGGTCATTTCTACGTTCCGGGCAACCTAGGCTTCACTCTAGGACGTTGCGCCAACAGATAGAATAGTTAGGGCCTAAGAAGTCAACGCCAGAAGCATGAAATACAATAAAGATGCAACAGCTTTTCTATCGTATAACAGGAATAATTGCAACCAGTTTGA
Source organism: Calliopsis andreniformis (assembly GCF_051401765.1). Lineage (NCBI taxonomy): Eukaryota > Metazoa > Arthropoda > Insecta > Hymenoptera > Andrenidae > Calliopsis > Calliopsis andreniformis. Next base: position 2,748,031 of record NW_027480465.1, on the reverse strand, counting down.
AGGTAATGGTACGTTCGACGTTCCGGGCAACCTAGGCGTCACTCTAGGGCGTTGCTCCACCAGATCGAATAGCTAGGGCCTTAGAAGTCAACGCCCGAAGCATAAAATGCAAAATAAATAGAACAGTTGTTCCATTGTATAAAACGAATAACTGCAACCAGTGTGAAAGTACTGGTCATTTCTACGTTCCGGGCAGCCTAGGCTTCACCCTAGGGCGTTGTTCCACCAGATGGAATAGTTAGGGCCTAAGAAGTCAACTCCAGAAGCATAAAATACGATATAAATACAACAGCTTTTCCATCGTATAAAACGAATAATGGTAACCAGTGTGAAAGTTATGGTCATTTCTACGTTCCGGTCAACCTAGGCTTCACTCTAGGGCAGTGCTCCACCAGATCAAATAGTTAGGGCCTAAGGAGTCAACGCCAGTAGCATAAATTGCAATATAAGTACAACAGATTTTCCATCGTATATAATGTATATTTGCAAACAGTGTGGAAGTAATGGTCACTTCTACGTTCCGGGCAACCTAGGTTTCACTCTAGTGCGTTGTTCCACCAGATGGAATAGTTAGGGCCTAAGACGTCAACGCCAGAAGCATAAAATACGATATAAATACAACAGCTTTTCCATCATATAAAACGAATAATGGTAACCAGTGTGAAAGTTATGGTTATTTCTACGTTCCGGGCAACCTAGGCTTCACTCTAGGACGTTGCGCCAGCAGATCGAATAGTTAGGGCCTAAGAAGTCAACGCCAGAAGCATAAAATACGATATAAATACAACAGCTTTTCCATCGTATAAAACAAATAATTGCTACCAGTTTGATAGTGATGGTCATTTCTACGTACCGGGCAACCTAGGCTTCACTCTAGGGCGCTGCTCCACCAGATCGAATAGTTAGGGCCTAAGAAGTCAACGCCAGAAGCATAAAATACGATATAAATACAACAGCTTTTCCATCGTATAAAACGAATAATTGCAACCAGTGTGAAAGTTATGGTCATTTCTACGTTCCGGTCAACCTAGGCCTCACACTAGGGCAGTGCTCCACCAGATCAAATAGTTAGGGCCTAAGAAGTCAACGCCAGTAGCATAAATTACAATATAAGTACAACAGATTTTCCATCGAATATAATGTATATTTGCAAACAGTGTGGAAGTAATGGTCACTTCTACGTTCCGGGCAACCAAGGCTTCACTCTAGTGCGTTGTTCCACCAGATGGAATAGTTAGGGCCTAAGAAGTCAACGCCAGAAGCATAAAATACGATATAAATACAACAGCTTTTCCATCATATAAAACAAATAATGGTAACTAGTGTGAAAGTTATGGTCATTTCTACGTTCCGGGCAACATAGGCTTCACTCTAGGACGTTGCGCCACCAGATCGAATAGTTAGGGCCTAAGAAGTCAACGCCAGAAGCATAAAATACAATAAAGATGCAACAGCTTTTCTATCGTATAACAGGAATAATTGCAACCAGTGTGAAGGTAATTGTACGTTCGACGTTCCGGGCAACCTAGGCGTCACTCTAGGGCGTTGCTCCACCAGATCGAATAGTTAGGGCCTTAGAAGTGAACGCCCGAAGCGTAAAATGCAAAATAAATAGAACAGTTTTTCCATTGTATAAAACGAATAATTGCTACCAGAGTGAAAGTTATGGTCACTTCTACGTTCCGGGCAACCTAGGCTTCACCCTAGGGCGTTGTTCCACCAGATGGAATAGTTAGGGCCTAAGACGTCAACGCCAGAAGCATAAAATACGATATAAATACAACAGCTTTTCCATCATATAAAACGAATAATGGTAACCAGTGTGAAAGTTATGGTTATTTCTACGTTCCGGGCAACCTAGGCTTCACTCTAGGACGTTGCGCCAGCAGATCGAATAGTTAGGGCCTAAGAAGTCAACGCCAGAAGCATAAAATACGATATAAATACAACAGCTTTTCCATCGTATAAAACAAATAATTGCTACCAGTTTGATAGTGATGGTCATTTCTACGTACCGGGCAACCTAGGCTTCACTCTAGGGCGCTGCTCCACCAGATCGAATAGTTAGGGCCTAAGAAGTCAACGCCAGAAGCATAAAATACGATATAAATACAACAGCTTTTCCATCGTATAAAACGAATAATTGCAACCAGTGTGAAAGTTATGGTCATTTCTACGTTCCGGTCAACCTAGGCTTCACACTAGGGCAGTGCTCCACCAGATCAAATAGTTAGGGCCTAAGAAGTCAACGCCAGTAGCATAAATTACAATATAAGTACAACAGATTTTCCATCGAATATAATGTATATTTGCAAACAGTGTGGAAGTAATGGTCACTTCTACGTTCCGGGCAACCAAGGCTTCACTCTAGTGCGTTGTTCCACCAGATGGAATAGTTAGGGCCTAAGAAGTCAACGCCAGAAGCATAAAATACGATATAAATACAACAGCTTTTCCATCATATAAAACAAATAATGGTAACTAGTGTGAAAGTTATGGTCATTTCTACGTTCCGGGCAACATAGGCTTCACTCTAGGACGTTGCGCCACCAGATCGAATAGTTAGGGCCTAAGAAGTCAACGCCAGAAGCATAAAATACAATAAAGATGCAACAGCTTTTCTATCGTATAACAGGAATAATTGCAACCAGTGTGAAGGTAATTGTACGTTCGACGTTCCGGGCAACCTAGGCGTCACTCTAGGGCGTTGCTCCACCAGATCGAATAGTTAGGGCCTTAGAAGTGAACGCCCGAAGCGTAAAATGCAAAATAAATAGAACAGTTTTTCCATTGTATAAAACGAATAATTGCTACCAGAGTGAAAGTTATGGTCACTTCTACGTTCCGGGCAACCTAGGCTTCACCCTAGGGCGTTGTTCCACCAGATCGAATAGTTAGGGCCTAAGAAGTGAACGCCAGAAGCATAAAATACGATAAAGATGCAACAGTTTTTCCATAGTATAAAACGAATAATTGCAACCAGTGTGAAAGTTATGGTCATTTCTACGTTCCGGGCAACCTAGGCTTCACCCTAGGCCGTTGTTCCACCAGATCGAATAGTTAGGGCCTAAGAAGTGAACGCCAGAAGCATAAAATACAATATAAATACAACAGTTTTTCCATCATATAAAACGAATGATAGCAACCAGTGTGAAAGTTATGGTCATTTCTACGTTCCGGGCAATCTAGGCTGCACTCTAGGGCGTTGCTCCACCAGACCGAATAGTTAGGGCCTTAGAAGTCAACGCCCGAAGCATAAAATACAAAATAAATAGAACAGTTTTTCCATCGTATAACAGGAATAATTGCAACCAGTGTGAAGGTAATGGTACGTTCGACGTTCCGGGCAACCTAGGCGTCACTCTAGGGCGTTGCTCCACCAGATCGAATAGTTAGGGCCTTAGAAGTCAACGCCCGAAGCATAAAATGCAAAATAAATAGAACAGTTTTTCCATTGTATAAAACGAATAATTGATACCAGAGTGAAAGTTATGGACATTTCTACGTTCCGGGCTACCTAGGCTTCACGCTAGTGCGTTGTTCCACCAGATGGAACAGTTAGAGCCTAAGAAGTTAACGCCAGAAGCATAAAATACGATGTAAATACAACAACTTTTCCATCGTATGAAACGAATAATGGTAACCAGAGAGAAAGTCATGGTCATTTCTACGTTCCGGGCAACCTAGGCTTCACTCTAGGGCCTTGCTCCACCAGATCGAATGGTTAGGTCCTAAGAAGTCAACGCCAGAAGCATAAAATACAATAAAGGTGCAACAGCTTTTCTATCGTATAACAGGAATAATTGTAACCAGTGTGAAGGTAATGGTACGTTCGACGTTCCGGGCAACCTAGGCGTCACTCTAGGGCGTTGCTGCACCAGACCAAATAGTTAGGGCCTAAGAAGTCAACGCCAGAATCATAAAATGCAATATAAATATAACAGTTTTTTCATCGTATAAAACGAATAATAGCAACCAGTGTGAAGTTATGGTTATTTCTACGTTCCGGGCAACCTAGGCTTCACTCTAGGACGTTGCGCCACCAGATCGAATAGTTAGGGCCTAAGAAGTCAACTCCAGAAGCATAAAATGCAATAAAGATGCAACAGCTTTTCTATCGTATAACAGGAATAATTGCAACCAGTGTGAAGGTAATGGTACGTTCGACGTTCCGGGCAACCTAGGCGTCACTCTAGGGCGTTGCTCCACCAGATCGAATAGTTAGGGCCTTAGAAGTCAACGCCCGAAGCATAAAATGCAAAATAAATAGAACAGTTTTTCCATTGTATAAAACGAATAATTGCTACCAGAGTGAAAGTTATGGTCACTTCTACGTTCCGGGCAACCTAGGCTTCACCCTAGGGCGTTGTTCCACCAGATCGAATAGTTAGGGCCTAAGAAGTGAACGCCAGAAGCATAAAATACGATAAAGGTGCAACAGTTTTTCCATCGTATAAAACGAATAATTGCAACCAGTGTGAAAGTTATGGTCATTTCTACGTTCCGGGCAACCTAGGCTTCACCCTAGGCCGTTGTTCCACCAGATCGAATAGTTAGGGCCTAAGAAGTGAACGCCAGAAGCATAAAATGCAATAAAGATACAACAGTTTTTCCATCGTTTAGCAGGAATAATTTGCAAGCAGTGTGGAAGTAATGGTCATTTCTACGTACCGGGCAACCTAGGCTTCATTCTAGGGCGCTGTTCCACCAGATCGAACAGACAGGGCCTAAGAAGTCAACGCCAGAAGAATAAAATACGATATAAGTACAACAGTTTTTCCATTGTATAAAGTGAATAATTGCAAACATTGTGAAAGTAATGGTCATTTCTACGTTCCGGGCAAACTAGACGTCACTGTAGGGCGTTGCCCCACCACAGCTAATAGCTACGGCCTTAGAAGTCAACGCCAGAAGCATAAACTACAATAAAAATGCAACAGTTTTTCCATCGTATAGCATGACTAATTGCAACCAGCGCGAATGTAATGATCATTTCGACGTTTCGGGCATCCTAGGCTTAACTCTGAGGCGTTGCTCCACCGGATTGAAGAGTTAGGGCCTTAGAAGTCAACGCCCGAAGCATAAAATGCAAAATAAATAGAACAGTTGTTCCATTGTATAAAACGAATAATTGCTACCAGTGTGAAAGTTATGGTCATTTCTACTTCCCGGGCAACCTAGGCTTCACTCTAGGGCGTTGCTCCACCAGATCGAATAGTTAGGGCCTTAGAAGTCAACGCCCGAAGCATAAAATGCAAAATAAATAGAACAGTTGCTCCATTGTATAAAACGAATAACTGGAACCAGTGTGAAAGTACTGGTCATTTCTACGTTCCGGGCAACCTGGGCTTTACTCTAGGGCGTTGTTCCACCAGATGGAATAGTTAGGGCCTAAGAAGTCAACGCCAGAAGCATAAAATACGATATAAATACAACAGCTTTTCCATCGTATAAAACAAATAATTGCAACCAGAGTGAAAGTTATGGTCATTTCTACGTTCCGGGCAACCTAGGCTTCACTGTATGGCGTTCTTCCACCACATCGAATAGCTACGGCCTCAGAAGTCAACGCCTGAAGTATAAAATACAATAAAAATACAACAGTCTTTCCATCCTATAACAGGAATAATTGCAACCCGTGTGAAAGGGATGGTCATTTCTACGTTCCAGGCAACCTAGGCTTCACTCTAGGGCGTTGCTCCACCAGATCAAACAGTTAGGGCCTTAGAAGTCAACGCCCGAAGCTTCAAATACAAAATAAATAGAACAGTTTTTCCATTGTATAAAACGAATAATTGCTACCAGTGTAAAAGTTATGGTCATTTCTACGTTCCGGGCAACCTAGGCTTCACCCTAGGCCGTTGTTCCACCAGATCGAATAGTTAGGGCCTAAGAAGTGAACGCCAGAAGCATAAAATACAATATAAATACAACAGTTTTTCCATCATATAAAACGAATGATAGCAACCAGTGTGGAAGTAATGGTCATTTCTACGTACCGGGCAACCTAGGCTTCATTCTAGGGCGCTGTTCGACCAGATCGAACAGACAGGGCCTAAGAAGTCAACGCCAGAAGAATAAAATACGATATAAGTACAACAGTTTTTCCATTGTATAAAGTGAATAATTGCAAACATTGTGAAAGTAATGGTCATTTCTACGTTCCGGGCAAACTAGACGTCACTGTAGGGCGTTGCCCCACCACAGCTAATAGCTACGGCCTTAGAAGTCAACGCCAGAAGCATAAACTACAATAAAAATGCAACAGTTTTTCCATCGTATAGCATGACTAATTGCAACCAGTGCGAATGTAATGATCATTTCGACGTTTCGCGCATCCTAGGCTTAACTCTGAGGCGTTGCTCCACCGGATTGAAGAGTTAGGGCCTTAGAAGTCAACGCCCGAAGCATAAAATGCAAAATAAATAGAACAGTTGTTCCATTGTATAAAACGAATAACTGGAACCAGTGTGAAAGTACTGGTCATTTCTACGTTCCGGGCGACCTGGGCTTTACTCTAGGGCGTTGTTCCACCAGATGGAATAGTTAGGGCCTAAGAAGTCAACGCCAGAAGCATAAAATACGATATAAATACAACAGCTTTTCCATCGTATAAAACAAATAATTGCAACCAGTGTGAAAGTTATGGTCATTTCTACGTTCCGGGCAACCTAGGCTTCACCCTAGGCCGTTGTTCCACCAGATCGAATAGTTAGGGCCTAAGAAGTGAACGCCAGAAGCATAAAATACAATATAAATACAACAGTTTTTCCATCATATAAAACGAATGATAGCAACCAGTGTGAAAGTTATGGTCATTTCTACGTTCCGGGCAATCTAGGCTGCACTCTAGGGCGTTGCTCCACCAGACCGAATAGTTAGGGCCTTAGAAGTCAACGCCCGAAGCATAAAATACAAAATAAATAGAACAGTTTTTCCATCGTATAAAACGAATAATAGCAACCAGAGTGGAAGTTATGGTCATTTCTACGTACCGGGCAACCTAGGCTTCACTCTAGGGCGTTGCTCTACCAGATCGAATAGTTAGGGCCTTAGAAGTCAACGCCCGAAGCATAAAATACAAAATAAATACAACAGCTTTTCCATCGTATAAAACGAATAATTGCTACCAGTGTGAAAGTTATGGTCATTTCTACTTTCCTGGCAACCTAGGCTTCACCCTAGGGCGTTGTTCCACCAGATGGAATAGTTAGGGCCTAAGAAGTCAACGCCAGAAGCATAAAATACGATATAAATACAACAGCTTTTCCATCGTATAAAACAAATAATTGCTACCAGTTTGATAGTGATGGTCATTTCTACGTACGGGGCAACCTAGGCTTCACTCTAGGGCGTTGCTCTACCAGATCGAATAGTTAGGGCCTTAGACGTCAGCGCCAGAAGCATAAAATACGATATAAATACAACAGCTTTTCCATCGTATAAAACAAATAATTGCAACCAGTTTGAGAGTGATGGTCATCTCTACGTACCGGGCAACCTAGGCTTCACTCTAGGGCGTTGCTCCACCAGATCGAATAGTTAGAGCCTAAGAAGTCAACGCCAGAAGCATAAAATACGATATAAATACAACAGCTATTCCATCGTATAATACGAATAATTGCAACCAGTGTGAAAGTGATGGTCATTTCTACGTTCCGGGCAACCTGGGCTTCACCCTAGGACGTTGCTCCAACAGATTGAATAGTTAGGGCCTTAGAAGTCAATGCCCGAAGCATAAAATGCAATAAAAATACAACAGCTTTTCTATCGTATAGCAGGATTAATTTGCAACCAGTGTGATAGTAGTGGTCATTTCTACGTTCCGGGCAACTTAGGTTTCACTCCAGGGCGGTGCTCCACCAGATCGAATAGTTACGGCCTAAGAAGCCAACGCCAGAAGCACAAAATACGATAAAGATGCAACAGTTTTTCCATCGTATAAAACGAATAATTGCAACCAGTGTGAAAGTTATGGTCATTTCTACGTTCCGGGCAACCTAGGCTTCACCATAGGGCGATGCTACAACAGATTGAATAGTTAGGGCCTTAGAAGTCAATGCCCGAAGCATAAAATGCAATAAAAATACAACAGCTTTTCCATCGTATAGCAGGAATAATTTGCAACCAGTGTGATAGTAGTGGTCATTTCTACGTTCCGGGCAACCTAGGTTTCACTGTATGGCGTTCTTCCACCACATCGGATAGCTACGCCCTCAGAAGTCAACGCCTGAAGTATAAAATACAATAAAAATACAACAGTCTTTCCATCCTATAACATGAATAATTGCAACCCGTGTGAAAGGGATGGTCATTTCTACGTTCCAGGAAACCTAGGCTTCACTCTAGGGCGTTGCTCCACCAGATCAAACAGTTAGGGCCTTAGAAGTCAACGCCCGAAGCATTAAATACAAAATAAATACAGCAGTTTTTCCATTGTATAAAACGAATAATTGCTACCAGTGTAAAAGTTATGGTCATTTCTACGTTCCGGGCAACCTAGGCTTCACCCTAGGCTGTTGTTCCACCAGATCGAATAGTTAGGGCCTAGGAAGTCAACGCCAGAAGCATAAAATACGATATAAATACAACAGCTTTTCCATCGTATAAAACAAATAAATGCTACCAGTTTGATAGTGATGGTCATTTCTACGTACCGGGCAACCTAGGCTTCACTCTAGCGCGTTGCTCCACCAGATCGAATAGTTAGGGCCTTAGGAGTCAACGCCCGAAGCATAAAATATAAAATAAATAGAACAGTTTTTCCATCGTATAAAACTAATAATTGCTACCAGTGTGAAAGTTATGGTCATTTCTACTTCCCGGGCAACCTAGGCTATACTCTAGGGCGTTGCTCCACCAGGTCGAATAGTTAGGGCCTTATAAGTCAACGCCCGAAGCATAAAATGCAAAATAAATAGAACAGTTGTTCCATTGTATAAAACGAATAACTGCAACCAGTGTGAAAGTACTGGTCATTTCTACGTTCCGGGCAGCCTAGGCTTCACCCTAGGGCGTTGTTCCACCAGATGGAATAGTTAGGGCCTAAGAAGTCAACTCCAGAAGCATAAAATACGATATAAATACAACAGCTTTTCCATCGTATAAAACGAATAATGGTAACCAGTGTGAAAGTTATGGTCATTTCTACGTTCCGGTCAACCTAGGCTTCACTCTAGGGCAGTGCTCCACCAGATCAAATAGTTAGGGCCTAAGCCGTCAACGCCAGTAGCATAAATTACAATATATGTACAACAGATTTTCCATCGTATATAATGTATATTTGCAAACAGTGTGGAAGTAATGGTCACTTCTACGTTCCGGGCAACCTAGGCTTCACTCTAGTGCGTTGTTCCACCAGATGGAATAGTTAGGGCCTAAGAAGTCAACGCCAGAAGCATAAAATACGATATAAATACAACAGCTTTTCCATCATATAAAACGAATAATGGTAACCACTGTGAAAGTTATGGTCATTTCTACGTTCCGGGCAACCTAGGCTTCACTCTAGGGCAGTGCTCCACCAGATCAAATAGTTAGGGCCTAAGGAGTCAACGCCAGTAGCATAAATTGCAATATAAGTACAACAGATTTTCCATCGTATATAATGTATATTTGCAAACAGTGTGGAAGTAATGGTCACTTCTACGTTCCGGGCAACCTAGGCTTCACTCTAGTGCGTTGTTCCACCAGATGGAATAGTTAGGGCCTAAGAAGTCAACGCCAGAAGCATAAAATACGATATAAATACAACAGCTTTTCCATCATATAAAACGAATAATGGTAACCACTGTGAAAGTTATGGTCATTTCTACGTTCCGGGCAACCTAGGCTTCACTCTAGGACGTTGCGCCAACAGATAGAATAGTTAGGGCCTAAGAAGTCAACGCCAGAAGCATGAAATACAATAAAGATGCAACAGCTTTTCTATCGTATAACAGGAATAATTGCAGCCAGTGTGAAGGTAATGGTACGTTCGACGTTCCGGGCAACCTAGGCGTCACTCTAGGGCGTTGCTCCACCAGATCGAATAGCTAGGGCCTTAGAAGTCAACGCCCGAAGCATAAAATGCAAAATAAATAGAACAGTTGTTCCATTGTATAAAACGAATAACTGCAACCAGTGTGAAAGTACTGGTCATTTCTACGTTCCGGGCAGCCTAGGCTTCACCCTAGGGCGTTGTTCCACCAGATGGAATAGTTAGGGCCTAAGAAGTCAACTCCAGAAGCATAAAATACGATATAAATACAACAGCTTTTCCATCGTATAAAACGAATAATGGTAACCAGTGTGAAAGTTATGGTCATTTCTACGTTCCGGTCAACCTAGGCTTCACTCTAGGGCTGTGCTCCACCAGATCAAATAGTTAGGGCCTAAGGAGTCAACGCCAGTAGCATAAATTGCAATATAAGTACAACAGATTTTCCATCGTATATAATGTATATTTGCAAACAGTGTGGAAGTAATGGTCACTTCTACGTTCCGGGCAACCTAGGTTTCACTCTAGTGCGTTGTTCCACCAGATGGAATAGTTAGGGCCTAAGAAGTCAACGCCAGAAGCATAAAATACGATATAAATACAACAGCTTTTCCATCATATAAAACGAATAATGGTAACCAGTGTGAAAGTTATGGTTATTTCTACGTTCCGGGCAACCTAGGCTTCACTCTAGGACGTTGCGCCACCAGATCGAATAGTTAGGGCCTAAGAAGTCAACGCCAGAAGCATAAAATACGATATAAATACAACAGCTTTTCCATCGTATAAAACAAATAATTGCTACCAGTTTGATAGTGATGGTCATTTCTACGTTCCGGGCAACCTAGGCTTCACTCTAGGACGTTGCGCCACCAGATCGAATAGTTAGGGCCTAAGAAGTCAACGCCAGAAGCATAAAATACGATATAAATACAACAGCTTTTCCATCATATAAAACAAATAATGGTAACCAGTGTGAAAGTTATGGTCATTTCTACGTTCCGGGCAACCTAGGCTTCACTCTAGGACGTTGCGCCACCAGATCGAATAGTTAGGGCCTAAGAAGTCAACGCCAGAAGCATAAAATACAATAAAGATGCAACAGCTTTTCTATCGTATAACAGGAATAATTGCAACCAGTGTGAAGGTAATGGTACGTTCGACGTTCCGGGCAACCTACGCGTCACTCTAGGGCGTTGCTCCACCAGATCGAATAGTTAGGGCCTTAGAAGTGAACGCCCGAAGCGTAAAATGCAAAATAAATAGAACAGTTTTTCCATTGTATAAAACGAATAATTGCTACCAGAGTGAAAGTTATGGTCACTTCTACGTTCCGGGCAACCTAGGCTTCACCCTAGGGCGTTGTTCCACCAGATCGAATAGTTAGGGCCTAAGAAGTGAACGCCAGAAGCATAAAATACGATAAAGATGCAACAGTTTTTCCATAGTATAAAACGAATAATTGCAACCAGTGTGAAAGTTATGGTCATTTCTACGTTCCGGGCAACCGAGGCTTCACCCTAGGGCGTTGCTCCAACAGATTGAATAGTTAGGGCCTTAGAAGTCAATGCCCGAAGCCTAAAATGCAATAAAAATACAACAGCTTTTCCATCGTATAGCAGGAATAATTTGCAACCAGTCTGATAGTAGTGGTCATTTCTACGTTCCGGGCAACCTAGGTTTCACTCCAGTGCGGTGCTCCACCAGATCGAATAGTTACGGCCTAAGAAGTCAACGCCCGAAGCATTAAATACAAAATAAATAGAACAGTTTTTCCATTGTATCAAACGAATAATTGCTACCAGTATGAAAGTTATGGTCATTTCTACGTTCCGCGCAACCTGGGCTTTACTCTAGGACGTTGTTCCACCAGATGGAATAGTTAGGGTCTAAGAAGTCAACGCCAGAAGCATAAAATACGATATGAATACAACAGCTTTTCCATCGTATAAAAGGAATAATTGCAAACAGTGTGAAAGTAGTGGTCATTTCTACGTTCCGGGCAACCTAGGCTTCACTCTATGGCGTTCTTCCACCACATCGAATAGCAACGGCCTCAGAAGTCAACGCCAGAAGCATAAAATACAATATAAATATAACAGCTTTTCCATCGTATAAAACGAACAATTGCTACCTGTGTAAAAGTTATGGTCATTTCTACGTTCCGGGCAACCTAGGCTTCACTCTAGGGCGTTGCACTACCAGATCGAATAGTTAGGGCCTTAGAAGTCAACGCCCGAAGCATAAAATACGATATAAATACAACAGCTTTTCCATCGCATAAAACAAATACTTGTAACCAGTTTGATAGTGATGGTCATTTCTACGTACTGGGCAACCTAGGCTTCACTCTAGGGCGTTGCTCCACCAGATCGAACAGTTAGGGCCTTAGAAGTCAACGCCCGAAGCATAAAATATAAAATAAATAGAACAGTCTTTCCATCGTATAAAACGAAAAATTGCTACCAGTGTGAAAGTTATGGTCATTTCTACGTTCCGCGCAATCTGGGCTTTACCCTAGTGCGTTGTTCCACCAGATCGAATAGGTAGGGCCTAAGAAGTGAACGCCAGAAGCATAAAATACAATATAAATACAACAGTTTTTCCATCGTATAAAGCGAATAATTGCTACCAGTGTGAAAGTTATGGTCATTTCTACTTTCCGGGCAACCTAGGCTTCACTCTAGGGCGTTGCTCCACCAGATCGAATAGTTAGGGCCTTAGAAGTCAACGCCCGAAGCATAAAATACAAAATAAATAGAACAGTTTTTCCATCGTATAAAACGAATAATTGCCACCAGTGTGAAAGTAATGGTCATTTCTACTTTCCGGACAACCTAGGCTTCACACTAGGGCGTTGTACCACCAGATGGAATAGTTAGGTCCTAAGAAGTCGACGCCAGAAGCATAAAATACGATATAAATACAACAGCTTTTCCATCGTATAAAACAAATAATTGCAACCAGTTTGATAGTTATGGTCACTTCTACGTACCGGGCAACCTAGGCTTCACTCTAGGGCGTTGCTCCACCAGATCGAATAGTTAGGGCCTTAGAAGTCATCGCCCGAAGCGTAAAATACAAAATAAATAAAACAGTTTTTCCATCGTATAAAACGAATAATTGCAACCAGTGTGAAACTTATGGTCATTTCTACTTACCGGGCAACCTAGGCTTCAGTCTAGGGCGTTGCTCTACCAGATCGAATAGTTAGGGCCTTAGAAGTCAACGCCCGAAGCATAAAATACAAAATAAATAGAACAGTTTTTCCATCGTATAAAACGAATAATTGCCACCAGTGTGAAAGTTATGGTCATTTCTACTTTCCGGACAACCTAGGCTTCACCCTAGGGCGTTGTTCCACCAGATGGAATAGTTAGGGCCTAAGAAGTCAACGCCAGAAGCATAAAATACGATATAAATACAACAGCTTTTCCATCGTATAAAACAAATAATTGCAACCAGTTTGATAGTGATGGTCACTTCTACGTACCGGGCAACCTAGGCTTGACTCTAGGGCGTTGCTCCACCATATCGAATAGTTCGGGCCTTAGAAGTCAACGCCCGAAGCATAAAATATAAAATAAATAGAACAGTTTTTCCATCGTATAAAACGAAAAATTGCTACCAGTGTGAAAGTTATGGTCATTTCTACTTTCCTGGCAACCTAGGCTCTACCCTAGGGCGTTGTTCCACCAGATGGAATAGTTAGGGCCTAAGAAGTCAGCGCCAGAAGCATAAAATATGATATAAATACAACAGCTTTTCCATCGCATAAAACAAGTAATTGCAACCAGTTTGATAGTGATGGTCATTGCTACGTACCGGGCAACCTAGGCTTCACTCTAGGGCGTTGCTCCACCAGATCGAATAGTTAGGGCCTTAGAAGTCAACGCCCGAAGCATAAAAGATAAAATAAATAGAACAGTTTTTCCATTGTATGAAACGAATAATTGCAACCAGTGTAAAAGTAATGGACATTTCTACGTTCCGGGCAACCTAGGCTTCACCCTAGGCCGTTGTTCCACCAGATCGAAGAGTTAGGGCCTAAGAAGTGAACGCCAGAAGCATAAAATACAATATAAATACAACAGTCTTTCCATCGTATAAAACGAAAAATTGCAAACAGTGTGAAAGATATGGACATTTCTACGATCCGTGCTACCTAGGCTTCCCTCTATGGCGTTCTTCCACCACATCGAATAGCAACGGCCTCAGAAGTCAACGCCAGAAGCTTAAATACAATATAAATATGACAGTTTTTCCATCGTATACAACGAATAATAGCAACCAGTTTGATAGTGATAGTCATTTCTACGTACCGGGCAGCCTAGGCTTCACTCTAGGGCGTTGCTCCACTAGATCGAATAGCTAGGGCCTTAGAAGTCAACGCCAGAGGCATAAAATACAATATAAATAGAACAGTTTTTCCATTGTATAAAACGAATAATTGCTACCAGTGTAAAAGTTATGGTTATTTCTACGTTCCGGGCAACCTAGACTTCACCATAGGGCGTTGCTCCACCAGATCGAATAGTCAGGGCCTAAGAAGTGAACGCCAGAAGCATAAAGTGCAATAAAAATACAACAGTCTTTCCATCCTATAACAGGAATAATTGCAACCCGTGTGAAAGTGATGGTCATTTGTACGTTCCAGGGAACCTAGGCTTCACACTAGGGCGTTGCTCCACCAGATCGAATTGTTAGGGCCAAAGAAGTCAACGCCCGAAGCATAAAATGCAAAATAAATAGAACAGTTTTTCCATTTTATAAAACGAAGGATTGCTACCAGTGTAAAAGTTATGGTCATTTCTACGTTCCGGGCAACCTAGGCTTCACCCTAGGGCGTTGTTCCACCAGATGGAATAGTTAGGTCCTAAGAAGTCAACGCCAGAAGCATAAAATACGATATAAGTACAATAGCTTTTCCATCGCATAAAACAAATACTTGTAACCAGTTTGATAGTGATGGTTATTTCTAAGTACCGGGCAACCTAGGCTTCACTCTAGGGCGTTGCTCCACCAGATCGAATAGTTAGGGCCTTAGAAGTCAACGCCCGAAGCATAAAATATAAAATAAATAGAACAGTTTTTCCATCGTATAAAACGAAAAATTGCTACCAGTGTGAAAGTTATGGTCATTTCTACGTTCCGCGCAATCTGGGATTTACCATAATGCTTTGTTCCACCAGATGGAATAGTTAGGGCCTAAGAAGTCAACGCCAGGAGCATAAAAAACGATATAAATACAACAGCATTTCCATCGTATAAAACGAATAATTGCAACCAGTGTGGAAGTTATGGTCATTTCTACGTTCCGGGCAACCTAGGCTTCACTCTAGGGCGGTGCTCCACCAAATCGAATAGCTAGGGCCTTAGAAGCCAACGCCAGAAGCATAAAATACAATAAAGATGCAAAAGTTTTTTCATCGTATAACAGGAATAACTGCAAACAGTATGAAAGTACTTGTCACTTCTACGTTCCGGGTAACCTAGGTTTCACTCTAGGGCGTTGCTCCACCAGATCGAATAGCTAGGGACTTAGAATTCAACGACATAAGAATAAAATACAATATAAGTACAACAGTTTTTCCATCGTATAAAACGAATAATAGCAACCAGTGTGAAAGTTATGGTCATTTCTACGTACCGGGCAACCTGGGCTTCACTCTAGGGCGTTGCTCTACCAGATCGAATAGTTAGTGCCTTAGAAGTCAACGCCCGAAGCATAAAATACAAAATAAATAGAACAGTTTTTCCATCGTATAAAGCGAATAATTGCTACCAGTGTGAAAGTTATGGTCATTTCTACTTTCCGGGCAACCTAGGCTTCACACCAGGGCGTTGTTCCACCAGATGGAATAGTTAGGGCCTAAGAAGTCGACGCCAGAAGCATAAAATGCGATATAAATACAACAGCTTTTCCATCGTATAAAACAAATAATTGCAACCAGTTTGATAGTGGTGGTCACTTCTACGTACCGGGCAACCTAGGCTTCACTCTAGGGCGTTGCTCCACCAGATCGAATAGTTAGGGCCATAGAAGTCAACGCCCGAAGCATAAAATATAAAATAAATAGAACAGTTTTTCCATCGTATAAAACGAATAATTGCAACCAGTGTGGAAGTTATGGTCATTTCTACGTTCCGGGCAACCTAGGCTTCACTCTAGGGCGGTGCTCCACCAAATCGAATAGCTAGGGCCTTAGAAGCCAACGCCAGAAGCATAAAATACAATAAAGATGCAAAAGTTTTTTCATCGTATAACAGGAATAACTGCAAACAGTATGAAAGTACTTGTCACTTCTACGTTCCGGGTAACCTAGGTTTCACTCTAGGGCGTTGCTCCACCAGATCGAATAGCTAGGGACTTAGAATTCAACGACATAAGAATAAAATACAATATAAGTACAACAGTTTTTCCATCGTATAAAACGAATAATAGCAACCAGTGTGAAAGTTATGGTCATTTCTACGTACCGGGCAACCTGGGCTTCACTCTAGGGCGTTGCTCTACCAGATCGAATAGTTAGTGCCTTAGAAGTCAACGCCCGAAGCATAAAATACAAAATAAATAGAACAGTTTTTCCATCGTATAAAGCGAATAATTGCTACCAGTGTGAAAGTTATGGTAATTTCTACTTTCCGGGCAACCTAGGCTTCACCCCAGGGCGTTGTTCCACCAGATGGAATAGTTAGGGCCTAAGAAGTCGACGCCAGAAGCATAAAATACGATATAAATACAACAGCTTTTCCATCATATAAAACGAATGATAGCAACCAGTGTGAATGCTATGGTCATTTCTACGTTCCGGGCAACCTAGGCTGCACTCTAGGGCGTTGCTCCACCAGATCGAATAGTTAGGGCCTTAGAAGTCAACGCCCGCAGCGTAAAATACAAAATAAATAAAACAGTTTTTCCATCGTATAAAACGAATAATTGCAACCAGTGTGAAACTTATGGTCATTTCTACTTACCGGGCAACCTAGGCTTCAGTCTAGGGCGTTGCTCTACCAGATGGAATTGTTAGGGCCTAAGAAGTCAACGCCAGAAGCATAAAATACGATATAAATACAACAGCTTTTCCATCGTATAAAACAAATAATTGCAACCAGTTTGATAGTGATGGTCACTTCTACGTACCGGGCAACCTATGCTTGACTCTAGGGCGTTGCTCCACCAGATCGAATAGTTCGGGCCTTAGAAGTCAACGCCCGAAGCATAAAATATAAAATAAATAGAACAGTTTTTCCATCGTATAAAACGAAAAATTGCTACCAGTGTGAAAGTTATGGTCATTTCTACTTTCCTGGCAACCTAGGCTTCACCCTAGGGCGTTGTTCCACCAGATGGAATTGTTAGGGCCTAAGAAGTCAGCGCCAGGAGCATAAAATATGATATAAATACAACAGCTTTTCCATCGTATACAACGAATAATAGCAACCAGTTTGATAGTGATAGTCACTTCTACGTACCGGGCAACCTAGGCTTCACTCTAGGGCGTTGCTCCACTAGATCGAATAGCTAGGGCCTTAGAAGTCAACGCCAGAGGCATAAAATACAATATAAATAGAACAGTTTTTCCATTGTATAAAACGAATAATTGCTACCAGTGTAAAAGTTATGGTCATTTCTACGTTCCGGGCAACCTAGACTTCACCATAGGGCGTTACTCCACCAGATCGAATAGTCAGGGCCTAAGAAGTGAACGCCAGAAGCATAAAGTGCAATAAAAATACAACAGTCTTTCCATCCTATAACAGGAATAATTGCAACCCGTGTGAAAGTGATGGTCATTTGTACGTTCCAGGGAACCTAGGCTTCACACTAGGGCGTTGCTCCACCAGATCGAATTGTTAGGGCCAAAGAAGTCAACGCCCGAAGCATAAAATACAAAATAAATAGAACAGTTTTTCCATTTTATAAAACGAAGAATTGCTACCAGTGTAAAAGTTATGGTCATTTCTACGTTCCGGGCAACCTAGGCTTCACCCTAGGGCGTTGTTCCACCAGATGGAATAGTTAGGTCCTAAGAAGTCAACGCCAGAAGCATAAAATACGATATAAGTACAACAGCTTTTCCATCGTATAAAACAAATACTTGTAACCAGTTTGATAGTGATGGTTATTTCTAAGTACCGGGCAACCTAGGCTTCACTCTAGGGCGTTGCTCCACCAGATCGAATAGTTAGGGCCTTAGAAGTCAACGCCCGAAGCATAAAATATAAAATAAATAGAACAGTTTTTCCATCGTATAAAACGAAAAATTGCTACCAGTGTGAAAGTTATGGTCATTTCTACGTTCCGCGCAATCTGGGATTTACCATAATGCGTTGTTCCACCAGATCGAATAGTTAGGGCCTAAGAAGTCAACGCCAGGAGCATAAAAAACGATATAAATACAACAGCATTTCCATCGTATAAAACGAATAATTGCAACCAGTGTGGAAGTTATGGTCATTTCTACGTTTCGGGCAACCTAGGCTTCACTCTAGGGCGGTGCTCCACCAAATCGAATAGCTAGGGCCCTAAAAGTCAACGCCAGAAGCATAAAATACGATATAAATACAACAGCTTTTCCATCGCATAAAACAAATACTTGTAACCAGTTTGATAGTGATGGTCATTTCTACGTACCGGGCAACCTAGGCTTCACTCTAGGGCGTTGCTCCACCAGATCGAACAGTTAGGGCCTTAGAAGTCAACGCCCGAAGCATAAAATATAAAATAAATAGAACAGTTTTTCCATCGTATAAAACGAAAAATTGCTACCAGTGTGAAAGTTATGGTCATTTCTACGTTCCGCGCAATCTGGGCTTTACCCTAGTGCGTTGTTCCACCAGATGGAATAGTTAGGGCCTAAGAAGTCAACGCCAGGAGTATAAAAAACGATATAAATACAACAGCTTTTCCATCGTATAAAACGAATAATTGCAACCAGTGTGGAAGTTATGGTCATTTCTACGTTCCGGGCAACCTAGGCTTCACTCTAGGGCGGTGCTCCACCAAATCGAATAGCTAGGGCCTTAGAAGCCAACGCCAGAAGCATAAAATACAATAAAGATGCAAAAGTTTTTTCATAGTATAACAGGAATAACTGCAAACAGTATGAAAGTACTTGTCACTTCTACGTTCCGGGTAACCTAGGTTTCACTCTAGGGCGTTGCTCCACCAGATCGAATAGCTAGGGACTTAGAATTCAACGACATAAGAATAAAATACAATATAAGTACAACAGTTTTTCCATCGTATAAAACGAATAATAGCAACCAGTGTGAAAGTTATGGTCATTTCTACGTACCGGGCAACCTGGGCTTCACTCTAGGGCGTTGCTCTACCAGATCGAATAGTTAGGGCCTTAGAAGTCAACGCCAGAAGCATAAATTACAATATAAGTACAACAGCTTTTCCATCGTATATAATGTATATTTGCAAACAGTGTGGAAGTAATGGTCATTTCTACGTTCCGGGCAACCTAGGCTTCTCGCTAGGGTGTTGCTCCACCAGATGAAATAGCTAGGGCCTTAGAAGTCAACGCCCGAAGCATAAAATGCAAAATAAATAGAACAGTTTTTCCATTGTATAAAACGAATAACTGCAACCAGTCTGAAAGTACTGGTCATTTCTACGTTCCGGTCAACCCAGGTGTCACTCTAGGGCGTTGCTCCACCACATCTAATGGCTACGGCTTTAGAAGTCGACGCCAGGAGCATAAAATACAATATAAATACAACAGCTTTGCCATCGTAGCAAACGATTAATGGCAACCAGTGTGAATGTTATGGTCATTTCTACGTTCCGGGCAACCTAGGCTGCACTCTAGGGTGTTGCTACACCAGATGGAATAGCTAGGGCCTTAGAAGTCAACGCCCGAAGCATAAAATGCAAAATAAATATAACAGCTTTTCCATCGTATGAAACGAATAACAGCAACCAGTCTGAAAGTACTGGTCATTTCTACGTTCCGGGTAACCTAGGTTTCACACTAGGGCGTTGCTCCACCAGATCGAATAGCTAGGGACTTAGAATTCAACGCCAGAAGGATAAAATACAATATAAGTACAACAGTTTTTCCATCTTATAAAATGAATAACTGTAACCAGTGTGAAAGTACTGGTCATTTCTACGTTCCGGGCAACCTAGGCTTCACACTATGACATCGAATGGCTACGGCCTCAGAAGTCAACGCCCGAAGCATAAAATGCAATAAAAGTACAACAGTGTTTCCATCATATAACAGGAATAATTGCAACCAGTTTGAAAGTGATGGCCCATTCTACGTTCCGGGCAACCTAGGCTTCACCCTAGGGCGCTGCACCACCAGATCGAATAGTTAGTGCCTTAGAAGTCAACGCTAGAAGCATAAAATACAATATAAGTACTACAGTTTTTCCATCGGATAAAATGAATAATTTTAAACATTGCGAAAGTAACGGTCATTTCTACGTTCCGGGCAACCTAGGCGTCACTCTAGTGCGTTGCTCCACCAAATCTGATAGCTACGGCCTTAGACGTCAACGACAGAAGCATAAAATGCAATAAAGATGCAACAGCTTTTCCATCGTATAAAACGAATAATTGCAACCAGTGTGAAAGTTATTGTCATTTCTACTTTCCGGGCAACCTAGGCTTCACCCTAGGGCGTTGCTCCAACAGATTGAATAGTTAGGACCTTAGAAGTCAATGCCCGAAGAATAAAATGCAATAAAAATACAACAGTTTTTCCATCATATAACGGGAATAATTGCAACCAGTTTGAAAGTGATGGTCATTTCTACGTTCCGGGCAACCTAGGCTTCACTCTAGGGCGTTGCTCCACCAGATCGAATAGTTAGTGCCTTAGAAGTCAACGCCAGAAGCATAAAATTCAATAAAGATGCAACAGTTTTTCCATCGTATAACAGGAATAATTGCAACCAGTGTGAAGGTAATGGTATGTTCTACGTTCCGCGCAACCTAGGCTTCACTCTAGGGCGGTGCTCCACCAGATCAAATAGTTACGGCCTAAGAAGTCGACGCCAGAAGCATAAATTACAATATAAGTACAACAGCTTTTCCATCGTATATAATGTATATTTGCAAACAGTGTGGAAGTAATGGTCATTTCTAGGTTCCGGGCAACCTAGGCTTCTCGCTAGGGTGTTGCTCCACCAGATGAAATAGCTAGGGCCTTAGAAGTCAACGCCCGAAGCATAAAATGCAAAATAAATAGAACAGTTTTTCCATTGTATAAAACGAATAACTGCAACCAGTCTGAAAGTACTGGTCATTTCTACGTTCCGGTCAACCTAGGCTTCACACTATGACATCGAATGGCTACGGCCTCAGAAGTCAACGCCCGAAGCATAAAATGCAATAAAAGTACAACAGTGTTTCCATCATATAACAGTAATAATTGCAACCAGTTTGAAAGTGATGGCCCATTCTACGTTCCGGGCAACCTAGGCTTCACCCTAGGGCGTTGCACCACCAGATCGGATAGTTAGTGCCTTAGAAGTCAACGCTAGAGGCATAAAATACAATATAAGTACTACAGTTTTTCCATCGGATAAAATGAATAATTTTAAACATTGCGAAAGTAACGGTCATTTCTACGTTCCGGGCAACCTAGGCGTCACTCTAGTGCGTTGCTCCACCACATCTGATAGCTACGGCCTTAGACGTCAACGATAGAAGCATAAAATGCAATAAAGATGCAACAGCTTTTCCATCGTATAAAACGAATAATTGCAACCAGTGTGAAAGTTATTGTCATTTCTACTTTCCGGGCAACCTAGGCTTCACCCTAGGGTGGTGCTCCAACAGATTGAATAGTTAGGACCTTAGAAGTCAATGCCCGAAGAATAAAATGCAATAAAAATACAACAGTTTTTCCATCATATAACGGGAATAATTGCAACCAGTTTGAAAGTGATGGTCATTTCTACGTTCCGGGCAACCTAGGCTTCACTCTAGGGCGTTGCTCCACCAGATCGAATAGTTAGTGCCTTAGAAGTCAACGCCAGAAGCATAAAATTCAATAAAGATGCAACAGTTTTTCCATCGTATAGCAGGAGTAACTGCAAACAGTGTGAAAGTACTGGTCATTTCTACGTTCCGGGTAACCTAGGCTTCTCTCTAGGGCGGTGCTCCACCAGATCAAATAGTTAGGGCCTAAGAAGTCAACGCCAGAAGCATAAATTACAATATAAGTACAACAGCTTTTCCATAGTATATAATGTATATTTGCAAACAGTGTGGAAGTGATGGTCATTTCTACGTTCCGCGCAACCTAGGCTTCTCGCTAGGGTGTTGCTCCACCAGATGGAATAGCTAGGGCCTTAGAAGTCAACGCCCGAAGCATAAAATGCAAAATAAATAGAACAGTTTTTCCATTGTATAAAACGGATATCTCCAACCAGTGTGAAAGTACTGGTCATTTCTACGTTCCGGGTAACCTAGGTTTCACTCTAGGGCGTTGCTCCACCACATAGAATAGCTAGGCACTTAGAATTCAACGCCAGAAGGATAAAATACAATATAAGTACAACAGTTTTTCCATCGTATGAAATGAATATTTGCAAACATTGTGAAAGTAATGGTCATTTCTACGTTCCGGGCAACCCATGCGACACTCTAGGGCGTTGCCCCACCACATCTACTAGCTACGGCCTTCAAAGTCAACGCCAGAAGCATAAAATACGATATAAATACAACAGCTTTTCCATCATATAAAACGAATAATGGTAACCAGTGTGAAAGTTATGGTCATTTCTACGTTCCGGGAAACCTAGGCTTCACTCTAGGGCGTTGCTCCACGAGATCGAATAGCTAGGGACTTAGAAGTCAACGCCAGGAGCATAAAATACAATATAAATACAACAGCTTTTCCATCGTATAAAATGAATAATAGCAACCAGTGTGAAAGTAATGGTCATTTCTACGTTCCGGCTAACCTAGGTTTCACACTAGGGCGTTGCTCCACCAGATCGAATAGCTAGGGACTTAGAATTCAACGCCAGAAGGATAAAATACAATATAAGTACAACAGTTTTTCCATCTTATAAAATGAATAACTGTAACCAATGTGAAAGTACTGGTCATTTCTGCGTTCCGGGCAGCCTAGGCTTCACTGTAGGGCATTGTTCCACCAAACCGAATAGTTACGGCCATAGAAGTTAACGCCCGAAGCATAAAATACAATATAAGTACAACAGTTGTTCCATCGTATAAAATGAATAACTGCAAACAGTGTGATAGTACTGGTCATTACTACGTTCCGGGTAATCTAGGCTTCACTCTAGGGCGCTGCTCCACCGGATCGAATAGCTAGGGACTTAGAATTCAACGCCAGAAGAATAAAATGCAATATAAGTACAACAGTTTTTCCATCGTATAAAATGAATAATAGCAATCAGTATGAAAGTTGTGGTCATTTCTACGTACCGGGCAACCTAGGCTTCACTCTAGGGCGTTGCTCCACCAGATCAAACAGTTAGGGCCTTAGAAGTTAACGCCCGAAGCATAAAGTACAAAATAAATAGAACAGTTTTTCCATCGTATAATACGAATAATAGCAACCAGTTGAAAGTTATGGCCATTTCTACGTTCCGGGCAACCTAGGTTTCTCCCCAGGGCGTTGTTCCACCAGATCGAATAGTTAGGGCCTAAGAAGTGAACGCCAGCAGCATAAAATACAATATAAATACAACAGTTCTTCCATCATATAAAACGAATGATTGCAACCAGTATGAAAGTTATGGTCATTTCTACGTTCCGGGCAACCTAGGCTTCACTCTATGGCGTTCTTCCACCACATCGAATAGCTACGGCCTCAGAAGTCAACGCCCGAAGCATAAAATACAATAAAAATACAACAGTCTTTCCATCCTATAACAGGAATAATTGCAACCCGTGTGAAAGTGATGGTCATTTCTACGTTCCGGGCAACCTCGGCTTCACTCTAGGGCGTTGCTCCACCAGATCAAACAGTTAGGGCCTTAGAAGTCAACGCCCGAAGCATAAAATACAAAATAAACAGAACAGTTTTTCCATCGTATAAAACGAATAATAGCAACCAGTGTGAAAGTTATGGTCATTTCTACGTTCCGGGCAACCTAGGCTTCACCCCAGGGCGTTGTTCCACCAGACTGAATAGTTAGGGCCTAAGAAGTGAACGCCAGCAGCATAAAATACAATATAAATACAACAGTTCTTCCATCATATAAAACGAATGATTGCAACCAGTATGATAGTTACGGTCATTTCTTCGTTCCGAGCGACCTAGGCTTCACCCTATGGCGTTCATCCACCACATCGAATAGCTACGGCCTCAGAAGTCAACGCCCGAAGCATAAAATGCAATAAAAGTACAACAGTGTTTCCACCATATAACAGGAATAATTGCAACCAGTTTGAAAGTGATGGCCGATTCTACGTTCCGGGCAACCTAGGCTTCACTGTAGGGCGTTGCTCCACCAGATGGAATAGCTAGGGCCTTAGAAGTAAACGCCCGAAGCATAAAATGCGAAATAAATGGAACAGTTTTTCCATTGTATAAAACGGATAACTCCAACCAGTGTGAAAGTACTGGTCATTTCTACGTTCCGTGCAACCTAGGCTTCTCGCTAGGGTGTTGCTCCACCAGATGGAATAGCTAGGGCATTAGAATTCAACGCCAGAAGGATAAAATACAATATAAGTACAACAGTTTTTCCACCGTATGAAATGAATAATTGCAGACATTGTGAAAGTAATGGTCATTTCTACGTTCCGGGCAACCTAGGCTTCAGTCTAGGGCCTTGCTACACCAGATCGAATAGTTAGGGCCTTAGAATTCAACGCCAGAAGGATAAAATACAATATAAGTACAACAGTTTTTCCATCGTATGAAATGAATAATTGCAGACATTGTGAAAGGAATGGTCATTTCTACGTTCCGGGCAACCTAGGCTGCACTCTATGGTGTTGCACCACCAGATGGAATAGATAGGGACTTAGAATTCAATGCCGGAAGCATAAAATGAAATATAAATATAACAGCTTTTCCATCGTATAAAACGATTAATAGCAACCAGTGTGAAAGTTATGGTCATTTCCACGTTCCGGGCAACCTAGGCGTCACTCTAGGGCGTTGCTCCACCTGTTCGTATAGTTAGGGGCTTAGAAGTCAACGCCAGGAGCATAAAATACAATATAAATACAACAGCTTTTCCATCGTATAAAATGAATAATAGCAACCAGTGTGAAAGTAATGGTCATTTCTACGTTCCGGGCAACCTAGGCTTCACCCCAGGGCGTTGTTCCACCAGACTGAATAGTTAGGGCCTAAGAAGTGAACGCCAGCAGCATAAAATACAATATAAATACAACAGTTCTTCCATCATATAAAACGAATGATTGCAACCAGTATGATAGTTACGGTCATTTCTTCGTTCCGAGCGACCTAGGCTTCACCCTATGGCGTTCATCCACCACATCGAATAGCTACGGCCTCAGAAGTCAACGCCCGAAGCATAAAATGCAATAAAAGTACAACAGTGTTTCCACCATATAACAGGAATAATTGCAACCAGTTTGAAAGTGATGGCCGATTCTACGTTCCGGGCAACCTAGGCTTCACTGTAGGGCGTTGCTCCACCAGATGGAATAGCTAGGGCCTTAGAAGTAAACGCCCGAAGCATAAAATGCGAAATAAATGGAACAGTTTTTCCATTGTATAAAACGGATAACTCCAACCAGTGTGAAAGTACTGGTCATTTCTACGTTCCGTGCAACCTAGGCTTCTCGCTAGGGTGTTGCTCCACCAGATGGAATAGCTAGGGCATTAGAATTCAACGCCAGAAGGATAAAATACAATATAAGTACAACAGTTTTTCCACCGTATGAAATGAATAATTGCAGACATTGTGAAAGTAATGGTCATTTCTACGTTCCGGGCAACCTAGGCTTCAGTCTAGGGCCTTGCTACACCAGATCGAATAGTTAGGGCCTTAGAATTCAACGCCAGAAGGATAAAATACAATATAAGTACAACAGTTTTTCCATCGTATGAAATGAATAATTGCAGACATTGTGAAAGGAATGGTCATTTCTACGTTCCGGGCAACCTAGGCTGCACTCTATGGTGTTGCACCACCAGATGGAATAGATAGGGACTTAGAATTCAATGCCGGAAGCATAAAATGAAATATAAATATAACAGCTTTTCCATCGTATAAAACGATTAATAGCAACCAGTGTGAAAGTTATGGTCATTTCCACGTTCCGGGCAACCTAGGCGTCACTCTAGGGCGTTGCTCCACCTGTTCGTATAGTTAGGGGCTTAGAAGTCAACGCCAGGAGCATAAAATACAATATAAATACAACAGTTGTTCCATCGTATAAAATGAATAATAGCAACCAGTGTGAAGGTAATGGTCATTTCTACGTTCCGAGCAACCTAGGCTTCACTCTATGGCGTTGCTCCACCAGATCGAATAGTTAGGGCCTAAGAAGTCAACGCCAGAAGCATAAAATACGATATATATACAACAGCTTTACCATCGTAGAAAACGATTAATGTCAACCAGTGTGAATGTTATGGTCATTTCTACGTTCCGGTCAACCTAGGCTTCACTCTAGGACGTTGCTCCACCAGATCGAATAGTCTGGGCCTATGAAGTCAACGCCAGAAGCATAAAATACAATAAATGTGCAACAGTTTTTCCATCGTATAACAGGAATAATTGCAACCAGTGTGAAGGTAATGGATGTTCTACGTTGCGGGCAACCTAGGCTTCACTCTAGGGCGTTGCTCCACCAGATCAAATAGTTAGGGCCTAAGAAGTCAACGCCAGAAGCATAAATTACAATATAAGTATAACAGCTTTTCCAGCGTATGTAATGTATATTTGCAAACAGTGTGGATGTAATGGTCATTTCTACGTTCCGTGCAACCTAGGCTTCTCGCTAGGGTGTTGCTCCACCAGATGGAATAGCTAGGGCCTTAGAAGTCAACGCCCGAAGCATAAAATGCAAAATAAATAGGACAGTTTTTCCATTGTATAAAACGAATAACTGCAACCAGTCTGAAAGTACTGGTCATTTCTACGTTCCGGGTATCCTAGGTTTCACGCTAGGGCGTTGCTCCACCAGATCGAATAGCTAGGGACTTCGACTTCAACGCCAGAAGGATAAAATACAATATAAGAACAAAAGTTTTTCCATCGTATAAAATGAATAATTGCAGACATTGTGAAAGTAATGGTCATTTCTACGTTCCGGGCAACCTAGGCTTCACTCTAGGGCGTTGCTCCACCAGATCAAATAGTTAGGGCCTAAGAAGTCAACGCCAGAAGCATAAATTACAATATAAGTATAACAGCTTTTCCAGCGTATGTAATGTATATTTGCAAACAGTGTGGAAGTAATGGTCATTTCTACGTTCCGTGCAACCTAGGCTTCTCGCTAGGGTGTTGCTCCACCAGATGGAATAGCTAGGGCCTTAGAAGTCAACGCCCGAAGCATAAAATGCAAAATAAATAGGACAGTTTTTCCATTGTATAAAACGAATAACTGCAACCAGTCTGAAAGTACTGGTCATTTCTACGTTCCGGGTATCCTAGGTTTCACACTAGGGCGTTGCTCCACCAGATCGAATAGCTAGGGACTTCGACTTCAACGCCAGAAGGATAAAACACAATATAAGAACAAAAGTTTTTCCATCGTATAAAATGAATAATTGCAGACATTGTGAAAGTAATGGTCATTTCTACGTTCCGGTCAACCTAGGTGTCACTCTAGGGCGTTGCTCCACCACAGCTAATAGCTACGGCTTTAGAAGTCAACGCCAGGAGCATAAAATACAATATAAATACAACAGCTTTTCCATCGTATAAAATGAATAATTGCAAACAGTGTGAAAGTAATGGTCATTTCTACGTTCCGGGCAACCTAGGCTGCACTCTAGGGTGTTGCTCCACCAGATGGAATAGCTAGGGCCTTAGAAGTCAACGCCCGAAGCATAAAATGCAAAATAAATATAACAGCTTTTCCATCGTATGAAACGAATAACAGCAACCAGTCTGAAAGTACTGGTCATTTCTACGTTCCGGGTAACCTAGGCTTCACTGTAGGGCGTTGCTCCACCAAATCGAATAGTTAGGGCCTTAGAAGTCAACGCCCGAAGCATAAAATACAATATAAGTAGAACAGTTTTTCCATCGTATAAAATGAATGATTGCGAACATTGTGAAGGTAATGGTCATTTCTACGTTCCGAGCAACCTAGGCTTCACTCTAGGGCGTTGCTCCACCAGATCGAATAGTTAGGGCCTAAGAGTACAACGCCAGAAGCATAAAATACGATATAAATGCAACAGCTTTTCCATCGTAGAAAACGATTAATGGCAACCAGTGTGAATGTTATGGTCATTTCTACGTTCCGGGAAACCTAGGCTACAGTCTAGGGCCTTCCTCCACCAGATCGAATAGTTAGGGCCTTAGAAGTCAACGCCAGAAGCATAAAATTACATAAAGATGCAACAGCTTTCCATCGTATAACAGGAATAACTGCAAACAGTGTGATAGTACTGGTCATTACTACGTTCCGGGTAATCTAGGCTTCACTCTAGGGCGTTGCCCCACCACATCTAATAGCTACGGCCTTCAAAGTCAACGCCAGAAGCATAAAATACGATATAAATACAACAGCTTTTCCACCATATAAAACGAATAATGGTAACCAGTTTGAAAGTTATGGTCATTTCTACGTTCCGGTCAACCTAGGCTTCACTCTAGGACGTTGCTCCACAAGATCGAATAGTTTGGGCCTATGAAGTCAACGCCAGAAGCATAAAATACAATAAAAGTGCAACAGTTTTTCCATCGTGTAACAGGAATAATTGCAACCAGTGTGAAGGTAATGGATGTTCTACGTTGCGGGCAACCTAGGCTTCACTCTAAGGCGTTGCTCCACCAGATCAAATAGTTAGGGCCTAAGAAGTCAACGCCAGAAGCATAAATTACAATATAAGTATAACAGCTTTTCCAGCGTATGTAATGTATATTTGCAAACAGTGTGGAAGTAGTGGTCATTTCTACGTTCCGTGCAACCTAGGCTTCTCGCCAGGGTGTTGCTCCACCAGATGGAATAGCTAGGGCCTTAGAAGTCAACGCCCGAAGCATAAAATGCAAAATAAATAGGACAGTATTTCCATTGTATAAAACGAATAACTGCAACCAGTCTGAAAGTACTGGTCATTTCTACGTTCCGGGTATCCTAGGTTTCACACTAGGGCGTTGCTCCACCAGATCGAGTAGCTAGGGACTTCGACTCCAACGACAGAAGGATAAAATACAATATAAGAACAAAAGTTTTTCCATCGTATAAAATGAATAATTGCAGACATTGTGAAAGTAATGGTCATTTCTACGTTCCGGTCAACCTAGGTGTCACTCTAGGGCGTTGCTCCACCACAGCTAATAGCTACGGCTTTAGAAGTCAACGCCAGGAGCATAAAATACAATATAAGAACAAAAGTTTTTCCATCGTATAAAATGAATAATTGCAGACATTGTGAAAGTAATGGTCATTTCTACGTTCCGGTCAACCTAGCTGTCACTCTAGGGCGTTGCTCCACCACAGCTAATAGCTGCGGCTTTAGAAGTCAACGCCAGGAGCATAAAATACAATATAAATACAACAGCTTTTCCATCGTATAAAATGAATAATTGCAAACAGTGTGAAAGTAATGGTCATTTCTACGTTCCGGGCAACCTAGGCTGCACTCTAGGGTGTTGCTCCACCAGATGGAATAGCTAGGGCCTTAGAAGTCAACGCCCGAAGCATAAAATGCAAAATAAATATAACAGCTTTTCCATCGTATGAAACGAATAACAGCAACCAGTCTGAAAGTACTGGTCATTTCTACGTTCCGGGTAACCTAGGCTTCACTGTAGGGCGTTGCTCCACCAAATCGAATAGTTAGGGCCTTAGAAGTCAACGCCCGAAGCATAAAATACAGTATAAGTACAACAGTTTTTCCATCGTATAAAATGAATGATTGCGAACATTGTGAAGGTAATGGTCATTTCTACGTTCCGAGCAACCTAGGCTTCACTCTAGGGCGTTGCTCCACCAGATCGAATAGTTAGGGCCTAAGAGTACAACGCCAGAAGCATAAAATACGATATAAATACAACAGCTTTTCCATCGTAGAAAACGATTAATGGCAACCAGTGTGAATCTTATGGTCATTTCTACGTTCCGGGAAACCTAGGCTACAGTCTAGGGCCTTCCTCCACCAGATCGAATAGTTAGGGCCTTAGAAGTCAACGCCAGAAGCATAAAATTCCATAAAGATGCAACAGCTTTCCATCGTATAACAGGAATAACTGCAAACAGTGTGATAGTACTGGTCATTACTACGTTCCGGGTAATCTAGTCTTCACTCTAGGGCGTTGCCCCACCACATCTAATAGCTACGGCCTTCAAAGTCAACGCCAGAAGCAAAAAATACGATATAAATACAACCCCTTTTCCACCATATAAAACGAATAATGGTAACCAGTGTGAAAGTTATGGTCATTTCTACGTTCCGGTCAACCTAGGCTTCACTCTAGGACGTTGCTCCACCAGATCGAATAGTTTGGGCCTATGAAGTCAACGCCAGAAGCATAAAATACAATAAATGTGCAACAGTTTTTCCATCGTGTAACAGGAATAATTGCAACCAGTGTGAAGGTAATGGATGTTCTACGTTGCGGGCAACCTAGGCTTCACTCTAGGGCGTTGCTCCATCAGATCAAATAGTTAGGGCCTAAGAAGTCAACGCCAGAAGCATAAATTACAATATAAGTATAACAGCTTTTCCAGCGTATGTAATGTATATTTGCAAACAGTGTGGAAGTAATGGTCATTTCTACGTTCCGTGCAACCTAGGCTTCTCGCTAGGGTGTTGCTCCACCAGATGGAATAGCTAGGGCCTTAGAAGTCAACGCCCGAAGCATAAAATGCAAAATAAATAGGACAGTTTTTCCATTGTATAAAACGAATAACTGCAACCAGTCTGAAAGTACTGGTCATTTCTACGTTCCGGGTATCCTAGGTTTCACACTAGGGCGTTGCTCCACCAGATCGAATAGCTAGGGACTTCGACTTCAACGACAGAAGGATAAAATACAATATAAGAACAAAAGTTTTTCCATCGTGTAAAATGAATAATTGCAGACATTGTGAAAGTAATGGTCATTTCTACGTTCCGGTCAACCTAGGTGTCACTCTAGGGCGTTGCTCCACCACAGCTAATAGCTACGGCTTTAGAAGACAACGCCAGGAGCATAAAATACAATATAAATACAACAGCTTTTCCATCGTATAAAATGAATAATTGCAAACAGTGTGAGAGTAATGGTCATTTCTACGTTCCGGGCAACCTAGGCTGCACTCTAGGGTGTTGCTCCACCAGATGGAATAGCTAGGGCCTTAGAAGTCAACGCCCGAAGCATAAAATGCAAAATAAATATAACAGCTTTTCCATTGTATGAAACGAATAACAGCAACCAGTCTGAAAGTACTGGTCATTTCTACGTTCCGGGTAACCTAGGTTTCACACTAGGGCGTTGCTCCACCAGATCGAATAGCTAGGGACTTAGAATTCAACGCCAGAAGGATAAAATACAATATAAGTACAACAGTTTTTCCATCGTATGAAATGAATAATTGCAGACATTGTGAAAGTAATGGTCATTTCTACCTTCCGGGCAACCTAGGCTGCACTCTAGGGTGTTGCTCCACCAGATGGAATAGATAGGGACTTAGAATTCAATGCCGGAAGCATAAAATGAAATATAAATAGAACAGTTTTTCCATTGTATAAAACGGATAACTGTAACCAGTGTGAAAGTACTGGTCATTTCTACGTTCCGGGCAACCTAGGCTTCACTGTAGGGCGTTGCTCCACCAAATCGAATAGTTAGGGCCTTAGAAGTCAACGCCCGAAGCATAAAATACAATATAAGTACAACAGTTTTTCCATCGTATAAAATGAATGATTGCGAACATTGTGAAGGTAATGGTCATTTCTACGTTCCGAGCAACCTAGGCTTCACTCTAGGGCGTTGCTCCACCAGGTCGAATAGTTAGGGCCTAAGAGGTCAACGCCAGAAGCATAAAATACGATATAAATACAACAGCTTTTCCACCATATAAAACGAATAATGGTAACCAGTGTGAAAGTTATGGTCATTTCTACGTTCCGGTCAACCTAGGCTTCACTCTAGGACGTTGCTCCACCAGATCGAATAGTTTGGGCCTATGAAGTCAACGCCAGAAGCATAAAATACAATAAATGTGCAACAGTTTTTCCATCGTATAACAGGAATAATTGCAACCAGTGTGAAGGTAATGGATGTTCTACGTTGCGGGCAACCTAGGCTTCACTCTAGGGCGTTGCTCCACCAGATCAAATAGTTAGGGCCTAAGAAGTCAACGCCAGAAGCATAAATTACAATATAAGTATAACAGCTTTTCCAGCGTATGTAATGTATATTTGCAAACAGTGTGGAAGTAATGGTCATTTCTACGTTCCGTGCTACCTAGGCTTCTCGCTAGGGTGTTGCTCCACCAGATGGAATAGCTAGGGCCTTAGAAGTCAACGCCCGAAGCATAAAATGCAAAATAAATAGGACAGTTTTTCCATTGTATAAAACGAATAACTGCAACCAGTCTGAAAGTACTGGTCATTTCTACGTTCCGGGTATCCTAGGTTTCACACTAGGGCGTTGCTCCACCAGATCGAATAGCTAGGGACTTCGACTTCAACGACAGAAGGATAAAATACAATATAAGAACAAAAGTTTTTCCATCCTGTAAAATGAATAATTGCAGACATTGTGAAAGTAATGGTCACTTCTACGTTCCGGTCAACCTAGGTGTCACTCTAGGGCGTTGCTCCACCACAGCTAATAGCTACGGCTTTAGAAGACAACGCCAGGAGCATAAAATACAATATAAATACAACAGCTTTTCCATCGTATAAAATGAATAATTGCAAACAGTGTGAGAGTAATGGTCATTTCTACGTTCCGGGCAACCTAGGCTGCACTCTAGGGTGTTGCTCCACCAGATGGAATAGCTAGGGCCTTAGAAGTCAACGCCCGAAGCATAAAATGCAAAATAAATATAACAGCTTTTCCATTGTATGAAACGAATAACAGCAACCAGTCTGAAAGTACTGGTCATTTCTACGTTCCGGGTAACCTAGGTTTCACACTAGGGCGTTGCTCCACCAGATCGAATAGCTAGGGACTTAGAATTCAACGCCAGAAGGATAAAATACAATATAAGTACAACAGTTTTTCCATCGTATGAAATGAATAATTGCAGACATTGTGAAAGTAATGGTCATTTCTACCTTCCGGGCAACCTAGGCTGCACTCTAGGGTGTTGCTCCACCAGATGGAATAGATAGGGACTTAGAATTCAATGCCGGAAGCATAAAATGAAATATAAATAGAACAGTTTTTCCATTGTATAAAACGGATAACTGTAACCAGTGTGAAAGTACTGGTCATTTCTACGTTCCGGGCAACCTAGGCTTCACTGTAGGGCGTTGCTCCACCAAATCGAATAGTTAGGGCCTTAGAAGTCAACGCCCGAAGCATAAAATACAATATAAGTACAACAGTTTTTCCATCGTATAAAATGAATGATTGCGAACATTGTGAAGGTAATGGTCATTTCTACGTTCCGAGCAACCTAGGCTTCACTCTAGGGCGTTGCTCCACCAGGTCGAATAGTTAGGGCCCAAGAGGTCAACGCCAGAAGCATAAAATACGATATAAATACAACAGCTTTTCCACCATATAAAACGAATAATGGTAACCAGTGTGAAAGTTATGGTCATTTCTACGTTCCGGTCAACCTAGGCTTCACTCTAGGACGTTGCTCCACCAGATCGAATAGTTTGGGCCTATGAAGTCAACGCCAGAAGCATAAAATACAATAAATGTGCAACAGTTTTTCCATCGTATAACAGGAATAATTGCAACCAGTGTGAAGGTAATGGATGTTCTACGTTGCGGGCAACCTAGGCTTCACTCTAGGGCGTTGCTCCACCAGATCAAATAGTTAGGGCCTAAGAAGTCAACGCCAGAAGCATAAATTACAATATAAGTATAACAGCTTTTCCAGCGTATGTAATGTATATTTGCAAACAGCGTGGAAGTAATGGTCATTTCTACGTTCCGTGCTACCTAGGCTTCTCGCTAGGGTGTTGCTCCACCAGATGGAATAGCTAGGGCCTTAGAAGTCAACGCCCGAAGCATAAAATGCAAAATAAATAGGACAGTTTTTCCATTGTATAAAACGAATAACTGCAACCAGTCTGAAAGTACTGGTCATTTCTACGTTCCGGGTATCCTAGGTTTCACACTAGGGCGTTGCTCCACCAGATCGAATAGCTAGGGACTTCGACTTCAACGACAGAAGGATAAAATACAATATAAGAACAAAAGTTTTTCCATCGTATAAAATGAATAATTGCAGACATTGTGAAAGTAATGGTCACTTCTACGTTCCGGTCAACCTAGGTGTCACTCTAGGGCGTTGCTCCACCACAGCTAATAGCTACGGCTTTAGAAGACAACGCCAGGAGCATAAAATACAATATAAATACAACAGCTTTTCCATCGTATAAAATGAATAATTGCAAACAGTGTGAAAGTAATGGTCATTTCTACGTTCGGGGCAACCTAGGCTGCACTCTAGGGTGTTGCTCCACCAGATCGAATAGCTAGGGACTTAGAATTCAACGCCAGAAGGATAAAATACAATATAAGTACAACAGTTTTTCCATCGTATAAAATGAATAATTGCAGACATTGTGAAAGTAATGGTCATTTCTACGTTCCGGTCAACCTAGGTGTCACTCTAGGGCGTTGCTCCACCAGATCGAATAGCTAGGGTCTTAGAATTCAACGCCAGAAGGATAAAATACAATATAAGTACAACAGTTTTTCCATCGTATAAAATGAATAATTGCAGACATTGTGAAAGTAATGGTCATTTCTACGTTCCGGTCAACCTAGGTGTCACTCTAGGGCGTTGCTCCACCACATCTAATAGCTACGGCCTTAGAAGTCAACGCCAGGTGCATAAAATACAATATAAATACAACAGCTTTTCCATCGTATAAAATGAATAATTGCACACAGTGTGAAAGTAATGGTCATTTATACGTTCCGGGCAACCTAGGCTTCACCCTAGGGCGTTGTTCCACCAGACTGAATAGTTAGGGCCTAAGAAGTGAACGCCAGCAGCATAAAATACAATATAAATACATCAGTTCTTCCATCACATAAAACGAATGATTGCAACCAGTATGATAGTTATGGTCATTTCTTCGTTCCGAGCAACCTAGGCTTCACTCTATGGCGTTCATCCACCACATCGAATAGCTACGGCCTCAGAAGTCAACGCCCGAAGCATAAAATGCAATAAAAGTACAACAGTGTTTCCACCATATAACAGGAATAATTGCAACCAGTTTGAATGTGATGTCCGATTCTTCGTTCCGGGCAACCTAGGCCTCACTCTAGGTCGTTGCTCCGCCAGATCGAATAGTTTGGGCCTAAGAAGTGAACGCCAGCAGCATAAAATACAATATAAATACAACAGTTTTTCCATCGTATAAAATGAATAATTGCAAATAGTGTGAAAGTAATGGTCATTTCTACGTTCCGGGCAACCTAGGCTGCACTCTAGGGTGTTGCTCCACCAGATGGAATAGCTAGGGCCTTAGAAGTCAACGCCCGAAGCATAAAATGCAAAATAAATATAACAGCTTTTCCATCGTATGAAACGAATAACAGCAACCAGTCTGAAAGTACTGGTCATTTCTACGTTCCGGGTAACCTAGGTTTCACACTAGGGCGTTGCTCCACCAGATCGAATAGCTAGGGACTTCGACTTCAACGACAGAAGGATAAAATACAATATAAGAACAAAAGTTTTTCCATCGTATGAAATGAATAATTGCAGGCATTGTGAAAGTAATGGTCATTTCTACGTTCCGGGCAACCTAGGCTGC
Organism: Calliopsis andreniformis; assembly: GCF_051401765.1. Taxonomy (NCBI): domain Eukaryota; kingdom Metazoa; phylum Arthropoda; class Insecta; order Hymenoptera; family Andrenidae; genus Calliopsis; species Calliopsis andreniformis. Next base: position 2,712,001 of record NW_027480465.1, on the reverse strand, counting down.
ACTCTAGGGTGTTGCTCCACCAGATGGAATAGATAGGGACTTAGAATTCAATGCCGGAAGCATAAAATGAAATATAAATGTAACAGCTTTTCCATCGTATAAAACGAATAATAGCAACCAGTGTGAAAGTTATGGTCATTTCCACGTTCCGGGCAACCTAGGCGTCACTCTAGGGCGTTGCTCCACCTGTTCGAATAGTTAGGGCCTTAGAAGTCAACGCCCGAAGCATAATATGCAAAATAAATAGAACAGTTTTTCCATTGTATAAAACGGATAACTGTAACCAGTGTGAAAGTACTGGTCATTTCTACGTTCCGGGCAACCTAGGCTTCACTGTAGGGCGTTGCTCCACCAAATCGAATAGTTAGGGCCTTAGAAGTCAACGCCCGAAGCATAAAATACAATATAAGTACAACAGTTTTTCCATCGTATAAAATGAATGATTGCGAACATTGTGAAGGTAATGGTCATTTCTACGTTCCGAGCAACCTAGGCTTCACTCTAGGGCGTTGCTCCACCAGGTCGAATAGTTAGGGCCTAAGAGGTCAACGCCAGAAGCATAAAATACGATATAAATACAACAGCTTTTCCACCATATAAAACGAATAATGGTAACCAGTGTGAAAGTTATGGTCATTTCTACGTTCCGGTCAACCTAGGCTTCACTCTAGGACGTTGCTCCACCAGATCGAATAGTTTGGGCCTATGAAGTCAACGCCAGAAGCATAAAATACAATAAATGTGCAACAGTTTTTCCATCGTATAACAGGAATAATTGCAACCAGTGTGAAGGTAATGGATGTTCTACGTTGCGGGCAACCTAGGCTTCACTCTAGGGCGTTGCTCCACCAGATCAAATAGTTAGGGCCTAAGAAGTCAACGCCAGAAGCATAAATTACAATATAAGTATAACAGCTTTTCCAGCGTATGTAATGTATATTTGCAAACAGTGTGGAAGTAATGGTCATTTCTACGTTCCGTGCAACCTAGGCTTCTCGCTAGGGTGTTGCTCCACCAGATGGAATAGCTAGGGCCTTAGAAGTCAACGCCCGAAGCATAAAATGCAAAATAAATAGGACAGTTTTTCCATTGTATAAAACGAATAACTGCAACCAGTCTGAAAGTACTGGTCATTTCTACGTTCCGGGTATCCTAGGTTTCACACTAGGGCGTTGCTCCACCAGATCGAATAGTTAGGGCCTTAGAAGTCAACGCCCGAAGCATAAAATACAATATAAGTACAACAGTTTTTCCATCGTATAAAATGAATGATTGCGAACATTGTGAAGGTAATGGTCATTTCTACGTTCCGAGCAACCTAGGCTTCACTCTAGGGCGTTGCTCCACCAGGTCGAATAGTTAGGGCCTAAGAGGTCAACGCCAGAAGCATAAAATACGATATAAATACAACAGCTTTTCCACCATATAAAACGAATAATGGTAACCAGTGTGAAAGTTATGGTCATTTCTACGTTCCGGTCAACCTAGGCTTCACTCTAGGACGTTGCTCCACCAGATAGAATAGTTTGGGCCTATGAAGTCAACGCCAGAAGCATAAAATACAATAAATGTGCAACAGTTTTTCCATCGTATAACAGGAATAATTGCAACCAGTGTGAAGGTAATGGATGTTCTACGTTGCGGGCAACCTAGGCTTCACTCTAGGGCGTTGCTCCACCAGATCAAATAGTTAGGGCCTAAGAAGTCAACGCCAGAAGCATAAATTACAATATAAGTATAACAGCTTTTCCAGCGTATGTAATGTATATTTGCAAACAGTGTGGAAGTAATGGTCATTTCTACGTTCCGGTCAACCTAGGTGTCACTCTAGGGCGTTGCTCCACCACAGCTAATAGCTACGGCTTTAGAAGACAACGCCAGGAGCATAAAATACAATATAAATACAACAGCTTTTCCATCGTATAAAATGAATAATTGCAAACAGTGTGAGAGTAATGGTCATTTCTACGTTCCGGGCAACCTAGGCTGCACTCTAGGGTGTTGCTCCACCAGATGGAATAGCTAGGGCCTTAGAAGTCAACGCCCGAAGCATAAAATGCAAAATAAATATAACAGCTTTTCCATCGTATGAAACGAATAACAGCAACCAGTCTGAAAGTACTGGTCATTTCTACGTTCCGGGTAACCTAGGTTTCACACTAGGGCGTTGCTCCACCAGATCGAATAGCTAGGGACTTAGAATTCAACGCCAGAAGGATAAAATACAATATAAGTACAACAGCTTTTCCATCGTATGAAATGAATAATTGCAGACATTGTGAAAGTAATGGTCATTTCTACCTTCCGGGCAACCTAGGCTGCACTCTAGGGTGTTGCTCCACCAGATGGAATAGCTAGGGCCTTAGAAGTCAACGCCCGAAGCATAAAATGCAAAATAAATAGGACAGTTTTTCCATTGTATAAAACGAATAACTGCAACCAGTCTGAAAGTACTGGTCATTTCTACGTTCCGCGTATCCTAGGTTTCACACTAGGGCGTTGCTCCACCAGATCGAATAGCTAGGGACTTCGACTTCAACGACAGAAGGATAAAATACAATATAAGAACAAAAGTTTTTCCATCGTATAAAATGAATAATTGCAGACATTGTGAAAGTAATGGTCATTTCTACGTTCCCGTCAACCTAGGTGTCACTCTAGGGCGTTGCTCCGCCACAGCTAATAGCTACGGCTTTAGAAGACAACGCCAGGAGCATAAAATACAATACAAATACAACAGCTTTTCCATCGTATAAAATGAATAATTGCAAACAGTGTGAAAGTAATGGTCATTTCTACGTTCCGGGCAACCTAGGCTGCACTCTAGGGTGTTGCTCCACCAGATGGAATAGCTAGGGCCTTAGAAGTCAACGCCCGAAGCATAAAATGCAAAATAAATATAACAGCTTTTCCATCGTATGAAACGAATAACAGCAACCAGTCTGAAAGTACTGGTCATTTCTACGTTCCGGGTAACCTAGGTTTCACACTAGGGCGTTGCTCCACCAGATCGAATAGCTAGGGACTTAGAATTCAACGCCAGAAGGATAAAATACAATATAAGTACAACAGTTTTTCCATCGTATGAAATGAATAATTGCAGACATTGTGAAAGTAATGGTCATTTCTACGTTCCGGGCAACCTAGGCTGCACTCTAGGGTGTTGCTCCACCAGATGGAATAGATAGGGACTTAGAATTCAATGCCGGAAGCATAAAATGAAATATAAATGTAACAGCTTTTCCATCGTATAAAACGAATAATAGCAACCAGTGTGAAAGTTATGGTCATTTCCACGTTCCGGGCAACCTAGGCGTCACTCTAGGGCGTTGCTCCACCTGTTCGAATAGTTAGGGCCTTAGAAGTCAACGCCCGAAGCATAATATGCAAAATAAATAGAACAGTTTTTCCATTGTATAAAACGGATAACTGTAACCAGTGTGAAAGTACTGGTCATTTCTACGTTCCGGGCAACCTAGGCTTCACTGTAGGGCGTTGCTCCACCAAATCGAACAGTTAGGGCCTTAGAAGTCAACGCCCGAAGCATAAAATACAATATAAGTACAACAGTTTTTCCATCGTATAAAATGAATGATTGCGAACATTGTGAAGGTAATGGTCATTTCTACGTTCCGAGCAACCTAGGCTTCACTCTAGGGCGTTGCTCCACCAGATCGTTTAGTTAGGGCCTAAGAAGTGAACGCCAGCAGCATAAAATACAATATAAATACAACAGTTTTTCCATCATATAAAACGAATAATTGCAACCAGTATGAAAGTTCTGGACATTTCTACGTTCCGGGCAACCTAGGCTTGACTCTATGGCGTTCTTCCACCACATGCAATAGCTACGGCCTCAGAAGTCAACGCCTGAAGCATACAATACAATAAAAATACAACAGTCTTTCCATCCTATAACAGGAATAATAGCAACCCGTGTGAAAGTGATGGTCATTTCTACGTTCCGGGCAACCAAGGCTTCACTGTAGGGCGTTGCTCCACCCAAATCGAATAGTTAGGGCCTTAGATGTCAACGCCCGAAGCATAAAATACAATATAAGTACAACAGCTTTGCCATCGTATAAAATGAATAATTGCAAACAGTGTGAAGGTAATGGCCATTTCTACGTTCCGGGCAACCTAGGCTTCACTCTACGGCGTTCTTCCACCACATCGAATAGCTACGGCCTCAGAAGTCAACGCCCGAAGCATAAAATGCAATAAAAGTACAACAGTGTTTCCATCATATAACAGGAATAATTGCAACCAGTTTGAAAGTGATGGCCGATTCTACGTTCCGGGCAACCTAGGCTTCACCCTAGGGCGTTGCACCACCAGATCGAATAGTTAGTGCCTTAGAAGTCAACGCTAGAAGCATAAAATACAATATAAGTACAACAGTTTTTCCATCGGATAAAATGAATAATTTTAAACATTGCGAAAGTAATGGTCATTTCTACGTTCCGGGCAACCTAGGCGTCACTCTAGTGCGTTGCTCCACCACATCTGATAGCTACGGCCTTAGACGTCAACGACAGAAGCATAAAATGCAATAAAGATGCAACAGCTTTTCCTTCGTATAAAACGAATAATTGCAAGCATTGTGAAAGTTATTGTCATTTCTACTTTCCGGGCAACCTAGGCTTCACCCTAGGGCGTTGCTCCAACAGAGTGAATAGTTAGGACCTTAGAAGTCAATGCCCGAAGAATAAAATGCAATAAAAATACAACAGTTTTTCCATCATATACCAGGAATAATTGCAACCAGTTTGAAAGTGATGGTCATTTCTACGTTCCGGGCAACCTAGGCTTCACTCTAGGGCGTTGCTCCACCAGATCGAATAGTTAGTGCCTTAGAAGTCAACGCCCGAAGCATAAAATGCAAAATAAATAGAACAGTTTTTCCATTGTATAAAACGAATAACTGCAACCAGTCTGAAAGTACTGGTCATTTCTACGTTCCGGTCAACCCAGGTGTCACTCTAGGGCGTTGCTCCACCATATCTAATAGCTACGGCTTTAGAAGTCGACGCCAGGAGCATAAAATACAATATAAATACAACAGCTTTTCCATCGTATAAAATGAAAAATTGCAAACAGTGTGAAAATAATGGTCATTTCTACGTTCCGGGCAACCTACGCTGCACTCTAGGGTGTTGCTACACCAGATGGAATAGCTAGGGCCTTAGAAGTCAACGCCCGAAGCATAAAATGCAAAATAAATATAACAGCTTTTCCATAGTATGAAACGAATAACAGCAACCAGTCTGAAAGTACTGGTCATTTCTACGTTCCGGGTAACCTAGGTTTCACACCAGGGCGTTGCTCCACCAGATCGAATAGCTAGGGACTTAGAATTCAACGCCAGAAGGATAAAATACAATATAAGTACAACAGTTTTTCCATCTTATAAAATGAATAACTGTAACCAGTGTGAAAGTACTGGTCATTTCTACCTTCCGGGCAACCTAGGCTTCACTGTAGGGCATTGCTCCACCAAATCGAATAGTTAGGGCCATACAAGTCAACGCCCGAAGCATAAAATACAATATAAGTACTACAGTTTTTCCATGGGATAAAATGAATAATTTTAAACATTGCGAAAGTAACGGTCATTTCTACGTTCCGGGCAACCTAGGCGTCACTCTAGTGCGTTGCTCCACCACATCTGATAGCTACGGCCTTAGACGTCAACGACAGAAGCATAAAATGCAATAAAGATGCAACAGCTTTTCCATCGTATAAAACGAATAATTGCAACCAGTGTGAAAGTTATTGTCATTTCTACTTTCCGGGCAACCCACGCGACACTCTAGGGCGTTGCCCCACCACATCTACTAGCTACGGCCTTCAAAGTCAACGCCAGAAGCATAAAATACGATATAAATACAACAGCTTTTCCATCATATAAAACGAATAATGGTAACCAGTGTGAAATTTATGGTCATTTCTACGTTCCGGGCAACCTAGGCTTCACTGTAGGGCGTTGCTCCACCAAATCGAATAGTTAGGGCCTAAGAAGTCAACGCCAGAAGCATAAAATACGATATAAATACAACAGCTTTTCCATCGTAGAAAACGATTAATGGCAACCAGTGTGAATGTTATGGTCATTTCTACGTTCCGGGCAACCTAGGCTTGAGTCTAGGGCCTTCCTCCACCAGATCGAATAGTTAGGGCCTTAGAAGTCAACGCCAGAAGCATAAAATACCATAAAGATGCAACAGCTTTCCTTCGTATAACAGGAATAACTGCAAACAGTGTGATAGTACTGGTCATTACCACGTTCCGGGTAACCTAGGCTTCACTCTAGGGCGCTGCTCCACCAGATCGAATAGCTAAGGACATCGACTTCAACGCCAGAAGTATAAAATACAATATAAGAACAAAAGTTTTTCCATCGTATAAAATGAATAATTGCAGACATTGTGAAAGTAATGGTCATTTCTAGTTTCCGGTAAACCTAGGTGTCACCCTAGGGCGTTGCTCCACCACAGCTAATAGCTACGGCTTTAGAAGTCAACGCCAGGAGCATAAAATACAATATAAATACAACAGCTTTTCCATCGTATAAAATGAATAATTGCAAACAGTGTGAAAGTAATGGTCATTTCTACGTTCCGGGCAACGTCGGCTGCACTCTAGGGTGTTGCTCCACCAGATGGAATAGCTAGGGCCTTAGAAGTCAACGCCCGAAGCATAAAATGCAAAATAAATATAACAGCTTTTCCATCGTATAAAACGAATAATAGCAACCAGTGTGAAAGTACTGGACATTTCTACGTTCCGGGTAACCTAGGTTTCACACTAGGGCGTTGCTCCACCAGATCGAATAGCTAGGGACTTAGAAGTCAACGCCAGGAGCATAAAATACAATATAAATACAACAGCTTTTCCATCGTATAAAATGAATAATAGCAACCAGTGTGAAAGTAATGGTCATTTCTACGTTCCGGGTAATCTAGGTTTCACACTAGGGCGTTGCTCCACCAGATCGAATAGCTAGGGACTTAGAATTCAACGCCAGAAGGATAAAATACAATATAAGTACAACAGTTTTTCCATCTTATAAAATGAATAACTGTAACCAGTGTGAAAGTACTGGTCATTTCTGCGTTCCGGGCAACCTAGGCTTCACTCTAGGGCGTTGCTCCACCAGATCGAATAGTTAGGGCCTTAGAAGTCAACGCCCGAAGCATAAAATGCAAAATAAATATAACAGCTTTTCCATCGTATGAAACGGATAACAGCAACCAGTCTGAAAGTACTGGACATTTCTACGTTCCGTGTAACCTAGGATTCACACTAGGGCGTTGCTCCACCAGATCGAATAGCTAGGGACTTAGAAGTCAACGCCAGGAGCATAAAATACAATATAAATACAACACCTTTTCCATCGTATAAAATGAATAATTGCACACAGTGTGAAAGTAATGGTCATTTATACGTTCCGGGCAACCTAGGCTTCACTGTAGGGCGTTGCTCCACCAAATCGAATAGTTAGGGCCTTAGAAGTCAACGCCCGAAGCATAAAATACAATATAAGTACGACAGCTTTGCCATCGTATAAAATGAATAATTGCAACCTGTGTGAAGGTAATGGCCATTTCTACGTTCCGAGCAACCTAGGATGCACTCTAGGGAGTTGCTCCACCAGATCGAATAGTTAGGGCCTAAGAAGTCAACGCCAGAAGCATAAAATACGATATAAATATAACAGTTTTTCCATAGTATAAAACGAATAATAGCAACCAGCGTGAAAGTTATGGTCATTTCTACGTTTCGGGCAACCTAGGCTTCACCCCAGGGCGTTGTTCCACCAGATCGAATAGTTAGGGCCTAAGAAGTGAACGCCAGCAGCATAAAATACAATATAAATACAACAGTTTTTCCATCATATAAAACGAATAATTGCAACCAGTATGAAAGTTCTGGTCATTTCTACGTTCCGGCAACCTAGGCTTCACTCTATGGCGTTCTTTCACGACATCGAATAGCTACGGCCTCAGAAGTCAACGCCCGAAGCATAAAATGCAATAAAGGTACAACAGTGTTTCCACCATATAACAGGAATAATTGCAACCAGTTTGAAAGTGATGGCCGATTCTACGTTCCGGGCAACCTAGGCTTCACTGTAGGGCGTTGCTCCACCAGATGGAATAGCTAGGGCCTTAGAAGTAAACGCCCGAAGCATAAAATGCGAAATAAATGGAACAGTTTTTCCATTGTATAAAACGGATAACTCCAACCAGTGTGAAAGTACTGGTCATTTCTACGTTCCGTGCAACCTAGGCTTCTCGCTAGGGTGTTGCTCCACCAGATGGAATAGCTAGGGCATTAGAATTCAACGCCAGAAGGATAAAATACAATATAAGTACAACAGTTTTTCCATCGTATGAAATGACTAATTGCAGACATTGTGAAAGTAATGGTCATTTCTACGTTCCGGGCAACCTAGGCTTCAGTCTAGGGCCTTGCTACACCAGATCGAATAGTTAGGGCCTTGGAATTCAACGCCAGAAGGATAAAATACAATATAAGTACAACAGCTTTTCCATCGTATGAAATGATTAATTGCAGACATTGTGAAAGGAATGGTCATTTCTACGTTCCGGGCAACCTAGGCTGCACTCTATGGTGTTGCTCCACCAGATGGAATAGATAGGGACTTAGAATTCAATGCCGGAAGCATAAAATGAAATATAAATATAACAGCTTTTCCATCGTATAAAACGATTAATAGCAACCAGTGTGAAAGTTATGGTCATTTCCACGTTCCGGGCAACATAGGCTTCACTGTAGGGCGTTGCTCCACCAAATCGAATAGTTAGGGCCTTAGAAGTCAACGCCCGAAGCATAAAATACAATATAAGTACAACAGTTTTTCCATCGTATAAAATGAATGATTGCGAACATTGTGAAGGTAATGGTCATTTCTACGTTCCGAGCAACCTAGGCTTCACTCTAGGGCGTTGCTCCACCAGATCGAATAGTTAGGGCCTAAGAGGTCAACGCCAGAAGCATAAAATACGATTTAAATACAACAGCTTTTCCATCGTAGAAAACGATTAATGGCAACCAGTGTGAATGTTATGGTCATTTCTACGTTCCGGGAAACCTAGGCTACAGTCTAGGGCCTTCCTCCACCAGATCGAATAGTTAGGGCCTTAGAAGTCAACGCCAGAAGCATAAAATTCCATAAAGATGCAACAGCTTTCCATCGTATAACAGGAATAACTGCAAACAGTGTGATAGTACTGGTCATTACTACGTTCCGGGTAATCTAGGCTTCACTCTAGGGCGTTGCCCCACCACATCTAATAGCTACGGCCTTCAAAGTCAACGCCAGAAGCATAAAATACGATATAAATACAACAGCTTTTCCACCATATAAAACGAATAATGGTAACCAGTGTGAAAGTTATGGTCATTTCTACGTTCCGGTCAACCTAGGCTTCACTCTAGGACGTTGCTCCACCAGGTCGAATAGTTTGGGCCTATGAAGTCAACGCCAGAAGCATAAAATACAATAAAGGTGCAACAGTTTTTCCATCGTATAACAGGAATAATTGCAACCAGTGTGAAGGTAATGGATGTTCTACGTTGCGGGCAACCTAGGCTTCACTCTAGGGCGTTGCTCCACCAGATCAAATAGTTAGGGCCTAAGAAGTCAACGCCAGAAGCATAAATTACAATATAAGTATAACAGCTTTTCCAGCGTATGTAATGTATATTTGCAAACAGTGTGGAAGTAATGGTCATTTCTACGTTCCGTGCAACCTAGGCTTCTCACTAGGGTGTTGCTCCACCAGATGGAATAGCTAGGGCCTTAGAAGTCAACGCCCGAAGCATAAAATGCAAAATAAATAGGACAGTTTTTCCATTGTATAAAACGAATAACTGCAACCAGTCTGAAAGTACTGGTCATTTCTACGTTCCGGGTATCCTAGGTTTCACACTAGGGCGTTGCTCCACCAGATCGAATAGCTAGGGACTTCGACTTCAACGCCAGAAGGATAAAATACAATATAAGAACAAAAGTTTTTCCATCGTATAAAATGAATAATTGCAGACATTGTGAAAGTAATGGTCATTTCTACGTTTCGGTCAACCTAGGTGTCACTCTAGGGCGTTTCTCCACCACAGCTGATAGCTACGGCTTCAGAAGTCAACGCCAGGAGCATGAAATACAATATAAATACAACAGCTTTTCCATCGTATAAAATGAATAATTGCAAACAGTGTGAAAGTAATGGTCATTTCTACGTTCCAGGCAACCTAGGCTGCACTCTAGGGTGTTGCTCCACCAGATGGAATAGCTAGGGCCTTAGAAGTTAACGCCCGAAGCATAAAATGCAAAATAAATATAACAGCTTTTCCATCGTATGTAACGAATAACAGCAACCAGTCTGAAAGTACTGGTCATTTCTACGTTCCGGGTAACCTAGGTCTCACACTAGGGCGTTGCTCCACCAGATCGAATAGCTAGGGACTTAGAATTCAACGCCAGAAGGATAAAATACAATATAAGTACAACAGTTTTTCCATCGTATGAAACGAATAATTGCAGACATTGTGAAAGTAATGGTCATTTCTACGTTCCGGGCAACCTAGGCTGCACTCTAGGGTGTTGCTCCACCAGATGGAATAGATAGGGACTTAGAATTCAATGCCGGAAGCATAAAATGAAATATAAATATAACAGCTTTTCCATCGTATAAAACGAATAATAGCAACCAGTGTGAAAGTTATGGTCATTTCCACGTTACGGGCAACCTAGGCGTCACTCTAGGGCGTTACTCCACCTGTTCGAATAGTTAGGGCCTTAGAAGTCAACGCCCGAAGCATAATATGCAAAATAAATAGAACAGTTTTTCCATTGTATAAAACGGATAACTGTAAGCAGTGTGAAAGTACTGGTCATTTCTACGTTCCGGGCAACCTAGGCTTCACTGTAGGGCGTTGCTCCACCAAATCGAATAGTTAGGGCCTTAGAAGTCAACGCCCGAAGCATAAAATACAATATAAGTACAACAGTTTTTCCATCGTATGAAATGAATGATTGCGAACATTGTGAAGGTAATGGTCATTTCTACGTTCCGAGCAACCTAGGCTTCACTCTAGGGCGTTGCTCCACCAGGTCGAATAGTTAGGGCCTAAGAGGTCAACGCCAGAAGCATAAAATACGATATAAATACAACAGCTTTTCCATCGTAGAAAACGATTAATGGCAACCAGTGTGAATGTTATGTTCATTTCTACGTTCCGGGAAACCTAGGCTTCAGTCTAGGGCCTTCCTCCACCAGATCGAATAGTTAGGGCCTTAGAAGTCAACGCCAGAAGCATAAAATTCCATAAAGATGCAACAGCTTTCCATCGTATAACAGGAATAACTGCAAACAGTGTGATAGTACTGGTCATTACTACGTTCCGGGTAATCTAGGCTTCACTGTAGGGCGTTGCTCCACCAAATCGAATAGTTAGGGCCTTAGAAGTCAACGCCCGAAGCATAAAATGCAAAATAAATAGAACAGTTTTTCCATTGTATAAAACGAATAACTGTAACCAGTGTGAAAGTACTGGTCATTTCTACGTTCCGGGCAACGTAGGCTTGACTGTAGGGCGTTGCTCCACCAAATCGAATAGTTAGGGCCTTAGAAGTCAACGCCCGAAGCATAAAATACAATATAAGTACAACAGTTTTTCCATCGTATAAAATGAATGATTGCGAACATTGTGAAAGTAATGGTCAGTTCTACGTGCCTGGCAACCTACGTGTCACTCTAGGGCGTTGCTGCTCCACATCTGATAGATACGGCCTTAGAAGTTAACGCCGGAAGCATAAAATACAATATAAATACTACAGCTTTGCCATCTTATAAAAGGAATAATAGCAACCAGTGTGAAAGTTATGGTCATTTCTACGTTCCGGGCAACCTAGGCTTCACTCCAGGGCGTTGTTCCACCAGACTGAATAGTTAGGGCCTAAGAAGTGAACGCCAGCAGCATAAAATACAATATAAATACAACAGTTCTTCCTTCATATAAAACGAATGATTGCAACCAGTATGATAGTTATGGTCATTTCTTCGTTCCGAGCAACCTAGGCTTCACTTTATGGCGTTCATCCACCACATCGAATAGCTACGGCCTCAGAAGTCAACGCCCGAAGCATAAAATGCGATAAAAGTACAACAGTGTTTCGACCATATAACAGGAATAATTGCACCCAGTTTGAAAGTGATGGCCGATTCTACGTTCCGGGCAACCTAGGCTTCACTCTAGGGCGTTGCTCCACCAGATGGAATAGCTAGGGCCTTAGAAGTCAACGCCCGAAGCATAAAATGCGATATAAATGGAACAGTTTTTCCATTGTATAAAACGGATAACTCCAACCAGTGTGAAAGTACTGGTCATTTCTACGTTCCGTGCAACCTAGGCTTCTCGCTAGGGTGTTGCTCCACCAGATGGAATAGCTAGGGCCTTAGAATTCAACGCCAGAAGGATAAAATACAATATAAGTACAACAGTTTTTCCATCGTATGAAATGAATAATTGCAGACATTGTGAAAGTAATGGTCATTTCTACGTTCCGGGCAACCTAGGCAGCGCTCTAGGGTGTTGCTCCACCAGATGGAATAGATAGGGACTTAGAATTCAATGCCAGAAGCATCAAATGGAATATAAATGTAACAGCTTTTCCATCGTATAAAACGAATAATAGCAACCAGTGTGAAAGTTACGGTCATTTCTACGTTCCGGGCAACCTAGGCTTCACTCTAGGGCGTTGCTCCATCAGATCGAATAGTTAGGGCCTTAGAAGTCAACGCCCGAAGCATAAAATGCAAAATAAATAGAACAGTTTTTCCATTGTATAAAACGAATAACTGTAACCAGTGTGAAAGTACTGGTCATTTCTACGTTCCGGTCAACCTAGGCTTCACTGTAGGGCGTTGCTCCACCAAATCGAATAGTTAGGGCCTTAGAAGTCAACGCCCGAAGCATAAAATACAATATAAGTACAACAGTTTTTCCATCGTATAGCATGACTAATTGCAACCAGTGCGAAAGTAATGATCATTTCTACGTTCCGGGCAACCTAGGCTTCACTCTAGGGCGTTTCTCCACCAGACCAAACAGTTAGGGCCTTAGAAGTCAACGCCCGAAGCATAAAATGCAAAATAAATATAACAGCTTTTCCATCGTATGAAACGGATAACAGCAACCAGTCTGAAAGTACTGGACATTTCTACGTTCCGGGTAACCTAGGTTTCACACTAGGGCGTTGCTCCACCAGATCGAATAGCTAGGGACTTAGAAGTCATCGCCAGGAGCATAAAATACAATATAAATACAACAGCTTTTCCATCGTATAAAATGAATAATTGCACACAGTGTGAAAGTAATGGTCATTTATACGTTCCGGGCAACCTAGGCTTCACTGTAGGGCGTTGCTCCACCAAATCGAATAGTTAGGGCCTTAGAAGTCAACGCCCGAAGCATAAAATACAATATAAGTACAACAGCTTTGCCATCGTTTAAAATGAATAATTGCAAACAGTGTGAAGGTAATGGCCATTTCTACGTTCCGAGGAACCTAGGCTGCACTCTAGGGCGTTGCTCCACCAGATCGAATAGTTAGGGCCTAAGAAGTCAACGCCAGAAGCATAAAATACGATATAAATACAACAGCTTTTCCATCGTAGAAAACGATTAATGGCAACCAGTGTGAATGTTATGGTCATTTCTTCGTTCCGGGCAACCTAGGCTTCAGTCTAGGGCCTTGCTCCACCACATCGAATAGTTAGGGCCTTAGAAGTCAACGCCCGAAGCATAAAATACAATATAAGTACAACAGCTTTGCCATCGTTTAAAATGAATAATTGCAAACAGTGTGAAGGTAATGGCCGTTTCTACGTTTCGGGCAACCTAGGCTTCACCCCAGGGCGTTGTTCCACCAGATCGAATAGTTAGGGCCTAAGAAGTGAACGCCAGCAGCGTAAAATACAATATAAATACAACAGTTTTTCCATCATATAAAACGAATAATTGCAACCAGTATGAAAGTTCTGGTCATTTCTACGTTCCGGGCAACCTAGGCTCCACTCTATGGCGTTCTTCCACCACATCCAATAGCTACGGCCTCAGAAGTCAACGCCTGAAGCATAAAATACAATAAAAATACAACAGTCTTTCCATCATATAACAGGAATAATAGCAACCCGTGTGAAAGTGATGGTCATTTCTACGTTCCGGGCAACCTCGGCTTCACTCTAGGGCGTTGCTCCACCAGATCAAACAGTTAGGGCCTTCGAAGTCAACGCCCGAAGCATAAAACACAAAATAAATAGAACAGTTTTTCCATCGCATAAAACGAATAATAGCAACCAGTGTGAAAGTTATGGTCATTTCTACGTTCCGGGCAACCTAGGCTGCACTCTAGTGTGTTGCTCCACCAGATGGAATAGCTAGGGCCTTAGAAGTCAACGCCCGAAGCATAAAATGCAAAATAAATATAACAGCTTTTCCATCGTACGAAACGAATAACAGCAACCAGTCTGAAAGTACTGGTCATTTCTACGTTCCGGGTAAAATAGGTTTCACACTAGGGCGTTGCTCCACCAGACCGAATAGCCAGGGACTTAGAATTCAACGCCAGAAGGATAAAATACAATATAAGTCCACAGTTTTTCCATCGTATGAAATGAATAATTGCAGACATTGTGAAAGTAATGGTCATTTCTACGTTCCGGGTAACCTAGGTTTCACTGTAGGGCGTTGCTCCACCAAATCGAATAGTTAGGGCCTTAGAAGTCAACGCCCGAAGCATAAAATGCAAAATAAATAGAATAGTTTTTCCATTGTATAAAACGAATAACTGTAACCTGTGTGAGAGTACTGGTCATTTCTACGTTCCGGGCAACCTAGGCTTCACTGTAGGGCGTTGCTCCACCAAATCGAATAGTTAGGGCCTTAGAAGTCAACGCACGAAGCATAAAATACAATATAAGTACAACAGTTTTTCCATCGTATAAAATGAATGATTGCGAACATTGTGAAAGTAATGGTCATTTCTACGTGCCTGGCAACCTACGTGTCACTCTAGGGCGTTGCTGCTCCACATCTGATAGCTACGGCCTTAGGACTTAACGCCGGAAGCATAAAATACAATATAAATACTACAGCTTTGCCATCTTATAAAATGAATAATTGCAAACAGTGTGAAGGTAATGGTCATTTCTACGTTCCGGGCAACCTAGGCTTCAGTCTAGGGCCTTCCTCCACCAGATCGAACAGTTAGGGCCTTAGAAATCACCGCCAGAAGCATAAAATACCATAAAGATGCAACAGCTTTCCTTCGTATAACAGGAATAACTGCAAACAGTGTGATAGTACTGGTCATTACTACGTTCCGGTTAATCTAGGCTTCACTCTAGGGCGCTGCTCCACCAGATCCAATAGCTAGGGACTTAGAAGTCAACGTCAGGAGCATAAAATACAATATAAATACAACAGCTTTTCCATCGTATAAAATGAATAATTGCAAACAGTGTGAAAGTAATGGTCATTTATACGTTCCGGGCAACCGAGGCTTCACTGTAGGGCGTTGCTCCACCAAATCGAATAGTTAGGGCCTTAGAAGTCAACGCCCGAAGCATAAAATACAATATAAGTACAACAGCTTTGCCATCGTTTAAAATGAATAATTGCAAACAGTGTGAAGGTAATGGCCATTTCTACGTTCCGAGGAACCTAGGCTGCACTCTAGGGCGTTGCTCCACCAGATCGAATAGTTAGGGCCTAAGAAGTCAACGCCAGAAGCATAAAATACAATATAAATACAACAGCTTTTCCATCGTAGAAAACGATTAATGGCAACCAGTGTGAATGTTATGGTCATTTCTACGTTCCGGGCAACCTAGGCTTCAGTCTAGGGCCTTGCTCCACCAGATCGAATAGTTAGGGCCTTAGATGTCAACGCCAGAAGCATAAAATACGATAAAGATGCAACAGCTTTCCATCGTATAACAGGAATAACTGCAAACAGTGTGATAGTACTGGTCATTACTACGTTCCGGGTAATCTAGGCTTCACTCTAGGGTGTTGTTCCACCAGATTGAATAGTTAGGGCCTAAGAAATCAACGCCAGAAGCATAAAATACAATATAAATATAACAGTTTTTCCATCGTATAAAACGAATAATAGCAACCAGCGTGAAAGTTATGGTCATTTCTACGTTTCGGGCAACCTAGGCTTCACCCCAGGGCGTTGTTCCACCAGATGGAATAGATAGGGACTTATAATTCAATGCCAGAAGCATAAAATGCAATATAAATATAACAGCTTTTCCATCGTATAAAACGAATAATAGCAACCAGTGTGAAAGTTATGGTCATTTCTACGTTCCGGGCAACCTAGGCTTCACTCTAGGGCGTTGCTCCACCAGATCGAATAGTTAGGGCCTAAGAAGTCAGCGCCAGAATCATAAAATACGATATAAATACAACAGCTTTTCCATCGTAGAAAACGATTAATGGCAACCAGTGTGAATGTTATGGTCATTTCTACGTTCCGGGCAACCTAGGCTTCACTCTATGGCGTTCTTCCACCACATCGAATAGCTACGGCCTCAGAAGTCAACGCCTGAAGCATAAAATACAATAAAAATACAACAGTCTTTCCATCCTATAACAGGAATAATTGCAACCCGTGTGAAAGTGATGGTCATTTCTACGTTCCGGGCAACCTCGGCTTCACTCTAGGGCGTTGCTCCACCAGATCAAACAGTTAGGTCCTTAGAAGTCAACGCCCGAAGCATAAAATACAATATAAGTTAAACAGTTTTTCCATCGTATAAAATGAATGATTGCGGACATTGTGAAAGTAATGTTCAGTTCTACGTGCCTGGCAACCTACGTGTCACTCTAGGGCGTTGCTGCACCACATCTGATAGATACGGCCTTAGAAGTTAACGCCGGAAGCATAAAATACAATATAAATACTACAGCTTTGCCATCTTATAAAATGAATAATTGCAAACAGTGTGAAGGTAATGGTCATTTCTACGTTCCGAGCAACCTAGGCTTCACTCTAGGGCCTTGCTCCACCAGATCGAATAGTTAGGGCCTTAGAAGTCAACGCCAGAAGCATAAAATACGATAAAGATGCAACAGCTTTCCATCGTATAACAGGAATAACTGCAAACAGTGTGATAGTACTGGTCATTACTACGTTCCGGGTAATCTAGGCTTCACTCTAGGGCGTTGCCCCACCACTTCTAATAGCTACGGCCTTCAAAGTCAACGCCTGAAGCATAAAATACAATAAAAATACAACAGTCTTTCCATCCTATAACAGGAATAATTGCAACCCGTGTGAAAGTTATGGTCATTTCTACGTTCCGGGCAACCTAGGCTTCACCCCAGGGCGTTGTTCCACCAGACTGAATAGTTAGGGCCTAAGAAGTGAACGCCAGCAGTATAAAATACAATATAAATACAACAGTTCTTCCATCATATAAAACGAATGATTGCAACCAGTATGATAGTTATGGTCATTTCTTCGTTCCGAGCAACCTAGGCTTCACTCTATGGCGTTCATCCACCACATCGAATAGCTACGGCCTCAGAAGTCAACGCCCGAAGCATAAAATGCGATAAAAGTACAACAGTGTTTCGACCATATAACAGGAATAATTGCAACCAGTTTGAAAGTGATGGCCGATTCTACGTTCCGGGCAACCTAGGCTTCACTCTAGGGCGTTGCTCCACCAGATGGAATAGCTAGGGCCTTAGAAGTCAACGCCCGAAGCATAAAATGCGAAATAAATGGAACAGTTTTTCCATGGTATAAAACGGATAACTCCAACCAGTGTGAAAGTACTGGTCATTTCTACGTTCCGTGCAACCTAGGCTTCTCGCTAGGGTGTTGCTCCACCAGATGGAATAGCTAGGGCCTTAGAATTCAACGCCAGAAGGATAAAATACAATATAAGTACAACAGTTTTTCCATCGTATGAAATGAATAATTGCAGACATTGTGAAAGTAATGGCCATTTCTACGTTCCGGGCAACCTAGGCAGCGCTCTAGGGTATCGCTCCACCAGATGGAATAGATAGGGACTTAGAATTCAATGCCAGAAGCAGAAAATGCAATATAAATGTAACAGCTTTTCCATCGTATAAAACGAATAATAGCAACCAGTGTGAAAGTTACGGTCATTTCTACGTTCCGGGCAACCTAAGCTTCACTCTAGGGCGTTGCTCCATCAGATCGAATAGCTAGGGCCTTAGAAGTCAACGCCCGAAGCATAAAATGCAAAATAAATAGAACAGTTTTTCCATTGTATAAAACGAATAACTGTAACCAGTGTGAAAGTACTGGTCATTTCTACGTTCCGGGCAACCTAGGCTTCACTGTAGGGCGCTGCTCCACCAGATCGAGTAGCTAGGGACTAACAATTCAACGCCAGAAGAATAAAATGCAATATAAGTACAACAGTTTTTCCATCGTATACAATGAGTAATTGCTCCCAGTGTGAAAGTTATGGTCATTTCTACGTCCCGGGCAATCTAGGCTTCACTGTACAGTGATGCTACACAAGATCGAATAGGTAGTGCCTTAGAAGGCAACCGCAGAAGCATAATATACAACATAAATATAACAGTTTTTCGATCGTATAAAACGAATAATAGCAATCAGTGTGAAAGCTGTGGTCATTTCTACGTTCCGGGCTACCTAGGCTGCACTCTAGGGCGTTGCTCCACCAGATCGAATAGGTAGGGCCATAGAAGTCAACGCCCGAAGCATAAAATACGATATAAATACAACAGCTTTTCCATCGTAGAAAACGATTAATGGCAACCAGTGTGAATGTTATGGTCATTTCTACGTTCCGGGCAACCTAGGCTTCAGTCTAGGGCCTTGCTCCACCACATCGAATAGTTAGGGCCTTAGAAGTCAACGCCCGAAGCATAAAATACAATATAAGTAGAACAGATTTGCCATCGTTTAAAATGAATAATTGCAAACAGTGTGAAGCTAATGGCCATTTCTACGTTTCGGGCAACCTAGGCTTCACCCCAGGGCGTTGTTCCACCAGATCGAATAGTTAGGGCCTAAGAAGTGAACGCCAGCAGCGTAAAATACAATATAAATACAACAGTTTTTCCATCATATAAAACGAATAATTGCAACCAGTATGAAAGTAATGGTCATTTCTACGTTCCGGGTAACCTAGGTTTCACTGTAGGGCGTTGCTCCACCAAATCGAATAGTTAGGCCCTTAGAAGTCAACGCCCGAAGCATAAAATGCAAAATAAATAGAATAGTTTTTCCATTGTATAAAACGAATAACTGTAACCAGTGTGAAAGTACTTGTCATTTCTACGTGCCTGGCAACCTACGTGTCACTCTAGGGCGTTGCTGGTCCACATCTGATAGCTACGCCCTTAGGACTTAACGCCGGAAGCATAAAATACAATATAAATACTACAGCTTTGCCATCTTATAAAATGAATAATTGCAATCAGTGTGAAGGTAATGGTCATTTCTACGTTCCGGGCAACCTAGGCTTCAGTCTAGGGCCTTCCTCCACCAGATCGAACAGTTAGGGCCTTAGAAATCAACGCCAGAAGCATAAAATACCATAAAGATGCAACAGCTTTCCTTCGTATAACAGGAATAACTGCAAACAGTGTGATAGTACTGGTCATTACTACGTTCCGGTTAATCTAGGCTTCACTCTAGGGCGCTGCTCCACCAGATCCAATAGCTAGGGACTTAGAAGTCAACGTCAGGAGCATAAAATACAATATAAATACAACAGCTTTTCCATCGTATAAAATGAATAATTGCAAACAGTGTGAAAGTAAAGGTCATTTATACGTTCCGGGCAACCTAGGCTTCACTGTAGGTCGTTGCTCCACCAAATCGAATAGTTAGGGCCTTAGAAGTCAACGCCCGAAGCATAAAATACGATATAAATACAACAGCTTTGCCATCGTTTAAAATGAATAATTGCAAACAGTGTGAAGGTAATGGCCATTTCTACGTTCCGAGGAACCTAGGCTGCACTCTAGGGCGTTGCTCCACCAGATCGAATAGTTAGGGCCTAAGAAGTCAACGCCAGAAGCATAAAATACGATATAAATACAACAGCTTTTCCATCGTAGAAAACGATTAATGGCAACCAGTGTGAATGTTATGGTCATTTCTACGCTCCGGGCAACCTAGGCTTCAGTCTAGGGCCTTGCTCCACCAGATCGAATAGTTAGGGCATTAGAAGTGAACGCCAGAAGCATAAAATACGATAAAGATGCAACAGCTTTCCATCGTATAACAGGAATAACTGCAAACAGTGTGATAGTACTGGTCATTACTACGTTCCGGGTAATCTAGGCTTCACTCTAGGGTGTTGTTCCACCAGATTGAATAGTTAGGGCCTAAGAAATCAACGCCAGAAGCATAAAATACAATATAAATATACCAGTTTTTCCATCGTATAAAACGAATAATAGCAACCAGCGTGAAAGTTATGGTCATTTCTACGTTTCGGGCAACCTAGGCTTCACCCCAGGGCGTTGTTCCACCAGATGGAATAGATAGGGACTTATAATTCAATGCCAGAAGCATAAGATGCAATATAAATATAACAGCTTTTCCATCGTATAAAACGAATAATAGCAACCAGTGTGAAAGTTATGGTCATTTCTACGTTCCGGGCAACCTAGGCTTCACTCTAGGGCGTTGCTCCACCAGATCGAATAGTTAGGGCCTAAGAAGTCAGCGCCAGAAGCATAAAATACGATATAAATACAACAGCTTTTCCATCGTAGAAAACGATTAATGGCAACCAGTGTGAATGTTATGGTCATTTCTACGTTCCGGGCAACCTAGGCTTCACTCTATGGCGTTCTTCCACCACATCGAATAGCTACGGCCTCAGAAGTCAGCGCCTGAAGCATAAAATACAATAAAAATACAACAGTCTTTCCATCCTATGACAGGAATAATTGCAACCCGTGTGAAAGTGATGGTCATTTCTACGTTCCGGGCAACCTCGGCTTCACTCTAGGGCGTTGCTCCACCAGATCAAACAGTTAGGGCCTTAGAAGTCAACGCCCGAAGCATAAAATACAATATAAGTTAAACAGTTTTTCCATCGTATAAAATGAATGATTGCGAACATTGTGAAAGTAATGGTCAGTTCTACGTGCCTGGCAACCTACGTGTCACTCTAGGGCGTTGCTGCACCGCATCTGATAGATACGGCCTTAGAAGTTAACGACGGAAGCATAAAATACAATATAAATACTACAGCTTTGCCATCTTATAAAATGAATAATTGCAAACAGTGTGAATGTAATGGTCATTTCTACGTTCCGAGCAACCTAGGCTTCACTCTAGGGCCTTGCTCCAGCAAATCGAATAGTTAGGGCCTTAGAAGTCAACGCCAGAACCATAAAATACGATAAAGATGCAACAGCTTTCCATCGTATAACAGGAATAACTGCAAACAGTGTGATAGTACTGGTCATTACTACGTTCCGGGTAATCTAGGCTTCACTCTAGGGCGTTGCCCCACCACTTCTAATAGCTACGGCCTTCAAAGTCAACGCCTGAAGCATAAAATACAATAAAAATACAACAGTCTTTCCAACCTATAACAGGAATAATTGCAACCCGTGTGAAAGTGATGGTCATTTCTACGTTCCGGGCAACCTCGGCTTCACTCTAGGGCGTTGCTCCACCAGATCAAACAGTTAGGGCCTTAGAAGTCAACGCCCGAAGCATAAAATACAAAATAAATAGAACAGTTTTTCCATCGTATAAAACGAATAATAGCAACCAGTGTGAAAGTTATGGTCATTTCTACGTTCCGGGCAACCTAGGCTTCACCCCAGGGCGTTGTTCCACCAGACTGAATAGTTAGGGCCTAAGAAGTGAACGCCAGCAGCATAAAATACAATATAAATACAACAGTTCTTCCATCATATAAAACGAATGATTGCAACCAGTATGATAGTTATGGTCATTTCTTCGTTCCGAGCAACCTAGGCTTCACTCTATGGCGTTCATCCACCACATCGAATAGCTACGGCCTCAGAAGTCAACGCCCGAAGCATAAAATGCGATAAAAGTACAACAGCTTTGCCATCGCTTAAAATGAATAATTGCAAACAGTGTGAAGGTAATGGCCATTTCTACGTTTCGGGCAACCTAGGCTTCACCCCAGGGCGTTGTTCCACCAGATTGAATAGTTAGGGCCTAAGAAGTGAACGCCAGCAGCGTAAAATACAATATAAATACAACACTTTTTCCATCATATAAAACGAATAATTGCAACCAGTATGAAAGTTCTGGTCATTTCTACGTTCCGGGCAACCTAGGCTCCACTCTATGGCGTTCTTCCACCAGATCGAATAGGTAGGGCCATAGAAGTCAACGCCATAAGCATAAAACACAATAAAAATGCAACAGTTTTTCCATCGTATAGCATGACTAATTGCAACCAGTGCGAAAGTAATGATCATTTCTACGTTCCGGGCAACCTAGGCTTCACTCTAGGGCGTTTCTCCACCAGACCAAACAGTTAGGGCCTTAGAAGTCAACGCCCGAAGCATAAAATGCAAAATAAATATAACAGCTTTTCCATCGTATGAAACGGATAACAGCAACCAGTCTGAAAGTACTGGACATTTCTACGTTCCGGGTATCCTAGGTTTCACACTTGGGCGTTGCTCCACCAGATCGAATAGCTAGGGACTTAGAAGTCAACGCCCGAAGCATAAAATGCAAAATAAATAGAATAGTTTTTCCATTGTATAAAACGAATAATTGCAACCAGTCTGAAAGTACTGGTCATTTCTACGTTCCGGGTAACCTAGGTTTCACACTAGGGCGTTGCTCCACCAGACCGAATAGCCAGGGACTTAGAATTCAACGCCAGAAGGATAAAATACAATATAAGTCCACAGTTTTTCCATCGTATGAAATGAATAATTGCAGACATTGTGAAAGTAATGGTCATTTCTACGTTCCGGGTAAGCTAGGTTTCACTGTAGGGCGTTGCTCCACCAAATCGAATAGTTAGGGCCTAAGAAGTCAACGCCCGAAGCATAAAATACAATATAAGTACAACAGTTTTTCCATCGTATAAAATGAATGATTGCGAACATTGTGAAAGTAATGGTCATTTCTACGTGCCTGGCAACCTACGTGTCACTCTAGGGCGTTGCTGCTCCACATCTGATAGCTACGGCCTTAGGACTTAACGCCGGAAGCATAAAATACAATATAAATACTACAGCTTTGCCATCTTATAAAATGAATAATTGCAAACAGTGTGAAGGCAATGGTCATTTCTACGTTCCGGGCAACCTAGGCTTCAGTCTAGGGCCTTCCTCCACCAGATCGAACAGTTAGGGCCTTAGAAGTCAACGCCCGAAGCATAAAATGCAAAATAAATAGAACAGTCGTTCCATTGTATAAAACGAATAACTGCAACCAGTGTGAAGGTAATGGTCATTTCTACGTTCCGTGCAACCTAGGCTTCACGCTAGGGCGTTGCTCCACCAGATCAAACAGATAGGTCCTTAGATGTCAACGCCAGAAGCATACAATACGATATAAATACAACAGCTTTTCCATGGTATAACAGGATTAATTGCAACCAGTTTGAAAGTGATGGTCATTTCGACGTTCCGTGCAACCTAGACTTCACTCTAGGGCGATGCTCCACTAGATCGAATAGCTAGGGCCTTAGAAGACAACGCCAGAGGCATAAAATACAATATAAATACAACAGCTTTTCCATTGTAAAATACGAATAATTGCAGCCAGTGTGAAAGTTATGGTTATTTCTACATTCCGAGCAACCTAGGCTTCACCCTAGGGCTTTGCTCCACCAGATCGAATAGTTAGGTCCTTAGAAGTCACCGCCAGAAGCATAAAATACGATATAAATACAACAGCTTTTCCATCGTATAAAACGAATAATTGCAGCCAGTGTGAAAGTTATGGTCATTTCTACATTCCGAGCAACCTAGGCTTCACTCTAGGGCGTTGCTCCAACAGATTGAATAGTTAGGGCCTTAGAAGTCAACGCACGAAGCATAAAATGCAATAAAAATACAATAGTTTTTCCATCGTATAACAGGATTAATTGCAATCAGTTTGAAAGTGGTGGACATTTCTACGTTCCGGGCAACCTAGGCTTCACTCTAGGGCGTTGTTTAACCAGATCGAATAGCTAGGGCCTAAGAAGTGAACGCCAGCAGCATAACATACAATATAAATACAACAGTTTTTCCATGATATAAAACGAATAATTGCAACCAGTATGAAAGTTATGGTCATTTCTACGTTCCGGGCAACCTAGGCTTCACTCTATGGCGTTCTTCCACCACATCGAATAGCTATGGCCTCAGATGTCAACGCCTGAAGCATAAAATACAATAAAAATACAACAGTCTTTCCATCCTATAACAGGAATTATTGCAACCCGTGTGAAAGTGATGGTCATTTCTACGTTCCGGGCAACCTAGGCTTCACTGTATGGCGTTCTTCCTCCACACCGAATAGCTACGGCCTCAGAAGTCAACGCCCGAAGCATAAAATGCAAAATAAATATAACAGCTTTTCCATCGTATGAAACGGATAACAGCAACCAGTCTGAAAGTACTGGACATTTCTACGTTCCGGGTAACCTAGGTTTCACACTAGGGCGTTGCTCCACCAGATCGAATAGCTAGGGACTTAGAAGTCAACGCCAGGAGCATAAAATACAATATAAATACAACAGCTTTTCCATCGTATAAAATGAATAATAGCAACCAGTGTGAAAGTAATGGTCATTTCTACGTTCCGGGCAACCAAGGCTTCACTGCAGGGCGTTGCTCCACCCAAATCGAATAGTTTGGGCCTTAGAAGTCAACGCCCGAAGCATAAAATACAATATAAGTACAACAGCTTTGCCATCGTATAAAATGAATAATTGCAAACAGTGTGAAGGTAATGGCCATTTCTACGTTCCGGGTAACCTAGGTTTCACACTAGGGCGTTGCTCCACCAGATCGAATAGCTAGGGACTTAGAATTCAACGCCAGAAGGATAAAATACAATATAAGTACAACAGTTTTTCCATCGTATAGAATGAATAATTGCAGACATTGTGAAAGTAATGGTCATTTCTACGTTTCGGACAACCTAGGCTTCACCCCAGGGCGTTGTTCCACCAGATCGAATAGTTAGGGCCTAAGAAGTGAACGCCAGCAGCATAAAATACAATATAAATACAACAGTTTTTCCATCATATAAAACGAATAATTGCAACCAGTATGGAAGTTCTGGTCATTTCTACGTTCCAGGCAACCTAGGCTCCACTCTATGGCGTTCTTCCACCACATCCAATAGCTACGGCCTCAGAAGTCAACGCCTGAAGCATAAAATACAATAAAAATACAACAGTCTTTCCATCATATAACAGGAATAATAGCAACCCGTGTGAAAGTGATGGTCATTTCTACGTTCCGGGCAGCCTCGGCTTCACTCTAGGGCGTTGCTCCACCAGATCAAACAGTTAGGGCCTTCGAAGTCAACGCCCGAAGCATAAAACACAAAATAAATAGAACAGCTTTTCCATCGCATAAAACGAATAATAGCAACCAGTGTGAAAGTTATGGTCATTTCTACGTTCAGGGCAACCTAGGCTGCACTCTAGGGTGTTGCTCCACCAGATGGAATAGCTAGGGCCTTAGAAGTCAACGCCCGAAGCATAAAATGCAAAATAAATAGAACAGTTTTTCCATTGTATAAAACGATTAACTGCAACCAGTGTGAAAGCACTGGTCATTTCTGCGTTCCGGGCAACCTAGGCTTCTCCATAGAGCGTTGTTCCACCAGATAGAATAGTTAGGGCCTAAGAAGTCAACGCCAGAAGCATAAAATACGATATAAATACAACAGCTTTTCCATCGTATAAAACGAATAATGGTAAACAGTGTGAAAGTTATTGTCATTTCTACGTTCCGGTCAACCTAGGCTTCACTCTAGGACGTTGCTCCACCAGATCGAATAGTTAGGGCCTATGAAGTGAACGCCAGAAGGTAAAACACAATAAAGGTGCAACAGTTTTTCCATCGTATAACAGGAATAATTGCAACCAGTGTGAAGGTAATGGTATGTTCTGCGTTCCGGACAACCTAGGCTTCACTCTAGGGCGGTGCTCCACCAGATCAAATAGTTAGGGCCTAAGAAGTCAATGCCAGAAGCATAAATTACAATATAAGTACAACAGCTTTTCCATCGTATATAATGTATATTTGCAAACAGTGTGGAAGTAATGGTCACTTCTACGTTCCGGGAAACCTAGGCTTCACTCTAGGGTGTTGCTCCACCAGATGGAATTGCTAGGGACTGAGAATTCAATGCCAGAAGCATAAAATGCAAAATAAATAGAACAGTTTTTCCATCGTATAAAACGAATAACTGCAACCAGTGTGAAAGTACTGGTCATTTCTACGTTCCGGGCAACCTAGGCTTCACCCTAGGGCGTTGTTCCACCAGATGGAATAGTTAGGGCCTAAGAAGTCAACGCCAGAAGCATAAAATACGATATAAATTCAACAGCTTTTCCATCGTATAAAACGAATAATGGTAACCAGTGTGAAAGTTATGGTCATTTCTACGTTGCGGTCAACCTAGGCTTCACTCTAGGACGTTGCTCCACCAGATCGAATAGTTAGGGCCTATGAAGTCAACGCCAGAAGCATAAAATACAATAAAGGTGCAACAGTTTTTCCATCGTATAACATGAATAATTGCAACCAGTGTGAAGGTAATTGTAGGTTCTACGTTCCGGGCAACCTGGGCTTCACTCTAGGGCGGTGCTCCACCAGATCAAATAGTTACGGCCTAAGAAGTCAACGCCCGAAGCATAAAATGCAAAATAAATAGAACAGTTTTTCCATTGTATAAAACGAATAACTGCAACCAGTGTGAAAGTACTGGTCATTTCTACGTTCCGGGTAACCTATGTTTCACTCTAGGGCGTTGCTCCACCAGATTGAATAGCTAGGTCCTTAGAAGTCAACGCCAGAAGCATAAAATACGATATAAATACAACAGCTTTTCCATGGTATAAAATGAGTAATTCGCAAACAGTGTGAATGTAATGGTCATTTCTACGTTCCGGGCAACCTAGGCTTCACTCTACGGCGTTGTTCCACCAGATCGAATAGTTAGGGCCTAAGAAGTCAACACCAGAAGAATAAAATACAAAATAAATACAACAGCCTTTACACCGTATAAAACGAATAATTGCAACCTGTGTGAAGGTTATGGTCATATCTACGTTCCGGGCAACCTAGGCTTCACTCTAGGGCGTTGCTCCACCAGATCAAACAGTTAGGGCCTTAGAAGCCAACGCCCGAAGCATTAAATACAAAATAAATAGAACAGTTTTTCCATTGTATAAAACGAATAATTGCTACCAGTGTAAAAGTTATGGCCATTTCTACGGTGCGGGCAACCTAGGCTTCACCTTAGGCCGTTGTTCCACCAGATCGAATAGTTAGGGCCTAAGAAGTGAACGCCAGAAGCATAAAATACAATATAAATACAACAGTTTTTCCATCATATAAAACGAATAATTGCAACCAGTATGAAAGTTATGGTCATTTCTACTTTCCGGGCAACCTAGGATACACCCTGGGGCGTTGCTCCAACAGATTGAGTAGTTAGCGCCTTAGAAGTCAACGCGCGAAGCATAAAATGCAAAATAAATAGAACAGTTTTTCCATCGTGTAAAACGAATAACTGCAACCAGTGTGAAAGTACTGGTCATTTCTACGTTCCGGGCAACGTAGGCTTCACCCTAGGGCGTTGTTCCACCAGATGGAATAGTTAGGGCCTAAGAAGTCAACGCCAGAAGCATAAAATACGATATAAATTCAACAGCATTTCCATCGTATAAAACGAATAATGGTAACCAGTGTGAAAGTTATGGTCATTTCTGCGTTCCGGTAAACCTAGGCTTCACTCTAGGACGTTGCTCCACCAGATCGAATAGTTAGGGCCTATGAAGTCAACGCCAGAAGCATAAAATACAATAAAGGTGCAACAGTTTTTCCATCGTATAACAGGAATAATTGCAACCAGTGTTTAGGTAATGGTATGTTCTACGTTCCGGGCAACCTAGGCTTCACTCTAGGGCAGTATTCCACCAGATCAAATAGTTACGGCCTAAAAAGTCAACGCCAGAAGCATAAATTACAATATAAGTACAACAGCTTTTCCATCGTATATAATGTATATTTGCAAACAGTGTGGAAGTAATTGTCATTTCTACGTTCCGGGCAACCTTGGCTTCACGCTAGAGTGTTGCTCCACCACATGGAATAGCTAGAGCCTTGGAAGTCAACGCCCGAAGCATAAAATGCAAAATAAATAGAACAGTTTTTCCATTGTATAAAACGAATAACTGCAACCAGTGTGAAAGTACTGGTCATTTCTACGTTCCGGTCAACCTAGGCTTCACTCTAGGACGTTGATCCACCAGATTGAATAGTTAGGGCCTATGAAGTCAACGCCAGAAGCTAAAATACAATAAAGGTGCAACAGTTTTTCCATCGTATAACACGAATAATTGCAACCAGTGTGAAGGTAATGGTATGTTCTACGTTCCGGGCAACCTAGGCTTCACTCTAGGGCGGTGCTCCACCAGATCAAATAGTTAGGGCCTAAGAAGTCAACGCCAGAAGCATAAATTACAATATAAGTACAACAGCTTTTCCATCGTATATAATGTATATTTGCAAACAGTGTGGAAGTAATGGTCACTTCTACGTTCCGGGAAACCTAGGCTTCACGCTAGGGTGTTGCTCCACCAGATGGAATAGCTAGGGCCTTAGAAGTCAACGCCCGAAGCATAAAATGCAAAATAAATAGAACAGTCTTTCCATTGTATAAAACGAATAACTGCAACCAGTGTGAAAGTACTGGTCATTTCTACGTTCCGGGCAACCTAGGCTTCACTCTGGGGCGTCGTTCCACCAGATGGAATAGTTAGGGCCTTAGAAGTCAACGCCAAAAGCATAAACTACAAAATAAATACAACAGTCTTTCGTTCGTATAAATCGAATAATTGCAACCTGTGTGATGGTTATGGACATATCTACGTTCCGGGCAACCTAGGCTTCACTCTAGGGCGTTGCTCCACCAGATCGAATAGTTAGGGCCTTAGAAGTCAACGCCCGAAGCATAAAATGCAAAATACATAGAACAGTTTTTCCATTGTATAAAACGATTATCTGCAACCAGTGTGAAAGTACTGGTCATTTCTGCGTTCCGGGCAACCTAGGCATCAGCCTAGGGCGTTGTTCCACCAGATGGAATAGTTAGTGCCTAAGAAGTCAACGCCAGAAGCATAAAATACCATATAAATACAACAGCTTTTCCATCGTATAAAACGAATAATGGTAACCAGTGTGAAAGTTATGGTCATTTCTACGTTCCGGTCAACCTAGGCTTCACTCTAGGACGTTGCTCCACCAGATCGAACAGTTAGGGCCTATGAAGTCAACGCCAGAAGCTAAAATACAGTAAAGGTGCAACAGTTTTTCCATCGTATAACTGGAATAATTGCAACCAGTGTGAAGGTAATGGTATGTTCTACGTTCCGGGCAACCTAGGCTTCACACTAGGGCGGTGCTCCACCAGATCAAATAGTTAGGGCCTAAGAAGTCAACGCCAGAAGCATAAATTACAATATAAGTACAACAGCTATTCCATCGTATATAATGTATATTTGCAAACAGTGTGGAAGTAATGGTCACTTCTACGTTCCGGGAAACCTAGGCTTCACTCTAGGGTGTTGCTGCACCAGATCGAATTACTAGGGACTGAGAACTCAATGCCAGAAGCATAAAATGCAATATAAATATAACAGCTTTTCCATCGTATAAAACGAATAATGGTAACCAGTGTGAAAGTTATGGTCACTTCTACGTTCCGGGCAACCTAGACTTCACTCTAGGGCGTTGCTCCACCAGATAAAACAGTTAGGGCCTTAGAAGTTAACGCCCGAAGCATAAAATACAAAATAAATAGAACAGTTTTTCCATTGTATAAAACGAATAATTGCTACCAGTGTAAAAGTTATGGTCATTTCTACGTTCCGGGCAACCTAGGCTTCACCCTAGGGCGTTGTTCCACCAGATCGAATAGTTAGGGCCTAGGAAGTGAACGCCAGAAGCATAAAATTCAATATAAATACAACAGTTTTTCCATCATATAAAACGAGTAATTGCAACCAGTATGAAAGTTATGGTCATTTCTACTTTCCAGGCAACCTAGGCTACGCACTAGGGCGTTGCCTCAGCAGATTTAATAGTTAGGGCCTTAGAAGTCAATGCCCGAAGCATAAAATGCAATAAAAGTACAACAGTTTTTCCATCATATAACAGGAATAATTGCAACCAGTTCGAAAGTGATGGTCATTTCTACGTTCCGGGCAATCTCGGCTTCACTCTAGGGCGTTGCTCCACCAGATCGAATAGTTAGTGCCTTAGAAGGCAACGCCAGAAGCATAATATACAACATAAATATAACAGTTTTTCCATCGCATAAAACGAATAATAGCATTCAGTGTGAAAGTTATGGCCATTTCGAGGATCCGGCCTACCTAGGCTGCACTCTAGGGCGTTGGTCCACCAGATCGAATAGGTAGGGCCATAGAAGTCAACGCCAGAAGCATAAAATACAATAAAAATGCAATAGTTTTTCCATCGTATAGCATGACTAATTGCACCCAGTGCGAAAGTAATGATCATTTCTACGGTCCGGGCAACCTAGGCTTCACACAATGGCGTTGCTCCACAAGATCAAACAGTTAGGGCCTTAGAAGTCAACGCCCGAAGCATAAAATACAGAACAAAAAGAACAGTTTTTCCATCGTATAAAACGAATAATAGCAACCAGTGTGAAAGTTATTGTCATTTCTACGTTCCGGGCAACCTAGGCTTCACCCCAGGGCGTTGTTCCACCAGATCGAATAGTTAGGGCCTAAGAAGTGAACGCCAGCAGCATAAAATACAATATAAATACAACAGTTCTTCCATCCTATAAAACGAATGATTGCAACCAGTATGAAAGTTCTGGTCATTTCTACGTTCCGGGCAACCTAGGCTTCACTCTATGGCGTTCTTCCACCACATCGAATAGCTGCGGCCTCAGAAGTCAACGCCTGAAGCATAAAATACAATAAAAATACAACAGTCTTTCCATCCTATAACAGGAATAATTGCAACCCGTGTGAAAGTGATGGTCATTTGTACGTTCCAGGCAACCTAGGCTTCACTCTAGGGCGTTGCTCCACCAGATCGAATTGTTAGGGCCTAAGATGTCAACGCCAGAAGCATAAGATACAATATAAATATAACTGTTTTTCCATTGTATAAAACGATTAATTGCTACCAGTGTGAAAGTTATGGTCATTTCTACGTTCCGGGCAACCTAGGCTTCACCGTAGGGCATTGTTCCACCAGATCGAATAGTTAGGGCCTATGAAGTGAACGCCAGAAGCATAAAATACAATATAAATACAACAGTTTTTCCATCGTATAAAATGAATAATTGCAAACAGTGTGAAAGTAATGGTCATTTCTACGTTCCGGGCAACCTAGGCTTCACGCTAGGGTGTTGCTCCACCAGATGGAATAGCTAGGGACTTAGAATTCAATGCCAGAAGCATAATATGCAATATAAATCTAACAGTTTTTCCATCGTATAAACCGAATAATAGCAACCAGTGTGAAAGTTATGGTCATTTCTACTTCCCGGGCGACCTAGGCTTCACCCTAGGGCGTTGTTCCACCAGATGGAATAGTTAGGGCCTAAGAAGTCAACGCCAGAAGCATAAAATACGATATAAATACAACAGCTTTTCCATCGCATAAAACGAATAATGGTAACCAGTGTGAAAGTTATGGTCACTTATACGTTCCGGGCAACCTAGGCTTCACTCTAGGGCGTTGCTCCACCAGATCAAACAGTTAGGGCCTTAGATGTTAACGCCCGAAGCATAAAATACAAAATAAATAGAACAGTTTTTCGATTGTATAAAACGAATAATTGCTACAAGTGTAAAAGTTATGGTCATTTCTACGTTCCGGGCAACCTAGGCTTCACCCTAGGGCGTTGTTCCACCAGATCGAATAGTTAGGGCCTAAGAAGTGAACGCCAGAAGCATAAAATTCAATATAAATACAACAGTTTTTCCATCATATAAAACGAGTAATTGCAACCAGTATGAAAGTTATGGTCATTTCTACTTTCCAGGCAACCTAGGCTACACACTAGGGCGTTGCTCCAGCAGATTGAATAGTTAGGGCCTTAGAAGGCAACGCCAGAAGCATAATATACAACATAAATATAACAGTTTTTCCATCGCATAAAACGAATAATAGCATTCAGTGTGAAAGTTATGGCCATTTCGAGGATCCGGGCTACCTAGGCTGCACTCTAGGGCGTTGCTCCACCAGATCGAATAGGTAGGGCCATAGAAGTCAACGCCAGAAGCATAAAATACAATAAAAATGCAATAGTTTTTCCATCGTATAGCATGACTAATTGCAACCAGTGCGAAAGTAATGATCATTTCTACGTTCCGGGCAACATAGGCTTCACACAATGGCGTTGCTCCACAAGATCAAACAGTTAGGGCCTTAGAAGTCAACGCCCGAAGCATAAAATACAGAACAAAAAGAACAGTTTTTCCATCGTATAAAACGAATAATAGCAACCAGTGTGAAAGTTATGGTCATTTCTACGTTCCGGGCAACCTAGGCTTCACCCCAGGGCGTTGTTCCACCAGATCGAATAGTTAGGGCCTAAGAAGTGAACGCCAGCAGCATAAAGTACAATATAAATACAACAGTTCTTCCATCCTATAAAACGAATGATTGCAACCAGTATGAAAGTTCTGGTCATTTCTACGTTCCGGGCAACCTAGGCTTCACTCTATGGCGATCTTCCACCACATCGAATAGCTGCGGCCTCAGAAGTCAACGCCTGAAGCATAAAATACAATAAAAATACAACAGTCTTTCCATCCCATAACAGGAATAATTGCAACCCGTGTGAAAGTGATGGTCATTTGTACGTTCCAGGCAACCTAGGCTTCACTCTAGGGCGTTGCTCCACTAGATCGAATAGCTAGGGCCATAGAAGTCAACGCCAGAAGCATAAAATACGATATAAATACAACAGCTTTTCCATCGTATAAACGGAATAATTGCAAACAGTGTGAAAGTAATGGTCATTTCTACGTTCCGGGCAACCTAGGCTTCACTCTAGGGCGTTGCTCCACCAGATCAAAAAGTTAGGGCCTCAGAAGTCAACGCCCGAAGCATAAAATACAAAATAAATAGAACAGTTTTTCCATTGTATAAAACGAATAATTGCAACCAGTGTGAAGGTAATGGTCATTTCTACGTTCCGTGCAACCTAGGCTTCACGCTAGGGCGTTGCTCCACCAGATCAAACAGATAGGTCCTTAGATGTCAACGCCAGAAGCATAAAATACAATAAAAATACAACAGTCTTTCCATCCCATAACAGGAATAATTGCAACCCGTGTGAAAGTGATGGTCATTTGTACGTTCCAGGCAACCTAGGCTTCACTCTAGGGCGTTGCTCCACCAGATCAAACAGTTAGGGCCTTAGATGTTAACGCCCGAAGCATAAAATACAAAATAAATAGAACAGTTTTTCGATTGTATAAAACGAATAATTGCTACAAGTGTAAAAGTTATGGTCATTTCTACGTTCCGGGCAACCTAGGCTTCACCCTAGGGCGTTGTTCCACCAGATCGAATAGTTAGGGTCTAAGAAGTGAACGCCAGAAGCATAAAATTCAATATAAATACAACAGTTTTTCCATCATATAAAACGAGTAATTGCAACCAGTATGAAAGTTATGGTCATTTCTACTTTCCAGGCAACCTAGGCTACACACTAGGGCGTTGCTCCAGCAGATTGAATAGTTAGGGCCTTAGAAGGCAACGCCAGAAGCATAATATACAACATAAATATAACAGTTTTTCCATCGCATAAAACGAATAATAGCATTCAGTGTGAAAGTTATGGCCATTTCGAGGATCCGGGCTACCTAGGCTGCACTCTAGGGCGTTGCTCCACCAGATCGAATAGGTAGGGCCATAGAAGTCAACGCCAGAAGCATAAAATACAATAAAAATGCAATAGTTTTTCCATCGTATAGCATGACTAATTGCAACCAGTGCGAAAGTAATGATCATTTCTACGTTCCGGGCAACATAGGCTTCACACAATGGCGTTGCTCCACAAGATCAAACAGTTAGGGCCTTAGAAGTCAACGCCCGAAGCATAAAATACAGAACAAAAAGAACAGTTTTTCCATCGTATAAAACGAATAATAGCAACCAGTGTGAAAGTTATGGTCATTTCTACGTTCCGGGCAACCTAGGCTTCACCCCAGGGCGTTGTTCCACCAGATCGAATAGTTAGGGCCTAAGAAGTGAACACCAGCAGCATAAAGTACAATATAAATACAACAGTTCTTCCATCCTATAAAACGAATGATTGAAACCAGTATGAAAGTTCTGGTCATTTCTACGTTCCGGGCAACCTAGGCTTCACTCTATGGCGATCTTCCACCACATCGAATAGCTGCGGCCTCAGAAGTCAACGCCTGAAGCATAAAATACAATAAAAATACAACAGTCTTTCCATCCCATAACAGGAATAATTGCAACCCGTGTGAAAGTGATGGTCATTTGTACGTTCCAGGCAACCTAGGCTTCACTCTAGGGCGTTGCTCCACTAGATCGAATAGCTAGGGCCATAGAAGTCAACGCCAGAAGCATAAAATACGATATAAATACAACAGCTTTTCCATCGTATAAACGGAATAATTGCAACCAGTGTGAAGGTAATGGTCATTTCTACGTTCCGTGCAACCTAGGCTTCACGCTAGGGCGTTGCTCCACCAGATCAAACAGATAGGTCCTTAGATGTCAACGCCAGAAGCATACAATACGATATAAATACAACAGCTTTTCCATGGTATAACAGGATTAATTGCAACCAGTTTGAAAGTGATGGTCATTTCGACGTTCCGTGCAACCTAGACTTCACTCTAGGGCGTTGCTCCACTAGATCGAATAGCTAGGGCCTTAGAAGACAACGCCAGAGGCATAAAATACAATATAAATACAACAGCTTTTCCATTGTAAAATACGAATAATTGCAACCAGTGTGAAAGTTATGGTTATTTCTACATTCCGAGCAACCTAGGCTTCACTCTAGGACGTTGATCCACCAGACCGAATAGTTAGGGCCTATGAAGTCAACGCCAGAAGCTAAAATACAATAAAGGTGCAACAGTTTTTCCATCGTATAACAGGAATAATTGCAACCAGTGTGAAGGTAATGGTATGTTCTACGTTCCGGGCAACCTAGGCTTCACTCTAGGGCGGTGCTCCACCAGATCAAATAGTTAGGGCCTAAGAAGTCAACGCCAGAAGCATAAATTACAATATAAGTACAACAGCTTTTCCATCGTATATAATGTATATTTGCAAACAGTGTGGAAGTAATGGTCACTTCTACGTTCCGGGAAACCTAGGCTTCACTCTAGGGTGTTGCTCCACCAGATGGAATTGCTAGGGACTGAGAATTCAATGCCAGAAGCATAAAATGCAATATAAATTTAACAGCTTTTCCATCGTATAAAAGGAATAATAGCAACCAGTGTGAAAGTTATGGTCATTTCTACCTCCCGGGCAACCTAGGCTTCACTCTAGGGCGTTGCTCCACCAGATCGAATAGTTATGTCCTTAGAAGTCAACGCCCGAAGCATAAAATGCAAAATAAATAGAACAGTCTTTCCATTGTATAAAACGAATAACTGCAACCAGTGTGAAGGTAATGGTCATTTGTACGTTCCAGGGAACCTAGGCTTCACTCTAGGGCGCTGCTCCACCAGATGGAATTGTTAGGGACAAAGAAGTCAACGCCCGAAGCATAAAATACAAAATAAATAGAACAGTTTTTCCATTGTATAAAACGAATAATTGCTACCAGTGTAATAGTTATGGTCATTTCTACGTTCCGGGCAACCTAGGCTTCACCCTAGGGCATTGTTCCATCAGATCGAATAGTTAGGACCAAAGAAGTGAACGCCAGAAGCATAAAATACAATATAAATACAACAGTTTTTCCATCGCAGAAAACGAATAATTGCATCCAGTGTGAAAGTTATGGTCACTTCTCTATTCCGAGCAACCTAGGCTTCACTCTAGGGCGTTGCTCCACCAGATCGAATAGTTAGGTCCTTAGAAGTCAACGCCAGAAGCAAAAATACGATATAAATACAACAGCTTTTCCATGGTATAAAATGAATAATTGCAAACAGTGTGAAAGTAATGGTCATTTCTACGTTCCGGGCAACCTAGGCTTCACTCTACGGCGTTGCTCCACCAGATCGTATAGTTAGGGCCTATGAAGTCAACGCCATAAGAATAAAATACAATATAAATATACCAGTTTTTCAATCGTATAAAACGAATAATAGCAACCAGTTGTCTAGGTTATGGTCATTCCAACGTTCCTGGCAATCTAGGCCTCACTCTAGGGCGTTGCTCCACCAGATCAATCAGTTAGGGCGTTAGAAGTCAACGCCCGAAGCATAAAATGCAAAATAAGTACAGCAGCTTTTCCATCGTATAAAACGGATAATTGCAACCAGTGTGAAAGTAGTGGTCATTTCTAGGTTCCGAGCAACCTAGGCGTCACTCTAGCGCGTTGCTCCACCAGATCGAATAGCTAGTGACTTAGAATTCATCGCTAAAAGCATAAAATACAATTATAATACAACAGTTTTTTCATCGTATAACAGGAATAATTGCAACCAGTGTGAATGTAATGGTCATTTCTACGTTGTCGGCAACCTAGGTTTCACTCTAGGGCGTTGCTCCACCAGGTCGAATAGTTAGGGCCTAAGAAGTCAACACCAGAAGCATAAAATACGATATAAATACAACAGCTTTTCCATCGTATAAAACGAATAATTGCAACCAGTGTGAGAGTTCTGGTCATTTCGACGTTCCGGCAACCTAGGCTTCACTCTAGGGTGTTGCTCCACCAGATCGAATAGTTAGGGCCTTAGAAGTCAACACCATGAGCATAACATACAATAAAAATACAACAGTCTTTTCATCGTATTACAGGAATAATTGCAGTAAGCGTGAAAGTAATGATCATATCGGCGTTTCGGGCATCCTAGACTTAACTCTGGGGCATTGCGCCTCCAGATCGAATAGTTAGGGCCTAAGAAGTCACTGCCAGAAGCATAAAATACAATATAAATACAACAGCTTTGCCATCGAATAAAATGAATAATTGCAAACAGTGTGAAAGATATGGTCATTTCTACGTTCCGGGCAACCTAGGCGTCACTCTAGGGCGTTGCTCCACCACATCTAATAGCTACGGCCTTAGAAGTCAACGCCAGAAGAATAAAATACAATAAAGATGCAACAGCTTTTGCATCGTATAAAACGAATAATTGCAGCCATTGTGAAAGCTATGGTCATTTCTACTTTCCGGGCAACCTAGGCTTCACCCTAGGGCGTTGCTCCACCAGATGGAATAGTTAGGGCCTAAGAAGTCAACGCCAGAAGCATAAAATAGAATAAAGACGCAACAGTTTTTCCATCGTATAACAGGAATAACTGCAAACAGTATGAAAGTACTGGTCATTTCTACGTTCCGGGTAACCTAGGTTTCACTCTAGGGCGTTGCTCCACCAGATCGAATAGTTAGGGCCTAAGAAGTGAACGCCAGAAGCATAAAATACAATATAAATACAATAGTTTTTTCACTCCAAAAACAAATAATTGAAACCAGTATGAAAGTTATGGTCATTTCTACGTTCCGCGCAACCTAGGCTTCACTCTAGGGCGTTGCTCCACCAGATCGAATGGTTAGGTCCTAAGAAGTCAACGCCAGAAGCATAAAATACGATATAAATACAACAGCTTTTCCATCGTATAAAACGAATAATTGCAACCAGTGTGAAAGTAATGGTCATTTCTACGTTCCGCGCAACGTAGGTTTCACTCTACGGCGCTGATCCACCAGAGGGAATAGTTAGGGCCTAACAATTCAACGCCATAAGAATAAAATACAATATAGGTACAACAGTTTTTTCATCGTATGAAATGAATAATTGCAAACATTGTGAAAGTAATGGTCGTTTCTACGTTCCGGCAACCTAGGCGTCACTCTGGGGCGTTGCTCCACCACATCGAATAGCTACGGTCTTAGAAGTCAACGCCAGAAGGATAAAACACGATATAAATACAGCAGCTTTTCCATCGTATAAAACGGATAATTGCAACCAGTGTGAAAGTAGTGGTCATTTCTAGGTTCCGAGCAACCTAGGCGTCACTCTAGGGCGTTGCTCCACCAGATCGAATAGCTAGTGACTTAGAATTCATCGCTAAAAGCATAAAATACAATTATAATACAACAGTTTTTCCATCGTATAACAGGAATAATTGCAACCGGTGTGAAAGTAATGGTTATTTCTACGTTCCGGTCAACGTAGGTTTCCCTCTAGGGCGTTGATCCACCAGAGGGAATAGTTAGGGCCTAAGAAGTCAACGCCAGAAGCATAAAATACAATATAAATACAACAGCTTTTCAATCGTATAAAACGAATAATTGCAACCAGTGTGAAAGTTATGGTCATTTCGACGTTCCGGGAACCTAGGCTTCACTCTAGGGTGTCGCTCCACCAGATCGAATAGCTAGGGCCTTAGAAGTCAACGCCAGGAGCATAAGATACAATAAAAATACAACAGTCTTTTCATCGTATTACAGGAATAATTGCAATAAGCGTGAAAGTAATGATCATTTCGGCGTTTCGCGCATCCTAGACTTAACTCTGGGGCATTGCGCCTCCAGATCGAATAGTTAGGGCCTAAGAAGTCAATTCCAGAAGCATAGAATACAATATAAATACAACAGCTTTGCCATCGAATAAAATGAATAATTGCAAACAGTGTGAAAGATATGGTCATTTCTACGTTCCGGGCAACCCGGGCGTCACTCTAGGGCGTTGCTCCACCACATCTAATAGCTACGGCCTTAGAAGTCAACGCCAGAAGAATAAAATACAATAAAGATGCAACAGCTTTTGCATCGTATAAAACGAATAATTG
Source organism: Calliopsis andreniformis (assembly GCF_051401765.1). NCBI lineage: Eukaryota > Metazoa > Arthropoda > Insecta > Hymenoptera > Andrenidae > Calliopsis > Calliopsis andreniformis. Next base: position 2,672,731 of record NW_027480465.1, on the reverse strand, counting down.
CAACCAGTGTGAAAGTTATGGTCATTTCTACTTTCCGGGCAACCTAGGCTTCACCCTAGGGCGTTGCTCCAACAGATTGAAAAGATAGGACCTTAGAGGTCAATGCCCGAAGCATAAAATGCAATAAAAGTACAACATCTTTTCCATCATATAACAGGAATAACTGCAAACAGTGTGAAAGTAATTGTCATTTCTACGTTCCAGGCAACCTAGGCTTCACTCTAGGGCGTTGTTCCACCAGATCGAATAGTTAGGGCCTAAGAAGTCAACGTCAGAAGCATAAAATACAATATAAATATAACAGTTTTTCCATCGTATAAAACGAATAATAGCAACCAGTGTGAAAGTTATGGTCATTTCGACGTTCCGGGCAACCTAGGCTTCACCCTAGGACGTTGTTCCACCAGATCGAATAGTTAGGTCCTTAGAAGTCAACGCCCGAAGCATAAAATACAAAATAAATAGAACAGTTTTTCCATCGTATAAAACGAACAATTGCTACCAGTGTGAAAGTTATGGTCATTTCTACTTTCCTGGCAACCTAGGCTTCACCCTAGGGCGTTGTTCCACCAGATGGAATAGTTAGGGCCTAAGAAGTCAACGCCAGAAGCATAAAATAGAATAAAGATGCAACAGTTATTCCATCGTATAACAGGAATAACTGCAAACAGTATGAAAGTACTGGTAATTTCTACGTTCCGGGTAACCTAGGTTTCACTCTAGGGCGTTGCTCCACCAGATCGTATAGTTAGGGCCTATGAAGTCAACGCCATAAGAATAAAATACAATATAAATATACCAGTTTTTCAATCGTATAAAACGAATAATAGCAACCAGTTGTCTAGGTTATGGTCATTCCAACGTTCCTGGCAATCTAGGCTTCACTCTAGGGCGTTGCTCCACCAGATCAATCAGTTAGGGTGTTAGAAGTCAACGCCCGAAACATAAAATGCAAAATAAATAGAATAGCTTTTCCATTGTATAAACGAATAATTGCTACCAGTGTGAAAGTTATGGTCATTTCTACGTTCCGGGCAACCTAGGCTTCACACTAGGGCGTTGTTCCACCAGATCGAATAGTTAGGGCCTAAGAAGTCAACGCCAGAAGCATAAAAGACGATATAAATATAACAGTTTTCCCATCGCGTAAAACGAATAATTACAACCAGTGTGATTGTTATGGTCATTTTTACATTCCGAGCATCCTAGGCTTCACTCTAGGGCGTTGATCCACCAGATAGAGTAGTTAGGGCCTTAGAAGTCAACGACAGAAGAATAAAATTCAGTAAAGATGCAACAGTTTTTCCATCGTATAACAGGAGTAACTGCAAACAGTGTGAAAGTACTGGTCATTTCTACGTTCCGGGTAACCTAGGCTTCACTCTAGGGCGTTGTTCCACCAGATCGAACAGTTAGGGCCTAAGAAGGCAACGCCAGAAGCATAAAATACAATATAAATATAACAGTTTTTCAATCGTATAAAGTGAATAATAGCAACCAGTGTGAAAGTTATGGTCATTTCTACGTTCCGGGCAACCTAGGCTTCACTCTATGTCGTTGCTCCACCAGATCGAATAGTTAGTGCCTTGGAAGTCAACGTCAGAAGCATAAAATACAATATAAATACAACAGCCGTTACACCGTATAAAACGAATAATTGCAACCTGTGTGAAGGTTATGGTCATATGTACGTTCCGGGCAACCGAGGCTTCACTGTAGGGCGTTGCTCCAACAGATTGAATAGTTAGGGCCTTAGAAGTCAACGCCCGATGCATAAAATACAAAATAAATATAACAGTTTTTCCATCGTGTAAAACCAATAATTGCTACCGGTGTGAAAGTTATGGTCATTTCTACGTTCCGGTCAACCTAGGCTTCACCATAGGGCGTTGTTCCACCAGATCGAAGTGTTAGGGCCTAAGAAGTGAATGCCAGAAGCATAAAATACAATATAAATACAACAGTTTTTCCATCATATAAAGCGAATAATTGCAACCAGTATGAAAGCTATGGTCATTTCTACTTTACGGGCAACCTAGGCTATACCCTAGGGCGTTGCTCCTACAGATTGAATAGTTAGGGCCTTAGAAGTCAATACCCGAAGCATAAAGTGCAATAAAAATACAACAGTTTTTCCATCATATAACAGGAATATTTGCAACCAGTTTGAAAGTGATGGTAATTGCTACGTTCCGGGCAACTTGGGCTTCACTCTAGGGCGTTGCTCCACCAGATCGAATAGTTAGTGCCCTAGAAGTCAACGCCAGAAGAATAAAATACAATATAAATACAACAGTTTTTCCATCGTATAAAACGAATAATTGCTACCAGTGTGAAAGTTATGGTCATTTCTACGTTCCGGGCAACCTAGGCTTCACTCCAGGGCGTTGTTCCACCAGATGGAATAGTTAGGGCCTAAGAAGTCAACGCCAGAAGCATAAAATACGATATAAATACTACAGCTTTTCCATCGTATAAAACGAATAATTGCTACCAGTGTTAAAGTTATGGTCATTTCTACGTTCCGGGCAACCGAGGCATCACCATAGGGCGTTGTTCCACCAGATGGAATGGTTAGGGCCTAAGAAGTCAACGCCAGAAGCATAAAATACTATAAAGATGCAACAGTTTTTCCATCGTATAACAGGAATAATTGCAACCAGTGTGAAGGTAATGGTATGTTCTACGTTCCGGGCAACCTAGGCTTCACACTAGGGCGTTGCTCCAACCACAGCTAAAAGCTACGGGCTTAGAAGTCAACGCCAGAAGCATAAAATACAATAAATATGCAACAGATTTTCCATCGTATAGCATGACTAGTTGCAACCAGGGCGAAAGTAATGACCATTTCGACGTTCCGGGCATCCTAGGCTTCACTCCAGGGCGTTGTTCCACCAGATGGAATAGTTAGGGCCTAAGAAGTCAACGCCAGAAGCATAAAATACGATATAAATACTACAGCTTTTCCATCGTATAAAACGAATAATTGCAGCCAGTATGAAACTTATGGTCATTCCTACTTTCCGAGCAACCTAGGCTTCACCCTAGGGCGTTGCTCCAACAGATTGAATAGTTAGGGCCTTAGAAGTCAATGCCCGAAGCATAAAATGAAATAAAAATACAACAGCTTTTCCATTGTATAACAGGAATAATTGCAACCAGTGTGAAAGTGATGGTCATTTCTACGATCTGGGTAACCCAGGTTTCACTCTAGGGCAATACTCGACCACATCGAATAGATACGGCCGTAGAAGTCAACCACTGAAGCAAAAAATGCAATAAAAATGCAACAGTTTTTTCATCGTATAACAGTAATAATTGCAACAAGCGTCAAGGTAATGGTCATTTCTGCGTTCCGGGCACCCTAGGCATCACTCTTGGGCGTTGTTCCACCAAATGAAATAGTTAGGGCCTAAGAAGTCAGCGCCAGAAGCATAAAATACGATACAAATACAACAGCTTTTCCATCGTATAAAACGAATAATGGTAACCAGTGTGAATGTTATGGTCATTTCTACGTTCCGGGCAACCTAGGCTTCACTCCAGGACGATGCTCCACCAGATCGAATAGTTAGGGACTAAGAAGTCAACGCCAGAAGCATAAAATACAATAAAGATGCAACAGTTGTTCCATCGTATAACAGGGATAACTGCAAAGAGTGTGAAAGTACAGGTCATTTCTACGTTCCGGGTAATCCAGGTTTCACTCTAGGGCGTTGCTCCACCAGATGGAATAGCTAGGGACTTAGAATTCAACGCCAGAAGCATAAAATATGATATAAATACTACAGCTTTTCCAACGTATAAAACGAATAATTGCTACCAGTGTGAAAGTTATGGTCATTTCTACGTTCCGGGCAACCGAGGCTTCACCCTAGGGCGTTGTTCCACCAGATGGAATAGTTAGGGCCTAAGAAGTCAACGCCAGAAGCATAAAATACAATAAAGATGCAACAGTTTTTCCATCGTATAACAGGAATTACTGCAACCAGTGTGAAAGTGATGGTCATTTCTACGTTCCGGGCAAACTAGGCTTCACTCTGGGGCGTTGTTCCACCAGATGGAATAGTTAGGGCCTAAGAAGTCAACGCCAGAAGCATAAAATACAATAAAGATGCAACAGTTTTTCCATCGTATAACAGGAATTATTGCAACCAGTGTGAAAGTGATGGTCATTTCTACGTGCCGGGCAACCTAGGCTTCACCCTAGTGCGTTGTTCCACCAGATGGAATAGTTAGGGCCTAAGAAGTCAGCGCAAGAAGCATAAAATACGATATAAATACAACAGCTTTTCCATCGTATAAAATGAATAATTGCAACCTGTGTGAAGGTTACGGTCATATCTTCGGTCCGTGCAACCTAGGCTTCACTGTAGGGTGTTGCTCTACCAGATCGAATAGGTAGGGCCATAGAAGTCAACGCCCAAGCATAAAATACAATAAATATACAAGAGTTTTTCCATCGTATAACAGGAATTATTGCAACCAGTGTGAAAGTGATGGTCATTACTACGTTCCGGGGAACCTAGGCTTCACTCTGGGGCGTTGTTCCAACAGATCGAATGATTAGGGCCTGAGAAGTGAACGCCAGAAGCATAAAATACAATATAAATACAACAGTTTTTCCATCGTATAAAACGAATAATTGCAACCAGTGTGAAAGTTATGGTCATTTCTGCGTTCCGGGCAACCTAGGCTTCACCCAAGGGCGTTGCTCCAACAGATTGAATAGTTAGGGCCTTAGAAGTCAATGCCCGAAGCATAAAATGCAATAAATATACAACAGTTTTTCCATCGTATAGCAGGAATAATTTGCAACCAGTGTGATAGTAGTGGTCATTTCTACGTTCCGGGCTACCTAGGTTTCGCTCCAGGGCGTTGCTCCACCAGATCGAATAGTTACGGCCTAAGAAGTCAACGCCAGAAGCATAAAATACGATAAAGATGCAACAGTTTTCCTATCGTATAAAACGAATAATTGCAACCAGTGTGAAAAAAGTGGTCATTTCTACGTTCCGAGCAGCCTAGGCTTCACTCTAGGGCGGTGCTCCACCATATCGAATAGCTACGGCCTTAGAAGCCTACGCCTGAGGCACAAAATACAATAAAAATACAACAGTCTTTTCATGGTAAAACAGGAATAATAGCAACAAGCGTGAAAGTAATGATCATTTCGGCGTTTCGGGCATCCTAGACTTAACTCTGAGGCATTGCTCCACCAGATCGAATAGTTAGGGCCTAAGAAGTCAACGCCAGAAGCATAAAATACAATATAAATATAACAGTTTTTCCATCGTATAAAACGAATAATAGCAACCAGTGTGAAAGTTATGGTCATTTCTACATTCCGGGCAACCTAGGCTTCACTCTAGGGCGTTGCTCCACCAGATCAAACAGTTAAGGCCTTAGATGTCAACGCCAGAAGCATAAAATACAATAAAGGTGCAACAGTTTTTCCATCGTATAACAGGTATAACTGCAACCAGTGTGAAAGTACTGGTCATTTCTACGTTCCGGGTAACCTAGGTTTCACTCTAGGGCGTTGCTCCACGAGATCGAAAAGCTAGGGACTTAGAATTCAACGACAGAAGAATAAAATACAATATAAGTACAACAGTTTTTCCATCGTATAAAATGAATATTTGCAAGCATTGTGAAAGTAATTGTCACTTCTACGTTCCGGGCAACCTATGCGACACTCTAGAGCGTTGCTCCACCACATCTAATAGCTACGGCCTTAAAAGTCAACGCCAGAAGAATAAAATGCAATATAAATACAACAGCTTTTCCATCGTATAAAATGAATAATTGCAAACAGTATGAAAGTACTGGTCATTTCTACATTTCGAGCAACCTAGGCTTCACTCTAGGGCGTTGCTTCATCTGATCGAATAGTTAGGGCCTTAGAAGTCAACGCCAGAAGCAAAATATACAATAAAGATGCAACAGTTTTTCCATCGTATAACAGGAATAACTGCAAACAGTGTGAAAGTACTGGTCATTTCTACGTTCCGGGTAACCTAGGTTTCACTCTAGGGCGTTGCTCTACCAGATCGAATAGCTAGAGACTTAGAATTCAGCGCCATAAGAATAAAATACAATATAAATATAACAGCTTTTCCATCGTATAAAACGAATATTAGCAACTAGAGTGAAAGTTATGGTCATTTCAACGTTCCGGGCAATCTAGGCTTCACACTAGGGCGTTGCTCCTCCAGATCAATCAGTTAGGGCCTTAGAAATCAACGCCCGAAGCATAAAATGCAAAATAAATAGAACAGTTTTTCCATTGTATAAAACGAATAATTGCTACCAGTGTAAAAGTTATGGTCATATCTACGTTCCGGGCAACCTAGGCTTCACCCTAGGGCGTTGTTCCACCAAATCGAAAAGTTAGGGCCTAAGAAATGAACGCCAGAAGCATAAAATACAAAATAAATAGAACAGTTTTTCTATTGTATAAAACGAATAATTGCTGCCAGTGTGAAAGTTATGTTCATTTCTACATTCCGAGGAACCTAGGCGTCACTCTAGGGCGTTGCTCCAGCAGATCGAATAGCTAGGGCCTTAGAAGTCAACGCCAGAAGCATAAAATACAATAAAGATGCAACAGTTGTTCCATCGTATAACAGGAATAACTGCAAACAGTGTGAAAGTACAGGTCATTTCTACGTTCCGGGTAATCCAGGTTTCACTCTAGGGCGTTGCTCCACCAGATCGAATAGCTAGGGACCTAGAATTCAATGCCAGAAGCATAAAATGCAATATATATATAACAGCTTTTCCATGTATAAAACGAATAATTGCTACCAGTGTGAAATAGTTGGTCATTTCTACGTTCCCGGCAACCTAGGCTTCACCCTAGGGCGTTGTTCCACCAGATGGAATAGTTAGGGCCTAAGAAGTCAACGCCAGAATCATAAAATACAATAAAGATGCAACAGTTTTTCCATCGTATAACAGGAATAATTGCAACCAGTTTGAAAGTGATGATCATTTCTACGTTCCAGGGAACCTAGGCTTCACTCTAGGGCGTCGTTCCACCAGATCGAATAGCTAGGGCCTAAGAAGTCAACGCCAGAAGCATAAAATACAATATAAATATAACAGTTTTTCCATCGTATAAAACGAATAATAGCAACCAGTGTGAAAGTTATGGTCATTACTACGTTCCGGGCAACGTAGGCTTCACTCTAGGGCGTTGCTCCACCTGATCAAACAGTTAGGGCCCTAGAAGCCAACGCCCGAAGCATTAAATACAAAATAAATAGAACAGTTTTTCCATCGTATAAAACGAATAATTGCAACCAGTATGAAAGTTAACGTCATTTCTACTTCCCGGGCAACCTGGGCTTCACCCTAGGGCGTTGCTCCAACAGATTGAATAGTTAGGGCCTTAGAAGTCAACGCCCGAAGCATAAAATACAATATAAATACAACAGTTTTTCCATCGTATAAAACGAATAATTGCAACCAGTATGAAACTTATGGTCATTTCTACTTTCCGAGCAACCTAGGCTTCACCCTAGGGCGTTGCTCCAACAGATTGAATAGTTAGAGCCTTAGAAGTCAATGCCCGAAGCATAAAATGAAATAAAAATACAACAGCTTTTCCATTGTATAACAGGAATAATAGCAACCAGTTTGAAAGTGATGGTCATTTCTACGTTCCGGGTAACCCAGGTTTCACTCTAGGGCATTACTCCACCACATCGAATAGCTACGGCCGTAGAAGTCAACGACTGAAGCATAAAATGCAATAAAAGTACAACAGTTTTTTCATCGTATAACAGGAATAATTGCAGCAAGCGTGAAGGTAATGGTCATTTCTACGTTCCGGGCACCCTAGGCATCACTCTTGGGCGTTGTTCCACCGGATGAAATAGTTAGGGCCTAAGAAGTCAACGCCAGAAGCATAAAATACGATACAAATGCAACAGCTTTTCCATCGTATAAAACGAATAATGGTAACCAGTGTGAAAGTTATGGTCATTTCTACGTTCCGGGCAACCTAGGCTTCACTCTAGGACGATGGTCCACGAGGTCGAATAGTTAGGGCCTAAGAAGTCAACGCCAGAAGTATAAAATGCAATAAAGATGCAACAGTTGTTCCATCGTATAACAGGAATAACTGCAAACAGTGTGAAAGTATAGGTCATTTCTACGTTCCGGGTAATCCAGGTTTCACTCTAGGGCGTTGCTCCACCAGATCGAATAGCTAAGGACCTAGAATTCAATGCCAGAAGCATAAAATGCAATATATATATAACAGCTTTTCCATGTATAAAACGAATAATTGCTACCAGTGTGAAATAGTTGGTCATTTCTACGTTCCGGGCAACCTAGGCTTCACCCTAGGGCGTTGTTCCACCAGATGGAATAGTTAGGGCCTAAGAAGTCAACGCCAGAAGCATAAAATACAATAAAGATGCAACAGTTTTTCCATCGTATAACAGGAATAATTGCAACCAGTTTGAAAGTGATGGTCATTTCTACGTTCCAGGGAACCTAGGCTTCACTCTAGGGCGTCGTTCCACCAGATCGAATAGCTAGGGCCTAAGAAGTCAACGCCAGAAGCATAAAATACAATATAAATACAATAGTTTTTCCATCGTATAAAACGAATAATAGCAACCAGTGTGAAAGTTATGGTCATTACTACGTTCCGGGCAACCTAGGCTTCACTCTAGGGCGTTGCTCCACCAGATCAAACAGTTAGGGCCCTAGAAGCCAACGCCCGAAGCATTAAATACAAAATAAATAGAACAGTTTTTCCATCGTATAAAACGAATAATTGCAACCAGTATGAAAGTTAACGTCATTTCTACTTCCCGGGCAACCTGGGCTTCACCCTAGGGCGTTGCTCCAACAGATTGAATAGTTAGGGCCTTAGAAGTCAACGCCCGAAGCATAAAAGGCAATAAGAATACAACAGTTTTTCCATCGTATAGCAGGATTAATTGCAACCAGTTTGAAAGTGATGGCCAATTCTACGTTCCGGGCAACCTAGGCTTCACTCTAGGGCGTTGCTCCACCAGATCGAATGGTTAGTGCCTTAGAAGTCAACGCCAGAAGCATAAAATACAATATAAATACAATAGTTTTTCCATCGTATAAAACGAATAATTGCAGCCAGTATGAAACTTATGGTCATTTCTACTTTCCGAGCAACCTAGGCTTCACCCTAGGGCGTTGCTCCAACAGATTGAATAGTTAGGGCCTTAGAAGTCAATGCCCGAAGCATAAAATGAAATAAAAATACAACAGCTTTTCCATTGTATAACAGGAATAATTGCAACCAGTGTGAAAGTGATGGTCATTTCTACGATCCGGGTAACCCGGGTTTCACTGTAGGGCAATACTCCACCACATGGAATAGCTACGGCCGTAGAAGTCAACGACTGAAGCATAAAATGCAATAAAAGTACAACAGTTTTTTCATCGTATAACAGGAATAATTGCAGCAAGCGTGAAGGTAATGGTCATTTCTACGTTCCGGGCACCCTAGGCATCAGTCTTGGGCGTTGTTCCACCAGATCGAATAGTTAGGGCCTAAGAAGTCAACGCCAGAAGCATAAAATACGATATAAATACTACAGCTTTTCCATCGTATAAAACGAATAATTGCTACCAGTGTGAAAGTTATGGTCCTTTCTACTTTCCGAGCAACCTAGGCTTCACCCTAGGGCGTTGCTCCAACGAATAGAATAGTTAGGGCCTTAGAGGTCAACGCCCGAACCATAAAATGCAAAAAAAATACAGCAGTGTTTCCATCATATAACAGGTATAATTGCAACCAGTTTGCAATTGATGGCCAATTCTATGTTCCGGGCAACCGAGGCTTCACCCTAGGGCGTTGTTCCACCAGATGGAATAGTTAGGGCCTAAGAAGTCAACGCCAGAAGCATAAAATACAATAAAGATGCAACAGTCTTTCCATCGTATAACAGGAATAATTGCAACCAGTGTGAAGGTAATGGTATGTTCTACGTTCCGGGCAACCTAGGCTTCACTCTAGGGCGGTGCTCTACCAGGTTAAATAGTTAGGGCCTAAGAAGTCAACGCCAGAAGCATAAAATACAATGTAAATACAACAGCCTTTCCATCGTATATAATGTATATTTGCAAACAGTGTGAAAGTAATGGTCATTTCTACGTTCCTGGCAACCTAGGCTTCACTCTAGGGCGTTGTTCCGCCAGATCGAATAGCTAGGACCTTAGAATTCAAATACAGAAGCAGAAAATACAATAAAAAAGCAACAGTTCTTCAATCGTATAGCATGAATAATTGCAACCAGTGTGAAAGTAACGATCATTTCGACGTTTCGGGCATCCTAGACTTAACTCTGAGGCATTGCTCCACAAGATCGAATAGTTAGGGCCTAAGAAGTCAACGCCAGAAGCATAAAATACAATATAAATACAATAGCTTTTCCATCATATAAAACGAATAATTGCACCCAGTGTGAAAGTTATGGTCATTTCTACGTTCCGCGCAACATAGGCTTCACTCGTGGACGTTGCCCCACCAGATCGAATAGCTAGGACCTTAGAATTCAAATACAGAAGCAGAAAATACAATAAAAATGCAACAGTTCTTCAACCGTATAGCATGAATAATTACAACCAGTGTGAAAGTAACGATCATTTCGACGTATCGGGCAACCTAGACTTAACTCTGAGGCATTGCTCCACCAGGTCGAAGTGTTAGGGCCTTGGAATTCAACGCCAGAAGCATAAACTACAAAATAAATACAACAGCCTTTCAATCGTATAAAACGAATAATTACAATCTGTGTGAAGGTTATGGTCATATCTACGTTCCGCACAAACTAGGCTTCACCGTAGGGTGTTGCTCCACCAGATCGAATAGGTAGGGCCATAGAAGTCAACGCCCGAAGCATAAAATACAAAATAAATAGAACAGTTCTTCCATGTATAAAACGAATAATTGCTACCAGTGTGAAAGTTATGGTCATTTCTACGTTCCGGGCAACCTAGGCTTCACCCTAGTGCGTTGTTCCACCAGATGGAATAGTTAGGGCCTAAGAAGTCAACGCCAGAAACATAAAATACGATATAAATACAACAGCTTTTCCATCATATAAAACGAATAACGGTAACCAGTGTGAAAGTTATGGTCATTTCTACGTTCCGGGCAACCTAGGCTTCACTCTAGGACGTTGCTCCACGAGATCGAATAGTTAGGGCCTAAGAAGTCAACGCCAGAAGCATAAAATACAATAAAGATGCAACAGTTTTTCCATCGTATAACAGGAATAATTGCAACCAGTGTGAATGTAATGGTCATTTCTACTTTCTGAGCAACCTAGGCTTCACCCTAGGGCGTTGCTCCAACAGATTGAATAGTTAGGGCCTTAGAAGTCAATGCCCGAAGCATAAAATGAAATAAAAATACAATAGCTTTTCCATTGTATAGCAGGAATAATTGCAACCAGTGTGAAAGTGATGGTCATTTCTACGATCCGGGTAACCCAGGTTTCACTCTAGGGCATTACTCCACCACATCGAATAGCTACGGCCGTAGAAGTCAACGACTGAAGCATAAAATGCAATAAAAGTACAACAGTTTTATCATCGTATAACAGGAATAATTGCAGCAAGCGTGAAGGTAATGGTCATTTCTACGTTCCGGGCACCCTAGGCATCACTCTTGGGCGTTGTTCCACCAAATGGAACAGTTAGGGCCTAAGAAGTCAACGCCAGAAGCATAAAATACCATAAAGATGCAACAGTTGTTCCATCGTATAACAGGAATAACTGCAAACAGTGTGAACGTACAGGTCGTTTCTACGTTCCTGGCAACCTAGGTTTCACTCTAGGGCGTTGCTCCACCAAATCGAATAGCTAGGGCCTTATAAGTCAACGCCAGAAGCATAAAATACAATAAAGATGCAAAAGTTTTTCCATCGTATAACAGGAATAACTGCAAACAGTATGAAAGTACTGGTCATTTCTACGTACCGGGTAACCTAGGTTTCACCCTAGGGCGTTGTTCCACCAGATCGAATAGTTAGGGCCTAAGAAGTGAACGCCAGAAGCATAAAATACAATATAAATACAACAGTTTATCCATCGTATAAAACGAATAATTGCAACCAGTATGAAACTTATGGTCATTTCTACTTTCCGAGCAACCTAGGCTTCACCCTAGGGCGTTGCTCCAGCAGATTGAATAGTTAGGGCCTTAGAAGTCAATGCCCGAAGCATAAAATGAAATAAAAATACAACAGCTTTTCCATTGTATAACAGGAATAATTGCAACCAGTGTGAAAGTGATGGTCATTTCTACGATCCGGGTAACCCAGGTTTCACTCTAGGGCATTACTCCACCACATCGAATAGCTACGGCCGTAGAAGTCAACGACTGAAGCATAAAATGCAATAAAAGTACAACATCTTTTTCATCGTATAACAGGAATAATTGCAGCAAGCGTGAAGGTAATGGTCATTTCTACGTTCCGGGCACCCTAGGCATCACTCTTGGGCGTTGTTCCACCAAATGGAACAGTTAGGGCCTAAGAAGTCAACGCCAGAAGCATAAAATACAATAAAGATGCAACAGTTGTTCCATCGTATAACAGGAATAACTGCAAACAGTGTGAAAGTACAGGTCATTTCTACGTTCCTGGCAACCTAGGTTTCACTCTAGGGCGTTGCTCCACCAAATCGAATAGCTAGGGCCTTAGAAGTCAACGCCAGAAGCATAAAATACAATAAAGATGCAAAAGTTTTTCCATCGTATAACAGGAATAACTGCAAACAGTATGAAAGCACTTGTCATTTCTACGTACCGGGTAACCTAGGTTTCACCCTAGGGCGTTGTTCCACCAGATCGAATAGTTAGGGCCTAAGAAGTGAACGCCAGAAGCATAAAATACAATATAAATACAACAGTTTATCCATCGTATAAAACGAATAATTGCAACCAGTATGAAACTTATGGTCATTTCTACTTTCCGAGCAACCTAGGCTTCACCCTAGGGCGTTGCTCCAGCAGATTCAATAGTTAGGGCCTTAGAAGTCAATGCCCAAAGCATAAAATGAAATAAAAACACAACAGCTTTTCCATTGTATAACAGGAATAATTGCAACCAGTGTGAAAGTGATGGTCATTTCTACGATCCGGGTAACCCAGGTTTCACTCTAGGGCATTACTCCACCACATCGAATAGCTACGGCCGTAGAAGTCAACGACTGAAGCATATAATGCAATAAAAGTACAACAGATTTTCATCTTATAACAGGAACAATTGCAGCAAGCGTGAAGGTAATGGTCATTTCTACGTTCCGGGCACCCTAGGCATCACTCTTGGGCGTTGTTCCACCAGATGGAATAGTTAGGGCCTAAGAAGTCAACGCCAGAAGCATAAAATACGATATAAATGCAACAGCTTTTCCATCGTAGAAAACGAATAATGGCAACCAGTGTGAAAGTTATGGTCATTTCCACGTTCCGAGCAACTTAGGCTTCACTCTAGGGACTTGCTCCACCAGATCGAATGGTTAGTGCCTTAGATGTCAACGCCACATGCATAAAATACAATAATGGTGCAACAGTTTTTCCATCGTATAACAGGAATAATTGCAACCAGTGTGAAGGTAACGGTATGTTCTACGTTCCGCGCAACCTAGGCTTCACTCTAGGGCGTTGCTCCACCAGATCGAATAGTTAGGGCCTTAGAAGTCAACGCCCGAAGCATAAAATGCAAAATAAATAGAACAGTTGTTCCATTGTATAAAACGAATAACTGCAACCAGTGTGAAAGTACTGGTCATTTCTATGTTCCGGGCAACCTAGGCTTCACTCTAGGGCATTGCTCCACCAGATCGAATAGTTAGGGCCTTAGAAGTCAACGCCCGAAGCATAAAACGCAATAAAGGTGCAACAGTTTTTCCATCGTGTAACGGGAATAATTGCAAACAGTGTGAAAGTAATGGTCATATCTACGTTCCGGGTAACCTAGGCGTCACTCTAGGGCGTTACTCCACCAGGTCGAATAGTTAGGGCCTTAGAAATCAACGCCAGAAGCATAAAATACAATAAAGATGCAACAGTTTTTCCACCGTTTAACAGGAATAACTGCAACCAGTGTGAATGTACTGGTCATTTCTACGTTCCGGATAACCTAGGTTTCACTCTAGGGCGTTGCTCCACCAGGTCGAATAGTTAGGGCCTAAGAAGTCAACGCCAGAAGCATAAAATACAATATAAATACAACAGGTTTTACATCGTATAAAACGAGTAATTGCAACCAGTGTGGAAGTTATGGTCATTTCTACGTTCCGGGCAACCGAGGCTTCACTCTGGGGCGTTGCTCGACCAGATCGAATAGCTAGGGCCTTAGGAGTCAACGCCCGAAGCATAAAATACAAAATAAATAGAACAGTTTTTCCATCGTATAAAACGAATAATTGCTACCATTGTGAAAGTTATGGTCATTGCTACGTTCCGCGCAACCTACCCTTCACCCTAGGGCGTTGCTCCACCAGATCGAATAGTTACGGCCTTAGAAGTCAGCGCCAGAAGCATAAAATGCATTAAAGATGCAAACAGTTTTTCCATCGTTTAACAGGAATAACATCAACCAGTGTGAATGCACTGGTCATTTCTACGTTCCGGATAACCTAGGTTTCACTGTCGGGCGTTGCTCCACCAGATCGAAATGTTAGGGGCTAAGAAGTCAACGCCCGAAGCATAAAATACGATATAAATACAACAGCATTTCCATCGTATTAAATGAATAATTGCAAACAGTGTGAAAGTAGTGGTCATTTCTACGTTCCGGGCAACCTAGGCTTCACTGTATGGCGTTCTTCCACCACATCGAATAGCTGCGGCCTCAGATGTCCGCGCCTGAAGCATAAAATACAATAAAAATACAACAGTCTTTACATCGTATAACAGGAATAATTGCAACAAGCGTGAAAGTAATGACCATTTCGGCGTTTCGGGCATCCTAGACTTAACTCTGAGGCATTGCTCCACCAGATCGAATATTTAGGGCCTTAGAAGTCAACGCCAGAAGCATAAAGTACAATATAAATACAACAGTTTTTCGATCGTATAAAACGAATAATTGCAACCAGTATGCAACTTATGGTCATTTCTACATTCCGAGCAACCTAGGCTTCACTCTAGGGCGTTGCTCCACCAGATCGAATAGTTAGGTCCTTAGAAGTCAATGCCCGAAGCATAAAATGAAATAAAAATACAATAGCTTTTCCATTGTATAGCAGGAATAATTGCAACCAGTGTGAAAGTGATGGTCATTTCTACGATCCGGGTAACCCAGGTTTCACTCTAGGGCATTACTCCACCACATCGAATAGCTACGGCCGTAGAAGTCAACGACTGAAGCATAAAATGCAATAAAAGTACAACAGTTTTATCATCGTATAACAGGAATAATTGCAGCAAGCGTGAAGGTAATGGTCATTTCTACGTTCCGGGCACCCTAGGCATCACTCTTGGGCGTTGTTCCACCAAATGGAACAGTTAGGGCCTAAGAAGTCAACGCCAGAAGCATAAAATACAATAAAGATGCAAAAGTTTTTCCATCGTATAACAGGAATAACTGCAAACAGTATGAAAGTACTGGTCATTTCTACGTACCGGGTAACCTAGGTTTCACCCTAGGGCGTTGTTCCACCAGATCGAATAGTTAGGGCCTAAGAAGTGAACGCCAGAAGCATAAAATACAATATAAATACAACAGTTTATCCATCGTATAAAACGAATAATTGCAACCAGTATGAAACTTATGGTCATTTCTACTTTCCGAGCAACCTAGGCTTCACCCTAGGGCGTTGCTCCAGCAGATTCAATAGTTAGGGCCTTAGAAGTCAATGCCCAAAGCATAAAATGAAATAAAAACACAACAGCTTTTCCATTGTATAACAGGAATAATTGCAACCAGTGTGAAAGTGATGGTCATTTCTACGATCCGGGTAACCCAGGTTTCACTCTAGGGCATTACTCCACCACATCGAATAGCTACGGCCGTAGAAGTCAACGACTGAAGCATATAATGCAATAAAAGTACAACAGATTTTCATCTTATAACAGGAACAATTGCAGCAAGCGTGAAGGTAATGGTCATTTCTACGTTCCGGGCACCCTAGGCATCACTCTTGGGCGTTGTTCCACCAGATGGAATAGTTAGGGCCTAAGAAGTCAACGCCAGAAGCATAAAATACGATATAAATGCAACAGCTTTTCCATCGTAGAAAACGAATAATGGCAACCAGTGTGAAAGTTATGGTCATTTCCACGTTCCGAGCAACTTAGGCTTCACTCTAGGGACTTGCTCCACCAGATCGAATGGTTAGTGCCTTAGATGTCAACGCCACATGCATAAAATACAATAATGGTGCAACAGTTTTTCCATCGTATAACAGGAATAATTGCAACCAGTGTGAAGGTAACGGTATGTTCTACGTTCCGCGCAACCTAGGCTTCACTCTAGGGCGTTGCTCCACCAGATCGAATAGTTAGGGCCTTAGAAGTCAACGCCCGAAGCATAAAATGCAAAATAAATAGAACAGTTGTTCCATTGTATAAAACGAATAACTGCAACCAGTGTGAAAGTACTGGTCATTTCTATGTTCCGGGCAACCTAGGCTTCACTCTAGGGCATTGCTCCACCAGATCGAATAGTTAGGGCCTTAGAAGTCAACGCCCGAAGCATAAAACGCAATAAAGGTGCAACAGTTTTTCCATCGTGTAACGGGAATAATTGCAAACAGTGTGAAAGTAATGGTCATATCTACGTTCCGGGTAACCTAGGTTTCACTCTAGGGCGTTGCTCCACCAGATCGAATAGTTACGGCCTAAGAAGTCAACGCCAGAAGCATAAAATACGATAAAGATGCAACAGTTTTTCCATCGTATAAAACGAATAATTGCAATCAGTGTGAAAGTTATGGTCATTTCTACATTCCGAGCAACCTAGGCTTCACTCTAGGGCGTTGCTCCAACAGATCGAATAGTTAGGTCCTTAGAAGTCAACGCCAGAAGCATAAAATACGATATAAATACAACAGCTTTTCCATCGTATAAAAGGAATAATTGCAAAAACTGTGTAAGTAATGGTCATTTCTACGTTCGGGCAACCTAGGCTTCACTCTACGGCGTTGTTCCACCAGATCGAATAGTTAGGGCCTAAGAAGTCAACACCAGAAGAATAAAATACAAAATAAATACAACAGCTTTTACACCGTATAAAACGAATAATTGCAACCTGTGTGAAGGTTATGGTCATATCTACGTTCCGGGCAACCTAGGCTTCACTGTCGGGCGTTGCTCCACCAGATCGAAATGTTAGGGCCTAAGAAGTCAACGCCCGAAGCATAAAATACGATATAAATACAACAGCATTTCCATCGTATTAAATGAATAATAGCAAACAGTGTGAAAGTAGTGGTCATTTCTACGTTCCGGGCAACCTAGGCTTCACTGTATGGCGTTATTCCACCACATCGAATATCTACGGCCTCAGAAGTCCACGCCTGAAGCATAAAATACAATAAAAATACAACAGCTTTTCCATCGTATAAAAGGAATAATTGCAAACAGTGTGATAGTAGTGTTCATTTCTACGTTCCGGATAACCTAGGTTTCACTCTAGGGCGTTGCTCCACCAGATCGAATAGTTACGGCCTAAGAAGTCAACGCCAGAAGCATAAAAAGTGATAAAGATGCAACAGTTTTTCCATCGTATAAAACGAATAATTGCAATCAGTGTGAAAGTTATGGTCATTTCTACATTCCGAGCAACCGAGGCTTCACTCTAGGGCGTTGCTCCACCAGATCGAATAGTTAGGTCCTTAGAAATCAACGCCAGAAGCATAAAATACTATATAAATACAACAGCTGTTCCATCGTATAAAAGGAATAATTGCAAACAGTGTGAAGGTAATGGTCATTTCTACGTTCCGGGCAACCTAGGCTTCACTCTACGGCGTTGTTCCACCAGATCGAATAGTTAGGGCCTAAGAAGTCAACACCAGAAGAATAAAATACAATAAAAATACAACAGACTTTCCATCCTATAAGAGGAATAATTGCCACCCGTGTGAAAGTGATGGTCATTTCTACGTTCCAGGCAACCTAGGCTTCACTCTAGGGCGTTGTTCCACAAGATCGAATAGTTAGTGCCTAAGTAGACAACGCCAGAAGCATAAAATACAATATAAATAGAACAGTTTTTCCATTGTATAAAGCGAATAATTGCTACCAGTGTGAAAGTTATGGTCATTTCTACGTTCCGCGCAACCTGGGCTTTACTCTAGGGCGCTGTTCCACCAGATGGAATAGTTAGGGCCTAAGAAGTCAACGCCAGAAGCATAAAATACGATATAAATACAACAGCTGTTCCATCGTATACAACAAGTAATTGCAACCAGTGTGAAAGTTATGGTCATTTCAACGTTCCGGGCTACCTAGGCTTCACCCTAGGCCGTTGTTCCACCAGATCGAATAGTTAGGGCCTAAGAAGTGAACGCCAGAAGCATAAAATGCAATAAAAATACAACAGTTTTTCCATCGTATAGCAGGAATAATTTGCAACCAGTGTGATAGTAGTGGTCATTTCTGCGTTCCGGGCAACCCAGGTTTCACTCCAGGGCGTTGCTCCACCAGATCGAATAGTTACGGCCTAAGAAGTCAACGCCAGAAGCATAAAATACGATAAAGATGCAACAGCTTTTCCATCGCATAAAATGAATAATTGCAAACAGTGTGAAAGTACTGGACATTTCTACGTTCCGGGTAACCTAGGTTTCACTCTAGGGCGTTGCTCCACCAGATCGAATAGTTACGGCCTAAGAAGTCAACGCCAGAAGCATAAAATACGATAAAGATGCAACAGTTTTTCCATCGTATAAAACGAATAATTGCAATCAGTGTGAAAGTTATGGTCATTTCTACATTCCGAGCAACCGAGGCTTCACTCTAGGCGTCGCTCCACCAGATCGAATAGTTAGGTCCTTAGAAATCAACGCCAGAAGCATAAAATACGATATAAATACAACAGCTGTTCCATCGTATAAAAGGAATAATTGCAAACAGTGTGAAGGTAATGGTCATTTCTACGTTCCGGGCAACCTAGTCTTCACTCTACGGCGTTGTTCCACAAGATCTAATAGTTAGTGCCTAAGCAGACAACGCCAGAAGCATAAAATACAATATAAATAGAACAGTTTTTCCATTGTATAAAGGGACTAATTGCAACCAGTGTGAAAGCTATGGTCATATCTACGTTCCGGGCAACCTAGGCTTCACTGTAGGGCGTTGCTCCACCAGATCGAAGCGTTAGGGCCTAAGAAGTCAACGCCCGCAGCATAAAATACGATATAAATACAACAGCTTTTCCATCGTATTAAATGAATAATTGCAAACAGTGTGAAAGATATGGACATTTCAACGTTCCGGGCAACCTAGGCTTCACTCTATGGCGTTCTTCCACCACATCGAAAAGCTATGGCCTCAGAAGTCAACGCCTGAAGCATAAAATACAATATAAATATAACAGTTTTTCCATCGTATAAAACGAATAATAGCAACCAGTGTGAAAGTTATGGTCATTTCTACGTTCCGGGCAACCTAGGCTTCACCCTAGGGCGTTGTACCACCAGATCGAATAGTTAGGGCCTAAGAAGTGAACGCCAGAAGCATAAAATACAATATAAATACAACAGTTATTCCATCGTATAAAACGAATAATTGCAACCAGTATGAAACTTATGGTCGTTTCTACTTACCGGGCAACCTAGGCTTCACTCTAGGGCGTTGCTCTACCAGATCGAATAGTTAGGGCCTTAGAAGTCAACGACCGAAGCATAAAATACAAAATAAATAGAACAGTTTTTTCATCGTATAAAACGAATAATTGCTACCAGTGTGAAAGTTATGGTCATTTCTACTTTCCGGGCAACCTAGGCTTCACCCCATGGCGTTGTTCCACCAGATGGAATAGTTAGGGCCTAAGAAGTCAACGCCAGAAGCATAAAATACGATATATATACAACAGCTTTTCCATCGTATAAAACAAATAATTGCAACCAGTTTGATAGTGATGGTCACTTCTACGTACCGGGCAACCTAGGCTTCACTCTAGGGCGTTGCTCCACCAGATCGAATAGTTAGGGCCTTAGAAGTCAACGCCCGAAGCATAAAATATAAAATAAATAGAACAGTTTTTCCATCGTATAAAACGAAAAATTGCTACCAGTGTGAAAGTTATGGTCATTTCTACTTTCCGGGCAACCTAGGCTTCACCCTAGGCCGTTGTTCCACTAGATCGAATAGTTAGGGCCTAAGAAGTGAACGCCAGAAGCATAAAATACAATATAAATACAACAGTTTTTCCATCATATAAAACGAATGATAGCAACCAGTGTGAAAGTTATGGTCATTTCTACGTTCCGGGCAACCTAGGCTGCACTCTAGGGCGTTGCTCCACCAGATAGAATAGTTAGGGCCTTAGAAGTCAACGCCCGAAACATAAAATACAAAATAAATAAAACAGTTTTTCTATCGTATAAAACGAAAAATTGCAAACAGTGTGAAAGATATGGACATTTCTACGATCCGGGCTACCTAGGCTTCACTCTATGGCGTTCTTCCACCACATCGAATAGCAGCGGCCTCAGAAGTCAACGCCAGAAGATTAAATAAAATATAAATATAACAGTTTTTCCATCGTATGAAACGAATAATAGCAACCAGTGTGAAAGTTATGGTCATTTCTACGATCCGGGCAACCTAGGCTTCACTCTAGGGCGTTGTTCCGCCAGATCGAATAGTTAGGGCCTTAGAAGTCAACGCCCGGAGCATAAAGTACAAAATAAATAGAACAGTTTTTCCATCGTATAAAACGAATAATTGCTACCAGTGTGAAAGTTATGGTCATTTCTACGTTCCGGGCAACCTAGGTTTCACTCCAGGGTGTTGCTCCACCAGATCGAATAGTTACGGCCTATGAAGTCAGCGCCAGAAGCATAAAATACAATATAAATACAACAGTTTTTCTATCATATAAAACGAATGATAGCAACCAGTGTGAAAGTTATGGTCCTTTCTACATTTCGAGCAACCTAGGCTTCACTCTAGGGCGTTGCTCCACCAGATCAAACAGTTAGGGCCCTAGAAGCCAACGCCCGAAGCATTAAATACAAAATAAATAGAACAGTTTTTCCATCGTATAAAACGAATAATTGCAACCAATATGAAAGTTAACGTCATTTCTACTTCCCGGGCAACCTGGGCTTCACCCTAGGGCGTAGTTCCAACAGATTGAATAGTTAGGGCCTTAGAAGTCAACGCCCGAAGCATAAAAGGCAATAACAATACAACAGTTTTTCCATCGTATAGCAGGATTAATTGCAACCAGTTTGAAAGTGATGGCCAATTCTACGTTCCGGGCAACCTAGGCTTCACTCTAGGGCGTTGCTCCACCAGATCGAATGGTTAGTGCCTTAGAATTCAAATACAGAAGCAGAAAATACAATAAAAAAGCAACAGTTCTTCAATCGTATAGCATGAATAATTGCAACCAGTGTGAAAGTAACGATCATTTCGACGTTTCGGGCATCCTAGACTTAACTCTGAGGCATTGCTCCTCAAGATCGAATAGTTAGGGCCTAAGAAGTCAACGCCAGAAGCATAAAATACAATATAAATACAATAGCTTTTCCATCATATAAAACGAATAATTGCACCCAGTGTGAAAGTTATGGTCATTTCTACGTTCCGCGCAACATAGGCTTCACTCTTGGACGTTGCCCCACCAGATCGAATAGCTAGGACCTTAGAATTCAAATACAGAAGCAGAAAATACAATAAAAATGCAACAGTTCTTCAACCGTATAGCATGAATAATTACAACCAGTGTGAAAGTAACGATCATTTCGACGTTTCGGGCAACCTAGACTTAACTCTGAGGCATTGCTGCACCAGGTCAAAGTGTTAGGGCCTTGGAATTCAACGCCAGAAGCATAAACTACAAAATAAATACAACAGCCTTTCAATCGTATAAAACGTATAATTACAATCTGTGTGAAGGTTATGGTCATATCTACGTTCCGCACAAACTAGGCTTCACCGTAGGGTGTTGCTCCACCAGATCGAATAGGTAGGGCCATAGAAGTCAACGCCCGAAGCATAAAATACAAAATAAATAGAACAGCTCTTCCATGTATAAAACGAATAATTGCTACCAGTGTGAAAGTTATGGTCATTTCTACGTTCCGGGCAACCTAGGCTTCACCCTAGTGCGTTGTTCCACCAGATGGAATAGTTAGGGCCTAAGAAGTCAACGCCAGAAACATAAAATACGATATAAATACAACAGCATTTCCATCATATAAAACGAATAACGGTAACCAGTGTGAAAGTTATGGTCATTTCTACGTTCCGGGCAACCTAGGCTTCACTCTAGGACGTTGCTCCACGAGATCGAATAGTTAGGGCCTAAGAAGTCAACGCCAGAAGCATAAAATACAATAAAGATGCAACAGTTTTTCCATCGTATAACAGGAATAATTGCAACCAGTGTGAATGTAATGGTCATTTCTACTTTCTGAGCAACCTAGGCTTCACCCTAGGGCGTTGCTCCAGCAGATTGAATAGTTAGGGCCTTAGAAGTCAATGCCCGAAGCATAAAATGAAATAAAAATACAACAGCTTTTCCATTGTATAACAGGAATATTTGCAACCAGTGTGAAAGTGATGGTCATTTCTACGATCCGGGTAACCCAGGTTTCACTCTAGGGCATTACTCCACCACATCGAATAGCTACGGCCGTAGAAGTCAACGACTGAAGCATATAATGCAATAAAAGTACAACAGTTTTTTCATCTTATAACAGGAACAATTGCAGCAAGCGTGAAGGTAATGGTCATTTCTACGTTCCGGGCACCCTAGGCATCACTCTTGTGCGTTGTTCCACCAGATGGAATAGTTAGGGCCTAAGAAGTCAACGCCAGAAGCATAAAATACGATATAAATGCAACAGCTTTTCCATCGTAGAAACCGAATAATGGCAACCAGTGTGAAAGTTATGGTCATTTCCACGTTCCGAGCAACTTAGGCTTCACTCTAGGGACTTGCTCCACCAGATCGAATGGTTAGTGCCTTAGATGTCAACGCCACATGCATAAAATACAATAATGGTGCAACAGTTTTTCCATCGTATAACAGGAATAATTGCAACCAGTGTGAAGGTAACGGTATGTTCTACGTTCCGGGCAACCTAGGCTTCACTCTAGGGCGTTGCTCCACCAGATCGAATAGTTAGGGCCTTAGAAGTCAACGCCCGAAGCATAAAATGCAAAATAAATAGAACAGTTGTTCCATTGTATAAAACGAATAACTGCAACCAGTGTGAAAGTACTGGTCATTTCTATGTTCCGGGCAACCTAGGCTTCACTCTAGGGCATTGCTCCACCAGATCGAATAGTTAGGGCCTTAGAAGTCAACGCCCGAAGCATAAAACGCAATAAAGGTGCAACAGTTTTTCCATCGTGTAACGGGAATAATTGCAAACAGTGTGAAAGTAATGGTCATATCTACGTTCCGGGTAACCTAGGCGTCACTCTAGGGCGTTACTCCACCAGGTCGAATAGTTAGGGCCTTAGAAATCAACGCCAGAAGCATAAAATACAATAAAGATGCAACAGTTTTTCCATCGTTTAACAGGAATAACTGCAACCAGTGTGAATGTACTGGTCATTTCTACGTTCCGGATAACCTAGGTTTCACTCTAGGGCGTTGCTCCACCAGGTCGAATAGTTAGGGCCTAAGAAGTCAACGCCAGAAGCATAAAATACAATATAAATACAACAGCTTTTACATCGTATAAAACGAGTAATTGCATTCAGTGTGAAAGTTATGGCCATTTCTACATTCCGAGCAACCTAGGCTTCACTCTAGGGCGTTGCTCCACCAGATCGAATAGTTAGGTCCTTAGAAGTCAACGCCAGAAGCATAAAATACGATATAAATACAACAGCTTTTCCATCGTATAAAAGGAATAATTGCAAAAACTGTGTAAGTAATGGTCATTTCTACGTTCGGGCAACCTAGGCTTCACCCTACGGCGTTGTTCCACCAGATCGAATAGTTAGGGCCTAAGAAGTCAACACCAGAAGAATAAAATACAAAATAAATACAACAGCTTTTACACCGTATAAAACGAATAATTGCAACCTGTGTGAAGGTTATGGTCATATCTACGTTCCGGGCAACCTAGGCTTCACTGTCGGGCGTTGCTCCACCAGATCGAAATGTTAGGGCCTAAGAAGTCAACGCCCGAAGCATAAAATACGATATAAATACAACAGCATTTCCATCGTATTAAATGAATAATAGCAAACAGTGTGAAAGTAGTGGTCATTTCTACGTTCCGGGCAACCTAGGCTTCACTGTATGGCGTTATTCCACCACATCGAATATCTACGGCCTCAGAAGTCCACGCCTGAAGCATAAAATACAATAAAAATACAACAGTCTTTTCATCGCATAACAGGAATAATTGCAACAAGCGTGAAAGTCATGATCATTTCGGCGTTTCGGGCATCCTAGACTTAACTCTGAGGCATTGCTCCACCAGATCGAATAATTAGGGCCTTAGAAGTCAACGCCAGAAGCATGAAATACAATATAAATACAACAGTTTTTCCTTCGTATAAAACTAATGATTGCAACCATTATGATACTTATGGTCATTTCTACTTTTCGAGCATCCTAGGCTTCACCCTAGGGCGTTGCTCCAACAGATTGAATAGTTAGGGCCTTAGAAGTCAACGCCCGAAGCATAAAATACAAGATAAATAGAACGGTTTTACCATTGTATAAAACGAATAATTGCTACGAGTGTAAAAGCTATGGTCATTTCTACGATCCGGGCAACCTAGGCTTCACTCCAGGGCGTTGCTCCACCAGATCGAATAGTTAGGTCCTTAGAAGTCAACGCCAGAAGCATAAAATACGATATAAATACAACAGCTTTTCCATCGTATAAAAGGAATAATTGCAAACAGTGTGATAGTAGTGGTCATTTCTACGTTCCGGGTACCCTAGGTTTCACTCTAGGGCGTTGCTCCACTAGATCGAATAGTTACGGCCTAAGAAGTCAACGCCAGAAGCATAAAATACGATAAAGATGCAACAGTTTTTCCATCGTATAAAACGAATAATTGCAATCAGAGTGAATGTTATGGTCATTTCTACGTTCCGGATAACCTAGGTTTCACTCTAGGGCGTTGCTCCACCAGGTCGAATAGTTAGGGCCTAAGAAGTCAACGCCAGAAGCATAAAATACAATATAAATACAACAGCTTTTACATCGTATAAAACGAGTAATTGCAACCAGTGTGGAAGTTATGGTCATTTCTACGTTCCGGGCAACCGAGGCTTCACTCTGGGGCGTTGCTCGACCAGATCGAATAGCTAGGGCCTTAGGAGTCAACACCAGAAGAATAAAATACAATAAAAATACAACAGACTTTCCATCCTATAAGAGGAATAATTGCAACCCGTGTGAAAGTGATGGTCATTTCTACGTTCCAGGCAACCTAGGCTTCACTCTAGGGCGTTGTTCCACAAGATCGAATAGTTAGTGCCTAAGTAGACAACGCCAGAAGCATAAAATACAATATAAATAGAACAGTTTTTCCATTGTATGAAGCGAATAATTGCTACCAGTGTGAAAGTTATGGTCATTTCTACGTTCCGCGCAACCTGGGCTTTACTCTAGGGCGCTGTTCCACCAGATGGAATAGTTAGGGCCTAAGAAGTCAACGCCAGAAGCATAAAATACGATATAAATACAACAGCTGTTCCATCGTATAAAACAAGTAATTGCAACCAGTGTGAAAGTTATGGTCATTTCAACGTTCCGGGCTACCTAGGCTTCACCCTAGGCCGTTGTTCCACCAGATCGAATAGTTACGGCCTAAGAAGTCAACGCCAGAAGCATAAAATACGATAAAGATGCAACAGTTTTTCCATCGTATAAAACGAATAATTGCAATCAGTGTGAAAGTTATGGTCATTTCTACATTCCGAGCAACCGAGGCTTCACTCTAGGGCGTCGCTCCACCAGATCGAATAGTTAGGTCCTAAGAAGTCAACGCCAGAAGCATAAAATACGATATAAATACAACAGCTTTTCCATTGTATAAAGGGAATAATTGCAACCAGTGTGAAAGCTATGGTCATATCTACGTTCCGGGCAACCTAGGCTTCACTGTAGGGCGTTGCTCCACCAGATCGAAGCGTTAGGGCCTAAGAAATCAACGCTCGCAGCATAAAATACGATTTAAATACAACAGCTTTTCCATCGTATTAAATGAATAATTGCAAACTGTGTGAAAGTAGTGGTCATTTCTGCGTTCCGAGCAACCTAGGCTTCACACTAGGGCGGTGCTCCACCATATCGAATAGCTACGGCCTTAGAAGCCTACGCCTGAAGCATAAAATACAATAAAAATACAACAGTCTTTTCATCGTATAACCGGAATAATTGCAACATGCGTGAAAGTAATGATCATTTCGGCGTTTCGGGCATCCTAGACTTAACTCTGAGGCATTGCTCCACCAGATTGAATAGCTAGGGCCTAAGGAGTCAACGCCAGAAGCATAAAATACAATATAAATGCAACAGCTTTGCCACCGTATAAAATGAATATTTGCAAACAGTGTGAAAGATATGGACATTTCAACGTTCCGGGCAACCTAGGCTTCACTCTATGGCGTTCTTCCACCACATCGAAAAGCTATGGCCTCAGAAGTCAACGCCTGAAGCATAAAATACAATATAAATATAACAGTTTTTCCATCGTATAAAACGAATAATAGCAACCAGTGTGAAAGTTATGGTCATTTCTACGTTCCGGGCAACCTAGGCTTCACTCTAGGGCGTTGCTCCACCAGATCAAACAGTTGGGGACTTAGAAGCCAACGCCCGAAGCATAAAATACAAAATAAATAGAACAGTTTTTCCATCGTATAAAATGAATAATTGCTACCAGTGTGAAAGTTATGGTCATTTCTACTTTCTGGGCAACCTACGCTTCCCCCTAGGGCGTTGATCCACCAGATTGAATAGTTAGGGCCTAAGAAGTCAACGCCAGAAGCGTAAAATACGATATAAATACAACAGCATTTCCATCGTATAAAACGAATAATTGCAACCAGTGTGAAAGTTATGGTCATTTCTACGTTCCGGGCAACCTAGGCTTCCCCCTAGGGCGTTGCTCCAAAAGATTGCATAGTTAGGGCCTTAGAAGTTAATGCCCGAAGCATAACATGCAGTAAAAATACAACAGTACTTCCATCGTATAGCAGGAATAATTTGCTACCAGTGTGAAGGTTATGGTCGTATCTACGTTCCGGGCAACCTAGGCATCACTGTAGGGTGTTGCTCCACCAGATCGAATAGTTAGGTCCTTCGAAGTCAACGCCAGAAGCATAAAATACGATATAAATAAAACAGCTTTTCAATCGTATAAAAGGAATAATTGCAAACAGTGTGAATGTAATGGTCATTCCTACGTTCCCGGCAACCTAGGCTTCTCTCTACGGCGTTGTTCAACCAGATCGAATAGTTAGGGCCTAAGAAATCAACACCAGAAGAATAAAATACAAAATAAGTACAACAGCCTTTACACCGTATAAAACGAATAATTGCAACCTGTGTGAAGGTTATGGTCATATCTACGTCCCGGGCAACCTAGGCTTCACTGTAGGGCGTTGCTCCACCAGATCGAAATGTTAGGGTCTAAGAAGTCAACGCCCGAAGCATAAAATACGATATAAATACAACAGCTTTTCCATCGTATAAAATGAATAATTGCAAACAGTGTGAAAGTTATGGTCATTTCTACGTTCCGGGCAACCTAGGCTTCACCCTAGGGCGTTGTACCACCAGATCGAATAGTTAGGGTCTAAGAAGTGAACGCCAGAAGCATAAAATACAATATAAATACAACAGTTATTCCATCGTATAAAACGAATAATTGCATCCAGTATGAAACTTATGGTCATTTCTACTTACCGGGCAACCTAGGCTTCACTCTAGGGCGTTGCTCTACCAGATCGAATAGTTAGGGCCTTAGAAGTCAACGACCGAAGCATAAAATACAAAATAAATAGAACAGTTTTTTCATCGTATAAAACGAATAATTGCTACCAGTGTGAAAGTTATGGTCATTTCTACTTTCCGGGCAACCTAGGCTTCACCCCAGGGCGTTGTTCCACCAGATGGAATAGTTAGGGCCTAAGAAGTCAACGCCAGAAGCATAAAATACGATATAAATACAACAGCTTTTCCATCGTATAAAACAAATAATTGCAGCCAGTTTGATAGTGATGGTCACTTCTACGTACCGGGCAACCTAGGCTTCACTCTAGGGCGTTGCTCCACCAGATCGAATAGTTAGGGCCTTAGAAGTCAACGCCCGAAGCATAAAATATAAAATAAATAGAACAGTTTTTCCATCGTATAAAACGAAAAATTGCTACCAGTGTGAAAGTTATGGTCATTTCTACATTCCGGGCAACCTAGGCTTCACCCTAGGCCGTTGTTCCACTAGATCGAATAGTTAGGGCCTAAGAAGTGAACGCCAGAAGCATAAAATACAATATAAATACAACAGTTTTTCCATCATATAAAACGAGTGATAGCAACCAGTGTGAAAGTTATGGTCATTTCTACGTTCCGGGCAACCTAGGCTGCACTCTAGGGCGTTGCTCCACCAGATAGAATAGTTAGGGCCTTAGAAGTCAAAGCCCGAAACATAAAATACAAAATAAATAAAACAGTTTTTCTATCGTATAAAACGAAAAATTGCAAACAGTGTGAAAGATATGGACATTTCTACGATCCGGGCTACCTAGGCTTCACTCTATGGCGTTCTTCCACCACATCGAATAGCAGCGGCCTCAGAAGTCAACGCCAGAAGCTTAAATAAAATATAAATATAACAGTTTTTCCATCGTATAAAACGAATAATAGCAACCAGTGTGAAAGTTATGGTCATTTCTACGATCCGGGCAACCTAGGTTTCACTCCAGGGCGTTGCTCCACCAGATCGAATAGTTACGGCCTATGAAGTCAACGCCACAAGCATAAAATACAATATAAATACAACAGTTTGTCTATCATATAAAACGAATGATAGCAACCAGTGTGAAAGTTATGGTCCTTTCTACATTTCGAGCAACCTAGGCTTCACTCTAGGGCTTTGCTCCACCTGATCGAATAGTTAGGGCCTTAGAAGTCAACGCCAGAAGCATAAAATACGATATAAATACAACAGCTTCTCCATCGTATAAAAGGAATAAATGCAAACAGTGTGAAAGTAATGGTCATTTCTACGTTCCGGGCAACCTCGGCTTCACTCTAGGGCGTTGCTACACCAGATCAAACAGTTAGGGCCTTAGAAGTCAACGCCCGAAGCATAAAATACAAAATAAATAGGACAGTTTTTCCATTGTATAAAACGGATAATTGCTACCAGTGTAAAAGTTATGATCATTTCTACGTTCCGGGCAACCTAGGCTCCACTCTACGGCGTTGTTCCACCAGATCGAATAGATAGGGCCTAAGAAGTCAACACAAGAAGAATAAAATACAAAATAGATACAACAGCCTTTACACCGTATAAAACGCATAATTGCAACCTGTGTGAAGGTTATGGTCATATCTACGTTCCGGGCAACCTAGGCTTCACTGTAGGGCGTTGCTCCACCAGATCGAAGTGTTAGGGCCTAAGAAATCAACGCCCGAAGCATAAAATACAATAGAAACACAACAGTTTTTCCATCGTATAAAACGAATAATTGCAACCATTATGATACTTATGGTCATTTCTACGTTCCGGGCAATCTAGGCTTCACTCTATGGCGTTCTTCCACCACATCGAATAGCTACGGCCTCAGAAGTCAACGCCTGAAGCATAAAATACAACAAAGATGCAACAGTCTTTCCATCCTATAACAGGAATAATTGCAACCCGTGTGAAAGTGATGGTCATTTCTACGTTCCCGGCAACCTAGGCTTCTCTCTACGGCGTTGTTCAACCAGATCGAATAGTTAGGGCCTAAGAAATCAACACCAGAAGAATAAAATACAAAATAAGTACAACAGCCTTTACACCGTATAAAACGAATAATTGCAACCTGTGTGAAGGTTATGGTCATATCTACGTCCCGGGCAACCTAGGCTTCACTGTAGGGCGTTGCTCCACCAGATCGAAATGTTAGGGTCTAAGAAGTCAACGCCCGAAGCATAAAATACGATATAAATACAACAGCTTTTCCATCGTATAAAATGAATAATTGCAAACAGTGTGAAAGTTATGGTCATTTCTACGTTCCGGGCAACCTAGGCTTCACCCTAGGGCGTTGTACCACCAGATCGAATAGTTAGGGTCTAAGAAGTGAACGCCAGAAGCATAAAATACAATATAAATACAACAGTTATTCCATCGTATAAAACGAATAATTGCAACCAGTATGAAACTTATGGTCATTTCTACTTACCGGGCAACCTAGGCTTCACTCTAGGGCGTTGCTCTACCAGATCGAATAGTTAGGGCCTTAGAAGTCAACGACAGAAGCATAAAATACAAAATAAATAGAACAGTTTTTTCATCGTATAAAACGAATAATTGCTACCAGTGTGAAAGTTATGGTCATTTCTACTTTCCGGGCAACCTAGGCTTCACCCCAGGACGTTGTTCCACCAGATGGAATAGTTAGGGCCTAAGAAGTCAACGCCAGAAGCATAAAATACGATATAAATACAACAGCTTTTCCATCGTATAAAACAAATAATTGCAGCCAGTTTGATAGTGATGGTCACTTCTACGTACCGGGCAACCTAGGCTTCACTCTAGGGCGTTGCTCCACCAGATCGAATAGTTAGGGCCTTAGAAGTCAACGCCCGAAGCATAAAATATAAAATAAATAGAACAGTTTTTCCATCGTATAAAACGAAAAATTGCTACCAGTGTGAAAGTTATGGTCATTTCTACATTCCGGGCAACCTAGGCTTCACCCTAGGCCGTTGTTCCACTAAATCGAATAGTTAGGGCCTAAGAAGTGAACGCCAGAAGCATAAAATACAATATAAATACAACAGTTTTTCCATCATATAAAACGAGTGATAGCAACCAGTGTGAAAGTTATGGTCATTTCTACGTTCCGGGCAACCTAGGCTGCACTCTAGGGCGTTGCTCCACCAGATAGAATAGTTAGGGCCTTAGAAGTCAAAGCCCGAAACATAAAATACAAAATAAATAAAACAGTTTTTCTATCGTATAAAACGAAAAATTGCAAACAGTGTGAAAGATATGGACATTTCTACGATCCGGGCTACCTAGGCTTCACTCTATGGCGTTCTTCCACCACATCGAATAGCAGCGGCCTCAGAAGTCAACGCCAGAAGCTTAAATAAAATATAAATATAACAGTTTTTCCATCGTATAAAACGAATAATAGCAACCAGTGTGAAAGTTATGGTCATTTCTACGATCCGGGCAACCTAGGCTTCACTCTAGGGCGTTGTTCCACCAGATCGAATAGTTAGGGCCTTAGAAGTCAACGCCCGGAGCATAAAGTACAAAATAAATAGAACAGTTTTTCCATCGTATAAAACGAATAATTGCTACCAGTGTGAAAGTTATGGTCATTTCTACGTTCCGGGCAACCTAGGTTTCACTCCAGGGCGTTGCTCCACCAGATCGAATAGTTACGGCCTATGAAGTCAACGCCACAAGCATAAAATACAATATAAATACAACAGTTTGTCTATCATATAAAACGAATGATAGCAACCAGTGTGAAAGTTATGGTCCTTTCTACATTTCGAGCAACCTAGGCTTCACTCTAGGGCTTTGCTCCACCTGATCGAATAGTTAGGGCCTTAGAAGTCAACGCCAGAAGCATAAAATACGATATAAATACAACAGCTTCTCCATCGTATAAAAGGAATAAATGCAAACAGTGTGAAAGTAATGGTCATTTCTACGTTCCGGGCAACCTCGGCTTCACTCTAGGGCGTTGCTACACCAGATCAAACAGTTAGGGCCTTAGAAGTCAACGCCCGAAGCATAAAATACAAAATAAATAGGACAGTTTTTCCATTGTATAAAACGGATAATTGCTACCAGTGTAAAAGTTATGATCATTTCTACGTTCCGGGCAACCTAGGCTCCACTCTACGGCGTTGTTCCACCAGATCGAATAGATAGGGCCTAAGAAGTCAACACAAGAAGAATAAAATACAAAATAGATACAACAGCCTTTACACCGTATAAAACGCATAATTGCAACCTGTGTGAAGGTTATGGTCATATCTACGTTCCGGGCAACCTAGGCTTCACTGTAGGGCGTTGCTCCACCAGATCGAAGTGTTAGGGCCTAAGAAATCAACGCCCGAAGCATAAAATACAATAGAAACACAACAGTTTTTCCATCGTATAAAACGAATAATTGCAACCATTATGATACTTATGGTCATTTCTACGTTCCGGGCAATCTAGGCTTCACTCTATGGCGTTCTTCCACCACATCGAATAGCTACGGCCTCAGAAGTCAACGCCTGAAGCATAAAATACAACAAAGATGCAACAGTCTTTCCATCCTATAACAGGAATAATTGCAACCCGTGTGAAAGTGATGGTCATTTCTACGTTCCAGGCAACCTAGGCACCACCCAAGGGCGTTGCTCCACCAGATCGAATAGCTAGGGCCATAGAAGTCAACACCAGAAGCATAAAATACGATATAAATACAACAGCTTTTCCATCGTATAAAAGGAATAATTGCAAACAGTGTGAAAGTAATGGTCATTTCTACGTTCCGGGCAACCTAGGCTTCACTCTAGGGCGTTGCTCCACCAGATCAAACAGTTAGGGCCTTAGAAGCCAACGCCCGAAGCATTAAACACAAAATAAATAGAACAGTTTTTCCATTGTATAAAACGAATAATTGCTACCAGTGTAAAAGTTATGGCCATTTCTACGTTGCGGGCAACCTAGGCTTCACCTTAGGCCGTTGTTCCACCAGATCGAATAGTTAGGGCCTAAGAAGTGAACGCCAGAAGCATAAAATACAATATAAATACAACAGATTTTCCATCATATAAAACGAATAATTGCAACCAGTGTGAAAGCTATGGTCATATCTACGTTCCGGGCAACCTAGGCTTCACTCTAGGGCGTCGCTCCAACAGATTGAATAGTCAGGGCCTTATATGTCAGCGCCCGAAGCATAAAATGCAATAAAAATACAACAGTTTTTCCATCGTATAACAGGATTAATTGCAACCAGTTTGAAAGTGATGGTCATTTTTACGTTCCGGGCAACCTAGGCTTCTTTCTAGCTCGTTGCTCCACTAGATCGAATAGCTAGGGCCTTAGAAGTCAACGCCAGAGGCATAAAATACAATATAAATACAACAGCTTTTCCATCGTAAAGAACGAATAATTGTAACCAGTGTGATAGTTATGGTCATTTCTACGTTCCGGGCAACCTAGGCTTCACTCTAGGGCGTTGCTCCACCAGATCAAACAGTTAGGGCCTTAGAAGCCAACGCCCGAAGCATTAAACACAAAATAAATAGAACAGTTTTTCCATTGTATAAAACGACTAATTGCTACCAGTGTAAAAGTTATGGCCATTTCTACGTTGCGGGCAACCTAGGCTTCACCTTAGGCCGTTGTTCCACCAGATCGAATAGTTAGGGCCTAAGAAGTGAACGCCAGAAGCATAAAATACAATATAAATACAACAGCTTTTCCATCGTATAAAAGGAATAATTGCAAAAACTGTGTAAGTAATGGTCATTTCTACGTTCGGGCAACCTAGGCTTCACCCTACGGCGTTGTTCCACCAGATCGAATAGTTAGGGCCTAAGAAGTCAACACCAGAAGAATAAAATACAAAATAAATACAACAGCTTTTACACCGTATAAAACGAATAATTGCAACCTGTGTGAAGGTTATGGTCATATCTACGTTCCGGGCAACCTAGGCTTCACTGTCGGGCGTTGCTCCACCAGATCGAAATGTTAGGGCCTAAGAAGTCAACGCCCGAAGCATAAAATACGATATAAATACAACAGCATTTCCATCGTATTAAATGAATAATAGCAAACAGTGTGAAAGTAGTGGTCATTTCTACGTTCCGGGCAACCTAGGCTTCACTGTATGGCGTTATTCCACCACATCGAATATCTACGGCCTCAGAAGTCCACGCCTGAAGCATAAAATACAATAAAAATACAACAGTCTTTTCATCGCATAACAGGAATAATTGCAACAAGCGTGAAAGTCATCATCATTTCGGCGTTTCGGGCATCCTAGACTTAACTCTGAGGCATTGCTCCACCAGATCGAATAATTAGGGCCTTAGAAGTCAACGCCAGAAGCATGAAATACAATATAAATACAACAGTTTTTCCTTCGTATAAAACTAATGATTGCAACCATTATGATACTTATGGTCATTTCTACTTTTCGAGCATCCTAGGCTTCACCCTAGGGCGTTGCTCCAACAGATTGAATAGTTAGGGCCTTAGAAGTCAACGCCCGAAGCATAAAATACAAGATAAATAGAACGGTTTTACCATTGTATAAAACGAATAATTGCTACGAGTGTAAAAGCTATGGTCATTTCTACGATCCGGGCAACCTAGGCTTCACTCCAGGGCGTTGCTCCACCAGATCGAATAGTTAGGTCCTTAGAAGTCAACGCCAGAAGCATAAAATACGATATAAATACAACAGCTTTTCCATCGTATAAAAGGAATAATTGCAAACAGTGTGATAGTAGTGGTCATTTCTACGTTCCGGGTAACCTAGGTTTCACTCTAGGGCGTTGCTCCACTAGATCGAATAGTTACGGCCTAAGAAGTCAACGCCCGAAACATAAAATACAAAATAAATAAAACAGTTTTTCTATCGTATAAAACGAAAAATTGCAAACAGTGTGAAAGATATGGGCATTTCTACGATCCGGGCTACCTAGGCTTCACTCTATGGCGTTCTTCCACCACATCGAATAGCAGCGGCCTCAGAAGTCAACGCCAGAAGCTTAAATAAAATATAAATATAACAGTTTTTCCATCGTATAAAACGAATAATAGCAACCAGTGTGAAAGTTATGGTCATTTCTACGATCCGGGCAACCTAGGCTTCACTCTAGGGCGTTGTTCCACCAGATCGAATAGTTAGGGCCTTAGAAGTCAACGCCCGGAGCATAAAGTACAAAATAAATAGAACAGTTTTTCCATCGTATAAAACGAATAATTGCTACCAGTGTGAAAGTTATGGTCATTTCTACGTTCCGGGCAACCTAGGTTTCACTCCAGGGCGTTGCTCCACCAGATCGAATAGTTACGGCCTATGAAGTCAACGCCACAAGCATAAAATACAATATAAATACAACAGTTTGTCTATCATATAAAACGAATGATAGCAACCAGTGTGAAAGTTATGGTCCTTTCTACATTTCGAGCAACCTAGGCTTCACTCTAGGGCTTTGCTCCACCTGATCGAATAGTTAGGGCCTTAGAAGTCAACGCCAGAAGCATAAAATACGATATAAATACAACAGCTTCTCCATCGTATAAAAGGAATAAATGCAAACAGTGTGAAAGTAATGGTCATTTCTACGTTCCGGGCAACCTCGGCTTCACTCTAGGGCGTTGCTACACCAGATCAAACAGTTAGGGCCTTAGAAGTCAACGCCCGAAGCATAAAATACAAAATAAATAGGACAGTTTTTCCATTGTATAAAACGGATAATTGCTACCAGTGTAAAAGTTATGATCATTTCTACGTTCCGGGCAACCTAGGCTCCACTCTACGGCGTTGTTCCACCAGATCGAATAGATAGGGCCTAAGAAGTCAACACAAGAAGAATAAAATACAAAATAGATACAACAGCCTTTACACCGTATAAAACGCATAATTGCAACCTGTGTGAAGGTTATGGTCATATCTACGTTCCGGGCAACCTAGGCTTCACTGTAGGGCGTTGCTCCACCAGATCGAAGTGTTAGGGCCTAAGAAATCAACGCCCGAAGCATAAAATACAATAGAAACACAACAGTTTTTCCATCGTATAAAACGAATAATTGCAACCATTATGATACTTATGGTCATTTCTACGTTCCGGGCAATCTAGGCTTCACTCTATGGCGTTCTTCCACCACATCGAATAGCTACGGCCTCAGAAGTCAACGCCTGAAGCATAAAATACAACAAAGATGCAACAGTCTTTCCATCCTATAACAGGAATAATTGCAACCCGTGTGAAAGTGATGGTCATTTCTACGTTCCAGGCAACCTAGGCACCACCCAAGGGCGTTGCTCCACCAGATCGAATAGCTAGGGCCATAGAAGTCAACACCAGAAGCATAAAATACGATATAAATACAACAGCTTTTCCATCGTATAAAAGGAATAATTGCAAACAGTGTGAAAGTAATGGTCATTTCTACGTTCCGGGCAACCTAGGCTTCACTCTAGGGCGTTGCTCCACCAGATCAAACAGTTAGGGCCTTAGAAGCCAACGCCCGAAGCATTAAACACAAAATAAATAGAACAGTTTTTCCATTGTATAAAACGAATAATTGCTACCAGTGTAAAAGTTATGGCCATTTCTACGTTGCGGGCAACCTAGGCTTCACCTTAGGCCGTTGTTCCACCAGATCGAATAGTTAGGGCCTAAGAAGTGAACGCCAGAAGCATAAAATACAATATAAATACAACAGATTTTCCATCATATAAAACGAATAATTGCAACCAGTGTGAAAGCTATGGTCATATCTACGTTCCGGGCAACCTAGGCTTCACTCTAGGGCGTCGCTCCAACAGATTGAATAGTCAGGGCCTTATATGTCAGCGCCCGAAGCATAAAATGCAATAAAAATACAACAGTTTTTCCATCGTATAACAGGATTAATTGCAACCAGTTTGAAAGTGATGGTCATTTTTACGTTCCGGGCAACCTAGGCTTCTTTCTAGCTCGTTGCTCCACTAGATCGAATAGCTAGGGCCTTAGAAGTCAACGCCAGAGGCATAAAATACAATATAAATACAACAGCTTTTCCATCGTAAAGAACGAATAATTGTAACCAGTGTGATAGTTATGGTCATTTCTACGTTCCGGGCAACCTAGGCTTCACTCTAGGGCGTTGCTCCACCAGATCAAACAGTTAGGGCCTTAGAAGCCAACGCCCGAAGCATTAAACACAAAATAAATAGAACAGTTTTTCCATTGTATAAAACGACTAATTGCTACCAGTGTAAAAGTTATGGCCATTTCTACGTTGCGGGCAACCTAGGCTTCACCTTAGGCCGTTGTTCCACCAGATCGAATAGTTAGGGCCTAAGAAGTGAACGCCAGAAGCATAAAATACAATATAAATACAACAGCTTTTCCATCGTATAAAAGGAATAATTGCAAAAACTGTGTAAGTAATGGTCATTTCTACGTTCGGGCAACCTAGGCTTCACCCTACGGCGTTGTTCCACCAGATCGAATAGTTAGGGCCTAAGAAGTCAACACCAGAAGAATAAAATACAAAATAAATACAACAGCTTTTACACCGTATAAAACGAATAATTGCAACCTGTGTGAAGGTTATGGTCATATCTACGTTCCGGGCAACCTAGGCTTCACTGTCGGGCGTTGCTCCACCAGATCGAAATGTTAGGGCCTAAGAAGTCAACGCCCGAAGCATAAAATACGATATAAATACAACAGCATTTCCATCGTATTAAATGAATAATAGCAAACAGTGTGAAAGTAGTGGTCATTTCTACGTTCCGGGCAACCTAGGCTTCACTGTATGGCGTTATTCCACCACATCGAATATCTACGGCCTCAGAAGTCCACGCCTGAAGCATAAAATACAATAAAAATACAACAGTCTTTTCATCGCATAACAGGAATAATTGCAACAAGCGTGAAAGTCATCATCATTTCGGCGTTTCGGGCATCCTAGACTTAACTCTGAGGCATTGCTCCACCAGATCGAATAATTAGGGCCTTAGAAGTCAACGCCAGAAGCATGAAATACAATATAAATACAACAGTTTTTCCTTCGTATAAAACTAATGATTGCAACCATTATGATACTTATGGTCATTTCTACTTTTCGAGCATCCTAGGCTTCACCCTAGGGCGTTGCTCCAACAGATTGAATAGTTAGGGCCTTAGAAGTCAACGCCCGAAGCATAAAATACAAGATAAATAGAACGGTTTTACCATTGTATAAAACGAATAATTGCTACGAGTGTAAAAGCTATGGTCATTTCTACGATCCGGGCAACCTAGGCTTCACTCCAGGGCGTTGCTCCACCAGATCGAATAGTTAGGTCCTTAGAAGTCAACGCCAGAAGCATAAAATACGATATAAATACAACAGCTTTTCCATCGTATAAAAGGAATAATTGCAAACAGTGTGATAGTAGTGGTCATTTCTACGTTCCGGGTAACCTAGGTTTCACTCTAGGGCGTTGCTCCACTAGATCGAATAGTTACGGCCTAAGAAGTCAACGCCAGAAGCATAAAATACGATAAAGATGCAACAGTTTTTCCATCGTATAAAACGAATAATTGCAATCAGAGTGAATGTTATGGTCATTTCTACGTTCCGGATAACCTAGGTTTCACTCTAGGGCGTTGCTCCACCAGGTCGAATAGTTAGGGCCTAAGAAGTCAACGCCAGAAGCATAAAATACAATATAAATACAACAGCTTTTACATCGTATAAAACGAGTAATTGCAACCAGTGTGGAAGTTATGGTCATTTCTACGTTCCGGGCAACCGAGGCTTCACTCTGGGGCGTTGCTCGACCAGATCGAATAGCTAGGGCCTTAGGAGTCAACACCAGAAGAATAAAATACAATAAAAATACAACAGACTTTCCATCCTATAAGAGGAATAATTGCAACCCGTGTGAAAGTGATGGTCATTTCTACGTTCCAGGCAACCTAGGCTTCACTCTAGGGCGTTGTTCCACAAGATCGAATAGTTAGTGCCTAAGTAGACAACGCCAGAAGCATAAAATACAATATAAATAGAACAGTTTTTCCATTGTATGAAGCGAATAATTGCTACCAGTGTGAAAGTTATGGTCATTTCTACGTTCCGCGCAACCTGGGCTTTACTCTAGGGCGCTGTTCCACCAGATGGAATAGTTAGGGCCTAAGAAGTCAACGCCAGAAGCATAAAATACGATATAAATACAACAGCTGTTCCATCGTATAAAACAAGTAATTGCAACCAGTGTGAAAGTTATGGTCATTTCAACGTTCCGGGCTACCTAGGCTTCACCCTAGGCCGTTGTTCCACCAGATCGAATAGTTACGGCCTAAGAAGTCAACGCCAGAAGCATAAAATACGATAAAGATGCAACAGTTTTTCCATCGTATAAAACGAATAATTGCAATCAGTGTGAAAGTTATGGTCATTTCTACATTCCGAGCAACCGAGGCTTCACTCTAGGGCGTCGCTCCACCAGATCGAATAGTTAGGTCCTAAGAAGTCAACGCCAGAAGCATAAAATACGATATAAATACAACAGCTTTTCCATTGTATAAAGGGAATAATTGCAACCAGTGTGAAAGCTATGGTCATATCTACGTTCCGGGCAACCTAGGCTTCACTGTAGGGCGTTGCTCCACCAGATCGAAGCGTTAGGGCCTAAGAAATCAACGCTCGCAGCATAAAATACGATTTAAATACAACAGCTTTTCCATCGTATTAAATGAATAATTGCAAACTGTGTGAAAGTAGTGGTCATTTCTGCGTTCCGAGCAACCTAGGCTTCACACTAGGGCGGTGCTCCACCATATCGAATAGCTACGGCCTTAGAAGCCTACGCCTGAAGCATAAAATACAATAAAAATACAACAGTCTTTTCATCGTATAACCGGAATAATTGCAACATGCGTGAAAGTAATGATCATTTCGGCGTTTCGGGCATCCTAGACTTAACTCTGAGGCATTGCTCCACCAGATTGAATAGCTAGGGCCTAAGGAGTCAACGCCAGAAGCATAAAATACAATATAAATGCAACAGCTTTGCCACCGTATAAAATGAATATTTGCAAACAGTGTGAAAGATATGGACATTTCAACGTTCCGGGCAACCTAGGCTTCACTCTATGGCGTTCTTCCACCACATCGAAAAGCTATGGCCTCAGACGTCAACGCCTGAAGCATAAAATACAATATAAATATAACAGTTTTTCCATCGTATAAAACGAATAATAGCAACCAGTGTGAAAGTTATGGTCATTTCTACGTTCCGGGCAACCTAGGCTTCACTCTAGGGCGTTGCTCCACCAGATCAAACAGTTGGGGCCTTAGAAGCCAACGCCCGAAGCATAAAATACAAAATAAATAGAACAGTTTTTCCATCGTATAAAATGAATAATTGCTACCAGTGTGAAAGTTATGGTCATTTCTACTTTCTGGGCAACCTACGCTTCCCCCTAGGGCGTTGATCCACCAGATGGAATAGTTAGGGCCTAAGAAGTCAACGCCAGAAGCGTAAAATACGATATAAATACAACAGCATTTCCATCGTATAAAACGAATAATTGCAACCAGTGTGAAAGTTATGGTCATTTCTACGTTCCGGGCAACCTAGGCTTCCCCCTAGGGCGTTGCTCCAAAAGATTGCATAGTTAGGGCCTTAGAAGTTAATGCCCGAAGCATAACATGCAGTAAAAATACAACAGTACTTCCATCGTATAGCAGGAATAATTTGCTACCAGTGTGAAGGTTATGGTCATTTCTACTTACCGGGCAACCTAGGCTTCACTCTAGGGCGTTGCTCTACCAGATCGAATAGTTAGGGCCTTAGAAGTCAACGACCGAAGCATAAAATACAAAATAAATAGAACAGTTTTTTCATCGTATAAAACGAATAATTGCTACCAGTGTGAAAGTTATGGTCATTTCTACTTTCCGGGCAACCTAGGCTTCACCCCAGGGCGTTGTTCCACCAGATGGAATAGTTAGGGCCTAAGAAGTCAACGCCAGAAGCATAAAATACGATATAAATACAACAGCTTTTCCATCGTATAAAACAAATAATTGCAGCCAGTTTGATAGTGATGGTCACTTCTACGTACCGGGCAACCTAGGCTTCACTCTAGGGCGTTGCTCCACCAGATCGAATAGTTAGGGCCTTAGAAGTCAACGCCCGAAGCATAAAATATAAAATAAATAGAACAGTTTTTCCATCGTATAAAACGAAAAATTGCTACCAGTGTGAAAGTTATGGTCATTTCTACATTCCGGGCAACCTAGGCTTCACCCTAGGCCGTTGTTCCACTAGATCGAATAGTTAGGGCCTAAGAAGTGAACGCCAGAAGCATAAAATACAATATAAATACAACAGTTTTTCCATCATATAAAACGAGTGATAGCAACCAGTGTGAAAGTTATGGTCATTTCTACGTTCCGGGCAACCTAGGCTGCACTCTAGGGCGTTGCTCCACCAGATAGAATAGTTAGGGCCTTAGAAGTCAAAGCCCGAAACATAAAATACAAAATAAATAAAACAGTTTTTCTATCGTATAAAACGAAAAATTGCAAACAGTGTGAAAGATATGGACATTTCTACGATCCGGGCTACCTAGGCTTCACTCTATGGCGTTCTTCCACCACATCGAATAGCAGCGGCCTCAGAAGTCAACGCCAGAAGCTTAAATAAAATATAAATATAACAGTTTTTCCATCGTATAAAACGAATAATAGCAACCAGTGTGAAAGTTATGGTCATTTCTACGATCCGGGCAACCTAGGCTTCACTCTAGGGCGTTGTTCCACCAGATCGAATAGTTAGGGCCTTAGAAGTCAACGCCCGGAGCATAAAGTACAAAATAAATAGAACAGTTTTTCCATCGTATAAAACGAATAATTGCTACCAGTGTGAAAGTTATGGTCATTTCTACGTTCCGGGCAACCTAGGTTTCACTCCAGGGCGTTGCTCCACCAGATCGAATAGTTACGGCCTATGAAGTCAACGCCACAAGCATAAAATATAATATAAATACAACAGTTTGTCTATCATATAAAACGAATGATAGCAACCAGTGTGAAAGTTATGGTCCTTTCTACATTTCGAGCAACCTAGGCTTCACTCTAGGGCTTTGCTCCACCTGATCGAATAGTTAGGGCCTTAGAAGTCAACGCCAGAAGCATAAAATACGATATAAATACAACAGCTTCTCCATCGTATAAAAGGAATAAATGCAAACAGTGTGAAAGTAATGGTCATTTCTACGTTCCGGGCAACCTCGGCTTCACTCTAGGGCGTTGCTACACCAGATCAAACAGTTAGGGCCTTAGAAGTCAACGCCCGAAGCATAAAATACAAAATAAATAGGACAGTTTTTCCATTGTATAAAACGGATAATTGCTACCAGTGTAAAAGTTATGATCATTTCTACGTTCCGGGCAACCTAGGCTCCACTCTACGGCGTTGTTCCACCAGATCGAATAGATAGGGCCTAAGAAGTCAACACAAGAAGAATAAAATACAAAATAGATACAACAGCCTTTACACCGTATAAAACGCATAATTGCAACCTGTGTGAAGGTTATGGTCATATCTACGTTCCGGGCAACCTAGGCTTCACTGTAGGGCGTTGCTCCACCAGATCGAAGTGTTAGGGCCTAAGAAATCAACGCCCGAAGCATAAAATACAATAGAAACACAACAGTTTTTCCATCGTATAAAACGAATAATTGCAACCATTATGATACTTATGGTCATTTCTACGTTCCGGGCAATCTAGGCTTCACTCTATGGCGTTCTTCCACCACATCGAATAGCTACGGCCTCAGAAGTCAACGCCTGAAGCATAAAATACAACAAAGATGCAACAGTCTTTCCATCCTATAACAGGAATAATTGCAACCCGTGTGAAAGTGATGGTCATTTCTACGTTCCAGGCAACCTAGGCACCACCCAAGGGCGTTGCTCCACCAGATCGAATAGCTAGGGCCATAGAAGTCAACACCAGAAGCATAAAATACGATATAAATACAACAGCTTTTCCATCGTATAAAAGGAATAATTGCAAACAGTGTGAAAGTAATGGTCATTTCTACGTTCCGGGCAACCTAGGCTTCACTCTAGGGCGTTGCTCCACCAGATCAAACAGTTAGGGCCTTAGAAGCCAACGCCCGAAGCATTAAACACAAAATAAATAGAACAGTTTTTCCATTGTATAAAACGAATAATTGCTACCAGTGTAAAAGTTATGGCCATTTCTACGTTGCGGGCAACCTAGGCTTCACCTTAGGCCGTTGTTCCACCAGATCGAATAGTTAGGGCCTAAGAAGTGAACGCCAGAAGCATAAAATACAATATAAATACAACAGATTTTCCATCATATAAAACGAATAATTGCAACCAGTGTGAAAGCTATGGTCATATCTACGTTCCGGGCAACCTAGGCTTCACTCTAGGGCGTCGCTCCAACAGATTGAATAGTCAGGGCCTTATATGTCAGCGCCCGAAGCATAAAATGCAATAAAAATACAACAGTTTTTCCATCGTATAACAGGATTAATTGCAACCAGTTTGAAAGTGATGGTCATTTTTACGTTCCGGGCAACCTAGGCTTCTTTCTAGCTCGTTGCTCCACTAGATCGAATAGCTAGGGCCTTAGAAGTCAACGCCAGAGGCATAAAATACAATATAAATACAACAGCTTTTCCATCGTAAAGAACGAATAATTGTAACCAGTGTGATAGTTATGGTCATTTCTACGTTCCGGGCAACCTAGGCTTCACTCTAGGGCGTTGCTCCACCAGATCAAACAGTTAGGGCCTTAGAAGCCAACGCCCGAAGCATTAAACACAAAATAAATAGAACAGTTTTTCCATTGTATAAAACGACTAATTGCTACCAGTGCAAAAGTTATGGCCATTTCTACGTTGCGGGCAA
Source organism: Calliopsis andreniformis (assembly GCF_051401765.1). Classification (NCBI taxonomy): domain Eukaryota; kingdom Metazoa; phylum Arthropoda; class Insecta; order Hymenoptera; family Andrenidae; genus Calliopsis; species Calliopsis andreniformis. The sequence continues at coordinate 2,628,710 of NW_027480465.1, read as the reverse complement.
CCTAGGCTTCACCTTAGGCCGTTGTTCCACCAGATCGAATAGTTAGGGCCTAAGAAGTGAACGCCAGAAGCATAAAATACAATATAAATACAACAGATTTTCCATCATATAAAACGAATAATTGCAACCAGTGTGAAAGCTATGGTCATATCTACGTTCCGGGCAACCTAGGCTTCACTGTAGGGCGTTGCTCCACCAGATTGAATAGTTAGGGCCTAAGGAGTCAACGCCAGAAGCATAAAATACAATATAAATGCAACAGCTTTGCCACCGTATAAAATGAATATTTGCAAACAGTGTGAAAGATATGGACATTTCAACGTTCCGGGCAACCTAGGCTTCACTCTATGGCGTTCTTCCACCACATTGAAAAGCTATGGCCTCAGAAGTCAACGCCTGAAGCATAAAATACAATATAAATATAACAGTCTTTCCATTGTATAAAACGAATAATTGCTACCAGTGCAAAAGTTATGGCTATTTCTACGTTGCGGGCAACCTAGGCTTCACCTTAGGCCGTTGTTCCACCAGATCGAATAGTTAGGGCCTAAGAAGTGAACGCCAGAAGCATAAAATACAATATAAATACAACAGTTTTTCCATCATATAAAACGAATAATTGCAACCAGTATGAAAGTTATGGTCATTTCTACATTCCGAGCAACATAGGTTTCACTCTAGGGCGTCGCTCCAACAGATTGAATAGTCAGGGCCTTATATGTCAGCGCCCGAAGCATAAGATGCAATAAAAATACAACAGTTTTTCCATCGTATAACAGGATTAATTGCAACCAGTTTGAACGTGATGGTCATTTTTACGTTCCGGGCAACCTAGGCTTCACTCTAGGGCGTTGCTCCACTAGATCGAATAGCTAGGGCCTTAGAAGTCAACGCCAGAGGCATAAAATACAATATAAATACAACAGCTTTTCCATCGTAAAGAACGAATAATTGTAACCTGTGTGATAGTTATGGTCATTTCTACGTTCCGGGCAACCTAGTCTTCACTCTAGGGCGTTGCTCCACCAGATCAAACAGTTAGGGCCTTAGAAGTCAACGCCCGAAGCATAAAATACAAAATAAATAGAACAGTTTTTCCATTGTATAAAACGAATAATTGCTACCAGTGTAAAAGTTATGGTCATTTCTACGTTCCGGGTACCCTAGGTTTCACACTAGGGCGTTGCTCCACCAGAACGAATAGCCAGGGACTTAGAATTCAACGCCAGAAGGATAAAATACAATATAAGTCCACAGTTTTTCCATCGTATGAAATGAATAAGTGCAGACATTGTGAAAGTAATGGTCATTTCTACGTTCCGGGTTACCTAGGTTTCACACTAGGGCGTTGCTCCACCAGACTGAATAGCTAGGGACTTAGAATTCAACGCCAGAAGGATAAAATACAATATAAATACAACAGTTTTTCCATCATATAAAATGAATAATTGCAACCAGTATGAAATTTCTGGTCATTTCTACGTTCCGGGCAGCCTAGGCTCCACTCTATGGCGCTCTTCCGCCACATCGAATAGCTATGGCCTCAGAAGTCAACGCCTGAAGCATAAAATACAATAAAAATACAACAGTCTTTCCATCCTATAACAGGAATAATTGCAACCCGTGTGAAAGTGATGGTCATTTCTACGTTCCGGGCAACATAGGCTTCACTCTATGGCGTTTTTCCTCCACATCGAATAGCTACGGCCGCAGAAGTCAACGCCTGAAGCATAAAATGCAATAAAAATACAACAGTCTTTCCATCCTATAACAGGAATAATTGCAACCCGTGCGAAAGTGATGGTCATTTGTACGTTCCAGGCAACCTAGGCTTCACTCTAGGGCGTTGCTCTACCAGATCGAATTGTTAGGGCCTAAGAAGTGAACGCCAGAAGCATAATATACAATATAAATATAACAGTTTTTCCATTGTATAAAACGAATAATAGCAATCAGTGTGAAAGTTGTGGTCATTTCTACGTTCCGGGCAACCTAGGCTTCACTCTAGGGCGTTGCTCTACCACATCGAATTGTTAGGGCCTAAGAAGTGAACGCCAGAAGCATAATATACAATATAAATACAACTGCTTTTCCATCGTACAAAATGAATAATTGCCAACAGTGTGAAAGTAATGGTCATATCTACGTTCCGGGCAACCTAGGCTTCACTGTAGGTCGTTGCTCCACCCGATCGAATAGCTAGCGACTTACAATTAAACGCCAGAGGCATAAAATATAATAAAAATACAACAGTCTTTCCATCGTATAACAGGAATAATTGCAACCAGTGTGAAAGTAATGGTCATTCCGACGTACCGGGCAACCTAGGCTTCACTCTAGAGCGTTGCTCCACCAGATCGAAGAGTTAGGGCCTTAGAAGACAACGCCAGAAGCATAAGGTACAATAAAGACGCAACAGTTTTTCCATCGTATAACAGGAGTAATTGCAACCAGTGTGAAGGTAATGGTATGTTCTACGTTCCGGGCAACGTAGGCTTCACTCAAGGGCAGTGCTCCACCAGATCAAACAGTTAGGGCCTAAGAAGTCAACGCCAGAAGCATAAAATACGATAAAGATGCAACAGTTTTACCATCGTATAAAAGGAATAATTGCAACCAGTGTGAAAGTTATGGTCATTTCTAAATTCCGAGCAACCTAGGCTTCACTCTAGGGCGTTGCTCCAGCAGATCGAATAGTTAGGGCCTAAGAAGTGAACGCCAGAAGCATAAAATTCAATATAAATACAACAGTTTTTCCATCATATAAAACGAGTAATTGCAACCAGTATGAAAGTTATGGTCATTTCTACGTTCCGGGAAATCTCGGCTTCACTCTAGGGCGTTGCTCCACCAGATCGAACAGGTAGGGCCTTAGAAGCCTACGCCTGAAGCATAAAATACAATAAAAATACAACAGTCTTTTCATCGTATAACCGGAATAATTGCAACATGCGTGAAAGTAATGATCATTTCGGCGTTTCGGGCATCCTAGACTTAACTCTGAGGCATTGCTCCACCAGATTGAATAGTTAGGGCCTAAGGAGTCAACGCCAGAAGCATAAAATACAATATAAATGCAACAGCTTTGCCACCGTATAAAATGAATATTTGCAAACAGTGTGAAAGATATGGACATTTCAACGTTACGGGCAAGCTAGGCTTCACTCTATGGCGTTCTTCCACCACATCGAAAAGCTATGGCCTCAGAAGTCAACGCCTGAAGCATAAAATACAATATAAATATAACAGTTTTTCCATCGTATAAAACGAATAATAGCAACCAGTGTGAAAGTTATGGTCATTTCTACGTTCCGGACAACCTAGGCTTCACTCTAGGGCGTTGCTCCACCAGATCAAACAGTTGGGGCCTTAGAAGCCAACGCCCGAAGCATAAAATACAAAATAAATAGAACAGTTTTTCCATCGTATAAAATGAATAATTGCTACCAGTGCGAAAGTTATGGTCATTTCTACTTTCCGGGCAACCTACGCTTCCCCCTAGGGCGTTGATCCACCAGATTGAATAGTTAGGGCCTAAGAAGTCAACGCCAGAAGCGTAAAATACGATATAAATACAACAGCATTTCCATCGTATAAAACGAATAATTGCAACCAGTGTGAAAGTTATGGTCATTTCTACGTTCCGGGCAACCTAGGCTTCCCCCTAGGGCGTTGCTCCAAGAGATTGCATAGTTAGGGCCTTAGAAGTTAATGCCCGAAGCATAACATGCAGTAAAAATACAACAGTTTTTCCATCGTATAGCAGGAATAATTTGCTACCAGTGTGAAGGTTATGGTCGTATCTACGTTCCGGGCAACCTAGGCATCACTGTAGGGTGTTGCTCCACCAGATCGAATAGTTAGGTCCTTCGAAGTCAACGCCAGAAGCATAAAATACGATATAAATAAAACAGCTTTTCAATCGTATAAAAGGAATAATTGCAAACAGTGTGAATGTAATGGTCATTCCTACGTTCCCGGCAACCTAGGCTTCTCTCTACGGCGTTGTTCAACCAGATCGAATAGTTAGGGCCTAAGAAATCAACACCAGAAGAATAAAATACAAAATAAGTACAACAGCCTTTACACCGTATAAAACGAATAATTGCAACCTGTGTGAAGGTTATGGTCATATCTACGTCCCGGGCAACCTAGGCTTCACTGTAGGGCGTTGCTCCACCAGATCGAAATGTTAGGGTCTAAGAAGTCAACGCCCGAAGCATAAAATACGATATAAATACAACAGCTTTTCCATCGTATAAAATGAATAATTGCAGACAGTGTGAAAGTTATGGTCATTTCTACGTTCCGGGCAATCTAGGCTTCACCCTAGGGCGTTGTACCACCAGATCGAATAGTTAGGGCCTAAGAAGTGAACGCCAGAAGCATAAAATACAATATAAATACAACAGTTATTCCATCGTATAAAACGAATAATTGCAACCAGTATGAAACTTATGGTCATTTCTACTTACCGGGCAACCTAGGCTTCACTCTAGGGCGTTGCTCTACCAGATCGAATAGTTAGGGCCTTAGAAGTCAACGACCGAAGCATAAAATACAAAATAAATAGAACAGTTTTTTCATCGTATAAAACGAATAATTGCTACCAGTGTGAAAGTTATCGTCATTTCTACTTTCCGGGCAACCTCGGCTTCACCCCAGGGCGTTGTTCCATCAGATGGAATAGTTAGGGCCTAAGAAGTCAACGCCAGAAGCATAAAATACGATATAAATACAACAGCTTTTCCATCGTATAAAACAAATAATTGCAACCAGTTTGATAGTGATGGTCACTTCTACGTACCGGGCAACCTAGGCTTCACTCTAGGGCGTTGCTCCACCAGATCGAATAGTTAGGGCCTTAGAAGTCAACGCCCGAAGCATAAAATATAAAATAAATAGAACAGTTTTTCCATCGTATAAAACGAAAAATTGCTACCAGTGTGAAAGTTATGGTCATTTCTACTTTCCGGGCAACCTAGGCTTCACCCTAGGCCGTTGTTCCACTAGATCGAATAGTTAGGGCCTAAGAAGTGAACGCCAGAAGCATAAAATACAATATAAATACAACAGATTTTCCATCATATAAAACGAATGATAGCAACCAGTGTGAAAGTTATGGTCATTTCTACGTTCCGGGCAACCTAGGCTGCACTCTAGGGCGTTGCTCCACCAGATAGAATAGTTAGGGCCTTAGAAGTCAACGCCCGAAACATAAAATACAAAATAAATAAAACAGTTTTTCTATCGTATAAAACGAAAAATTGCAAACAGTGTGAAAGATATGGACATTTCTACGATCCGGGCTACCTAGGCTTCACTCTATGGCGTTCTTCCACCACATCGAATAGCAGCGGCCTCAGAAGTCAACGCCAGAAGCTTAAATAAAATATAAATATAACAGTTTTTCCATCGTATAAAACGAATAATAGCAACCAGTGTGAAAGTTATGGTCATTTCTACGATCCGGGCAACCTAGGCTTCACTCTAGGGCGTTGTTCCACCAGATCGAATAGTTAGGGCCTTAGAAGTCAACGCCCGGAGCATAAAGTACAAAATAAATAGAACAGTTTTTCCATCGTATAAAACGAATAATTGCTACCAGTGTGAAAGTTATGGTCATTTCTACGTTCCGGGCAACCTAGGTTTCACTCCAGGGCGTTGCTCTACCAGATCGAATAGTTACGGCCTAAGAAATGAACGCCAGAAGCATAATATACAATATAAATATAACAGTTTTTCCATTGTATAAAACGAATAATAGCAATCAGTGTGAAAGTTGTGGTCATTTCTACGTTCCGGGCAACCTAGGCTTCACTCTAGGGCGTTGCTCTACCACATCGAATTGTTAGGGCCTAAGAAGTGAACGCCAGAAGCATAATATACAATATAAATACAACTGCTTTTCCATCGTACAAAATGAATAATTGCCAACAGTGTGAAAGTAATGGTCATATCTACGTTCCGGGCAACCTAGGCTTCACTGTAGGTCGTTGCTCCACCCGATCGAATAGCTAGCGACTTACAATTAAACGCCAGAGGCATAAAATATAATAAAAATACAACAGTCTTTCCATCGTATAACAGGAATAATTGCAACCAGTGTGAAAGTAATGGTCATTCCGACGTACCGGGCAACCTAGGCTTCACTCTAGAGCGTTGCTCCACCAGATCGAAGAGTTAGGGCCTTAGAAGACAACGCCAGAAGCATAAGGTACAATAAAGACGCAACAGTTTTTCCATCGTATAACAGGAGTAATTGCAACCAGTGTGAAGGTAATGGTATGTTCTACGTTCCGGGCAACGTAGGCTTCACTCAAGGGCGGTGCTCCACCAGATCAAACAGTTAGGGCCTAAGAAGTCAACGCCAGAAGCATAAAATACGATAAAGGTGCAACAGCTTTACCATCGTATAAAACGAATAATTGCAACCAGTGTGAAAGTTATGGTCATTTCTAAATTCCGAGCAACCTAGGCTTCACTCTAGGGCGTTGCTCCAGCAGATCGAATAGTTAGGGCCTAAGAAGTGAACGCCAGAAGCATAAAATTCAATATAAATACAACAGTTTTTCCATCATATAAAACGAGTAATTGCAACCAGTATGAAAGTTATGGTCATTTCTACGTTCCGGGAAATCTCGGCTTCACTCTAGGGCGTTGCTCTACCAGATCGAACAGGTAGGGCCTTAGAAGTCAAAGCCCGAAGCATAAAATACAAAATAAACAGAACAGTCTTTCCATTGTATAAAACGAATAATTATAATAAATAATTATAAAAATAACGCTTCTGGCGTTGAATTCTAAGTCCCTAAGTATTCGATCTCGTGGAGCAACGCCCTACAGTGAAGCTTAGGTTGCCCGAAACGTAGAAATGACGATATCTTTCACACTGGTTGCAATTATTCATTTTATACGACGGAAAAGTTGCTGTATTTATATCGTATTTTATGTTTCTGGCGTTCACTTCTAAGGACCTAACTATTCGATCTGGTGGAGCAACGTTCTAGAGTGAAGCCTAGGTTGCTCGGAACGTAGAAATGACCATTACTTTCACACTGTTTGCAATTATTCATTTTATACGATGGCAAAGCTGTTGTATTTATATTCTATTTTATGCTCCTGGCGTTGACTTCTGAGGCCGTAGTTATAAGATGTGGTGGAGCAACGCCCTAGACTTACGCCTAGGTTGCCCGGAATGTAGAAATGACCAGTACTTTCACACTGGATGCAGTTATTCCTGTTATACAATGGAAAAAATGTTGCATCTCTATTGTATTTTATGCTTCTGGCGTTGCCTTCTTAGGCCATAACTATTCCCTCTGGTGTATCAACGCCGTAGAGTGAAACCTAGGCTGCCGGAACGTAGAAATGACCATTACTTGCGCACTGGTTGCAATTATTCCTGTTATACGGTGGAAAAACTGTTGTATTTTTAATGTATTTTATGCTTTTAGCGTTGAATTCTAAGTCCCTAGCTATTCGATTTGGCGGAGCGACGCACTAGAGTGAAGCCTATGTTGCCCGGAACGTAGAAATGACCATTACTTTCACAATGTTTGCAATTATTCATTTTAAACGATGGAAAAACTGTTGTATTTTTATTGTATTTTATGCTTCTGGCGTTGTCTTCTAAGGCCCTAACTCTTCGATCTGGTGGAGCAACGCTCTAGAGTGAAGCCTAGGTTGCCCGGAACGTAGATATGACCATTACTTTCACACTGTTGGCAATTATTCATTTTGTACGATGGAAAAGCAGTTGTATTCATATTGTATTTTATGCCTGTGGCGTTGTCCTCTAAGGCCGTAGCTATTAGATGTGGTGGAGCAACGCCCCAGAGTGACGCCTAGGGTGCTCGGAACGTAGAAATGACCATTACTTTCACACTGGTAGCAATTATTCGTTTTATACGATGGAAAGGCTGTTGCATTTATATCGTATTTTATGCTCCTGGTGTTGACTTCTCAGGCCCTAACTATTCGATCTGGTTGACCAACGCCTCAGAGTTATATCTAGGTCGCCCGGAACGTAGAAATGGCCGTCACTTTCACACTGGTTGCAATTATTCGTTTTATACGATGGAAAAACTGTTGCATTTATTTTGTACTTTATGCTTCTGGGGATGACTTCTTAGACTCTAACTATTCGATCTGGTGGACCAACGCTTTAGAGTGAAGGCTAGGTTGCCCGGAAGGTAGAAATGACCATTACCTTCACGCTGTTTGCAATTATTCATTTTATACGCTGGAAAAACTCTTCTAATTATATTGTATTTTATTCTTCTGGCGTTGACTTCTAAGGCCCTAACTATTGGATGTGGTGGAGCAACGCCCTAGGGTGAAGCCTAGGTTGCCCGGCGCGCAGAAATGACCACTACGTTCACACTGTTTGCAATTATTCCTTTTAAACGATGGAAAAACTGTTGTATTTTTATTGCGTTTTATGCTTCTGTCGTTGTTTTCTAAGGCCCTAACTAATCGATCTGGTGGAGCAACGCCGTAGAGTGAAGCCTAGGTTGCACGGAACGTAGAAATGGCCATCACTATCACACTGGTTGCAATTATTCCCGATATACGATGGAAAAACTGTTGTATTTTAATTGTATTTTATGCTTCTGTCGTTGACTGCTAAGGTCCTAGCTATTCGATCTGGTGGGGCAACGTCCAAGAGTGAAGCCTATGTTGCCGGGAACGTAGAAATGACCATTAGTTTCACACTGTTTGCAATTATTCCTGTTATACGATGGAAAAGGTGTTGTATTTATATTGTATTTTATGCTTCTGGCGCTGACTTCTCAGGCCCTAACTATTCGATCTGGCGGAGGAACGCCCTAGGGTGAAGCCAAGGTTGCCCGAAACGTAGAAATGACCATAACTTTCATACTGGTTGCTATTATTCGTTTTATACGATGGAAAAACTGTTGTATTTGTATTGTATTTTATGCTTCTGGCGTTCACTTCTAATGGCCTAACTCTTCGATCTGGTGGAGCAACGCCTCAGAGTTAAGTCTAGGATGCCCGAAACGCTGAAATGGTCATTACTTTCACATTGGTTGCAATTATACGTTTTATACGATGGAAAAGCTGTTGTATTTATATCCTGTTTTATGCTTCTGGCGTTGACTACTTAGGCCCTAACTATTCCATCTGGTGGAACCACGCCCTAGGGTGAAGCATAGGTTGCCCGGAACGTAGAAATGACCATAACTTTCACACTGGTAGCAATTATTCGTTTTATACGATGGAAGAACTGTTATATTTGTATTGTATTTTATACTTCTGGTGTTGACTTCTAAGGCCTTAACTATTCGATCTGGTGGAGCAGCGCCCTAGAGTGAAGCCTAGGTTGCCCGGAACGTGGAAATGACCATCGCTTTCACACTGGTTGCAATTATTCCTGTTATACGATGGAAAAGCTGTTGTATTTATATCGTATTTTATGCTTCTGGCGTTGACTTCTTAGGCCGTTGCAATTGGATGTGGTGGAGCAACGCCCTAGAGTGACGCCTAGGTTGCCCGGAACGTAGAAATGACCATTACTTTCACACTGTTTGCAATTATTCATTTTATGCGATGGAAAAGCTGTTGCATCTTTATTGTATTTTATGCTCCTGGCGTTGACTTCTAAGCCCCTTACTATTCAATCTGGTGGAGCAACGCCCTAGAGTGAAGCCTAGGTTGCTCGGAATGTAGAAATGACCATAACCTTCACACTGGTTGCAATTATTCGTTTTATACGATGGAAAAACTGTTGCATCTTTACTGTATTTTATGCTTCTGGCGTTGACTTCTAAGGCCCTAACTATATGATCTGGTGGAGCAACGCCCTAGAGTGAAGCCTAGGGTGCCCGGAACATAGAAATGACCATCACTTTCAAACTGGTTGCTTTATTCCTGTTATATGATGGAAAAACTGTTGTATTTTTATTGCATTTTATGTTTCGGGCGTTCACTTCTAAGGCCTTAACTCTTCGATCTGGTGGAGCAACGCCTCAGAGTTAAGTCTAGGATGCCCGAAACGCTGAAATGGTCATTACTTTCACATTGGTTGCAATTATACGTTTTATACGATGGAAAATCTGTTGTATTTATATCGTATTTTATGCTTCTGGCGTTGACTTCTTAGGCCCTAACTATTCCATCTGGTGGAACAACGCCCTAGGGTGATGCCTAGGTTGCCCGGAATGTAGAAATGACCATAACTTTCACACTGGTAGCAATTATTCGTTTTATACGATGGAAGAACTGTTATATTTGTATTGTATTTTATACTTCTGGTATTGACTTCTAAGGCCCTAACTTTTCGATCTGGTGGAGCAACGCCCTAGAGTGAAGCCTAGGTTGCCCGGAACGTGGAAATGACCATCGCTTTCACACTGGTTGCAATTATTCCTGTTATACGATGGAAAAGCTGTTGTATTTATATCGTATTTTATGCTTCTGGCGTTGACTTCTTAGGCCCTAACTATACCATCCGATGGAACAACGCCCTAGGGTGAAGCCTAGGTTGCCCTGGACGTAGAAATGAACATTACTTTCACTCTGGTTGCAATTATTCGTTCTATACAATGGAAAAACTGTTGTACTTATTTTGTATTTGATGCTCCTGGCGTTGACTTCTTAGGCCCTAACTATTCGATCTGGTGGAGCAACGCCCTAGAGTGAAGCCTAGGTTGCCCGGAACGTAGAAATGACCATGACTTTCATACTGGTAGCAATTATTCGTTATATACAATGGAAAAACTGTTCTATTTATTTTGTATTTTATGCTTCTGGCGTTGACTTCTAAGGCCCTAACTATTCCATCTGGTGGAGCAACGCCCTAGAGTGCAGCCTAGGTTGCCCGGAACGTAGAAATGACCATAACTTTTACACTGCTAGCAATTATTCGTTTTATACAATTGAAAAACTGTTCTATTTATTTTGTATTTAATGCTTCGGGCGTTGACTTCTAAGGCCCTAACTGTATGATCTGGTGGAGCAACGCACTGGAGTGAAGCCTAGGTTGCATGGAACGTAGAAATGACCTTCACTTTCACACGAGTTGCAATTATTCCTGTTATAGGATGGACAGACTGTTGTATTTTTTTTGTATTTTATACTTCAGGCGTTGACTTCTGAGGCCGTAGCTATTCGATGTGGTGGAAGAACGCCATACAGTGAAGCCTAGGTTGCCCGGAACGTACAAATGACTATAACTTTTACACTGGTAGCAATTATTCGTTTTATACGATGGAAAAGCTGTTATATTTATACTGTATTTTATGCTTCTGGCGTTGACTTCTGAGGCCGTTGCTATTCGATGTGGTGGAAGAACGCCATAGGGTGAAGCCTAGGTAGCCCGGAACGTAGAAATGTCCATATCTTTCACTGTTTGCAATTATTCATTTTATACGATGGAAAAACTGTTGCATCTTTATCGTATTTTATGCTTCTGGCGTTGACTTCTTAGGCCGTAACTATTCGATCTGGTGGAGCAACGCCTTGGAGTGAAACCTAGGTTGCCCGGAACGTAGAAATGACCACTACTATCACCCTGGTTGCAAATTATTCCTGCTATACGATGGAAAAGCTGCTGTATTTTTATTGCATTTTATGCTTCTGGCGTTCACTTCTTAGGCCCTAACTATTCGATCTGGTGGAACAACGGCCTAGGGTGAAGCCTAGGTTGCCCGGAACGTAGAAATGACCATAACTATCACACTGGTTGCAATTATTCGTTTCATACGATGGAAAAACTGTTGCATCTTTATCGTATTTTATGCTTCCGGCGTTCACTCCTTAGGCCCTAACTATTCCATCTGGTGGAACAACGCCCTAGGGTGAAGCCTAGGTTGCCCGGAACGTAGAAATGACCATAGCTTTTACACTGGTAGCAATTATTCGTTTTATACAATGGAAAAACCGTTCCATTTATTTTGTATTTTATGCTTCTGGCGTTGACTTCTGAGGCCGTAGCTATTCGATGTGGTGGAAGAACGCCATACAGTGAAGCCTAGGTTGCCCGGAACGTACAAATGACTATAACTTTTACACTGGTAGCAATTATTCGTTTTATACGATGGAAAAGCTGTTATATTTATATTGTATTTTATGCTTCTGGCGTTGACTTCTGAGGCCGTTGCTATTCGATGTGGTGGAAGAACGCCATAGAGTGAAGCCTAGGTAGCCCGCAACATAGAAATGTCCATATCTTTCACTGTTTGCAATTATTCATTTTATACGATGGAAAAACTGTTGCATCTTTATCGTATTTCATGCTTCTGGCGTTGACGTCTTAGGCCGTAACTATCCGATCTGGTGGAGCAACGCCCTGGAGTGAAACCTGGGTTGCCCGGAACGTAGAAATGACCACTACTATCACACTGGTTGCAAATTATTCCTGCTATACGATGGAAAAACTGTTGTGTTTATATTGTATTTCATGCTTCTGGCGTTCACTTCTTAGGCCCTAACTATTCGATCTGGTGGAACGACGCCCTAGGGTGAAGCCTAGGTTGCTCGGAAAGTAGAAATGACCATCAGTTTCATACTGGTTGCAATTATTCGTTTTATACGATGGAAAAACTGTTGTATTTATATTGTATTTTATGCTTCTGGCGTTGACTTCTAAGGCCCTAATTATTCTATTTGGTGGGCCAATGCCTCAGAGTTAAGTCAAGGATGCCCGATACGCCGAAATGACCATTACTTTCACGCTTGTTGCAATTATTCCAGTTATACGATGAAAAGATTGTTGTATTTTTATTGTATTTTATGCTTCAGGCGTGGACTTCTGAGGCCGTAGCTATTCGATGTGGTGGAAGAACGCCATACAGTGAAGCCTAGGTTGCCCGGAATGTAGAATAGACCATAACTTTCACACTGGTTGCTATTATTCGGTTTATACGATGGAAAAACTGTTATATTTATATTGTATTTTATTTTTCTGGCGTTGACTTCTTAGGCCCTAACTATTCGATCTGGTAGAACAACGCCCTAGAGTGAAGCCTAGGTTACCCGGAACGTAGAAATGACCAGTACTTTCACACTGTTTGCAGTTACTCCTGTTATACGATGGAAAAACTGTTGCATCTTTATTGAATTTTATGCTTCTGGCGTTGACTTCTAAGGCCCTAACTATTCGATCTGGGGGAGCAACGCCCTAGAGTGAAGCCTAGGTTGCCCGGAACGTAGAAATGACCATCACTTTCACACTGGTTGCTATTATTCGTTCTATACGATGGAAAAACTGTTGTATTTATATTGTATTTTAAGCTTCTGGCGTTGACTTCTAAGGCACTAACTATCCGATCTGGTGGAGCAACGCCCTAGAGTGATACCTAGGTTGCTCGGAATGTAAAAATGACCATAACATTAGCACTGGTTATAATTATTCGTTTTATACGATTGGAAAACTGTTATATTTATACTGTATAGTATGCTTCTGGCGTTCACTTCTTAGGCTCTAACTATTCGATCTGGTGGTACAACGCCCTAGGGTGAAGCCTAGGTTGACCGGAACGTAGAAATGACCATAACTTTTACACTGGTAGCATTTATTCGTTTTATACAATGCAAAAACCGTTCTATTTATTTTGTATTTTATGCTTCGGGCCTTGACTTCTAAGGCCGTATCTATTCGTTCTGGTGGAGCAACGCCCTGGAGTGAAACCTAGGTTGCCCGGAACGTAGAAATGTCCACTACTAACACACTGGTTGATTATTATTCCTGCTACACGATGGAAAGGCTGTTGTATTTTTATTGCATTTTATGCTTCTGGCGTTGACTTCTTAGGCCGTAACTATTCGATCTGGTGGAGCAACGCCCTGGAGTGAAACCTAGGTTGCCCGGAACGTAGAAATGACCATAAGTTTCATACTCGTTGCAATTATTCGTTTTACACGATGGAAAAACTGTTGTATTTATATTGTATTTTATGCTTCTGGCGTTCACTTCTTAGGCCCTAACCATTCGATCTGCTGGAACAACGCCCTAGGGTAAAGCCCAGGTTGCGCGGAACGTAGAAATGACCATAACTTTCACACTGGTAGCAATTATTCATTTTATACGATGGAAAAACTGTTTTATTTATTTTGTACTTTATGCTTCGGGCGTTGACTTCTAAGGCCCTAACTGTATGATCTGGTGGAGCAACGCCCTGGAGTGAAGCCTAGGTTGCCTGGAACGTAGAAATGACCATCACTTTCACACGAGTTGCAATTATTCCTGTTATAGGATGGAAAGACTGTTGTATTTTTTTTGTATTTTATACTTCAGGCGTTGACTTCTGAGGCCGTAGCTATTCGATGTGGTGGAAGAACGCCTTACAGTGAAGCCTAGGTTGCCCGGAACGTACAAATGACTATAACTTTTACACTGGTAGCAATTATTCGTTTTATACGATGGAAAAGCTGTTATATTTATATTGTATTTTATGCTTCTGGCGTTGACTTCTGAGGCCGTTGCTATTCGATGTGGTGGAAGAACGCCATAGGGTGAAGCCTAGGTAGCCCGGAACGTAGAAATGTCCATATCTTTCACTGTTTGCAATTATTCATTTTATACGATGGAAAAACTGTTGCATCTTTATCGTATTTTATGCTTCTGGCGTTGACTTCTTAGGCCGTAACTATTCGATCTGGTGGAGCAACGCCTTGGAGTGAAACCTAGGTTGCCCGGAACGTAGAAATGACCACTACTATCACCCTGGTTGCAAATTATTCCTGCTATACGATGGAAAAGCTGCTGTATTTTTATTGCATTTTATGCTTCTGGCGTTCACTTCTTAGGCCCTAACTATTCGATCTGGTGGAACAACGGCCTAGGGTGAAGCCTAGGTTGCCCGGAACGTAGAAATGACCATAACTATCACACTGGTTGCAATTATTCGTTTCATACGATGGAAAAACTGTTGCATCTTTATCGTATTTTATGCTTCTGGCGTTCACTCCTTAGGCCCTAACTATTCCATCTGGTGGAACAACGCCCTAGAGTGAAGCCTAGGTTGCCCGGAACGTGGAAATGACCATCGCTTTCACACTGGTTGCAATTATTCCTGTTATACGATGGAAAAGCTGTTGTATTTATATCGTATTTTATGCTTCTGGCGTTGACTTCTTAGGCCGTTGCTATTGGATGTGGTGGAGCAACGCCCTAGAGTGACGCCTAGGTTGCCCGGAACGTAGAAATGACCATTACTTTTACACTGTTTGCAATTATTCATTTTATGCGATGGAAAAGCTGTTGCATCTTTATTGTATTTTATGCTTCTGGCGTTGACTTCTAAACCCCTTACTATTCAATCTGGTGGAGCAACGCCCTAGAGTGAAGCCTAGGTTGCTCGGAATGTAGAAATGACCATAACCTTCACACTGGTTGCAATTATTCGTTTTATACGATGGAAAAACTGTTGCATCTTTACTGTATTTTATGCTTCTGGCGTTGACTTCTAAGGCCCTAACTATATGATCTGGTGGAGCAACGCCCTAGAGTGAAGCCTAGGGTGCCCGGAACATAGGAATGACCATCACTTTCAAACTGGTTGGTTTATTCCTGTTATATGATGGAAAAACTGTTGTATTTTTATTGCATTTTATGTTTCGGGCGTTCACTTCTAAGGCCTTAACTCTTCGATCTGGTGGAGCAACGCCTCAGAGTTAAGTCTAGGATGCCCGAAACGCTGAAATGGTCATTACTTTCACATTGGTTGCAATTATACGTTTTATACGATGGAAAATCTGTTGTATTTATATCGTATTTTATGCTTCTGGCGTTGACTTCTTAGGCCCTAACTATTCCATCTGGTGGAACAACGCCCTAGGGTGATGCCTAGGCTGCCCGGAATGTAGAAATGACCATAACATTCACACTGGTAGCAATTATTCGTTTTATACGATGGAAGAACTGTTATATTTGTATTGTATTTTATACTTCTGGTATTGACTTCTAAGGCCCTAACTTTTCGATCTGGTGGAGCAACGCCCTAGAGTGAAGCCTAGGTTGCCCGGAACGTGGAAATGACCTTCGCTTTCACACTGGTTGCAATTACTCCTGTTATACGATGGAAAAGCTGTTGTATTTATATCGTATTTTATGCTTCTGGCGTTGACTTCTTAGGCCCTAACTATACCATCCGATGGAACAACGCCCTAGGGTGAAGCCTAGGTTGCCCTGGACGTAGAAATGAACATTACTTTCACTCTGGTTGCAATTATTCGTTCTATACAATGGAAAAACTGTTGTACTTATTTTGTATTTGATGCTCCTGGCGTTGACTTCTTAGGCCCTAACTATTCGATCTGGTGGAGCAACGCCCTAGAGTGAAGCCTAGGTTGCCCGGAACGTAGAAATGACCATGACTTTCATACTGGTAGCAATTATTCGTTATATACAATGGAAAAACTGTTCTATTTATTTTGTATTTTATGCTTCTGGCGTTGACTTCTAAGGCCCTAACTCTTCGATCTGGTGGAGCAACGCCTCAGAGTTAAGTCTAGGATGCACGAAACGCCGAAATGATCATTACATTCACATTGGTTGCAATTATACGTTTTATACGATGGAAAAGCTGTTGTGTTTATATCGTATTTTATGCTTCTGGCGTTGACTTCTTAGGCCGTAACTATTCCATCTGGTGGAACAACGCCCTATGGTGAAGCCTAGGTTGCCCGGAACGTAGAAATGACCATAACTTTCACACTGGTAGCAATTAATCGTTTTATACAATGGAAGAACTGTTACATTTATACTGTATTTTATGCGTCTGGTGTTGACCTCTAAGGCCCTAATTATTCGATCTGGTGGAGCAACGCCCTAGAGTGAAGCCTAGGTTGCCGGGAACATAGAAATGACCATCACTTTCACACTGGTTGCAATTATTCCTGTTATACGATGGAAAAGCTGTTGTATCTATATAGTATTTTATGCTTCTGGCGTTGACTTCTTAGGCCCTAACTATTCCATCTGGTAGAACAACGCCCTAGAGTGACGCCTAGGTTGCCCGGAACGTAGAAATGACCATAACTTTCATACTGGTTGCAATTATTCGTTTTATATGAAGGAAGAACTGTTGTATTTATATTGTATTTTATGCTGCTGGCGTTCACTTCTTAGGCCCTAACTATTCGATCTGGTGGAACAACGCCCTGGGGTGAAGCCTAGGTTGCTGGAACGTAGAAATGACCATAAGTTTCGCACTGGTTGCTATTATTCGTTTCATACGATGGAAAAACTGTTCTATTTATTTTGTATTTTATGCTTCGGGCGTTGACTGCTAAGGCCCTAACTATTCGATCTGGTGGAACAACGACCTGGGGTGAAGCCTAGGTTGCCGGAACGTAGAAATGACCATAACTTTCATACTGGTTGCTATTATTAGTTTTATACGATGGAAAATCTGTTGTATTTAAATTGTATTATATGCTTCTGGCGTTGACTTTTAATGCACTAACTATTCGATCTGGCGGAGCAACGCCCTAGATTGAAGCCGAGGTTTCCCGGAACGTAGAAATGACCATCACTTTCAAACTGGATGCAATCATTCCTGTTATATGATGGAAAAACTGTTGTATTTTTAATGCATTTTATGCTTCGGGCATTGACTTCTATGGCCCTAACTATTCAATCTGTTGGAGCAACGCCCTAGGGTGTAGCCTAGGTTGCCCGAAAAGTAGAAGTGACCATAACTTTCATACTGGATGCAATTATTCGTTTTATATCATGGAAAAACTGTTGTATTCATATTGTATTTTATGCAGCTGGCGTTCACTTCTTAGGCCCTAACTATTCGATCTGGTGGAACAACACTCTGTGGTGAAGTCTAGGTTGCCCGGAACGTAGAAATGACCATAACTTTCACACTGGTTGCCATTATTCGCTTTATACGATTGAAAGACTGTTATATTTATATTGTATTTTATGCTTCTGGCCTTGCCTTCTTAGGCCCTAACTGTTCGATCTGGTAGAACAACGCCCTAGAGTGAAGCCTAGGTTACCCGGAACGTAGAAATGACCAGTACTTTCACACTGTTTGCAGTTACTCCTGTTATACGATGGAAAAACTGTTGCATCTTTATTGAATTTTATGCTTCTGGCGTTGACTTCTAAGGCCCTAACTATTCGATCTGGTGGAGCAAGGCCCTAGAGTGAAGCCTAGGTTGCCCGGAACGTAGAAATGACCATCACTTTCAAACTGGATGCAATTATTCCTGTTATATGATGGAAAAACTGTTGTATTTATATTGTATTTTATGCTTCGGGCGTTGACTGCTAAGGCCCTAACTATTCAATCTGTTGGATCAACGTCCTAGAGTGAAGCCCAGGTTGCTGGGAATGTAGAAATGACCATACCATTCAAACTGGTTGAAATTATTCGTTTAATACGGTGGAAAAGCTGTTGCATCTTTATTGTATTTTATGATTCTGGCGTTGACTTCTAAGGCCCTAACTATTCGATCTGGCGGAGAAACGCCCTAGAGTGAAGCCGAGGTTTCCCGGAACGTAGAAGTGACCATCACTTTCAAACTGGTTGCAATTATTCCTGTTATATGATGGAAAAACTGTTGTATTTTTAATGCATTTTATGCTTCGGGCATTGACTTCTAAGGCCGTAACTATTCAATCTGTTGGAACAACGCCCTAGGGTTGAAGCCTAGGTTTCTCGGAAAGTAGAAGTGACCATAAGTTTCATACTGGTTGCAATTATTCGTTTTATACGATGGAAAAACTGTTGTATTTTTATTGTATTTTATGCTTCTGGCGATGACTTCTAAGGCACTAACTATTCGATCTGGTGGAGCAACGCCCTAGGGTGTAGCCTAGGTTGCCCGTAAAGTACAAATGACCATAGCTTTCATACTGGTTGCAATTATTCGTTTTATATGATGGAAAAACTGTTATATTTATATTGTATTTTATGCTTCTGGCGTTCACATCTTAGGCCCTAACTATTCGATCTGGTGGAACAACGCCATATGGTGAAGCCTAGGTTTCCCGGAACGTAGAAATGACCATAACTTTCACACCGGTAGCAATTACTCGTTTTACACGATGGAAAAACTGTTCTATTTATTTTGTATTTTATGCATCGGGCGTTGACTTCTAAGGCCCTAACTATTCAATCTGTTGGAGCAACGCCCGAGGGTGAAGCCTAGGTTGCCCGGAAAGTAGAAATGACCATAACTTTCACACTGGTTGCTATTATTCGTTCTATACGATGGAAAAACTGTTGTATTTATATTGTATTTTAAGCTTCTGGCGTTGACTTCTAAGGCACTAACTATCCGATCTGGTGGAGCAACGCCCTAGAGTGATACCTAGGTTGCTCGGAATGTAAAAATGACCATAACGTTAGCACTGGTTATAATTATTCGTTTTATACGATTGGAAAACTGTTATATTTATACTGTATAGTATGCTTCTGGCGTTCACTTCTTAGGCTCTAACTATTCGATCTGGTGGTACAACGCCCTAGGGTGAAGCCTAGGTTGCCCGGAACGTAGAAATGACCATAACTTTTACACTGGTAGCATTTATTCGTTTTATACAATGCAAAAACCGTTCTATTTATTTTGTATTTTATGCTTCGGGCCTTGACTTCTAAGGCCCTATCTATTCGATCTGGTGGAGCAACGCCCTGGAGAGAAACCTAGGTTGCCCGGAACGTAGAAATCTCCACTACTAACACACTGGTTGATTATTATTCCTGCTACACGATAGAAAGGCTGTTGTATTTTTATTGCATTTTATGCTTCTGGCGTTGACTTCTTAGGCCGTAACTATTCGATCTGGTGGAGCAACGCCCTGGAGTGAAACCTAGGTTGCCCGGAACGTAGAAATGACCATAAGTTTCATACTCGTTGCAATTATTCGTTTTATACGATGGAAAAACTGTTGTATTTATATTGTATTTTATGCTTCTGGCGTTCACTTCTTAGGCCCTAACCATTCGATCTGCTGGAACAACGCCCTAGGGTAAAGCCCAGGTTGCGCGGAACGTAGAAATGACCATAACTTTCACACTGGTAGCAATTATTCATTTTATACGATGGAAAAACTGTTTTATTTATTTTGTACTTTATGCTTCGGGCGTTGACTTCTAAGGCCCTAACTATTCCATCTCGTGGAGCAACGCACTAGAGTGCAGCCTAGGTTGCCCGGAACGTAGAAATGTCCATAACTTTTACACTGGTAGCAATTATTCGTTTTATACAATTGAAAAACTGTTCTATTTATTTTGTATTTAATGCTTCGGGCGTTGACTTCTAAGGCCCTAACTGTATGATCTGGTGGAGCAACGCCCTGGAGTGAAGCCTAGGTTGCCTGGAACGTAGAAATGACCTTCACTTTCACACGAGTTGCAATTATTCCTGTTATAGGATGGAAAGACTGTTGTATTTTTTTTGTATTTTATACTTCAGGCGTTGACTTCTGAGGCCGTAGCTATTCGATGTGGTGGAAGAACGCCTTACAGTGAAGCCTAGGTTGCCCGGAACGTACAAATGACTATAACTTTTACACTGGTAGCAATTATTCGTTTTATACGATGGAAAAGCTGTTATATTTATATTGTATTTTATGCTTCTGGCGTTGACTTCTGAGGCCGTTGCTATTCGATGTGGTGGAAGAACGCCATAGGGTGAAGCCTAGGTAGCCCGGAACGTAGAAATGTCCATATCTTTCACTGTTTGCAATTATTCATTTTATACGATGGAAAAACTGTTGCATCTTTATCGTATTTTATGCTTCTGGCGTTGACTTCTTAGGCCGTAACTATTCGATCTGGTGGAGCAACGCCTTGGAGTGAAACCTAGGTTGCCCGGAACGTAGAAATGACCACTACTATCACCCTGGTTGCAAATTATTCCTGCTATACGATGGAAAAGCTGCTGTATTTTTATTGCATTTTATGCTTCTGGCGTTCACTTCTTAGGCCCTAACTATTCGATCTGGTGGAACAACGGCCTAGGGTGAAGCCTAGGTTGCCCGGAACGTAGAAATGACCATAACTATCACACTGGTTGCAATTATTCGTTTCATACGATGGAAAAACTGTTGCATCTTTATCGTATTTTATGCTTCTGGCGTTCACTCCTTAGGCCCTAACTATTCCATCTGGTGGAACAACGCCCTAGAGTGAAGCCTAGGTTGCCCGGAACGTGGAAATGACCATCGCTTTCACACTGGTTGCAATTATTCCTGTTATACGATGGAAAAGCTGTTGTATTTATATCGTATTTTATGCTTCTGGCGTTGACTTCTTAGGCCGTTGCTATTGGATGTGGTGGAGCAACGCCCTAGAGTGACGCCTAGGTTGCCCGGAACGTAGAAATGACCATTACTTTTACACTGTTTGCAATTATTCATTTTATGCGATGGAAAAGCTGTTGCATCTTTATTGTATTTTATGCTTCTGGCGTTGACTTCTAAACCCCTTACTATTCAATCTGGTGGAGCAACGCCCTAGAGTGAAGCCTAGGTTGCTCGGAATGTAGAAATGACCATAACCTTCACACTGGTTGCAATTATTCGTTTTATACGATGGAAAAACTGTTGCATCTTTACTGTATTTTATGCTTCTGGCGTTGACTTCTAAGGCCCTAACTATATGATCTGGTGGAGCAACGCCCTAGAGTGAAGCCTAGGGTGCCCGGAACATAGGAATGACCATCACTTTCAAACTGGTTGCTTTATTCCTGTTATATGATGGAAAAACTGTTGTATTTTTATTGCATTTTATGTTTCGGGCGTTCACTTCTAAGGCCTTAACTCTTCGATCTGGTGGAGCAACGCCTCAGAGTTAAGTCTAGGATGCCCGAAACGCTGAAATGGTCATTACTTTCACATTGGTTGCAATTATACGTTTTATACGATGGAAAATCTGTTGTATTTATATCGTATTTTATGCTTCTGGCGTTGACTTCTTAGGCCCTAACTATTCCATCTGGTGGAACAACGCCCTAGGGTGATGCCTAGGCTGCCCGGAATGTAGAAATGACCATAACTTTCACACTGGTAGCAATTATTCGTTTTATACGATGGAAGAACTGTTATATTTGTATTGTATTTTATACTTCTGGTATTGACTTCTAAGGCCCTAACTTTTCGATCTGGTGGAGCAACGCCCTAGAGTGAAGCCTAGGTTGCCCGGAACGTGGAAATGACCATCGCTTTCACACTGGTTGCAATTATTCCTGTTATACGATGGAAAAGCTGTTGTATTTATATCGTATTTTATGCTTCTGGCGTTGACTTCTTAGGCCCTAACTATACCATCCGATGGAACAACGCCCTAGGGTGAAGCCTAGGTTGCCCTGGACGTAGAAATGAACATTACTTTCACTCTGGTTGCAATTATTCGTTCTATACAATGGAAAAACTGTTGTACTTATTTTGTATTTGATGCTCCTGGCGTTGACTTCTTAGGCCCTAACTATTCGATCTGGTGGAGCAACGCCCTAGAGTGAAGCCTAGGTTGCCCGGAACGTAGAAATGACCATGACTTTCATACTGGTAGCAATTATTCGTTATATACAATGGAAAAACTGTTCTATTTATTTTGTATTTTATGCTTCTGGCGTTGACTTCTAAGGCCCTAACTCTTCGATCTGGTGGAGCAACGCCTCAGAGTTAAGTCTAGGATGCACGAAACGCCGAAATGATCATTACATTCACATTCGTTGCAATTATACGTTTTATACGATGGAAAAGCTGTTGTGTTTATATCGTATTTTATGCTTCTGGCGTTGACTTCTTAGGCCGTAACTATTCCATCTGGTGGAACAACGCCCTATGGTGAAGCCTAGGTTGCCCGGAACGTAGAAATGACCATAACTTTCACACTGGTAGCAATTAATCGTTTTATACAATGGAAGAACTGTTACATTTATACTGTATTTTATGCGTCTGGTGTTGACCTCTAAGGCCCTAATTATTCGATCTGGTGGTGCAACGCCCTAGAGTGAAGCCTAGGTTGCCGGGAACATAGAAATGACCATCACTTTCACACTGGTTGCAATTATTCCTGTTATACGATGGAAAAGCTGTTGTATCTATATAGTATTTTATGCTTCTGGCGTTGACTTCTTAGGCCCTAACTATTCCATCTGGTAGAACAACGCCCTAGAGTGACGCCTAGGTTGCCCGGAACGTAGAAATGACCATAACTTTCATACTGGTTGCAATTATTCGTTTTATATGAAGGAAGAACTGTTGTATTTATATTGTATTTTATGCTGCTGGCGTTCACTTCTTAGGCCCTAACTATTCGATCTGGTGGAACAACGCCCTGGGGTGAAGCCTAGGTTGCTGGAACGTAGAAATGACCATAAGTTTCGCACTGGTTGCTATTATTCGTTTCATACGATGGAAAAACTGTTCTATTTATTTTGTATTTTATGCTTCGGGCGTTGACTGCTAAGGCCCTAACTATTCGATCTGGTGGAACAACGACCTGGGGTGAAGCCTAGGTTGCCGGAACGTAGAAATGACCATAACTTTCATACTGGTTGCTATTATTAGTTTTATACGATGGAAAATCTGTTGTATTTAAATTGTATTATATGCTTCTGGCGTTGACTTTTAATGCACTAACTATTCAATCTGGCGGAGCAACGCCCTAGATTGAAGCCGAGGTTTCCCGGAACGTAGAAATGACCATCACTTTCAAACTGGATGCAATCATTCCTGTTATATGATGGAAAAACTGTTGTATTTTTAATGCATTTTATGCTTCGGGCATTGACTTCTATGGCCCTAACTATTCAATCTGTTGGAGCAACGCCCTAGGGTGTAGCCTAGGTTGCCCGAAAAGTAGAAATGACCATAACTTTCATACTGGTTGCAATTATTCCTGTTATAGGATGGAAAGACTGTTGTATTTTTTTTGTATTTTATACTTCAGGCGTTGACTTCTGAGGCCGTAGCTATTCGATGTGGTGGAAGAACGCCATACAGTGAAGCCTAGGTTGCCCGGAACGTACAAATGACTATAACTTTTACACTGGTAGCAATTATTCGTTTTATACGATGGAAAAGCTGTTATATTTATACTGTATTTTATGCTTCTGGCGTTGACTTCTGAGGCCGTTGCTATTCGATCTGGTGGAGCAACGTCCTAGAGTGAAGCCTAGGTTGCCCGGAACGTAGAAATGACCATATATTTCACACTGGTTGCAATTATTCCTGTTATGCCATGGAACAACTGTTGTATTTATATTGCATTTTATGCTTCTGGCGTTGCCTTCTAAGGCCATAACTATCCGATCTGGTGGAGCAACGCCCAAGAGCGATGCCTAGGTTGCCCGGAACGTAGAAATGACCATTACCTTCACGCTTGCTGCAACTATTCCTGTTATACGATGAAAAAACTGTTGTATTTTTATTGCATTTTATGCTTCAGGCGTTGACTTCTACGGCCGTAGCTATTCGATGTGGCGGAGTAACGCCCTAGAGTGAAACCTGGGCTCCCCGGATCGTAGAAATGACCACACTTTCACACTGGTTGCAATTATTCCTGTTATACGATGGACAAACTGTTGCATTTTTATTGTACTTTATGCTTCTGCCGTTGACTTCTAAGGCCCTACGGATTCGATCTGGTGGAGCAATGCCTCACAGTTAAATCTAGGATGCCCGAAACGTCGAAATGATCATTACTTTCACACTGATTGCAATTATTCATTCTATATGATGGAAAAACTGTTCCATTTATATTGTATTTTATGCTTCTGGCGTTGACTTCTTAGGCCCTAACTATTCGATTTGGTGGAACAACGCCCCAGGGTGAAGCCTAGGTTGCCCAGAACGTAGAAATGACCATCACTTTCACACTGGTTGCAATAATTCCTGTTATACGATGGAAAAAATCTTGTATATTTATTGTATTTTATGCTTCGGGCGTTGACTTCTATGGCCCTACCTATTCGATCTGGTCGAACAACGCCCTAGGGTGAAGCCAGGGTTGCCCGGAACGTAAAAATGGCCAACTCTTTCACACTGGAAGCAATTATTCGTCTTATACATGGAAAATCTGTTCTATTTATTTTGTATTTTATGCTTTGGGCGTCGACTTCTAACGCACTAACTATTCCATCTGGTGGAGCAACGCCCTAGAGTGAAGCCTAGGTTGCCCGCAACGTACAAATGACCATTACATTCACACTGGTTGCAATTATTCCTGTTATACGATGGAAAAACTGTTGCATCTTTATTGCATTTTATGCTTCTGGCGTTGACTTCTTAGGCCCTAACTATTCGATCTGGTGGAGCAACGTCCTAGAGTAAAGCCTAGGTTGCCCGGAACGTAGAAATGACCATAACTTTCACACTGGTAGCAATTATTCGTTTTATATGATGGAGAAGCTGTTGTATTTATTTTGTATTTTATGCTTCTGGCGTTGACTTCTAAAGCCCTAACTATTCGATCTGGTGGAGCAACGTCCTAGAGTGAAGCCTAGGTTGCCCGGAACGTAGAAATGGCCATATATATCACACTGGTTGCAATTATTCCTGTTATGCGATGGAACAACTGTTGTATTTATATTGTATTTTATGCTTCTGGCGTTGCCTTCTAAGGCCATAACTATCCGATCTGGTGGAGCAACGCCCAAGAGCGATGCCTAGGTTGCCCGGAACGTAGAAATGACCATTACCTTCACGCTTGCTGCAATTATTCCTGTTATACGATGAAAAAACTGTTGTATTTTTATTGCATTTTATGCTTCAGGCGTTGACTTCTACGGCCGTAGCTATTCGATGTGGCGGAGTAACGCCCTAGAGTGAAACCTGGGCTACCCGGATCGTAGAAATGACCACACTTTCACACTGGTTGCAATTATTCCTGTTATACGATGGTAAAACTGTTGTATTTTTATTGTATTGTATGCTTCAGGCGATGACTTCTAAGGCCCTAGCTATTCGATCTGGTGTAGCAACGCACTAGGGTGAAGCCTAGGTTGCCCGGAACGTAGAAATGACCATAGCCTTCACACTGGTTGCTATTATTCGTTTTATACGATGGAAAAGCTGTTGTATTTATATCTTATTTTATGCTTCTGGCGTTGACTTCTTAGGCGCCAGCTATTCCATCTGGTAGAACAACGCCCTCTGGTGAAGTCTAGGCTGCCCGGAACGTAGAAATGACCATAACTTTCACACAGGAAGCAATTATTCGTTTTATACATGGAAAGACTGTTCTATTTATTTTGTATTTTATGCATCTGGCGTTGACTTCTAAGGCCCTAACCATTCGTTCTGGTGCAGCAACGCCCTCGAGTGAAGCCTAGGTTGCCCGGAACGTAGAAATAACCATAACTTCACACTGGTTCCTATTATTCGTTTCACACGATGGAAAAACTGTTATATTTATATTGCATTTTATGCTTCTGCCGTTGACTTCTTAGGCCCTAACTATTCGATCTGGTGGAACAACGCCCTAGAGTGAAGCCTGCGATGCCCGGAACGTAGAAATGATCATTACCTTCACGCTTGTTGCAATTATTCCTGTTACACGATGAAAAGACTGTTGTATTTTTATTGCATTTTTTGCTTCAGGCGTTGACTTCTAATGCCTTAGCTATTCGATGTGGTGGAGCAACGCCCTAGAGTGACGCCTTGGTTGCCCAGCACGTAGAAATGACCATTACTTTCACAATGTTTGCAATTATTCATTTTATACGATGGTAAACTATTGTACTTATATTGCATTTTATTCTTCTGGCGTTGACTTCCTAGGCCCTAACTATTCGATCTGGTGGAACAACGCCCTAGAGTGAAACCTAGGTTGCCAGGAACGTGGAAATGACCATTACTTTCAAACTGTTTGCAAATATACATTGTATACGATGGAAGGGCTGTTGTATTTATATTGTATTTTATGCTTCTGGCGTTGACTTCTTAGGCCCTAACTATTTAACCTGTTGCAGCACCGCCCTAGAGTGAAGCCTTGGTTGCCCGGAACGTAGAACATACCATTACCTTCACACTGGTTGCAATTATTCCTGTCATACGATGGAACAACTGTTGCATCTTTATTGTATTTTATGCTTCTGGCGTTGACTTCTTAGGCCCTAGCTATTCGATCTCGTTGGAGCATCGTCCTAGAATGAAGCCTAGGTTGCCCGGAACGTAGAACTGACCATAATTTTCAAACTGGTTGCAATTAATCCTGTTATACGATGGAAAAACTGTTGTATTTTTATTGCCTTTTATGCTTCGGGCGTTGACTTCTAAGGCCCTAACTATTCAATCTGTTGGAGCAACGCCCTAGGGTGAAGCCTAGGTTGCCCGGAAAGTAGAAATGACGTTAACTTTCATAGTGGTTGCAATTATTCGTTTTATAAGATGGAAAAACTGTTGTATTTATATTGTATTTTATGCATCTGGCGTTGACTTCTAAGGCACTAACTATTCGATCTAGTGGATCAACGCCCCAGAGTGAAGCCTAGGTTGCCCGGTACGTAGAAATGACCATCACTCTCAAACTGCTTGCAATTATTCCTGTTATATGTTGGAAAAACTGATGTATTTTTATTGCATTTTATGCTTCGGGCATTGACCTCTAAGGCCCTAACTATTCAATCTGTTGGAGCAATGCCCTAGGGTGAAGCCTAGGTTGCCCGGAAAATATAAATGACCATAACTTTCACACTGGCAGCAATTATTCGTTTTATACGATGGAAAAACTGGTCCATTTATTTTGTATTTTATGCTCCTGGCGTTCACTTCTAAGGCCCTAACTACTCGATCTGGCAGAGCAACGGCCTATAATGAAGCCTAGGTTGCCCGAAACGTAGAAATGACCATTACTTTCAAACTGGTTGCAATTATTCATGCTATACGATGGACAAACTGTTGTATTTTTACTGTATTTTATGCTTTGGGCGTTGACTTCGTAGGCCCTAACTATTCCATCTGGTGGAACAACGCCCTAGGGTGAAGCCTAGGTTGCCGGAACGTAGAAATGACCAGTACTTTCACACTGGTTGCAGTTATTCGTTTTATACAATGGAACAACTGTTCTATTTTTTTGTATTTTATGCTTCGAGCGTTGACTTCTTAGGCCCTAACTGCTTGATCTGGTGGAGCAACGCCCTAGAGTGAAGCCTAGGTTGCCCGGAACGTAGAAATGACCATAACTTTCACACTGCTTGCTATTATTCGTTTTATACGATGGAAAAACTGTTATATTTATATTGCATTTTATTCTTATGGCGTTGAATTCTAAGTCGCTAGCTATTCGATCTGGTGGAACAACACCCTAGAGTGAAGCCTAGGTCGCCTGGAACGTAGAAATGACCATCACTTTCACACGGGTTGCAATTATTCCTGTTATAGGATGGAAAGACTGTTGTATTTTTATTGTATTTTATGCTTCACGCGTTGACTTCTGAGGCCGTAGCTATCCGATGTGGTGGATGAACGCCATAGAGTGAAGCCTAGGTTGCCCGGAACGTAGAAATGACCAGTACTTTCACACTGGTTGCAGTTATTCCTGTTATACGATGGAAAAACTGTTGCACCTTTATTGTATTTTATGCTTCTGGCGTTGACATCTAGGGCCCTAACTGTTTGATCTGGTGGAGCAACGACCTAGAGTGAAGCCTAGGTTGCCCGGAATGTAGAAATGACCATAACTTTCACACTGGTTGCTATTATTCGTTTTATACGATGGAAAAACTGTTATATTTATATTGTATTTTATGCTTCTGGCGTTGACTTCTTAGGCCCTAACTATTCGATCTGGTGGAACAACACCCTAGAGCGAAGCCTAGGATGCCTGGAACGTAGAAATGACCATCACTTTCACACGGGTTGCAATTATTCCTGTTATAGGATGGAAAGACTGTTGTATCTTTATTGTACTTTATGCTTCACGCGTTGACTTCTGAGGCCGTAGCTATTCGATGTGGTGGATGAACGCCATAGAGTGAAGCCTAGGTTGCCCGGAACGTAGAAATGTCCATATCTTTCACACTGTTTGCAATTATTCATTTTATACGATGGCAATGCTGTTGTATATTTATAGCACTTTATGCTTCGGGCATTGACTTCTAAGGACCTAACTATTCAACCTGTTGGAGCAACGCCCTTGGGTGAAGCCTAGGTTGCCCGGAACGTAGAAATGACCATAACTTTCACACTTGTTGCAATTATTCGTTTTATACGATGGAAAAGCTATTGTATTTATATTGTATTTTATGCTTCTGGCGTTGACTTCTTAGGCCCTAACTATTCCATCTGGTGGAACAACGCCATAGGGTGAAGCCTAGGTTGCCCGGAAAGTAGAAATAACCATAACTTTCGCACTGGTAGCAATTAATCGTTTTATACGATGGAAAAACTGTTCTATTTATTTTATATTTTATGCTTCGGGCGTTGACTTCTAAGACCCTAACTATTCGATCTGGTGGAGCAACGCCCTAGAGTGAAGCCTAGGTTGCCCGGTACGTAGAAATGACCATCACTTTCATACTGGTTGCAATTATTCGTTTTATATGATGGAAAAACTCTTGTATTTATATTGTATTTTATGCTTCTGGCGTTCACTTCTTAGGCCCTAACTATTCGATCTGGTGGAAGAACGCCCTAGGGTGAAGCCTAGGTTGTCCGGAACGTAGAAATGACCATAACTTTTACACTGGTAGCAATTATTCGTTTTATACAGTGGAAAAACTGTTCTATTTATTTTGTATTTTATGCTTCGGGCGTTGACTTCTAAGGCCCTAACTGTTTGATCTGGTGGAGCAACGCCCTGGAGTGAAGCCTAGGTTGCCCGGAACGTAGAAATGACCATAGCTTTCACACTGGTTTCTATTATTCGTTTTATACGATGGAAAAACTGTTATATTTATATTGCATTTTATTCTTATGGCGTTGAATTCTAAGTCC
This sequence comes from Calliopsis andreniformis, assembly GCF_051401765.1. NCBI lineage: Eukaryota > Metazoa > Arthropoda > Insecta > Hymenoptera > Andrenidae > Calliopsis > Calliopsis andreniformis. The sequence continues at coordinate 2,598,841 of NW_027480465.1, read as the reverse complement.
CTAGCTATTCGATCTGGTGGAGCAACGCCCTAGAGTGAATCCTAGGTTACTCGGAACGTAGAAATGACCAGTACTTTCACACTGTTTGCAGTTATTCCTGTCATACGATGGAAAAACTGTTGCATCTTTATTGTATTTTATGCTTCTGGCGTTGACTTCTAAGGCCCTAACTATTCGATCAGGTGGAGCAACGCCCTAGAGTGAAGCCTAGGTTGCTCGAAATGTAGAAATGACCATAACTTTCACACTGGTAGCAATTATTCATTTTATACGATGGATAAACTGTTGGACTTATATTGTATTTTATTCTTATGGCGTTGAATTCTAATTCCCTAGCTATTCGATCTGGTGGAGCAACGCCCTAGAGTGGAACCTAGGTTACCCGGAACGTAGAAATGACCAGTACTTTCATACTGTTTGCAGTTATTCCTGTTATACGATGGAAAAACATTTGCACCTTTATTGTATTTTATGCTTCTGGCGTTGACTTCTAAGGCCCTAGCTATTCGATTTGGTGGAGCAACGCCCTAGAGTGGAGCCTAGGTTGCCCGGTACGTAGAAATGACCGTTACTTTCACAATGTTTGCAAATATACATTATATACGATGGAAAGTCTGTTGTATTTATGTTGTATTTTATGCTCCTGGCGTTGACTTCTTAGGCCCTAACTATTTGATCTGGTGGAGCACCGCCCTAGCGTGAAGCCTAGGTTGCCCGGAACGTAGAAATGACCATTCATTTCACACTGGTAGCAATTATTCGTTTTATACGATGGAAAAACTGTTTTATTTATATTGTATTTTATGCTTCGGGCGTTGACTTCTAAGGCCCTAAGTATTCGATCTGGTGGAGCAACGCCCTAGATTGAAGCCTAGGTTGCGCGGAACGTAGAAATGACCATAACTTTCACACTGGTAGCAATTATTCGTTTTATACGATGGAAAAACTGTTTTATTTATTTTGTATTTTATGCTTCGGGCGTTGACTTCTAAGGCCCTAACTATTCGATCTGGTGGAGCAACGCCCTAGATTGAAGCCTAGGTTGCCCGGAACGTAGAAAAGACCATAACTTTTACACTGGTAGCATTTATTCGTTTTATACAATGGAAAAACCGTTCTATTTATTTTGTATTTTATGCTTCGGGCGTTGACTTCTAAGGCCCTAACTGTTTGATCTGGTGGAGCAACGCCCTGGAGTGAAGCCTAGGTTGCCCGGAACGTAGAAATGACCATAACTTTCACACTGGTTTCTATTATTCGTTTTATACGATGGAAAAACTGTTATATTTATATTGTATTTTATGCTTCTGGCGTTGACTTCTTAGGCCCGAACTATTCGATCTGGTGCAACAACGCCCTAGAGTGAAGCCTAGGTTGCCTGGAACGTAGAAATGACCATCACTTTCACAGGGGTTGCAATTATTCCTGTTATAGGATGGAAAGACTGTTGTATTTTTATTGTATTTTATACTTCAGGCGTTGACTTCTGTGGCCGTAGCTATTCGATGTGGTGGTAGAACGCCATATAGTGAAGCCTAGGTTGCCCGGAAAGTAGAAATGACCATAGGTTTCATACTGGTTGCAATTATTCGTTTTATACGATGGAAAAACTGTTGTATTTATATTGTATTTTATGCTTCAGGCGTTCACTTCTAAGGCCCTCAACAATTCGATCTGGTGGAGCAGCGCCCTAGAGTGAAGCCTAGGTTGCCCGGAACGTACAAATGACCATTACTTTCACACTGTTGGCAATTATTCATTTTATACGATGGAAATGCAGTTGTATTTATATTGCATTTTATTCTTCTGGCGTTGACTTTTAAGGCCGTAGCTATTAGATGTGGTGGAGCAACGCTCTAGAGTGTCGCATAGGTTGCCCGGAACGTAGAAATGACCATTACTTTCACAATGTATGCGAATATTCATTTTATACGATGAAAAACTGTTGTACTTATATTGTATTTTATTCTTCTGGCGTTGAATTCTAAGTCCCTAGCTTTTCGATCTCGTGTAGCAACGCCCTAGAGTGAAACCTAGGTTACACGGAACGTAGAAATGACCAGTACTTTCAGACTGGTTGCAGTTATTCCTGTTATACGATGGAAAAACTGTTTTATTTATTTTGTATTTTATGCTTCGGGCGTTGACTTCTAAGGCCCTAACTATTCGATCTGGTGCAGCAACGCCCTAGATTGAAGCCTAGGTTGCCCGGAACGTAGAAAAGACCATAACTTTTACACTGGTAGCATTTATTCGTTTTATACAATGGAAAAACCGTTCTATTTATTTTGTATTTTATGCTTCGGGCGTTGACTTCTAAGGCCCTAACTGTTTGATCTGGTGGAGCAACGCCCTGGAGTGAAGCCTAGGTTGCCCGGAACGTAGAAATGACCATAACTTTCACACTGGTTTCTATTATTCGTTTTATACGATGGAAAAACTGTTATATTTATATTGTATTTTATGCTTCTGGCGTTGACTTCTTAGGCCCGAACTATTCGATCTGGTGCAACAACGCCCTAGAGTGAAGCCTAGGTTGCCTGGAACGTAGAAATGACCATCACTTTCACAGGGGTTGCAATTATTCCTGTTATAGGATGGAAAGACTGTTGTATTTTTATTGTATTTTATACTTCAGGCGTTGACTTCTGTGGCCGTAGCTATTCGATGTGGTGGTAGAACGCCATATAGTGAAGCCTAGGTTGCCCGGAAAGTAGAAATGACCATAGGTTTCATACTGGTTGCAATTATTCGTTTTATACGATGGAAAAACTGTTGTATTTATATTGTATTTTATGCTTCAGGCGTTCACTTCTAAGGCCCTCAACAATTCGATCTGGTGGAGCAGCGCCCTAGAGTGAAGCCTAGGTTGCCCGGAACGTACAAATGACCATTACTTTCACACTGTTGGCAATTATTCATTTTATACGATGGAAATGCAGTTGTATTTATATTGCATTTTATTCTTCTGGCGTTGACTTTTAAGGCCGTAGCTATTAGATGTGGTGGAGCAACGCTCTAGAGTGTCGCATAGGTTGCCCGGAACGTAGAAATGACCATTACTTTCACAATGTATGCGAATATTCATTTTATACGATGAAAAACTGTTGTACTTATATTGTATTTTATTCTTCTGGCGTTGAATTCTAAGTCCCTAGCTTTTCGATCTCGTGTAGCAACGCCCTAGAGTGAAACCTAGGTTACACGGAACGTAGAAATGACCAGTACTTTCAGACTGGTTGCAGTTATTCCTGTTATACGATGGAAAAACTGTTGCACCTTTATTGTATTTTATGCTTCTGGCGTTGACATCTAAGGCCCTAACTGTTTGATCTGGTGGAGCAACGCCCTAGAGTGAAGCCTAGGTTGCCCGGAACGTAGAAATGACCATAACTTTCACACTGGTTGCTATTATTCGTTTTATACGATGGAAAAACTGTTATATTTATATTGTATTTTATGCTTCTGGCGTTGACTTCTGAGGCCCTAGCTATTCGATCTGGTGGAACAACACCCTAGAGTGAAGCCTAGGTTGCCTGCAACGTAGAAATGACCATCACTTGCACACGGGTTGCAATTATTCCTGTTATAGGATGGAAAGACTGTTGTATTTATATTGTATTTTATGCTTCTGGCGTTCACTTCTTAGGCCCTAACTATTCGATCTGGTGGAAGAACGCCCTAGGGTGAAGCCTAGGTTGTCCGGAACGTAGAAATGACCATAACTTTTACACTGGTAGCAATTATTCGTTTTATACAGTGGAAAAACTGTTCTATTTATTTTGTATTTTATGCTTCGGGCGTTGACTTCTAAGGCCCTAACTGTTTGATCTGGTGGAGCAACGCCCTGGAGTGAAGCCTAGGTTGCCCGGAACGTAGAAATGACCATAGCTTTCACACTGGTTTCTATTATTCGTTTTATACGATGGAAAAACTGTTATATTTATATTGCATTTTATTCTTATGGCGTTGAATTCTAAGTCCCTAGCTATTCGATCTGGTGGAGCAACGCCCTAGAGTGAATCCTAGGTTACTCGGAACGTAGAAATGACCAGTACTTTCACACTGTTTGCAGTTATTCCTGTCATACGATGGAAAAACTGTTGCATCTTTATTGTATTTTATGCTTCTGGCGTTGACTTCTAAGGCCCTAACTATTCGATCAGGTGGAGCAACGCCCTAGAGTGAAGCCTAGGTTGCTCGAAATGTAGAAATGACCATAACTTTCACACTGGTAGCAATTATTCATTTTATACGATGGATAAACTGTTGGACTTATATTGTATTTTATTCTTATGGCGTTGAATTCTAATTCCCTAGCTATTCGATCTGGTGGAGCAACGCCCTAGAGTGGAACCTAGGTTACCCGGAACGTAGAAATGACCAGTACTTTCATACTGTTTGCAGTTATTCCTGTTATACGATGGAAAAACATTTGCACCTTTATTGTATTTTATGCTTCTGGCGTTGACTTCTAAGGCCCTAGCTATTCGATTTGGTGGAGCAACGCCCTAGAGTGGAGCCTAGGTTGCCCGGTACGTAGAAATGACCGTTACTTTCACAATGTTTGCAAATATACATTATATACGATGGAAAGTCTGTTGTATTTATGTTGTATTTTATGCTCCTGGCGTTGACTTCTTAGGCCCTAACTATTTGATCTGGTGGAGCACCGCCCTAGCGTGAAGCCTAGGTTGCCCGGAACGTAGAAATGACCATTCATTTCACACTGGTAGCAATTATTCGTTTTATACGATGGAAAAACTGTTTTATTTATATTGTATTTTATGCTTCGGGCGTTGACTTCTAAGGCCCTAAGTATTCGATCTGGTGGAGCAACGCCCTAGATTGAAGCCTAGGTTGCGCGGAACGTAGAAATGACCATAACTTTCACACTGGTAGCAATTATTCGTTTTATACGATGGAAAAACTGTTTTATTTATTTTGTATTTTATGCTTCGGGCGTTGACTTCTAAGGCCCTAACTATTCGATCTGGTGGAGCAACGCCCTAGATTGAAGCCTAGGTTGCCCGGAACGTAGAAAAGACCATAACTTTTACACTGGTAGCATTTATTCGTTTTATACAATGGAAAAACCGTTCTATTTATTTTGTATTTTATGCTTCGGGCGTTGACTTCTAAGGCCCTAACTGTTTGATCTGGTGGAGCAACGCCCTGGAGTGAAGCCTAGGTTGCCCGGAACGTAGAAATGACCATAACTTTCACACTGGTTTCTATTATTCGTTTTATACGATGGAAAAACTGTTATATTTATATTGTATTTTATGCTTCTGGCGTTGACTTCTTAGGCCCGAACTATTCGATCTGGTGCAACAACGCCCTAGAGTGAAGCCTAGGTTGCCTGGAACGTAGAAATGACCATCACTTTCACAGGGGTTGCAATTATTCCTGTTATAGGATGGAAAGACTGTTGTATTTTTATTGTATTTTATACTTCAGGCGTTGACTTCTGTGGCCGTAGCTATTCGATGTGGTGGTAGAACGCCATATAGTGAAGCCTAGGTTGCCCGGAAAGTAGAAATGACCATAGGTTTCATACTGGTTGCAATTATTCGTTTTATACGATGGAAAAACTGTTGTATTTATATTGTATTTTATGCTTCAGGCGTTCACTTCTAAGGCCCTCAACAATTCGATCTGGTGGAGCAGCGCCCTAGAGTGAAGCCTAGGTTGCCCGGAACGTACAAATGACCATTACTTTCACACTGTTGGCAATTATTCATTTTATACGATGGAAATGCAGTTGTATTTATATTGCATTTTATTCTTCTGGCGTTGACTTTTAAGGCCGTAGCTATTAGATGTGGTGGAGCAACGCTCTAGAGTGTCGCATAGGTTGCCCGGAACGTAGAAATGACCATTACTTTCACAATGTATGCGAATATTCATTTTATACGATGAAAAACTGTTGTACTTATATTGTATTTTATTCTTCTGGCGTTGAATTCTAAGTCCCTAGCTTTTCGATCTCGTGTAGCAACGCCCTAGAGTGAAACCTAGGTTACACGGAACGTAGAAATGACCAGTACTTTCAGACTGGTTGCAGTTATTCCTGTTATACGATGGAAAAACTGTTTTATTTATTTTGTATTTTATGCTTCGGGCGTTGACTTCTAAGGCCCTAACTATTCGATCTGGTGGAGCAACGCCCTAGATTGAAGCCTAGGTTGCCCGGAACGTAGAAAAGACCATAACTTTTACACTGGTAGCATTTATTCGTTTTATACAATGGAAAAACCGTTCTATTTATTTTGTATTTTATGCTTCGGGCGTTGACTTCTAAGGCCCTAACTGTTTGATCTGGTGGAGCAACGCCCTGGAGTGAAGCCTAGGTTGCCCGGAACGTAGAAATGACCATAACTTTCACACTGGTTTCTATTATTCGTTTTATACGATGGAAAAACTGTTATATTTATATTGTATTTTATGCTTCTGGCGTTGACTTCTTAGGCCCGAACTATTCGATCTGGTGCAACAACGCCCTAGAGTGAAGCCTAGGTTGCCTGGAACGTAGAAATGACCATCACTTTCACAGGGGTTGCAATTATTCCTGTTATAGGATGGAAAGACTGTTGTATTTTTATTGTATTTTATACTTCAGGCGTTGACTTCTGTGGCCGTAGCTATTCGATGTGGTGGTAGAACGCCATATAGTGAAGCCTAGGTTGCCCGGAAAGTAGAAATGACCATAGGTTTCATACTGGTTGCAATTATTCGTTTTATACGATGGAAAAACTGTTGTATTTATATTGTATTTTATGCTTCAGGCGTTCACTTCTAAGGCCCTCAACAATTCGATCTGGTGGAGCAGCGCCCTAGAGTGAAGCCTAGGTTGCCCGGAACGTACAAATGACCATTACTTTCACACTGTTGGCAATTATTCATTTTATACGATGGAAATGCAGTTGTATTTATATTGCATTTTATTCTTCTGGCGTTGACTTTTAAGGCCGTAGCTATTAGATGTGGTGGAGCAACGCTCTAGAGTGTCGCATAGGTTGCCCGGAACGTAGAAATGACCATTACTTTCACAATGTATGCGAATATTCATTTTATACGATGAAAAACTGTTGTACTTATATTGTATTTTATTCTTCTGGCGTTGAATTCTAAGTCCCTAGCTTTTCGATCTCGTGTAGCAACGCCCTAGAGTGAAACCTAGGTTACACGGAACGTAGAAATGACCAGTACTTTCAGACTGGTTGCAGTTATTCCTGTTATACGATGGAAAAACTGTTGCACCTTTATTGTATTTTATGCTTCTGGCGTTGACATCTAAGGCCCTAACTGTTTGATCTGGTGGAGCAACGCCCTAGAGTGAAGCCTAGGTTGCCCGGAACGTAGAAATGACCATAACTTTCACACTGGTTGCTATTATTCGTTTTATACGATGGAAAAACTGTTATATTTATATTGTATTTTATGCTTCTGGCGTTGACTTCTGAGGCCCTAGCTATTCGATCTGGTGGAACAACACCCTAGAGTGAAGCCTAGGTTGCCTGCAACGTAGAAATGACCATCACTTGCACACGGGTTGCAATTATTCCTGTTATAGGATGGAAAGACTGTTGTATTTTTATTGTATTTTATGCTTCACGCGTTGACTTCTGAGGCCGTAGCTATTCGATGTGGTGGAGCAACGCCCTAGAGTGAAGCCTAGGTTGCCCGTAACGTAGAAATGACCATAACTTTCACACTGGTTGCTATTATTCGTTTTATACGATGGAAAAACTGTTATATTTATATTGTATTTTATGCTTCTGGCGTTGACTTCTTAGGCCCTAGCTATTTGATCTGGTGGAACAGCGCCCTAGGGTGAAGCCTAGGTTACCCGGAACGTAGAAATGACCAGTACTTTCACACTGTTTGCAGTTATTCCTGTTATACGATGGAAAAACTGTTGCATCTTTATTGTATTTTATGCTTCTGGCGTTGACTTCTAAGGCCCTAACTATTCGATCAGGTGGAGCAACGCCCTAGAGTGAAGCCTAGGTTGCTCGAAATGTAGAAATGACCATAACTTTCACACTGGTAGCAATTATTCGTTTTATACGATGGAAAAACTGTTGGACTTATATTGTATTTTATTCTTATGGCGTTGAATTCTAATTCCCTAGCTATTCGATCTGGTGGAGCAACGCCCTAGAGTGAAGCCTAGGTTGCCCGGAACGTAGAAATGACCATAACTTTCACACTGGTTGCTATTATTCGTTTTATACGATGGAAAAACTGTTATATTTATATTGTATTTTATGCTTCTGGCGTTGACTTCTGAGGCCCTAGCTATTCGATCTGGTGGAACAACACCCTATAGTGAAGCCTAGGTTGCCTGCAACGTAGAAATGACCATCACTTTCACACAGGTTGCAATTATTCCTGTTATAGGATGGAAAGACTGTTGTATTTTTATTGTATTTTATGCTTCACGCGTTGACTTCTGAGGCCGTAGCTATTCGATATGGTGGAGCAACGCCCTAGAGTGAAGCCTAGGTTGCCCGGTACGTAGAAATGACCATCACTTTCATACTGGTTGCAATTATTCGTTTTATATGATGGAAAAACTCTTGTATTTATATTGTATTTTATGCTTCTGGCGTTCACTTCTTAGGCCCTAACTATTCGATCTGGTGGAAGAACGCCCTAGGGTGAAGCCTAGGTTGTCCGGAACGTAGAAATGACCATAACCTTTACACTGGTAGCAATTATTCGTTTTATACAATGGAACAACTGTTCTATTTATTTTGCATTCTATGCTTCGGGCGTTGACTTCTAAGGCCCTAACTGATTGATCTGGAGGAGCAACGCCCTAGTGTGAAGCCCAGATTGCCCGGAACGTTGAAATGTCCATAACTTTCACTCTGGTTGCTAATATTCGTTTTATACGATGGAAAAACTGTTATATTTATATTGCATTTTATTCTTATGGCGTTGAATTCTAAGTCCCTAGCTATTCGATCTGGTGGAGCAACGCCCTAGAGTGAAACCTAGGTTACCCGGAACGTAGAAATGACCAGTACTTTCACACTGTTTGCAGTTATTCCTGTTATACGATGGAAAAACTGTTGCATCTTTATTGTATTTTATGCTTCTTGCGTTGACCTCTAAGGCCCTAACTATTCTATCAGGTGGAGCAACGCCCTAGAGTGAAGACTAGGTTGCTCGAAATGTAGAAATGACCATAACTTTCACACTGGTTGCAATTATTCATTTTATACGATGGAAAAACTGTTGGACTTATATTGTATTTTATTCTTATGGCGTTGAAATCTAATTCCCTAGCTATTCGATCTGGTGGAGCAACGCCTTAGAGTGAAACCTAGGTTACGCGGAACGTAGAAATGACCACTCATTTCACACTGGTAGCAATTATTGGTTTTATACGATGAAAAAACTGTTTTATTTATTTTGTATTTTATGCTTCGGGCGTTGACTTCTAAGGCCCTAACTATTCGATCTGGTGGGACAACGGCCTACGGTGAAGTCTAGGTTGCCCGAGACGTAGAAATGACCATAACTTTTACACTGGTAGCATTTATTCGTTTTATACAATGGAAAAACCGTTCTATTTATTTTGTATTTTATGCTTCGGGCGTTGACTTCTAAGGCCCTAACTGTTTGATCTGGTGGAGCAACGCCCTAGTGTGAAGCCCAGGTTGCCCGGAACGTTGAAATGACCATAACTTTCACTCTGGTTGCTAATATTCGTTTTATACGATGGAAAAACTGTTATATTTATATTGCATTTTATTCTTATGGCGTTGAATTCTAAGTCCCTAGCTATTCGATCTGGTGGAGCAACGCCCTAGAGTGAATCCTAGGTTACCCGGAACGTAGAAATGACCAGTACTTTCACACTGTTTGCAGTTATTCCTGTTATACGATGGAAAAACTGTTGCATCTTTATTGTATTTTATGCTTCTGGCGTTGACTTCTAAGGCCCTAACTATTCGATCAGGTGGAGCAACGCCCTAGAGTGCAGCCTAGGTTGCTCGAAATGTAGAAATGACCATAACTTTCACACTGGTTGCAATTATTCATTTTATACGATGGAAAAACTGTTGGACTTATATTGTATTTTATTCTTGTGGCGTTGAATTCTAATTCCCTAGCTATTCGATCTGGTGGAGCAACGCCCTAGAGTGAAACCTAGGTTACCGGGAACGTAGAAATGACCAGTACTTTCATACTGTTTGCAGTTATTCCTGTTATACGATGGAAAAACATTTGCACCTTTATTGTATTTTATGCTTCTGGCGTTGACTTCTAAGGCCCTAGCTATTCGATTTGGTGGAGCAACGCCCTAGAGTGGAGCATAGGTTGCCCGGTACGTAGAAATGACCATTACTTTCACACTGTTTGCAAATATACATTATATACGATGGAAAGTCTGTTGTATTTATGTTGTATTTTATGCTCCTGGCGTTGACTTCTTAGGCCCTAACTATTTGATCTGGTGGAGCACCGCCCTAGCGTGAAGCATAGGTTGCCCGGAACGTAGAAATGACCATTCATTTCACACTGGTAGCAGTTATTCGTTTTATACGATGGAAAAACAGTTTTATTTATTTTGTATTTTATGCTTCGGGCGTTGACTTCTAAGGCCTAACTATTCGATCTGGTGGAGCAACGCCCTAGAGTGAAGCCTAGGTTGCGCGGAACGTAGAAATGACCATAACTTTCACACTGGTAGCAATTATTCGTTTTATACGATCGAAAGACTGTTTTATATATTTTGTATTTTATGCTTCGGGCGTTGACTTCTAAGTCCCTAACTATTCGATCTGGTGGAGCAACGCCCTAGATTGAAGCCTAGGTTGCCCGGAACGTAGAAATGACCAGTACTTTCACACTGTTTGCAGTTATTCCTGTCATACGATGGAAAAACTGTTGCATCTTTATTGTATTTTATGCTTCTGGCGTTGACTTCTAAGGCCCTAACTACTCGATCAGGTGGAGCAACGACCTAGAGTGAAGCCTAGGTTGCCCGGAACGTAGAAATGACCATAACTTTCACACTGGTTGCTATTATTCGTTTTATACGATGGAAAAACTGTTATATTTATATTGTATTTTATGCTTCTGGCGTTGACTTCTTAGGCCCTAGCTATTTGATCTGGTGGAACAACACCCTAGAGTGAAGCCTAGGTTGCCTGCAACGTAGAAATGACCATCACTTGCACACGGGTTGCAATTATTCCTGTTATAGAATGGAAAGACTGTTGTATTTTTATTGTATTTTATGCTTCACGCGTTGACTTCTGAGGCCGTAGCTATTCGATGTGGTGGAGCAACGCCCTAGAGTGAAGCCTAGGTTGCCCGGAACGTAGAAATGACCATAACTTTCACACTGGTTGCTATTATTCGTTTTATACGATGGAAAAACTGTTATATTTATATTGTATTTTATGCTTCTGGCGTTGACTTCTGAGGCCCTAGCTATTCGATCTGGTGGAACAACACCCTAGAGTGAAGCCTAGGTTGCCTGCAACGTAGAAATGACCATCACTTTCACACAGGTTGCAATTATTCCTGTTATAGGATGGAAAGACTGTTGTATTTTTATTGTATTTTATGCCTCACGCGTTGACTTCTGAGGCCGTAGCTATTCGATATGGTGGAGCAACGCCCTAGAGTGAAGCCTAGGTTGCCCGGTACGTAGAAATGACCATCACTTTCATACTGGTTGCAATTATTCGTTTTATATGATGGAAAAACTCTTGTATTTATATTGTATTTTATGCTTCTGGCGTTCACTTCTTAGGCCCTAACTATTCGATCTGGTGGAACAACGCCCTAGGGTGAAGCCTAGGTTGTCCGGAACGTAGAAATGACCATAACCTTTACACTGGTAGCAATTATTCGTTTTATACAATGGAACAACTGTTCTATTTATTTTGCATTCTATGCTTCGGGCGTTGACTTCTAAGGCCCTAACTGATTGATCTGGAGGAGCAACGCCCTAGTGTGAAGCCCAGATTGCCCGGAACGTTGAAATGTCCATAACTTTCACTCTGGTTGCTAATATTCGTTTTATACGATGGAAAAACTGTTATATTTATATTGCATTTTATTCTTATGGCGTTGAATTCTAAGTCCCTAGCTATTCGATCTGGTGGAGCAACGCCCTAGAGTGAAACCTAGGTTACCCGGAACGTAGAAATGACCAGTACTTTCACACTGTTTGCAGTTATTCCTGTTATACGATGGAAAAACTGTTGCATCTTTATTGTATTTTATGCTTCTGGCGTTGACCTCTAAGGCCCTAACTATTCTATCAGGTGGAGCAACGCCCTAGAGTGAAGACTAGGTTGCTCGAAATGTAGAAATGACCATAACTTTCACACTGGTTGCAATTATTCATTTTATACGATGGAAAAACTGTTGGACTTATATTGTATTTTATTCTTATGGCGTTGAATTCTAATTCCCTAGATATTCGATCTGGTGGAGCAACGCGCTAGAGTGAAACCTAGGTTACCCGGAACGTAGAAATGACCAGTACTTTCATACTGTTTGCAGTTATTCCTGTTATACGATGGAAAAACATTTGCACCTTTATTGTATTTTATGCTTCTGGCGTTGACTTCTAAGGCCCTAGCTATTCGATTTGGTGGAGCAACGCCCTAGAGTGGAGCCTAGGTTGCCCGGTACGTAGAAATGACCATTACTTTCACACTGTTTGCAAATATACATTATATACGATGGAAAGTCTGTTGTATTTATGTTGTATTTTATGCTCCTGGCGTTGACTTCTTAGGCCCTAACTATTTGATCTGGTGGAGCACCGCCCTAGCGTGAAGCATAGGTTGCCCGGAACGTAGAAATGACCATTCATTTCACACTGGTAGCAATTATTCGTTTTATACGATGGAAAAACAGTTTTATTTATTTTGTATTTTATGCTTCGGGCGTTGACTTCTAAGGCCTAACTATTCGATCTGGTGGAGCAACGCCCTAGAGTGAAGCCTAGGTTGCGCGGAACGTAGAAATGACCATAACTTTCACACTGGTAGCAATTATTCGTTTTATACGATCGAAAGACTGTTTTATATATTTTGTATTTTATGCTTCGGGCGTTGACTTCTAAGGCCCTAACTATTCGATCTGGTGGAGCAACGCCCTAGATTGAAGCCTAGGTTGCCCGGAACGTAGAAAGGACCAGTACTTTCACACTGTTTGCAGTTATTCCTGTCATACGATGGAAAAACTGTTGCATCTTTATTGTATTTTATGCTTCTGGCGTTGACTTCTAAGGCCCTAACTATTCGATCAGGTGGAGCAACGACCTAGAGTGAAGCCTAGGTTGCTCGAAATGTAGAAATGACCATAACTTTCACACTGGTAGCAATTATTCATTTTATACGATGGATAAACTGTTGGACTTATATTGTATTTTATTCTTATGGCGTTGAATTCTAATTCCCTAGCTATTCGATCTGGTGGAGCAACGCCCTAGAGTGAAACCTAGGTTACCCGGAACGTAGAAATGACCAGTACTTTCATACTGTTTGCAGTTATTCCTGTTATACGATGGAAAAACATTTGCACCTTTATTGTATTTTATGCTTCTGGCGTTGACTTCTATGGCCCTAGCTATTCGACTTGGTGGAGCAACGCCCTAGAGTGGAGCCTAGGTTGCCCGGTACGTAGAAATGACCATTACTTTCACACTGATTGCAAATATACATTATATACGATGGAAAGTCTGTTGTATTTATGTTGTATTTTATGCTCCTGGCGTTGACTTCTTAGGCCCTATCTATTTGATCTGGTGGAGCACCGCCCTAGCGTGAAGCCTAGGTTGCCCGGAACGTAGAAATGACCATTCATTTCACACTGGTAGCAATTATTCGTTTTATACGATAGAAAAACTGTTTTATTTATATTGTATTTTATGCTTCGGGCGTTGACTTCTAAGCCCCTAACTATTCGATCTGGTGGAGCAACGCCCTAGATTGAAGCCTAGGTTGCGCGGAACGTAGAAATGACCATAACTTTGACACTGGTAGCAATTATTCGTTTTATACGATGGAAAAACTGTTTTATTTATTTTGTATTTTATGCTTCGGGCGTTGACTTCTAAGGCCCTAACTATTCGATCTGGTGGAGCAACGACCTAGATTGAAGCCTAGGTTGCCCGGAACGTAGAAAAGACCATAACTTTTACACTGGTAGCATTTATTCGTTTTATACAATGGAAAAACCGTTCTATTTATTTTGTATTTTATGCTTCGGGCGTTGACTTCTAAGGCCCTAACTGTTTGATCTGGTGGAGCAACGCCCTGGAGTGAAGCCTAGGTTGCCCGGAACGTAGAAATGACCATAACTTTCACACTGGTTTCTATTATTCGTTTTATACGATGGAAAAACTGTTATATTTATATTGTATTTTATGCTTCTGGCGTTGACTTCTTAGGCCCGAACTATTCGATCTGGTGCAACAACGCCCTAGAGTGAAGCCTAGGTTGCCTGGAACGTAGAAATGACCATCACTTTCACAGGGGTTGCAATTATTCCTGTTATAGGATGGAAAGACTGTTGTATTTTTATTGTATTTTATACTTCAGGCGTTGACTTCTGTGGCCGTAGCTATTCGATCAGGTGGAGCAACGCCCTAGAGTGAAGCCTAGGTTACCCGGAACGTAGAAATGACCAGTACTTTCATACTGTTTGCAGTTATTCCTGTTATACGATGGAAAAACATTTGCACCTTTATTGTATTTTATGCTTCTGGCGTTGACTTCTATGGCCCTAGCTATTCGACTTGGTGGAGCAACGCCCTGGAGTGAAGCCTAGGTTGCCCGGAACGTAGAAATGACCACAACTTTCACACTGGTTGCTATTATTCGTTTTATACGATGGAAAAGCTGTTGTATTTATATCGTAATTTATGCTTCTGGCGTTGACTTCTAAGGCCCTCAACTATTCGATCTGGTGGAGCAACGCCCTAGAGTGAAGCCTAGGTTGCCCGGAACGTACAAATGACCATTACTTTCACACTGTTTGCAATTATTCATTTTATACTATGGAAATGCAGTTGTATTTATATTGCATTTTATTCTTCTGGCGTTGACTTTTAAGGCCGTAGCTATTAGATGTGTGGAGCAACGCTCTAGAGTGTCGCATAGGTTGCCCGGAACGTAGAAATGACCATTACTTTCACAATGTATGCGAATATTCATTTTATACGATGGAAAAACTGTTGTACTTATATTGTATTTTATTCTTCTGGCGTTGAATTCTAAGTCCCTAGCTTTTCGATCTCGTGTAGCGACGCCCTAGAGTGAAACCTAGGTTACCCGGAACGTAGAAATGACCAGTACTTTCACACTGGTTGCAGTTATTCCTGTTATACGATGGAAAAGCTGTTGCACCTTTATTGTATTTTATGCTTCTGACGTTGACATCTAAGGCCCTACCTGTTTGATCTGGTGGAGCAACGCCCTAGAGTGAAGCCTAGGTTGCCCGGAACGTAGAAATGACCATAACTTTCACACTGGTTGCTATTATTCGTTTTATACGATGGAAAAACTGTTATATTTATATTGTATTTTATGCTTCTGGCGTTGACTTCTTAGGCCCTAGCTATTTGATCTGGTGGAACAACACCCTAGAGTGAAGCGTAGGTTGCCTGCAACGTAGAAATGACCATCACTTGCACACGGGTTGCAATTATTCCTGTTATAGGATGGAAAGACTGTTGTATTTTTATTGTATTTTATGCTTCACGCGTTGACTTCTGAGGCCGTAGCTATTCGATGTGGTGGAGCAACGCCCTAGAGTGAAGCCTAGGTTACCCGGAACGTAGAAATGACCAGTACTTTCACACTGTTTGCAGTTATTCCTGTTATACGATGGAAAAACTGTTGCATCTTTATTGTATTTTATGCTTCTGGCGTTGACCTCTAAGGCCCTAACTATTCTATCAGGTGGAGCAACGCCCTAGAGTGAAGACTAGGTTGCTCGAAATGTAGAAATGACCATAACTTTCACACTGGTTGCAATTATTCATTTTATACGATGGAAAAACTGTTGGACTTATATTGTATTTTATTCTTATGGCGTTGAAATCTAATTCCCTAGCTATTCGATCTGGTGGAGCAACGCCTTAGAGTGAAACCTAGGTTACGCGGAACGTAGAAATGACCACTCATTTCACACTGGTAGCAATTATTGGTTTTATACGATGAAAAAACTGTTTTATTTATTTTGTATTTTATGCTTCGGGCGTTGACTTCTAAGG
Source organism: Calliopsis andreniformis (assembly GCF_051401765.1). NCBI lineage: Eukaryota > Metazoa > Arthropoda > Insecta > Hymenoptera > Andrenidae > Calliopsis > Calliopsis andreniformis. The sequence goes on along the minus strand of NW_027480465.1, from coordinate 2,582,577 downwards.
CCCTAACTATTCGATCTGGTGGGACAACGGCCTACGGTGAAGTCTAGGTTGCCCGAGACGTAGAAATGACCATAACTTTTACACTGGTAGCATTTATTCGTTTTATACAATGGAAAAACCGTTCTATTTATTTTGTATTTTATGCTTCGGGCGTTGACTTCTAAGGCCCTAACTGTTTGATCTGGTGGAGCAACGCCCTAGTGTGAAGCCCAGATTGCCCGGAACGTTGAAATGACCATAACTTTCACTCTGGTTGCTAATATTCGTTTTATACGATGGAAAAACTGTTATATTTATATTGCATTTTATTCTTATGGCGTTGAATTCTAAGTCCCTAGCTATTCGATCTGGTGGAGCAACGCCCTAGAGTGAAACCTAGGTTACCCGGAACGTAGAAATGACCAGTACTTTCACACTGTTTGCAGTTATTCCTGTTATACGATGGAAAAACTGTTGCATCTTTATTGTATTTTATGCTTCTGGCGTTGACCTCTAACGCCCTAACTATTCTATCAGGTGGAGCAACGCCCTAGAGTGAAGCCTAGGTTGCTCGAAATGTAGAAATGACCATAACTTTCATACTGTTTGCAGTTATTCCTGTTATACGATGGAAAAACATTTGCACCTTTATTGTATTTTATGCTTCTGGCGTTGACTTCTAAGGCCCTAGCTATTCGATTTGGTGGAGCAACGCCCTAGAGTGGAGCCTAGGTTGCCCGGTACGTAGAAATGACCATTACTTTCACACTGTTTGCAAATATACATTATATACGATGGAAAGTCTGTTGTATTTATGTTGTATTTTATGCTCCTGGCGTTGACTTCTTAGGCCCTAACTATTTGATCTGGTGGAGCACCGCCCTAGCGTGAAGCATAGGTTGCCCGGAACGTAGAAATGACCATTCATTTCACACTGGTAGCAATTATTCGTTTTATACGATGGAAAAACAGTTTTATTTATTTTGTATTTTATGCTTCGGGCGTTGACTTCTAAGGCCTAACTATTCGATCTGGTGGAGCAACGCCCTAGAGTGAAGCCTAGGTTGCGCGGAACGTAGAAATGACCATAACTTTCACACTGGTAGCAATTATTCGTTTTATACGATCGAAAGACTGTTTTATATATTTTGTATTTTATGCTTCGGGCGTTGACTTCTAAGGCCCTAACTATTCGATCTGGTGGAGCAACGCCCTAGATTGAAGCCTAGGTTGCCCGGAACGTAGAAATGACCAGTACTTTCACACTGTTTGCAGTTATTCCTGTCATACGATGGAAAAACTGTTGCATCTTTATTGTATTTTATGCTTCTGGCGTTGACTTCTAAGGCCCTAACTATTCGATCAGGTGGAGCAACGACCTAGAGTGAAGCCTAGGTTGCTCGAAATGTAGAAATGACCATAACTTTCACACTGGTAGCAATTATTCATTTTATACGATGGATAAACTGTTGGACTTATATTGTATTTTATTCTTATGGCGTTGAATTCTAATTCCCTAGCTATTCGATCTGGTGGAGCAACGCCCTAGAGTGAAACCTAGGTTACCCGGAACGTAGAAATGACCAGTACTTTCATACTGTTTGCAGTTATTCCTGTTATACGATGGAAAAACATTTGCACCTTTATTGTATTTTATGCTTCTGGCGTTGACTTCTATGGCCCTAGCTATTCGACTTGGTGGAGCAACGCCCTAGAGTGGAGCCTAGGTTGCCCGGTACGTAGAAATGACCATTACTTTCACACTGATTGCAAATATACATTATATACGATGGAAAGTCTGTTGTATTTATGTTGTATTTTATGCTCCTGGCGTTGACTTCTTAGGCCCTATCTATTTGATCTGGTGGAGCACCGCCCTAGCGTGAAGCCCAGGTTGCCCGGAACGTAGAAATGACCATTCATTTCACACTGGTAGCAATTATTCGTTTTATACGATAGAAAAACTGTTTTATTTATATTGTATTTTATGCTTCGGGCGTTGACTTCTAAGCCCCTAACTATTCGATCTGGTGGAGCAACGCCCTAGATTGAAGCCTAGGTTGCGCGGAACGTAGAAATGACCATAACTTTGACACTGGTAGCAATTATTCGTTTTATACGATGGAAAAACTGTTTTATTTATTTTGTATTTTATGCTTCGGGCGTTGACTTCTAAGGCCCTAACTATTCGATCTGGTGGAGCAACGACCTAGATTGAAGCCTAGGTTGCCCGGAACGTAGAAAAGACCATAACTTTTACACTGGTAGCATTTATTCGTTTTATACAATGGAAAAACCGTTCTATTTATTTTGTATTTTATGCTTCGGGCGTTGACTTCTAAGGCCCTAACTGTTTGATCTGGTGGAGCAACGCCCTGGAGTGAAGCCTAGGTTGCCCGGAACGTAGAAATGACCATAACTTTCACACTGGTTTCTATTATTCGTTTTATACGATGGAAAAACTGTTATATTTATATTGTATTTTATGCTTCTGGCGTTGACTTCTTAGGCCCGAACTATTCGATCTGGTGCAACAACGCCCTGGAGTGAAGCCTAGGTTGCCTGGAACGTAGAAATGACCATCACTTTCACAGGGGTTGCAATTATTCCTGTTATAGGATGGAAAGACTGTTGTATTTTTATTGTATTTTATACTTCAGGCGTTGACTTCTGTGGCCGTAGCTATTCGATCAGGTGGAGCAACGCCCTAGAGTGAAGCCTAGGTTACCCGGAACGTAGAAATGACCAGTACTTTCATACTGTTTGCAGTTATTCCTGTTATACGATGGAAAAACATTTGCACCTTTATTGTATTTTATGCTTCTGGCGTTGACTTCTATGGCCCTAGCTATTCGACTTGGTGGAGCAACGCCCTGGAGTGAAGCCTAGGTTGCCCGGAACGTAGAAATGACCACAACTTTCACACTGGTTGCTATTATTCGTTTTATACGATGGAAAAGCTGTTGTATTTATATCGTAATTTATGCTTCTGGCGTTGACTTCTAAGGCCCTCAACTATTCGATCTGGTGGAGCAACGCCCTAGAGTGAAGCCTAGGTTGCCCGGAACGTACAAATGACCATTACTTTCACACTGTTTGCAATTATTCATTTTATACTATGGAAATGCAGTTGTATTTATATTGCATTTTATTCTTCTGGCGTTGACTTTTAAGGCCGTAGCTATTAGATGTGTGGAGCAACGCTCTAGAGTGTCGCATAGGTTGCCCGGAACGTAGAAATGACCATTACTTTCACAATGTATGCGAATATTCATTTTATACGATGGAAAAACTGTTGTACTTATATTGTATTTTATTCTTCTGGCGTTGAATTCTAAGTCCCTAGCTTTTCGATCTCGTGTAGCGACGCCCTAGAGTGAAACCTAGGTTACCCGGAACGTAGAAATGACCAGTACTTTCACACTGGTTGCAGTTATTCCTGTTATACGATGGAAAAGCTGTTGCACCTTTATTGTATTTTATGCTTCTGACGTTGACATCTAAGGCCCTACCTGTTTGATCTGGTGGAGCAACGCCCTAGAGTGAAGCCTAGGTTGCCCGGAACGTAGAAATGACCATAACTTTCACACTGGTTGCTATTATTCATTTTATACGATGGAAAAACTGTTGCACTTATATTGTATTTTATTCTTATGGCGTTGAATTCTAATTCCCTAGCTATTCGATCTGGTGGAGCAACGCCCTAGAGTGAAACCTAGGTTACCCGGAACGTAGAAATGACCAGTACTTTCTTACTGTTTGCAGTTATTCCTGTTATACGATGGAAAAACATTTGCACCTTTATTGTATTTTATGCTTCTGGCGTTGACTTCTAAGGCCCTAGCTATTCGATTTGGTGGAGCAACGCCCTAGAGTGGAGCCTAGGTTGCCCGGTACGTAGAAATGACCATTACTTTCACACTGTTTGCAAATATACATTATATACGATGGAAAGTCTGTTGTATTTATGTTGTATTTTATGCTCCTGGCGTTGACTTCTTAGGCCCTAACTATTTGATCTGGTGGAGCACCGCCCTAGCGTGAAGCCTAGGTTGCCCGGAACGTAGAAATGACCATTCATTTCACACTGGTAGCAATTATTCGTTTTATAGGATGGAAAAACTGTTTTATTTATTTTGTATTTTATGCTTCGGGCGTTGACTTCTAAGGCCCTAACTATTCGATCTGGTGGAGCAACGCCCTAGAGTGAAGCCTAGGTTGCGCGGAACGTAGAAATGACCATAACTTTCACACTGGTAGCAATTATACGTTATATACGATGGAAAAACTGTTTTATTTATTTTGTATTTTATGCTTCGGGCGTTGACTTCTAAGGCCCTAACTGTTTGATCTGGTGGAGCAACGCCCTGGAGTGAAGCCTAGGTTGCCCGGAACGTAGAAATGACCATAACTTTCACACTGGTTTCTATTATTCGTTTTATACGATGGAAAAACTGTTATATTTATATTGCATTTTATTCTTATGGCGTTGAATTCTAAGTCCCTAGCTATTCGATCTGGTGGAGCAACGCCCTAGATTGAAGCCTAGGTTGCCCGGAACGTAGAAAAGACCATAACTTTAACACTGGTTTCTATTATTCATTTTATACAATGGAAATGCTGTTGTATTTATATTGCATTTTATTCTGCTGGCGTTGGCTTTTAAGGCCGTAGCTATTAGATGTGGTGGAGCAACGCTCTAGAGTGTCGCATAGGTTGCCCGGAACGTAGAAATGACCATAACTTTCACACTGGTTTCTATTATTCGTTTTATACGATGGAAAAACTGTTATATTTATATTGCATTTTATTCTTATGGCGTTGAATTCTAAGTCCCTAGCTATTCGATCTGGTGGAGCAACGCCCTAGAGTGAATCCTAGGTTACCCGGAACGTAGAAATGACCAGTACTTTCACACTGTTTGCAGTTATTCCTGTTATACGATGGAAAAACTGTTGCATCTTTATTGTATTTTATGCTTCTAGCGTTGACTTCTGAGGCCCTAACTATTCGATCAGGTGGAGCAACGCCCTAGAGTGAAGCCTAGGTTGCTCGAAATGTAGAAATGACCATAACTTTCACACTGGTAGCAATTATTCATTTTATACGATGGAAAAACTGTTGGACTTATATTGTATTTTATTCTTATGGCGTTGAATTCTAATTCCCTAGCTATTCGATCTGGTGGAGCAACGCCCTAGAGTGAAACCTAGGTTACCCGGAACGTAGAAATGACCAGTACTTTCTTACTGTTTGCAGTTATTCCTGTTATACGATGGAAAAACATTTGCACCTTTATTGTATTTTATGCTTCTGGCGTTGACTTCTAAGGCCCTAGCTATTCGATTTGGTGGAGCAACGCCCTAGAGTGGAGCCTAGGTTGCCCGGTACGTAGAAATGACCATTACTTTCACACTGTTTGCAAATATACATTATATACGACGGAAAGTCTGTTGTATTTATGTTGTATTTTATGCTCCTGGCGTTGACTTCTTAGGCCCTAACTATTTGATCTGGTGGAGCACCGCCCTAGCGTGAAGCCTAGGTTGCCCGGCACGTAGAAATGACCATTCATTTCACACTGGTAGCAATTATTCGTTTTATAGGATGGAAAAACTGTTTTATTTATTTTGTATTTTATGCTTCGGGCGTTGACTTCTAAGGCCCTAACTATTCGATCTGGTGGAGCAACGCCCTAGAGTGAAGCCTAGGTTGCGCGGAACGTAGAAATGACCATAACTTTCACACTGGTAGCAATTATACGTTATATACGATGGAAAAACTGTTTTATTTATTTTGTATTTTATGCTTCTGGCGTTGACTTCTAAGGCCCTAACTATTCGATCAGGTGGAGCAACGCCCTAGAGTGAAGACTAGGTTGCTCGAAATGTAGAAATGACCATAACTTTCACACTGGTTGCAATTATTCATTTTATACGATGGAAAAACTGTTGCACTTATATTGTATTTTATTCTTATGGCGTTGAATTCTAAGTCCCTAGCTATTCGATATGGTGGAGCAACGCCCTAGAGCAAAACCTAGGTTACACGGAACGTAGAAATGACCAGTACTTTCATACTGTTTACAGTTATTCCTGTTATACGGTGGAAAAACTTTTGCATCTATATTGTATTTTATGCTTCTGGCGTTGACTTCTAAGGCCCTAGGTATTCGATTGGGTGGAGCAACGCCCTAGAGTGTGGCCTAGTTTGCCCGGTACGTAGAAATGTCCATTACTTTCACACTGTTTGCAAATATACATTATATACGATGGAAAGTCTGTTGTATTTATGTTGCATTTTATGCTTCTGGCGTTGACTTCTTAGGCCCTAACTATTTGATCTGGTGGAGCAACGCCCTAAAGTGAAGCCTAGGTTGCCCGGAACGTAGAAGTGACCATAACTTCCACACTGGTTGCTATCATCCGTTTTATATGATGGAAAAACTGTGTATTTATATTGTATTTTATGCTTCTGGCGTTCACTTCTTAGACCCTAACTATTCGATCTGGTGGAACAACGCCCTAGGCTGAAGCCTAGGTTGTCCGGAACGTAGAAATGACCATAACTTTTACACTGGTTGCTATCATCCGTTTTATATGATGGAAAAACTGTGTATTTATATTGTATTTTATGCTTCTGGCGTTCACTTCTTAGACCCTAACTATTCGATCTGGTGGAACAACGCCCTAGGCTGAAGCCTAGGTTGTCCGGAACGTAGAAATGACCATAACTTTTACACTGGTTGCAATTATTCGTTTTATATGATGGAAAAACTGTTGTATTTATGTTGTATTTTATGCTTCTGGCGTTCACTTCTTAGGCCCTAACTACTCGCTCTGGTGGAACAACGCCATAGGGTGAAGCCTAGGTTGCCCGGAAAGTAGAAATAACCATAACTTTCACACTGGTAGCAATTATTCGTTTTATACGATGGAAAAACTGTTCTAATTATTTTATATTTTATGCTTCTGGCGTTGACTTCTAAGGCCCTAGCTATTCGATTTGGTGGAGCAACGCCCTAGGGTGGAGACTAGGTTGCCCGGTACGTAGAAATGACCATTACTTTCACACTGTTTGCAAATATACATTATATACGATGGAAAGTCTGTTGTATTTATGTTGTATTTTATGCTCCTGGCGTTGACTTCTTAGGCCCTAACTATTTGATCTGGTGGAGCACCGCCCTAGCGTGAAGCCTAGGTTGCCCGGAACGTAGAAATGACCATTCATTTCACACTGGTAGCAATTATTCGTTTTATACGATGGAAAAACTGTTTTATTTATTTTGTATTTTATGCTTCGGGCGTTGTCTTCTAAGGCCCTAACTATTCGATCTGGTGGAGCAACGCCCTAGAGTGAAGCCTAGGTTGCACGGAACGTAGAAATGACCATAACTTTCACACTGGTAGCAATTATACGTTTTATACGATGGAAAAACTGTTTCATTTATTTTGTATTTTATGCTTCGGGCGTTGACTTCTAAGGCCCAAACTATTCGATCTGATGGAGCAACGCCCTAGATTGAAGCCTAGGTTGCCCGGAACGTAGAAAAGACCATAACTTTTACACTGGTAGCATTTATTCGTTTTATACAATGGAAAAACCGTTCTATTTATTTTGTATTTTATGCTTCGGGCGTTGACTTCTAAGGCCCTAACTGTTTGATCTGGTGGAGAACGCCCTGGAGTGAAGCCTAGGTTGCCCGGAACGTAGAAATGACCATAACTTTCACACTGGTTTCTATTATTCGTTTTATACGATGGAAAAACTGTTATATTTATATTGTATTTTATGCTTCTGGCGTTGACTTCTTAGGCCCGAACTATTCGATCTGGTGCAACAACGCCCTAGAGTGAAGCCTAGGTTGCCTGGAACGTTGAAATGACCATCACTTTCACACGGGTTGCAACTATTCCTGTTTTAGGATGGAGAGACTGTTGTATTTTTATTGTATTTTATACTTCAGGCGTTGACTTCTGTGGCCGTAGCTATTCGATGTGCTGGTAGAACGTCATAGAGGGAAGCCTAGGTTGCCCGGAAAGTAGAAATGACCATAAGTTTCATACTGGTTGCAATTATTCGTTTTATACGATGGAAAAACTGTTTTATTTATTTTGTATTTTATGCTTCGGGCGTTGACTTCTAAGGCCCTAACTATTCCATCTGGTGGAACAACGCCATAGGGTGAAGCCTAGGTTGCCCGGAAAGTAGAAATAACCATAACTTTCACACTGGTAGCAATTATTCGTTTTATACGATGGAAAAACTGTTCTATTTATTTTATATTTTATGCTTCTGGCGTTGACTTCTAAGGCCCTAGCTATTCGATTTGGTGGAGCAACGCCCTAGAGTGGAGACTAGGTTGCCCGGTACGTAGAAATGACCATTACTTTCACACTGTTTGCAAATATACATTATATACGATGGAAAGTCTGTTGTATTTATGTTGTATTTTATGCTCCTGGCGTTGACTTCTTACGCCCTAACTATTTGATCTGGTGGAGCACCGCCCTAGCGTGAAGCCTAGGTTGCCCGGAACGTAGAAATGACCATTCATTTCACACTGGTAGCAATTATTCGTTTTATACGATGGAAAAACTGTTTCATTTATTTTGTATTTTATGCTTCGGGCGTTGACTTCTAAGGCCCTAACTATTCCATCTGGTGGAGCAACGCCCTAGATTGAAGCCTAGGTTGCCCGGAACGTAGAAAAGACCATAACTTTTACACTGGTAGCATTTATTCGTTTTATACAATGGAAAAACCGTTGTATTTATTTTGTATTTTATGCTTCGGGCGTTGACTTCTAAGGCCCTAACTGTTTGATCTGGTGGAGAACGCCCTGGAGTGAAGCCCAGGTTGCCCGGAACGTAGAAATGACCATAACTTTCACACTGGTTTCTATTATTCGTTTTATACGATGGAAAAACTGTTATATTTATATTGTATTTTATGCTTCTGGCGTTGACTTCTTAGGCCCGAACTATTCGATCTGGTGCAACAACGCCCTAGAGTGAAGCCTAGGTTGCCTGGAACGTAGAAATGACCAGTACTTTAACACTGTTTGCAGTTATTCCTGTTATACGATGGAAAAACTGTTGCACCTTTATTGTATTTTATGCTTCTGGCGTTGACTTCTAAGGCCCTAACTATTCGATCAGGTGGAGCAACGCCCTAGAGTGAAGACTAGGTTGCTCGAAATGTAGAAATGACCATAACTTTCACACTGGTTGCAATTATTCATTTTATACGATGGAATAACTGTTGGACTTATATTGTATTTTATTCTTATGGCGTTGAATTCTAATTCCCTAGCTATTCGATGTGGTGGACCAACGCCCCAGAGTGAAACCTAGGTTACCCGGAACGTAGAAATGACCAGTACTTTCATACTGTTTGCAGTTATTCCTGTTATACGATGGAAAAACCTTTGCGTCTTTATTGTATTTTATGCTTCTGGCGTTGACTTCTAAGGCCCTAGCTATTCGATTTGGTGGAGCAACGCCCTAGAGTGGAGCCTAGGTTGCCCGGTACGTAGAAATGACCATTACTTTCACACTGTTTGCAAATATACATTATATACGACGGGAAGTCTGTTGTATTTATGTTGTATTTTATGCTCCTGGCGTTGACTTCTTAGGCCCTGACTATTTGATCTGGTGGAGCACCGCCCTAGCGTGAAGCCTAGGTTGCCCGGAACGTAGAAATGACCATTCATTTCACACTGGTAGCAATTATTCGTTTTATACGATGGAAAAACTGTTTTATTTATTTTGTATTTTATGCTTCGGGCGTTGACTTCTAAGGCCCAAACTATTCGATCTGGCGGAGCAACGCCCTAGAGTGAAGCCTAGGTTGCGCGGAGCGTAGAAATGACGATAACTTTCACACTGGTAGCAATTATTCGTTTTATATGATGGAAATACTGTTTTATTTATTTTGTATTTTATGCTTCGGGCGTTGACTTCTAAGGCCCTAAATATTCGATCTGGTGGAGCAACGCCCTAGAGTGAAGCCTAGGTTGCCCGGCACGTAGAAATGACCATAACTTTCACACTGGTTGCTATCATTCGTTTTATATGATGAAAAAACTGTTGTATTTATATTGTATCTTATGCTTCTGGCGTTGACTTCTTAGGCCCTAACAATTCGATCTGGTAGAACAACGACCTAGCGTGAGGCCTAGGTAGCCCGGAACGTAGAAATGACCATCACTTCCATACTGGTAGCAATTAATCCTTTTATACGATGGAAAAACTGTTGTATTTTTATTGCATTTTATGCTTCGGGCAATGACTTCTAAGGCCCTAACTATTCAATCTGTAGGAGCAACGCCCTAGGGTGTAGCCTAGGATGCCCGTAAAGTAGAAATGACCATAGCTTTTATACTGGTTGCAATTATTCGTTTTATATTATGGAAAAACTGTTGTATTTATATTGTATTTTATGCTTTTGGCGTTCACTTCTCAGGCTCTAACTACTCGATCTGGTGGAACAACGCCCTGGTGTGAAGCCTAGGTTGCCGGGAACGTAGAAATGACCATAACTTTCACACTGGTCGCTATTATTCGTTTTATACGATGGAGAAACTGTTACATTTATATTGTATTTTATGCTTCTGGCTTTGCCTTCTTAGGCCCTAGCTGTTCGATCTGGTGGAACTACGCCCTAGAGTGAAGCCTAGGTTGCCCGGAACGTAGAAGTGACCATAACTTCCACACTGGTTGCTATCATTCGTTTTATATGATGGAAAAACTGTGTATTTATATTGTATTTTATGCTTCTGGCGTTCACTTCTTAGGCCCTAACTATTCGATCTGGTGGAACAACGGCCTAGGGTGAAGCCTAGGTTGCCCGGAACGTAGAAATGACCAGTACTTTCACACTGGTTGCAGTTATTCCTGTTATACGATGGAAAAACTGTTGCACCTTTATTGTATTTTATGTTTCTGGCGTTGACATCTAAGGCCCTAACTGTTTGATCTGGTGGAGCAACGCCCTAGAGTGAAGCCTAGGTTAACCGGAACGTAGAAATGACCATAACTTTCACACCTGTTGCTATTATTCGTTTTATACGATGCAAAAACTGTTATATTTATATTGTATTTTATGCTTCTGGCGTTGACTTCTTAGGCCCTAACTATTCGATCTGGTGGAACAACACCCTAGAGTGAAGCCTAGGTTGCCTGAAACGTATAAATGACCATCACTTTTACTCGGGTTGCAATTATTCCTGTTATAGGATGGAAAGGCTGTTGTATTTTTATTGTATTTTATGCTTCACGCGTAGACTTCTGAGGCCGTAGCTATTCGATGTGGTGGATGAACGCTATAGAGTGAAGCCTAGTTTGCCCGGAACGTAGAAATATCCATATCTTTCACACTGTTTGCAATTATTCATTTTATACGATGGCAATGCTGTTGTATTTATATTGTATTTTATGCTTCTGGTGTTGACTTCTTAGGCCCTAACTATCTGATCTGGAGGAGCAACGCCCTAAAGTGAAGCCTAGGTTGCCCGGAACGTAGAAGTGACCATAACTTCCACACTGGTTGCTATCATTCGTTTTATATGATGGAAAAACTGTTGTATTTATATTGTATTTTATGTTTCTGGCGTTCACTTCTTAGGCCGTAACTATTCTATCTGGTGGAGCAACGCCCAGAAGAGAAACCTAGGTTGCCCGGAACGTGGAAATGACCACTACTATCACACTGGTTGCAAATTATTTCTGCTATACGATGGAAAAACTGTTGTATTTTTATTGCATTTTATGCTTCGGGCATTGACTTCTAAGGCCCTAACTATTCAATCTGTTGGTGCAACGCTCTAGAGTGAAGACTAGGTGGCCCGGAACGTAGAAATGACTATTACTTTCACACTGTTTGCTATTATTCATTTTATACGATGGAAAAGCTGTTGTATTTATATTGCATTTTATTCTTCTGGCGTTGACTTTTAAGGCCGTAGCTATTAGATGTGGTGCAGCAACGCCCTAGAGTGTCGCATAGGTTGCCCGGAACGTAGAAATGACCATTACTATCACAATGTTTGCAAATGTTCATTTTATGCGATGGAAAAACTGTTGTACTTATATTGTATTTTATGCTTCTGGCGTTGACTTCTTAGGCCCTAACTATTCGATCTGGTGGAACAACACCCTAGAGTGAAGCCTAGGTTGCCTGAAACGTAGAAATGACCATCACTTTTACTCGGGTTGCAATTATTCCTGTTATAGGATGGAAAGACTGTTGTATTTTTATTGTATTTTATGCTTCACGCGTAGACTTCTGCGGCCGTAGCTATTCGATGTGGTGGATGAACGCCATAGAGTGAAGCCTAGTTTGTCCGGAACGTAGAAATATCCATATCTTTCACACTGTTTGCAATTATTCATTTTATACGATGGCAATGCTGTTGTATTTATATTGTATTTTATGCTTCTGGTGTTGACTTCTTAGGCCCTAACTATCTGATCTGGAGGAACAACGCCCTAAAGTGAAGCCTAGGTTGCCCGGAACGTAGAAGTGACCATAACTTCCACACTGGTTGCTATCATTCGTTTTATTTGATGGAAAAAGTGTTGTATTTATATTGTATTTTATGCTTCTGGCGTTCACTTCTTAGGCCGTAACTATTCTATCTGGTGGAGCAACGCCCACGAGAGAAACCTAGGTTGCCCGGAACGTGGAAATGACCACTACTATCACACTGGTTGCAAATTATTTCTGCTATACGATGGAAAAACTGTTGTATTTTTATTGCATTTTATGCTTCGGGCATTGACTTCTAAGGCCCTAACTATTCAATCTGTTGGAGCAACGCCCTAGAGTGAAGCCTAGGTTGCAGGAACGTAGGAATGACTATTACTTTCACACTGTTTGCAATTATTCATTTTATACGATGGAAAAACTGTTGTATTTATATTGTATTTTATGCTTCTGGCGTTACTTCTTAGGCCGTAACTATTCTATCTGGTGGAGCAACGCCCACGAGAGAAACCTAGGTTGCCCGGAACGTGGAAATGACCACTACTATCACACTGGTTGCAAATTATGTCTGCTATACGATGGAAAAACTGTTGTATTTTTATTGCATTTTATGCTTCGGGCATTGACCTCTAAGGCCCTAACTATTCAATCTGTTGGAGCAACGCCCTAGAGTGAAGCCTAGGTTGCCCGGAACGTAGAAATGACTATTACTTTCACACTGTTTGCAATTATTCATTTTATACGATGGAAAAGCTGTTGTATTTATATTGCATTTTATTCTTCTGGCGTTGACTTTTAAGGCCGTAGCTATTAGATGTGGTGCAGCAACGCCCTAGAGTGTCGCATAGGTTGCCCGGAACGTAGAAATGACCATTACTATCACAATGTTTGCAAATGTTCATTTTATGCGATGGAAAAACTGTTGTACTTATATTGTATTTTATTCTTCTAGCGTTGAATTCTAAGTCCCTAGCTTTTCGATCTCGTGGAGCAACGCCCTAGAGTGAAACCTAGGTTACCCGGAACGTAGAAATGACCAGTACTTTCACACTGGTTGCAATTATTCCCGTTATAGTATGGAAAGACTGTTGTATTTTTATTGTATTTTATGCTTCACGCGTTGACTTCTGAGGCCGTAGCTATTCCATGTGGTCGATGAACGCCATTGAGTGAAGCCTAGTTTGCCCGGAACGTAGAAATATCCATATCTTTCACACTGTTTGCAATTATTCATTTTATACGATGGCAATGCTGTTGTATTTATATTGTATTTTATGCTTCTGGTGTTGACTTCTTAGGCGCTAACTATTCGATCTGGTGGAACAACGCCGTAGAGTGGAGCCTAGGTTGCCCGGAACGTAGAAATGACCATTACTTTCACACTGTTTGCAAATATACATTATATACGATGGAAAGTCTGTTGTATTTATGTTGCATTTTATGCTTCTGGCGTTGACTTCTTAGGCCCTAACTATTTGATCTGGTGGAGCAACGCCCTAAAGTGAAGCCTAGGTTGCCCGGAACGTAGAAGTGACCATAACTTCCACACTGGTTGCTATCATCCGTTTTATATGATGGAAAAACTGTGTATTTATATTGTATTTTATGCTTCTGGCGTTCACTTCTTAGACCCTAACTATTCGATCTGGTGGAACAACGCCCTAGGCTGAAGCCTAGGTTGTCCGGAACGTAGAAATGACCATAACTTTTACACTGGTTGCTATCATCCGTTTTATATGATGGAAAAACTGTGTATTTATATTGTATTTTATGCTTCTGGCGTTCACTTCTTAGACCCTAACTATTCGATCTGGTGGAACAACGCCCTAGGCTGAAGCCTAGGTTGTCCGGAACGTAGAAATGACCATAACTTTTACACTGGTTGCAATTATTCGTTTTATATGATGGAAAAACTGTTGTATTTATGTTGTATTTTATGCTTCTGGCGTTCACTTCTTAGGCCCTAACTACTCGCTCTGGTGGAACAACGCCATAGGGTGAAGCCTAGGTTGCCCGGAAAGTAGAAATAACCATAACTTTCACACTGGTAGCAATTATTCGTTTTATACGATGGAAAAACTGTTCTAATTATTTTATATTTTATGCTTCTGGCGTTGACTTCTAAGGCCCTAGCTATTCGATTTGGTGGAGCAACGCCCTAGGGTGGAGACTAGGTTGCCCGGTACGTAGAAATGACCATTACTTTCACACTGTTTGCAAATATACATTATATACGATGGAAAGTCTGTTGTATTTATGTTGTATTTTATGCTCCTGGCGTTGACTTCTTAGGCCCTAACTATTTGATCTGGTGGAGCACCGCCCTAGCGTGAAGCCTAGGTTGCCCGGAACGTAGAAATGACCATTCATTTCACACTGGTAGCAATTATTCGTTTTATACGATGGAAAAACTGTTTTATTTATTTTGTATTTTATGCTTCGGGCGTTGTCTTCTAAGGCCCTAACTATTCGATCTGGTGGAGCAACGCCCTAGAGTGAAGCCTAGGTTGCACGGAACGTAGAAATGACCATAACTTTCACACTGGTAGCAATTATACGTTTTATACGATGGAAAAACTGTTTCATTTATTTTGTATTTTATGCTTCGGGCGTTGACTTCTAAGGCCCAAACTATTCGATCTGATGGAGCAACGCCCTAGATTGAAGCCTAGGTTGCCCGGAACGTAGAAAAGACCATAACTTTTACACTGGTAGCATTTATTCGTTTTATACAATGGAAAAACCGTTCTATTTATTTTGTATTTTATGCTTCGGGCGTTGACTTCTAAGGCCCTAACTGTTTGATCTGGTGGAGAACGCCCTGGAGTGAAGCCTAGGTTGCCCGGAACGTAGAAATGACCATAACTTTCACACTGGTTTCTATTATTCGTTTTATACGATGGAAAAACTGTTATATTTATATTGTATTTTATGCTTCTGGCGTTGACTTCTTAGGCCCGAACTATTCGATCTGGTGCAACAACGCCCTAGAGTGAAGCCTAGGTTGCCTGGAACGTTGAAATGACCATCACTTTCACACGGGTTGCAACTATTCCTGTTTTAGGATGGAGAGACTGTTGTATTTTTATTGTATTTTATACTTCAGGCGTTGACTTCTGTGGCCGTAGCTATTCGATGTGCTGGTAGAACGTCATAGAGGGAAGCCTAGGTTGCCCGGAAAGTAGAAATGACCATAAGTTTCATACTGGTTGCAATTATTCGTTTTATACGATGGAAAAACTGTTTTATTTATTTTGTATTTTATGCTTCGGGCGTTGACTTCTAAGGCCCTAACTATTCCATCTGGTGGAACAACGCCATAGGGTGAAGCCTAGGTTGCCCGGAAAGTAGAAATAACCATAACTTTCACACTGGTAGCAATTATTCGTTTTATACGATGGAAAAACTGTTCTATTTATTTTATATTTTATGCTTCTGGCGTTGACTTCTAAGGCCCTAGCTATTCGATTTGGTGGAGCAACGCCCTAGAGTGGAGACTAGGTTGCCCGGTACGTAGAAATGACCATTACTTTCACACTGTTTGCAAATATACATTATATACGATGGAAAGTCTGTTGTATTTATGTTGTATTTTATGCTCCTGGCGTTGACTTCTTACGCCCTAACTATTTGATCTGGTGGAGCACCGCCCTAGCGTGAAGCCTAGGTTGCCCGGAACGTAGAAATGACCATTCATTTCACACTGGTAGCAATTATTCGTTTTATACGATGGAAAAACTGTTTCATTTATTTTGTATTTTATGCTTCGGGCGTTGACTTCTAAGGCCCTAACTATTCCATCTGGTGGAGCAACGCCCTAGATTGAAGCCTAGGTTGCCCGGAACGTAGAAAAGACCATAACTTTTACACTGGTAGCATTTATTCGTTTTATACAATGGAAAAACCGTTGTATTTATTTTGTATTTTATGCTTCGGGCGTTGACTTCTAAGGCCCTAACTGTTTGATCTGGTGGAGAACGCCCTGGAGTGAAGCCCAGGTTGCCCGGAACGTAGAAATGACCATAACTTTCACACTGGTTTCTATTATTCGTTTTATACGATGGAAAAACTGTTATATTTATATTGTATTTTATGCTTCTGGCGTTGACTTCTTAGGCCCGAACTATTCGATCTGGTGCAACAACGCCCTAGAGTGAAGCCTAGGTTGCCTGGAACGTAGAAATGACCAGTACTTTAACACTGTTTGCAGTTATTCCTGTTATACGATGGAAAAACTGTTGCACCTTTATTGTATTTTATGCTTCTGGCGTTGACTTCTAAGGCCCTAACTATTCGATCAGGTGGAGCAACGCCCTAGAGTGAAGACTAGGTTGCTCGAAATGTAGAAATGACCATAACTTTCACACTGGTTGCAATTATTCATTTTATACGATGGAATAACTGTTGGACTTATATTGTATTTTATTCTTATGGCGTTGAATTCTAATTCCCTAGCTATTCGATGTGGTGGACCAACGCCCCAGAGTGAAACCTAGGTTACCCGGAACGTAGAAATGACCAGTACTTTCATACTGTTTGCAGTTATTCCTGTTATACGATGGAAAAACCTTTGCGTCTTTATTGTATTTTATGCTTCTGGCGTTGACTTCTAAGGCCCTAGCTATTCGATTTGGTGGAGCAACGACCTAGCGTGAGGCCTAGGTAGCCCGGAACGTAGAAATGACCATTACTTTCACACTGTTTGCAAATATACATTATATACGACGGGAAGTCTGTTGTATTTATGTTGTATTTTATGCTCCTGGCGTTGACTTCTTAGGCCCTGACTATTTGATCTGGTGGAGCACCGCCCTAGCGTGAAGCCTAGGTTGCCCGGAACGTAGAAATGACCATTCATTTCACACTGGTAGCAATTATTCGTTTTATACGATGGAAAAACTGTTTTATTTATTTTGTATTTTATGCTTCGGGCGTTGACTTCTAAGGCCCAAACTATTCGATCTGGCGGAGCAACGCCCTAGAGTGAAGCCTAGGTTGCGCGGAGCGTAGAAATGACGATAACTTTCACACTGGTAGCAATTATTCGTTTTATATGATGGAAATACTGTTTTATTTATTTTGTATTTTATGCTTCGGGCGTTGACTTCTAAGGCCCTAAATATTCGATCTGGTGGAGCAACGCCCTAGAGTGAAGCCTAGGTTGCCCGGCACGTAGAAATGACCATAACTTTCACACTGGTTGCTATCATTCGTTTTATATGATGAAAAAACTGTTGTATTTATATTGTATCTTATGCTTCTGGCGTTGACTTCTTAGGCCCTAACAATTCGATCTGGTAGAACAACGACCTAGCGTGAGGCCTAGGTAGCCCGGAACGTAGAAATGACCATCACTTCCATACTGGTAGCAATTAATCCTTTTATACGATGGAAAAACTGTTGTATTTTTATTGCATTTTATGCTTCGGGCAATGACTTCTAAGGCCCTAACTATTCAATCTGTAGGAGCAACGCCCTAGGGTGTAGCCTAGGATGCCCGTAAAGTAGAAATGACCATAGCTTTTATACTGGTTGCAATTATTCGTTTTATATTATGGAAAAACTGTTGTATTTATATTGTATTTTATGCTTTTGGCGTTCACTTCTCAGGCTCTAACTACTCGATCTGGTGGAACAACGCCCTGGTGTGAAGCCTAGGTTGCCGGGAACGTAGAAATGACCATAACTTTCACACTGGTCGCTATTATTCGTTTTATACGATGGAGAAACTGTTACATTTATATTGTATTTTATGCTTCTGGCTTTGCCTTCTTAGGCCCTAGCTGTTCGATCTGGTGGAACTACGCCCTAGAGTGAAGCCTAGGTTGCCCGGAACGTAGAAGTGACCATAACTTCCACACTGGTTGCTATCATTCGTTTTATATGATGGAAAAACTGTGTATTTATATTGTATTTTATGCTTCTGGCGTTCACTTCTTAGGCCCTAACTATTCGATCTGGTGGAACAACGGCCTAGGGTGAAGCCTAGGTTGCCCGGAACGTAGAAATGACCAGTACTTTCACACTGGTTGCAGTTATTCCTGTTATACGATGGAAAAACTGTTGCACCTTTATTGTATTTTATGTTTCTGGCGTTGACATCTAAGGCCCTAACTGTTTGATCTGGTGGAGCAACGCCCTAGAGTGAAGCCTAGGTTAACCGGAACGTAGAAATGACCATAACTTTCACACCTGTTGCTATTATTCGTTTTATACGATGCAAAAACTGTTATATTTATATTGTATTTTATGCTTCTGGCGTTGACTTCTTAGGCCCTAACTATTCGATCTGGTGGAACAACACCCTAGAGTGAAGCCTAGGTTGCCTGAAACGTATAAATGACCATCACTTTTACTCGGGTTGCAATTATTCCTGTTATAGGATGGAAAGGCTGTTGTATTTTTATTGTATTTTATGCTTCACGCGTAGACTTCTGAGGCCGTAGCTATTCGATGTGGTGGATGAACGCTATAGAGTGAAGCCTAGTTTGCCCGGAACGTAGAAATATCCATATCTTTCACACTGTTTGCAATTATTCATTTTATACGATGGCAATGCTGTTGTATTTATATTGTATTTTATGCTTCTGGTGTTGACTTCTTAGGCCCTAACTATCTGATCTGGAGGAGCAACGCCCTAAAGTGAAGCCTAGGTTGCCCGGAACGTAGAAGTGACCATAACTTCCACACTGGTTGCTATCATTCGTTTTATATGATGGAAAAACTGTTGTATTTATATTGTATTTTATGTTTCTGGCGTTCACTTCTTAGGCCGTAACTATTCTATCTGGTGGAGCAACGCCCAGAAGAGAAACCTAGGTTGCCCGGAACGTGGAAATGACCACTACTATCACACTGGTTGCAAATTATTTCTGCTATACGATGGAAAAACTGTTGTATTTTTATTGCATTTTATGCTTCGGGCATTGACTTCTAAGGCCCTAACTATTCAATCTGTTGGTGCAACGCTCTAGAGTGAAGACTAGGTGGCCCGGAACGTAGAAATGACTATTACTTTCACACTGTTTGCTATTATTCATTTTATACGATGGAAAAGCTGTTGTATTTATATTGCATTTTATTCTTCTGGCGTTGACTTTTAAGGCCGTAGCTATTAGATGTGGTGCAGCAACGCCCTAGAGTGTCGCATAGGTTGCCCGGAACGTAGAAATGACCATTACTATCACAATGTTTGCAAATGTTCATTTTATGCGATGGAAAAACTGTTGTACTTATATTGTATTTTATGCTTCTGGCGTTGACTTCTTAGGCCCTAACTATTCGATCTGGTGGAACAACACCCTAGAGTGAAGCCTAGGTTGCCTGAAACGTAGAAATGACCATCACTTTTACTCGGGTTGCAATTATTCCTGTTATAGGATGGAAAGACTGTTGTATTTTTATTGTATTTTATGCTTCACGCGTAGACTTCTGCGGCCGTAGCTATTCGATGTGGTGGATGAACGCCATAGAGTGAAGCCTAGTTTGTCCGGAACGTAGAAATATCCATATCTTTCACACTGTTTGCAATTATTCATTTTATACGATGGCAATGCTGTTGTATTTATATTGTATTTTATGCTTCTGGTGTTGACTTCTTAGGCCCTAACTATCTGATCTGGAGGAACAACGCCCTAAAGTGAAGCCTAGGTTGCCCGGAACGTAGAAGTGACCATAACTTCCACACTGGTTGCTATCATTCGTTTTATTTGATGGAAAAAGTGTTGTATTTATATTGTATTTTATGCTTCTGGCGTTCACTTCTTAGGCCGTAACTATTCTATCTGGTGGAGCAACGCCCACGAGAGAAACCTAGGTTGCCCGGAACGTGGAAATGACCACTACTATCACACTGGTTGCAAATTATTTCTGCTATACGATGGAAAAACTGTTGTATTTTTATTGCATTTTATGCTTCGGGCATTGACTTCTAAGGCCCTAACTATTCAATCTGTTGGAGCAACGCCCTAGAGTGAAGCCTAGGTTGCAGGAACGTAGGAATGACTATTACTTTCACACTGTTTGCAATTATTCATTTTATACGATGGAAAAACTGTTGTATTTATATTGTATTTTATGCTTCTGGCGTTACTTCTTAGGCCGTAACTATTCTATCTGGTGGAGCAACGCCCACGAGAGAAACCTAGGTTGCCCGGAACGTGGAAATGACCACTACTATCACACTGGTTGCAAATTATGTCTGCTATACGATGGAAAAACTGTTGTATTTTTATTGCATTTTATGCTTCGGGCATTGACCTCTAAGGCCCTAACTATTCAATCTGTTGGAGCAACGCCCTAGAGTGAAGCCTAGGTTGCCCGGAACGTAGAAATGACTATTACTTTCACACTGTTTGCAATTATTCATTTTATACGATGGAAAAGCTGTTGTATTTATATTGCATTTTATTCTTCTGGCGTTGACTTTTAAGGCCGTAGCTATTAGATGTGGTGCAGCAACGCCCTAGAGTGTCGCATAGGTTGCCCGGAACGTAGAAATGACCATTACTATCACAATGTTTGCAAATGTTCATTTTATGCGATGGAAAAACTGTTGTACTTATATTGTATTTTATTCTTCTAGCGTTGAATTCTAAGTCCCTAGCTTTTCGATCTCGTGGAGCAACGCCCTAGAGTGAAACCTAGGTTACCCGGAACGTAGAAATGACCAGTACTTTCACACTGGTTGCAATTATTCCCGTTATAGTATGGAAAGACTGTTGTATTTTTATTGTATTTTATGCTTCACGCGTTGACTTCTGAGGCCGTAGCTATTCCATGTGGTCGATGAACGCCATTGAGTGAAGCCTAGTTTGCCCGGAACGTAGAAATATCCATATCTTTCACACTGTTTGCAATTATTCATTTTATACGATGGCAATGCTGTTGTATTTATATTGTATTTTATGCTTCTGGTGTTGACTTCTTAGGCGCTAACTATTCGATCTGGTGGAACAACGCCGTAGAGTGGAGCCTAGGTTGCCCGGAACGTAGAAATGACCATTACTTTCACACTGTTTGCAAATATACATTATATACGATGGAAAGTCTGTTTTATTTATGTTGTATTTTATGCTCCTGGCGTTGACTTCTTAGGCCCTAACTATTCGATCTGGTGGAGCAACGCCCTAGAGTGAAGCCTAGGTTGCCCGGTACGACGAAATGACCATCACTTTCAAACTGGTTGCAATTATTCGTTTTATACGATGGAAAAACTGTTGCATCTTTATCGTATTTTATGCTTCTGGCGTTGAATTCTAAGTCCCTAGCTATTCGATATGGTGGAGCAACGCCATAGAGTGAAACCTAGGTTACCCGGAACGTAGAAATGACCAGTACTTTCATACTGTTTGCAGTTATTCCTGTTATACGATGGAAAAACTTTTGCATCTATATTGTATTTTATGCTTCTGGCGTTGACTTCTAAGGCGCTAGCTATTCGGTTTGGTGGAGCAACGCCCTAGAATGGGGCCTAGGTTGCCCGGTACGTAGAAATGTCCATTACTTTCACACTGTTTGCGAATATACATTATATACGATGGAAAATCTGTTGTATTTATGTTGCATTTTATGCTTCTGGCGTTGACTTCTTAGGCCCTAACTATTTGATCTGGTGGAGCAACGCCCTAAAGTGAAGCCTAGGTTGCCCGGAACGTAGAAGTGACCATAACTTCCACACTGGTTGCTATCAATCTTTTAATACAATGGAAAAACTGTTCTATTTATTTTGCGTTTTATGCTTCGGGCGTTGACTTCTAAGGCCATAACTGTTTGATCTGGTGGAGCAACGCCCTAGAGTGAAGCCTAGGTTGCCCGGAACGTAGAAATGACCATAACTTTCACACTGGTTGCTATTATTCGTTTTATACGATGGAAAAGCTGTTATATTTATATTGTATTTTATGCTTCTGGCGTTGACTTCTTAGGCCCTAACTATTCGATCTGGTGGAGCAACGCCCTAGAGTGAAGCCTAGGTTGCCCGGTACGACGAAATGACCATCACTTTCAAACTGGTTGCAATTATTCGTCTTATACGATGGAAAAGCTGTTGTATTTATATCGTATTTTATGCTTCTGGCGTTGACTTCTTAGGCCCTAACTATTCCATCTGGTGGAACAACGCCATAGGGTGAAGCCTAGGTTGCCCGGAAAGTAGAAATAACCATAACTTTCACACTGGTAGCAATTATTCGTTTTATACGATGGAAAAACTGTTCTAATTATTTTATATTTTATGCTTCTGGCGTTGACTTCTAAGGCCCTAGCTATTCGATTTAGTGGAGCAACGCCCTAGAGTGGAGACTAGGTTGCCCGGTACGTAGAAATGACCATAACTTTCACACTGGTTTCTATTATACGTTTTATACGATGGAAAAACTGTTATATTTATATTGTATTTTCTGCTTCTGGCGTTGACTTCTTAGGCCCGAACTATTCGATCTGGTGCAACAACGCCCTAGAGTGAAGCCTAGGTTACCCGGAACGTAGAAATGACCAGTACTTTCATACTGTTTGCAGTTATTCCTGTTATACGATGGAAAAACATTTGCACCTTTATTGTATTTTATGCTTCTGGCGTTGACTTCTAAGGCCCTAGCTACTCGATTTGGTGGAGCAACGCCCTAGAGTGGAGCCTAGGTTGCCCGGTACGTAGAAATGACCATTACTTTCACGCTGTTTGCATATATACATTATATACGATGGAAAGTCTGTTGTATTTATGTTGTATTTTATGCTCCTGGCGTTGACTTCTTAGGCCCTAACTATTTGATCTGGTGGAGCACCGCCCTAGCGTGAAGCCTAGGTTGCCCGGAACGTAGAAATGACCATTCATTTCACACTGGTAGCAATTATTCGTTTTATAGGATGGAAAAACTGTTTTATTAATTTTGTATTTTATGCTTCGGGCGTTGACTTCTAAGGCCCTAACTGTTTGATCTGGTGGAGCAACGCCCTGGAGTGAAGCCTAGGTTGCCCGGAACGTAGAAATGACCATAACTTTCACACTGGTTTCTATTATTCGCTTTATACGATGGAAAAACTGTTATATTTATATTGCATTTTATTCTTATGGCGTTGAATTCTAAGTCCCTAGCTATTCGATCTGGTGGAGCAACGCCCTAGAGTGAATCCTAGGTTACCCCGAACGTAGAAATGACCAGTACTTTCACACTGTTTGCAGTTATTCCTGTTATACGATGGAAAAACTGTTGCATCTTTATTGTATTTTATGCTTCTGGCGTTGACTTCTAAGGCCCTAACTATTCGATCAGGTGGAGCAACGCCCTAGAGTGAAGCCTAGGTTGCTGGAAATGTAGAAATGACCATAACTTTCACACTGGTAGCAATTATTCATTTTATACGATGGAAAAACTGTTGGACTTATATTGTATTTTATTCTTATGGCGTTGAATTCTAATTCCCTAGCTATTCGATCTGGTGGAGCAACGCCCTAGAGTGAAACCTAGGTTACCCGGAACGTAGAAATGACCAGTACTTTCTTACTGTTTGCAGTTATTCCTGTTATACGATGGAAAAACATTTGCAACTTTATTGTATTTTATGCTTCTGGCGTTGACTTCTAAGGCCCTAGCTATTCGATTTGGTGGAGCAACGCCCTAGAGTGGAGCAAAGGTTGCCCGGTACGTAGAAATGACCATTACTTTCACACTGTTTGCAAATATACATTATATACGATGGAAAGTCTGTTTTATTTATGTTGTATTTTATGCTCCTGGCGTTGACTTCTTAGGCCCTAACTATTCGATCTGGTGGAGCAACACCCTAGAGTGGAGACTAGGTTGCCCGGTACGTAGAAATGACCATAACTTTCACACTGGTTTCTATTATTCGTTTTATACGATGGAAAAACGGTTATATTTATATTGTATTTTATGCTTCTGGCGTTGACTTCTTAGGCCCGAACTATTCGATCTGGTGCAACAACGCCCTAGAGTGAAGCCTAGGTTGCCTGGAACGTAGAAATGACCATCACTTTCACACGGGTTGCAACTATTCCTGTTATAGGATGGAAAGACTGTTGTATTTTTATTGCATTTTATACATCAGGCGTTGACTTCAGTGGCCGTAGCTATTCGATGTGGTGGTAGAACGCCATAGAGTGAAGCCTAGGTTGCCCGAAAAGTAGAAATGACCATAAGTTTCATACTGGTTGCAATTATTCGTTTTATACGATGGAAAAACTGTTTTATTTATTTTGTATTTTATGCTTCGGGCATTGACTTCTAAGGCCCTAACTATTCGATCTGGTGGAGCAACGCCCTAGATTGAAGCCTAGGTTGCCCGGAACGTAGAAAAGACCATAACTTTTACGCTGGTAGCATTTATTCGTTTTATACAATGGAAAAACCGTTCTATTTATTTTGTATTTTATGCTTCGGCGTTGACTTCTAATGCCCTAACTGTTTGATCTGGTGGAGCAACGCCCTGGAGTGAAGCCTAGGTTGCCCGGAACGTAGAAATGACCATAACTTTCACACTGGTTGCAATTATTCGTTTTATACGATGGAAAAGCTGTTGTATTTATATCGTATTTTATGCTTCTGGCGTTGACTTCTTAGGCCCTAACTATTCCATCTGGTGGAACAACGCATTGGGGAGAAGCGTAGGTTGCCGGGAATGTAGAAATGACCATAACTTTCACACTGGTAGCAATTATTCGTTTTATACGATGGAAAAACTGTTCTATTTATTTTGTATTTTATGCTTCTGGTGTTGACTTCTAAGGCCTTAACTATTCGATCTGGTGGAGCAGCGCCCTAGAGTGAAGCCTAGGTTGCCCGGAACGTGGAAATGACCATCGCTTTCACACTGGTTGCAATTATTCCTGTTATACGATGGAAAAGCTGTTGTATTTATATCGTATTTTATGCTTCTGGCGTTGACTTCTTAGGCCGTTGCAATTGGATGTGGTGGAGTAACGCCCTAGAGTGACGCCTAGGTTGCCGGGAACGTAGAAATGACCATTACTTTCACACTGTTTGCAATTATTCATTTTATGCGATGGAAAAGCTGTTGCATCTTTATTGTATTTTATGCTCCTGGCGTTGACTTCTAAGCCCCTTACTATTCAATCTGGTGGAGCAACGCCCTAGAGTGAAGCCTAGGTTGCTCGGAATGTAGAAATGACCATAACCTTCACACTGGTTGCAATTATTCGTTTTATACGATGGAAAAACTGTTGCATCTTTACTGTATTTTATGCTTCTGGCGTTGACTTCTAAGGCCCTAACTATATGATCTGGTGGAGCAACGCCCTAGAGTGAAGCCTAGGGTGCCCGGAACATAGAAATGACCATCACTTTCAAACTGGTTGCTTTATTCCTGTTATATGATGGAAAAACTGTTGTATTTTTATTGCATTTTATGTTTCGGGCGTTCACTTCTAAGGCCTTAACTCTTCG
This sequence comes from Calliopsis andreniformis, assembly GCF_051401765.1. NCBI lineage: Eukaryota > Metazoa > Arthropoda > Insecta > Hymenoptera > Andrenidae > Calliopsis > Calliopsis andreniformis. The sequence goes on along the minus strand of NW_027480465.1, from coordinate 2,556,679 downwards.
ATCTGGTGGAGCAACGCCTCAGAGTTAAGTCTAGGATGCCCGAAACGCTGAAATGGTCATTACTTTCACATTGGTTGCAATTATACGTTTTATACGATGGAAAATCTGTTGTATTTATATCGTATTTTATGCTTCTGGCGTTGACTTCTTAGGCCCTAACTATTCCATCTGGTGGAACAGCGCCCTAGGGTGATGCCTAGGTTGCCCGGAATGTAGAAATGACCATAACTTTCACACTGGTAGCAATTATTCGTTTTATACGATGGAAGAACTGTTATATTTGTATTGTATTTTATACTTCTGGTATTGACTTCTAAGGCCCTAACTTTTCGATCTGGTGGAGCAACGCCCTAGAGTGAAGCCTAGGTTGCCCGGAACGTGGAAATGACCATCGCTTTCACACTGGTTGCTATTATTCGGTTTATACGATGGAAAAACTGTTATATTTATATTGTATTTTATTTTTCTGGCGTTGACTTCTTAGGCCCTAACTATTCGATCTGGTAGAACAACGCCCTAGAGTGAAGCCTAGGTTACCCGGAACGTAGAAATGACCAGTACTTTCACACTGTTTGCAGTTACTCCTGTTATACGATGGAAAAACTGTTGCATCTTTATTGAATTTTATGCTTCTGGCGTTGACTTCTAAGGCCCTAACTATTCGATCTGGGGGAGCAACGCCCTAGAGTGAAGCCTAGGTTGCCCGGAACGTAGAAATGACCATCACTTTCACACTGGTTGCTATTATTCGTTCTATACGATGGAAAAACTGTTGTATTTATATTGTATTTTAAGCTTCTGGCGTTGACTTCTAAGGCACTAACTATCCGATCTGGTGGAGCAACGCCCTAGAGTGATACCTAGGTTGCTCGGAATGTAAAAATGACCATAACATTAGCACTGGTTATAATTATTCGTTTTATACGATTGGAAAACTGTTATATTTATACTGTATAGTATGCTTCTGGCGTTCACTTCTTAGGCTCTAACTATTCGATCTGGTGGTACAACGCCCTAGGGTGAAGCCTAGGTTGCCCGGAACGTAGAAATGACCATAACTTTTACACTGGTAGCATTTATTCGTTTTATACAATGCAAAAACCGTTCTATTTATTTTGTATTTTATGCTTCGGGCCTTGACTTCTAAGGCCGTATCTATTCGATCTGGTGGAGCAACGCCCTGGAGTGAAACCTAGGTTGCCCGGAACGTAGAAATGTCCACTACTAACACACTGGTTGATTATTATTCCTGCTACACGATGGAAAGGCTGTTGTATTTTTATTGCATTTTATGCTTCTGGCGTTGACTTCTTAGGCCGTAACTATTCGATCTGGTGGAGCAACGCCCTGGAGTGAAACCTAGGTTGCCCGGAACGTAGAAATGACCATAAGTTTCATACTCGTTGCAATTATTCGTTTTACACGATGGAAAAACTGTTGTATTTATATTGTATTTTATGCTTCTGGCGTTCACTTCTTAGGCCCTAACCATTCGATCTGCTGGAACAACGCCCTAGGGTAAAGCCCAGGTTGCGCGGAACGTAGAAATGACCATAACTTTCACACTGGTAGCAATTATTCATTTTATACGATGGAAAAACTGTTTTATTTATTTTGTACTTTATGCTTCGGGCGTTGACTTCTAAGGCCCTAACTGTATGATCTGGTGGAGCAACGCCCTGGAGTGAAGCCTAGGTTGCCTGGAACGTAGAAATGACCATCACTTTCACACGAGTTGCAATTATTCCTGTTATAGGATGGAAAGACTGTTGTATTTTTTTTGTATTTTATACTTCAGGCGTTGACTTCTGAGGCCGTAGCTATTCGATGTGGTGGAAGAACGCCTTACAGTGAAGCCTAGGTTGCCCGGAACGTACAAATGACTATAACTTTTACACTGGTAGCAATTATTCGTTTTATACGATGGAAAAGCTGTTATATTTATATTGTATTTTATGCTTCTGGCGTTGACTTCTGAGGCCGTTGCTATTCGATGTGGTGGAAGAACGCCATAGGGTGAAGCCTAGGTAGCCCGGAACGTAGAAATGTCCATATCTTTCACTGTTTGCAATTATTCATTTTATACGATGGAAAAACTGTTGCATCTTTATCGTATTTTATGCTTCTGGCGTTGACTTCTTAGGCCGTAACTATTCGATCTGGTGGAGCAACGCCTTGGAGTGAAACCTAGGTTGCCCGGAACGTAGAAATGACCACTACTATCACCCTGGTTGCAAATTATTCCTGCTATACGATGGAAAAGCTGCTGTATTTTTATTGCATTTTATGCTTCTGGCGTTCACTTCTTAGGCCCTAACTATTCGATCTGGTGGAACAACGGCCTAGGGTGAAGCCTAGGTTGCCCGGAACGTAGAAATGACCATAACTATCACACTGGTTGCAATTATTCGTTTCATACGATGGAAAAACTGTTGCATCTTTATCGTATTTTATGCTTCTGGCGTTGACTTCTTAGGCCGTTGCTATTGGATGTGGTGGAGCAACGCCCTAGAGTGACGCCTAGGTTGCCCGGAACGTAGAAATGACCATTACTTTTACACTGTTTGCAATTATTCATTTTATGCGATGGAAAAGCTGTTGCATCTTTATTGTATTTTATGCTTCTGGCGTTGACTTCTAAACCCCTTACTATTCAATCTGGTGGAGCAACGCCCTAGAGTGAAGCCTAGGTTGCTCGGAATGTAGAAATGACCATAACCTTCACACTGGTTGCAATTATTCGTTTTATACGATGGAAAAACTGTTGCATCTTTACTGTATTTTATGCTTCTGGCGTTGACTTCTAAGGCCCTAACTATATGATCTGGTGGAGCAACGCCCTAGAGTGAAGCCTAGGGTGCCCGGAACATAGGAATGACCATCACTTTCAAACTGGTTGGTTTATTCCTGTTATATGATGGAAAAACTGTTGTATTTTTATTGCATTTTATGTTTCGGGCGTTCACTTCTAAGGCCTTAACTCTTCGATCTGGTGGAGCAACGCCTCAGAGTTAAGTCTAGGATGCCCGAAACGCTGAAATGGTCATTACTTTCACATTGGTTGCAATTATACGTTTTATACGATGGAAAATCTGTTGTATTTATATCGTATTTTATGCTTCTGGCGTTGACTTCTTAGGCCCTAACTATTCCATCTGGTGGAACAACGCCCTAGGGTGATGCCTAGGCTGCCCGGAATGTAGAAATGACCATAACTTTCACACTGGTAGCAATTATTCGTTTTATACGATGGAAGAACTGTTATATTTGTATTGTATTTTATACTTCTGGTATTGACTTCTAAGGCCCTAACTTTTCGATCTGGTGGAGCAACGCCCTAGAGTGAAGCCTAGGTTGCCCGGAACGTGGAAATGACCATCGCTTTCACACTGGTTGCAATTACTCCTGTTATACGATGGAAAAGCTGTTGTATTTATATCGTATTTTATGCTTCTGGCGTTGACTTCTTAGGCCCTAACTATACCATCCGATGGAACAACGCCCTAGGGTGAAGCCTAGGTTGCCCTGGACGTAGAAATGAACATTACTTTCACTCTGGTTGCAATTATTCGTTCTATACAATGGAAAAACTGTTGTACTTATTTTGTATTTGATGCTCCTGGCGTTGACTTCTTAGGCCCTAACTATTCGATCTGGTGGAGCAACGCCCTAGAGTGAAGCCTAGGTTGCCCGGAACGTAGAAATGACCATGACTTTCATACTGGTAGCAATTATTCGTTATATACAATGGAAAAACTGTTCTATTTATTTTGTATTTTATGCTTCTGGCGTTGACTTCTAAGGCCCTAACTCTTCGATCTGGTGGAGCAACGCCTCAGAGTTAAGTCTAGGATGCACGAAACGCCGAAATGATCATTACATTCACATTGGTTGCAATTATACGTTTTATACGATGGAAAAGCTGTTGTGTTTATATCGTATTTTATGCTTCTGGCGTTGACTTCTTAGGCCCTAACTATTCCATCTGGTAGAACAACGCCCTAGAGTGACGCCTAGGTTGCCCGGAACGTAGAAATGACCATAACTTTCATACTGGTTGCAATTATTCGTTTTATATGAAGGAAGAACTGTTGTATTTATATTGTATTTTATGCTGCTGGCGTTCACTTCTTAGGCCCTAACTATTCGATCTGGTGGAACAACGCCCTGGGGTGAAGCCTAGGTTGCTGGAACGTAGAAATGACCATAAGTTTCGCACTGGTTGCTATTATTCGTTTCATACGATGGAAAAACTGTTCTATTTATTTTGTATTTTATGCTTCGGGCGTTGACTGCTAAGGCCCTAACTATTCGATCTGGTGGAACAACGACCTGGGGTGAAGCCTAGGTTGCCGGAACGTAGAAATGACCATAACTTTCATACTGGTTGCTATTATTAGTTTTATACGATGGAAAATCTGTTGTATTTAAATTGTATTATATGCTTCTGGCGTTGACTTTTAATGCACTAACTATTCGATCTGGCGGAGCAACGCCCTAGATTGAAGCCGAGGTTTCCCGGAACGTAGAAATGACCATCACTTTCAAACTGGATGCAATCATTCCTGTCATATGATGGAAAAACTGTTGTATTTTTAATGCATTTTATGCTTCGGGCATTGACTTCTATGGCCCTAACTATTCAATCTGTTGGAGCAACGCCCTAGGGTGTAGCCTAGGTTGCCCGAAAAGTAGAAATGACCATAACTTTCATACTGGATGCAATTATTCGTTTTATATCATGGAAAAACTGTTGTATTCATATTGTATTTTATGCAGCTGGCGTTCACTTCTTAGGCCCTAACTATTCGATCTGGTGGAACAACACTCTGTGGTGAAGTCTAGGTTGCCCGGAACGTAGAAATGACCATCGCTTTCACACTGGTTGCAATTACTCCTGTTATACGATGGAAAAGCTGTTGTATTTATATCGTATTTTATGCTTCTGGCGTTGACTTCTTAGGCCGTTGCTATTGGATGTGGTGGAGCAACGCCCTAGAGTGACGCCTAGGTTGCCCGGAACGTAGAAATGACCATTACTTTTACACTGTTTGCAATTATTCATTTTATGCGATGGAAAAGCTGTTGCATCTTTATTGTATTTTATGCTTCTGGCGTTGACTTCTAAACCCCTTACTATTCAATCTGGTGGAGCAACGCCCTAGAGTGAAGCCTAGGTTGCTCGGAATGTAGAAATGACCATAACCTTCACACTGGTTGCAATTATTCGTTTTATACGATGGAAAAACTGTTGCATCTTTACTGTATTTTATGCTTCTGGCGTTGACTTCTAAGGCCCTAACTATATGATCTGGTGGAGCAACGCCCTAGAGTGAAGCCTAGGGTGCCCGGAACATAGGAATGACCATCACTTTCAAACTGGTTGGTTTATTCCTGTTATATGATGGAAAAACTGTTGTATTTTTATTGCATTTTATGTTTCGGGCGTTCACTTCTAAGGCCTTAACTCTTCGATCTGGTGGAGCAACGCCTCAGAGTTAAGTCTAGGATGCCCGAAACGCTGAAATGGTCATTACTTTCACATTGGTTGCAATTATACGTTTTATACGATGGAAAATCTGTTGTATTTATATCGTATTTTATGCTTCTGGCGTTGACTTCTTAGGCCCTAACTATTCCATCTGGTGGAACAACGCCCTAGGGTGATGCCTAGGCTGCCCGGAATGTAGAAATGACCATAACTTTCACACTGGTAGCAATTATTCGTTTTATACGATGGAAGAACTGTTATATTTGTATTGTATTTTATACTTCTGGTATTGACTTCTAAGGCCCTAACTTTTCGATCTGGTGGAGCAACGCCCTAGAGTGAAGCCTAGGTTGCCCGGAACGTGGAAATGACCATCGCTTTCACACTGGTTGCAATTACTCCTGTTATACGATGGAAAAGCTGTTGTATTTATATCGTATTTTATGCTTCTGGCGTTGACTTCTTAGGCCCTAACTATACCATCCGATGGAACAACGCCCTAGGGTGAAGCCTAGGTTGCCCTGGACGTAGAAATGAACATTACTTTCACTCTGGTTGCAATTATTCGTTCTATACAATGGAAAAACTGTTGTACTTATTTTGTATTTGATGCTCCTGGCGTTGACTTCTTAGGCCCTAACTATTCGATCTGGTGGAGCAACGCCCTAGAGTGAAGCCTAGGTTGCCCGGAACGTAGAAATGACCATGACTTTCATACTGGTAGCAATTATTCGTTATATACAATGGAAAAACTGTTCTATTTATTTTGTATTTTATGCTTCTGGCGTTGACTTCTAAGGCCCTAACTCTTCGATCTGGTGGAGCAACGCCTCAGAGTTAAGTCTAGGATGCACGAAACGCCGAAATGATCATTACATTCACATTGGTTGCAATTATACGTTTTATACGATGGAAAAGCTGTTGTGTTTATATCGTATTTTATGCTTCTGGCGTTGACTTCTTAGGCCGTAACTATTCCATCTGGTGGAACAACGCCCTATGGTGAAGCCTAGGTTGCCCGGAACGTAGAAATGACCATAACTTTCACACTGGTAGCAATTAATCGTTTTATACAATGGAAGAACTGTTACATTTATACTGTATTTTATGCGTCTGGTGTTGACCTCTAAGGCCCTAATTATTCGATCTGGTGGAGCAACGCCCTAGAGTGAAGCCTAGGTTGCCGGGAACATAGAAATGACCATCACTTTCACACTGGTTGCAATTATTCCTGTTATACGATGGAAAAGCTGTTGTATCTATATAGTATTTTATGCTTCTGGCGTTGACTTCTTAGGCCCTAACTATTCCATCTGGTAGAACAACGCCCTAGAGTGACGCCTAGGTTGCCCGGAACGTAGAAATGACCATAACTTTCATACTGGTTGCAATTATTCGTTTTATATGAAGGAAGAACTGTTGTATTTATATTGTATTTTATGCTGCTGGCGTTCACTTCTTAGGCCCTAACTATTCGATCTGGTGGAACAACGCCCTGGGGTGAAGCCTAGGTTGCTGGAACGTAGAAATGACCATAAGTTTCGCACTGGTTGCTATTATTCGTTTCATACGATGGAAAAACTGTTCTATTTATTTTGTATTTTATGCTTCGGGCGTTGACTGCTAAGGCCCTAACTATTCGATCTGGTGGAACAACGACCTGGGGTGAAGCCTAGGTTGCCGGAACGTAGAAATGACCATAACTTTCATACTGGTTGCTATTATTAGTTTTATACGATGGAAAATCTGTTGTATTTAAATTGTATTATATGCTTCTGGCGTTGACTTTTAATGCACTAACTATTCGATCTGGCGGAGCAACGCCCTAGATTGAAGCCGAGGTTTCCCGGAACGTAGAAATGACCATCACTTTCAAACTGGATGCAATCATTCCTGTCATATGATGGAAAAACTGTTGTATTTTTAATGCATTTTATGCTTCGGGCATTGACTTCTATGGCCCTAACTATTCAATCTGTTGGAGCAACGCCCTAGGGTGTAGCCTAGGTTGCCCGAAAAGTAGAAATGACCATAACTTTCATACTGGATGCAATTATTCGTTTTATATCATGGAAAAACTGTTGTATTCATATTGTATTTTATGCAGCTGGCGTTCACTTCTTAGGCCCTAACTATTCGATCTGGTGGAACAACACTCTGTGGTGAAGTCTAGGTTGCCCGGAACGTAGAAATGACCATCGCTTTCACACTGGTTGCAATTACTCCTGTTATACGATGGAAAAGCTGTTGTATTTATATCGTATTTTATGCTTCTGGCGTTGACTTCTTAGGCCGTTGCTATTGGATGTGGTGGAGCAACGCCCTAGAGTGACGCCTAGGTTGCCCGGAACGTAGAAATGACCATTACTTTTACACTGTTTGCAATTATTCATTTTATGCGATGGAAAAGCTGTTGCATCTTTATTGTATTTTATGCTTCTGGCGTTGACTTCTAAACCCCTTACTATTCAATCTGGTGGAGCAACGCCCTAGAGTGAAGCCTAGGTTGCTCGGAATGTAGAAATGACCATAACCTTCACACTGGTTGCAATTATTCCTTTTATACGATGGAAAAACTGTTGCATCTTTACTGTATTTTATGCTTCTGGCGTTGACTTCTAAGGCCCTAACTATATGATCTGGTGGAGCAACGCCCTAGAGTGAAGCCTAGGGTGCCCGGAACATAGGAATGACCATCACTTTCAAACTGGTTGGTTTATTCCTGTTATATGATGGAAAAACTGTTGTATTTTTATTGCATTTTATGTTTCGGGCGTTCACTTCTAAGGCCTTAACTCTTCGATCTGGTGGAGCAACGCCTCAGAGTTAAGTCTAGGATGCCCGAAACGCTGAAATGGTCATTACTTTCACATTGGTTGCAATTATACGTTTTATACGATGGAAAATCTGTTGTATTTATATCGTATTTTATGCTTCTGGCGTTGACTTCTTAGGCCCTAACTATTCCATCTGGTGGAACAACGCCCTAGGGTGATGCCTAGGCTGCCCGGAATGTAGAAATGACCATAACTTTCACACTGGTAGCAATTATTCGTTTTATACGATGGAAGAACTGTTATATTTGTATTGTATTTTATACTTCTGGTATTGACTTCTAAGGCCCTAACTTTTCGATCTGGTGGAGCAACGCCCTAGAGTGAAGCCTAGGTTGCCCGGAACGTGGAAATGACCATCGCTTTCACACTGGTTGCAATTACTCCTGTTATACGATGGAAAAGCTGTTGTATTTATATCGTATTTTATGCTTCTGGCGTTGACTTCTTAGGCCCTAACTATACCATCCGATGGAACAACGCCCTAGGGTGAAGCCTAGGTTGCCCTGGACGTAGAAATGAACATTACTTTCACTCTGGTTGCAATTATTCGTTCTATACAATGGAAAAACTGTTGTACTTATTTTGTATTTGATGCTCCTGGCGTTGACTTCTTAGGCCCTAACTATTCGATCTGGTGGAGCAACGCCCTAGAGTGAAGCCTAGGTTGCCCGGAACGTAGAAATGACCATGACTTTCATACTGGTAGCAATTATTCGTTATATACAATGGAAAAACTGTTCTATTTATTTTGTATTTTATGCTTCTGGCGTTGACTTCTAAGGCCCTAACTCTTCGATCTGGTGGAGCAACGCCTCAGAGTTAAGTCTAGGATGCACGAAACGCCGAAATGATCATTACATTCACATTGGTTGCAATTATACGTTTTATACGATGGAAAAGCTGTTGTGTTTATATCGTATTTTATGCTTCTGGCGTTGACTTCTTAGGCCGTAACTATTCCATCTGGTGGAACAACGCCCTATGGTGAAGCCTAGGTTGCCCGGAACGTAGAAATGACCATAACTTTCACACTGGTAGCAATTAATCGTTTTATACAATGGAAGAACTGTTACATTTATACTGTATTTTATGCGTCTGGTGTTGACCTCTAAGGCCCTAATTATTCGATCTGGTGGAGCAACGCCCTAGAGTGAAGCCTAGGTTGCCGGGAACATAGAAATGACCATCACTTTCACACTGGTTGCAATTATTCCTGTTATACGATGGAAAAGCTGTTGTATCTATATAGTATTTTATGCTTCTGGCGTTGACTTCTTAGGCCCTAACTATTCCATCTGGTAGAACAACGCCCTAGAGTGACGCCTAGGTTGCCCGGAACGTAGAAATGACCATAACTTTCATACTGGTTGCAATTATTCGTTTTATATGAAGGAAGAACTGTTGTATTTATATTGTATTTTATGCTGCTGGCGTTCACTTCTTAGGCCCTAACTATTCGATCTGGTGGAACAACGCCCTGGGGTGAAGCCTAGGTTGCTGGAACGTAGAAATGACCATAAGTTTCGCACTGGTTGCTATTATTCGTTTCATACGATGGAAAAACTGTTCTATTTATTTTGTATTTTATGCTTCGGGCGTTGACTGCTAAGGCCCTAACTATTCGATCTGGTGGAACAACGACCTGGGGTGAAGCCTAGGTTGCCGGAACGTAGAAATGACCATAACTTTCATACTGGTTGCTATTATTAGTTTTATACGATGGAAAATCTGTTGTATTTAAATTGTATTATATGCTTCTGGCGTTGACTTTTAATGCACTAACTATTCGATCTGGCGGAGCAACGCCCTAGATTGAAGCCGAGGTTTCCCGGAACGTAGAAATGACCATCACTTTCAAACTGGATGCAATCATTCCTGTTATATGATGGAAAAACTGTTGTATTTTTAATGCATTTTATGCTTCGGGCATTGACTTCTATGGCCCTAACTATTCAATCTGTTGGAGCAACGCCCTAGGGTGTAGCCTAGGTTGCCCGAAAAGTAGAAATGACCATAACTTTCATACTGGATGCAATTATTCGTTTTATATCATGGAAAAACTGTTGTATTCATATTGTATTTTATGCAGCTGGCGTTCACTTCTTAGGCCCTAACTATTCGATCTGGTGGAACAACACTCTGTGGTGAAGTCTAGGTTGCCCGGAACGTAGAAATGACCATAACTTTCACACTGGTTGCCATTATTCGCTTTATACGATTGAAAGACTGTTATATCTATATTGTATTTTATGCTTCTGGCCTTGCCTTCTTAGGCCCTAACTGTTCGATCTGGTAGAACAACGCCCTAGAGTGAAGCCTAGGTTACCCGGAACGTAGAAATGACCAGTACTTTCACACTGTTTGCAGTTACTCCTGTTATACGATGGAAAAACTGTTGCATCTTTATTGAATTTTATGCTTCTGGCGTTGACTTCTAAGGCCCTAACTATTCGATCTGGTGGAGCAAGGCCCTAGAGTGAAGCCTAGGTTGCCCGGAACGTAGAAATGACCATCACTTTCAAACTGGATGCAATTATTCCTGTTATATGATGGAAAAACTGTTGTATTTATATTGTATTTTATGCTTCGGGCGTTGACTGCTAAGGCCCTAACTATTCAATCTGTTGGATCAACGTCCTAGAGTGAAGCCCAGGTTGCTGGGAATGTAGAAATGACCATACCATTCAAACTGGTTGAAATTATTCGTTTAATACGGTGGAAAAGCTGTTGCATCTTTATTGTATTTTATGATTCTGGCGTTGACTTCTAAGGCCCTAACTATTCGATCTGGCGGAGAAACGCCCTAGAGTGAAGCCGAGGTTTCCCGGAACGTAGAAGTGACCATCACTTTGAAACTGGTTGCAATTATTCCTGTTATATGATGGAAAAACTGTTGTATTTTTAATGCATTTTATGCTTCGGGCATTGACTTCTAAGGCCCTAACTATTCAATCTGTTGGAACAACGCCCTAGGGTTGAAGCCTAGGTTTCTCGGAAAGTAGAAGTGACCATAAGTTTCATACTGGTTGCAATTATTCGTTTTATACGATGGAAAAACTGTTGTATTTTTATTGTATTTTATGCTTCTGGCGATGACTTCTAAGGCACTAACTATTCGATCTGGTGGAGCAACGCCCTAGGGTGTAGCCTAGGTTGCCCGTAAAGTACAAATGACCATAGCTTTCATACTGGTTGCAATTATTCGTTTTATATGATGGAAAAACTGTTATATTTATATTGTATTTTATGCTTCTGGCGTTCACATCTTAGGCCCTAACTATTCGATCTGGTGGAACAACGCCATATGGTGAAGCCTAGGTTTCCCGGAACGTAGAAATGACCATAACTTTCACACCGGTAGCAATTACTCGTTTTACACGATGGAAAAACTGTTCTATTTATTTTGTATTTTATGCATCGGGCGTTGACTTCTAAGGCCCTAACTATTCAATCTGTTGGAGCAACGCCCGAGGGTGAAGCCTAGGTTGCCCGGAAAGTAGAAATGACCATAACTTTCACACTGGTTGCTATTATTCGTTCTATACGATGGAAAAACTGTTGTATTTATATTGTATTTTAAGCTTCTGGCGTTGACTTCTAAGGCACTAACTATCCGATCTGGTGGAGCAACGCCCTAGAGTGATACCTAGGTTGCTCGGAATGTAAAAATGACCATAACGTTAGCACTGGTTATAATTATTCGTTTTATACGATTGGAAAACTGTTATATTTATACTGTATAGTATGCTTCTGGCGTTCACTTCTTAGGCTCTAACTATATGATCTGGTGGTACAACGCCCTAGGGTGAAGCCTAGGTTGCCCGGAACGTAGAAATGACCATAACTTTTACACTGGTAGCATTTATTCGTTTTATACAATGCAAAAACCGTTCTATTTATTTTGTATTTTATGCTTCGGGCCTTGACTTCTAAGGCCCTATCTATTCGATCTGGTGGAGCAACGCCCTGGAGAGAAACCTAGGTTGCCCGGAACGTAGAAATCTCGACTACTAACACACTGGTTGATTATTATTCCTGCTACACGATAGAAAGGCTGTTGTATTTTTATTGCATTTTATGCTTCTGGCGTTGACTTCTTAGGCCGTAACTATTCGATCTGGTGGAGCAACGCCCTGGAGTGAAACCTAGGTTGCCCGGAACGTAGAAATGACCATAAGTTTCATACTCGTTGCAATTATTCGTTTTATACGATGGAAAAACTGTTGTATTTATATTGTATTTTATGCTTCTGGCGTTCACTTCTTAGGCCCTAACCATTCGATCTGCTGGAACAACGCCCTAGGGTAAAGCCCAGGTTGCGCGGAACGTAGAAATGACCATAACTTTCACACTGGTAGCAATTATTCATTTTATACGATGGAAAAACTGTTTTATTTATTTTGTATTTTATGCTTCGGGCGTTGACTTCTAAGGCCCTAACTATTCCATCTCGTGGAGCAACGCCCTAGAGTGCAGCCTCGGTTGCCCGGAACGTAGAAATGTCCATAACTTTTACACTGGTAGCAATTATTCGTTTTATACAATTGAAAAACTGTTCTATTTATTTTGTATTTAATGCTTCGGGCGTTGACTTCTAAGGCCCTAACTGTATGATCTGGTGGAGCAACGCCCTGGAGTGAAGCCTAGGTTGCCTGGAACGTAGAAATGACCTTCACTTTCACACGAGTTGCAATTATTCCTGTTATAGGATGGAAAGACTGTTGTATTTTTTTTGTATTTTATACTTCAGGCGTTGACTTCTGAGGCCGTAGCTATTCGATGTGGTGGAAGAACGCCTTACAGTGAAGCCTAGGTTGCCCGGAACGTACAAATGACTATAACTTTTACACTGGTAGCAATTATTCGTTTTATACGATGGAAAAGCTGTTATATTTATATTGTATTTTATGCTTCTGGCGTTGACTTCTGAGGCCGTTGCTATTCGATGTGGTGGAAGAACGCCATAGGGTGAAGCCTAGGTAGCCCGGAACGTAGAAATGTCCATATCTTTCACTGTTTGCAATTATTCATTTTATACGATGGAAAAACTGTTGCATCTTTATCGTATTTTATGCTTCTGGCGTTGACTTCTTAGGCCGTAACTATTCGATCTGGTGGAGCAACGCCTTGGAGTGAAACCTAGGTTGCCCGGAACGTAGAAATGACCACTACTATCATCCTGGTTGCAAATTATTCCTGCTATACGATGGAAAAGCTGCTGTATTTTTATTGCATTTTATGCTTCTGGCGTTCACTTCTTAGGCCCTAACTATTCGATCTGGTGGAACAACGGCCTAGGGTGAAGCCTAGGTTGCCCGGAACGTAGAAATGACCATAACTATCACACTGGTTGCAATTATTCGTTTCATACGATGGAAAAACTGTTGCATCTTTATCGTATTTTATGCTTCTGGCGTTCACTCCTTAGGCCCTAACTATTCCATCTGGTGGAACAACGCCCTAGAGTGAAGCCTAGGTTGCCCGGAACGTGGAAATGACCATCGCTTTCACACTGGTTGCAATTATTCCTGTTATACGATGGAAAAGCTGTTGTATTTATATCGTATTTTATGCTTCTGGCGTTGACTTCTTAGGCCGTTGCTATTGGATGTGGTGGAGCAACGCCCTAGAGTGACGCCTAGGTTGCCCGGAACGTAGAAATGACCATTACTTTTACACTGTTTGCAATTATTCATTTTATGCGATGGAAAAGCTGTTGCATCTTTATTGTATTTTATGCTTCTGGCGTTGACTTCTAAACCCCTTACTATTCAATCTGGTGGAGCAACGCCCTAGAGTGAAGCCTAGGTTGCTCGGAATGTAGAAATGACCATAACCTTCACACTGGTTGCAATTATTCGTTTTATACGATGGAAAAACTGTTGCATCTTTACTGTATTTTATGCTTCTGGCGTTGACTTCTAAGGCCCTAACTATATGATCTGGTGGAGCAACGCCCTAGAGTGAAGCCTAGGGTGCCCGGAACATAGGAATGACCATCACTTTCAAACTGGTTGCTTTATTCCTGTTATACGATGGAAAAACTGTTGTATTTTTATTGCATTTTATGTTTCGGGCGTTCACTTCTAAGGCCTTAACTCTTCGATCTGGTGGAGCAACGCCTCAGAGTTAAGTCTAGGATGCCCGAAACGCTGAAATGGTCATTACTTTCACATTGGTTGCAATTATACGTTTTATACGATGGAAAATCTGTTGTATTTATATCGTATTTTATGCTTCTGGCGTTGACTTCTTAGGCCCTAACTATTCCATCTGGTGGAACAACGCCCTAGGGTGATGCCTATGCTGCCCGGAATGTAGAAATGACCATAACTTTCACACTGGTAGCAATTATTCGTTTTATACGATGGAAGAACTGTTATATTTGTATTGTATTTTATACTTCTGGTATTGACTTCTAAGGCCCTAACTTTTCGATCTGGTGGAGCAACGCCCTAGAGTGAAGCCTAGGTTGCCCGGAACGTGGAAATGACCATCGCTTTCACACTGGTTGCAATTATTCCTGTTATACGATGGAAAAGCTGTTGTATTTATATCGTATTTTATGCTTCTGGCGTTGACTTCTTAGGCCCTAACTATACCATCCGATGGAACAACGCCCTAGGGTGAAGCCTAGGTTGCCCTGGACGTAGAAATGAACATTACTTTCACTCTGGTTGCAATTATTCGTTCTATACAATGGAAAAACTGTTGTACTTATTTTGTATTTGATGCTCCTGGCGTTGACTTCTTAGGCCCTAACTATTCGATCTGGTGGAGCAACGCCCTAGAGTGAAGCCTAGGTTGCCCGGAACGTAGAAATGACCATGACTTTCATACTGGTAGCAATTATTCGTTATATACAATGGAAAAACTGTTCTATTTATTTTGTATTTTATGCTTCTGGCGTTGACTTCTAAGGCCCTAACTCTTCGATCTGGTGGAGCAACGCCTCAGAGTTAAGTCTAGGATGCACGAAACGCCGAAATGATCATTACATTCACATTGGTTGCAATTATACGTTTTATACGATGGAAAAGCTGTTGTGTTTATATCGTATTTTATGCTTCTGGCGTTGACTTCTTAGGCCGTAACTATTCCATCTGGTGGAACAACGCCCTATGGTGAAGCCTAGGTTGCCCGGAACGTAGAAATGACCATAACTTTCACACTGGTAGCAATTAATCGTTTTATACAATGGAAGAACTGTTACATTTATACTGTATTTTATGCGTCTGGTGTTGACCTCTAAGGCCCTAATTATTCGATCTGGTGGAGCAACGCCCTAGAGTGAAGCCTAGGTTGCCGGGAACATAGAAATGACCATCACTTTCACACTGGTTGTAATTATTCCTGTTATACGATGGAAAAGCTGTTGTATCTATATAGTATTTTATGCTTCTGGCGTTGACTTCTTAGGCCCTAACTATTCCATCTGGTAGAACAACGCCCTAGAGTGACGCCTAGGTTGCCCGGAACGTAGAAATGACCATAACTTTCATACTGGTTGCAATTATTCGTTTTATATGAAGGAAGAACTGTTGTATTTATATTGTATTTTATGCTGCTGGCGTTCACTTCTTAGGCCCTAACTATTCGATCTGGTGGAACAACGCCCTGGGGTGAAGCCTAGGTTGCTGGAACGTAGAAATGACCATAAGTTTCGCACTGGTTGCTATTATTCGTTTCATACGATGGAAAAACTGTTCTATTTATTTTGTATTTTATGCTTCGGGCGTTGACTGCTAAGGCCCTAACTATTCGATCTGGTGGAACAACGACCTGGGGTGAAGCCTAGGTTGCCGGAACGTAGAAATGACCATAACTTTCATACTGGTTGCTATTATTAGTTTTATACGATGGAAAATCTGTTGTATTTAAATTGTATTATATGCTTCTGGCGTTGACTTTTAATGCACTAACTATTCGATCTGGCGGAGCAACGCCCTAGATTGAAGCCGAGGTTTCCCGGAACGTAGAAATGACCATCACTTTCAAACTGGATGCAATCATTCCTGTTATATGATGGAAAAACTGTTGTATTTTTAATGCATTTTATGCTTCGGGCATTGACTTCTATGGCCCTAACTATTCAATCTGTTGGAGCAACGCCCTAGGGTGTAGCCTAGGTTGCCCGAAAAGTAGAAATGACCATAACTTTCATACTGGTTGCAATTATTCGTTTTATATCATGGAAAAACTGTTGTATTCATATTGTATTTTATGCAGCTGGCGTTCACTTCTTAGGCCCTAACTATTCGATCTGGTGGAACAACACTCTGTGGTGAAGTCTAGGTTGCCCGGAACGTAGAAATGACCATAACTTTCACACTGGTTGCCATTATTCGCTTTATACGATTGAAAGACTGTTATATTTATATTGTATTTTATGCTTCTGGCCTTGCCTTCTTAGGCCCTAACTGTTCGATCTGGTAGAACAACGCCCTAGAGTGCAGCCTAGGTTGCCCGGAACGTAGAAATGTCCATAACTTTTACACTGGTAGCAATTATTCGTTTTATACAATTGAAAAACTGTTCTATTTATTTTGTATTTAATGCTTCGGGCGTTGACTTCTAAGGCCCTAACTGTATGATCTGGTGGAGCAACGCCCTGGAGTGAAGCCTAGGTTGCCTGGAACGTAGAAATGACCTTCACTTTCACACGAGTTGCAATTATTCCTGTTATAGGATGGAAAGACTGTTGTATTTTTTTTGTATTTTATACTTCAGGCGTTGACTTCTGAGGCCGTAGCTATTCGATGTGGTGGAAGAACGCCATACAGTGAAGCCTAGGTTGCCCGGAACGTACAAATGACTATAACTTTTACACTGGTAGCAATTATTCGTTTTATACGATGGAAAAGCTGTTATATTTATACTGTATTTTATGCTTCTGGCGTTGACTTCTGAGGCCGTTGCTATTCGATCTGGTGGAGCAACGTCCTAGAGTGAAGCCTAGGTTGCCCGGAACGTAGAAATGACCATATATTTCACACTGGTTGCAATTATTCCTGTTATGCCATGGAACAACTGTTGTATTTATATTGCATTTTATGCTTCTGGCGTTGCCTTCTAAGGCCATAACTATCCGATCTGGTGGAGCAACGCCCAAGAGCGATGCCTAGGTTGCCCGGAACGTAGAAATGACCATTACCTTCACGCTTGCTGCAACTATTCCTGTTATACGATGAAAAAACTGTTGTATTTTTATTGCATTTTATGCTTCAGGCGTTGACTTCTACGGCCGTAGCTATTCGATGTGGCGGAGTAACGCCCTAGAGTGAAACCTGGGCTCCCCGGATCGTAGAAATGACCACACTTTCACACTGGTTGCAATTATTCCTGTTATACGATGGACAAACTGTTGCATTTTTATTGTACTTTATGCTTCTGCCGTTGACTTCTAAGGCCCTACGGATTCGATCTGGTGGAGCAATGCCTCACAGTTAAATCTAGGATGCCCGAAACGTCGAAATGATCATTACTTTCACACTGATTGCAATTATTCATTCTATATGATGGAAAAACTGTTCCATTTATATTGTATTTTATGCTTCTGGCGTTGACTTCTTAGGCCCTAACTATTCGATTTGGTGGAACAACGCCCCAGGGTGAAGCCTAGGTTGCCCAGAACGTAGAAATGACCATCACTTTCACACTGGTTGCAATAATTCCTGTTATACGATGGAAAAAATCTTGTATATTTATTGTATTTTATGCTTCGGGCGTTGACTTCTATGGCCCTACCTATTCGATCTGGTCGAACAACGCCCTAGGGTGAAGCCAGGGTTGCCCGGAACGTAAAAATGGCCAACTCTTTCACACTGGAAGCAATTATTCGTCTTATACATGGAAAATCTGTTCTATTTATTTTGTATTTTATGCTTTGGGCGTTGACTTCTAACGCACTAACTATTCCATCTGGTGGAGCAACGCCCTAGAGTGAAGCCTAGGTTGCCCGCAACGTACAAATGACCATTACATTCACACTGGTTGCAATTATTCCTGTTATACGATGGAAAAACTGTTGCATCTTTATTGCATTTTATGCTTCTGGCGTTGACTTCTTAGGCCCTAACTATTCGATCTGGTGGAGCAACGTCCTAGAGTAAAGCCTAGGTTGCCCGGAACGTAGAAATGACCATAACTTTCACACTGGTAGCAATTATTCGTTTTATATGATGGAGAAGCTGTTGTATTTATTTTGTATTTTATGCTTCTGGCGTTGACTTCTAAAGCCCTAACTATTCGATCTGGTGGAGCAATGCCCTAGAGTGGAGCCTAGGTTGCCCGGAACGCAGAAATGACCATTAGCTTCACACTGGTTGCAATTATTCCTTTTATACGATGGAAAAACTGTTGCATTTATTTTGCATTTTATGCTTCGGGCGTTGACTTCTAAGGCCGTAACTATTCGATCGGGTGGCGCAACGGCCTAGAGTGAAGCCTAGGTTGCCCGGAACGTAGAAATGACCATAGCTTTCGCACTGGTTGCTATTATTCGTTTTATACATGGAAAATCTGTTCTATTTATTTTGTATTTTATGCTTTGGGCGTTGACTTCTAACGCACTAACTATTCCATCTGGTGGAGCAACGCCCTAGAGTGAAGCCTAGGTTGCCCGCAACGTACAAATGACCATTACATTCACACTGGTTGCAATTATTCCTGTTATACGATGGAAAAACTGTTGCATCTTTATTGCATTTTATGCTTCTGGCGTTGACTTCTTAGGCCCTAACTATTCGATCTGGTGGAGCAACGTCCTAGAGTAAAGCCTAGGTTGCCCGGAACGTAGAAATGACCATAACTTTCACACTGGTAGCAATTATTCGTTTTATATGATGGAGAAGCTGTTGTATTTATTTTGTATTTTATGCTTCTGGCGTTGACTTCTAAAGCCCTAACTATTCGATCTGGTGGAGCAACGTCCTAGAGTGAAGCCTAGGTTGCCCGGAACGTAGAAATGGCCATATATATCACACTGGTTGCAATTATTCCTGTTATGCGATGGAACAACTGTTGTATTTATATTGTATTTTATGCTTCTGGCGTTGCCTTCTAAGGCCATAACTATCCGATCTGGTGGAGCAACGCCCAAGAGCGATGCCTAGGTTGCCCGGAACGTAGAAATGACCATTACCTTCACGCTTGCTGCAATTATTCCTGTTATACGATGAAAAAACTGTTGTATTTTTATTGCATTTTATGCTTCAGGCGTTGACTTCTACGGCCGTAGCTATTCGATGTGGCGGAGTAACGCCCTAGAGTGAAACCTGGGCTACCCGGATCGTAGAAATGACCACACTTTCACACTGGTTGCAATTATTCCTGTTATACGATGGTAAAACTGTTGTATTTTTATTGTATTGTATGCTTCAGGCGATGACTTCTAAGGCCCTAGCTATTCGATCTGGTGTAGCAACGCACTAGGGTGAAGCCTAGGTTGCCCGGAACGTAGAAATGACCATAGCCTTCACACTGGTTGCTATTATTCGTTTTATACGATGGAAAAGCTGTTGTATTTATATCTTATTTTATGCTTCTGGCGTTGACTTCTTAGGCGCCAGCTATTCCATCTGGTAGAACAACGCCCTCTGGTGAAGTCTAGGCTGCCCGGAACGTAGAAATGACCATAACTTTCACACAGGAAGCAATTATTCGTTTTATACATGGAAAGACTGTTCTATTTATTTTGTATTTTATGCATCTGGCGTTGACTTCTAAGGCCCTAACCATTCGTTCTGGTGCAGCAACGCCCTCGAGTGAAGCCTAGGTTGCCCGGAACGTAGAAATAACCATAACTTCACACTGGTTCCTATTATTCGTTTCACACGATGGAAAAACTGTTATATTTATATTGCATTTTATGCTTCTGCCGTTGACTTCTTAGGCCCTAACTATTCGATCTGGTGGAACAACGCCCTAGAGTGAAGCCTGCGATGCCCGGAACGTAGAAATGATCATTACCTTCACGCTTGTTGCAATTATTCCTGTTACACGATGAAAAGACTGTTGTATTTTTATTGCATTTTTTGCTTCAGGCGTTGACTTCTAATGCCTTAGCTATTCGATGTGGTGGAGCAACGCCCTAGAGTGACGCCTTGGTTGCCCAGCACGTAGAAATGACCATTACTTTCACAATGTTTGCAATTATTCATTTTATACGATGGTAAACTGTTGTACTTATATTGCATTTTATTCTTCTGGCGTTGACTTCCTAGGCCCTAACTATTCGATCTGGTGGAATAACGCCCTAGAGTGAAACCTAGGTTGCCAGGAACGTGGAAATGACCATTACTTTCAAACTGTTTGCAAATATACATTGTATACGATGGAAGGGCTGTTGTATTTATATTGTATTTTATGCTTCTGGCGTTGACTTCTTAGGCCCTAACTATTTAACCTGGTGCAGCACCGCCCTAGAGTGAAGCCTTGGTTGCCCGGAACGTAGAACATACCATTACCTTCACGCTGGTTGCAATTATTCCTGTCATACGATGGAACAACTGTTGCATCTTTATTGTATTTTATGCTTCTGGCGTTGACTTCTTAGGCCCTAGCTATTCGATCTCGTTGGAGCATCGTCCTAGAATGAAGCCTAGGTTGCCCGGAACGTAGAACTGACCATAATTTTCAAACTGGTTGCAATTAATCCTGTTATACGATGGAAAAACTGTTGTATTTTTATTGCCTTTTATGCTTCGGGCGTTGACTTCTAAGGCCCAAACTATTCAATCTGTTGGAGCAACGCCCTAGGGTGAAGCCTAGGTTGCCCGGAAAGTAGAAATGACGTTAACTTTCATAGTGGTTGCAATTATTCGTTTTATAAGATGGAAAAACTGTTGTATTTATATTGTATTTTATGCATCTGGCGTTGACTTCTAAGGCACTAACTATTCGATCTAGTGGATCAACGCCCCAGAGTGAAGCCTAGGTTGCCCGGTACGTAGAAATGACCATCACTCTCAAACTGCTTGCAATTATTCCTGTTATATGTTGGAAAAACTGATGTATTTTTATTGCATTTTATGCTTCGGGCATTGACCTCTAAGGCCCTAACTATTCAATCTGTTGGAGCAATGCCCTAGGGTGAAGCCTAGGTTGCCCGGAAAATATAAATGACCATAACTTTCACACTGGTAGCAATTATTCGTTTTATACGATGGAAAAACTGGTCCATTTATTTTGTATTTTATGCTCCTGGCGTTCACTTCTAAGGCCCTAACTACTCGATCTGGCAGAGCAACGGCCTATAATGAAGCCTAGGTTGCCCGAAACGTAGAAATGACCATTACTTTCAAACTGGTTGCAATTATTCATGCTATACGATGGACAAACTGTTGTATTTTTACTGTATTTTATGCTTTGGGCGTTGACTTCGTAGGCCCTAACTATTCCATCTGGTGGAACAACGCCCTAGGGTGAAGCCTAGGTTGCCGGAACGTAGAAATGACCAGTACTTTCACACTGGTTGCAGTTATTCGTTTTATACAATGGAACAACTGTTCTATTTTTTTGTATTTTATGCTTCGAGCGTTGACTTCTTAGGCCCTAACTATTTGATCTGGTGGAGCACCGCCCTAGAGCGAAGCCTAGGCTGCCCGGAACGTAGAACATACCATTACCTTCACACTGGTTGCAATTATTCCTGTTATACGATGGAAAAACTGTTGCACCTTTATTGTATTTTATGCTTCTGGCGTTGACTTCATAGGCCCTAACTATTCGATCTGATATAGCAACGTCCTAGAGTGAAGCCTAGGTTGACTGGAACGTAGAAATGACCTTAACTTTCACACTGGTTACCATTATTCGTTTTATACGATGGAAAAGCTGTTGTATATATATCGTATTTTATGCTTTTGGCGTCGACTTTTAAGGCCGTAGCTATTAGATGTGGTGGAGCAACGCCCTACAGTGTCGCATAGGTTGCCCGGAACGTAGAAATGACCAGTACTTTCACACTGGTAGCAATTATTCGTCTTACACATGGAAAAACTGTTCTATTTTTTTGTATTTTATGCTTCGGGCGTTGACTTCTAAGGCCCTAGCTATTCGATCTGGTGGAGCAACGCCCTGGAGTGAAACCTAGGTTACCCGGAACGTAGAAATGACCAGTACATTCACACTGTTTGCAGTTATTCCTGTTGTACGATGGAAAAACTATTGCATCTTTATTGTATTTTATGCTTCTGGCGTTGACTTCTAAGCCCCTAACTATTCCATCTGGTGGAGCCACGCCCTAGGGTCAAGCCTAGGTTGCCCGGAACGTAGAAATGACCATTACTTTCACAATGTTCGCAATCATTCATTTTATACGATGGAAATAATGTTGTACTTATATTGTATTTTATGCTTCGGGCGTTGACTTCTAAGGCCCTAACTCTTCGATCTGGTGGAGCAACGCCTCAGAGTTAAGTCTAGGATGCCCGAAATGTCGATATGAGCATTACTTTCGCACTGGTTGCAATTAGTCATGCTATATGATGGAAAAACTGCTGCATTTTTATTGTATTTTGTGCTTCTGGCGTTGACTTCTAAGGCCGTAGCTACTAGATATGGTGGAGCAATGCCCTAGAGTGACGCCTAGGTTACCCGGAACGTAGAAATGACCATTACCTTCACACTGTCTGCAATTATTCATTTTATACGATGGAAAAGCTGTTGTATTTATATTGTATTTTATGCTCCTGGCGTTGACTTCTAAGGCCGTAGCTATTAGATGTGGTGGAGCAACGCCCTAGAGTGACGCCTAGGTTGACCGGAACGTAGAAATGACCATTACTTTCACACTGGTTGCTATTATTCGTTTTATGCGATGGAAAAGCTGTTGTATTTATATTGTGTTTTATGCTTCGGGCGTCGACTTCTAAGGCCCTAACTGCTCGGTCTGGTGGAACAACGCCCTAGAGTGAAGCCTAGGTTGCCCGGAACGTAGAAATGACCAGTACTTTCACACTGGTTGCAGTTATTCGTTTTATACAATGGAACAACTGTTCTATTTATTTTGCATTTCATGCTTCGGGCGTTGACTTCTAAGGCCCTACCTATTCGATCTGGTGGAGCAACGCCCTAGAGTGAAGCCTAGGTTGCCCGGAACGTAGAAATGACCATAACTTTCACACTGTTTGCAGTTATTCCTGTTATACGATGGAACAACTGTTGCATCTTTATTGTATTTTATGCTTCTGGCGTTGACTTCTTAGGCCCTAACTATTCGATCTCGTTGGAGCATCGTCCTAGAATGAAGCCTAGGTTGCCCGGAACGTAGAAATGACCATAACTTTCAAACTGGTTGCAATTAATCCTGTTATACGATGGAAAAACTGTTGTATTTTTATTGCCTTTTATGCTTCGGGCGTTGACTTCTAAGGCCCTAACTATTCAATCTGTTGGAGCAACGCCCTAGGGTGAAGCCTAGGTTGCCCGGAAAGTAGAAATGACGTTAACTTTCATAGTGGTTGCAATTATTCGTTTTATACGATGGAAAAACTGTTGTATTTATATTGTATTTTATGCATCTGGCGTTGACTTCTAAGGCACTAACTATTCGATCTAGTGGATCAACGCCCCAGAGTGAAGCCTAGGTTGCCCGGAACGTAGAAATGACC
This sequence comes from Calliopsis andreniformis, assembly GCF_051401765.1. Classification (NCBI taxonomy): domain Eukaryota; kingdom Metazoa; phylum Arthropoda; class Insecta; order Hymenoptera; family Andrenidae; genus Calliopsis; species Calliopsis andreniformis. The sequence goes on along the minus strand of NW_027480465.1, from coordinate 2,532,737 downwards.
AGTACTTTCACACTGGTTGCAGTTATTCCTGTTATACGATGGAAAAACTGTTGCACCTTTATTGTATTTTATGCTTCTGGCGTTGACATCTAGGGCCCTAACTGTTTGATCTGGTGGAGCAACGACCTAGAGTGAAGCCTAGGTTGCCCGGAATGTAGAAATGACCATAACTTTCACACTGGTTGCTATTATTCGTTTTATACGATGGAAAAACTGTTATATTTATATTGTATTTTATGCTTCTGGCGTTGACTTCTTAGGCCCTAACTATTCGATCTGGTGGAACAACACCCTAGAGCGAAGCCTAGTATGCCTGGAACGTAGAAATGACCATCACTTTCACACGGGTTGCAATTATTCCTGTTATAGGATGGAAAGACTGTTGTATCTTTATTGTACTTTATGCTTCACGCGTTGACTTCTGAGGCCGTAGCTATTCGATGTGGTGGATGAACGCCATAGAGTGAAGCCTAGGTTGCCCGGAACGTAGAAATGTCCATATCTTTCACACTGTTTGCAATTATTCATTTTATACGATGGCAATGCTGTTGTATATTTATAGCACTTTATGCTTCGGGCATTGACTTCTAAGGACCTAACTATTCAACCTGTTGGAGCAACGCCCTTGGGTGAAGCCTAGGTTGCCCGGAACGTAGAAATGACCATAACTTTCACACTTGTTGCAATTATTCGTTTTATACGATGGAAAAGCTATTGTATTTATATTGTATTTTATGCTTCTGGCGTTGACTTCTTAGGCCCTAACTATTCCATCTGGTGGAACAACGCCATAGGGTGAAGCCTAGGTTGCCCGGAAAGTAGAAATAACCATAACTTTCGCACTGGTAGCAATTAATCGTTTTATACGATGGAAAAACTGTTCTATTTATTTTATATTTTATGCTTCGGGCGTTGACTTCTAAGACCCTAACTATTCGATCTGGTGGAGCAACGCCCTAGAGTGAAGCCTAGGTTGCCCGGTACGTAGAAATGACCATCACTTTCATACTGGTTGCAATTATTCGTTTTATATGATGGAAAAACTCTTGTATTTATATTGTATTTTATGCTTCTGGCGTTCACTTCTTAGGCCCTAACTATTCGATCTGGTGGAAGAACGCCCTAGGGTGAAGCCTAGGTTGTCCGGAACGTAGAAATGACCATAACTTTTACACTGGTAGCAATTATTCGTTTTATACAGTGGAAAAACTGTTCTATTTATTTTGTATTTTATGCTTCGGGCGTTGACTTCTAAGGCCCTAACTGTTTGATCTGGTGGAGCAACGCCCTGGAGTGAAGCCTAGGTTGCCCGGAACGTAGAAATGACCATAGCTTTCACACTGGTTTCTATTATTCGTTTTATACGATGGAAAAACTGTTATATTTATATTGCATTTTATTCTTATGGCGTTGAATTCTAAGTCCCTAGCTATTCGATCTGGTGGAGCAACGCCCTAGAGTGAATCCTAGGTTACTCGGAACGTAGAAATGACCAGTACTTTCACACTGTTTGCAGTTATTCCTGTCATACGATGGAAAAACTGTTGCATCTTTATTGTATTTTATGCTTCTGGCGTTGACTTCTAAGGCCCTAACTATTCGATCAGGTGGAGCAACGCCCTAGAGTGAAGCCTAGGTTGCTCGAAATGTAGAAATGACCATAACTTTCACACTGGTAGCAATTATTCATTTTATACGATGGATAAACTGTTGGACTTATATTGTATTTTATTCTTATGGCGTTGAATTCTAATTCCCTAGCTATTCGATCTGGTGGAGCAACGCCCTAGAGTGGAACCTAGGTTACCCGGAACGTAGAAATGACCAGTACTTTCATACTGTTTGCAGTTATTCCTGTTATACGATGGAAAAACATTTGCACCTTTATTGTATTTTATGCTTCTGGCGTTGACTTCTAAGGCCCTAGCTATTCGATTTGGTGGAGCAACGCCCTAGAGTGGAGCCTAGGTTGCCCGGTACGTAGAAATGACCGTTACTTTCACAATGTTTGCAAATATACATTATATACGATGGAAAGTCTGTTGTATTTATGTTGTATTTTATGCTCCTGGCGTTGACTTCTTAGGCCCTAACTATTTGATCTGGTGGAGCACCGCCCTAGCGTGAAGCCTAGGTTGCCCGGAACGTAGAAATGACCATTCATTTCACACTGGTAGCAATTATTCGTTTTATACGATGGAAAAACTGTTTTATTTATATTGTATTTTATGCTTCGGGCGTTGACTTCTAAGGCCCTAAGTATTCGATCTGGTGGAGCAACGCCCTAGATTGAAGCCTAGGTTGCGCGGAACGTAGAAATGACCATAACTTTCACACTGGTAGCAATTATTCGTTTTATACGATGGAAAAACTGTTTTATTTATTTTGTATTTTATGCTTCGGGCGTTGACTTCTAAGGCCCTAACTATTCGATCTGGTGGAGCAACGCCCTAGATTGAAGCCTAGGTTGCCCGGAACGTAGAAAAGACCATAACTTTTACACTGGTAGCATTTATTCGTTTTATACAATGGAAAAACCGTTCTATTTATTTTGTATTTTATGCTTCGGGCGTTGACTTCTAAGGCCCTAACTGTTTGATCTGGTGGAGCAACGCCCTGGAGTGAAGCCTAGGTTGCCCGGAACGTAGAAATGACCATAACTTTCACACTGGTTTCTATTATTCGTTTTATACGATGGAAAAACTGTTATATTTATATTGTATTTTATGCTTCTGGCGTTGACTTCTTAGGCCCGAACTATTCGATCTGGTGCAACAACGCCCTAGAGTGAAGCCTAGGTTGCCTGGAACGTAGAAATGACCATCACTTTCACAGGGGTTGCAATTATTCCTGTTATAGGATGGAAAGACTGTTGTATTTTTATTGTATTTTATACTTCAGGCGTTGACTTCTGTGGCCGTAGCTATTCGATGTGGTGGTAGAACGCCATATAGTGAAGCCTAGGTTGCCCGGAAAGTAGAAATGACCATAGGTTTCATACTGGTTGCAATTATTCGTTTTATACGATGGAAAAACTGTTGTATTTATATTGTATTTTATGCTTCAGGCGTTCACTTCTAAGGCCCTCAACAATTCGATCTGGTGGAGCAGCGCCCTAGAGTGAAGCCTAGGTTGCCCGGAACGTACAAATGACCATTACTTTCACACTGTTGGCAATTATTCATTTTATACGATGGAAATGCAGTTGTATTTATATTGCATTTTATTCTTCTGGCGTTGACTTTTAAGGCCGTAGCTATTAGATGTGGTGGAGCAACGCTCTAGAGTGTCGCATAGGTTGCCCGGAACGTAGAAATGACCATTACTTTCACAATGTATGCGAATATTCATTTTATACGATGAAAAACTGTTGTACTTATATTGTATTTTATTCTTCTGGCGTTGAATTCTAAGTCCCTAGCTTTTCGATCTCGTGTAGCAACGCCCTAGAGTGAAACCTAGGTTACACGGAACGTAGAAATGACCAGTACTTTCAGGCTGGTTGCAGTTATTCCTGTTATACGATGGAAAAACTGTTGCACCTTTATTGTATTTTATGCTTCTGGCGTTGACATCTAAGGCCCTAACTGTTTGATCTGGTGGAGCAACGCCCTAGAGTGAAGCCTAGGTTGCCCGGAACGTAGAAATGACCATAACTTTCACACTGGTTGCTATTATTCGTTTTATACGATGGAAAAACTGTTATATTTATATTGTATTTTATGCTTCTGGCGTTGACTTCTGAGGCCCTAGCTATTCGATCTGGTGGAACAACACCCTAGAGTGAAGCCTAGGTTGCCTGCAACGTAGAAATGACCATCACTTTCACACAGGTTGCAATTATTCCTGTTATAGGATGGAAAGACTGTTGTATTTTTATTGTATTTTATGCTTCACGCGTTGACTTCTGAGGCCGTAGCTATTCGATATGGTGGAGCAACGCCCTAGAGTGAAGCCTAGGTTGCCCGGAACGTACAAATGACCATTACTTTCACACTGTTTGCAATTATTCATTTAATACGATGGAAATGCAGTTGTATTTATATTGCATTTTATTCTTCTGGCGTTGACTTTTAAGGCCGTAGCTATTAGATGTGGTGGAGCAACGCTCTAGAGTGTCGCATAGGTTGCCCGGAACGTAGAAATGACCATTACTTTCACAATGTATGCGAATATTCATTTTATACGATGGAAAAACTGTTGTACTTATATTGTATTTTATTCTTCTGGCGTTGAATTCTAAGTCCCTAGCTTTTCGATCTCGTGTAGCAACGCCCTAGAGTGAAACCTAGGTTACACGGAACGTAGAAATGACCAGTACTTTCACACTGGTTGCAGTTATTCCTGTTATACGATGGAAAAACTGTTGCACCTTTATTGTATTTTATGCTTCTGGCGTTGACATCTAAGGCCTTAACTGTTTGATCTGGTGGAGCAACGCCCTAGAGTGAAGCCTAGGATGCCCGGAACGTAGAAATGACCATAACTTTCACACTGGTTTCTATTATTCGTTTTATACGAAGGAAAAACTGTTATATTTATATTGCATTTTATTCTTATGGCGTTGAATTCTAAGTTCCTAGATATTCGATCTGGTGGAGCAACGCCCTAGAGTGAATCCTAGGTTACCCGGAACGTAGAAATGACCAGTACTTTCACACTGTTTGCAGTTATTCCTGTTATACGATGGAAAAACTGTTGAATCTTTATTGTATTTTATGCTTCTGGCGTTGACTTCTAAGGCCCTAACTATTCGATCAGGTGGAGCAACGCCCTAGAGTGAAGCCTAGGTTGCTCGAAATGTAGAAATGACCATAACTTTCACACTGGTAGCAATTATTCGTTTTATACGATGGAAAAACTGTTGGACTTATATTGTATTTTATTCTTATGGCGTTGAATTCTAATTCCCTAGCTATTCGATCTGGTGGAGCAACGCCCTAGAGTGAATCCTAGGTTACCCGGAACGTAGAAATGACCAGTATTTTCTTACTGTTTGCAGTTATTCCTGTTATACGATGGAAAAACATTTGCACCTTTATTGTATTTTATGCGTCTGGCGTTGACTTCTGAGGCCCTAGCTATTCGATTTGGTGGAGCAACGCCCTAGAGTGGAGCCTAGGTTGCCCGGAACGTAGAAATGACCATAACTTTCACACTGGTTTCTATTATTCGTTTTATACGATGGAAAAACTGTTATATTTATATTGTATTTTATGCTTCTGGCGTTGACTTCTTAGGCCCGAACTATTCGATCTGGTGCAACAACGCCCTAGAGTGAAGCCTAGGTTGCCTGGAACGTAGAAATGACCATCACTTTCACAGGGGTTGCAATTATTCCTGTTATAGGATGGAAAGACTGTTGTATTTTTATTGTATTTTATACTTCAGGCGTTGACTTCTGTGGCCGTAGCTATTCGATGTGGTGGTAGAACGCCATATAGTGAAGCCTCGGTTGCCCGGAAAGTAGAAATGACCATAGGTTTCATACTGGTTGCAATTATTCGTTTTATACGATGGAAAAACTGTTGTATTTATATTGTATTTTATGCTTCAGGCGTTCACTTCTAAGGCCCTCAACAATTCGATCTGGTGGAGCAGCGCCCTAGAGTGAAGCCTAGGTTGCCCGGAACGTACAAATGACCATTACTTTCACACTGTTGGCAATTATTCATTTTATACGATGGAAATGCAGTTGTATTTATATTGCATTTTATTCTTCTGGCGTTGACTTTTAAGGCCGTAGCTATTAGATGTGGTGGAGCAACGCTCTAGAGTGTCGCATAGGTTGCCCGGAACGTAGAAATGACCATTACTTTCACAATGTATGCGAATATTCATTTTATACGATGGAAAAACTGTTGTACTTATATTGTATTTTATTCTTCTGGCGTTGAATTCTAAGTCCCTAGCTTTTCGATCTCGTGTAGCAACGCCCTAGAGTGAAACCTAGGTTACACGGAACGTAGAAATGACCAGTACTTTCAGACTGGTTGCAGTTATTCCTGTTATACGATGGAAAAACTGTTGCACCTTTATTGTATTTTATGCTTCTGGCGTTGACATCTAAGGCCCTAACTGTTTGATCTGGTGGAGCAACGCCCTAGAGTGAAGCCTAGGTTGCCCGGAACGTAGAAATGACCATAACTTTCACACTGGTTGCTATTATTCGTTTTATACGATGGAAAAACTGTTATATTTATATTGTATTTTATGCTTCTGGCGTTGACTTCTGAGGCCCTAGCTATTCGATCTGGTGGAACAACACCCTAGAGTGAAGCCTAGGTTGCCTGCAACGTAGAAATGACCATCACTTTCACACAGCTTGCAATTATTCCTGTTATAGGATGGAAAGACTGTTGTATTTTTATTGTATTTTATGCTTCACGCGTTGACTTCTGAGGCCGTAGCTATTCGATATGGTGGAGCAACGCCCTAGAGTGAAGCCTAGGTTGCCCGGTACGTAGAAATGACCATCACTTTCATACTGGTTGCAATTATTCGTTTTATATGATGGAAAAACTCTTGTATTTATATTGTATTTTATGCTTCTGGCGTTCACTTCTTAGGCCCTAACTATTCGATCTGGTGGAAGAACGCCCTAGGGTGAAGCCCAGGTTGTCCGGAACGTAGAAATGACCATAACCTTTACACTGGTAGCAATTATTCGTTTTATACAATGGAACAACTGTTCTATTTATTTTGCATTCTATGCTTCGGGCGTTGACTTCTAAGGCCCTAACTGATTGATCTGGAGGAGCAACGCCCTAGTGTGAAGCCCAGATTGCCCGGAACGTTGAAATGTCCATAACTTTCACTCTGGTTGCTAATATTCGTTTTATACGATGGAAAAACTGTTATATTTATATTGCATTTTATTCTTATGGCGTTGAATTCTAAGTCCCTAGCTATTCGATCTGGTGGAGCAACGCCCTAGAGTGAAACCTAGGTTACCCGGAACGTAGAAATGACCAGTACTTTCACACTGTTTGCAGTTATTCCTGTTATACGATGGAAAAACTGTTGCATCTTTATTGTATTTTATGCTTCTGGCGTTGACCTCTAAGGCCCTAACTATTCTATCAGGTGGAGCAACGCCCTAGAGTGAAGACTAGGTTGCTCGAAATGTAGAAATGACCATAACTTTCACACTGGTTGCAATTATTCATTTTATACGATGGAAAAACTGTTGGACTTATATTGTATTTTATTCTTATGGCGTTGAATTCTAATTCCCTAGCTATTCGATCTGGTGGAGCAACGCCCTAGAGTGAAACCTAGGTTACCCGGAACGTAGAAATGACCAGTACTTTCATACTGTTTGCAGTTATTCCTGTTATACGATGGAAAAACATTTGCACCTTTATTGTATTTTATGCTTCTGGCGTTGACTTCTAAGGCCCTAGCTATTCGATTTGGTGGAGCAACGCCCTAGAGTGGAGCCTAGGTTGCCCGGTACGTAGAAATGACCATTACTTTCACACTGTTTGCAAATATACATTATATACGATGGAAAGTCTGTTGTATTTATGTTGTATTTTATGCTCCTGGCGTTGACTTCTTAGGCCCTAGCTATTTGATCTGGTGGAGCACCGCCCTAGCGTGAAGCATAGGTTGCCCGGAACGTAGAAATGACCATTCATTTCACACTGGTAGCAATTATTCGTTTTATACGATGGAAAAACAGTTTTATTTATTTTGTATTTTATGCTTCGGGCGTTGACTTCTAAGGCCTAACTATTCGATCTGGTGGAGCAACGCCCTAGAGTGAAGCCTAGGTTGCGCGGAACGTAGAAATGACCATAACTTTCACACTGGTAGCAATTATTCGTTTTATACGATCGAAAGACTGTTTTATATATTTTGTATTTTATGCTTCGGGCGTTGACTTCTAAGGCCCTAACTATTCGATCTGGTGGAGCAACGCCCTAGATTGAAGCCTAGGTTGCCCGGAACGTAGAAATAACCAGTACTTTCACACTGTTTGCAGTTATTCCTGTCATACGATGGAAAAACTGTTGCATCTTTATTGTATTTTATGCTTCTGGCGTTGACTTCTAAGGCCCTAACTATTCGATCAGGTGGAGCAACGCCCTAGAGTGAAGCCTAGGTTGCTCGAAATGTAGAAATGACCATAACTTTCACACTGGTAGCAATTATTCATTTTATACGATGGATAAACTGTTGGACTTATATTGTATTTTCTTCTTATGGCGTTGAATTCTAATTCCCTAGCTATTCGATCTGGTGGAGCAACGCCCTAGAGTGAAACCTAGGTTAGCCGGAACGTAGAAATGACCAGTACTTTCATACTGTTTGCAGTTATTCCTGTTATACGATGGAAAAACATTTGCACCTTTATTGTATTTTATGCTTCTGGCGTTGACTTCTATGGCCCTAGCTATTCGACTTGGTGGAGCAACGCCCTAGAGTGGAGCCTAGGTTGCCCGGTACGTAGAAATGACCATTACTTTCACACTGATTGCAAATATACATTATATACGATGGAAAGTCTGTTGTATTTATGTTGTATTTTATGCTCCTGGCGTTGACTTCTTAGGCCCTATCTATTTGATCTGGTAGAGCACCGCCCTAGCGTGAAGCCTAGGTTGCCCGGAACGTAGAAATGACCATTCATTTCACACTGGTAGCAATTATTCGTTTTATACGATAGAAAAACTGTTTTATTTATATTGTATTTTATGCTTCGGGCGTTGACTTCTAAGCCCCTAACTATTCGATCAGGTGGAGCAACGCCCTAGATTGAAGCCTAGGTTGCGCGGAACGTAGAAATGACCATAACTTTCACACTGGTAGCAATTATTCGTTTTATACGATGGAAAAACTGTTTTATTTATTTTGTATTTTATGCTTCGGGCGTTGACTTCTAAGGCCCTAACTATTCGATCTGGTGGAGCAACGCCCTAGATTGAAGCCTAGGTTGCCCGGAACGTAGAAAAGACCATAACTTTTACACTGGTAGCATTTATTCGTTTTATACAATGGAAAAACCGTTCTATTTATTTTGTATTTTATGCTTCGGGCGTTGACTTCTAAGGCCCTAACTGTTTGATCTGGTGGAGCAACGCCCTGGAGTGAAGCCTAGGTTGCCCGGAACGTAGAAATGACCATAACTTTCACACTGGTTTCTATTATACGTTTTATACGATGGAAAAACTGTTATATTTATATTGTATTTTATGCTTCTGGCGTTGACTTCTTAGGCCCGAACTATTCGATCTGGTGCAACAACGCCCTAGAGTGAAGCCTAGGTTGCCTGGAACGTAGAAATGACCATCACTTTCACAGGGGTTGCAATTATTCCTGTTATAGGATGGAAAGACTGTTGTATTTTTATTGTATTTTATACTTCAGGCGTTGACTTCTGTGGCCGTAGCTATTCGATGTGGTGGTAGAACGCCATAGAGTGAAGCCTAGGTTGCCCGGAAAGTAGAAGTGACCATAAGTTTCATACTGGTTGCAATTATTCGTTTTATACGATGGAAAAACTGTTGTATTTATACTGTATTTTATGCTTCAGGCGTTCACTTCTTAGGCCCTAACTATTCGATCTGGTGGAACAACGCCCTAGGGTGAAGCCTAGGTTGCCCGGAACGTAGGAAAGACCATAGCTTTTACACTGGTAGCATTTATTCGTTTTATACAATGGAAAAACCGTTCTATTTATTTTGTATTTTATGTTTCGGGCGTTGACTTCTAAGGCCCTAACTGTTTGATCTGGTGGAGCAACGCCCTGGAGTGAAGCCTAGGTTGCCCGGAACGTAGAAATGACCACAACTTTCACACTGGTTGCTATTATTCGTTTTATACGATGGAAAAGCTGTTGTATTTATATCGTACTTTATGCTTCTGGCGTTGACTTCTAAGGCCCTCAACTATTCGATCTGGTGGAGCAACGCCCTAGAGTGAAGCCTAGGTTGCCCGGAACGTACAAATGACCATTACTTTCACACTGTTTGCAATTATTCATTTTATACTATGGAAATGCAGTTGTATTTATATTGCATTTTATTCTTCTGGCGTTGACTTTTAAGGCCGTAGCTATTAGATGTGTGGAGCAACGCTCTAGAGTGTCGCATAGGTTGCCCGGAACGTAGAAATGACCATTACTTTCACAATGTATGCGAATATTCATTTTATACGATGGAAAAACTGTTGTACTTATATTGTATTTTATTCTTCTGGCGTTGAATTCTAAGTCCCTAGCTTTTCGATCTCGTGTAGCAACGCCCTAGTGTGAAACGTAGGTTACCCGGAACGTAGAAATGACCAGTACTTTCACACTGGTTGCAGTTATTCCTGTTATACGATGGAAAAGCTGTTGCACCTTTATTGTATTTTATGCTTCTGACGTTGAGATCTAAGGCCCTACCTGTTTGATCTGGTGGAGCAACGCCCTAGAGTGAAGCCTAGGTTGCCCGGAACGTAGAAATGACCATAACTTTCACACTGGTTGCTATTATTCGTTTTATACGATGGAAAAACTGTTATATTTATATTGTATTTTATGCTTCTGGCGTTGACTTCTTAGGCCCTAGCTATTTGATCTGGTGGAACAACACCCTAGAGTGAAGCCTAGGTTGCCTGCAACGTAGAAATGACCATCACTTGCACACGGGTTGCAATTATTCCTGTTATAGGATGGAAAGACTGTTGTATTTTTATTGTATTTTATGCTTCATGCGTTGACTTCTGAGGCCGTAGCTATTCGATGTGGTGGAGCAACGCCCTAGAGTGAAGCCTAGGTTGCCCGGAACGTAGAAATGACCATAACTTTCACACTGGTTGCTATTATTCGTTTTATACGATGGAAAAACTGTTATATTTATATTGTATTTTATGCTTCTGGCGTTGACTTCTTAGGCCCTAGCTATTTGATCTGGTGGAACAGCGCCCTAGGGTGAAGCCTAGGTTACCCGGAACGTAGAAATGACCAGTACTTTCACACTGTTTGCAGTTATTCCTGTTATACGATGGAAAAACTGTTGCATGTTTATTGTATTTTATGCTTCTGGCGTTGACTTCTAAGGCCCTAACTATTCGATCAGGTGGAGCAACGCCCTAGAGTGAAGCCTGGGTTGCTCGAAATGTAGAAATGACCATAACTTTCACACTGGTAGCAATTATTCGTTTTATACGATGGAAAAACTGTTGGACTTATATTGTATTTTATTCTTATGGCGTTGAATTCTAATTCCCTAGCTATTCGATCTGGTGGAGCAACGCCCTAGAGTGAAACCTAGGTTACCCGGAACGTAGAAATGACCAGTACTTTCTTACTGTTTGCAGTTATTCCTGTTATACGATGGAAAAACATTTGCACCTTTATTGTATTTTATGCTTCTGGCGTTGACTTCTGAGGCCCTAGCTATTCGATTTGGTGGAGCAACGCCCTAGAGTGGAGCCTAGGTTGCCCGGAACGTAGAAATGACCATAACTTTCACACTGGTTTCTATTATTCGTTTTATACGATGGAAAAGCTGTTGTATTTATATCGTACTTTATGCTTCTGGCGTTGACTTCTAAGGCCCTCAACAATTCGATCTGGTGGAGCAGCGCCCTAGAGTGAAGCCTAGGTTGCCCGGAACGTACAAATGACCATTACTTTCACACTGTTGGCAATTATTCATTTTATACGATGGAAATGCAGTTGTATTTATATTGCATTTTATTCTTCTGGCGTTGACTTTTAAGGCCGTAGCTATTAGATGTGGTGGAGCAACGCTCTAGAGTGTCGCATAGGTTGCCCGGAACGTAGAAATGACCATTACTTTCACAATGTATGCGAATATTCATTTTATACGATGGAAAAACTGTTGTACTTATATTGTATTTTATTCTTCTGGCGTTGAATTCTAAGTCCCTAGCTTTTCGATATCGTGTAGCAACGCCCTAGAGTGAAACCTAGGTTACACGGAACGTAGAAATGACCAGTACTTTCACACTGGTTGCAGTTATTCCTGTTATACGATGGAAAAACTGTTGCACCTTTATTGTATTTTATGCTTCTGGCGTTGACATCTAAGGCCCTAACTGTTTGATCTGGTGGAGCAACGCCCTAGAGTGAAGCCTAGGTTGCCCGGAACGTAGAAATGACCATAACTTTCACACAGGTTGCTATTATTCGTTTTATACGATGGAAAAACTGTTATATTTATATTGTATTTTATGCTTCTGGCGTTGACTTCTGAGGCCCTAGCTATTCGATCTGGTGGAACAACACCCTAGAGTGAAGCCTAGGTTGCCTGCAACGTAGAAATGACCATCACTTTCACACAGGTTGCAATTATTCCTGTTATAGGATGGAAAGACTGTTGTATTTTTATTGTATTTTATGCTTCACGCGTTGACTTCTGAGGCCGTAGCTATTCGATATGGTGGAGCAACGCCCTAGAGTGAAGCCTAGGTTGCCCGGTACGTAGAAATGACCATCACTTTCATACCGGTTGCAATTATTCGTTTTATATGATGGAAAAACTCTTGTATTTATATTGTATTTTATGCTTCTGGCGTTCACTTCTTAGGCCCTAACTATTCGATCTGGTGGAAGAACGCCCTAGGGTGAAGCCTAGGTTGTCCGGAACGTAGAAATGACCATAACCTTTACACTGGTAGCAATTATTCGTTTTATACAATGGAACAACTGTTCTATTTATTTTGCATTCTATGCTTCGGGCGTTGACTTCTAAGGCCCTAACTGATTGATCTGGAGGAGCAACGCCCTAGTGTGAAGCCCAGATTGCCCGGAACGTTGAAATGTCCATAACTTTCACTCTGGTTGCTAATATTCGTTTTATACGATGGAAAAACTGTTATATTTATATTGCATTTTATTCTTATGGCGTTGAATTCTAAGTCCCTAGCTATTCGATCTGGTGGAGCAACGCCCTAGAGTGAAACCTAGGTTACCCGGAACGTAGAAATGACCAGTACTTTCATACTGTTTGCAGTTATTCCTGTTATACGATGGAAAAACATTTGCACCTTTATTGTATTTTATGCTTCTGGCGTTGACTTCTAAGGCCCTAGCTATTCGATTTGGTGGAGCAACGCCCTAGAGTGGAGCCTAGGTTGCCCGGTACGTAGAAATGACCATTACTTTCACACTGTTTGCAAATATACATTATATACGATGGAAAGTCTGTTGTATTTATGTTGTATTTTATGCTCCTGGCGTTGACTTCTTAGGCCCTAACTATTTGATCTGGTGGAGCACCGCCCTAGCGTGAAGCATAGGTTGCCCGGAACGTAGAAATGACCATTCATTTCACACTGGTAGCAATTATTCGTTTTATACGATGGAAAAACAGTTTTATTTATTTTGTATTTTATGCTTCGGGCGTTGACTTCTAAGGCCTAACTATTCGATCTGGTGGAGCAACGCCCTAGAGTGAAGCCTAGGTTGCGCGGAACGTAGAAATGACCATAACTTTCACACTGGTAGCAATTATTCGTTTTATACGATCGAAAGACTGTTTTATATATTTTGTATTTTATGCTTCGGGCGTTGACTTCTAAGGCCCTAACTATTCGATCTGGTGGAGCAACGCCCTAGATTGAAGCCTAGGTTGCCCGGAACGTAGAAATGACCAGTACTTTCACACTGTTTGCAGTTATTCCTGTCATACGATGGAAAAACTGTTGCATCTTTATTGTATTTTATGCTTCTGGCGTTGACTTCTAAGGCCCTAACTATTCGATCAGGTGGAGCAACGACCTAGAGTGAAGCCTAGGTTGCTCGAAATGTAGAAATGACCATAACTTTCACACTGGTAGCAATTATTCATTTTATACGATGGATAAACTGTTGGACTTATATTGTATTTTATTCTTATGGCGTTGAATTCTAATTCCCTAGCTATTCGATCTGGTGGAGCAACGCCCTAGAGTGAAACCTAGGTTACCCGGAACGTAGAAATGACCAGTACTTTCATACTATTTGCAGTTATTCCTGTTATACGATGGAAAAACATTTGCACCTTTATTGTATTTTATGCTTCTGGCGTTGACTTCTATGGCCCTAGCTATTCGACTTGGTGGAGCAACGCCCTAGAGTGGAGCCTAGGTTGCCCGGTACGTAGAAATGACCATTACTTTCACACTGATTGCAAATATACATTATATACGATGGAAAGTCTGTTGTATTTATGTTGTATTTTATGCTCCTGGCGTTGACTTCTGAGGCCCTATCTATTTGATCTGGTGGAGCACCGCCCTAGCGTGAAGCCTAGGTTGCCCGGAACGTAGAAATGACCATTCATTTCACACTGGCAGCAATTATTCGTTTTATACGATAGAAAAACTGTTTTATTTATATTGTATTTTATGCTTCGGGCGTTGACTTCTAAGCCCCTAACTATTCGATCTGGTGGAGCAACGCCCTAGATTGAAGCCTAGGTTGCGCGGAACGTAGAAATGACCATAACTTTCACACTGGTAGCAATTATTCGTTTTATACGATGGAAAAACTGTTTTATTTATTTTGTATTTTATGCTTCGGGCGTTGACTTCTAAGGCCCTAACTATTCGATCTGGTGGAGCAACGCCCTAGATTGAAGCCTAGGTTGCCCGGAACGTAGAAAAGACCATAACTTTTACACTGGTAGCATTTATTCGTTTTATACAATGGAAAAACCGTTCTATTTATTTTGTATTTTATGCTTCGGGCGTTGACTTCTAAGGCCCTAACTGTTTGATCTGGTGGAGCAACGCCCTGGAGTGAAGCCTAGGTTGCCCGGAACGTAGAAATGACCATAACTTTCACACTGGTTTCTATTATTCGTTTTATACGATGGAAAAACTGTTATATTTATATTGTATTTTATGCTTCTGGCGTTGACTTCTTAGGCCCGAACTATTCGATCTGGTGCAACAACGCCCTAGAGTGAAGCCTAGGTTGCCTGGAACGTAGAAATGACCATCACTTTCACAGGGGTTGCAATTACTCCTGTTATAGGATGGAAAGACTGTTGTATTTTTATTGTATTTTATACTTCAGGCGTTGACTTCTGTGGCCGTAGCTATTCGATCAGGTGGAGCAACGCCCTAGAGTGAAGCCTAGGTTACCCGGAACGTAGAAATGACCAGTACTTTCATACTGTTTGCAGTTATTCCTGTTATACGATTGAAAAACATTTGCACCTTTATTGTATTTTATGCTTCTGGCGTTGACTTCTATGGCCCTAGCTATTCGACTTGGTGGAGCAACGCCCTGGAGTGAAGCCTAGGTTGCCCGGAACGTAGAAATGACCACAACTTTCACACTGGTTGCTATTATTCGTTTTATACGATGGAAAAGCTGTTGTATTTATATCGTACTTTATGCTTCTGGCGTTGACTTCTAAGGCCCTCAACTATTCGATCTGGTGGAGCAACGCCCTAGAGTGAAGCCTAGGTTGCCCGGAACGTACAAATGACCATTACTTTCACACTGTTTGCAATTATTCATTTTATACTATGGAAATGCAGTTGTATTTATATTGCATTTTATTCTTCTGGCGTTGACTTTTAAGGCCGTAGCTATTAGATGTGTGGAGCAACGCTCTAGAGTGTCGCATAGGTTGCCCGGAACGTAGAAATGACCATTACTTTCACAATGTATGCGAATATTCATTTTATACGATGGAAAAACTGTTATACTTATATTGTATTTTATTCTTCTGGCGTTGAATTCTAAGTCCCTAGCTTTTCGATCTTGTGTAGCAACGCCCTAGAGTGAAACCTAGGTTACCCGGAACGTAGAAATGACCAGTACTTTCACACTGGTTGCAGTTATTCCTGTTATACGATGGAAAAGCTGTTGCACCTTTATTGTATTTTATGCTTCTGACGTTGACATCTAAGGCCCTACCTGTTTGATCTGGTGGAGCAACGCCCTAGAGTGAAGCCTAGGTTGCCCGGAACGTAGAAATGACCATAACTTTCACACTGGTTGCTATTATTCGTTTTATACGATGGAAAAACTGTTATATTTATATTGTATTTTATGCTTCTGGCGTTGACTTCTTAGGCCCTAGCTATTTGATCTGGTGGAAGAACACCCTAGAGTGAAGCCTAGGTTGCCTGCAACGTAGAAATGACCATCACTTGCACACGGGTTGCAATTATTCCTGTTATAGGATGGAAAGACTGTTGTATTTTTATTGTATTTTATGCTTCACGCGTTGACTTCTGAGGCCGTAGCTATTCGATGTGGTGGAGCAACGCCCTAGAGTGAAGCCTAGGTTGCCCGTAACGTAGAAATGACCATAACTTTCACACTGGTTGCTATTATTCGTTTTATACGATGGAAAAACTGTTATATTTATATTGTATTTTATGCTTCTGGCGTTGACTTCTTAGGCCCTAGCTATTTGATCTGGTGGAACAGCGCCCTAGGGTGAAGCCTAGGTTACCCGGAACGTAGAAATGACCAGTACTTTCACACTGTTTGCAGTTGTTCCTGTTATACGATGGAAAAACTGTTGCATCTTTATTGTATTTTATGCTTCTGGCGTTGACTTCTAAGGCCCTAACTATTCGATCAGGTGGAGCAACGCCCTAGAGTGAAGCCTAGGTTGCTCGAAATGTAGAAATGACCATAACTTTCACACTGGTAGCAATTATTCGTTTTATACGATGGAAAAACTGTTGGACTTATATTGTATTTTATTCTTATGGCGTTGAATTCTAATTCCCTAGCTATTCGATCTGGTGGAGCAACGCCCTAGAGTGAAGCCTAGGTTGCCCGGAACGTAGAAATGACCATAACTTTCACACTGGTTGCTATTATTCGTTTTATACGATGGAAAAACTGTTATATTTATATTGTATTTTATGCTTCTGGCGTTGACTTCTGAGGCCCTAGCTATTCGATCTGGTGGAACAACACCCTAGAGTGAAGCCTAGGTTGCCTGCAACGTAGAAATGACCATCACTTTCACACAGGTTGCAATTATTCCTGTTATAGGATGGAAAGACTGTTGTATTTTTATTGTATTTTATGCTTCACGCGTTGACTTCTGAGGCCGTAGCTATTCGATATGGTGGAGCAACGCCCTAGAGTGAAGCCTAGGTTGCCCGGTACGTAGAAATGACCATCACTTTCATACTGGTTGCAATTATTCGTTTTATATGATGGAAAAGCTCTTGTATTTATATTGTATTTTATGCTTCTGGCGTTCACTTCTTAGGCCCTAACTATTCGATCTGGTGGAAGAACGCCCTAGGGTGAAGCCTAGGTTGTCCGGAACGTAGAAATGACCATAACCTTTACACTGGTAGCAATTATTCGTTTTATACAATGGAACAACTGTTCTATTTATTTTGCATTCTATGCTTCGGGCGTTGACTTCTAAGGCCCTAACTGATTGATCTGGAGGAGCAACGCCCTAGTGTGAAGCCCAGATTGCCCGGAACGTTGAAATGTCCATAACTTTCACTCTGGTTGCTAATATTCGTTTTATACGATGGAAAAACTGTTATATTTATATTGCATTTTATTCTTATGGCGTTGAATTCTAAGTCCCTAGCTATTCGATCTGGTGGAGCAACGCCCTAGAGTGAAACCTAGGTTACCCGGAACGTAGAAATGACCAGTACTTTCACACTGTTTGCAGTTATTCCTGTTATACGATGGAAAAACTGTTGCATCTTTATTGTATTTTATGCTTCTGGCGTTGACCTCTAAGGCCCTAACTATTCTATCAGGTGGAGCAACGCCCTAGAGTGAAGACTAGGTTGCTCGAAATGTAGAAATGACCATAACTTTCACACTGGTTGCAATTATTCATTTTATACGATGGAAAAACTGTTGGACTTATATTGTATTTTATTCTTATGGCGTTGAAATCTAATTCCCTAGCTATTCGATCTGGTGGAGCAACGCCTTAGAGTGAAACCTAGGTTACGCGGAACGTAGAAATGACCACTCATTTCACACTGGTAGCAATTATTGGTTTTATACGATGAAAAAACTGTTTTATTTATTTTGTATTTTATGCTTCGGGCGTTGACTTCTAAGGCCCTAACTATTCGATCTGGTGGGACAACGGCCTACGGTGAAGTCTAGGTTGCCCGAGACGTAGAAATGACCATAACTTTTACACTGGTAGCATTTATTCGTTTTATACAATGGAAAAACCGTTCTATTTATTTTGTATTTTATGCTTCGGGCGTTGACTTCTAAGGCCCTAACTGTTTGATCTGGTGGAGCAACGCCCTAGTGTGAAGCCCAGATTGCCCGAAACGTTGAAATGACCATAACTTTCACTCTGGTTGCTAATATTCGTTTTATACGATGGAAAAACTGTTATATTTATATTGCATTTTATTCTTATGGCGTTGAATTCTAAGTCCCTAGCTATTCGATCTGGTGGAGCAACGCCCTAGAGTGAATCCTAGGTTACCCGGAACGTAGAAATGACCAGTACTTTCACACTGTTTGCAGTTATTCCTGTTATACGATGGAAAAACTGTTGCATCTTTATTGTATTTTATGCTTCTGGCGTTGACTTCTAAGGCCCTAACTATTCGATCAGGTGGAGCAACGCCCTAGAGTGCAGCCTAGGTTGCTCGAAATGTAGAAATGACCATAACTTTCACACTGGTTGCAATTATTCATTTTATACGATGGAAAAACTGTTGGACTTATATTGTATTTTATTCTTATGGCGTTGAATTCTAATTCCCTAGCTATTCGATCTGGTGGAGCAACGCCCTAGAGTGAAACCTAGGTTACCGGGAACGTAGAAATGACCAGTACTTTCATA
Source organism: Calliopsis andreniformis (assembly GCF_051401765.1). Classification (NCBI taxonomy): domain Eukaryota; kingdom Metazoa; phylum Arthropoda; class Insecta; order Hymenoptera; family Andrenidae; genus Calliopsis; species Calliopsis andreniformis. Next base: position 2,513,967 of record NW_027480465.1, on the reverse strand, counting down.
CTGTTTGCAGTTATTCCTGTTATACGATGGAAAAACATTTGCACCTTTATTGTATTTTATGCTTCTGGCGTTGACTTCTAAGGCCCTAGCTATTCGATTTGGTGGAGCAACGCCCTAGAGTGGAGCCTAGGTTGCCCGGTACGTAGAAATGACCATTACTTTCACACTGTTTGCAAATATACATTATATACGATGGAAAGTCTGTTGTATTTATGTTGTATTTTATGCTCCTGGCGTTGACTTCTTAGGCCCTAACTATTTGATCTGGTGGAGCACCGCCCTAGCGTGAAGCATAGGTTGCCCGGAACGTAGAAATGACCATTCATTTCACACTGGTAGCAATTATTCGTTTTATACGATGGAAAAACAGTTTTATTTATTTTGTATTTTATGCTTCGGGCGTTGACTTCTAAGGCCTAACTATTCGATCTGGTGGAGCAACGCCCTAGAGTGAAGCCTAGGTTGCGCGGAACGTAGAAATGACCATAACTTTCACACTGGTAGCAATTATTCGTTTTATACGATCGAAAGACTGTTTTATATATTTTGTATTTTATGCTTCGGGCGTTGACTTCTAAGTCCCTAACTATTCGATCTGGTGGAGCAACGCCCTAGATTGAAGCCTAGGTTGCCCGGAACGTAGAAATGACCAGTACTTTCACACTGTTTGCAGTTATTCCTGTCATACGATGGAAAAACTGTTGCATCTTTATTGTATTTTATGCTTCTGGCGTTGACTTCTAAGGCCCTAACTATTCGATCAGGTGGAGCAACGACCTAGAGTGAAGCCTAGGTTGCCCGGAACGTAGAAATGACCATAACTTTCACACTGGTTGCTATTATTCGTTTTATACGATGGAAAAACTGTTATATTTATATTGTATTTTATGCTTCTGGCGTTGACTTCTTAGGCCCTAGCTATTTGATCTGGTGGAACAACACCCTAGAGTGAAGCCTAGGTTGCCTGCAACGTAGAAATGACCATCACTTGCACACGGGTTGCAATTATTCCTGTTATAGAATGGAAAGACTGTTGTATTTTTATTGTATTTTATGCTTCACGCGTTGACTTCTGAGGCCGTAGCTATTCGATATGGTGGAGCAACGCCCTAGAGTGAAGCCTAGGTTGCCCGGTACGTAGAAATGACCATCACTTTCATACTGGTTGCAATTATTCGTTTTATATGATGGAAAAACTCTTGTATTTATATTGTATTTTATGCTTCTGGCGTTCACTTCTTAGGCCCTAACTATTCGATCTGGTGGAAGAACGCCCTAGGGTGAAGCCTAGGTTGTCCGGAACGTAGAAATGACCATAACCTTTACACTGGTAGCAATTATTCGTTTTATACAATGGAACAACTGTTCTATTTATTTTGCATTCTATGCTTCGGGCGTTGACTTCTAAGGCCCTAACTGATTGATCTGGAGGAGCAACGCCCTAGTGTGAAGCCCAGATTGCCCGGAACGTTGAAATGTCCATAACTTTCACTCTGGTTGCTAATATTCGTTTTATACGATGGAAAAACTGTTATATTTATATTGCATTTTATTCTTATGGCGTTGAATTCTAAGTCCCTAGCTATTCGATCTGGTGGAGCAACGCCCTAGAGTGAAACCTAGGTTACCCGGAACGTAGAAATGACCATAACTTTTACACTGGTAGCATTTATTCGTTTTATACAATGGAAAAACCGTTCTATTTATTTTGTATTTTATGCTTCGGGCGTTGACTTCTAAGGCCCTAACTGTTTGATCTGGTGGAGCAACGCCCTGGAGTGAAGCCTAGGTTGCCCGGAACGTAGAAATGACCATAACTTTCACACTGGTTTCTATTATTCGTTTTATACGATGGAAAAACTGTTATATTTATATTGTATTTTATGCTTCTGGCGTTGACTTCTTAGGCCCGAACTATTCGATCTGGTGCAACAACGCCCTAGAGTGAAGCCTAGGTTGCCTGGAACGTAGAAATGACCATCACTTTCACAGGGGTTGCAATTACTCCTGTTATAGGATGGAAAGACTGTTGTATTTTTATTGTATTTTATACTTCAGGCGTTGACTTCTGTGGCCGTAGCTATTCGATCAGGTGGAGCAACGCCCTAGAGTGAAGCCTAGGTTACCCGGAACGTAGAAATGACCAGTACTTTCATACTGTTTGCAGTTATTCCTGTTATACGATTGAAAAACATTTGCACCTTTATTGTATTTTATGCTTCTGGCGTTGACTTCTATGGCCCTAGCTATTCGACTTGGTGGAGCAACGCCCTGGAGTGAAGCCTAGGTTGCCCGGAACGTAGAAATGACCACAACTTTCACACTGGTTGCTATTATTCGTTTTATACGATGGAAAAGCTGTTGTATTTATATCGTACTTTATGCTTCTGGCGTTGACTTCTAAGGCCCTCAACTATTCGATCTGGTGGAGCAACGCCCTAGAGTGAAGCCTAGGTTGCCCGGAACGTACAAATGACCATTACTTTCACACTGTTTGCAATTATTCATTTTATACTATGGAAATGCAGTTGTATTTATATTGCATTTTATTCTTCTGGCGTTGACTTTTAAGGCCGTAGCTATTAGATGTGTGGAGCAACGCTCTAGAGTGTCGCATAGGTTGCCCGGAACGTAGAAATGACCATTACTTTCACAATGTATGCGAATATTCATTTTATACGATGGAAAAACTGTTGTACTTATATTGTATTTTATTCTTCTGGCGTTGAATTCTAAGTCCCTAGCTTTTCGATCTTGTGTAGCAACGCCCTAGAGTGAAACCTAGGTTACCCGGAACGTAGAAATGACCAGTACTTTCACACTGGTTGCAGTTATTCCTGTTATACGATGGAAAAGCTGTTGCACCTTTATTGTATTTTATGCTTCTGACGTTGACATCTAAGGCCCTACCTGTTTGATCTGGTGGAGCAACGCCCTAGAGTGAAGCCTAGGTTGCCCGGAACGTAGAAATGACCATAACTTTCACACTGGTTGCTATTATTCGTTTTATACGATGGAAAAACTGTTATATTTATATTGTATTTTATGCTTCTGGCGTTGACTTCTTAGGCCCTAGCTATTTGATCTGGTGGAAGAACACCCTAGAGTGAAGCCTAGGTTGCCTGCAACGTAGAAATGACCATCACTTGCACACGGGTTGCAATTATTCCTGTTATAGGATGGAAAGACTGTTGTATTTTTATTGTATTTTATGCTTCACGCGTTGACTTCTGAGGCCGTAGCTATTCGATGTGGTGGAGCAACGCCCTAGAGTGAAGCCTAGGTTGCCCGTAACGTAGAAATGACCATAACTTTCACACTGGTTGCTATTATTCGTTTTATACGATGGAAAAACTGTTATATTTATATTGTATTTTATGCTTCTGGCGTTGACTTCTTAGGCCCTAGCTATTTGATCTGGTGGAACAGCGCCCTAGGGTGAAGCCTAGGTTACCCGGAACGTAGAAATGACCAGTACTTTCACACTGTTTGCAGTTGTTCCTGTTATACGATGGAAAAACTGTTGCATCTTTATTGTATTTTATGCTTCTGGCGTTGACTTCTAAGGCCCTAACTATTCGATCAGGTGGAGCAACGCCCTAGAGTGAAGCCTAGGTTGCTCGAAATGTAGAAATGACCATAACTTTCACACTGGTAGCAATTATTCGTTTTATACGATGGAAAAACTGTTGGACTTATATTGTATTTTATTCTTATGGCGTTGAATTCTAATTCCCTAGCTATTCGATCTGGTGGAGCAACGCCCTAGAGTGAAGCCTAGGTTGCCCGGAACGTAGAAATGACCATAACTTTCACACTGGTTGCTATTATTCGTTTTATACGATGGAAAAACTGTTATATTTATATTGTATTTTATGCTTCTGGCGTTGACTTCTGAGGCCCTAGCTATTCGATCTGGTGGAACAACACCCTAGAGTGAAGCCTAGGTTGCCTGCAACGTAGAAATGACCATCACTTTCACACAGGTTGCAATTATTCCTGTTATAGGATGGAAAGACTGTTGTATTTTTATTGTATTTTATGCTTCACGCGTTGACTTCTGAGGCCGTAGCTATTCGATATGGTGGAGCAACGCCCTAGAGTGAAGCCTAGGTTGCCCGGTACGTAGAAATGACCATCACTTTCATACTGGTTGCAATTATTCGTTTTATATGATGGAAAAGCTCTTGTATTTATATTGTATTTTATGCTTCTGGCGTTCACTTCTTAGGCCCTAACTATTCGATCTGGTGGAAGAACGCCCTAGGGTGAAGCCTAGGTTGTCCGGAACGTAGAAATGACCATAACCTTTACACTGGTAGCAATTATTCGTTTTATACAATGGAACAACTGTTCTATTTATTTTGCATTCTATGCTTCGGGCGTTGACTTCTAAGGCCCTAACTGATTGATCTGGAGGAGCAACGCCCTAGTGTGAAGCCCAGATTGCCCGGAACGTTGAAATGTCCATAACTTTCACTCTGGTTGCTAATATTCGTTTTATACGATGGAAAAACTGTTATATTTATATTGCATTTTATTCTTATGGCGTTGAATTCTAAGTCCCTAGCTATTCGATCTGGTGGAGCAACGCCCTAGAGTGAAACCTAGGTTACCCGGAACGTAGAAATGACCAGTACTTTCACACTGTTTGCAGTTATTCCTGTTATACGATGGAAAAACTGTTGCATCTTTATTGTATTTTATGCTTCTGGCGTTGACCTCTAAGGCCCTAACTATTCTATCAGGTGGAGCAACGCCCTAGAGTGAAGACTAGGTTGCTCGAAATGTAGAAATGACCATAACTTTCACACTGGTTGCAATTATTCATTTTATACGATGGAAAAACTGTTGGACTTATATTGTATTTTATTCTTATGGCGTTGAAATCTAATTCCCTAGCTATTCGATCTGGTGGAGCAACGCCTTAGAGTGAAACCTAGGTTACGCGGAACGTAGAAATGACCACTCATTTCACACTGGTAGCAATTATTGGTTTTATACGATGAAAAAACTGTTTTATTTATTTTGTATTTTATGCTTCGGGCGTTGACTTCTAAGGCCCTAACTATTCGATCTGGTGGGACAACGGCCTACGGTGAAGTCTAGGTTGCCCGAGACGTAGAAATGACCATAACTTTTACACTGGTAGCATTTATTCGTTTTATACAATGGAAAAACCGTTCTATTTATTTTGTATTTTATGCTTCGGGCGTTGACTTCTAAGGCCCTAACTGTTTGATCTGGTGGAGCAACGCCCTAGTGTGAAGCCCAGATTGCCCGGAACGTTGAAATGACCATAACTTTCACTCTGGTTGCTAATATTCGTTTTATACGATGGAAAAACTGTTATATTTATATTGCATTTTATTCTTATGGCGTTGAATTCTAAGTCCCTAGCTATTCGATCTGGTGGAGCAACGCCCTAGAGTGAATCCTAGGTTACCCGGAACGTAGAAATGACCAGTACTTTCACACTGTTTGCAGTTATTCCTGTTATACGATGGAAAAACTGTTGCATCTTTATTGTATTTTATGCTTCTGGCGTTGACTTCTAAGGCCCTAACTATTCGATCAGGTGGAGCAACGCCCTAGAGTGCAGCCTAGGTTGCTCGAAATGTAGAAATGACCATAACTTTCACACTGGTTGCAATTATTCATTTTATACGATGGAAAAACTGTTGGACTTATATTGTATTTTATTCTTATGGCGTTGAATTCTAATTCCCTAGCTATTCGATCTGGTGGAGCAACGCCCTAGAGTGAAACCTAGGTTACCGGGAACGTAGAAATGACCAGTACTTTCATACTGTTTGCAGTTATTCCTGTTATACGATGGAAAAACGTTTGCACCTTTATTGTATTTTATGCTTCTGGCGTTGACTTCTAAGGCCCTAGCTATTCGATTTGGTGGAGCAACGCCCTAGAGTGGAGCCTAGGTTGCCCGGTACGTAGAAATGACCATTACTTTCACACTGTTTGCAAATATACATTATATACGATGGAAAGTCTGTTGTATTTATGTTGTATTTTATGCTCCTGGCGTTGACTTCTTAGGCCCTAACTATTTGATCTGGTGGAGCACCGCCCTAGCGTGAAGCATAGGTTGCCCGGAACGTAGAAATGACCATTCATTTCACACTGGTAGCAATTATTCGTTTTATACGATGGAAAAACAGTTTTATTTATTTTGTATTTTATGCTTCGGGCGTTGACTTCTAAGGCCTAACTACTCGATCTGGTGGAGCAACGCCCTAGAGTGAAGCCTAGGTTGCGCGGAACGTAGAAATGACCATAACTTTCACACTGGTAGCAATTATTCGTTTTATACGATCGAAAGACTGTTTTATATATTTTGTATTTTATGCTTCGGGCGTTGACTTCTAAGTCCCTAACTATTCGATCTGGTGGAGCAACGCCCTAGATTGAAGCCTAGGTTGCCCGGAACGTAGAAATGACCAGTACTTTCACACTGTTTGCAGTTATTCCTGTCATACGATGGAAAAACTGTTGCATCTTTATTGTATTTTATGCTTCTGGCGTTGACTTCTAAGGCCCTAACTATTCGATCAGGTGGAGCAACGACCTAGAGTGAAGCCTAGGTTGCCCGGAACGTAGAAATGACCATAACTTTCACACTGGTTGCTATTATTCGTTTTATACGATGGAAAAACTGTTATATTTATATTGTATTTTATGCTTCTGGCGTTGACTTCTTAGGCCCTAGCTATTTGATCTGGTGGAACAACACCCTAGAGTGAAGCCTAGGTTGCCTGCAACGTAGAAATGACCATCACTTGCACACGGGTTGCAATTATTCCTGTTATAGAATGGAAAGACTGTTGTATTTTTATTGTATTTTATGCTTCACGCGTTGACTTCTGAGGCCGTAGCTATTCGATATGGTGGAGCAACGCCCTAGAGTGAAGCCTAGGTTGCCCGGTACGTAGAAATGACCATCACCTTCATACTGGTTGCAATTATTCGTTTTATATGATGGAAAAACTCTTGTATTTATATTGTATTTTATGCTTCTGGCGTTCACTTCTTAGGCCCTAACTATTCGATCTGGTGGAAGAACGCCCTAGGGTGAAGCCTAGGTTGTCCGGAACGTAGAAATGACCATAACCTTTACACTGGTAGCAATTATTCGTTTTATACAATGGAACAACTGTTCTATTTATTTTGCATTCTATGCTTCGGGCGTTGACTTCTAAGGCCCTAACTGATTGATCTGGAGGAGCAACGCCCTAGTGTGAAGCCCAGATTGCCCGGAACGTTGAAATGTCCATAACTTTCACTCTGGTTGCTAATATTCGTTTTATACGATGGAAAAACTGTTATATTTATATTGCATTTTATTCTTATGGCGTTGAATTCTAAGTCCCTAGCTATTCGATCTGGTGGAGCAACGCCCTAGAGTGAAACCTAGGTTACCCGGAACGTAGAAATGACCAGTACTTTCACACTGTTTGCAGTTATTCCTGTTATACGATGGAAAAACTGTTGCATCTTTATTGTATTTTATGCTTCTGGCGTTGACCTCTAAGGCCCTAACTATTCTATCAGGTGGAGCAACGCCCTAGAGTGAAGACTAGGTTGCTCGAAATGTAGAAATGACCATAACTTTCACACTGGTTGCAATTATTCATTTTATACGATGGAAAAACTGTTGGACTTATATTGTATTTTATTCTTATGGCGTTGAATTCTAATTCCCTAGATATTCGATCTGGTGGAGCAACGCCCTAGAGTGAAACCTAGGTTACCCGGAACGTAGAAATGACCAGTACTTTCATACTGTTTGCAGTTATTCCTGTTATACGATGGAAAAACATTTGCACCTTTATTGTATTTTATGCTTCTGGCGTTGACTTCTAAGGCCCTAGCTATTCGATTTGGTGGAGCAACGCCCTAGAGTGGAGCCTAGGTTGCCCGGTACGTAGAAATGACCATTACTTTCACACTGTTTGCAAATATACATTATATACGATGGAAAGTCTGTTGTATTTATGTTGTATTTTATGCTCCTGGCGTTGACTTCTTAGGCCCTAACTATTTGATCTGGTGGAGCACCGCCCTAGCGTGAAGCATAGGTTGCCCGGAACGTAGAAATGACCATTCATTTCACACTGGTAGCAATTATTCGTTTTATACGATGGAAAAACAGTTTTATTTATTTTGTATTTTATGCTTCGGGCGTTGACTTCTAAGGCCTAACTATTCGATCTGGTGGAGCAACGACCTAGATTGAAGCCTAGGTTGCCCGGAACGTAGAAAAGACCATAACTTTTACACTGGTAGCATTTATTCGTTTTATACAATGGAAAAACCGTTCTATTTATTTTGTATTTTATGCTTCGGGCGTTGACTTCTAAGGCCCTAACTGTTTGATCTGGTGGAGCAACGCCCTGGAGTGAAGCCTAGGTTGCCCGGAACGTAGAAATGACCATAACTTTCACACTGGTTTCTATTATTCGTTTTATACGATGGAAAAACTGTTATATTTATATTGTATTTTATGCTTCTGGCGTTGACTTCTTAGGCCCGAACTATTCGATCTGGTGCAACAACGCCCTAGAGTGAAGCCTAGGTTGCCTGGAACGTAGAAATGACCATCACTTTCACAGGGGTTGCAATTATTCCTGTTATAGGATGGAAAGACTGTTGTATTTTTATTGTATTTTATACTTCAGGCGTTGACTTCTGTGGCCGTAGCTATTCGATCAGGTGGAGCAACGCCCTAGAGTGAAGCCTAGGTTACCCGGAACGTAGAAATGACCAGTACTTTCATACTGTTTGCAGTTATTCCTGTTATACGATGGAAAAACATTTGCACCTTTATTGTATTTTATGCTTCTGGCGTTGACTTCTATGGCCCTAGCTATTCGACTTGGTGGAGCAACGCCCTGGAGTGAAGCCTAGGTTGCCCGGAACGTAGAAATGACCACAACTTTCACACTGGTTGCTATTATTCGTTTTATACGATGGAAAAGCTGTTGTATTTATATCGTAATTTATGCTTCTGGCGTTGACTTCTAAGGCCCTCAACTATTCGATCTGGTGGAGCAACGCCCTAGAGTGAAGCCTAGGTTGCCCGGAACGTACAAATGACCATTACTTTCACACTGTTTGCAATTATTCATTTTATACTATGGAAATGCAGTTGTATTTATATTGCATTTTATTCTTCTGGCGTTGACTTTTAAGGCCGTAGCTATTAGATGTGTGGAGCAACGCTCTAGAGTGTCGCATAGGTTGCCCGGAACGTAGAAATGACCATTACTTTCACAATGTATGCGAATATTCATTTTATACGATGGAAAAACTGTTGTACTTATATTGTATTTTATTCTTCTGGCGTTGAATTCTAAGTCCCTAGCTTTTCGATCTCGTGTAGCGACGCCCTAGAGTGAAACCTAGGTTACCCGGAACGTAGAAATGACCAGTACTTTCACACTGGTTGCAGTTATTCCTGTTATACGATGGAAAAGCTGTTGCACCTTTATTGTATTTTATGCTTCTGACGTTGACATCTAAGGCCCTACCTGTTTGATCTGGTGGAGCAACGCCCTAGAGTGAAGCCTAGGTTGCCCGGAACGTAGAAATGACCATAACTTTCACACTGGTTGCTATTATTCGTTTTATACGATGGAAAAACTGTTATATTTATATTGTATTTTATGCTTCTGGCGTTGACTTCTTAGGCCCTAGCTATTTGATCTGGTGGAACAACACCCTAGAGTGAAGCCTAGGTTGCCTGCAACGTAGAAATGACCATCACTTGCACACGGGTTGCAATTATTCCTGTTATAGGATGGAAAGACTGTTGTATTTTTATTGTATTTTATGCTTCACGCGTTGACTTCTGAGGCCGTAGCTATTCGATGTGGTGGAGCAACGCCCTAGAGTGAAGCCTAGGTTACCCGGAACGTAGAAATGACCAGTACTTTCACACTGTTTGCAGTTATTCCTGTTATACGATGGAAAAACTGTTGCATCTTTATTGTATTTTATGCTTCTGGCGTTGACCTCTAAGGCCCTAACTATTCTATCAGGTGGAGCAACGCCCTAGAGTGAAGACTAGGTTGCTCGAAATGTAGAAATGACCATAACTTTCACACTGGTTGCAATTATTCATTTTATACGATGGAAAAACTGTTGGACTTATATTGTATTTTATTCTTATGGCGTTGAAATCTAATTCCCTAGCTATTCGATCTGGTGGAGCAACGCCTTAGAGTGAAACCTAGGTTACGCGGAACGTAGAAATGACCACTCATTTCACACTGGTAGCAATTATTGGTTTTATACGATGAAAAAACTGTTTTATTTATTTAGTATTTTATGCTTCGGGCGTTGACTTCTAAGGCCCTAACTATTCGATCTGGTGGGACAACGGCCTACGGTGAAGTCTAGGTTGCCCGAGACGTAGAAATGACCATAACTTTTACACTGGTAGCATTTATTCGTTTTATACAATGGAAAAACCGTTCTATTTATTTTGTATTTTATGCTTCGGGCGTTGACTTCTAAGGCCCTAACTGTTTGATCTGGTGGAGCAACGCCCTAGTGTGAAGCCCAGATTGCCCGGAACGTTGAAATGACCATAACTTTCACTCTGGTTGCTAATATTCGCTTTATACGATGGAAAAACTGTTATATTTATATTGCATTTTATTCTTATGGCGTTGAATTCTAAGTCCCTAGCTATTCGATCTGGTGGAGCAACGCCCTAGAGTGAAACCTAGGTTACCCGGAACGTAGAAATGACCAGTACTTTCACACTGTTTGCAGTTATTCCTGTTATACGATGGAAAAACTGTTGCATCTTTATTGTATTTTATGCTTCTGGCGTTGACCTCTAACGCCCTAACTATTCTATCAGGTGGAGCAACGCCCTAGAGTGAAGCCTAGGTTGCTCGAAATGTAGAAATGACCATAACTTTCACACTGGTAGCAATTATTCATTTTATACGATGGATAAACTGTTGGACTTATATTGTATTTTATTCTTATGGCGTTGAATTCTAATTCCCTAGCTATTCGATCTGGTGGAGCAACGCCCTAGAGTGAAACCTAGGTTACCCGGAACGTAGAAATGACCAGTACTTTCATACTGTTTGCAGTTATTCCTGTTATACGATGGAAAAACATTTGCACCTTTATTGTATTTTATGCTTCTGGCGTTGACTTCTATGGCCCTAGCTATTCGACTTGGTGGAGCAACGCCCTAGAGTGGAGCCTAGGTTGCCCGGTACGTAGAAATGACCATTACTTTCACACTGATTGCAAATATACATTATATACGATGGAAAGTCTGTTGTATTTATGTTGTATTTTATGCTCCTGGCGTTGACTTCTTAGGCCCTATCTATTTGATCTGGTGGAGCACCGCCCTAGCGTGAAGCCTAGGTTGCCCGGAACGTAGAAATGACCATTCATTTCACACTGGTAGCAATTATTCGTTTTATACGATAGAAAAACTGTTTTATTTATATTGTATTTTATGCTTCGGGCGTTGACTTCTAAGGCCCTAACTATTCGATCTGGTGGAGCAACGCCCTAGATTGAAGCCTAGGTTGCGCGGAACGTAGAAATGACCATAACTTTCACACTGGTAGCAATTATTCGTTTTATACGATGGAAAAACTGTTTTATTTATTTTGTATTTTATGCTTCGGGCGTTGACTTCTAAGGCCCTAACTATTCGATCTGGTGGAGCAACGCCCTAGATTGAAGCCTAGGTTGCCCGGAACGTAGAAAAGACCATAACCTTTACACTGGTAGCATTTATTCGTTTTATACAATGGAAAAACCGTTCTATTTATTTTGTATTTTATGCTTCGGGCGTTGACTTCTAAGGCCCTAACTGTTTGATCTGGTGGAGCAACGCCCTGGAGTGAAGCCTAGGTTGCCCGGAACGTAGAAATGACCATAACTTTCACACTGGTTTCTATTATTCGTTTTATACGATGGAAAAACTGTTATATTTATATTGTATTTTATGCTTCTGGCGTTGACTTCTTAGGCCCGAACTATTCGATCTGGTGCAACAACGCCCTAGAGTGAAGCCTAGGTTGCCTGGAACGTAGAAATGACCATCACTTTCACAGGGGTTGCAATTATTCCTGTTATAGGATGGAAAGACTGTTGTATTTTTATTGTATTTTATACTTCAGGCGTTGACTTCTGTGGCCGTAGCTATTCGATGTGGTGGTAGAACGCCATAGAGTGAAGCCTAGGTTGCCCGGAAAGTAGAAATGACCATAAGTTTCATACTGGTTGCAATTATTCGTTTTATATGATGGAAAAACTCTTGTATTTATATTGTATTTTATGCTTCTGGCGTTCACTTCTTAGGCCCTAACTATTCGATCTGCTGGAAGAACGCCCTAGGGTGAAGCCTAGGTTGTCCGGAACGTAGAAATGACCATAACCTTTACACTGGTAGCAATTATTCGTTTTATACAATGGAAAAACTGTTCTATTTATTTTGCATTTTATGCTTCGGGCGTTGACTTCTAAGGCCCTAACTGATTGATCTGGAGGAGCAACGCCCAAGTGTGAAGCCCAGATTGCCCGGAACGTTGAAATGTCCATAACTTTCACTCTGGTTGCTAATATTCGTTTTATACGATGGAAAAACTGTTATATTTATATTGCATTTTATTCTTATGGCGTTGAATTCTAAGTCCCTAGCTATTCGATCTGGTGGAGCAACGCCCTAGAGTGAAACCTAGGTTACCCGGAACGTTGAAATGACCAGTACTTTCACACTGTTTGCAGTTATTCCTGTTATACGATGGAAAAACTGTAGCATCTTTATTGTATTTTATGCTTCTGGCGTTGACCTCTAACGCCCTAACTATTCTATCAGGTGGAGCAACGCCCTAGAGTGAAGACTAGGTTGCTCGAAATGTAGAAATGACCATAACTTTCACACTGGTTGCAATTATTCATTTTATACGATGGAAAAACTGTTGGACTTATATTGTATTTTATTCTTATGGCGTTGAAATCTAATTCCCTAGCTATTCGATCTGGTGGAGCAACGCCTTAGAGTGAAACCTAGGTTACGCGGAACGTAGAAATGACCATTCATTTCACACTGGTAGCAATTATTGGTTTTATACGATGAAAAAACTGTTTTATTTATTTTGTATTTTATGCTTCGGGCGTTGACTTCTAAGGCCCTAACTATTCGATCTGGTGGGACAACGGCCTACGGTGAAGCCTAGGTTGCTCGAGACGTAGAAATGACCATAACCTTTACACTGGTAGCATTTATTCGTTTTATACAATGGAAAAACCGTTCTATTTATTTTGTATTTTATGCTTCGGGCGTTGACTTCTAAGGCCCTAACTATTCTATCAGGTGGAGCAACGCCCTAGTGTGAAGCCCAGATTGCCCGGAACGTTGAAATGACCATAACTTTCACTCTGGTTGCTAATATTCGTTTTATACGATGGAAAAACTGTTATATTTATATTGCATTTTATTCTTATGGCGTTGAATTCTAAGACCCTAGCTATTCGATCTGGTGGAGCAACGCCCTAGAGTGAATCCTAGGTTACCCGGAACGTAGAAATGACCAGTACTTTCAAACTGTTTGCAGTTATTCCTATTATTCGATGGAAAAACTGTTGCATCTTTATTGTATTTTATGCTTCTGGCGTTGACTTCTAAGGCCATAACTATTCGATCTGGTGGAGCAACGCCCTAGAGTGAAGCCTAGGTTGCGCGGAACGTAGAAATGACCATAACTTTCACACTGGTAGCAATTATACGTTATATACGATGGAAAAACTGTTTTATTTATTTTGTATTTTATGCTTCGTGCGTTGACTTCTAAGGCCCTAACTGTTTGATCTGGTGGAGCAACGCCCTGGAGTGAAGCCTAGGTTGCCCGGAACGTAGAAATGACCATAACTTTCACACTGGTTTCTATTATTCGTTTTATACGATGGAAAATCTGTTATATTTATATTGCATTTTATTCTTATGGCGTTGAATTCTAAGTCCCTAGCTATTCGATCTGGTGGAGCAACGCCCTAGAGTGAATCCTAGGTTACCCGGAACGTAGAAATGACCAGTACTTTCACACTGTTTGCAGTTATTCCTGTTATACGATGGAAAAACTGTTGCATCTTTATTGTATTTTATGCTTCTGGCGTTGACTTCTAAGGCCCTAACTATTCGATCAGGTGGAGCAACGCCCTAGAGTGAAGCCTAGGTTGCTCGAAATGTAGAAATGACCATAACTTTCACACTGGTAGCAATTATTCATTTTATACGATGGAAAAACTGTTGGACTTATATTGTATTTTATTCTTATGGCGTTGAATTCTAATTCCCTAGCTATTCGATCTGGTGGAGCAACGCCCTAGAGTGAAACCTAGGTTACCCGGAACGTAGAAATGACCAGTACTTTCTTACTGTTTGCAGTTATTCCTGTTATACGATGGAAAAACATTTGCACCTTTATTGTATTTTATGCTTCTGGCGTTGACTTCTAAGGCCCTAGCTATTCGATTTGGTGGAGCAACGCCCTAGAGTGGAGCCTAGGTTGCCCGGTACGTAGAAATGACCATTACTTTCACACTGTTTGCAAATATACATTATATACGATGGAAAGTCTGTTGTATTTATGTTGTATTTTATGCTCCTGGCGTTGACTTCTTAGGCCCTAACTATTTGATCTGGTGGAGCACCGCCCTAGCGTGAAGCCTAGGTTGCCCGGAACGTAGAAATGACCATTCATTTCACACTGGTAGCAATTATTCGTTTTATAGGATGGAAAAACTGTTTTATTTATTTTGTATTTTATGCTTCGGGCGTTGACTTCTAAGGCCCTAACTATTCGATCTGGTGGAGCAACGCCCTAGAGTGAAGCCTAGGTTGCGCGGAACGTAGAAATGACCATAACTTTCACACTGGTAGCAATTATACGTTATATACGATGGAAAAACTGTTTTATTTATTTTGTATTTTATGTTTCGGGCGTTGACTTCTAAGGCCCTAACTGTTTGATCTGGTGGAGCAACGCCCTGGAGTGAAGCCTAGGTTGCCCGGAACGTAGAAATGACCATAACTTTCACACTGGTTTCTATTATTCGTTTTATACGATGGAAAAACTGTTATATTTATATTGCATTTTATTCTTATGGCGTTGAATTCTAAGTCCCGAGCTATTCGATCTGGTGGAGCAACGCCCTAGAGTGAATCCTAGGTTACCCGGAACGTAGAAATGACCAGTACTTTCACACTGTTTGCAGTTATTCCTGTTATACGATGGAAAAACTGTTGCATCTTTATTATATTTTATGCTTCTGGCGTTGACTTCTAAGGCCCTAACTATTCGATCAGGTGGAGCAACGCCCTAGAGTGAAGCCTAGGTTGCTCGAAATGTAGAAATGACCATAACTTTCACACTGGTAGCAATTATTCATTTTATACGATGGAAAAACTGTTGGACTTATATTGTATTTTATCCTTATGGCGTTGAATTCTAATTCCCTAGCTATTCGATCTGGTGGAGCAACGCCCTAGAGTGAAACCTAGGTTACCCGGAACGTAGAAATGACCAGTACTTTCTTACTGTTTGCAGTTATTCCCGTTATACGATGGAAAAACATTTGCACCTTTGTTGTATTTTATGCTTCTGGCGTTGACTTCTAAGGCCCTAGCTATTCGATTTGGTGGAGCAACGCCCTAGAGTGGAGCAAAGGTTGGCCGGTACGTAGAAATGACCATTACTTTCACACTGTTTGCAAATATACATTATATACGATGGAAAGTCTGTTGTATTTATGTTGTATTTTATGCTCCTGGCGTTGACTTCTGAGGCCCTAACTATTCGATCTGGTGGAGCAACACCCTAGAGTGGAGACTAGGTTGCCCGGTACGTAGAAATGACCATAACTTTCACACTGGTTTCTATTATTCGTTTTATACGATGGAAAAACGGTTATATTTATATTGTATTTTATGCTTCTGGCGTTGACTTCTTAGGCCCGAACTATTCGATCTGGTGCAACAACGCCCTAGAGTGAAGCCTAGGTTGCCTGGAACGTAGAAATGATCATCACTTTCACACGGGTTGCAACTATTCCTGTTATAGGATGGAAAGACTGTTGTATTTTTATTGCATTTTATACTTCAGGCGTTGACTTCAGTGGCCGTAGTTATTCGATGTGGTGGTAGAACGCCATAGAGTGAAGCCTAGGTTGCCCGGAAAGTAGAAATGACCATAAGTTTCATACTGGTTGCAATTATTCGTTTTATACGATGGAAAAACTGTTTTATTTATTTTGTATTTTATGCTTCGGGCATTGACTTCTAAGGCCCTAACTATTCGATCTGGTGGAGCAACGCCCTAGATTGAAGCCTAGGTTGCCCGGAACGTAGAAAACACCATAACTTTCACACTGGTTTCTATTATTCATTTTATACAATGGAAATGCTGTTGTATTTATATTGCATTTTATTCTGCTGGCGTTGGCTTTTAAGGCCGTAGCTATTAGATGTGGTGGAGCAACGCTCTAGAGTGTCGCATAGGTTGCCCGGAACGTAGAAATGACCATAACTTTCACACTGGTTTCTATTATTCGTTTTATACGATGGAAAAACTGTTATATTTATATTGCATTTTATTCTTATGGCGTTGAATTCTAAGTCCCTAGCTATTCGATCTGGTGGAGCAACGCCCTAGAGTGAATCCTAGGTTACCCGGAACGTAGAAATGACCAGTACTTTCACACTGTTTGCAGTTATTCCTGTTATACGATGGAAAAACTGTTGCATCTTTATTGTATTTTATGCTTCTGGCGTTGACTTCTGAGGCCCTAACTATTCGATCAGGTGGAGCAACGCCCTAGAGTGAAGCCTAAGTTGCTCGAAATGTAGAAATGACCATAACTTTCACACTGGTAGCAATTATTCATTTTATACGATGGAAAAACTGTTGCATCTTTATTATATTTTATGCTTCTGGCGTTGACTTCTAAGGCCCTAACTATGCGATCAGGTGGAGCAACGCCCTAGAGTGAAGCCTAGGTTGCTCGAAATGTAGAAATGACCATAACTTTCACACTGGTAGCAATTATTCATTTTATACGATGGAAAAACTGTTGGACTTATATTGTATTTTATCCTTATGGCGTTGAATTCTAATTCCCTAGCTATTCGATCTGGTGGAGCAACGCCCTAGAGTGAAACCTAGGTTACCCGGAACGTAGAAATGACCTGTACTTTCTTACTGTTTGCAGTTATTCCTGTTATACGATGGAAAAACATTTGCACCTTTGTTGTATTTTATGCTTCTGGCGTTGACTTCTAAGGCCCTAGCTATTCGATTTGGTGGAGCAACGCCCTAGAGTGGAGCAAAGGTTGCCCGGTACGTAGAAATGACCATTACTTTCACACTGTTTGCAAATATACATTATATACGATGGAAAGTCTGTTTTATTTATGTTGTATTTTATGCTCCTGGCGTTGACTTCTGAGGCCCTAACTATTCGATCTGGTGGAGCAACACCCTAGAGTGGAGACTAGGTTGCCCGGTACGTAGAAATGACCATTACTTTCACACTGTTTGCAAATATACATTATATACGATGGAAAGTCTGTTGTATTTATGTTGTATTTTATGCTCCTGGCGTTGACTTCTTAGGCCCTAACTATTCCATCTGGTGGAACAACGCCATAGGGTGAAGCCTAGGTTGCCCGGAAAGTAGAAATAACCATAACTTTCACACTGGTAGCAATTATTCGTTTTATACGATGGAAAAACTGTTCTATTTATTTTATATTTTATGCTTCTGGCGTTGACTTCTAAGGCCCTAGCTATTCGATTTGGTGGAGCAACGCCCTAGAGTGGAGACTAGGTTGTCCGGAACGTAGAAATGACCATATCTTTCACACTGTTTGCAATTATTCCTGTTATAGAATGGAAAGACTGTTGTATTTTTATTGTATTTTATGCTTCACGCGTTGACTTCTGAGGCCGTAGCTATTCGATGTGGTGGATGAACGCCATAGAGTGAAGCCTAGGTTGCCCGGAACGTAGAAATGTCCATATCTTTCACACTGTTTGCAATTATTCATTTTATACGATGGCAATGCTGTTGTATATTTATTGCATTTTATGCTTCGGGCATTGACTTCTAAGGACCTAACTATTCAATCTGTTGGAGCAACGCCATTGGGTGAAGCCTAGGTTGCCCGGAACGTAGAAATGACCTTAACTTTCACACTGGTTGCAATTATTCGTTTTATACGATGGAAAAGCTGTTGTATTTATATCGTATTTTATGTTTCTGGCGTTGACTTCTTAGGCCCTAACTATTCCATCTGGTGCAACAACGCCATAGGGTGAAGCCTTGGTTGCACGGAACGTAGAAATGACCATTCATTTCACACTGGTAGCAATTATTCGTTTTATACGATGGAAAAACTGTTTTATTTATTTTGTATTTTATGCTTCGGGCGTTGACTTCTAAGGCCCTAACTATTCGATCTGGTGGAGCAACGCCCTAGATTGAAGCCTAGGTTGCGCGGAACGTAGAAATGACCATAACTTTCACACTGGTAGCAATTATTCGTTTTATACGGTGGAAAAACTGTTTCATTTATTTTGTATTTTATGCTTCGGGCGTTGACTTCTAAGGCCCTAACTATTCGATCTGGTGGAGCAACGCCCTAGATTGAAGCCTAGGTTGCCCGGAACATAGAAAAGACCATTACTTTTACACTGGTAGCATTTATTCGTTTTATGCAATGGAAAAACCGTTGTATTTATTTTGTATTTTATGCTCCGGGCGTTGACTTCTAAGGCCCTAACTGTTTGATCTGGTGGAGAACGCCCTGGAGTGAAGCCTAGGTTGCCCGGAACGTAGAAATGACCATAACTTTCACACTGGTTTCTATTATTCGTTTTATACGATGGAAAAACTGTTATATTTATATTGTATTTTATGCTTCTGGCGTTGACTTCTTAGGCCCGAACTATTCGATCTGGTGCAACAACGCCCTAGAGTGAAGCCTAGGTTGCCTGGAACGTAGAAATGACCAGTACTTTAACACTGTTTGCAGTTATTCCTGTTATACGATGGAAAAACTGTTGCACCTTTATTGTATTTTATGCTTCTGGCGTTGACTTCTAAGGCCCTAACTATTCGATCAGGTGGAGCAACGCCCTAGAGTGAAGACTAGGTTGCTCGAAATGTAGAAATGACCATAACTTTCACACTGGTTGCAATTATTCATTTTATACGATGGAAAAACTGTTGGACTTATATTGTATTTTATTCTTATGGCGTTGAATTCTAATTCCCTAGCTATTCGATGTGGTGGACCAACGCCCCAGAGTGAAACCTAGGTTACCCGGAACGTAGAAATGACCAGTACTTTCATACTGTTTGCAGTTATTCCTGTTATACGATGGAAAAACCTTTGCGTCTTTATTGTATTTTATGCTTCTGGCGTTGACTTCTAAGGCCCTAGCTATTCGATTTGGTGGAGCAACGCCCTAGAGTGGAGCCTAGGTTGCCCGGTACGTAGAAATGACCATTACTTTCACACTGTTTGCAAATATACATTATATACGACGGAAAGTCTGTTGTATTTATGTTGTATTTTATGCTCCTGGCGTTGACTTCTTAGGCCCTAACTATTTGATCTGGTGGAGCACCGCCCTAGCGTGAAGCCTAGGTTGCCCGGAACGTAGAAATGACCATTCATTTCACACTGGTAGCAATTATTCGTTTTATGCGATGGAAAAACTGTTTTATTTATTTTGTATTTTATGCTTCGGGCGTTGACTTCTAAGGCCCAAACTATTCGATCTGGCGGAGCAACGCCCTAGAGTGAAGCCTAGGTTGCCCGGAACGTAGAAGTGACCATAACTTCCACACTGGTTGCTATCATCCGTTTTATATGATGGAAAAACTGTGTATTTATATTGTATTTTATGCTTCTGGCGTTCACTTCTTAGACCCTAACTATTCGATCTGGTGGAACAACGCCCTAGGCTGAAGCCTAGGTTGTCCGGAACGTAGAAATGACCATAACTTTTACACTGGTTGCAATTATTCGTTTTATATGATGGAAAAACTGTTGTATTTATGTTGTATTTTATGCTTCTGGCGTTCACTTCTTAGGCCCTAACTACTCGCTCTGGTGGAACAACGCCATAGGGTGAAGCCTAGGTTGCCCGGAAAGTAGAAATAACCATAACTTTCACACTGGTAGCAATTATTCGTTTTATACGATGGAAAAACTGTTCTAATTATTTTATATTTTATGCTTCTGGCGTTGACTTCTAAGGCCCTAGCTATTCGATTTGGTGGAGCAACGCCCTAGGGTGGAGACTAGGTTGCCCGGTACGTAGAAATGACCATTACTTTCACACTGTTTGCAAATATACATTATATACGATGGAAAGTCTGTTGTATTTATGTTGTATTTTATGCTCCTGGCGTTGACTTCTTAGGCCCTAACTATTTGATCTGGTGGAGCACCGCCCTAGCGTGAAGCCTAGGTTGCCCGGAACGTAGAAATGACCATTCACTTCACACTGGTAGCAATTATTCGTTTTATACGATGGAAAAACTGTTTTATTTATTTTGTATTTTATGCTTCGGGCGTTGTCTTCTAAGGCCCTAACTATTCGATCTGGTGGAGCAACGCCCTAGAGTGAAGCCTAGGTTGCACGGAACGTAGAAATGACCATAACTTTCACACTGGTAGCAATTATACGTTTTATACGATGGAAAAACTGTTTCATTTATTTTGTATTTTATGCTTCGGGCGTTGACTTCTAAGGCCCAAACTATTCGATCTGATGGAGCAACGCCCTAGATTGAAGCCTAGGTTGCCCGGAACGTAGAAAAGACCATAACTTTTACACTGGTAGCATTTATTCGTTTTATACAATGGAAAAACCGTTCTATTTATTTTGTATTTTATGCTTCGGGCGTTGACTTCTAAGGCCCTAACTGTTTGATCTGGTGGAGAACGCCCTGGAGTGAAGCCTAGGTTGCCCGGAACGTAGAAATGACCATAACTTTCACACTGGTTTCTATTATTCGTTTTATACGATGGAAAAACTGTTATATTTATATTGTATTTTATGCTTCTGGCGTTGACTTCTTAGGCCCGAACTATTCGATCTGGTGCAACAACGCCCTAGAGTGAAGCCTAGGTTGCCTGGAACGTTGAAATGACCATCACTTTCACACGGGTTGCAACTATTCCTGTTTTAGGATGGAGAGACTGTTGTATTTTTATTGTATTTTATACTTCAGGCGTTGACTTCTGTGGCCGTAGCTATTCGATGTGCTGGTAGAACGTCATAGAGTGAAGCCTAGGTTGCCCGGAAAGTAGAAATGACCATAAGTTTCATACTGGTTGCAATTATTCGTTTTATACGATGGAAAAACTGTTTTATTTATTTTGTATTTTATGCTTCGGGCGTTGACTTCTAAGGCCCTAACTATTCCATCTGGTGGAACAACGCCATAGGGTGAAGCCTAGGTTGCCCGGAAAGTAGAAATAACCATAACTTTCACACTGGTAGCAATTATTCGTTTTATACGATGGAAAAACTGTTCTATTTATTTTATATTTTATGCTTCTGGCGTTGACTTCTAAGGCCCTAGCTATTCGATTTGGTGGAGCAACGCCCTAGAGTGGAGACTAGGTTGCCCGGTACGTAGAAATGACCATTACTTTCACACTGTTTGCAAATATACATTATATACGATGGAAAGTCTGTTGTATTTATGTTGTATTTTATGCTCCTGGCGTTGACTTCTTACGCCCTAACTATTTGATCTGGTGGAGCACCGCCCTAGCGTGAAGCCTAGGTTGCCCGGAACGTAGAAATGACCATTCATTTCACACTGGTAGCAATTATTCGTTTTATACGATGGAAAAACTGTTTCATTTATTTTGTATTTTATGCTTCGGGCGTTGACTTCTAAGGCCCTAACTATTCGATCTGGTGGAGCAACGCCCTAGATTGAAGCCTAGGTTGCCCGGAACGTAGAAAAGACCATAACTTTTACACTGGTAGCATTTGTTCGTTTTATACAATGGAAAAACCGTTGTATTTATTTTGTATTTTATGCTTCGGGCGTTGACTTCTAAGGCCCTAACTGTTTGATCTGGTGGAGAACGCCCTGGAGTGAAGCCCAGGTTGCGCGGAACGTAGAAATGACCATAACTTTCACACTGGTTTCTATTATTCGTTTTATACGATGGAAAAACTGTTATATTTATATTGTATTTTATGCTTCTGGCGTTGACTTCTTAGGCCCGAACTATTCGATCTGGTGCAACAACGCCCTAGAGTGAAGCCTAGGTTGCCTGGAACGTAGAAATGACCAGTACTTTAACACTGTTTGCAGTTATTCCTGTTATACGATGGAAAAACTGTTGCACCTTTATTGTATTTTATGCTTCTGGCGTTGACTTCTAAGGCCCTAACTATTCGATCAGGTGGAGCAACGCCCTAGAGTGAAGACTAGGTTGCTCGAAATGTAGAAATGACCATAACTTTCACACTGGTTGCAATTATTCATTTTATACGATGGAATAACTGTTGGACTTATATTGTATTTTATTCTTATGGCGTTGAATTCTAATTCCCTAGCTATTCGATGTGGTGGACCAACGCCCCAGAGTGAAACCTAGGTTACCCGGAACGTAGAAATGACCAGTACTTTCATACTGTTTGCAGTTATTCCTGTTATACGATGGAAAAACCTTTGCGTCTTTATTGTATTTTATGCTTCTGGCGTTGACTTCTAAGGCCCTAGCTATTCGATTTGGTGGAGCAACGCCCTAGAGTGGAGCCTAGGTTGCCCGGTACGTAGAAATGACCATTACTTTCACACTGTTTGCAAATATACATTATATACGACGGAAAGTCTGTTGTATTTATGTTGTATTTTATGCTCCTGGCGTTGACTTCTTAGGCCCTGACTATTTGATCTGGTGGAGCACCGCCCTAGCGTGAAGCCTAGGTTGCCCGGAACGTAGAAATGACCATTCATTTCACACTGGTAGCAATTATTCGTTTTATACGATGGAAAAACTGTTTTATTTATTTTGTATTTTATGCTTCGGGCGTTGACTTCTAAGGCCCAAACTATTCGATCTGGCGGAGCAACGCCCTAGAGTGAAGCCTAGGTTGCGCGGAGCGTAGAAATGACGATAACTTTCACACTGGTAGCAATTATTCGTTTTATATGATGGAAATACTGTTTTATTTATTTTGTATTTTATGCTTCGGGCGTTGACTTCTAAGGCCCTAAATATTCGATCTGGTGGAGCAACGCCCTAGAGTGAAGCCTAGGTTGCCCGGCACGTAGAAATGACCATAACTTTCACACTGGTTGCTATCATTCGTTTTATATGATGAAAAAACTGTTGTATTTATATTGTATCTTATGCTTCTGGCGTTGACTTCTTAGGCCCTAACAATTCGATCTGGTAGAACAACGACCTAGCGTGAGGCCTAGGTAGCCCGGAACGTAGAAATGACCATCACTTCCATACTGGTAGCAATTAATCCTTTTATACGATGGAAAAACTGTTGTATTTTTATTGCATTTTATGCTTCGGGCAATGACTTCTAAGGCCCTAACTATTCAATCTGTAGGAGCAACGCCCTAGGGTGTAGCCTAGGATGCCCGTAAAGTAGAAATGACCATAGCTTTTATACTGGTTGCAATTATTCGTTTTATATTATGGAAAAACTGTTGTATTTATATTGTATTTTATGCTTTTGGCGTTCACTTCTCAGGCTCTAACTACTCGATCTGGTGGAACAACGCCCTGGTGTGAAGCCTAGGTTGCCGGGAACGTAGAAATGACCATAACTTTCACACTGGTCGCTATTATTCGTTTTATACGATGGAGAAACTGTTACATTTATATTGTATTTTATGCTTCTGGCTTTGCCTTCTTAGGCCCTAGCTGTTCGATCTGGTGGAACTACGCCCTAGAGTGAAGCCTAGGTTGCCCGGAACGTAGAAGTGACCATAACTTCCACACTGGTTGCTATCATTCGTTTTATATGATGGAAAAACTGTGTATTTATATTGTATTTTATGCTTCTGGCGTTCACATCTTAGGCCCTAACTATTCGATCTGGTGGAACAACGGCCTAGGGTGAAGCCTAGGTTGCCCGGAACGTAGAAATGACCAGTACTTTCACACTGGTTGCAGTTATTCCTGTTATACGATGGAAAAACTGTTGCACCTTTATTGTATTTTATGTTTCTGGCGTTGACATCTAAGGCCCTAACTGTTTGATCTGGTGGAGCAACGCCCTAGAGTGAAGCCTAGGTTAACCGGAACGTAGAAATGACCATAACTTTCACACCTGTTGCTATTATTCGTTTTATACGATGCAAAAACTGTTATATTTATATTGTATTTTATGCTTCTGGCGTTGACTTCTTAGGCCCTAACTATTCGATCTGGTGGAACAACACCCTAGAGTGAAGCCTAGGTTGCCTGAAACGTATAAATGACCATCACTTTTACTCGGGTTGCAATTATTCCTGTTATAGGATGGAAAGGCTGTTGTATTTTTATTGTATTTTATGCTTCACGCGTAGACTTCTGAGGCCGTAGCTATTCGATGTGGTGGATGAACGCTATAGAGTGAAGCCTAGTTTGCCCGGAACGTAGAAATATCCATATCTTTCACACTGTTTGCAATTATTCATTTTATACGATGGCAATGCTGTTGTATTTATATTGTATTTTATGCTTCTGGTGTTGACTTCTTAGGCCCTAACTATCTGATCTGGAGGAGCAACGCCCTAAAGTGAAGCCTAGGTTGCCCGGAACGTAGAAGTGACCATAACTTCCACACTGGTTGCTATCATTCGTTTTATATGATGGAAAAACTGTTGTATTTATATTGTATTTTATGTTTCTGGCGTTCACTTCTTAGGCCGTAACTATTCTATCTGGTGGAGCAACGCCCAGAAGAGAAACCTAGGTTGCCCGGAACGTGGAAATGACCACTACTATCACACTGGTTGCAAATTATTTCTGCTATACGATGGAAAAACTGTTGTATTTTTATTGCATTTTATGCTTCGGGCATTGACTTCTAAGGCCCTAACTATTCAATCTGTTGGAGCAACGCCCTAGAGTGAAGCCTAGGTTGCAGGAACGTAGAAATGACCATTACTATCACAATGTTTGCAAATGTTCATTTTATGCGATGGAAAAACTGTTGTACTTATATTGTATTTTATTCTTCTAGCGTTGAATTCTAAGTTCCTAGCTTTTCGATCTCGTGGAGCAACGCCCTAGAGTGAAACCTAGGTTACCCGGAACGTAGAAATGACCAGTACTTTCACACTGGTTGCAATTATTCCCGTTATAGTATGGAAAGACTGTTGTATTTTTATTGTATTTTATGCTTCACGCGTTGACTTCTGAGGCCGTAGCTATTCCATGTGGTCGATGAACGCCATTGAGTGAAGCCTAGTTTGCCCGGAACGTAGAAATATCCATATCTTTCACACTGTTTGCAATTATTCATTTTATACGATGGCAATGCTGTTGTATTTATATTGTATTTTATGCTTCTGGTGTTGACTTCTTAGGCGCTAACTATTCGATCTGGTGGAACAACGCCGTAGAGTGGAGCCTAGGTTGCCCGGAACGTAGAAATGACCATTACTTTCACACTGTTTGCAAATATACATTATATACGATGGAAAGTCTGTTTTATTTATGTTGTATTTTATGCTCCTGGCGTTGACTTCTTAGGCCCTAACTATTCGATCTGGTGGAGCAACGCCCTAGAGTGAAGCCTAGGTTGCCCGGTACGACGAAATGACCATCACTTTCAAACTGGTTGCAATTATTCGTTTTATACGATGGAAAAACTGTTGCATCTTTATCGTATTTTATGCTTCTGGCGTTGAATTCTAAGTCCCTAGCTATTCGATATGGTGGAGCAACGCCCTAGAGTGAAACCTAGGTTACCCGGAACGTAGAAATGACCAGTACTTTCATACTGTTTGCAGTTATTCCTGTTATACGATGGAAAAACTTTTGCATCTATATTGTATTTTATGCTTCTGGCGTTGACTTCTAAGGCGCTAGCTATTCGGTTTGGTGGAGCAACGCCCTAGAATGGGGCCTAGGTTGCCCGGTACGTAGAAATGTCCATTACTTTCACACTGTTTGCGAATATACATTATATACGATGGAAAATCTGTTGTATTTATGTTGCATTTTATGCTTCTGGCGTTGACTTCTTAGGCCCTAACTATTTGATCTGGTGGAGCAACGCCCTAAAGTGAAGCCTAGGTTGCCCGGAACGTAGAAGTGACCATAACTTCCACACTGGTTGCTATCAATCTTTTAATACAATGGAAAAACTGTTCTATTTATTTTGCGTTTTATGCTTCGGGCGTTGACTTCTAAGGCCATAACTGTTTGATCTGGTGGAGCAACGCCCTAGAGTGAAGCCTAGGTTGCCCGGAACGTAGAAATGACCATAACTTTCACACTGGTTGCTATTATTCGTTTTATACGATGGAAAAGCTGTTATATTTATATTGTATTTTATGCTTCTGGCGTTGACTTCTTAGGCCCTAACTATTCGATCTGGTGGAGCAACGCCCTAGAGTGAAGCCTAGGTTGCCCGGTACGACGAAATGACCATCACTTTCAAACTGGTTGCAATTATTCGTCTTATACGATGGAAAAGCTGTTGTATTTATATCGTATTTTATGCTTCTGGCGTTGACTTCTTAGGCCCTAACTATTCCATCTGGTGGAACAACGCATTGGGGAGAAGCGTAGGTTGCCGGGAATGTAGAAATGACCATAACTTTCACACTGGTAGCAATTATTCGTTTTATACGATGGAAAAACTGTTCTATTTATTTTGTATTTTATGCTTCGGGCGTTGACTTCTAAGGCCCTAACTATTCGATCAGGTGGAGCAAAGCCCTAGAGTGAAGCCTAGGTTGCCCGGTACGTAGAAATGACCATCACATTCAAACTAGTTGCAATTATTCGTCTTATATGATGGAAAAGCTGTTGTATTTATATCGTATTTTATGCTTCTGGCGTTGACTTCTTGGGCCCTAACTATTCCATCTGGTGGAACAACGCCATAGGATGAAGCCTAGGTTGCCCGGAAAGTAGAAATAACCATAACTTTCACACTGGTAGCAATTATTTGTTTTATACGATGGAAAAACTGTTCTATTTATTTTATATTTTATGCTTCGGGCGTTGACTTCTAAGACCCTAACTATTGGATCTGGTGGAGCAACGCCCTAGAGTGAAGCCTAGGTTGCCCGGTACGTAGAAATGACCATCGCTTTCATACTGGTTGCAATTATTCGTTTTATATGATGGAAAAATTCTTGTATTTATATTGTATTTTATGCTTCTGGCGTTCACTTCTTAGGCCCTAACTATTCGATCTGGTGGAAGAACGCCCTAGGGTGGAGCCTAGGTTGTCCGGAACGTAGAAATGACCATAACTTTTACACTGGTAGCAATTATTCATTTTATACGATGGAAATGCTGTTGTATTTATATTGCATTTTATTCTGCTGGCGTTGACTTTTAAGGCCGTAGCTATTAGATGTGGTGGAGCAACGCTCTAGAGTGTCGCATAGGTTGCCCGGAACGTAGAAATGACCAGTACTTTCACAATGGTTGCAGTTATTCCTGTTATAGGATGGAAAGACTGTTGTATTTTTATTGTATTTTATGCTTCACGCGTTGACTTCTGAGGCCGTAGCTATTCGATGTGGTGGATGAACGCCATAGAGTGAAGCCTAGGTTGCCCGGAACGTAGAAAGGTCCATATCTTTCACACTGTTTGCAATTAATCATTTTATACGATGGCAATGCTGTTGTATATTTATTGCATTTTATGCTTCGGGCATTGACTTCGAAGGACCTAACTATTCAATCTGTTGGAGCAACGCCATTGGGTGAAGCCTAGGTTGCCCGGAACGTAGAAATGACCATAACTTTCACACTGGTTGCAATTATTCGTTTTATACGATGGAAAAGCTGTTGTATCTATATCGTATTTTATGCTTCTGGCGTTGACTTCTTAGGCCCTAACTATTCCATCTGGTGGAACAACGCCATAGGGTGAAGCCTAGGTTGCCCGGAAAGTAGAAATAACCATAACATTCGCACTGGTAGCAATTATTCGTTTTATACGATGGAAAAACTGTTCCATTTATTTTATATTTTATGCTTCTGGCGTTGACTTCTAAGGCCCTAGCTATTCGATTTGGTGGAGCAACGCCCTAGAGTGGAGACTAGGTTGCCCGGTACGTAGAAATGACCATTACTTTCACACTGTTTGCAAATATACATTATATACGATGGAAAGTCTGTTGTATTTATGCTGTATTTTATGCTCCTGGCGTTGACTTCTTAGGCCCTAACTATTCCATCTGGTGGAACAACGCCATAGGGTGAAGCCTAGGTTGCCCGGAAAGTAGAAATAACCATAACTTTCACACTGGTAGCAATTATTCGTTTTATACGATGGAAAAACTGTTCTATTTATTTTATATTTTATGCTTCTGGCGTTGACTTCTAAGGCCCTAGCTATTCGATTTGGTGGAGCAACGCCCTAGAGTGGAGACTAGGTTGTCCGGAACGTAGAAATGACCATAACTATTACACTTGTAGCAATTATTCATTTTATACGATGGAAATGCAGTTGTATTTATATTGCATTTTATTCTTCTGGCGTTGACTTTTAAGGCCGCAGCTATTAGATGTGGTGGAGCAGCGCTCTAGAGTGTCGCATAGATTGCCCGGAACGTAGAAATGACCAGTACTTTCACAATGGTTGCAGTTATTCCTGTTATAGGATGGAAAGACTGTTGTATTTTTATTGTATTTTATGCTTCACGCGTTGACTTCTGAGGCCGTAGCTATTCGATGTGGTGGATGAACGCCATAGAGTGAAGCCTAGGTTGCCCGGAACGTAGAAATGTCCATATCTTTCACACTGTTTGCAATTATTCATTTTATACGATGGCAATGCTGTTGTATATTTATTGCATTTTATGCTTCGGGCATTGACTTCTAAGGACCTAACTATTCAATCTGTTGGAGCAACGCCATTGGGTGAAGCCTAGGTTGCCCGGACCGTAGAAATGACCATAACTTTCACACTGGTTGCAATTATTCGTTTTATACGATGGAAAAGCTGTTGTATTTATATCGTATTTTATGTTTCTGGCGTTGACTTCTTAGGCCCTAACTATTCCATCTGGTGGAACAACGCCATAGGGTGAAGCCTAGGTTGCCCGGAAAGTAGAAATAACCATAACTTTCACACTGGTAGCAATTATTCGTTTTATACGATGGAAAAACTGTTCTATTTATTTTATATTTTACGCTTCTGGCGTTGACTTCTAAGGCCCTAGCTATTCGATTTGGTGGAGCAACGCCCTAGAGTGGAGACTAGGTTGCCCGGTACGTAGAAATGACCATTACTTTCACACTGTTTGCAAATATACATTATATACGATGGAAAGTCTGTTGTATTTATGTTGTATTTTATGCTCCTGGCGTTGACTTCTTAGGCCCTAACTATTTGCTCTGGTGGAGCACCGCCCTAGCGTGAAGCCTAGGTTGCCCGGAACGTAGAAATGACCATTCATTTCACACTGGTAGCAATTATTCGTTTTATACGATGGAAAAACTGTTTTATTTATTTTGTATTTTATGCTTCGGGCGTTGACTTCTAAGGCCCTAACTATTCGATCTGGTGGAGCAACGCCCTAGATTGAAGCCTAGGTTGCGCGGAACGTAGAAATGACCATAACTTTCACACTGGTAGCAATTATTCGTTTTATACGATAGAAAAACTGTTTCATTTATTTTGTATTTTATGCTTCGGGCGTTGACTTCTAAGGCCCTAACTATTCGATCTGGTGGAGCAACGCCCTAGATTGAAGCCTAGGTTGCCCGGAACGTAGAAAAGACCATAACTTTTACACTGGTAGCATTTATTCGTTTTATACAATGGAAAAACCGTTGTATTTATTTTGTATTTTATGCTTCGGGCGTTGACTTCTAAGGCCCTAACTGTTTGATCTGGTGGAGAACGCCCTGGAGTGAAGCCTAGGTTGCCCGGAACGTAGAAATAACCATAACTTTCACACTGGTTTCTATTATTCCTTTTATACGATGGAAAAACTGTTATATTTATATTGTATTTTATGCTTCTGGCGTTGACTTCTTAGGCCCGAACTATTCGATCTGGTGCAACAACGCCCTAGAGTGAAGCCTAGGTTGCCTGGAACGTAGAAATGACCAGTACTTTAACACTGTTTGCAGTTATTCCTGTTATACGATGGAAAAACTGTTGCACCTTTATTGTATTTTATGCTTCTGGCGTTGACTTCTAAGGCCCTAACTATTCGATCAGGTGGAGCAACGCCCTAGAGTGAAGACTAGGTTGCTCGAAATGTAGAAATGACCATAACTTTCACACTGGTTGCAATTATTCATTTTATACGATGGAAAAACTGTTGGACTTATATTGTATTTTATTCTTATGGCGTTGAATTCTAATTCCCTAGCTATTCGATGTGGTGGACCAACGCCCCAGAGTGAAACCTAGGTTACCCGGAACGTAGAAATGACCAGTACTTTCATACTGTTTGCAGTTATTCCTGTTATACGATGGAAAAAGCTTTGCGTCTTTATTGTATTTTATGCTTCTGGCGTTGACTTCTAAGGCCCTAGCTATTCGATTTGGTGGAGCAACGCCCTAGAGTGGAGCCTAGGTTGCCCGGTACGTAGAAATGACCATTACTTTCACACTGTTTGCAAATATACATTATATACGACGGAAAGTCTGTTGTATTTATGTTGTATTTTATGCTCCTGGCGTTGACTTCTTAGGCCCTAACTATTTGATCTGGTGGAGCACCGCCCTAGCGTGAAGCCTAGGTTGCCCCGAACGTAGAAATGACCATTCATTTCACACTGGTTGCTATCATTCGTTTTATATGATGGATAAACTGTTGTATTTATATTGTGTTTTATGCTTCTGGCGTTCACTTCTTAGGCCCTAACTATTCGATCTGGTGGAACAACGCCCTAGGGTGAAGCCTAGGTTGCCCGGAACGTAGAAATGACCATAACTTTTACACTGCTAGCATTTATTCGTTTTATACAATGGAAAAGCTGTTCTATTTATTTTGCATTTTATGCTTCGGGCGTTGACTTCTAAGGTCCTAACTGATTGATCTGGAGGAGCAACGCCCTAGAGTGAAGCCTAGATTGCCCGGAACGTTAAAATGACCATAAATTTCACACTGGTTGCCAATATTCGTCTTATACGATGGAAAAACTGTTATATTTATATTGTATTTTATACTTATGGCGTTGAATTCTAAGTCCCAAGCTATTTGATCTGGTGGAGCAACGCCCTCAAGTGAAACCTAGGTTACCCGGAACGTAGAAATGCCCAGTACTTTGACACTGTTTGCAGTTATTCCTGTTATACGATGGAAAAACTGTTGCATCTTTATTGTATTTTATGCTTCTGGCGTTGACTTCTAAGGCTCTAACTATTCGATCAGGTGGATCAACGCTTTAGAGTGAAACCTAGGTTGCTCGAAATGTAGAAATGACCATGACTTTCACACTGGTTGCAATTATTCTTTTTATACGATGGAAAAACTGTTGCACTTATATTGTATTTTATTCTTATGGCGTTGAATTCTAAGTCCCTAGCTATTCGATATGGTGGAGCAACGCCCTAGAGCAAAACCTAGGTTACACGGAACGTAGAAATGACCAGTACTTTCATACTGTTTACAGTTATACCTGTTATACGATGGAAAAACTTTTGCATCTATATTGTATTTTATGCTTCTGGCGTTGACTTCTAAGGCCCTAGGTATTCGATTGGGTGGAGCAACGCCCTAGAGTGGGGCCTAGTTTGCCCGGTACGTAGAAATGTCCATTACTTTCACACTGTTTGCAAATATACATTATATACGATGGAAAGTCTGTTGTATTTATGTTGCATTTTATGCTTCTGGCGTTGACTTCTTAGGCCCTAACTATTTGATCTGGTGGAGCAACGCCCTAAAGTGAAGCCTAGGTTGCCCGGAACGTAGAAGTGACCATAACTTCCACACCGGTTGCTATCATCCGTTTTATATGATGGAAAAACTGTGTATTTATATTGTATTTTATGCTTCTGGCGTTCACTTCTTAGGCCCTAACTATTCGATCTGGTGGAACAACGACCTAGATTGAAGCCTAGGTTGCCCGGAACGTAGAAAAGACCATAACTTTTACACTGGTAGCATTTATTCGTTTTATACAATGGAAAAACCGTTCTATTTATTTTGTATTTTATGCTTCGGGCGTTGACTTCTAAGGCCCTAACTGTTTGATCTGGTGGAGAACGCCCTGGAGTGAAGCCTAGGTTGCCCGGAACGTAGAAATGACCATAACTTTCACACTGGTTTCTATTATTCGTTTTATACGATGGAAAAACTGTTATATTTATATTGTATTTTATGCTTCTGGCGTTGACTTCTTAGGCCCGAACTATTCGATCTGGTGCAACAACGCCCTAGAGTGAAGCCTAGGTTGCCTGGAACGTTGAAATGACCATCACTTTCACACGGGTTGCAACTATTCCTGTTATAGGATGGAAAGACTGTTGTATTTTTATTGTATTTTATACTTCAGGCGTTGACTTCTGTGGCCGTAGCTATTCGATGTGCTGGTAGAACGCCATAGAGTGAAGCCTAGGTTGCCCGGAAAGTAGAAATGACCATAAGTTTCATACTGGTTGCAATTATTCGTTTTATACGATGGAAAAACTGTTTTATTTATTTTGTATTTTATGCTTCGGGCGTTGACTTCTAAGGCCCTAACTATTCCATCTGGTGGAACAACGCCATAGGGTGAAGCCTAGCTTGCCCGGAAAGTAGAAATAACCATAACTTTCACACTGGTAGCAATTATTCGTTTTATACGATGGAAAAACTGTTCTATTTATTTTATATTTTATGCTTCTGGCGTTGACTTCTAAGGCCCTAGCTATTCGATTTGGTGGAGCAACGCCATAGAGTGGAGACTAGGTTGCCCGGTACGCAGAAATGACCATTACTTTCACACTGTTTGCAAATATACATTATATACGATGGAAAGTCTGTTGTATTTATGTTGTATTTTATGCTCCTGGCGTTGACTTCATAGGCCCTAACTATTTGATCTGGTGGAGCACCGCCCTAGCGTGAAGCCTAGGTTGCCCGGAACGTAGAAATGACCATTCATTTCACACTGGTAGCAATTATTCGTTTTATACGATGGAAAAACTGTTTTATTTATCTTGTATTTTATGCTTCGGGCGTTGACTTCTAAGGCCCTAACTATTGGATCTGGTGGAGCAACGCCCTAGATTGAAGCCTAGGTTGCGCGGAACGTAGAAATGACCATAACTTTCACACTGGTAGCAATTATTCGTTTTATACGATGGAAAAACTGTTTCATTTATTTTGTATTTTATGCTTCGGGCGTTGACTTCTAAGGCCCTAACTGTTTGATCTGGTGGAGAACGCCCTGGAGTGAAGCCTAGGTTGCCCGGAACGTAGAAATGACCATAACTTTCACACTGGTTTCTATTATTCGTTTTATACGATGGAAAAACTGTTATATTTATATTGTATTTTATGCTTCTGGCGTTGACTTCTTAGGCCCGAACTATTCGATCTGGTGCAACAACGCCCTAGAGTGAAGCCTAGGTCGCCTGGAACGTAGAAATGACCAGTACTTTAACACTGTTTGCAGTTATTCCTGTTATACGATGGAAAAACTGTTGCACCTTTATTGTATTTTATGCTTCTGACGTTGACTTCTAAGGCCCTAACTATTCGATCAGGTGGAGCAACGCCCTAAAGTGAAGACTAGGTTGCTCGAAATGTAGAAATGACCATAACTTTCACACTGGTTGCAATTATTCATTTTATACGATGGAAAAACTGTTGGACTTATATTGTATTTTATTCTTATGGCGTTGAATTCTAATTCCCTAGCTATTCGATGTGGTGGACCAACGCCCCAGAGTGAAACCTAGGTTACCCGGAACGTAGAAATGACCAGTACTTTCATACTGTTTGCAGTTATTCCTGTTATACGATGGAAAAACCTTTGCGTCTTTATTGTATTTTATGCTTCTGGCGTTGACTTCTAAGGCCCTAGCTATTCGATTTGGTGGAGCAACGCCCTAGAGTGGAGCCTAGGTTGCGCGGAGCGTAGAAATGACGATAACTTTCACACTGGTAGCAATTATTCGTTTTATACGATGGAAAAACTGTTTTATTTATTTTGTATTTTATGCTTCGGGCGTTGACTTCTAAGGCCCAAACTATTCGATCTGGCGGAGCAACGCCCTAGAGTGAAGCCTAGGTTGCGCGGAGCGTAGAAATGACGATAACTTTCACACTGGTAGCAATTATTCGTTTTATATGATGGACATACTGTTTTATTTATTTTGTATTTTATGCTTCGGGCGTTGACTTCTAAGGCCCTAAATATTCGATCTGGTGGAGCAACGCCCTAGAGTGAAGCCTAGGTTGCCCGGCACGTAGAAATGACCATAACTTTCACACTGGTTGCTATCATTCGTTTTATATGATGGATAAACTGTTGTATTGATATTGTGTTTTATGCTTCTGGCGTTCACTTCTTAGGCCCTAACTATTCGATCTGGTGGAACAACGCCCTAGGGTGAAGCCTAGGTTACCCGGAACGTAGAAATGACCATAACTTTTACACTGCTAGCATTTATTCGTTTTATACAATGGAAAAGCTGTTCTATTTATTTTGCATTTTATGCTTCGGGCGTTGACTTCTAAGGTCCTAACTGATTGATCTGGAGGAGCAACGCCCTAGAGTGAAGCCTAGATTGCCCGGAACGTTAAAATGACCATAAATTTCACACTGGTTGCCAATATTCGTCTTATACGATGGAAAAACTGTTATATTTATATTGTATTTTATACTTATGGCGTTGAATTCTAAGTCCCAAGCTATTTGATCTGGTGGAGCAACGCCCTCAAGTGAAACCTAGGTTACCCGGAACGTAGAAATGCCCAGTACTTTGACACTGTTTGCAGTTATTCCTGTTATACGATGGAAAAACTGTTGCATCTTTATTGTATTTTATGCTTCTGGCGTTGACTTCTAAGGCTCTAACTATTCGATCAGGTGGATCAACGCTTTAGTGTGAAACCTAGGTTGCTCGAAATGTAGAAATGACCATGACTTTCACACTGGTTGCAATTATTCTTTTTATACGATGGAAAAACTGTTGCACTTATATTGTATTTTATTCTTATGGCGTTGAATTCTAAGTCCCTAGCTATTCGATATGGTGGAGCAACGCCCTAGAGCAAAACCTAGGTTACACGGAACGTAGAAATGACCAGTACTTTCATACTGTTTACAGTTATACCTGTTATACGATGGAAAAACTTTTGCATCTATATTGTATTTTATGCTTCTGGCGTTGACTTCTAAGGCCCTAGGTATTCGATTGGGTGGAGCAACGCCCTAGAGTGGGGCCTAGTTTGCCCGGTACGTAGAAATGTCCATTACTTTCACACTGTTTGCAAATATACATTATATACGATGGAAAGTCTGTTGTATTTATGTTGCATTTTATGCTTCTGGCGTTGACTTCTTAGGCCCTAACTATTTGATCTGGTGGAGCAACGCCCTAAAGTGAAGCCTAGGTTGCCCGGAACGTAGAAGTGACCATAACTTCCACACCGGTTGCTATCATCCGTTTTATATGATGGAAAAACTGTGTATTTATATTGTATTTTATGCTTCTGGCGTTCACTTCTTAGGCCCTAACTATTCGATCTGGTGGAGCACCGCCCTAGCGTGAAGCCTAGGTTGCCCGGAACGTAGAAATGACCATTCATTTCACACTGGTAGCAATTATCCGTTTTATACGATGGAAAAACTGTTTTATTTATTTTGTATTTTATGCTTCGGGCGTTGTCTTCTAAGGCCCTAACTATTCGATCTGGTGGAGCAACGCCCTAGAGTGAAGCCTAGGTTGCACGGAACGTAGAAATGACCATAACTTTCACACTGGTAGCAATTATTCGTTTTATACGATGGAAAAACTGTTTCATTTATTTTGTATTTTATGCTTCGGGCGTTGACTTCTAAGGCCCTAACTATTCGATCTGGTGGAGCAACGCCCTAGAGTGAAGCCTAGGTTGCACGGAACGTAGAAATGACCATAACTTTCACACTGGTAGCAATTATTCGTTTTATACGATGGAAAAACCGTTCTATTTATTTTGTATTTTATGCTTCGGGCGTTGACTTCTAAGGCCCTAACTGTTTGATCTGGTGGAGAACGCCCTGGAGTGAAGCCTAGGTTGCCCGGAACGTAGAAATGACCATTCATTTCACACTGGTAGCAATTATTCGTTTTATACGATGGAAAAACTGTTTTATTTATCTTGTATTTTATGCTTCGGGCGTTGACTTCTAAGGCCCTAACTATTGGATCTGGTGGAGCAACGCCCTAGATTGAAGCCTAGGTTGCGCGGAACGTAGAAATGACCATAACTTTCACACTGGTAGCAATTATTCGTTTTATACGATGGAAAAACTGTTTCATTTATTTTGTATTTTATGCTTCGGGCGTTGACTTCTAAGGCCCTAACTATTCGATCTGGTGGAGCAACGCCCTAGATTGAAGCCTGGGTTGCCCGGAACGTAGAAAAGACCATAACTTTTACACTGGTAGCATTTATTCGTTTTATACAATGGAAAAACCGTTGTATTTATTTTGTATTTTATGCTTCGGGCGTTGACTTCTAAGGCCCTAACTGTTTGATCTGGTGGAGAACGCCCTGGAGTGAAGCCTAGGTTGCCCGGAACGTAGAAATGACCATAACTTTCACACTGGTTTCTATTATTCGTTTTATACGATGGAAAAACTGTTATATTTATATTGTATTTTATGATTCTGGCGTTGACTTCTTAGGCCCGAACTATTCGATCTGGTGCAACAACGCCCTAGAGTGAAGCCTAGGTCGCCTGGAACGTAGAAATGACCAGTACTTTAACACTGTTTGCAGTTATTCCTGTTATACGATGGAAAAACTGTTGCACCTTTATTGTATTTTATGCTTCTGACGTTGACTTCTAAGGCCCTAACTATTCGATCAGGTGGAGCAACGCCCTAAAGTGAAGACTAGGTTGCTCGAAATGTAGAAATGACCATAACTTTCACACTGGTTGCAATTATTCATTTTATACGATGGAAAAACTGTTGGACTTATATTGTATTTTATTCTTATGGCGTTGAATTCTAATTCCCTAGCTATTCGATGTGGTGGACCAACGCCCCAGAGTGAAACCTAGGTTACCCGGAACGTAGAAATGACCAGTACTTTCATACTGTTTGCAGTTATTCCTGTTATACGATGGAAAAACCTTTGCGTCTTTATTGTATTTTATGCTTCTGGCGTTGACTTCTAAGGCCCTAGCTATTCGATTTGGTGGAGCAACGCCCTAGAGTGGAGCCTAGGTTGCGCGGAGCGTAGAAATGACGATAACTTTCACACTGGTAGCAATTATTCGTTTTATACGATGGAAAAACTGTTTTATTTATTTTGTATTTTATGCTTCGGGCGTTGACTTCTTAGGCCCAAACTATTCGATCTGGCGGAGCAACGCCCTAGAGTGAAGCCTAGGTTGCGCGGAGCGTAGAAATGACGATAACTTTCACACTGGTAGCAATTATTCGTTTTATATGATGGACATACTGTTTTATTTATTTTGTATTTTATGCTTCGGGCGTTGACTTCTAAGGCCCTAAATATTCGATCTGGTGGAGCAACGCCCTAGAGTGAAGCCTAGGTTGCCCGGCACGTAGAAATGACCATAACTTTCACACTGGTTGCTATCATTCGTTTTATATGATGGATAAACTGTTGTATTGATATTGTGTTTTATGCTTCTGGCGTTCACTTCTTAGGCCCTAACTATTCGATCTGGTGGAACAACGCCCTAGGGTGAAGCCTAGGTTACCCGGAACGTAGAAATGACCATAACTTTTACACTGCTAGCATTTATTCGTTTTATACAATGGAAAAGCTGTTCTATTTATTTTGCATTTTATGCTTCGGGCGTTGACTTCTAAGGTCCTAACTGATTGATCTGGAGGAGCAACGCCCTAGAGTGAAGCCTAGATTGCCCGGAACGTTAAAATGACCATAAATTTCACACTGGTTGCCAATATTCGTCTTATACGATGGAAAAACTGTTATATTTATATTGTATTTTATACTTATGGCGTTGAATTCTAAGTCCCAAGCTATTTGATCTGGTGGAGCAACGCCCTCAAGTGAAACCTAGGTTACCCGGAACGTAGAAATGCCCAGTACTTTGACACTGTTTGCAGTTATTCCTGTTATACGATGGAAAAACTGTTGCATCTTTATTGTATTTTATGCTTCTGGCGTTGACTTCTAAGGCTCTAACTATTCGATCAGGTGGATCAACGCTCTAGAGTGAAACCTAGGTTGCTCGAAATGTAGAAATGACCATGACTTTCACACTGGTTGCAATTATTCTTTTTATACGATGGAAAAACTGTTGCACTTATATTGTATTTTATTCTTATGGCGTTGAATTCTAAGTCCCTAGCTATTCGATATGGTGGAGCAACGCCCTAGAGCAAAACCTAGGTTACACGGAACGTAGAAATGACCATAACTTCCACACTGGTTGCTATCATCCGTTTTATATGATGGAAAAACTGTGTATTTATATTGTATTTTATGCTTCTGGCGTTCACTTCTTAGGCCCTAACTATTCGATCTGGTGGAACAACGCCATAGGGTGAAGCCTAGGTTGCCCGGAAAGTAGAAATAACCATAACTTCCACACTGGTAGCAATTATTCGTTTTATACGATGGAAAAACTGTTCTAATTATTTTATATTTTATGCTTCTGGCGTTGACTTCTAAGGCCCTAGCTATTCGATTTGGTGGAGCAACGCCCTAGGGTGGAGACTAGGTTGCCCGGTACGTAGAAATGACCATTACTTTCACACTGTTTGCAAATATACATTATATACGATGGAAAGTCTGTTGTATTTATTTTGTATTTTATGCTCCTGGCGTTGACTTCTTAGGCCCGAACTATTTGATCTGGTGGAGCACCGCCCTGGCGTGAAGCCTAGGTTGCCCGGAACGTAGAAATGACCATTCATTTCACACTGGTAGCAATTATTCGTTTTATACGATGGAAAAACTGTTTTATTTATTTTGTATTTTATGCTTCGGGCGTTGTCTTCTAAGGCCCTAACTATTCGATCTGGTGGAGCAACGCCCCAGAGTGAAGCCTAGGTTGCACGGAACGTAGAAATGACCATAACTTTCACACTGGTAGCAATTATTCGTTTTATACGATGGAAAAACTGTTTCATTTATTTTGTATTTTATGCTTCGGGCGTTGACTTCTAAGGCCCAAACTATTCGATCTGATGGAGCAACGCCCTAGATTGAAGCCTAGGTTGCCCGGAACGTAGAAAAGACCATAACTTTTACACTGGTAGCATTTATTCGTTTTATACAATGGAAAAACCGTTCTATTTATTTCGTATTTTATGCTTCGGGCGTTGACTTCTAAGGCCCTAACTGTTTGATCTGGTGGAGAACGCCCTGGAGTGAAGCCTAGGTTGCCCGGAACGTAGAAATGACCATAACTTTCACACTGGTTTCTATTATTCGTTTTATACGATGGAAAAACTGTTATATTTATATTGTATTTTATGCTTCTGGCGGTGACTTCTTAGGCCCGAACTATTCGATCTGGTGCAACAACGCCCTAGATTGAAGCCTAGGTTGCCTGGAACGTTGAAATGACCATCACTTTCACACGGGTTGCAACTATTCCTGTTATAGGATGGAAAGACTGTTGTATTTTTATTGTATTTTATACTTCAGGCGTTGACTTCTGTGGCCGTAGCTATTCGATGTGCTGGTAGAACGCCATAGAGTGAAGCCTAGGTTGCCCGGAAGGTAGAAATGACCATAAGTTTCATACTGGTTGCAATTATTCGTTTTATACGATGGAAAAACTGTTTTATTTATTTTGTATTTTATGCTTCGGGCGTTGACTTCTAAGGCCCTAACTATTCCATCTGGTGGAACAACGCCATAGGGTGAAGCCTAGCTTGCCCGGAAAGTAGAAATAACCATAACTTTCACACTGGTAGCAATTATTCGTTTTATACGATGGAAAAACTGTTCTATTTATTTTATATTTTATGCTTCTGGCGTTGACTTCTAAGGCCCTAGCTATTCGATTTGGTGGAGCAACGCCATAGAGTGGAGACTAGGTTGCCCGGTACGTAGAAATGACCATTACTTTCACACTGTTTGCAAATATACATTATATACGATGGAAAGTCTGTTGTATTTATGTTGTATTTTATGCTCCTGGCGTTGACTTCATAGGCCCTAACTATTTGATCTGGTGGAGCACCGCCCTAGCGTGAAGCCTAGGTTGCCCGGAACGTAGAAATGACCATTCATTTCACACTGGTAGCAATTATTCGTTTTATACGATGGAAAAACTGTTTTATTTATCTTGTATTTTATGCTTCGGGCGTTGACTTCTAAGGCCCTAACTATTGGATCTGGTGGAGCAACGCCCTAGATTGAAGCCTAGGTTGCGCGGAACGTAGAAATGACCATAACTTTCACACTGGTAGCAATTATTCGTTTTATACGATGGAAAAACTGTTTCATTTATTTTGTATTTTATGCTTCGGGCGTTGACTTCTAAGGCCCTAACTATTCGATCTGGTGGAGCAACGCCCTAGATTGAAGCCTGGGTTGCCCGGAACGTAGAAAAGACCATAACTTTTACACTGGTAGCATTTATTCGTTTTATACAATGGAAAAACCGTTGTATTTATTTTGTATTTTATGCTTCGGGCGTTGACTTCTAAGGCCCTAACTGTTTGATCTGGTGGAGAACGCCCTGGAGTGAAGCCTAGGTTGCCCGGAACGTAGAAATGACCATAACTTTCACACTGGTTTCTATTATTCGTTTTATACGATGGAAAAACTGTTATATTTATATTGTATTTTATGCTTCTGGCGTTGACTTCTAAGGCCCGAACTATTCGATCTGGTGCAACAACGCCCTAGAGTGAAGCCTAGGTCGCCTGGAACGTAGAAATGACCAGTACTTTAACACTGTTTGCAGTTATTCCTGTTATACGATGGAAAAACTGTTGCACCTTTATTGTATTTTATGCTTCTGGCGTTGACTTCTAAGGCCCTAACTATTCGATCAGGTGGAGCAACGCCCTAGAGTGAAGACTAGGTTGCTCGAAATGTAGAAATGACCATAACTTTCACACTGGTTGCAATTATTCATTTTATACGATGGAAAAACTGTTGGACTTATATTGTATTTTATTCTTATGGCGTTGAATTCTAATTCCCTAGCTATTCGATGTGGTGGACCAACGCCCCAGAGTGAAACCTAGGTTACCCGGAACGTAGAAATGACCAGTACTTTCATACTGTTTGCAGTTATTCCTGTTATACGATGGAAAAACCTTTGCGTCTTTATTGTATTTTATGCTTCTGGCGTTGACTTCTAAGGCCCTAGCTATTCGATTTGGTGGAGCAACGCCCTAGAGTGGAGCCTAGGTTGCCCGGTACGTAGAAATGACCATTACTTTCACACTGTTTGCAAATATACATTATATACGACGGAAAGTCTGTTGTATTTATGTTGTATTTTATGCTCCTGGCGTTGACTTCTTAGGCCCTAACTATTTGATCTGGTGGAGCACCGCCCTAGCGTGAAGCCTAGGTTGCCCGGAACGTAGAAATGACCATTCATTTCACACTGGTAGCAATTATTCGTTTTATACGATGGAAAAACTGTTTTATTTATTTTGTATTTTATACTTCGGGCGTTGACTTCTAAGGCCCAAACTATTCGATCTGGCGGAGCAACGCCCTAGAGTGAAGCCTAGGTTGCGCGGAGCGTAGAAATGACGATAACTTTCACACTGGTAGCAATTATTCGTTTTATATGATGGAAAAACTGTTGTATTTATATTGTATTTTATGCTTCTGGCGTTCACTTCTTAGGCCCTAACTACTCGCTCTGGTGGAACAACGCCATAGGGTGAAGCCTAGGTTGCCCGGAAAGTAGAAATAACCATAACTTTCACACTGGTAGCAATTATTCGTTTTATACGATGGAAAAACTGTTCTAATTATTTTATATTTTATGCTTCTGGCGTTGACTTCTAAGGCCCTAGCTACTCGATTTGGTGGAGCAACGCCCTAGGGTGGAGACTAGGTTGCCCGGTACGTAGAAATGACCATTACTTTCACACTGTTTGCAAATATACATTATATACGATGGAAAGTCTGTTGTATTTATGTTGTATTTTATGCTCCTGGCGTTGACTTCTTAGGCCCTAACTATTTGATCTGGTGGAGCACCGCCCTAGCGTGAAGCCTAGGTTGCCCGGAACGTAGTAATGACCATAACTTTCACACTGGTAGCAATTATTCGTTTTATACGATGGAAAAACTGTTTCATTTATTTTGTATTTTATGCTTCGGGCGTTGACTTCTAAGGCCCAAACTATTCGATCTGATGGAGCAACGCCCTAGATTGAAGCCTAGGTTGCCCGGAACGTAGAAAAGACCATAACTTTTACACTGGTAGCATTTATTCGTTTTATACAATGGAAAAACCGTTCTATTTATTTTGTATTTTATGCTTCGGGCGTTGACTTCTAAGGCCCTAACTGTTTGATCTGGTGGAGAACGCCCTGGAGTGAAGCCTAGGTTGCCCGGAACGTAGAAATGACCATAACTTTCACACTGGTTTCTATTATTCGTTTTATACGATGGAAAAACTGTTATATTTATATTGTATTTTATGCTTCTGGCGTTGACTTCTTAGGCCCGAACTATTCGATCTGGTGCAACAACGCCCTAGAGTGAAGCCTAGGTTGCCTGGAACGTTGAAATGACCATCACTTTCACACGGGTTGCAACTATTCCTGTTATAGGATGGAAAGACTGTTGTATTTTTATTGTATTTTATACTTCAGGCGTTGACTTCTGTGGCCGTAGCTATTCGATGTGCTGGTAGAACGCCATAGAGTGAAGCCTAGGTTGCCCGGAAAGCAGAAATGACCATAAGTTTCATACTGGTTGCAATTATTCGTTTTATACGATGGAAAAACTGTTTTATTTATTTTGTATTTTATGCTTCGGGCGTTGACTTCTAAGGCCCTAACTATTCCATCTGGTGGAACAACGCCATAGGGTGAAGCCTAGCTTGCCCGGAAAGTAGAAATAACCATAACTTTCACACTGGTAGCAATTATTCGTTTTATACGATGGAAAAACTGTTGTATTTATTTTATATTTTATGCTTCTGGCGTTGACTTCTAAGGCCCTAGCTATTCGATTTGGTGGAGCAACGCCATAGAGTGGAGACTAGGTTGCCCGGTACGTAGAAATGACCATTACTTTCACACTGTTTGCAAATATACATTATATACGATGGAAAGTCTGTTGTATTTATGTTGTATTTTATGCTCCTGGCGTTGACTTCATAGGCCCTAACTATTTGATCTGGTGGAGCACCGCCCTAGCGTGAAGCCTAGGTTGCCCGGAACGTAGAAATGACCATTCATTTCACACTGGTAGCAATTATTCGTTTTATACGATGGAAAAACTGTTTTATTTATCTTGTATTTTATGCTTCGGGCGTTGACTTCTAAGGCCCTAACTATTGGATCTGGTGGAGCAACGCCCTAGATTGAAGCCTAGGTTGCGCGGAACGTAGAAATGACCATAACTTTCACACTGGTAGCAATTATTCGTTTTATACGATGGAAAAACTGTTTCATTTATTTTGTATTTTATGCTTCGGGCGTTGACTTCTAAGGCCCTAACTATTCGATCTGGTGGAGCAACGCCCTAGATTGAAGCCTAGGTTGCCCGGAACGTAGAAAAGACCATAACTTTTACACTGGTAGCATTTATTCGTTTTATACAATGGAAAAACCGTTGTATTTATTTTGTATTTTATGCTTCGGGCGTTGACTTCTAAGGCCCTAACTGTTTGATCTGGTGGAGAACGCCCTGGAGTGAAGCCTAGGTTGCCCGGAACGTAGAAATGACCATAACTTTCACACTGGTTTCTATTATTCGTTTTATACGATGGAAAAACTGTTATATTTATATTGTATTTTATGCTTCTGGCGTTGACTTCTTAGGCCCGAACTATTCGATCTGGTGCAACAACGCCCTAGAGTGAAGCCTAGGTCGCCTGGAACGTAGAAATGACCAGTACTTTCATACTGTTTGCAGTTATTCCTGTTATACGATGGAAAAACCTTTGCGTCTTTATTGTATTTTATGCTTCTGGCGTTGACTTCTAAGGCC
Source organism: Calliopsis andreniformis (assembly GCF_051401765.1). NCBI lineage: Eukaryota > Metazoa > Arthropoda > Insecta > Hymenoptera > Andrenidae > Calliopsis > Calliopsis andreniformis. The sequence goes on along the minus strand of NW_027480465.1, from coordinate 2,469,414 downwards.
CTAGCTATTCGATTTGGTGGAGCAACGCCCTAGAGTGGAGCCTAGGTTGCCCGGTACGTAGAAATGACCATTACTTTCACACTGTTTGCAAATATACATTATATACGACGGAAAGTCTGTTGTATTTATGTTGTATTTTATGCTCCTGGCGTTGACTTCTTAGGCCCTAACTATTTGATCTGGTGGAGCACCGCCCTAGCGTGAAGCCTAGGTTGCCCGGAACGTAGAAATGACCATTCATTTCACACTGGTAGCAATTATTCGTTTTATACGATGGAAAAACTGTTTTATTTATTTTGTATTTTATGCTTCGGGCGTTGACTTCTAAGGCCCAAACTATTCGATCTGGCGGAGCAACGCCCTAGAGTGAAGCCTAGGTTGCGCGGAGCGTAGAAATGACGATAACTTTCACACTGGTAGCAATTATTCGTTTTATATGATGGAAATACTGTTTTATTTATTTTGTATTTTATGCTTCGGGCGTTGAATTCTAAGTCCCTAGCTATTCGATATGGTGGAGCAACGCCCTAGAGCAAAACCTAGGTTACACGGAACGTAGAAATGACCAGTACTTTCATACTGTTTACAGTTATTCCTGTTATACGATGGAAAAACTTTTGCATCTATATTGTATTTTATGCTTCTGGCGTTGACTTCTAAGGCCCTAGGTATTCGATTGGGTGGAGCAACGCCCTAGAGTGGGGCCTAGTTTGCCCGGTACGTAGAAATGTCCATTACTTTCACACTGTTTGCAAATATACATTATATACGATGGAAAGTCTGTTGTATTTATGTTGCATTTTATGCTTCTGGCGTTGACTTCTTAGGCCCTAACTATTTGATCTGGTGGAGGAACGCCCTAAAGTGAAGCCTAGGTTGCCCGGAACGTAGAAGTGACCATAACTTCCACACTGGTTGCTATCATCCGTTTTATATGATGGAAAAACTGTGTATTTATATTGTATTTTATGCTTCTGGCGTTCACTTCTTAGGCCCTAACTATTCGATCTGGTGGAACAACGCCCTAGGCTGAAGCCTAGGTTGTCCGGAACGTAGAAATGACCATAACTTTTACACTGGTTGCAATTATTCGTTTTATATGATGGAAAAACTGTTGTATTTATATTGTATTTTATGCTTCTGGCGTTCACTTCTTAGGCCCTAACTACTCGCTCTGGTGGAACAACGCCATAGGGTGAAGCCTAGGTTGCCCGGATAGTAGAAATAACCATAACTTTCACACTGGTAGCAATTATTCGTTTTATACGATGGAAAAACTGTTCTAATTATTTTATATTTTATGCTTCTGGCGTTGACTTCTAAGGCCCTAGCTATTCGATTTGGTGGAGCAACGCCCTAGGGTGGAGACTAGGTTGCCCGGTACGTAGAAATGACCATTACTTTCACACTGTTTGCAAATATACATTATATACGATGGAAAGTCTGTTGTATTTATGTTGTATTTTATGCTCCTGGCGTTGACTTCTTAGGCCCTAACTATTTGATCTGGTGGAGCACCGCCCTAGCGTGAAGCCTAGGTTGCCCGGAACGTAGAAATGACCATTCATTTCACACTGGTAGCAATTATTCGTTTTATACGATGGAAAAACTGTTTTATTTATTTTGTATTTTATGCTTCGGGCGTTGTCTTCTAAGGCCCTAACTATTCGATCTGGTGGAGCAACGCCCTAGAGTGAAGCCTAGGCTGCACGGAACGTAGAAATGACCATAACTTTCACACTGGTAGCAATTATTCGTTTTATACGATGGAAAAACTGTTTCATTTATTTTGTATTTTATGCTTCGGGCGTTGACTTCTAAGGCCCAAACTATTCGATCTGAAGGAGCAACGCCCTAGATTGAAGCCTAGGTTGCCCGGAACGTAGAAAAGACCATAACTTTTACACTGGTAGCATTTATTCGTTTTATACAATGGAAAGACCGTTCTATTTATTTTGTATTTTATGCTTCGGGCGTTGACTTCTAAGGCCCAAACTATTCGATCTGGCGGAGCAACGCCCTAGAGTGAAGCCTAGGCTGCGCGGAGCGTAGAAATGACGATAACTTTCACACTGGTAGCAATTATTCGTTTTATACGATGGAAAAACTGTTTTATTTATTTTGTATTTTATGCTTCGGGCGTTGACTTCTAAGGCCCAAACTATTCGATCTGGCGGAGCAACGCCCTAGAGTGAAGCCTAGGTTGCGCGGAGCGTAGAAATGACGATAACTTTCACACTGGTAGCAATTATTCGTTTTATATGATGGAAATACTGTTTTTTTTATTTTGTATTTTATGCTTCGGGCGTTGACTTCTAAGGCCCTAAATATTCGATCTGGTGGAGCAACGCCCTAGAGTGAAGCCTAGGTTGCCCGGCACGTAGAAATGACCATAACTTTCACACTGGTTGTTATCATTCGTTTTATATGATGGAAAAACTGTTGTATTTATATTGTATTTTATGCTTCTGGCGTTCACTTCTTAGGCCCTAACTATTCGATCTGGTGGAACAACGGCCTAGAGTGAAGCCTAGGTTGCCCGGAACGTAGAAATGACCATAACTTTCACACTGGTTGCTATCATTCGTTTTATATGATGGATAAACTGTTGTATTTATATTGTGTTTTATGCTTCTGGCGTTCACTTCTTAGGCCCTAACTATTCGATCTGGTGGAACAACGCCCTAGGGTGAAGCCTAGGTTGCCCGGAACGTAGAAATGACCATAACTTTTACACTGCTAGCATTTATTCGTTTTATACAATGGAAAAGCTGTTCTATTTATTTTGCATTTTATGCTTCGGGCGTGACTTCTAAGGTCCTAACTGATTGATCTGGAGGAGCAACGCCCTAGAGTGAAGCCTAGATTGCCCGGAACGTTAAAATGACCATAAATTTCACACTGGTTGCCAATATTCGTCTTATACGATGGAAAAACTGTTATATTTATATTGTATTTTATACTTATGGCGTTGAATTCTAAGTCCCAAGCTATTTGATCTGGTGGAGCAACGCCCTCAAGTGAAACCTAGGTTACCCGGAACGTAGAAATGCCCAGTACTTTGACACTGTTTGCAGTTATTCCTGTTATACGATGGAAAAACTGTTGCATCTTTATTGTATTTTATGCTTCTGGCGTTGACTTCTAAGGCTCTAACTATTCGATCAGGTGGATCAACGCTCTAGAGTGAAACCTAGGTTGCTCGAAATGTAGAAATGACCATGACTTTCACACTGGTTGCAATTATTCTTTTTATACGATGGAAAAACTGTTGTACTTGTATTGTATTTTATTCTTATGGCGTTGAATTCTAAGTCCCTAGCTATTCGATATGGTGGAGCAACGCCCTAGAGCAAAACCTAGGTTACACGGAACGTAGAAATGACCAGTACTTTCATACTGTTTACAGTTATTCCTGTTATACGATGGAAAAACTTTTGCATCTATATTGTATTTTATGCTTCTGGCGTTGACTTCTAAGGCCCTAGGTATTCGATTGGGTGGAGCAACGCCCTAGAGTGGGGCCTAGTTTGCCCGGTACGTAGAAATGTCCATTACTTTCACACTGTTTGCAAATATACATTATATACGATGGAAAGTCTGTTGTATTTATGTTGCATTTTATGCTTCTGGCGTTGACTTCTTAGGCCCTAACTATTTGATCTGGTGGAGCAACGCCCTAAAGTGAAGCCTAGGTTGCCCGGAACGTAGAAATGACCATTCATTTCACACTGGTAGCAATTATTCGTTTTATACGATGGAAAAACTGTTTTATTTATTTTGTATTTT